>NC_138887.1:118739219-119939219 GCF_965194825.1 Balaenoptera physalus | reverse complement strand
AATCACACAATAGGTGGCCTTTTGTGAGGCTTCTGTCACTTAGGATAATGTTTTCAAGATTCTTCCCTGTTGCAGCAAGTGTGGGTACTTCATTCCTTTTTATTGCCATGTAATATTCTATTATGGAAATGTATACCACTTTTTAAAAATTCCATCCGTTGAAAGACATTTAGGTTGCTTCCAATTTGGGGCTATTATGAATAATGCTGCCATGAACACTCATATATTTTTTATGTGGAGATTCTTTAAAAAATAAGGTTCAAAGAGGGAATTTCCTGGCGGTCCAGTGAATGGGATGCCAGCGCTTCCACTGGGGGGGTGGGGGACGCAGGTTCCATCCCTGGTTGGGGAACTAAGATCCCACATGCTGAGTGGGCACAGCCAAAAAATAAAAAATAACCAAGTATTTTTAAAAATATAGGGTTCAAAGACAAGCGAAACTAAACATTGTATGCTAAAGTTAGAAAAAGAAGGTATCAGCAGATTTGGGGAAGTTCTAATCAGTTCACTAAGGTTCATTTTTAATGCGTCTCATAACATCATAGGTTACCGTAATTATAACATATACACGCGAACGCATAGGAATAGGGCAGTCCGGCCTCAACATTTTGTAAAAGTTTAATGGTTGGGTGTGGGGGAGGCACTAGCCTCTAAAACCCCCAGTAGGTCTTGGTTTCTGGGGGAGACCTGGGTTCTTCTGATTTCTCATGTAAATTCCTCCATGGCGCTCCCACTTTCCAAATGTGTTCCTTTCTTGAGTATTTTTTGAGTTCCGCTGGGTAAATCAGCCTGCTTCTGGGCTCTGCTGAGCCCCCCACGTCATCTGTTTTACTGGGTCCACAGACCCATCCCCATTCACCAGCTTTCTAGCTTCAGAAATTGTGTTGCTATTGTCTCTTCCCCCCTCTTTGTCTTTATGAGTTTTTACTTTTTCCCCTTTTCTGTCATTGCAGTTTGGTTTCAGGAGGAATTAGAAGCAAACGGGTATGTTCGACTGCTGTGGTTACCCAGAGATTTTATAATGTACGTTGTCAGGGTTTTTTCTATTACTTGCCCCTAAGGGCATCCTGATCTGACATGTTATCAGTAGTATTTTCACATAGAAATATTCTATAACATGATATTTAGTATTCCCTCTTACAGATATATAATTATTTAATCATTCTTGAATATGTGAGTGGTTTCCAATTTCCTGAATATTTTAAAAAGTAGAATATAGAAATAGATTTGCTGCAACGTTTTCACGATATCAAATGTCTCAAGGAGGTTTTTTCCAATCGATACTCCTGCTCTCAGTGGAGAAGAATATCAGTATCTTCACACCAATAACAGAGAGTATTTACTTTATTTACACCTTATATTTATTTTCTAATTATATTCGTTTGAAAAACCTCAGAAAAATAATATCAAGAAATAGAGTAGTCATAATCCCACCACCCAGAGATCTCTACTATTAATATTTGGAGTATATCATTCTAGACTTTTCTCTATATGTGTATACACATTGTTTGTGAGATAGTGTTTGGCTTTTTGTTTCGATTTGTTCTGGTTTTTTCCTTACTGTACATGCTGTTTTATACTTTGTTTACTTGACAGTGTGCTATGGACACCTTTCCACATCAATACGGATCTAATCATTGTCAAAGCTCTGTATACCGTAGTTTGCTTAACCCACCCTATTGATGGATATTTAGATTGTGTACATTTTTTTCTAAATCCTTATACATATAGCTTTGTAGTAGTCCAATTTTTTCCTTTAGATAAATAAAGAGATATCGCTTGGTTAACAGATGGTTACTTTTTTGAGTTCTCAGTACGTTACTGTGCACTGCTGAAGGCTGTAGAAAAAGCAGAGCCAGGAGGGCTCTGACAGTATCGTTTGATCTTCTACATAATTCAGTTCCTGGACTTTTAACTGGTGTGAACTAATGAATTTACATTTTGCCTACTCTGGCAAAATGTGTAATCTGTAATTTCAAACTCTTGCTAAGCTAAAGAGAGAGGCACTTGACCCTGCCTATATTCGTATTTACGTAACATAAAGTTCAGATTTCAACCATCATGGGAGCTGCAATAATGCTATAATTCATGTGAGTGCTATTCAAAACACAAATTATTTAATAACAGATTATTCAAAATTTAGGAAGTTTGCATCTGTTTTATATAGTATGTCTAAATTAAGAATATGGGTTAATGTTTAGAGTATTCTTAGTCTGATGTATTATATTACATTGAATATGAAGCCTTAAATTGACATGAATTAACCTATACATCTTTAAATATTTGCAAAATTATATTTTATATGAGCCTGTAATAAATGACCATATTACAATTCAGAAGCTGAAAAGTATAGTGAGAGTTGCCATGGAAACCTTAATGTGATATCCCCTTGCTTTCATTTAAATTTCATTTTTAATATTGCATTAACATTTTTGCATTTAATGGATAGATATTTGAATTAATATTGAAGTGCTCTCTCTAATATAAATAAAATATAAGAAATGAAAATGTGATTTTTCTTCCAATGAACAAATGAACATATAATCCGAGATCTCATAGAAATAACAGCACTTGAGTTTTAAATTATTGGATTTCATTCATTTATTTTGAAATTTCTTAAAGGATCCCTTTTAAAAGATTAAGAAATATTTATGGATAGTCACATAACTCATGTCTTTAACATTTCAAATAGGTTTCAGAATTTCCTGAAGGTTATTTGTGGGCAATTTACTTCACTTTGCCTTGATTTATTCTGTATTTTTCAGATTAGATGACCTCTGAGGCCTATCCTACCTCTGTAAGTCCGTATTAGTGTACTGGTCATTTATAGGTTGATACACTTAATCTTCCTTAAAACAGAATACCATATTACCAAATACAGATTTGTCTATTTAAGTTTATTATATAAAAATCTAACTTATGCTAGAGATATAAGGTATTTTTTTATTACCAAGGATTCTTGACTATACTAAGTATTCACACAGATTATATGTGAATAGTGTGGTTAAAATTGAAATAAATATATAAAATGTATGGACAACAGAATCTGTGGTGCGAAGGGGTTCTTAGGTATCAGGAGTCTTACTTAGGTTCTCTCTCATGCACTACAGTCAACTAGGTCTTGACTATATGCAAATCATTTAATCTCTTGTGTATAAAACAAAAAGAGTAGGGAATTCCCTGGTGGTCTAGTGGTTAGGACTTGGTGCTTTCACTGCAGTGGCCCGGATTCAATCCCTGATGGGGGAACTAAGATCCCGCAAGCCACTGGCCGCGGCCAAACAAACAAACAAACAAACAGAGTAAATTGGGATCACTGGGCTTCTTTTCTACTCACATACTCCCTAAGTGAAATTTGGAAAATTAAGTATTGCCTTATACCTTTTGAATTGACCTTCAGAACTTTAATTCATAAGTTTAGATAGTGGCAAAAAGTTTGATTTCTGACACATTAACACTTTAAAATAAAATATTTATTAAATATATCCAATGAAATCTACATATCATAGCAATTTTATACCTACCACCCTTTTTTTAAATACAAAAGTACAGCTTGTATTAATACTGTGTGATTCCACTTATGTGGGTTTTGTAGAGTGATCAAATACATAGAAAGTAGAAGGGTGGTTGTCAGGGGCTGGGGGGAGGGGGAGATGGGGAATTGTTTAATGGTTATAGAGTTTCAGTTTTGCAAGATAAAGAGTTCTGGAGATTGTGCGAATGTGCTTAACACTACTGCACTATACACTTAACGATAGTTAAGATGGTAAATTTATGTTATGTGTATTTTAACACCTTTTTTTAAAATAAATTTATTTATTTATCTTATTTTTGGCTGCATAGGGTCTTTGTTGCTGCACACAGGCTTTCTCTAGTTGCGGTGAGCGGGCTTCTCATTGCGGTGGCTTCTCTTGTCACGGAGCATGGGCTCTAGGCGCGCAGGCTTCAGTAGTTGCAGCACGTGGGCTCAGTAGTTGTGGCTCGCAGGCTGTAGAGCGCAGGCTCAGTAGTTGTGTCGCGCGGGCTTAGTTGCTCCGCGGCATGTGGGATCTTCCCGGACCAGGGCTCAAACCTGTGTCCCCTGTATTGGCAGGCAGATTCTCAACCACTGCTCCACCAGGGAAGCCCTACCACCGGTTTTTAAATTAAAAATAGATTTAAAAGGAAAGCTTGTATTTAATAGTCAAAATTTTTACATCATTACTAGTTTCCTGAATTCCTTACCCCTACAGAAGTTTGATCTAACATATTTTTTATATTTAAAAGTCCATTACTGACTGTTGACCTGATCACATGTGTCTGCAACAAAAATATGTATATAAATTTAAATTAGAAGCAATTTTCTCCTGTGATCTTAAGGTTCAAAGTATTAAATAACTGAATAATTACTACAGCTCTTAGTAGAACACAGTTGGTTGAAACAATCTATGTATTTCAAATATTGATAAATAATGGGTAACACAAAGTAAATGTGCTGGAAATGTATTTCTTCATAAGCTGTATAAGTTGAAGCTGCATATTATAAGTACATAGTAGTTCTGAATAAATGAACAGAATTAGTTGATGGGTAGCATCAGGAAGGAGACTTGCCCTAATTTAAAAAATAAGTATGGATTTTAAAATCCAGTAATCTAAAAGTTAGTGAAATTAGAACATTAATATGAAAGTCTAACTTAGCTTGAATATATGTTTCTTTCATTGGAAGTTCATCTGTCAGAAGTAAACATGGAAATATTCATCCCTCTTCTTTGAAATAGACAACTGAGACAAGCACATGGCCAAAGTTCCTTCCCCTTGTCAAGAACTCAGAAAATGCAGAGAAAGTGCATTTTGTAACAAATTGGGATTTCTCAAGATGATGTTTATAAATCTTGACTATTTGAATTATTGGATGGATAGATAGGTAGGTAGGTAGGTAGGTAGGCAGGTAGGTAGGTAGTAGGTAGAGGACATAAATCCTTGCCATTTTATTGCCTGGATGAAGTGAGCATCCTCTGCCTTCAATATTTTGTGTAGATGCCTCTTTGCTCACATGGTATTCTCCTTCAGAAGTGATGCCTTCTTCTAAATAATCAGAGATGTTAGTTAGGTCATTAAAAGAATTGTGTTTTCTCCACTGATGCACTGTATAAGCTATCCCACCATTAATGAATAAGAGAGGGGAAAGCATGAAAACCTGCTGTGGGTTTATGCTTCTTTGATTAAAGGAATCCTCACAGACACCAGTATTTCAGACTGATCGCCCACCACCACCCGCTGACTTGCCTTCTTTTTGGGGGGCAGGTGCCTCGACAGCAGTGGACCGTAGTAAGATTTGGTATGGGTGATAGGTATGCCTTTCTTGTGTAAAATGAGTAGGTACACTTTATTCTATAAAATGAGAGTATCTTGTGATGTTTCCATGCCACTGATAACTGTAAAAGAGCAATTGAAGCATCCATGACCCAACAAGGACAAGACAATGAAGGGCTCAAACTATGTCCAGCAGGCAACTCAGAACAGCCAAAATGCTTGGCTGAAAGGGAGGGCAAGCTGGAATAGGTGGCAGGAAATGACACCAATACTAGTTACAAATTTGGGGCCAGCTACAGCGGCAGAGAGTGGGTCTTGGTGTGCTTCAAGGAGATGAGTGGCTGTTACCATTAAGATGACTCTTTCCTTTCTTCTGGAGAGGAAGTGAGGGCATTGTGCTCTCTTATGAGATCTGGATATCGTAAGAGGATATGAGTAGATCCAAGTGGTGCAAGGGGTTGACTATATCTTGCTCTGTGGTGTGCCAACCAAAATCTGCACAGCCATGCCTATTTCACCCCACTGCCCCCTACCCCCTTACACACACACACACACACACACACACACACACACACAGCAACACTAGCAGTGGCTCGTAGTTCTCCGAGGTTGTGGACCCGGTAACAGCTGCTGCCACCATAGCCCTGCAAATCAAGGAGCCCCATCCACCAACTTGACAATGAAGACCATCTGCTGTGCCTGCCCACTGGCCTCCCCAGTAACTGCCTGGAGAGGCCAGGTAGCACAACCTGGAAATTTAGGGGCCTTAATGTCCTCTGAGGCTGACTGACAAATGAGAGTTCAGGAAAGGAAGGGAACTGTTATATAAGTTATTTTCCCTTCCTCCCCCTGAATGGACTGCTCCTAGACACAGTACTTTATATCAGCGCACTGAAGACACCCTGTGAGACCAAGCTGACTCTGTTAGGAGGCCGTGGCAAGCCTGCCGTGTGCCCCTGTATATGCTCTTCTGACTCCCCTTTCCCCTCACTAATAAATTATTAGTATGTTTGCTTTGCCTCATGTTCTTTTCCTGGGGAGCACGGGCTAAGACAGTGCTGTACAAACATTTTTCTGTATATCTATGATTAATTCTTTACACTAAATCCCTGGAAGTGTTAACTCTATTTAAAATAAGGCCATGGGAATTCCCTGGAGGTCCAGTGGTTAGGACTCAGTGCTTTCACTGCTGAGGGCGCGGGTTCGATCCCTGGTCGGGGAACTGAGATCCCATGCCAAAAATAAAATAAGACCATTTTTGTCAACTTGTAAATAATTGTATGTTTGCTATTCTGATTTTAAAGTAATATATGTTATCACAGACATTTTACAGAATAAGAAAATTAAAAGTTATATTAACTTTATTGGTGTATATACTCTCTCAGATTTTCTTAAGCATTATAATAGTTAAAAAACATTATTTCACTAGTTGATTCCAGAGTTTCTTATAAGGAAAAAAAATGTATCAGCTTAGAATTAGATCATTGTTAAATGTGGGAGATGAGACCTAAAGGCATAATCTGGAAACAAACAGGAAAACAAAGATCCTTTTTTTCCTTTGTTTTAAAAATCAAAACTGGGACCATATTGACTGACAGACTTTTATAACATGCTTTTTTTTCTCACTTAATATTTTGTAATTTTTTTCACATCATTAAATTTTATGTGATTACAGTTTTTAATGCCACATGATATATCATGGATCCATAATTTATTAACCAATTCTCAACTGTTGGATATTTCTTTCTTTGCTTTTTCCTTTTAAAAATTGTTCTGTGTTTTGGTGACATTCCTATGGATATAATCTTTGTACTACTGTGTAATTATTTTCATAGGATAAATCCTTTATCTAAAGGAAAGGTTATACCAGTTTAAATTCTTAACAACTGTACACGAGGACACTAGATTCTTTACACACTTACCAACCACAAGTACTATCTCTCGCTTTAATCTTTCTCATGCTGCTCTCTGCAAAAGTGTATCTGATTTTACTTTGCATTTCTCTGGTTATTAGCAAGATCAAATACAATTTTGGATGTTCATGGCCATTACTGTTTCTTTTGTGAATTGTCCACAATACGGGTCTGTCTTTTGTAATGTTTTCATCTCAATTTGTCACTTGTCTTTGTTTATAGTATCACATGTATTTTTCTGCATAATTGGAGTCATTTTGAGAAAAAACATAGCAACACTTCATTTATTCACAGTCATTCCTTTTAGAGAATTTTCCAGTCAAATGAATATTAAATCTTTCGAGTCCCAACCTAAATGTCCCTTTCTCCACAAAGTCTTCCATGACTTCCTCTAATTTAGGTCTGAGTCACTCTTTCTTTCCTGTGTGTTTTGACATGTGCAGTAACACTTCATTCAGACTTTCTTGTATTAAATATGTTTGCAAAGATATCTCGCTGTCGTAAGCTTTTAGAAAGCAGGAACGATATCTTATTCCTTTTAGTACAACTGAGGGCCCAGTAAGGTATCCTGCACATGATATATATTCAATACTGGGGGTTGAATTGATTTGTTAGCTCTATGAATACCAAGCCTTTTACATTTTAAAACATTTTTTATAGAAGTAGTTTTGAATTCTATATTTGCACATTTTCTTCAGCAGAGCTTATTAAAAGACAATTTAGGGTTTTTGATAACTGACCCTTATATGAAGATGATTTATAGGAATTTACTATATAAGACACTGATGCCTTCAGAGGTTTATAGTGCTACAGCCTATATAACTAAGTGGCCCTAGGTGCTTTTGGATTATGTATTCCTCTCTAAAGACACCTCTCTGCTGAATTATGACTGTGTCCAGTATTCTCCAGACAAGCAAGACTGTTAGAATTAAATCTAAAATTGGACTTAAATACCCTTTAAATTTATATCTAGGTTGGTTCCCAACTAGGTTCCAGATCACTGAGGTTGCCATGTATATGAACTCTGTGCTCATTAATATTCACCGGAACACTTTTTTTGTGCCCTACTTCTCTGAGTCTTGTCATTACGTAAATCAAATCATGTTACCTCAAACTGTACAGAATGGATACCTGCCCTAACAATGTTCTTTTATAATTGGTACAATGTCATATGCATTATAAAGATCTGCATACTATTCTAGCATGATGTTGGACCTTTGCCATTGCCTTTTGAGAGCCTCTTCTGAGTGTCAGAACAATTCTTCAAAACTCGAAATAGACACAAGAGATGAGATTACTGGGTGTTCTTCCAATGCCCTGCCGGGCTTGCACCTTTGACTGTTTCATTTATATATTTTATTTATTTTTGGCTGCGTTGGGTCTTCGTTGCTGCACGTGGGTTTTCTTCTAGTTGCGGCGAGTGGGGCCTGCTCTCCGTTGTGGTGTGCAGGCTTCTCATTGCGGTGGCTTCTCTTTGTTGCAGAGCATGGGCTCTAGGCGTGCAGGCTTCAGTAGTTGTGGCTCGCGGGCTCTAGAGCGCAGGCTCAGTAGCTGTGGCGCATGGGCTTAGTTGCTCCGCAGCATGTGGAATCTTCCCAGACCAGGGCTCGAACCCGTGTTCCCTGCATTGGCAGGCGGATTCTTAACCACTGTGCCACCAGGGAAGCCCCCTTCGTTGACTAGGTTATTTGACATCTCTGTAGGAGCAGAGGTTAACTTGTAGATTTTTGTCTGGTTAGAGATACAAATAATTTCTGTCCAGTGGGAAAGGTAATCCTAGAGGTTGTGGGTTGTGGCCCTGTGGGACATTAACTAGTTTTGTATCTAACCTAGTAATCTTATCCTAACATTCCTTTTTAAATTTATTAATACTTAGCTGCTCCAATTCTCATTTGAACCCAGTCTTTTACCGTTTCCCTCATTAACTATTGAGTTGAATAGAATCATTCACCACGCGTTTATTTTATATGTGAGAGATTGTGTTTTCAGCCTTTTGAAAATTATTCTTTGGCATAATGTTAGGACCCCTCACTTTTACTTTAGCCTCCAAGTAGTTTAGGTTGTTTGGTAAACAAAAAAATATACTATTACTAACAAAAACCAGTCAGCTGGTATCCAATCCCAGCCAGCCTTTTTTTTTCCTTCTTCTTTCACTGTTGAGTACTTTTTCTGCTGTAACCTAGGCAAGATGGACTAGAGAGCTGCACCAGTATCATTCTTTGTGTTAATCCATCTGCCAACAACATTCATGAAGCCCCGTGTGTGAAGAGCATGGCCCTGGAGGACACAGTGAACGTGCAGTCAAAGGGGGGATGTGGCTGCATAGTTTCATGGTACTGTTTTCAACTAGAATCCTGCTCGGCCAAAGCATGAGGGGAAAAAATCCACGAGGATGGTGAAATGAAGCTAATACATTAACATTTTGCCAGATAAACAAAGTTCCATGTAGCATTAGCTAAGTTATCATTCAAAAATGATCATTTTGTTGTTGGGTTTTTTTTAACTGAATGGATAATAACATAGTAGGACTAACACATTTGGACCTTAGACTCAGACCTCTGATATGAGAGAGTCGCAAGAAAATGTTTCTTTTAGGAAAAGCACCGTGAGAACTATGGCTGACGGAGAATGTTTTACTCCAGACAAATATCAATTCTATCATTTTATTCAATTTAGATTGAGCTTCAATGCCCAGCTCAAATCCTGTGTGCTCTGTGAAGATTCAGTGATCAACCAAGACAGAGTTAACTTCTGCACACTTGTTTGTATCCCTCATTTGAGACTTATATATTGTCTTGACCATTATTTTTTTTAAAAAAAAAACTTTATTTATTTATTTATTTATTTTATATTTATTTTTGGCTGTGTTGGGTCTTCGTTTCTGTGCGAGGGCTTTCTCTAGTTGCGGCGAGCGGGGGCCACTCCCCATCGCAGTGCGCGGGCCTCTTCACTATCGCGGCCTCTCTTGTTGCGGAGCACAGGCTCCAGACGCGCAGGCTCAGTAGTTGTGGCTCACGGGCTCTAGAGCGCAGGCTCAGTAGTTGTGGCACACAGGCCCAGTTGCTCCGCGGCACGTGGGATCCTCCCAGACCAGGGCTCGAACCCGTGTCCCCTGCATTGGCAGGCAGATTCTCAACCACTGCGCCACCAGGGAAGCCCCTTGACCATTATTTTTATGTGCATCTAGTTTTTCTCTCAGTCTAGACTATAAATTCCTGGGGAACAAGTTTTGTTTCCTATACTTTTATGTCTTTCACAGTGTTGGTTATATAGAGCCACTCAATAATCAGTAGCTGTTGGTTGGTTCATAGGAGAGCAGATCACTCTTGGCCAATGTTGGTAGAAAAAGTGCTATAGCCTGACCTTTTTTTTTTTAAGATAACCAAGTTCATTGGCAAGTGATACATTTATTTCTCTGAATGATCTTGAGGTAATGCATGCAGTCTCCTGTACAGCATTTTTTAACTATCCACAGCCATTACTGCTGTTTTCTTTATACTGCACTATGCTTAAAATTGGAGTTGTATGTATTTAGCAGAGAGCTTATGAAACTACTCTTGAATTTTCAATGTAGTATTAAACGTGACCCATCTAATGAAGAGCAGGACGTGCACAGGGAGAACAAATCTAACTCCGTAGAATAACATGCACTTTACATTCGGTTGAATGGAACATTTACTAAAGCCACGTGCCCGGTTTCTCATGGCAGCTAGTTAGAATCTTACAAAGTCTAATACATTAGAGAATTAGAGTAGACTCTAACAGGATATGTGGATTATTTCCTATTTTAAAGATAGCCTGTCTCCCAGTCACGAAAATTAAGGTTTTGTAAAGAGTATATATCCTCCATAACACATATCTTAGTCCTTTGCTCATAGGAGTTTATTAAAAATTCCTTGACTGAGTCATTAGGGTAAGCTGTGAGCTAACACATGGACAGCATAAGGGACCACTTTATCCTGTGTGATCGTGAACCCTCTTCCAAGTCCAAGTACATTTTAGGGTGACTCTATTATAAAAGTCCTAAATAAGGCAAGAATATTATGGCACAAAAGGATAAAACTCTTGGTGTTTTTCAACCAGTGATTCTCAAACTTTACTGTATATACAAATTACCAGAGGATTTTGTTAAAATGCAGATTTTGATTCTGTGTGTCTGGGGTGAGGCCTGAGATTCTTTATTTCTAATAAGTTCCCAGGTGGTGCTACTGGTGTTGGTCTGGGATTGCACTGTGATAATCATGGCCTGAGAGAATCTGGGACTTTCAGACCCCTCAGTGCTGCTGCCCTAGAATCTACCCTCTTCCTGAAACTCTTTTATCATTTTCTCTTCTTCATGTTCTAGCCCATAGGGCCATTATAACTTCCCCCCACCAGTGATCCCTGTTATTTCACCAACGCGAAATAGGACTCAGCCCCCTTCCTTTTCTTTTTTTTTTTTTGTTTAATTAATTAATTTATTTAGTTTTGGCTGCGTTGGGTCTTTATTGCGGTGCACGGGCTTCTCGTTGCGGTGGCTTCTCTTGTTGCAGAGCATGGACTCTAGGTGCGTGGGCTTCAGTAGTTGTGGCGCATGGGCTTAGTTGCTCCGCGTCATGTGGGATCTTCCCAGACCAGGGCTCGAATCCATGTCCCCTGCATTGGCAGGCGGATTCTTAACCACTGCGCCACCAGGGAAGCCCAGCCCCCTTCCTTTTCAATAATGAGCTATTTGTGATGGAAAAAATGGAGCAAGATTAGGAAGTGAAGTATCAGATGCTCCCCAGACATGAATTCCCTGCATTTGAGATTATTCAAAAAAAAAATTTGGATTTTTTACATCATAGACAAGGATTTACCTATAACCCATAGTAGAATTTAATTGCAGTTACTGGGATGAAACATCAAGCTGAAATTCTGTCCAACAATATGGCTTTTTTCACGTGGAAAATTGGAATCCTTGGAGGATAGTAACCAGAGGACTATTTATCTGCTGGTTTTCATTTGGAAAATAACTCCGACCACACTACAGTAACATGCAAATGGAAAGCCTCCTTGATGCCCTTTAAAATCCTGGCTCCAGATGTAGATCTCAAATATGTTTTAATGTGAGATAGTGAGGAAAAACCAAAAGAGTGAAAGAACAGCACTAAATAGTCTTCAGCTAAGTAAACACTCTCTTGCATGGATACAGGTTTAACTTAAGCCTCCTTATGAGCTACCCCGGTTACCTGAGACCTAGAAGACTTTGTGAGTCGTTTCCAGAGTGATCCTTCTTTTGTTTTTACTAAGGAGAAAAATGGGAAGCTAAGAGCGCTCTTGCACTGCCATAAGGGAACACCTGGATAAGAATTGGGAATCTCCTCTAGAAAACTCCCCTCACCTGGCCTCGTACTTCTTTGGTTTCCACTGGTACTCTAGAACTACTTGGGGGAATATTGCCATACTGAGCAGAGTACCCAGAAGATATTAGTTAGTAAAATGAAGTCTTTCTACTTTGCCATTTCCAAACACAGAACTCGGATCTGGAACAAAATAGGCTTGATAATGCATTTGCCACAGGTGGAGACACATCATACAAGTTCAAGCTCTTTCTACTTGTAGGCCTGTACGAGGCTGGGATTGAGTGTGACTGTGCCTGTGGCACTGGCACATGCTGCACCTCCTGCTCTGATCTCTTCATCTCACCTCCTCCTGCTCATTGCAGCCGCTCACATCCTTTTCCCCCCTTCAGATAGTCACTGTCGAAGCTAAAGCTAACCTAGTTGCGGCGAGCGGGGGCTGCTCTTTGTTGCGGCACGCGGGCTTCTCATTGCGGTGGCTTCTCTTGTTGTGGAGCACGGGCTCTAGGCGTGCAGGGTTCAGTAGTTGTGGCATGTGGGCTCAGTAGTTGTGGCTCACGGGCTCTAGAGCGCAGGCTCAATAGTTGTGGCTCACGGGCTTAGTTGCTCCGCGGCATGTGGGATCTTCCCGGACCAGGGCTCGAACCCGTGTCCCCTGCATTGGCAGGCGGATTCTTAACCACTGCACCACCTGGGAAGTCCCAACAATACCCTCTTTTAATAGTTGGCAGTCTTAGGTTCAGAAATTAAGTAATTTATCCAAGAAGAGCAACTAATAAATTGAGTTAAAATCAAATATAAACTCATTTAAATCTAAGCCCTACCAGAAGAACGTGGCAGTCCACTTCTGATGGGATACAAACCCCAGGGCTACACATCAGCACTTTTCCCCAACATGATGCCTGTGTTAGCTCTCCCCAAGATGCTGGTCTGAATTCTGTTACTGAGGCAGTTGTCAGGAGCACACACCCAAAGAGGTTACATTCACATTTCTGCTAGTGTCAGTGCAAGGTGGACACTGCTCTCGTGGCATCTCTCACACTCACCTCACACCTGTTTCTCAAGTAAGGGAGAGGCACATTTCATTTCCCCAGAGGTTTTTGAAGCAATTGATAAAGTGAGTTTGTTGGAGAGCCAAGTTTCCCAAGTTCCAACTTTGAATATTATGTTCACTGTCTCTCCTATTTTGGCCTCTGCAGTTTGAACAAATGTATTTTTGAAAGGTATTAATCTAATTATCTGTCCATGTATATTGATCTATTTATCCATCTGTTTACTTCCTATACCCCTGTACTGAAAATAATAGTCTCATACACAGAATTATTGGGGTCACATTTAGGTTTTTGCACTTAACTTAGACCAATTTTAAGAGAGACATTTTTAAAAAGCGGCTATGATGTTTAGAGTTTCAGAAATTTCCTCATTTAAAGAAACATTGGTGGGACTTCCCTGGTGGCGCAGTGGTTAAGAATCCGCCTGCCAGTGCAGGGGACACGGGTTCGATCCCTGGTCCAGGAAGATCCCACATGCCGTGGAGCCACTAAGCCTGTGCACCACAACTACTGAGCCTGCACTCTAGAGCCCGCGAGCCACAACAACTGAGCCCATGTGCCACAACTAGAGAAAGACTGTGCACAGCAACAAAGACCCAACGCAGCCAAAAATAAATAAATAAAATAAATAAATTTATTAAAATAAAAAAAAAAGACTCTGTGCTCCCAATGCAGGGTGCCTGGGTTCGATCCCTGGTCAGGGAACTAGATCCCACCTGCATGCTGCCACTAAGAGTT
This sequence comes from Balaenoptera physalus, assembly GCF_965194825.1. NCBI lineage: Eukaryota > Metazoa > Chordata > Mammalia > Artiodactyla > Balaenopteridae > Balaenoptera > Balaenoptera physalus. The sequence continues at coordinate 119,924,903 of NC_138887.1, read as the reverse complement.
TGCATGCCACAACTAAGGAGCCCACGTGCCACAACTAAGGAGCCCTGGAGCCGCAACTAAGGAGCCCTGGAGCCACAACTAAGACCTGGTGCAACCAAATAAATAAATAAATAAATAAATTTTTTTTTAAAAAAAGAAACATTGGTTAATTAATTTTAGGGACTTCCCTCATGGTCCAGTGGTTACGAATCTTGACTTCCAATGCAGGGGACGCAGGTTCGATCCCTGGTCGGGGAACTAAGATCCCACAGGCTGCGGGGCAACTAAGCCCGCATGGTGCAACTACCGAGTCCACAACTAAGCCCATGCACTGTAACTAGAGAGAAGCCCGCTCGCCACAGCGAAGATCCTGCCTGCCGCAACTAAGACCTGATGCAGCCAAATAAATATATAAATTTTTTTAATTAAAAAAAATTAATTTTAAAAAGAAAAGAGTAAAGGGAGATTTGATGCCTGGTCTCAAATGTTTGAAGAACTGTTTAACACAAGAAGGATTAGACAGTTTATTTGCTTTCAAAACTGTTATCAATTGCTGACATATTTCAGGTCAAAATGACCTTTTAACATAAGCTGTCCAGCGTCAAACCATTTGCCTGTGTAGGAAGTCATAAATTGTCACCAAGGAGAGATTAAAGAACGATGAATCAAGGATATTTAGGTATGTCTTCATTGATTGAAAGGTTGACCTTACTGACATTAGAGGTCCCTTCTAAATCTTAAGATACAATTTAAGAAAATGAAAACACTAACTTTAAAAGATATATGCACCCCTATGTTCATAACAGCACTATTTACAATAGTCAAAGATATGGAAACAACCTAAATGTCCATAGACAGATGAATGGATAAAGAAGATGTGGTACATAAATACAATGGAATATTACTCAGCCATAAAAAAGAAGGAATAATGCCATATGCAGCAACATGGATGGACCTAGAGATTATCATACTAAGTGAAGTAAGCCAGACAGAGAAAGACAGATATCATATGATATCACTTATATGTGGAATCTTAAAAAAAAATGATACAAATGAACTTATTTACAAAACAGAAACAGACTCACAGACTTAGAAAACAAACTTATGATTACCAAAGGAGAAAGGTGGGGAAGAGGGATAAATTGGGAGTTTGGGATTAACATATACACACTACTATATATAAAATAGATAATCAACAAGGACTTACTTACTGTATAGCACAGGGAACTATATTCAATATAGTGTAATAACCTAAATGAGTAAAGAACCTGAAAAAGAATAAATATATGTATATATATATAACTGAATCACTTTGCTGCACACCTGAAACTAACACAACATTGTAAATCAACTATACTCCAATATAAAATAAGAATTTTTAAAAAAAGAGGAATAAAGGAGGGAAGGAGGAGGGGAGAAAATAAGTGATTTAATTGCCAAACACTTGGTGAGCAATTAGTTTAAAAGAATAAAAATTATGTCATTACATTAAAATACCTCTTTATATGAAAAATATTCAGCTATATATAGAGAGATGAAAAAGTCAAAAAATTTAAATACCAAGTAAAACACATAAAACATACACCATTGTGTTGTAAAAAATAATAATAATAAAAGATACAATTTTATCCCAAATAGAACATGAGATTTAAAAATAAATCTAAAAAATAAATCTAGGGGAGTTCCCTGGTGGTCCAGTGGTTAGAACTCAGTGCTTTCACTGCCAGGGCCCAGGTTCAACCCCTGGTCAGGGAACTAAGATCCCCACAAGCCTCACAGCATAGCCAAAAATAAATAAATAAAAGATTTTAAAAAATAAAAATAAATCTAATCCATGGAGATGATTTCTGGAATAATGATATGAGGAGCCTTTCCTAGTGAAACCACTCTAACAGGTAAAAATTACTTTTAAGAAACCAACTATTTTAAAGTCTCCGGAAATGTGTTAAGGGCATACAACAAATGAAGAAACATTGATCCAAGAAAATCTAAATCTTTCTAAGAGAGCAGGGAGAGTCTTTAGCACTTGAGGTACCACCTACTTCCTTCTCCCTCCTCCCTGGCCCAGTTCAGTGTGATGAAGCTCTACCCTGGGCAGATCCAGACAAGAACATAAGGCTTTCTCTCCCACCTCCCAGCTATCAGCTACGGTATCTTTCTGTGAAGGACAAGGCACCAGCATTTCTGATTTTCTCCCAAATACATGTTGAAGAAGCTTAATTCTTGGCAAAAGTGGCTGAGAGATCTGGGTCTTTCTTCTCTACCTAGTACCCACTCATAGGGTGAAAACTCTACCCCCAGGCACAATAGACCAAGAACACTGGGGCTCCAACAGTCTTCACCCCAGCTCAATTAAAGTGCAGATGATTTATGCCAGGAGAGAAAAGCCAAGAAGACCAGAGACTACTGCCCCACCCAGTACCCTGCTTATAAATCAGGCCTGTCACTCCAAGAGAAGCTGGCACTGTCACTCTGAGAAAAGCTCCAGAGTAATGGTACAGAGGCAAGCTCTAAGAATAGAGAGCTCCAGGGGGTTCCCTGGTGGTCCAGTGCTTAGGACTCCATGCTTTCACTGCCAAGGGTGTGGGTCAATCCCTGGTCAGGGAGCTGGTTCCTACAAGCCACGTGGCGTGGCCAAAAGTTAAAGAAAAAAAAAAAAAAAAAGAATGGAGAGCTCCAAAGGGATCTGACCTTATTTAGAATAGAATGTGAGGAAGTTCAAGCCTAAGAGTGCTCCCCAAAATAAAGGAAAATTTGGTGGTAAGCACTGAAGAGGAGGCTGGCAGATTCAGTAAAGCAAAAAGTTAAATTATAAACCAGCTGCAAGTTTACCAAAAAGAACCAAAGAATGAGACTGCTAAGAAGAGCCTACTGGGATAAGAGCAAAACCCAAAGACTGGCCTTAAAGACTACTCCTGCAGAGTGGCCTGAATTTAGTTGAATCGGAATGTGGCAAGATGTATGCTCCAGGGCATTGCTAAAGACAGTAGAGCAATTTGCCTGCAATGATTGAAGACTAACAGCTGGGTGTGATACCAAAAGTGACAGACAACTTTAAAAAGATCAGAAAAAGAGAAGTGACTATGTATGCCTAAGGCTGTACCCCCTGATGAGCAACTTCAGAGGGTGCACATAGCCAAGGAAAATAGATTTTAGTAAAATAGCCCTGCCAAGTTATTGAGAAAAATAAGCAAAACACAACAGTCCTTTTGGGGTGAGGGAGGGGGGATTAACACTGGAGTTACTACAGTATATTATCTAAAATGTCAAATTTAAAAAAAATTACCAGTTATGCAAAGAAACAGGAAAGTGTGACCATACACATGGAAAAAAAAAAAAAATCAGGCAACAGAAATTGCCTATGATGGGGCCAAATATTGGATTTAGCAGGCAAAAATCAAATCAACTATTTGAAGAAAAGTATGATCACACTGTCTAATCAAATGGAGAATATCAATAAGGAAATAGAAATCATAAGAAAAAAAACCCAAACAGTGCTACCAAACATTTAAATAATTAATACCATTCCTCACACTCTTCCAAAAAATAGAAGAGAGGGGAACACTTCCATACTCATTTTATGAGGCCAGCTTTACCCTCATATACAAAAACTAGGCAAGGACACTGCAGGAAAAGAAAATTACAGGCAAATATTCGTGATGAACATAGATGAAAAATCCTCAACAAAAATTAGAAAACTGAATTCAACAAAGCATTCAAAGGATCATACACCATGATCCAGTGGGATTTATTCCAGGGGTGCAAGGATGGTTCAACATCCTCAAGTCAATCAGTGTGATACACCACATTAATAAAATGGAGGATAGGGACTTCCCTGGCAGTCCAGCGGTTGAGACTTCGCCTTCCAATGCAGGGAGTGTGGGTTTGATCCCTGGTCAAGGAGCTAAGATCCCACATGTCTCGTGGCCAAAAACCGAAACATAAAACAAAAACAATATTGTAACAAATTGAATAAAGAGTTTAAAAATGGTCCACATCAAAACAAATCTTTAAAAATAAATAAATAAATAAAATGAAGGATAATCGTATGATCATCTCAACAGATGCAGAAAAAGCATTTGGCAAAATTCAATATCCTATTCATGATAAAAACTCTCAACAGGGATTTCCGTGGTGGCACAGTGGTTAAGAATCCTCCTGCCAATGCAGGGGACACGGGTTCGAGCCCTGGTCTGGGAAGATTCCACATGCTGCAGAGCAACTAAGCCTGTGTGCCACAACTACTGAGCCTGCGCTCTAGAGCCCGCGAGCCACAACTACTGAGCCCACGCACCACAACTACTGAGCCTGCGCTCTAGAGCCCGCACACCACAACTACTGAAGCCCACGTGCCTAGAGCCCGTGCTCCACAACAAGAGAAGCCGCTGCAATGAGAAGCCTGCACACCGCAACGAAGAGTAGCCCCTGCTCGCCGCAACTAGAGAAAGCTCACGCGCAGCAACGAAGACCCAATGCAGCCAAAAATTAATTAATTAATTAATTAATTTAAAAAAAAACCTCTCAACAAAGTGGGCATAGAGGGACCATTACTCAGTGTAATAAAGACCATATGTGACAAGCCCACAGCTAACATCAAATTCAATGGTGAAAAGCTTTCAGCTTTTCCTTTAAGATCAGGAACAAGAAAGGATACCCACTCTTGGCACTTTTATTTGACATAGTACTAGAAGTCCTAGCCAGAGCAACTGGTCAAGAAAAGGAAATAAAAAGCAATCCGTATCAGAAAGGAAGAAGTAAAACTGTCACTATTTGCAAATGACATGATATTATATATAGAAAACCCTAAAGATTCCACCAAAGAAAACCTGTTAGAACTAATAAATTCAGTAAAGTTGCAGGATACAAAATCAAGGTACAAAAATTTTCTATACACTGACAACAAACTATCAGAAAGAGAAAGTAAGAAAACAATCCCATTTAAAATTGCATCAAAAAGAATAAAATATCTAGGCATAAATTTAACCAAGGAGGTGAAAGACCTGTACACCAAAAACATACTACACAAAGCAATCTACAGATTCAATACAATCCCAATTAAAATTCCAATGGCATTTTTCACAGAAATAGAGCAATCCTTAAAGTTGTATGGAGCCACAAAAGACCCCAAATAGCCAAAGCAATCATGAGAAAGAAGAACAGCACTGGAGGCATCACGCTCTCTGATTTGAAACTATATTACAAATCTATAGTAATCAAAACAGTATGGTTAGCATAAAAACAGACACATAGAACAAGGGAATAGAATAGAGAGCCCAGAAATAAGCCCACACATATATGGTCAGTCAACTTACAACAAAGAAGTCAAGAATGTACAATGGGTAAAGGACAGTCTCTTCAATAAATGGTGTTGGGAAAACTGACCAGCTACATGCAAAAGAATGAAACTGGACCAGTATCTTACACCATATACAAAAATTACCATACACAAAAATTAACTCAAAATAGATTAAGGATCTGAATGTAAGACCTGAGACCACAGAATTCCTAGAAGAAAACATAAGCAGTCGGCTCCTTGACATCAGGCTTGGTGGTGATTTTTTTAATCTGACACCAAAAGCAAAGGCAACAAAAGCAAAAATAAACAAGTGGGACTACATCAAACTAAAAAGCTTCTGCACAGGAAAGGAAACCTTCAACAAAATGAAAAGGCAGCCTGCTGAATGGGAGAAAATATTTGCAAGTTATATATCTGATAAGGTGTTAATATCAAAAATGTATAAAGAATTCATACAACTCAATAGCAAAAAACAAACAAAAACTCCAAACAGGGAATTCCCTGGTGGCGCAGTGGATAAGAATCCGCCTGCCAATGCAGGGGACATGGGTTCGATCCCTGGTCCGGGAAGATCCCACATGCCGCAGAGCAACTAAGCCTGTGCGCCACAACTACTGAGCCTGCGCTCTAGAGCCTTCGAGCCACAACTACTGAAGCCCGCGCTCCACACCAAGAGAAGCCACCGCAATGAGAAGCCTGTGCACCGCAACGGAGAGTAGCCCCCGCTCAACGCAACTAGAGAAAGCCCACGTGCAACCCACCGCAGCCATAAATAAATAAATACATTAAAAAAAAAAAAAAAAACTCCAAACAATCTGATTAAAAAATGGACAGAAGATCTAAGTAGACATTTTTCCAAAGATGGCCATACAGATGGCCAACAGGTACATGAAAATGTGCTCAACATCACTAATCATCAGGGAAATGCAAATCAAAACTAAAATAAGGTATCACCTCACACCTGTTAGAATGGCTATCATCAAGAAGACAAGAAATAACAGGTACTGGGGGAATCCTTATACACTGTTGGTGGGAGTGTAAATTGGTGCAGCCACTATGGAAAACAGTATGGAAGTTCCTCAAAAAACTGAAAATAGAACTACCATATGACCCAGCAATTCCACTTTTAATATTTATCGAAAGAAACTGAAAACACTAACTCGAAAAGATACATGCACCCTCATGTTCATTGCAGCATTATTTATAATAACCAAGATATGGAAACATCTAAGTGCCCACTGATGGATGAATGGATAAAGAACATGTGATGTAAATATTATTCAGGCATAAAAAAAGAATGAAATCTTGCTATTTGTGACAACACGGATGGAGTCTGAGGGCATTAAGCTAAATGAAGTAAGTCAAACAGAGAAAGACAAATGTTTTATGATCTCACTTATATGTGGAATCTAAACAAAACAAACACACACACAAACAAGCTCAAAGAAACAGAGAACAGATGGGTGGTTGCCAGAAATGGCAATGGGGGCCGGACAGAATAGGTAAAGGGGGTTGAAAGGCACAGACCCAGCTACCAAATAAATAAGTCACGGGAGACAATGTGCTGCGTGGGGACTGTAGTTGATAATACTGCATTAGAGATTGGAAAATTGCTAAGAGAGTAAAGCTCAAATTCTCATCACAGAAAAAAAAATTTTTAACTGTTTATGTTGACAGATATTAACTAGACTTACTGTGGTGATCATCTCACAGTATATACAAATATCAAACCGTTATGTTGTATACCTGAAACTAATGTCATATGTCACTTACACCTCAATTAAAAACAACGTATAACTATCCAAACATGATAGAAATTTACTTATCATTCATTTAAGTCCAAAATTGGGGTTTTTAAAGGAAAAAGAAGAAAAACTGAGAAGCTTCGAGGTACTGAAAAATAAACAAATCAAAAGGGAGACCAGAGGGACTTCCCCGGCGGTCCAATGGTTAGGACTCTGTGCTTCCACTGCCAAGGGCCTGGGTTCGATCCCTGGTTGGGGAACTAAGATCCCACAAGCTGCGTGGTGCGGCCAAAAAAAAAAAAAAAGAAAAGGCCTTCCAACTGCAGTTTCTACAACGACCAGCCCTGTCTCGGCTCCTTGACTTCCTGAGGCCCAGCTGTTCCATGTTTCCTAGGTTCTGAGGCACACATAACCTTACCCAAAAAATCTTCCTAACCACATGAGGCCTACCCAAATATCTACAAAAATACAACATAATAGCTTATTCAGTCTCCGCCCAAGAAACCAGTACCCTGTGTAAAAACATTGCCTGTCAACAGTTTACTTTGATGCAGAGCAAAGAACGGGACACTGGTTTGATTCTTCACAAATCTTAGCTTGGCCACCAAGCAATATTACCTTCCAACTCCACCATCCTGAGAAATTTCTTACTTTCCCACCATGTCAAACCTTTGGAATTAATGCTGCAAATCAACAAACGAATTTTTAGAATTAGACGTATAGAACAATGAGATATAATTGAGAAGCCGGTACTTCACCTTTTTGGTCAAATGAATTCTGACAGGGTGCCAAGATAATTCAATGGAGAAAGAACAGTCTTTCAACATATGGTGCTAGGACAACTGGACTGCCACCAGCAAGAGAATGAAAGTGGACTCCTTCCTCACACCATACACAAAAATTAACTTTAAGGATCATAAACCTAATTGTAAGAGTTAAAACCATAAGACTCTAAAAAGAAAACAAGCCTGCAAATACCTTCATGACCTTGGATTAGGCAATAATTTCTTAGGTATGACACCAAAAGCACAAGTAACAAAAGAAAAAAATAAATTGGACTTCATCAAAATTAAGACTTTTTATGCTTTAACAGACACCATCAAGAAAACGTAAGGGCAACCCACCAAATGGGAGAAATATTTGCAAATCATATATCTAAAAGACTTGTATCTAGACTGTATAAAGAATTCTTATGACTAAATAATTTTTAAAAAATGAATAACCCAATTTAAAAATGGGCAGCTCTTTCCCAGCTGGAACCATGGAAGGTGCAGAAGAGAAGAAAAAGAAGGTTCCTGCTGTGCCAGAAACCCTTAAGAAAAAGCAAAAGATGCTTCGAAAGGCAAGGCGGAAGCTTATCTATGAAGAAGCTAAGCACCATCACAAGGAATACAGGCAGATGTACAGAACCGACATTCGAATGGCTAGGATGGCAAGAAAAGCCGGCAACTTCTATGTACCCGCAGAACCCAAATTGGCATTCGTCATCAGGATCAGAGGTGTCAATGGTGTGAGCCCAAATGTTCGAAAAGTGTTGCAGCTTCTTCGCCTCCATCAGATCTTCAGTGGCACCTTTGTGAAGCTCAATGGCACCTTTGTGAATTCTCAGCATGTTAATGAACGTGCTGAGAATTGTGGAACCGTACATTGCGGGGGGGCACCCAAACCTGAAGTCAGTAAATGAACTGATCTACAAGCGTGGTTATGGCAAAATCAACAGGAAGCGAAGTGCCCTGACAGATGACGCCTTGGTTGCTCCATCTCTTGGCAAATATGGCACCATCTGCAGGAAGGATCTGATTCATGAGATCTATACCATTGGAAAACATTTCAAAGAAGCAGACAACTTGCTGTGGCCCTTTAAATTGTCTTCTCCACAAAGCAGAATGAAGAAAAAGACCGCCCATTTGGTAGAAGCTGGAGATGCTGGCAACAGGGAAGACCAGATCAACAGGCTTATTAGAAGGATGAACTAAGGTATCTGCCATGATTCTTTTTGTAATCTGGTCAGTTAATAAACAGTGACTGCTTTCAAATTGGAACAAAAATAAAAATAAATTAAAATGGGCAAAGGATCTGAATAGACCTTTCTCCAAAAAATGGCTAATAATCTCATGAAAAAGTGCCCAGTGACATTATCCATCAGGGAAACGCCAGTCAAAACCGCAGTGAGGTGGCACTTCACATCCCATCAAAAAGTAGATAATCATAAGTGTAGTGGAGAAAATGGAACCCACATACCTTGCAGGTGGCAATGTAAAATGTTGCGTCTGCTGTGGGAAACACTCTGGCAGTCCTTCAAAAGGTTAAATGTAGAGTTACCATAGGATGCAGCAATTCTAATCCTAAGAATATACCTGAGAGAAATAAAAACATATGTTCACACAAAAACGTGTACACAGATGTTTATGGCAGCATTATTCATAATAGCCAAAAAATGGAAACAACCCAAATGTCCATCAGCTGATGAATGGATAAATAAAATGTGGTATATCCATGTAATGTAATATTATTTGACAATGAAAAGGAATGAACTTTTCCTATATAGCACTGATACATATTATAAACTGGAGGAACCTTGAAAACATTATGTTAAGTGAAAAGAGCCAGTCACAAAAGGCCACATATTATACAATTTCGTTTACATGAAATATCCAGAATGGGCAAATCTATAAAGATAGGAAATAGATTAGTGATTGACCGGGGAATTCCCTGGCGGTCCAGTGGTTAGGACTCTGCGCTTTCACTGCCAGGGCCTGGGTTTGATCCCTGGTTGGGGAGCTAAGATCCGGCAAACCATGCGGCGTGGCCAAAAAAAAAAAAAGATTAGTGATTGACTAGGGGTGGGAGGTGGGGGGAAAATGGGAAGTGACTAGTAGTGGGTGTGAAATTTCCTTTCTGGGTTGATGAAAATGAAAAATTGATTGTGATGATGGTTGCACAACCCTGTGAATACACTGAAGCCCATTGAATTGTATACTTTAGATGAGTGAATGATATTTCTATAAAGCTGTTAAAAAAGAAAATAAAAGTATACCACGTGAGAATGTTTAAACAGTGGAAAGATATTACTTAATTTTTAAACAGTATTCCGCTTTACTCAAATGTGAAAGATGAGTGTTTTGCCAGGATTTCAGTTTTTTGATGTTGAAGTTGCCTTTACTAGGATGGAGTCAGATCCTCTTTGTGTTCATCTGAGAGCACTCAGGGCTTGGTCCCAAGTTCTCTACTTTGTTACTTTAGTGTGATTCTTCTACTCCTTTGCTTCCCATTAATTTCTGAGTCTACTGCTATGACTTAACCTCATACACTGGGTTGGATGTTTTTAAGTCTAGAGTCCTATTCACTGTGAAACGAAACCAGGGCTTTAAGGAAGATTTTGGGATTCTTAGAATGACAAGAGTTCAAATAAGGACAATGGAATCAAAGCAGAATAACAAGTAGCCAGCAAGTCCTGCTTTACTAGGTGAAGTACTCCTAAGAAGGGGGCAATTTAAATACCAGCTGGATTTCAGCGTTGTCCACTTCAAACTGAGATTGCCGGAGCTCCTGAAGCACGAGGACTTCCCTTAAAGTTAGGTAGAAATAGAATGTGAAAGTTTAAGATCAAGACCTTCTAGGATCTAGATTTTTATTTCAGAGTTCTTCCTTGTTAATTGCACAAAACTTACACATAATCAAATATATCGAGATTGAATGATATTCTAGTTACTAAAATGGGATTTTAGTTACTAAAGAGTAAAACTGTCCTGCAGTTTTGAGGTAGCAAAGTCTGTAACACCTGATACATCTGTTGATGTCTTTGTCAACACCTTCTCATACCCAGATTTCCAGGTAGCTCAGCAATTTCTGGATTACAGAAATTTACATAATTGAAAAGAAAAGAAAAAGTAGAGGGGAGAAATCAAAAGCATCCAGCTGAGATAAAGGATAAATAGGGAATGGAAAACAAAGGAAATAAAGAATAAAGAGACAAGTTTAGGGAAAAAATAGCAAAAGAATAGCAAAGGATAAGCAGTGGAGTAGAAACTGAGAGAATCAGATTCTAGGACCAGCTCTGCTATTAGTAAATTGTGTTGTCTTGGACAAATCACTTTCCTTCCCTTCTTCCAGCTTTACTGGCCCATATAATTAGATACTTGTCTTCCTTTGGGTCAAATGACTAAGTATGAGTTCTAAGCATAAAACAATGAGATTTGTTTTCCTTTGCAGTTTATAAAAACAGTCTCCTTACTCTATAATCAGGCTATTTTATGAAAACACTCTGAAAAAAAAATAATAGTTAAAAAAAAGTAAATTTGCCAGTCACTGACAAGTTCTATTCTCTTGATGGCTTCCTGAGCCCAGTCACTGAAATTTATCTGTCACTTTCAGGTTCCTGCATGACCTCATGCCGATTCAGCAACACATAGTAATGGTAAGAATTCCCTCCTACCAGTCTTCTAAACGAGAAGAGTTTTGATAACCAGTAAGCTTAGAGACATAACTGTACTGTATAATCCAGGTCATTTCCTCTGGGATCTTTCTGTGCCCTTCTGCAGCACTTCTTCTTAAAAAAAAAAAAGGCCCTTTAGGAACTTTTGGGTTTTTTTTTTGTTTGTTTATTTATTTTATGGCTGTGTTGGGTCTTCGTTTCTGCGCAAGGGCTTTCTCTAGTTGTGGCAAGCGGGTTCCACTCTTCATCGCGGTGCACGGGCCTCTCACTATCGCGGCCTCTCTTGTTGCGGGGCACAGGCTCCAGACGCGCAGGCTCAGTAATTGTGGCTCACGGGCCCAGTTGCTCCGCGGCATGTGGGATCTTCCCAGACCAGGGCTCGAACCCGTGTCCCCTGCATTTGCAGGCAGACTCTCAACCACTGCGCCACCAGGGAAGCCCGGAACTTTTGTTTTTAATATATTTATTTATTTTTATTCTTGGCTGCATTGGGTGTTTGTTGCTGTGCGCGGGCTTTTCTCTAGTTGTGGCAAGCAGGGGCTACTCTTCCTTGCGGTGCGCGGGCTTCTCATTGGGTGGCTTCTCTTGTTGCAGAGCACAGGCTCTAGGCGCACGGGCTTCAGTAGTTGTGGCACTCGGGCTCAGTAGTTGTGGCTCACGGGCTCTAGAACGCAGGCTCAGTAGCTGTGGCGCATGGGCTTAGTTGCTCCACGACATGTGGAATCTTCCCGGACCAGGGCTCGAACCTGTGTCCCCTGCATTGGCAGGTGGATTCTTAACGACTGCGCCACCAGGGAAGCCCGCCCTCTAGGAACTTTAAAGATTTCTTTATAATGTGGTTATGGCATTTGAAATCATCTCAAATGTAAATTGAACAGCAATGCAGTACTACTTTGGGAAAATCTGAATCTTAGACTATTTTAACAGAAATGCAGTTAATTATTACTTTCATATATGCACAGCGACTTCAACGAGTTGTTGATGTCTGACTTTCTTTAATAAATGGATCATTTGTAATGAATCTGATTTTAAAGCAGATGAATACTCTGAAGTGCTTTAAAAAGTTGTTCTAGATTATATTTGAGGTAAAAAATAAGTTAAGAGCACATAGTGGGACTTCCCTATGAAAAGAAGACTCTCTTTTGGGGTCAAAAGGAAACCATGAGAGTGTTTCACAGTGTAGTTTCCCAGTAGCGCTGGCAGGGTGGGGTGCATTTGGAGCGCTCAGTAAATCCCAGTGAATACGCCTGCATCTCCTTGTACATGCGTACTCACCAGAAGGCAGTCTCTCCCTGCCTGGCCTTTCCCTAATGGATTTCCATTTCTATCGATCGGGGACTTAGATGCCGGCTAGCAATTAGTCCTAATCAGGCAGCAGGAGTTTCCTAAGGGGACTGCCAGCTAGCCTAATTGCTGGCAGCTGTGGGGCTACTCAGCGCGCAGCTGCGGGCACGGGCTGTTAACCCCCAGTGTCCCGGGCTCCACAAAGATGCTTGACCTAGCAAAATTCCTGCTGTGTGTGGCATGTGTTGGGATCAATGGCTTATCTTTATTTTGGAAAACTGTGCTGAGAAGCTTGGATTACTTTATCTCCAAAGATACTTTAGGATAAGGAGTGAACTATATAACCCTGCTCTATAGCAGAAATTCATAGAGGAACTGAAACAGGATTAATTTTAAAAAAAGCTCTATCATGGAAATTCTCAAAAATTCACAGAAGTGGAATAGTATAATAAACCCATACATCCACCAAATAATTCTCTACATTCTGCCATTATTTTTCATCTATTGCCCACCTCTGTTTTTGTTTTTGTATTTTTTTTTCTTTACTGGAGTATTTTAAAGCAACTCTCAGACTTCATTTCACTTGTAAGTGCTTTAGTGTATGATTCTAATATAAATATATATTTTAAAGTGTAACCACAAAACTATCACTACTCTCAACAAAATAGCTAATAATTCCTTAATATCACCCAATATCTAGGCAGGCTCCTACTTCCACAGCGCCTCAAAAATGCGTTTGGGTTTGTGTGAATCAAGGACCTAGTCAAGGTAGTTGTGACTGAGGTGACCATTTGCTGGAGAGAGTTTCATACTCTACATTTGGCAGATTGTACCCTCAAGGTGTTCTTTTTTGTGTTGCCCATATTTTCTGTAAATCCACAGGAAAATCTAGAAGCTTCATGAGAATTAGGTTTGGGTTTTTTCCAAGAATACTTTATAAGTGGTGCTATGAACTTTCTTTTGCTTTTTAGTCAGGAGTCACAAATGTCGAACTGTCCAATTTCAGTGATGTTAAAATTGATCAGTGAGTTCAAATGTTGTCAGTCTGATGCATCCGTTACAAAGTTCCCCCATTAACTTTACCTGATAGTTTTAGCAGACATTTATAATCATTGCCTAGAATGATTGTTTCGTAAGGGGTTACTAAGTGGTAGTATTCTAATGTTTTCATTCCTTTGGCATGTATTAGCCATGATCCTTGTAGAAAAGAATTTCCCCCTCCTGTTTGTAAAGGCAAGATAAATACTTGATTCCCTTCCTTTTTTTTTTTTTTTTAAATATTTATTTATTTGGCTGTGCCGGGTCTTAGTCGCAGAATGCGGGATCTCCATTATCGTGAGTGGGATCTTTAGTTGTGGCATGCGGGCTCTTAGTTGCGGCACTTGGGATCTAGTTCCCTGATCAGGAATCGAACCGAGGCCCCCTGCATTGGGAGCGCAGAGTCTTAAATGCTGGACCACCAGGGAAGTCCCTGACTCCTTTCCTTTATATCCCATTGATTCCCTAAGCCACCTCATAATGTAACTATGAAAAAAAATTTTTGAGTATTATTATGAACTCATGGATTTTTATATGTATGATGTGTTTCAATCCAATGTGGTCCTAGCTTTTTTAATGCTAAAATTATCCCAGATTTAATCAGTGGTGCTTTTCAAATTTATTCTGTACCCTTTTGACTTGTCTTTATTAGTCTTTGAAATTGTTCTGCCCTGTGCCTGGAGTAACAGTTTTCCAAGGAGCCCTGGTTCCTCTTAGTAAACTGGGCATGATGGGTGTTCCTTGCTAATGACTTGTCGTTGCTTCTAGCCCAACGCACTATGTTTAAAGCAACAGAATGAACCTGTGTTAAATTCACGTTTATGTTAGTCTCCTCCAGATGTTTATACATCTGTACTCATCTTAAACGTCCTCCTTCCTGTCCCCAAGGAACAAGTGTCTAAAATAAGCTTTTGGTATCTCTAGTTCCAGGACAAACTGTCAATCCCCTCCTCACTCGGCTCCCTCTTCATCCTCACCCCCCCTCCCCCACATCAGTGAATCAGGGATGGCCACCATTGCTTCCCTGTCCCCTATCTTCTCTCCCAAACTAGACTGAAAGCTTTCTGAAAGCAATAATGTCTTCTACTCATTTTGGAATCCTCCATAACGCTGAGCACAGAGTAGGTTTTCAGTCAACTTTTGCACTGAACTGTGAATTGTCACAGGTCCCAATCTGTGCCGCTAATTCCGTGGTAACATTCCTTTCTCTGCTCTACATCAATCTCTCATCCAGGGACCTTTTTTTTTTTCTTTCCTCCAACACGAAAGAAGCATCATTCCACAACCATTTTATAAAGATGGAATAAAATAAAACTCTGTAATTGATTCTGTTCCAAAGAAGCCATGCATTAAGGAAGAAAAACCGTGCCTTGAGGAGCTGTCGGCTTCATTACCTGCTCTGCAGCAAGCCACTTGGGAGGGCAGTCAGACTTTGCGGGAAGGTGCCAGTTAATGACCTCCACCCGCCCTGAAGCACACTCCAGCCCCACACCTCCACGGTGCTGACAAAAGCCACTGGGGGAAATCTTTGCTCAGTTCCTTGATATTTCAGAAACAACCTACCATTAACGATTTCTCATGTTTTCTAACTCCATATTTAAGGAAGATTATTTCATAGAGCCAAATAAGATGACCCCAAGATAAACTATCTGTATACCCAGATAGCCACTGGACACTAACTATGGATGTCCTGTGTGGGTCTTGGCAGTGGGGTGACCTCAGGGGGAGCAGGTAAAAATAGTACCCAGTCCCCCACCCCAGAGAGGCTTGGACCCCCCAGATAGGAGCTCCAGAATTAACCCCCACTGCTATTTCTTCGCTGAGTTTCTAATCACATGCTTCATCCATTGTACTATGGATTTTTTTTCCAGCTTAATTAGTAGGTGGAGTCTTTATGTAATGTGAATATTGTATGCTAAGGACAGACAACCCAATTAGCTTAAGAAAAGAGGGAATTCATGGGCTCTCACAATTGGGAGTCCAGGAGTAGCTCTAAACTCTGGCACAAGTGCATCCAGGGACCCAAGCAATTACGTCGAAACTTGTCTGCCTTTACCTTTCACTTCTGCTTATTTCTGTTTGTCTTGGTTTGATCCTTCTGGAGTTAGGTTTTCCTTATGTAGCCAGAAACGTTGATGGCAACAGGAAACTTCAAAACCCACAGCTGAGGTATGTTTTTCTGTAGCTCCAAAGCTTAAAAGACTCTAATTAGCCGACTTGATTCAAATGTCTCAGGAATGATGGGACGAAAGAATGGGGGTCCTGAACAACTCAACCTATTACATGTATCAACCCTTTCAGTATATATGTGACCTTTCTAAGCCTCAGTTTTCCCACCTGCAAAATGGAATAATCATAATCATAATCATACCCATCGATTGTAATTAGATAATTCATGTAAAATGCTTACCATACTTCCTGGCATATAACAACCCCTGTATTAATGTTGGCTCTTATTAATTTTTTAATCATTATATGCTTTTCCTAGATGGCCATCTTTTATTTATTTATTTTTTAAAAAATATTTATTCATTTATGTGGCTGCATTGGGTCTTCATTGCGGCGCACGGGCGTCTCTCTAGTTGTGATGCACAGACTCCAGAGCGCGCGGGCTCAGCAGCTGTGGCGCGCGGGCTCTAGAGCACGCAGGCTTAGTTGCCCCACGGCATGTGGGATCTTAGTTCCCCGACCAAGGATCGAACCCGCGTGCCCTGCATTGGAAGGCAGATTCTTAACCGCTGGACCACCGGGTAAGCCCCTAGATGGTCATCTTTTAATGTTATTTACGGTATCTCCCACTGAACAGAAGCTTAAATTCTTTGCTGTCCAAACCTAAAAACCTTTTCTTTATGGTTTCTGGGTGGTGTCATGCAGGAGCGGAGCCTTCCCTGTACCCCCAAATTACAAAAATATCCCCCTGAACTTTCTTCTGGTATTTTTGTAATTTTCTTTTTAATGTTTAAATCTTTACTTCACGAACCTAATATAATGTTATATGTCACTTATACCTCAATTTTTTAAAAAGAGGAGGGAGGGACTTCCCTAGTGGTCCAGTGGCTAAGGCTCTGAGCTCCCAATGCAGGGGGTCCGGGTTCAATCCCTAGTCAGGGAACTAGATGCCCCATGCCACAACTAAGAGTTTGCATGCTGCTACTAAAAAGATTCTGCTTGCCGCAACTAAAGATCCCGTGTGCCACAACTAAGACCCAGCGCAGCCAAATAAGTAAATAAATACAAATTTTAAAAAATAAAAATAAAAAGACGAGGGAAAAAAATTCTTCTTTTCCCCACTAATTTGAAATTTAATCTTTATCTGGTGCTAAGTTACTACTATGAACTGACTTGCTTCTAATTTATTCTGTTTTATTCTTTATTTCTTTCTATGCCAGTTTTAATTGTCATAGTTTTATGGTAAATTATTATATTTAGGAGGGCAAGTCTCCCCTGCCATCATTCTTCTTTTTGAAAATGTATTTGGCTGTTCTCCCACTCTCTGCTGTTCCAAATAAACTTTAGAATCAACTTATAAAGATGCAATTTAAAATTCATTAGGATTTTATTTTAAATTGCATTGAATTTATGGAACTATTTGGAAAGAATTAGTATCTTCATAATAACGAGTCTTCCTGTCTAGACACCAGAATAAATCTCCATTTTTTCGGGTATTCTTCATGTTCTTGAGTAAGTTTAAGAGCGTTCCTTTACAGGAACATAAGTAACCTATTTACTGTTATGCTTTTTCCTAAATACTTTGTGTTTTGTGTTTTTTGTGGGTTTTGTTTTTGTTTTGTTTTTGCTACTGAATAGAATTCTTTTCCATTAAATTTTCTAATTTATGTTATTATTGTCATGGCTATTAATGTTTGTGTTTTACTTATAATTGGTTATCCTACTGTGCTCTTTTTATCTGAAAGTCTTAGTTTTTCAGTGGATTTTCATAGGTTTTGTAAGTGGCCAATCATGTCATCTGTCAATAATGATAAGGAGGCCACTCCCTTCTGTAAATTTCCTCCCCTCTCCTTGTTTTACCACATTGGCTGGTTGTGTCCTGCAGTGAAACAGTGGCAGTAGTTATGATATAGCGTTCCTGTCTTGTTCCTGGCCCCATCTTTTCACCTTTAAGTACGGCATTTGTGTTGACTTCTTTATCAAAGTGAAGACACTTTGTCTATTTCTAGGTTACTAAGTGTTTTTCAGGACTGGTTGTTGCGGCTATTGAAATACTTCTGTTTTTCTGCTTTTCTTTAATAATACAGTGAATTACGTTGGTAGTAGATTTCACAATTTTATGTCTCCCTGCATGCTAATCTTTTTTATTTTTATTTTTCATTGAAGTATAATTGACATACAATGTTATATTAATTTCAGGTGTACAACATAGTGATTCAACATTTATATACATTACAAAGTGATCACCACGATCAGCTAGTTACCATCTGTCACCATTTAAAGTTACTACGGTATTACTGACAATGTCCTTTCCTATTCTGTATGTTGCAGCCCCTATTTTGTCCATCCCTCCGCTCCACTCCTCTCTGGCATCCACTAGTTTGTTCTCTGTATCTGTGATTCTGTTTCTGTTCTGTTTTGTTCATTTGTTTTATTTTATTTTTTTAGATTCCACATGTAAGTGAAATCATATGATACTTACTAATCTTTTAATTGATTGCTGGATTTGATTTCCTAATATTTTATTTGGCACTTTTGCATCTATGTTTATAGTTTTCCTTTTTGTATTTTTGGCCAAATTTTTTAAATTAATTAATTAATTTATTTTTGACTTTATTGGGTCTCTGTTGCTGTGTGCGGGCTTTCTCCAGTTGCGGCGAGTGGGGGCTACTCTTCGTTGTGGTGCGTGGGCTTCTCGTTGCGGTGGCTTCTCTTGTTGCAGAGCATGGGCTCTAGGCATGCGGACTTCAGTAGATGTTGCTCACAGGCTCTAGAGCGCAGGCTCAGTAGCTGTGGCGCATGGGCTTAGTTGCTCCGCGGCATGTGGAATCTTCCCGGACCAGGACTCGAACCCATGTCCCCTGCATTGGCAGGCAGATTCTTAACCACTGCGCCACCAGGGAAGTCCATGGCCAAATTTTTGATCAAGGTTATGCTAGCCTTATAGAATGAATTGAAATTCTTTCTGTTTGTTTTTTGTTTTTTTTGCTACTATCTGGAACAGTTGAATAACAAAAAAAATTATACTATCTATAACTCTTTGGAAGATTTGATACAGTTTACCCATTATAACATGAAACTGACTTGGAGTATTTTGGGGAGATAAATCTGTGACTACATTTTCCATTTTTTTTTATACTTATTAGTTTATTCATGTTTTCCTAAAAATTTTGAAACAAGCATATCTATATATTCAAATTTATTGATACAAAGTTACAATAGATTTCTTTTCCTTATTTACTTGATCTTTTAATTATTTTTAAAGATTTAATGTCTCTACTTGTCATTGCCTTGTCAAATTTTAATATTTCTAGCGGTTTTTGCTTTATGATTTTAAAGCTATGTTGCTCAGTTCATAAAGAATCATTATAGTTATATCTTCTATTAATATAAATATATATTTTTAGTCCCATTAATGCTTTTGCAAGTCCTGCTTTCTTTGTTTTTCCTTGTCTATCCATCTCTGTATTTTCAGCCCTCTTGTGGAATTTTATTTTGGATGTGTTTCTTATAAAAAGCATGTAACTTTTAAAAATGCAATCTAGGATTTTTTATATCTCAATAGAATTTAGTCTATTTAATTTTTTACTTAGCCTATTTAAATTTTTAATGATCCTTGATATGACTGGTCTGATTTTTAATATCTTCATGTTTTCTATTTCAGTATATGTCTTGTAAAATTTAAAAAATTTTAATGACCCTTGACGTGGCTGACCTAATTTTTAATATCTTCATGTTTTCTAGTTATCTTGCTTTTTATAGTTTTGCTTTCCCCCCCACCCCCCACCTTTTGCTGCATTGATCTAATTTTCTTTATTCTCTTGCCCCCTCAGTTTAGTAATTCTACTTCATTTTGTTATTCTACTGGCTATATTGGTTTAGCTTGTGTTTGTAGTGAAAGAGAAAAACACTGTATACCAATAAGTACTTAACAAATTCTCTTAAGCAAAATGATGACTACAGTGGCAGCAGCATTAACAAAACTATCTAAATCTTCTAAATCCACGTCACTTGTCTGACATCATCTAAAACAAAGTTCCTAATTTTAAGGTTCTCCAAATTGACTTTCTCCTTTTGATTCTCTTGCTGCCCACTTATTTGAACTCTGCTGCCTTTCTTAATGCCTCTTCCCACACATTGCCCATGACATTCTGTATTTGGCTGCTGTTCTTAGAAATGGAATTCTCTTGTCATCTATCTTATCACTTAGCTCCCTCCATTGCTGACACAGTCTCTATTCACTCAAACTTAAAAGTGGAAAGCATAAGTAGTTTCAAAAATTCATTCATCTGGGACTTCCCTGGTGGTGCAGTGGTTAAGAATCCGCCTGCCAATGCAGGGGACACAGGTTCGACCCCTAGTCTGGGAAGATCCCACATGCTGTGGAGCAACTAAGCCTGTGTGCCACAACTACTGATCCTGCGCCCTAGAGCCCTCAAGCCGCAACTGCTGAGCCCACGTGCCGCAACTACTGAGCCCATGCACCACAACTGCTGAGCCCGCGTGCTGCAGCTACTGAAGCCCGCATGCCTAGAGCCCGTGCTCCACAACAAGAGAAGCCACCGCAATGAGAAGCCTGCGCACCTCAGTGAAGAGTAACTCCTGCTCGCCACAACTAGAGAAAGCCAGCCCGCAGCAACGAGACCCAACACAGCCAAAAAAAAATAAAGTAAATAGAAATTTAAAAAAAAAATTTGGACTTCCTCGGTGGCACAGTGGTTAAGGATCCGCCTGCCAATGCAGGGGACACAGGTTCAATTTCTAGTCCGGGAAGATCCCACATGCCATGGAGCAACTAAGCTTGTGCTCCACAAGTACTGAGCCCGCGCTCTAGAGCCCACAAGCCACAACTACTGAGCCTATGTGCTGCAACTACTGAAGCCCGCGCACTCTAGGGCCTGCATGCCGCAACAAGGGAAGCCACCGCAATGAGAAGCCCACACACCTCAACGAAGAGTAGCCCCTGCTCGCTGCAACTAGAGAAAGCCTGCGCGCAGCAACGAAGATCCAACGCAGCCAAAAATAAAATTCATTCATTCAACTAATACTGAATTTAGGTACAACAGTGAACAGATGAAGGTGGGGTGGGCAGTAAACAGAGAATAATAGCAAATACATAAACAAATAGGTATATAATACAAGGTCAGATGGTAACAAGTGCTATGAGGAACAGTAAAGAAGAGAGAGATGATAGGTGATGATGAAATTGCTGTTTTAGGTAAGGTGGTTAGGGAAGGCATCTCTGAGGAGATGACATTTCAGCAGAACAGACATTCTGGAAAAGGCAAAACTCTGGTGACCATAAAAAGATCAGTAGTTGCCAGGAATTTGGGAAGAGAGAGGGAAGGATGAATACACAGAACAAAGGGGATTTTTAGGGCAGTGAAACTATTCTGTATGATACTGCAACAATGGTGGATACGTGTCATTATACATTTGTCCAAACTCATAGAATGCACATCACAAAGAGTGAACCTAATGTAAACTACGGACTGAACCTAATGTAAACTACGGACTTTAGTTTAAACTATAGACATCGGTTATATATTAATAATTATAAATATTGGCTCATCAATTATAGCAAAAATAGAAAAAAGAAAAGGAAGCAGGAAATACTATGCATCTTCTGTTAGGTTCACAACCAGCAAAAGCAAGCTCACTCAAGGACTTCCCTGGTGGTCCAGTGGGTAAGACTCCACATTCCCAGTGCAGGGTGCCCGGGTTTAATCCCTGGTCAGGGAACTAGATCCCACATGCATGCCACAACTAAGAAGTCCGCATGCCGCAATGAAGATCCTACGTGCCACAAGTAAGACCCAGCGCAGCCTAAATAAATAAATATTTTTTAAAAAAAGGAAAAAAAAGCAAGCTGACTCAGGTAAACGTGGAAAAGACTGGAGAACTGCCCCAAGCAATGCTTAGAACTTCCCGAGAGCTGAGCAGAAAGAGGAGGTGCCATTACTCCAGTCTGACTTGGTGGTTTATCCTCGGGCCTCTTTTAAAGATCAGCTTCAGATCCTTCAAATCATTGCCTAAACAAGGCCACTTTTTTTTTTTTTTTTTTTTTTTGGTTCTAAAAGCAACCTCTTAGAAATCAAGATCTTCCACGGAGGCCAGCACCTTCATCTGTAATTCACATGTGCTGTCCCAGGCCTTGGAGAGGCTCCTGAGACTCAGATGTCCTACTCTTTATGGAGAAAGTGATCACTCATGATAGGCAGGCCAGGCTCTTACTTGCCTTACTTTTTGGTAGTTTATCACAAATAAACATCCCCCAAATATCCTGCTGATGTCAAATCTGAAAAAATTATAGATATAGTGGCTTTGGGGCTGTATTAGTTTTTCAGAGACTATAAATTACTTACAATTCCAGGGTCTAAATAAAATGGATTTGTTACATCACTGCATAAAAAATAAATTTATGATATTTATTCCTTTAGGTTTAACATATCAAGCCATGCAAGCAGAGCACATTTTAAATGAATTGTAATTTATTATTCCCACTGTTTGAAAAACACATTCTTGCTACACATAGTCTTTGCTTGAGGTCTCTGTGCATGCACACACTATCAGGTCTTTGCTTTGGGATTACCATAATGCTTCAGGGGATAAGGCTGTAGTCTCTTGCTGTGACTGAACCAGATGGTTTCTAAAGGCCAGTGGGCAGGTTAGGCCGTGTGCAGTAGCACAAATTACCTTGATTAAGAGTCTTTATAAATTAATAGGAAAAACACTAAAACTCAATAGAAAAATGAGCCTAGTGTGTAAACAGACAATTCTCAGAAAGTACACAAATCACTTAAAAAATCATTAAAAATGATCAGCCTAACTGGTTATCCAGAAATGCAAGTTAAAATAATATGGAACATCATTTTTAGTCAATTGAAGATAATAATCAATATTGGGGAGAGTGAAATTAAATTTTCAAGCACTATAGTAGAAGGGAAAGTCAGTACAAATGTGAACAGCAGTTTGGAAATCCATTTTTAGATCCTTAAAATCCATATCCTTTGATCTGGAAATTCCCCTTCTCAGACTGTCTCCAAAAAATTTCTTTAATTATAGAAAATCATATATAAAAATGATCAAATTATTATTTATAATAGCAAATATAATTGAAAAAAATCTTATTATTTAAAAATAAAAATTGGATAAATAAGTTAAAATATATTCATATAATCAGATATTATGCCACCATTTAAAGTGATGTTTTTTAGCTATTTTGCTTTTGATGGTTCTCCAAGTTTCTGCCATCTGCCTAACACCTAGGGTCGTCTTCTCTAAATGTACCATAATGAATTTCGCCTATTTCCTATTGGAGACATTTAGGTTATTTCCAAGTTTTTTTCAAATTTTTTTTTTTTTGATGTGGACCATTTGTTTTTAAGTCTTATTGAATTTGTTAAAATATTGCTTCGGTTTTTTGTTTCTTTTTTTTTGCCAGGAAGCATGTGGGATCTTAGCTCCCCAACCAGGGATCAAACCCACACCCCCTGCATTGGAAGGCAAAGTCTTAACCACTGGACCACCAGGGAAGTCCCTTTTTTCTATTTTAGACAGCACTCAAGCAAGAATTTATGTGAACGTTCAGATGCACACCACGGACCAAG
Source organism: Balaenoptera physalus (assembly GCF_965194825.1). Lineage (NCBI taxonomy): Eukaryota > Metazoa > Chordata > Mammalia > Artiodactyla > Balaenopteridae > Balaenoptera > Balaenoptera physalus. The sequence continues at coordinate 119,901,347 of NC_138887.1, read as the reverse complement.
AAACATCTTTAAAGATGTCTTCAAAGGCAGATTTACTCTTGGGATCCCATGCAGAGCTGCTGGGTCTCTGAGCCAGTCCCACAAGCTTGGCGAGAGCCCCAGCCTCCATCACTCCTTCCAGACCCAGAAGAAATGTTCACAGTCACTCTTACGATCACAACTCCCAGGACGTCACGTTTGTATCAAAACGTCATGTTTATCTTACCTAAAGTCTCCACAAGCAAATCTGGAAACTGCTCAGGGACAAGTGTACTTGCTCCTGGGAAGAGAACTAAATCCCTCTGAGGTGTTTGCGGGAGACTGTGCCACAAGAGACAAGGAGCAAACACTGAGTTTTTGTCTAGGAAGGAATTGAAGGATTCCCGAGCGTAGTTGAAGATGCAAAGGGAAATAGACAGGCCAATGAGGTTACCTGAGGGGGTCCCTGGGCAAGACACCATATTAATACCCCTGTACCCGTTTCTGTGCTTTTCGGTTGGTTTGTTTCTTCTGCTAGCCAACTGTTCTGCCCCACCCTCTACCAGCGATGCTAATCTGAACTAGGAGGGCCAGGGAGAGGAGTAGCTTAAAGCCATGCGGGTTTTGTTTTGTTGTGCTTTGATTTGACAGAAGAACCAACGATACCGCAGGAGCCTAAAGTGGCAACTCCTTGGTTTAGGACTCGGGTTGCAAGTTAGAAAAACCAACTCAACTAGGGACAGGCTGGGGTCTGAGTGTACTGACCAGTTTAGAGGCAATGAGGGGAGTGAAGGGTTAGCCTGAAGCGAACTAGCTTCCTTTTGCATCTCTTTGGAGTCCGTGACAGGCTCTCCCAGGCAGAGGCGAGGGCAGCCTCCTCTGGGACAGGGTGCTCAGTGAGCTAGGGCTTCAGCAGACTCTGAGTCACCCAGAGTCCCCACGTGGCCCTGTCCAAGTGCAGGATGCTAGTCTCTCCCGATTGGAGTCCTGACGCTCACGTGGTAACAGTACTTGGCCCGTTGTAGGTCGTTAATGATAGGACAGGAGCAGAGGCTGCAGAGACCTGGCACCTCCAGTTGCAGTTATTGGAGCTCACACTCAGAACTGTGAGAAATTCCCTGGTTCTTTGAAAATGCCTTAAGCCAAAATTTAAGACTTTGAGTTTATAGTCTGTTTCTTTCTTGTCCCCAGTGTATTTAAAAGCACCCGTACAACGCTGCAGGGTTTGACTTTCTTGTTACCGTAGATGGTTCCATGGCTGTGGCCATTCACTCCCCCAAAGCCTTGCCTTCAATGGACGTGTCCTTGCAGTCAACCACGAAGTGCTCAGGGAAGTAACAGTTTTGCCACTGACGCGGTGAGTGCTGGAGCTCCACCCTGAACACTAAATGCCTTCTCCCTGTCCTCAGACCCACTCAGATCAGACGACAAGCCTTGGGCCCCGTTTTCCCAAGAGCCTGGCGCCTCCCACCACTCCTGGTACCGGTACTGTAAGGGTCAGGGTTTCAATGACCAAAACCAAACGCAAAACGGAATCCGCCACGGCTAATTCAAGCAGAAAAAGCCAGAAGCAGAAAAGGATTTACTAGAAGCATCAGGAGACTCACAGACTCACAGACTCATTGTGAGGCCGGAGGAACAGATCTGAGGCTGAGCTTCTGAGGCTGAGCTTCCGCAGCAGCTCTCAAGGCCACACCCACCCGCCAGCCGAGGCCTCTACTGAGAGTCAAACGCGGGAAACTCGACTCCCCTCCTAACAGGCAGGCGGGACCACTGCCAGCACAGATGCCACGTCCGCATGCGGGACTCACCGTCAGCGCTGCGACTGTACCGCCACCAGCGTCAGCGAAGCGAATCCCCACACAGAGCCCGTTTTATCTACTGGTCGCAGTTAAGTCAAAGCCTAGCACAGGTGCCCCTGGAGGGTACAGCCTGGGAACTCTGTCCCTATCCCCAACACGGAGAATAGGAACTTGAGTGCTGACTCTGGGGAGGAGAGGCACGTTTCATAGGGTGGAAATTTATCCAACCGTAGGAAGACATTCGACGAGTGATGGGCAGGCCCGCAAATACCCACTACCAGGGCAGACCTGGAGTAGCTCACGTCAGCGCTGCTGGGCTCCAGCTACACCCAGGTTGTATTGTCCTTTGGACGACGGTACGTGGGGGGGAGTCCCTCGGGGGTCCTGCTTCTCCCCAGCAGTGCTCTGCGAGGCAGGTGCTTGACCGCCCTGTCTGAGAGAGTTCACCTGTACGTGAGAAATCTGAATTAGATCATCTCCACAGGGCCGGAGTTCTACTATCGGATACTTCTCTTAATGTAAATCCATGATACTGTACTGTCATTGTGAATGGAAGGGACAGCAAGCCACTATATTAGCACCTGCCACTGTCCCTGGAACTGTGCGATTTGTCCAAAGCAGGCATGGATCTTTCCCTCTAGAAGTTTGCTCAAGGATCAACAATAATTACTAGGTAAGAACACGCAGGAAATGCATTGTACAAAGATGTAAGGAGATGAACCAGTTCATCGTGAACATCACCTTAACAGAGAATTTAGTGATGGGACTTGCATGTTGAGAGGAAATACTGTTTTTCCCCCAGTTAATGGGGCGTCACAGGTCTTATGCATGATGGAGGAACAACCTGGAGCACTGAGGCAGCCGCTTTCCTGGAGATGTCACGTTTAGGATTCCAGCTGTAGGCATGTGACAAATGCACCAAGATAACGTTACTTCTGGGAAGCATAAAAGGGGTGAGGGAGATGAATGCAAGAACGCACAGAGGCAAGGGGAGTTAAAGGGCAAAGGCCAGTTTGGGGAATAACCGGAGCCACTGAGCCTTTACCTGAAAGGCATTGGGGAATTCCACCTCCAGATACCAGTCAAAGCCATGGACCCTAAAATTGACCCGGGCTACTTCAGTACACTTACAGATCATCAGTGACATGAATGTTAATACTTGATGGCTCCAACTTGCACTTCTAAAAGTTCTAATTAATCTCACTAGAGAAAAACTGGCAAGCACTCTGGAACAAATGAGAATCACAGCCTCCGTGCAATGGCTGTGTGCCAGCTCATCTGGGATCCTGCAGTGATTTGCCCTCACTGTCTCAGCTCCATAGAGGGGCTAATAATTAGCATTTGGAAGCTAAGTCACACTTCCCCATTGGATGCCATTTGCTGATTGTTAATTAATTAATTAATTGATTAGCAATTCTGCTAGCACTGGCTAGTAAAGATTGTCAAGGCGCTCTCCCGCTGCCCCTGCACACACCCTGGGAGGAGAATTTCCATAACCTCCTTGAAAGCCAGGCTACATCTTAGACATGTGTGTGTGTGTGTGTGTGTGTGTGTGTGTGTGTGTGGCTTGCATAGTGCTCTGCACACAGAAAACACCTGTAGGGTAAATGGATGGCTATGTGGATGAATAGGTAGACAGATACATGAAAATATATACTTCCTAGTTTTCTCCCATGTCATAAACTTATTTTTAAACTTTAGCTTGAAAGAGAACTTAATATCAACGAACCTGATTTCATTTTAAGACTAAGGAAACAAGAGAATATATACGTGACCTCAGCTATTAAGAACATAGACTAACCTATATGGGAAAAGAATCTGAAAAAGAATAGATACATGTATATGTATAACAATCACTTTGCTGTACACCTGAAATTAATACAACATTGTACATTAACTATACTCCAATATAAATTAAAAATTAAAAAAAAAAAAGAACACAGTCTAGACCATAAATTCAGTCTTTTTCCACTAGAGAAAGGTGTATGGTCTGCCTACCTTGAGCCCGTGCACAATGCTGTGTAGACCCTTTGCCTCACGCAAGCTGGATATACTGACACTCCTACAGGAGGTGATTGGAAAATGAACCAGAATAAGGGAGTGGCTGGGGGTGTGGGAAGATCATTCACAGAGGAGTCCCCTGGCTCGTGGGCAGCGCTGACCATGAAGCAATGGCAGACTTGCAACGTTTTGAAGAATTCTATAAACTTTCTATGTAACTGCCATGTAGAAATGAGGATGGCCCCATCACAAGACTTTCCATGCAACTGCCCCTGCCCTTGAGAGCTATTTCAGACTATTTTCAGACCGTTTCAGAGTCTAGTTTTAGAATTCAGTATCATTGCAGGTTATTTAAAGTATTTGTTTTTATTTATTTATTTATGGCTGTGTAGGGTCTTCGTTTACTGTGCGAGGGCTTTCTCTAGTTGTGGCAAGCGGGGGCCACTCTTCATCGCGGTGCGCGAGCCTCTCACTATCGCGGCCTCTCTTGTTGCGGAGCACAGGCTCCAGACGTGCAGGCTCAGTAGTTGTGGCTCACAGGCCTAGTTGCTCCGCGGCATGTGGGATCCTCCCAGACCAGGGCTCGAACCCGTGTCCCCTGCATTGGCAGGCGGATTCTCAACCACTGCGCCACCAGGGAAGCCCCCATCGCAGATTATTTAAAACCTATGATGGAATTAATTTTAAGATGATGACTCTTCTTCAACGAAAAAAAAAAAAGTTAAAATCAAATTAGCTGGGCTTCCCTGGTGGCGCAGTGGTTGAGAATCTGCCTGCCAATGCAGGGGACACGGGTTCGAGCCCTGGTCTGGGAAGATTCCCACATGCCACGGAGCAACTGAGCCCGTGAGCCACAACTACTGAGCCTGCGCGTCTGGAGCCTGTGCTCCGCAAAAAGAGAGGCCGCGATAGTGAGAGGCCCGCGCACCGCGATGAAGAGTGGACCCCGCTTGCCGCAACTAAAGAAAGCCCTCGCACAGAAATGAAGACCCAACACAGCCATAAATAAATAAAATAAATAAGTTTAAAAAAAAAAAAAAAAATCAAATTAGCTGATTCAGGTTTCCTGGAAGATTACAAAGATTTAAAATTTTAAACTGTTGACCAAAATGAGGGAATGAGGCCTGGGAACATTTATCTTCGCTTTCCATGAGGCACAGATAATAACCCCCTAGATTTATATTGCACTTTCAATATTTCAAGTCTGTTATCTTATCTGATTATCTGAGATGGGTACAGAAAATGTCACTATCCCATTTTAACAGATAATGAAACTGAACTCTGGAAATTGAAGTAAGTTCGTCATGAAATCACCAAGTTGGAGTTGTATTGTTAAAATGGGAAAGGACCTTAGAAATTATCTTTCCCAACACCTCTTTTCAGAGATGAGGAAACAGATTCCCATCATCTTTTTCATCTTAAAACAACTTTTCTCTGGAACATCATCTTTGCCATTTACCGTATACAGTATGTATACAGTTACTTGTATATCATTAACAAATAACCAACCTCATATAACACTTTGATTAAACAAAGCCTATAACATGAATTCTCATCACTTCTGTGTTAAAAGATAATTTGAAAGGTATTATTATTTTAAAGGTATAAATTATTATTCTTGGGCAAGTCTAAAATGAGTACATGTCAAAGTTTTTACTTAACTAACAGGGAACTGGTAAGATGTTACAACTGATTCAAAGGACAATTCAAAGAACAGGAAATGATATAAAAATGATTTTATAGAATCAGCAAAATAGGTCTGTCTGCAGGGGAATAATAAATTACGTTCCGCCAGAACAGTTCAGTTAACTTGCATTTCTGTGGAAAAGAATCATTTGCATTATCATCAGTTCTCTGCAACTTACAGAGCTGTAAAACAGCTCAATGACAAAGAAAGGCTAAGATAGCCTAGAAGCACAAGCTACACAGGATACACCCAGGAATCTTTGGGGTCCATTTCAGTCTTTCAAAAATTTTGCCTATACTTGTAAGAATTCAACTTGAATGCTACCAAATATTGAAAGAATAAATATTAGTAATTCTATACAAACTTTTCCAGAGAATCAAAAAGGAAAGAACACTTCCCAACTCATTCTATGAGGCCAGCATCACTCTGTTACCAAAACCAGACAAAGATATTATGGAAGAAAAACTATTAACCAACATTCCTCACAAACATAGATGCAAATATTCTTAACTAATTAAATATACCAATATATAACAAGGATAATGCATCATGACTAGGTGGGCTTTCTCCCATAAATGCAAGGTTGGTTTAACATTCAAGAATTGATTAGTGTTATTCACCAAATTAACAAATTCAAGAAAAGAAATATCATCTCAGTATTGAGGTGCAGGGACTTCTCTGGTGGCACAGTGGTTAAGAATCCACCTGCCAATGCAGGGGACATGGGTTCGGGCCCTGGGCCAGGAAGATCCCACATCCCACGGAGCAACTAAGCCTGTGTGCCATAACTACTGAGCCTGCGCTCTAGAGCCTGCAAGCCACAACTCCTGAGCCCGAGTGCCACAGCTACTGAAGCCCGCGCGCCTAGAGCCTGTGATCCACAACAAGAGAAACCACTGCAATGAGAAGCCCGCGCACCACAACGAAGAATAGCCCCTGCTCGCCGCAACTAGAGAAAGCCCATGCACAGCAACGAAGACCCACTGCAGCCAAAGATAAAATAAATAAATTTATTAAAAATATATATATATTGGGCTTCCCTGGTGGCGCAGTGGTTGAGAGTCTGCCTGCTAGTGCAGGGGACGCGGGTTCGAGCCCTGGTCTGGGAGGATCCCACATGCCGCGGAGCAGCTAGGCCCGTGAGCCACAGCTACTGAGCCTGCGCGTCTGGAGCCTGTGCTCCGCAACAAGAGAGGCCACGATGGTGAGAGGCCCGCGCATCGCGATGAAGAGTGGCCCCCACTTGCCGCAACTAGAGAAAGCCCTAGCACAGAAACGAAGACCCAACATAGCAATCAATCAGTCAATTAATCAATCAATCAATAAAAAATAAATCTTTAAAAAAAAAAAGATTAAGCTCTTGTATTAAAAAAAAAAATATATATATATATATATATATATATTGAGGTGCAGAAAAAGCATTTGATGGAATTTATCATCCATTCCTAAGAAGGATACTTCTTCAACCTGAAAAAGGGCATCTATGAAAAACATACAATTAACATCATACTTAATGGTGAGAGACTGAATGCTTTCCCCCAAGATTAGGAAAAAAGCAAGGATGTCCATCCTTGTTTTATTTTTTTAAGATGTTGTGAGATTTATTTTTAAAAAAATGTTTTTGGTTGTGGACCATTTTTAAAGTCTTTATTGAATTTGTTACAATATTGCTTCTGTTTTTATGGGGGGTTTTTTGTTTGTTTGTTTGTTTGTTTTTTGAGTTTTTGGCCCCAAGACACGTGGGATCTTAGCTCCTAGTCCCGGGATCGAGCTCACACCCCCTGCATTGGAAGGCAAAGTCTTAACCACCAGACCGCCAGGGAATTCCCCAACGATGTCTACTCTTTTTTTGGCTGCGTTGAGTCTTCATTGCTGCACGCGGGCGTTCCTCTGGTTGCAGCGAGTGGGGGCTACTCTTTGCTGCGGTGCGCGGGCTTCTCATTGCGGTGGCTTCTCTTGTTGCAGAGCACGGGCTCTAGGCGCACAGGTTTCAGTAGTTGTGCCACGTGGGCTCAGTAGTTGTGGCTCTCAGGCTCTAGAGTGCAGGCTCAGTAGTTGTGGCGCACGGGCTTAGTTGCTCCGCGGCATGTGGGATCTTCCTAGACCAGGGCTCGAACCCTCATCCCCTGCATTGGCAGGCGGATTCTTAACCACTGTGCCACCAGGGAAGTCCCCAGGATGTCTACTCTTATCACTTCTTTTTAACAGTGTACCGGACGTTGCAGCCAGGGCAGTAAGGCCCAAAAAGTAAATAAATAAAAGAAAGGAAGCAGTAAAGGAAAGGAAAAATAAAGCTCTCTCTATTCATAGATGACATGATCATCTATGTAGAAAATTTGATGGAATCTATAAAAAAGCTAATAGAACTAGTAAGAATTTAGCAATATTTTAGGATACAATATCATTTACAAAAATCAGTTGTATTTCTATATGCAAACAATGAACAATTGGAATTTGAATAATAATAACATATATGATAGCATCAAAACATGACAAAAGATGTGTAATATCTGTATACTGAAAACTAATAAAACATTGCTGAAAGAAATTAAGGAAGACCTAAATAAATGGACAAATATATTTATTTGGAAGATTCAATATTGTTAGAGTCAACACAATCCCAATCAGAATCCCAGCAGGCTTTTTTGTAGGTATTGACAAGCTGATTTTAAAATCCATATGGAAATGCAAAGGACCTACAACAGCTGAAACAACTTCAAAGAGGAAGTTTGAGGAATTGCATTACCTGACTTTAAGACTTATTATAAAGCTACAGTAATGAAGACAATGTGATATTGGTGTAAAAGTAGACAAACAGATCAATAGAACAGGAGTCTGGAAATAAACCCATACATTTATACAGACATCAGTTGATTTTCAACAAACATACAAAGGCAATTTAGAGAAAGGATAGTCTTTTCAACAAGTGGTGCTGGAACAATTTGATATCTGTATACAAAAACAATAACTTAGACCTTATACCATACACAAAAATTAACTCTGAATGTAAAACCTAAAACTTCTAGAAGAAAACACAAGAGGGACTTCCCCAGCGGTCCAGTGGTTAAGAACTAAGATCCCACATGCCGTGCAGTGCGGCCAAAACATAAAAAAAAGAAAAGAAAAAGAAAACACAGGAGAAAATCTATTGACCTTGATTTATCAAAGATTTCTTAGATAGGGACTTCCCTTGTGGCGCAGTGGTTAAGAATCCACCTGCCAATGCAGGGGACACAGTTTTGAGCCCTGGTCCGGGAAGATCCCACACACCATGGAGCAACTAAGCCCACAAGCCACAACTACTGAGCCGACGCACTGCAACTACTGAAGCCTGAGTACTCTAGGGCCTGCATGCCACAACTACTGAGCCCACATGCTACAACTACTAAGCCCACGTGCTGCAACTACTGAAGCCCCCGTGCCTAGAGCCTGTGCTCCACAACAAGAGAAGCCACCGCAATGAGAAGCCCGCACACCACGATGAAGAGTAGCCCCCGCTCGCCACAACTAGAGAAAGCCCGAGAGCAGCAATGAGGACCCAACACAGCAAAAAAAAAGAAAAAGAAGATTTCTTAGATAGAAAACCAAAAATATAATCCACAAATGAGAATATATATATATATCTGAAAAAGAACTTATATCCAGAAATACATTTTTTTTCTTTTTTTTATGATTCTCAGAACTCCAACAATAAAAAAGTAAACTGGGAATTCCCTGGCTGTCCAGTGGTTAGGACTCCGCACTTCCACGGGTTCGATCCCTTGTCAGGGAACTCAGATTCCACAAGCTGCCCAGTGTGGCCAAAAAAAAAGAAAGAGGACTTCCCTGGTGGCGCAGTGGTTAAGAATCCGCCTGCCTATGCAGGGGACACGGGTTCGAGCCCTGGTCCGGGAAGATCCCACATGCCATGGAGTGACTAAGCCGGTGCGCCACAACTACTGAGCCTGCACTCTAGAGCCCGTGAGCCACAACTACTGAGCCCATGTGCCACGACTACGGAAGCCCACGTGCCTAGAACCCATGCTCCGCAACAAGAGAGGCCACCACAATGAGAAGCCCACGCACGGCAACAAAGAGTAGCCCCCGCTCGCCGCAACTAGAGAAGGCCCGCGCACAGCAACGAAGACCCAACACAGCCAAAAATAAATGAATTAATTAATTAATTAAAAAAGAAAGAAAGAAGCCAGATATAAGAGAATCCATGTGGCCTGATTACATTTATATAGATTTCTAGAGAATACAAGCTAACCTACAGGAACAGATCAGCGATTGCCTTGGTGGGACACAACTGGTATTCAGTGATGAGTGGGGCGAGGCAGGAGGGATGGATTATAAGAGGGCATGCGGAAACTTTGGGGGGTGCCTATGCTCATTATCTCGTGTTGGCAGTTCACAGTATATGTGAAAACTTATCAGATTGTACCTTTAAGTATGCGTAGTTTATTGTATGTCAATTATACCTCGATAAAGCTATTTTCAAATAAAACCTACCATTGGAAGGCTCTGTTGCTTTCTCGTGCAATTTAGGTTGCCATTCCAACCCACCGTCCAGTTTGGGAAGCTTGCTTTGGAATTTTAAGATGATTTAAGATGATGTAAGATGATAGCCCCATCCCCAAATCGCAATGCCATGCCCACTTCCTTACCTTTGAGACTGAATCCATGCTGCCGTCCCCCAGTACCCCCGGCCCGGCAAAGCACGGAGTATTCTTGGAGTCATCACCTGGCACGGTGCCTACTTCAGCCTCTAGGCAGGGGTGGCCCGGCACAAACTCACCTTCCACCTTGGTTTCCTGGATGTATTGAGCTGCTCTAGCTGCTGGGGCAGTTACTCTCATAAACTCTCATCTGAAGAGAACAATCTTCCCTGATAGAGGAAGACTGTTTTTCAGCCAAGAATACAACTCAGCTCAATTTTAGGGAAGTCTCCAGGCAACCACCACCATCGTCCAAATGGAGATTGTTGAAGAGACGGGCCTGGGTGGGGAATCAGGATGAGGCCCAGGTCCCAAGGTTGGGAGACTTTCTGTACTTCCCGTGCCTTTGGAAGGTGGGAAGTGGCCTAGGGTACCAGTTGGAAAAGCAAAAGAATGAGCTCAACTGGATTTTTTTTTTTTTTTACTTGAGTCTCTTTGATATAAAATCAGCCCAGAATATCTGTCACCAAGATAAAAAGTTCGGACTAACCCTACTTCCTTTCCACATATACCTGTCAGACTGAATTGCTCTGTTTAAATTTTGTTCCCTTCCATGTACATTTTAACCATGTTTTCTCCTGATGAAAAGGTTGGGAAACGTGATAGCCACACAATCTAGCCCCCATGATTTTAAGATGTTGTAAGATGACAGCCCTATCCCCAAATCCCAATGCCACGTCCTTTTCCTTATCTTTGAGGCTGGATCTTTTGTCTGCAACATTCATGAATAGAAAAAACATGCAAAACATATATCCAAGTGGCGAAGTCTGAGGTTTTAAAAAGTCAGCAAGGGTATCTTTCAATATCCAAAAGGAGTGAAAATGAAGAGAAAAGGTATTGTTACTTAAGAGAGTGAAAATGAGATCACTGAAAAGAGCAGGTTTAGACTGCCAGAGGAACACTTCCCTCTTAATTGGCAGCCAGCCTAGTCCCTTAAACTCAGGACGCTTCTTCCCAGTATCATGAGGTCATGCAGACCGTGATTCCACTAGTATCTCCACCCAGGAACAGAGAACTTTGGAAATCAGACAAACAGGCTTCATGTCCCAGAGATGAGCAGGGTCCCTCCCTGTACAACTGCACATCCCCTCGTCCAGAAGAGCACTGCTCTACAGGACAGTCACAGCAGAACTGCCAGCATAGCGGATAAACCACAACCACAGCAGCAGCAATAAGAGCTACTTACTGATCACTTACGGCAGCCCAACACCATGCTAACTGCTCCAAACACATTCTTTTATCGAAGCTTAGCAATCTACAGAGTGGGCATTGATGGAAAGGACATTACGGAGTGGGCATTGATGGAAAGGACACCTCCAGCTCTATTTCCAAATGAAGAACAAGAAACAAGAAGGATTGGGATGGTTGTTCTAACTCTGATTCCAGAGGAGTTATGGAGAGCGACCTGGCGTGGGCATACAATAATATGACAGTACGGATTTTTAGAGAGTCGCAAGCACTTATGTCACAGGCGTCATAATAAAGGCTGGTGCAATGCAAGGAAGGTGCTGGGCTGGTTTGGCTTTTGGACCCAAGCCAAACTGCTCTAAAGTCTCCGTTTCTCTGCTTATCTTCTTGCTACAGAGGTGTAGGCTCTGTCTTCTCCTCTCCAAACCAAAAGCCATGATAACCACAGACATGTAATTACACATCCCGAGTTAAGTCAGTCCACCAACGTGTATGGAGGGCTCACTTTAATTCCAGCCCTAAGCCAGGCACAGAGTTACAAATATACATAGGGACAGCTCTCCAGGCTTGCCATGACTGGATAAGACACAAAAATAAGCAAAAAATCGTGATACAGTGGGATGAGTAAGTGGGCAGAGCTTGGCTTGACGTCAGGGACGCTTTCTGGAGGTCCAGGTGCCTTAGAGGGGAGGATGCCTTAGGCGGGCCTCCTTGCCGTTTGGGGCGGTGGTGGTTCGCTCAGCCTGTGCTCAGGAGGGGTGGCTGGAGGAAGGGACTGAGCCAGTGCTGAAGAGCAGGGTCAGTACTCAGGCACTAGAGAACGGCGGCGGCAGCTTGTTGCCAGGGGAAGCTCGAGGCGGGGAGCCGCAGGCACGAGGCTGCTTAAGACCTTCCGTACTCTGTGAAGAAGCTCTTTTCCTTTTTTCTTTTTTTAAAATTATACTTGTATGTGTGTGTGTGTTTTAATTGAAGTATAGTTGAGTTACAATGTGCAGTTTCAGGTGTACAGCAAAGTGATTCAGTTATACATATATATAATATTATATATAATTATAATTCAGTTATTATACATATCTATTCTTTTTCAGATTATCTTCCCTTATAGGTTATTACAAGAAATTGAGTAGAGTTCCCTGTGCTCTACAGTAGGTCCTTGTTGGTTATCTATTTTATATACAGGAGTGTATCTGTTAATCCCAAACTCCTAATTTATCCCTCCCCGCCTTTCCCCCTTGGTAACCATAAGTTTGTTTTCTTTGTCAGTGAGTCTATTTCTGTTTTGTATCATTTTTTTAGATTGCACATATAAGTGACCTCATATGATATTTGTCTTTCTCTGTCTGGCTCACTTCACTTGGTATGATCATCTCTAGGTCCATCCATGTTGCTGCAAATGGCAGTATTTCACTCTTATGGCTGAGTAAAATTCCACTGTATTTGTATACCCCATCTTCTTTGTCCATTCATCTGTCAACAGACATTTAGGTTGAAGAAGCCCTTTTTCTTCAGGGCAGGGGAAACCTTAAGAATTTTAGGCAAGGCAGAGCTTTAGGCAGATGATTTTTGCTTTAAAATGATCCCTCTGTTGACTGTGTAGAGAGCTCACTCACGGGAGAGAGACTGGCTGCTGTGGGATTGATGATGGTGGGAAAGCAGAGGGGTCTGAAGGTGGGGCTTGTTGCCAAGGAGTGGGGACAGAAGGTGAGAGGCAGCCGTCCCCCACGCCCCCAACTCCCCAGGCCAAGGCGGGCCCCGGGCCGCGGTCACTGCGTCTCTGTCCTCCCTCCCCGCCGGGGTCATTGCAGGCCTTCCGGCTCCTCCAACAATACGAGGTAAACACTCAGAAATGCTTTGGAATAGCTCAGTGATGGAATAATTAATTGATTGATCACTCTGCTGAGTAAATTGCAGCTGAACACAAGTACTTTTTTTTTTTCCTTTTTGCTATAGTGGGCGTGGTGCAGGCAGAAGCTGAGAGTGTGTTTCACATTATTCTGACTGAAATTAAACATTTATGGGGTTCTCTGTGGTTGCAGAAAGAGGTTTCTCCTGGGCGGGTAAGTAGGCGGGGCAGGGATTTACCCTTCCTATTGTTTAGAATGAGATAAGCTTGCCCGGGGCAGCCTGGGTTTGAACCCTACAGGGCAGACATGGGTGGGAAGGTCCAGGGAGGGTCCAAGGATGTCTTTGGGGTAAAGGTGGTGCTTAGGTGTCTCCAATGTTTTTCTATTTGGCCTCAGGTGGATCATGGAACCATTGAATTTTAGATCCTCCGATAGGCTGACCCTTTGTTTTGGAGTTTGTTTGTTTACAGTTGTGAGATGAGGCCCAGGGGTTGATTAGCCCCAGGTCACAAAACTAGTTAGTGAGGGAAGGAAGCCTCAACTCCAGGATCAGCAAAGACTTCATAGGCCAAGGACAAGCTTTCTAGTATCCTGACAGCTGCTCTGAGTCATAAGAAAAAAAAAAAAAAAAAAAAAGGACCCCCAGTGCAGTTATTCTGTGAACTATGCAAATCCTTCAACACTTCCCATTTGCAGGGAGGAGACCAAGCCAAGACTGAGCAGCTCTGAGCACAGCTGTGTCTGGGGTAGAGGGCCTCAATTGTCCATAACATTCCTATTTGAACAGAAATTACTGTCCTTCTGTGTTTTCACTGTATAAATCATAGGCAATCTGGAAGAAATCTAAAGGAAGGGTGCCTCATGGAAAAAGTAAAATTACCCACATCTAGAGGCAACTGTTGTCAGCATTTCGGTGTACTCCTATGCAGTGATTTCCTAGGGCCATATGCTTTTAGATCTGTAAAAGACCTCTGAGATAACCTGGCCTAACTCTCACATTATGGATGCAAAAACCAAGGCTTAAGTAAGTGACATGGCTGTGATCCCTTTTGAGTGTAGTGGCTGGCAAGGACCAGCATCACAGACCTGTCACTCGAAAACTGGGTTCCCTTCTTGGTGGGTGTCAGCCAACAGACACAACCAAGCCAAAGCACGGGAGAAGGCAGGATTTATTACTTGCAGCAAGTAAGAAGAACACTGGGGATCTTTCTCAAAGCAGTGTCCCCCCAACAGCAAAATTGGGGAATTTTAAGCTTAGGGTACATGCATATTTATGAGCAGGCTTGAGCAGAGGATAATTCAGCATAGAATTGGGGAAAAGGTCCACAGAGTCCAGGCTTTAGTTTTGGTTTTTTTGTTTTTTTAAAAATAAATTTATTTATTTATATTTTTTATTTTTGGCTGCATTGGGTCTTTGTTGCTGTGTGCGGGCTTTCTCCAGTTGCGGTGAGCAGGGGCTACTCTTTGTTCTGGTGCGCAGGCTTCTCATTGTGGTGGCTTCTCTTGTTGAGGAGCACGGGCTCTAGGTTCACGGGCTTCAGCAGTTGTGGCTCACGGGCTTTAGAGCGCAGGCTCAGTAGCTGTGGCACACAGGCTTAGTTGCTCTGCGGCATGTGGGATCTTCCCAGGCCAGGGCTCGAACCCGTGTCCCCTGCATTGGCAGGCTCATTCTTAACCACTGCGCCACCAGGGAAGTCCTGTCCAGGCTTTAGGTGATTGAAGTCTGGAGAGTCAACATATCATTCCATCCTCCACCTGCGTGGGGGCCTTAGCTCCTGCAGAGGAACTCAAAGATATTGTTATGTATATTCCTCGAGGAGGAACCAGGACCCTGCTCCAAGGCTGCACTATTGTTTCTTGACTTCTCCTACCTAGTTTCTGCATCCCCTCCCTTAAGATCATTAATTACTGAGACCTGTTCAAGGACAAGCATTGCGGCCAGGCTTAGATGCCAAAATGGGTTAGGCCAAAATGGGTTCCCTTATGTCAAGAAAGCCATTCCTGGTTCTCTTTCTCCTGGGACCCCTTAACCTACCTGCTTTCAGAACTTTGGGGTGAGAAGGAAACCTACAACTTGGCCTCCCCCTGATGCGGAAATGTCCCTCTCTGGCTACTTTCCTTGTTAGTGCTGGCCAGGTGGGCGCCCCTCTCAGCCGGGCTGCCTGGTGGGGATGAGAGAGTCGTGGTCTGGGTTCTGTCCCCTGTCGGGGAAAACACGTCATGTTCTCTTTCCCACACTTTACACTCAGGCAAAACTTAAAAGTGTAAAAGGTAACTCCCCTTCCCAAGAAAAAACCCTGAGATATGCCCCAGCATATTTCATATATGAAAATTATAATTTCAACATAATTTTTCTGTAGCTTTGTGAAAATTATTTTTAGTAAACACAGAGGCTAATCAATAGATTATTGGGGAGAGAGTTCGTAACAGAGAAAATGGTTGAGCCATAGCACGGCAAATACCGGGGCATCCTCGTGCTTTCTCAGACCTTTTCTTCCACAGGAACGAGACTCAAAGCAAACGTGCTCACATTGTGAGACTTTCCTGATACATCTTACATTCAAAGCAACACTGAACAGAATCAGACAGGAAAAAGTTGAGTATACATATTTAGAAAAACAAAGTTTTCATTTTTTTTTACAAGCCCTTCATTAAAATTTCCTTGGAAGGAGATACTAAAGTTTTTAGCAAGCAACAGATGGTAAAGAGAATTTAATTGTACATTTTTTTTTTTGACTCCCTAATTGTACATTAACCACCATTAGTAATTTAAGATGTAGAAAATGTCATTGATAGTCTCTTGTTTGAAAATGCTTCCTTTAATGCTTCATTTTATTGAAGGTAGGAAATATTTACAAGGTTTTATATAGGTTCATTCAAAGTTTACATCCCTCTTCTCCTCATTTTCACTCCAGAGGTCTCATGTCCTCAAGTGCAGGTTGTAGAAGCTATAGAGAGATATTCTGTCTAAAATAAGGACAGTTGACAGAAATTCTCAAGTATCAGAGGGAGTTTGAAAATTACCCGGCTCCCGGAGGCAACTGCCAGTGTTTTGAGTAGGCAGTGAAGGGATTAAAGCAATATTTTAGGAAAATTTAATCTGCCTCAATCTGTAGAGTGGATTAAGTGGGGAGGAGGAGAAGCTGGAAGCAAGAGGGGGTTTCTGGAGGCACAGCTACAAGTAAGGGGTATTTTTCTACTATTAAGAGACAACATGGGGGGGGTCTTCCCTGGTGGTGCAGTGGTTAAGATTCCACCTGCCAATGCAGGGGACATGGGTTCGATCCCTGGTCAGGGAAGATCCCACATGCCGCGGAGCATTTAAGCCCGTGTGCCGCAATTACTAAGCCTGCGTGCTGCAGCTACTGAAGCCCGTACGCCTAGAGCCCCTGCCCCGAAACAAGAGAAGCCACCGCAATGAGAAGCCCGCGCACTGCAACGAAGAGTAGCCCCTGCTCACTGCAACTAAAGAAAGCCTTGCGAGCAGCAAGGAAGACCCAATGCAGCCAAAAAAAAAAGAAAGAGAGAGACAACATGGGGGAATTCCCTGGTGGTCCAGTGTTTAGGACTTGGCACTTTCGCTGAGGGCATGGGTTCAATCCCAAGTAGGGGACCTAAGATCCCACATGCCGTGTGCTGTGGCCAGAACGACAACAACAAGAAAAAGAGACAGCATATCATAACGATGATGAGAACAGGCTTTGAAACGAAATACAGCCTCCTTCAAATCCAAGCTGTTCCCCTTGCTAATCATGTGACCCTGAATAAATTACTTAACCTAGTGCTTAGGTTTCCATTTATAAAAATGGATAATAAAACCTAAAACCTCTCTCACAGGCGTATTATGAGAAGAAGAGAATACATTCTAAAAATCTGAGCGTAGTACTTGGAACACGGTATACCCTTAAATTAAACTGGAACTTTTTTATTATAGCTATTGTGTCATGTATGATATTATGTAAAACCTTAGAAAATTCTCTTAATATTACCAACAATAATAACGAAAATGTTCCCCAAATGCACCCACCTGCAATCTATTTTTTCATATCAGTTCCCTATCAGAAGGCAGCACATATTTGTATTGATCTGCCTGGTTTGCTAACCACATCTTCCTCAAATTAAACATGGACCCTTCTACTATCAACAGCTCAGTCCTCCGCAACTCTGTAAGTTTGTCCTGGAAAGACTGAAACAGGCAGAGCGGCCCTGTGCTGGCTAAAGACCAGTGGTCCCTGGAGCAGGGCTCAGGCCTGGGACACCAGTCCCCCAGGAGCTCCCGGCAGAAGCCTTGTGCAGTGGTGCTGGCTAGGAAAACTCAAACAGGGGTTCAGGTTTTCAAGTCTGGGTGAGAAGGGTGAAACGTTTGGGGGTCGCACCTCCATTCTCTTCCTGAATCTCAGAGCAATGGACAGATGTATCAGAGTCAGCTACATCAATTACATGTCAGATATCCAATCAGCAGTGACTGTTCCCAAAGCTGAAAAAGATAACCATTTCTATTTCCACAGGCTGGTTTACCTAACACCAGGCATTCAGATGCAGATGGGGAAAATCAACTAAGGATCCAAATATTATTAACTCGTTGAAACCTAAAAATCCAGACCTTTAGCAACCTGAACAGTACAGTAATGTTTATTGGGTAAATATTCACTCAAAGTGATTAAAGTTTGCATTTACTAGTTTAGTTTTGTTTTTTTAAACTTGTTAGAAAATCAGTAACAACAGAAATGCCTGCAGAGCAACTTGAGGAGCTGTCAGGCCCCGACGCATAGAAGATTCTCTCTTTAAGCAAGCGGAATACTTGGGCCTGATAACCTCAGAGCTTGGTTAACACAGTTTGACCTAAAGCAAACTCTGGGTAGTCACCCCACGCTGGCTCACCTCCGAGAACCCCCGCATGGGGATGGGGCCTCTTTTGTGGGGTAATGTGCCGGCTTTCTCAAATAATGGCTGGTGGATGCCAGGCATTATCTGGGCTGTGACTACAAAAAGAATCTGTGGGATGGAATCAGCATTCATTCAGTCAGCAATCATTTATTTAGTAGAAACTGTCTGCTGGGAAGTCCCAGAGAATGCAGGAATGCAGGACACAATGTTTGCTCCTTCCCAAGTTATTTATCTTAGACAAAGATAAATAACTACAGCGCAGGGCACCAGGGCCCATTGCTCTGGATACAGACCAGAAGCCACTGTCCTCCCACTCCCTTTTTTTTTAAGCCCCAGTAAACGTTTTGAGCCTCAGTTTCCTCATCTGTGAAATGGTAATGAAATACCTAATTGGCTGAGTTACAGTAAGTCCTGAAACATGTCTAAGATATGGTGGGTAGTGACCATCTGTCATTTCCGATGACTATTTTAACAACAGAGGGATGGATGAGGCCTTATCGAGGGAGGAGGGCTCCCAGGGCCAGAAAGGCTCAGTAGAGAAGGTAGCACTTGAAATAACTCTCAAATAAGACTTTAATCTCGGGTTCATGGGCCTCTATGGAGTTCAGGTTATAGACCTCAGAGGGTGTATGGAGCCTCTGAAATCGTACTGAGGGCAAGGAGGTGAGCCGCCCAGACCGCTTCTCCCACGCCTGAAAGTCTAGAGTCGAACGTGGACAACTTGTGGGGCGAGAAGTGGAGAGAGATCACATGGGGTGGATCCACCCGTTTTCTCTGTAGGAGCTGCAAGGTCCCCTGCAGGGAAGGGGGACGAAGCAGGACGGGAGGCTTCGAGGAGAGATGTGCTGAGAGTGTCTAAGCTGAGCAGGGACAAGAGAAAAGGTGCTGGTATCAACTGAGAATTCGGTAGAGACAGAAAATGCTCCTGCGATCTTCTTTAGAAGCACCCATCAGCCTTTTAGTATGGTGCGCCCCTTCAGGTGCTCCTTACCTTCTCCAGACTCACCTGAGCCCAAGCAGCCGTGACCTGTAGGCTCCTGCCGCAGTCTCCCCTCTGCAGTGCACCCCTGCACACCAGGCAATGAGTTTTCCAAACTGTACAGTCACATCACTTCCCTCCTTAAAACTATCCAGTGGCTTCCACTGTACCTGGAATAGAACTCGGAGCCCTTACTTAGTATAAAGTTCCAAGGCCTGTGTGACCTGGGTGCCTTCCCGCCTCTCCAGGCCCCTCTCCGTGTGTCCCCTCCTTAAGCTCCAGCCACAGTGGCCTTCCCATCCCTCAGACACACCAAGCTCTTCTCGTCTCAGGACTCGGGTGATTGCTGTTCCTCCTGCTTGGAATATTCTCCTTCCTTCTCACCAGTCACATCTCCCCCCTAGTAGTAATTAATACCTAAAGTTAGTCTATGTCTGTATTTGTTTGTTTACACACTTACTGTCTGTCTTCCCCCCCAGAGAATGTAAGTTCCTGGCAGGCAGGGACTCTGTTGCTTTGTTCGTGCGCTAACACTGGCACGGGACAGGCTGAATATTTGCTGACTGGTGGCTGTGAGGAAGGGGGCGGGCAGGTGGTCCTGCTGAAGCAGGAGTCTGGTTTGAAAGGAGCCGTGGAGCTGTGTGCAATTCTTGCCAGAGTATATTCAGGTGTCACTTGTATTTAAAAATGAGTAAACGAACAGGTGCAGCAGTGAGAAACTAGGGAAATATTGCAGACAAAATATGGTGAATCATACAATTTTAAAATTGGAAAGAACCTTAAAGATGGAGTCACAGTGTTCTCAACAGATAGATTAGCAAACGGACTCTTCTGGAAAGGTAAGTGACACGGCCTCTTCACACTGGCAGTTAGGGTCCAAGCCAGGTCATATCTCCTGTTTGTCTTGCCTTGATTTTGAACTTTTTTGGAAACCCAATAATTGTGTTAGAAATTAGTTGGGATATTCAGGATTTCTACCCACTCTTTCTAAAAGATTACGATGATCTCTTCCCGGGAAATAATGGGTGGAGTTTTCCCTCCCCTTGGCCTTCTTCCACCTCAAGTTAGGAGGATGTGAGTGAATGGCTGCTTAGTTTGGACCTTGCATCGAGAAGCTTCTCTCTACCTGAAACCCATGGTGTTGAGGTGCAGCCTGTCTAGGCTCCAGGTGATTATTTCTTGTTAAGGCTCAAGTTCGAGTGTCAGAACCAGATGAGGTGAGTAGATACTGCAGCAGACTTTTGATTCATTACATCGCTTTTTCATGAAGCAAGAAGTGAGGCTTGCACAGGGAGAGGCCCACTTGTTTTGTAGAGTCGAGACCTGATGTGGAACATGGAGAAAGAATGCCCCGAGTGGCATGCAGCGAACAGGAAGCATGTGCTCTCCAGTCACGTGACTGTCCTCTCCTGCTCTCACTCAGCAGCAGAGGGTTTGCTCAGAGGTTCTTGCCCTCAGGCCTAAGGTCAGAGCTGCCAGACAGAGGCATTTTCCCCAGGGCCTTGGAAGGAGCACATCCAGACTTGTCTCTAGAAGTCAGGCAGCGAGACCCTCCCTGGCTGCGTGGGTCCCAGCCCACAGCTGTCGTGACCTCAGTGGCTTCATGGAGGTGGTAGATCTCACTCTACGAAAAGCCAGTATTCTGGAAAGGCCACATACTGGAACCATTCATCAACCCATGAATTCGCTCTTGCAGCCAGCAATTATTAAGCACCCGTTTTGTGTCCAGCCAAGTGCTAGACACTGGGGAACAAAGTGGTTAGAAGCTTTGACTAAGCAATTCTTCCTCTCTAAACCTATTTCCTTCTAGTTACAGACTGTAATTCTGAAACCTCACAACAATTCACGATCGATACTTATTGCACAAAATCCCTTTTGCTAATTTCTTGGCACACGTTGGTTTCTTGCAACCCATTCTCTTCCAAGATTCCTTTTTCTTCTTCTTGGAGAATGTTCTCCAATTCATTCTCTCAGGGAGGGTTTGTAGGTCATACAGCGTCTTAGCCTCTGGAGGTCCAAAGATGTCTTTATTTTACTTCTAATACTGAACAGGAGATTGAGAATAAGAGCCTAAAATCAAAGATGACTTCCTCAGTACTTTGACGCTCTCTCTCCATTATTTCCTTAGGGGCCAGGTGGTTGATAAGGTGTCTAATTCTCATTCCTTTGTAAGTAATCTGCCTGTTTTCCCCTGATAGCCTAAGGGTTTTCTCTTTGTTCCTAACTACCAGTGTCTAGGTGTGGAGAGTTTTGTTTGTTTTTTGTTTTCATCCTTCTCAAGACTCAGCAGGCTCTTTAAAATGAAAACTTGTGTTCTGGGACATTCTGTGGTCTTTTTTTCTTTAACTCCCACCTTTCCATTCTCTCCTTCTGGAACTCCTGTTTAAGGAAAGTTGGACCTTGTGTATCTTTCCTCCGTGATTCTTACCTTCCATGTAGTCGTGTCTGTTCTTATTTTTGCTGTGGTCTGAGACAATACTTGGGTAAAATCTTCCAGGTTTACTCTTCAGCCCTTGTCCAAACTTGTATTTATCCTATCTACTGACTTTTAAATTTTAAATTTGTATTTTTTTATTTCAAAGACTTTTAATTGCTCGTTCTTTTTTTTTGGCCGCGCCATATGGCATACGGGGATCTCAGTTCCCCGAACAGGGATCGATCTCCCTGTGTGCCCTGCAGTGGAAGTGCAGAGTCTTAACCACTGGACCACCACGGAAGTCCAGTCCTCTTTTTAATAATTTTTTTTTTTTATAACTTAATTGTTTTTGTTTATGGGATGTGATTCCAACTTTTCACATACTGATGATATTAAATGTACTAAAGTCCTCTTCCTTTTGTGTTAACTCTGTTTCCTGAGGTCATTTTTTCTCTTTAATGGTGTTGATGTTCCTCAAAAGTTGAGTGATTGGCGGTAGAGACTGGGGTGGGGGAGGTCTTATCTCGAGCAGCCTAAGCTCCCCACACCCCCAGCTTGTCCTGGACGGGCAGGCACTGCTTGCTGTAACCTCAGCAGCTTCCCTCTATAGTCTTAGGGGTTTCCTGCCATCACCTCATCTGAGTACTATGGCCTCCTATCTCCTTTTCTTCTATTAGGGATCATCATAGTTTTTTGTCACAAAATATTTACTTACTTTCTCTTCAACAGTGACCATATACTTACTGATTTTTACGTCTTCCCATCTTTTTTTTTTTTTTGGCCGTGCTGCGTGACTTGTGGGATCTTAGTTCCCTGACCAGGGATGAAACCTGGGCCCTCAGCAGTGAAAGCGCCGAGTCCTAACCATTGGACCACCAGGGAATTCCCTCCCATCATTTCTTCTTTTTTTAATTAATTTATTTATTTTTGGCTGCGTTGGGTCTTCGTTGCTGTGCGCGGGCTTCCTCTAGTTGTGGCGAGCAGGGGCTACTCTTCGTTGCGGTGCACGGGCTTCTCATTGTCGTGGCTTCTCTTGTTGCGGAGCATGGGCTCTAGGCACGTGGGCTTCCGTAGTTGTGGCACATGGGCTCAGTAGTTGTGGCGCACGAGCTTAGTTGCTCCACGGCATGTGGGATCTTCCCGGGCCAGGGCTCGAACCCATGTCCCTTGCATTGGCAGGCGGATTCTTAACCACTGCGCCACCAGGGAAGCCCCCTCCCATCATTTCTATGTATGTGAAGCAGAAAGAGATTTCAGTGTGTAACACTCCACCTTCTTGAAACAGAAAGTCTGTCATAGAGTTTGGGTTTTTTTCATCATAGAATTTTCAGCTTGAAGAGGAAATGATCAGATATGTGTTTTAGAAAATTATTCAGTTGGTGTTGATGATGGACTCATAGGCATAAAGTCCTAAAATAGGAAGTTGTGGCAATAGCCTGGATTAAAAAATGAATGAGGTCTGAATGAGGGTCATGCCGGTGGGTCTGGAGAGGAGGGAACAGACTCAAAATCCATAGACATGACAGAACCAGGAGGCTGGTTGGGAGGGCAAGGGTGAGGGGGATTGTATGATAACCGTCAGGTTTCGGATTGGCCCAAAAGGTATATAGTGATGCCACCCTGTGAGAAAGATTATACAGAAGAAAAAGCGAGGATGAGACATGAGTTCAGTGTTTGCATATTAAGTTTGAGTTTGAGGTACCTATAGCATATCCATCTGTAAATGTCTTATTGGCAGTTGGAAGTAAGGGTCTGAGCCAGAGATTGGAATTTGGGGATCATCAGTACACAGATAATAATCGAAGTCCTCAATATGGAGTCAATCAAGCAGGGAGAATGTGTAGACTGATAAGAGAAGAGGACACAGAAGAGAGCCTTGGGTCACACCAACATTCAGTGCATGAGTCAAGGAAGAGAAGGCAGAAAGGCATGGCTTGAGGACTGGGAAAGTGAAACTGAAGAATTCAAGGAAGAAGGGATTTCAAGGAGGGAGTGACCAACAGTGTCAGGGATACAGAGAAAACTAGGCAGATAAGGACTGAAAATATGCATGACATTTGCAATTGTAGTGCATTTGTTGGGGGTAGGAGGGTGTAAAACCAAATTTCAGTGGATTAATTAGGAAATGCAGGGTGAAAATGGAGAAAACAAGGAAGGGACGCTCTTTCCAGAATCTTGTCAATGAAGAGAAAAAGAGCCAGGGTTAGAATGCTAGAGGGAGAAGGCAGAGTCAAAAGAGGGCTTGTTAAGTAAGGAGAGATTGGAACATATTTAGAGGCTTATGGGAAGGCAGATTTTGAAGACCTAAGACACTAGAGGAATGCTGATGGACCGAGGTCGCTGAGGAAGCAGTATGGAAAAAGGCTGAGGTCTGGGAATTAGCCTTGGGTAGAGGGAGGAGAACTTCTGAGATGCAGTGAAGAAGAGTAATGCAGATGAGCCAACAGTGGAATGAGAAATGAGGAATCACCCCCAGGTGTCTCTCTCTCCTCTGTGAGGAGGGATGGGTCCCCTCCTTACATCCCGCTGTCTCTTCCAACCACCTCTCCTTCCTCCTTCTTCAAAAACCCCCGCTCTTTAGAAATTCATTCTTTCCTCCCTGCTCCCACAAAAGGTCAACTCCCCCACTTCTCTTCTGCCTTGCCATGCAGTCATTTCCTGTGGGATTGCCACCCACTGCCATGGCACTCCAGACGCCCACATGCTGACGACCGCCACACCCACCTCCAGCCCGGATCCCTCCCCACTGCTCCAGACTCACACCCCTAAGTGCTCCTCAGTGTCGCCATGGGAACGTCTAATAAACAGTTCACACAGAGCATAGGCCAGGCCTCTTCTTCCCTTAGTTGTCCGTGACTCCTCACTTTCTCGGTTCCCCATATTCAGTTCCTCTCCAAGCCGTCTCTGCAGCTTTGAAGACGGATGCTACAGCGTTCTACTCCGCTGCTCCTCTAGCATCTCCCTGGTCCAAGCCCCCACCTCCCGCCGACGATGGCAGCAGCATCCGACCGCCCTCCCTGCGTCCGCTCTTTCCTTCTACAACCCACTGGCCACACAGCAGCAAGTTACCTTCCAAAGTATAAATCAAGGTTTGTCACTACCCCACTATCCAAATCTTTGGGTAGCATTTGAAGGGGAGCAAGGAGGGCAGCGGGCAAAGGAGAATGAAAAGGTGCCTAAAACACCCAGTAGTGCTGAGGGCCCAAATGGAGTTGATCCTCAGTTTGGCAATGACGTCCATCTGCTTTGCTCTGTGATTCTTTTTCTCCCACAGGGCTCAAGAGTCCTGGAATAAGAGTGAAAAAACAGATGGCCTCTATTTTTTCATTTGTAAAATGCAAGTGTTAAAGTAGGTAACCTTTAAGGTCCCTCCAGCTTTAAAAATCTGTGATAATTCAAATATACTCAGGAAGCTAGGTATTAAAAAACTTTTTGGTTAAATGAACAATCATTGATTCCCTATCTATTCTCCTGAAGTTCTGAGTTTTACACATTCAGTTTCCTTAATAGACTATCCCTTTATACTTGTGGGTATATTTTCCCCCAGCTTTATTGAGGTATAATTGACAATTTTCAATTGTATAAATTTAAGATGTACGTTGTGATGATTTGATATATACATTGTGAAATATTCACCACAATCAAGCTAATTAACATGTCTATCACCTCACAGTTACCATTTTCTCCCTTTCTTCCTTTCTTTCTTTCTTTTCTTTTCTTTTCTTTTCTTTTCTTTCTTTCTTTCTTTCTTTTTCTTTCTTTCTTTCTTTCTTTCTTTCTTTCTTTCTTTCTTTCTTTCTTTCTTTCTCTTTCTTTCTTTCTCTTTCTTTCTTTCTTTCTTTCTTTCTTTCCTTCCTTCTTTCTTTCTTTCTTTTCTTTCTTTCTTTTTGTGGTAAATATGCTTCAGATCTACACTCTTAGCAAATTTCGAATAACGTAATACAATATTGCGAACTATAGTCACATGCTTGTACATGAGTATACTTTTTAAATGTTTTCACATGCATTCTAAGAGTAGGTGAGCTTTCTTATAGCAACATATTTTCATTTTGATTTGGCATGGATACACTTTACTTCTCCCTATATGGTGTAAATTCCTGAAGGGCATACTCATCCAACTTCAAGTTTTCATCCAACTTCCCCCATGATCACAAGAACAGTGCCACCCTGACAAGTGGTACTCAGTAAAAAGAGGTTCCTATGTCAGACTCCATTGGTAGAAGTGGTCCAAGGGGCGGGGTCCAAGGGGCAGGGCCCAAGGGAATGCTGTGCTGAAAGTATTCTCAAGCCAGAAGCCTGGGCACAGGAGAAGCTTAAGCTTGCAGGTGAAGAGGTGATATTTAATGGGGCTGCTGAGAGCAGCCTTAACTAGGCTTCTGATTTAGTGGGAATAGCTACTCAAAACAACAGGCAAATATGTATTATACAATTATGCAGAACTTTTCTATTTCTCAGTGTTATTGTATATATAGGTGTGTGTGCATGTATATATATGCGTAACACAAAATGTACATAATTCATTCTCATGTCTTTCACTGATTCATTCACCAAATATCTATTAAACATGTATAATATGTAAGACACTGTGGGAAGGGCTAAGGAGAATACAAATGAATTAAATACACATCCGTGTTTTAAAAAGCAAAAACGAATAGGAGGAAGAAAGATGTACACCAGTGACCAGAATACACAGCAGGATGTGATATGCTTTGGAAGTTCAAATGAGGGAGGATTCGCCTTTGCTTAGGAAAGGACAGCAAGAACTACTTCATGGAGGAGGGTTGTTCGTGTTGGGCCTTGAAGGAGAGAGAAGCTTTTTTTTTTTTTTTTTTTTTTTTATTTATTTTTGGCTGCATTGGGTCTTCGTTGCTGTGTGTGGGCTTTCTCTAGTTGTGGCGAGCAGGGCTACTCTTGGTTGCTGTGTGCGGGCTTCTCATTGCGGTGGCTTATTCTTGCTGCAGAGCATGGGCTCTAGGCACGCGGGCTCAGTAGTTGTGGCTCGCGGGCTCTAGAGCACAGGCTCAGTAGTTGTGGTGCACGGGCTTCGTTGCTCCACGACATGTGGGATCTTCCCGGACCAGGGCTCAAACCTGTGTCCCCTGCATTGGCAGGCGGATTCTTAACCACTGCGCCACCAGGGACGCCCAAGAGATAAGCTTTTTAAAAGGCAGGGATGGAGAGGCGGGAAAGATATTATGCGATATCAGGGAATGGAAAACTATTGCACAGAAGAGAGCTTAGACTTTTCATGAGTGTCATTGTAGAGGGTAAAACTAGGACCAATGACTAAAATTTTTAAATTTCAGTTTAATGTCAAATATTTCTGGCAAATGGATATTGAGCTCCTTGTGTACCAGAAGAATTTCTGCAGCGGATGAAATGTTGGACTAGGTCCGTGTTTTTCACACTGAGTAACGTACAGGTTAGGCTGAGCGTGGCGGTGCTGAAATGACAGGATGGTGGGGCTGCGTGACTAGGAGAGTGTGTTGAGGAACAGAGAGATATATATATTGTGTGACACGTCAATGGTGGAAGGACGTGAGACGTTTATGTCAGCGTCAATATATTTAATATCGAAATGTACATGAGACGAATCAGGTGTCAGTCATTCAAAAGTTTCCTCCTTCCAAACCAGCCACGCCGCTTGGTAATCAAGGATGAGTGGAAGGGGTGGGCACAGGCAGGGCTTCATGTAGTCATTCAGCAGTATTTGTTGAGCACCTCCTGTGTGCCAGGCAGTTCCAGACTCTGCTGCCCAAGATGAGCTTACATCCTTGTTGGGGGAGAAAGAGAAAAAAATAAGAAAGAAGCAAGAAAACAACAAGAGTGATAAGTGCTTGGGAGAGAAATCAAGCAGGGTGATGGATGGAGTGACTGGGCTGTTTCAGACCAAGCAGTCACGGAGGACTTCATGGAGGAGGTGGCAGCCATGCCTAATTCAGGGGGAGGAGCCTTTCAAAAGGAGGGAATAGCCAGGGCAAGGCTGCCTTTTATCGCTGCCACCTGTGGTCTATCTCAATGCCCTTCTTCTTTCCACTGTCCCCCACGTGCTTTCTTCCATCTCTGCACCTTAACTTCTTCAGTTAAATCTGGCCTTGTAGTTCCAGACTGATTTTGTTGGTTTTTTTCCACCACCCTTGGCACTTCTGTTCTTCTGCTACCTTGAACTCTGTCAGGCATCTCACCTCCTTCCCCACCTGCCTCCCCACCAGCCAGCCTTGTTCTTGTCTTGGGCTCTGTTTGCTAAACTTGTAACCTAGCACCAGGTCCTGCCTTACCGTGGTGGGTACGTGTACATTATAAAACATTGATTCGGTCCATTTTAAATGATACTGTCAGGCTTAGATTTCTCTCTTACTGCTGTTCACCAGTTACTACTCTATCTTCCCCAGTTACTCAGATGTTTGAAAGACTGCTCTCCCCATCTCCTGCTTTGTAAGCTGGAGAGTTCCTGCCGCAGGCTGGGTTACTCTTATTCCAAAGGGGAACTAGAGCAGCTTCTTTGTTTACTAAGTTGGTCTTTAAATGTATATCTTCTAGGTGGATAAAACACAAAAAGCAAGCCTGACCCAGGGCAATGTCAGTGTGAATACAGAGAAGGTGATGTGTCAATGACATTTTGAGGTAGGGTTACGGGATTGGTCACAGGGGGTGCAGGTTGAGGTTGGGTCAGGTTTGTAGTGCAGGGAACAGTGCGGATGATGAGACCCACAGTGGAGGTGGGGAATAAGTAAGGGAAACAGGACAGGACCACATGGGTGGGGAGAGTGGGAGGAAGATGGTGGATCAGTGAAGGTTTATAACCTGGTGGAAAAATCCAAACCCCAGTCTCTTTCTGCTCATGCTAATGGCAAGTCCCAGAAAAAGAACCATCCAGATCATCTGGCAAGAAGACTATGTCATCTATAGATTTGACTCTTCTACGCAAAGATAATCAAATGGTATTGATAGTCATCGGAGGCTTCTAAAAATATCATATCCATTTGAAGGATGCCATTAAATTCCCATTTTTGGGCCACACACACACACACTTTAATACCTATCCCGTCCTCCAAAGACCCGGAGAGGAAAGGGGAGAATGCCCAGGCAAAGAGAGGAGTTCTGCGTTAGTTTCTCACGCTCCAGGGTGTAGAGCCCTGGGGTGGAGCACGGGAGTCGTGTGGATACCCCGTAGGCCCTCCCGGAACCTGGTCTTCCTTCCCTTCCAGAGGGCCACGGGGAAAGCACGCTTCTCCCCGCGGTCTCAGCGCAGACCCAGGTGCGTCCTGTCGCCTCAAGCTGTCCAGAAAACGGCCCTCAGGCCCCCGTGTTTCCAGGCACTGGCAACTCACAAAACACACGCTGACCCTTATGTGTCACTAGGAGCCACTGACATCCTTACGGTTCAAACGGAATCCTGGAGTGAGAGTCACCTTAGCCGACTTTATTAACTGAAAGACTTGGCAGTTTAGGGGAGGAAAATGTCTCGTTACAGAGCGGAATTTGTCCGGAGACCCTCCGTCCCATGAAGGGAATCGTCCTAGAAGCGGCTGAGATGTAAACATCATCGTCAGTGTCTTCACCTCTTTGGAAATGTTGGTTGAGACAGAAACGGAACACATCCTTGTTCCTCGAGGGGTCCCACACTCAGGTGTGAAACTCTTATGGACGCATTTCAGGAAAATGAGAAATGTTTTCTACCTGCGATTCCCTCAGCAGCAACTGTCTCCTTTACAAGAAAACTACTGTGTTCTGATGGGATTTTTGCTTTAATGGTGAGACAATACTATAATCCTCATTTCTCAGAGACAGCCCCACCATGGGCGGTGACAGCAAGGCACCATGGGGGACAGTAGAGTCCCAGGAGAGTCTTCATTTTGGAATTTTCTGCGTATCTTTGCCTTCCTATTTTTCATTAAAAATAACTTTTATTTCTCCTATCACTACAGTTTTTTAAATTTTATTTATTTATTTATTTATCTTAACATCTTTATTGGAGTATAATTGCTTTACAATGGTGTGTTAGTTTCTGCTCTATAGCAAAGTGAATCAGCTATACATATACATATGTTCCCATATCTCCTCCCTCTTGCATCTCCCTCCCACCCTCCCTATCTAAATTTTATTTATTTATTTTAACATTAATTATTAGTGTTAAATTTAATTATTTAATTAAATATTAAGTATTTAATTATTATACTCTTTGTTAGAGTATAATTGCTTTATAATGGTGTGTTAGTTTCTGCTTTGTAACAAAGTGAATCAGCTATACATATACCTATATCCCCATATCTCCTCCCTCTTGCGTCTCCCTCCCACCCTCCCTATCTAAATTTTATTTATTTATTTATTTTTATACAGCAGGTTCTTATTAGTTACCCACTTGATATATATATATATATTTAAACAACAGGTCCTGTTTTTATTTTTTTATTTTTATTTATTTATTTTATTTATGGCTGTGTTGGGTCTTCATTTCTGTGCGAGGGCTTTCTCTAGTTGCGGCAAGTGGGGGCCACTCTTCATCGCGGTGCGCGGGCCTCTCACTGTCGCGGCCTCTCTTGTTGCGGAGCACAGGCTCCAGACACGCAGGCTCAGTAGTTGTGGCTCACGGGCCTAGTTGCTCCGCGGCATGTGGGATCCTCCCGCACCAGGGCTCGAACCCTTGTCCCCTGCATTGGCAGGCAGACTCTCAACCACTGCGCCACCAGGGAAGCCCCATTTGCTACATATTAGTGTATATATGTCAATCCCAATCGCCCAATTCATCTCCCCATCCCCCCACCCCTGCTTTCCCCCCTTGGTGTCAATACTATCACTACATATTTATGTGCTGAATTTAGAAAAAAATATAAATACAATAGACTCAAAGAAGGGCATTAAAATCGCTGTTACTCCATTACGTAAGAGATCATCGTTATTCACAACTTGGCATTTCCCTTTATGCTCATTTCTCACTGCATATATAAACAATTGTTTTATTTACCCAAAAGCAGAAAATAGTGGTTTATTCTTTTTAGTTTTTCCAATGTGGACCCTTTTTTTTTTTTAAGTCTTTATTGAATTTGTTACAATATTGCTTCTCTTTTATGTTTTGGTTTTTTGGCCAAAAGGCATGTGGGATCTTAGCTCTCTGACCAGGGATGGAACCCGAACCGTCTGCATTGGAAGGTGAAGTCCTAACCACTGGGCCGCCAGGGAAGTCCCGACAGTGGTTTATTCTTATAGTGAAACCTGGGGTTTTTTTCACTTACATCATATATATTTCCATGTTTAAAATTTCTTTTGCACATTTTTCTATTGATTGCCCGGTATCCCACTGCATGAATATGTCCTGCTCCATTTAATCAGTCTCTCAGTGTTGAACATTTGTATTTTTTTCTCACTTTTCCTGGGTTCCAAGTCTGTCTCACTCGTCAGGTGTTCAATCTCAAACAGGTAACTGCACCTCAGTTTCCATTTCTGCAAATGGGGATGACATGTAACTCACATGTCACATGTCACATGTAACTCACAGAGCCATTGTAAGAATTCCGTGAGTTCATACATGCAGAACACCTCAGTTCATGGCGAGCACTTCGTAAGTGTTAGCTATTCTCTTCTTATTAAAAAAACAGATGTATAAGAGCACATTATTGAGAATAATATACCTTTAACATATACTCTGCAATTATTTTTGCCCTGTCTTCCTTCTTTTAGAATTTTTCATAATAAAATCTTTACTTGAGAGGTTTAACAAGAATAGGGAAGAAGGTTTTTTAATTTTGTATTTTTAAATATTTATTTATTTATTTGGCTGCACGGGGTCTTAGTTGCGGCCCCCAGGATCTTCATTGCCTCGTGCGGGATCTAGTTCCCTGACCAGGGATCAAACTTGGGCCAACCCCTGCATTGAGAGTGCAGAGTCTTAATCTCTGCACCACCAGGGAAGTCCCAGGAAGAAGGTTTTTATTTATTTTATTATTTTTAAATTTTTTTTATTTTTGGGGGGTGAAGTAAAAAAGAACAGCTTTATTGCTTTCCCAAGCAAAGGAGGCCACAGCGGGCTAACGCCCTCAAGACTGTGTGTCCCAACCTCAGAAGGTTTTTTAAATGACACTATTTTCTCCAAATGTTATCACTATTAGTTTAATATTTGTGTCTCCTAAAGGATTTGGTCAGGAAAGTGAACTCAGGACTTATGGGCTGGGACTTCCCCGGTGGTCCAGTGGTAAAGAATCCACCTTCCAATGCAGGGGACGCGGGTTCGATCCCTGGTCGGGTAAATAAGATCGCACATACCGCGGGACAACTAAGCCGGTGTGCCGCAACTACTGAGCCTGCGCGCCTCAACGAGAGAGCCTGCCTGCCGCAACTACAGGGCCGACGCGCCCTGGAGCCCCCATGCCACAACTAGAGAGAAGCCCGCGGGCCACAAGGAAGAGCGCGCGCCGCAATGAAAGATCCCACGCACCGCAACTGACACGACGCAGCCAAAAAAATAAAGAAAATAAATAAATTAAATATTTAAAAAAAAAGAAAAGAAAGACATGGGGTGATTGGATCGGAGCCCACAAATGAGGCAGCTGGGTCCAGCCCGGGAGAGGAGCCTGAAGGGGGGGAAATGGTGAAAAACACTTTCCCACCCACCACCGCGCCAAGAGGTCCTCCCCCTTTCCATTATCGAGGCCCTCTCTCAGCTCTTTTTCCTTCATTTTAATCTGGTCGTGGAACGCTAAAATCTAGTTAGGAAAGAAGGAAGCAAACAACACTCCTCCAGAGCTCTGAGGCCTGGGGGAATTTCAGACAAATGTAAATTGTCCTCCGCTTAACGGAAATCATCACTGTGGCCCGGAGCCCTGAGGCCCCCCAGGGCAGCCCTTCATCTGGTAAACAAGAGGATACAAACCCCCAAACACTTCTCGACTAATCAGAAACACTCCCAGAAAACAATCTCTTGGAAAAGTCCACCCGCAGCCGAAGCATCCAGGCCTGGCCTCGGTCCTCCAGCTCCTCCTCCGCAGGCCTTTCTGTCACTCACACCCCCAGGTGGCCATCTTGCCAGTTGAGAATAATTAACCGTTGATTAGCAATGGTTGCACTTTCATCAGCTCCATTCCCAAATTTCTGTAATTTCCATTTCATCCGATTAGTATCTTTTGGCCCGTTCTC
This sequence comes from Balaenoptera physalus, assembly GCF_965194825.1. Lineage (NCBI taxonomy): Eukaryota > Metazoa > Chordata > Mammalia > Artiodactyla > Balaenopteridae > Balaenoptera > Balaenoptera physalus. The sequence continues at coordinate 119,868,758 of NC_138887.1, read as the reverse complement.
TTCCAGCAGCCTGGGAACAGAGACATCACCCACATAGAAATGACAGCCTTCTTTCTTTTTTTTTTTGTTTATTTCTCTGTTTTTGGCTGTGTTGGGTCTTCGTTACTGCACTAGGGCCTTCTCTAGTTGCAGCGAGCAGGGGCTTCTCGTCGCGGAGCACAGGCTCCAAGCACGCAGGCTTCAGTAGCTGTGGCACTTGGGCTCCAGGGCACAGGCTCAGCAGTTGTGGCGCACGGGCCCAGCCGCTCCGCGGCATGTGGAATCCTCCTGGACCAGGGATCGAACCCGTGTCCCCCTCATTGGCAGGCAGACTCCCATCCACTGCACCACCAGGGAAGCCCAACAGCCTTATTTCGTTTTTTTTTTTTTTTAATTAATTAATTAATTAATTTTATTTTGTTTATTTTTGGCTGCGTTGGGTCTTCGTTGCTGCGTGTGGGCTTTCTCTAGTTGCGGCGAGCGGGGGCTACTCTTCGTTGTGGTGCGCAGGCTTCTCATTGTGGTGGCTTCTCTTGTACGGGCTTCAGTAATTGTGGCTCAGGAGCTTAGTTGCTCCGCGGCATGTGGGATCTTCCCAGACCAGGGCTCGAACCCGTGTCTCCTGCATCGGCAGGCGGATTCTTAACCACTGCGCCACCAGGGAAGCCCTCAGCCTTATTTCTAACAAATCAAATGACACTGTTGTTTGGGGTGAGCTCCAGTGCCGTTTTTCCAAGGCCTTAAAATTAACTTTAGTTAATCTAATATTCTAATTCTGTTCTGAAATGGATGCCATCTCAAGAAAGAGATTACCTTAAATCAGGTTTCTGTGAAGAATATTTATATGCAACTGTAACATTCTAGTTCTAGTTAAGATGTTGAACAACACATGCAGGAACAGCTTTTCATTTCCCCACGCCCCCTCCACCCCCTGCTTACATTTTAAGAGGGGCCTTCAGTACTCCAACCCAAAGTCTGAGCTGCCTGACTCTGGTCCTGTGAGCTCTTCCCCCACTGCAGGGCATGAGGTACATGCCATTTCAGTAAGCGTCAGAAGCCTCCGCTTTGTTTAATCCAGTGTTTCTCAGACTTACTTGATGGTGGATCCTTTTGTGAAGGCAATACCCAGCCAGCTTCCAAGCACTCAATAAACATCTGTCAAAGGAATAAATGAACCTTCCAAAGTAATACACACTGGGAGATGCTGCTTTAAACCGAAGCACTAAGTAGTATGAGAATATTTCTTTAAAAAGGCAGGAGATATTTTTTTGGATAATGTTGCAACAATAGGTGGCCTGTTACTATCCCTTCAAATCACACTCGAAGGTGGATGTGCCCCAAAGTCAGCCCTGCTTTGGTACGAGCTCCCTTCCACTGGTATGTAAACTGCTTGAGGGAAGAGACTGTGTCTTTTCATCCTTATTCATCTGTTTGTAGCCTGGAGCAGAGGGCCTGGTGGCCAGTAGGTGCTCTTAAGCAATTAATTAATTAATAATTCAATTCATTGATGCTTAGGGGATAAATAAATTAACAAATAAATATCACCCTTAGTATCAGAGACTCTCCCAGCTAAGAGCAAATATCTTCTAAGAAATCCTTAGAAGTCATCTATTCCAGCCTTTATTCTATAGCTGAAGGAACTGAGACCCCTAGAGAATTGAGTGGTTTGCCCAAGGTCTTGCACAGAATTAGTCACGAAGGTGCTTTATCACTACTCTTCCCAAAACAGTACCTAATGCTGGAGCACTTATCCAGCCAGCCTGGGTTGTTTTCAACTATATACTGATCATATACTACCTATCGTAAAGCAGCTTCTTCAATTAAGCAAACACTGTATGCAGGCACCATTGTTAACCCATAATTAAAATACCAACAACCATATTATGCATACATGTATAATATTATTAGCTCCAAGCACAGAAGTGTTCAAATGTCTGAAGGATTTTAATTTTGGTAGAATTGCTTTAACAGTCAGATCATGCAGGGGGTTTTCCCTTCAGTATTCCTTACATTTTGTGAAAGCCCCCTCCACCCCCCCCCCCTTTTTTTTGGCTCCCCATTAAGTTCTTTGAAAGCTCAGAAGAACTCACACCTATTCCCTTCTGAAACTGACTTATTCTCCAGGGAATAGTGGGAGGTTTGTTTTGCTAGAAGAAAGATGAATGATCCTTGACAGACTTCTGGCCTTTTCCTGGTAAAAACTGAAGAGGGATAACTGGCTTGGTCACTGAAGTATTGAACTGGTCTACAGAAGGCCTGAGGGATGCTCTCTAACCTACCCATTCCAATTTTCTTACTTTCACAATTGCCAAATCCAAATAACTAAGAGATCACGTGATTAGGCGCAACAAATTGGCCCTTATGTCCAAAAAGATTTCCTCACTTATTTTCCTCAGTAACTAAGTTCCACAATAAGATTTTCATAATTTGGATTCAAGTTTTGGCCATGCCTTCCGGTCCACAAAATATCATGGTGTGTGAAAGACAGTTGGAAGTTTAGAGTAGTGGGTAAGAGAACAGCTTTAAGCCAGACAGTTAAGAGTTTGTATTCTAGCTTTGCCATTTATTAGATGTGGAACTATGGGCATATCATGTCAGCCTCTATTTCCTAACCTGTGAGAAATGGGAACGCTATGATATCTATGTCATAGAAACGTTGCGACAACTACAAATACAACAATGCATGTAAAATGATTAACACAGTTTCTGGCTTAATAAATAGTGGCTATTGTAATCCTGTTCATTATCTCCCTCTGTCCCCTTTTTTTGCCAAATTGAGAAAAGAAGCATTCAAAACACCCAGTTCCATCTAGGATACATTATAGACCAGAGGCTTCAATGCCCTTTCAGCCTTAAAGTTGAACCCATTTGTCCTATGTTTCCCCAACCTTGAGGACAAGCTGAGAACAAGACCTTTGGAGAAGCAGCTAAAATGTAAAAGGGTATGCACGGTGCCTGGATTAGTGAGAAGGCCACAGGAAGCCGGGGGGTGCAGTGGGGGGAAGCTGTCAAGACACACTTCAAAGACAAAAATAGATGTCACCAACCTTGCAGTTTTGCTGAGGGTCTGCTCAGGCTATCTATGACTATTTTCTAATTGTTCAAGCCAATCAAGGATCGGTGAAACCAATCCATTACCCATTATTAAAGCAAAAAATCAGTAGATATGTGGCACTGAGTTTATGCCAAGAGAGACTACTCATCTTTCAGATTCTTTCAATTACTACTGATTAAGCAGCACTAGAGCACAGATATTAAGTCCACTGCGTGCCAGGCACTGTGCTGCCTTCTGGGAATACCAAGGTGAACGTGACCTGAATCCTGCCCTCCCAGAGGTCACAGCAAGTGATGAGACAGACCTGTAAATAAATCACTGCAGTGTAGCAGGGTGAGCACTGCAAGGCGGGCGGGGGCGGGGTGGGGGGGAGAACAAAGGAAGTGCTGTGAGAAAGAAAAAGAGAAATGCTCTCATTTCCTGAGCTCCTCCAGGAGAGCAGTGACTCTGGAGTGTGTCTAGGTGAGTGAGACGCTCTTCCCAATGAAGAAGGAGGAAAGTCACTATTGGAAGAGAGAGGAGAAAAGCTCTCAGAACAGGCTGTGCAGGCACGGTGAAGACCCAGGCTCTGGTGCGAGATTGCATCCGTGTGACACTAACTAGCTGTCTGACCTGAGGCAAATCACTTAACACCACCATGCCTCAGTTTCTTTATCTGCCAAATGGGAACAATAAAGTATCTACTTCATAGAGTTATTGTGAGATAGAAAGTGCTCAGAGCAGTGCCTGGCCAAGGAGAACACTTACAGACGTAAACCCTTACTATTAGCAAATAAGTGTGCAATATAGTCTAAATCCAGTGCAGTTTAGTTTGAGCAAATAAGTAAAAGTAACAAGTTAAGTAAGTTTTTTTATTTTTTATTTATTTATTTTATTTATGGCTGTGTTGGGTCTTCATTTCTGTGCGAGGGCTCTCTCTAGTTGCGGCAAGTGGGGGCCACTCTTCATCGCGGTGCGCAGGCCTCTCACTATCGCGGCCTCTCTTGTTGCGGAGCACAGGCTCCAGATGTGCAGGCTCAGTAATTGTGGCTCACGGGCCCAGTTGCTCCGCGGCATGTGGTATCTTCCCAGACCAGGGCTCAAACCCGTGTCCCCTGCATTGGCAGGCAGATTCTCAACCACTGCACCACCAGGGAAGCCCAAGTAAGTTTTTTAAAAGTCTCATTTACTTATCTAAGTAGTTTGTATGTCTTGCCTAACTGGCCAGCACTCAATAACATTTAAATTCTATGTATTTATATTTAAAAAAAATTTTGGTATCTTGTGTTGTCCTGTTGCCCATAAACTCAATCATTCTTCTAGAAGGAGTGATGTAAATGGTCATAAAAAGTCTATTTGAGGCCTTTCTCGCCTTCTGAGATGGCCCACACTCTGTCTATGGAGTGTGTTTCACTCCACAGAAATAAATCCATTTCTTACCTTAAAAAAAAAAAAAAGTGTATTCGAGCACTAGGTCTGTTCTTCATCTATAAAATGAGAAAGTTGTACTGTTTTATCTTGAATGCTTTTTCAACTCTAACTTTCTATTCTTCTCTTAATACTGGCTATATTCATGACTGTAGAGATAAGGCAAACCCCAAATTTATGGAGTAGAGAAATTAAATATAAATTCCAAGAGAAAAGACAGAAAAAAAAAAAAGGAAAGGAAAACAAATCTAGAATGGTAGATTACCTTTTGATTTCTAGGGTTTTACACAAATTACTCTGTAACTAACTGTTCAGAAATTAAATATGGTATTCATTGCATTGACTTTTAACAAGTTGGCAATGGTGCTGTTGAATGGATTGATTGGAGTCCTCAGGCAGCAAGCACTGTTTTGGATCACAAACTTGGGCAAGAGACCAAGGTGAGCAGCAGGAAGGCTAGGCGTGCCTCTAGGAAGATTATGGGAGTCGGTCAAACCCAGGTAACACCCAGGAGGCTGTAGCGAAAGGAGAGCCTGGGCTGCAGTTTGGGTTGACGCAGTGATGGCTCAAAATCCACGAAGTTATAGGAACGAGGTTGCATTGCCGGGACTTCCCTGGTGGTGCAGTGGTTAAGAATCCGCCTTCTTTGTACAAGACAATTAATCCAACGGCAAACCAGACGTATATTGTTCATGTCATCGCAAGACACTGAGGGTTGGAGGATTCCTTTTAACATTGGAGGATTCAGACCAAAAAAAATAGAGAATTATAATGCAGTGTGGTAAGTGTCTTTTTTTTTTCTTTTTTTTTAAATTTAATTTTATTTCTTTATTTTTTATACAGCAGGTTCTTATTAGTTATCTATTTTATACATATTAGTGCATATATGTCAATCCCAATCTCCCAATGTGGTAAGTGTCTTAATTCAAGTTCACAAACAGGGCCATGGTAGTACAGAGAAGGATCACCTAACCCAAACCTGGGGAATTAGGGAAGAAGCAACACTAAGCTGAGTTCTAAATTATGAACAGGAGTTGGTCAAACAAGAAGCCTTGTGGGAGGAATTGGAGAGGATGGAGAGAGGATTGGGAGAAAAGTATTCTAATGTTGCAGATGGCTGCAAATTTCAAAGGGGAGAGGCACACATTCTAAGAATCATAAATAGAAAACTAATAAAATAGACTATTCTATAATTAAAGAAATAACTCAACAGAAATATAAGGAGAAATAGTCAAATCTACTATTATCCTGGGAGAATCTAACACACCTCTCTTCAGTAATTAACAGAATTTTAAAAATTAGTAAGAACATATATGATTTGAACAACAAGATTAAGAAACTGACCTAAAGGACATAGATAGAACACCCTACTCAAAAACTGAAGAATAGGGCTTCCCTGGTGGTGCAGTGGTTAAGAATCCACCTGCCAATGCAGGGAACATGGGTTCGATCCCTGGTCCAGGAAGATCCCACAAGCTGTGGAACAACTGAGCCCGTGCGCCACAGCTACCGAGCCTGAGCTCTAGAGCCCAAGAGCCACAACTACTGAGCCCACATGCCACAACTACTGATGCCTGCTCACCTAGAGCCCGTGCTCTGCAACAAGAAAAGCCACCGCAATGAGAAGACTGCACACCACAACAAAGAGCAGCCCCCACTCAACAAAACTAGAGAAAGCCTGCATGCACCAACAAAGACCCAACACAGCCAAAAATAAATAAATAAAATACATAAATTTATTATTTTTTTTAATTGAAGAATTTAGGGACTTCCCTAGTGGTGCGCTGGTTAAGAATCCGCCTGCCAATGCAGGGGTCATGGGTTTGATCCCTGGTCTGGGAAGATCCCACATGCCACGGAGCAACTAAGCCCATGTGCTACAACTACTGAGCCTGCGCTCTAGAGCCCGTGCGCCACAACTACTGAGCCCGCGTGCCTCAACTATGGAAGCCCGCGTGCCTAGAGCCCGTGCTCCACAACAAGAGAAGCCACTGCAATGAGAAGCCCATGCACCGCAACGAAGAGTAGCCCCGCTCACCGCAACTAGAGAAAGCCTGTGCGCAGCAACAAAGACACAATGCAGCCAAAAAAAATTTTTTAATTAATTAATTAATTAAATCAGTCAATAAATAATTTTTTAAAAATTGAAGAATATATACTAGTTTCAAGCACACAGAGAACATTTACAACAATTGGTCACATCCTGCCTCATGAAGGAAGTCTCAACAATTGTCAAATGATTGAAATAAACAGAATCCTTTCCCTGGCCACAATGCAATTACGCTAGAAATCATTAATAAAAGTTTTAAATCTCTATATTGTGTGGAAAGTAAATAAATAATAACAATTCTAAATAATTCATGGCTTAACAAAAAGAAAACAGTGGAAATTACAAGATATTTCAAACTGAATGATAATGAAAATATTACATATAATTCTAGTTGGATACAGCCAAAGCAATACTTGGGGAAAACTATAGCCTTAAATACTATATTAACAAAGAAGAAAGGCTGAAAGTTAATGAGTTAAGCATCTATCAATATTTCAATAGTTAAAAGAGGAATAGCAGAAAACACCAAGTGAAAGTAGAAGGAAGGAAATAACATAACTAAGAATATACATTTAATGAAATAGAAAACAAATAGAAAATAGAAAAAAAAATCAGTAAAGCCAAAAATCGATTCTTTAAAAAGATTTGTTAAATTGATAAATCTCTGATGAGGCTGCCCAAGGAAAAAAAGGGAGGAGGAACCAAAAGGTATATTTGGAATGAAAATGAGACATCACTACAGATCTTGCAGACATCAGAAAGATAATAAGAGTATACTATAACTTCATGTAAAAGATTTGAAAATTTTGATGAAAAAACTGACACAAAAAGAAATAGAAAACCTGAATAGTCCTATAACTATAAATGAAGTTGAATGTGTAATTTAAAGCCTTCCCCCAAAGAAAACTCCAAGCCGAACTGGCTTTCCCTGTGAACTCTATCAATATGTAAGAAAGAAATAAAATCAGTCTCCACAAATTCTCCCAGATAACTGAAAAAGAGAGGACATACCTCAACTCATCATATGAGGCTATCATAACTTTGTACCAAAACCTGTCAAGGATATTACATGAAAAAATATAATTAAAAAATTGCAGGCCAACAGCTGAAACTAACACAACATTGTAAATCAACTATACTCCAACAGAAATTTTTTTTAAATTGCAGGCCAATATAATTCATAAACATAGATGCAAAATGCCAAATAAACTATTGCCAAAGTGATTCTGAAAATGTATAAAAAGTTAATGCATTATCACCAACTTGAGTGTATACCATGAATGTAAAATTGGTTTACTAAACTACAGTGTAATTTATTTATTTATTTATTTATTTATTTATTTATTTATTTATTTATTGGCTGCTTTGGGTCTTCGTTGCTGCGCACGGGCTTTCTCTGGTTGCCACGAGCAGGGACTACTCTCCGTTGCGGTGCATGGGCTTCTCATTGCGGTGGCTTCTCGTGTTGTGGAGCATGGGCTTTAGGCACATGGGCTTCAGTAGTTGCAGCACTCGGGCTCAGTAGTTGCAACATGCAGGCTCAGTAGTTGTGGCGCACGGGCTTAGCTGCTCCGCGGCATGTAGGATCTTCCCGGACCAGGGTTCGAACCCATGTCCCCTGCATTGGCAGGTGGATTCTTAACCACTGCACCACAGGGAAGTCCAGCATGAGGAGTTTTATACCAGGGTGAACGTATAATGATTTGGAAAAGCTGGTGGGTAACAAGAACCAACAGGACACTGCTATCAAGCCCTTGTTACATGGGGTTTGCATAAACAAACCACCTCCACCCACCACAGTTCTAGAGGGAGCCTTTCATTAAACAAGGAGGTAAAGGGTTTTGCATCAGATGATGTGTACAAAGTGCATTCTGCAATGTCTGGCTCATAGGAGATGTTCAGTCAGTGTTAGCTAAAGGGCTCTATGGAAAGGGAGGAGCGGTCATGACAGTGTGTCAAGGGGGAGGAGGCTGTCACCAGTAGGAGAATGAGAATACAGTTGGATGCTTATGAGCGTGACAGGGATGTGAAGTACCATGGAATTATCTGGCCTAATACCCGGTTCTTGCAGGTTCAGACTCTTTTGGGATAGTGTCTGGAAAAGTGACATTGAGGTCAGGTTCTCTCCGAGGAGCTTGTGAGGGCCTCTGTGTTTAGTAGTTACTGGGTTCTATAGGGTCTAGTTCCAGTATATCTCTTACATTTCTCTTTCATGTGCATTTCCATTAACAACATCCTGATTCAGGCCCCCATGATTTCCATCCTGGGCTACAGAGTCTCCCAGCTGGTTTTCTGCTTCCATGTCATTTCTTATTTACTACTTCAAAGTTAATCTTCTGTCATTTCCCTTCTCAAAACTCTTCAGTGCCTCCCAACTAAAGTTAAATCTCCTCACTTTAAAGTTCAAGACCAAGCTTCCCTGGTGGCACAGTGCTTAAGAATCTGCCTGCCAATACCGGGGACACGGGTTCGATCCCTGGTCCAGGAAGATCCCACATGCCACGGAGCAACTAAGCCTGTGTGCCACAGCTACTGAGCCTGTGCTCTAGAGCCCCCAAGCCACAACTACTGAGCCCATGTGCCACAACTACTGAAGCCCACATGCCTAGAGCTCGTGCTCTGCAAAAAGAGAAGTGGCCACAATGAGAAGACCGTGCACTGCAACGAAGACCCAACGCAGCCAAAAATAAACAAATAAATAAATAAATTTAAAGTTCAAGACCTTCTACAAGGCGCCAATAATGTTTTTATCCCTGTTTCCTACCATATCACCAGTTCCCACTCACTGTTCCGCAAATCATTGTCTTACTTTGTCACTTCCCTGCTTTCATTCATACTGTTCCTCCTCTCTGAAATGCCCTCTCTCTGAGTTCTATTTGTCAAAATCGCACTCTTCTTGTCGGGTTCACTTTGTACACCAGCAAGCTTACGAAGCCCCTTATCTGTCATACACACGCAGGAGTGAAGCTGAAAATATTTAACCACTGCCACGCGTAGGCACCATCCAGTCAGGACAGACTCTGGCCCTGGATAGAGGAGGGCCTCTGGGTCCCTGCCATGACGTGTGTTCACCCTTTGCTGCTGGGCTGGGTTGGGGGGTCTGTGGGTACCCAGGGAGGGAGGCTAGATGGGTGGGGAGGAAAGGATAGTGAGGGCTCAGAGGAGCAGATTTTCCACGTTCTGACTGTGGGCACAGCAGCTCATACCATGGGCAGCAACTCCTCAGACGCCCTCATGCAATCCTCCTCTTTGGGCAAGTTGGACTTCTGCAGCATCTAACCCATTCTGCTTTGCATATAAACAGTGTCCAACTGTCCACCCCCTTCACCCCACCTGCAGGATAAATCCCTTCAAGACTACCCCACTCATCGCTGTGGCCCTTCACTACATCTGGCACTCAGACCCTCAACAAATGTTTGCCCCTTTGAAACCAACAAGGGGAAATTGTTAACTTTCAAATGTCAGCAGAGTAGGGTTCCTAAGGAAAAAGGAAATGATAAATAATTTTTAATGAATGCCTGCTCTGTACATGTTATTTCATTTCATTCTGGCAATAAATCCAAGAGGCTGGTTTTCTTATTCCCATTTTACAAATGAGTACATCAAGGCTTAGACTTAGTCATTTGGTCCAGGACCACCCAGCTGGAAGTGGCAGAGAGGAGATCGCCATCCTGTTTGTCTCTAAGCCCATTGTCACCTTTCCAGAACTTGTGCGTCTCTTCTGAAGGGCAATCTTTTTGTTTATTCTATGGTTCAAATCAGAGATTATATGGAATTTACATTATTAATCTAGTGGCTCTTTTCAAAATGTGCTTTTGAAATTCAAAAAAATTTCTCATGTTGGACTGGTAACCTGAATGAGCCTTAATAATAGATTCAATGGAAAGGTCCCTTGTATTCAGTCTTTTCAATTATTTTACCACCATTTTCTCTTTCAGCACCTCAGTTACATTTGATAGGGTTCTTTGGAGAGAGATCTCTTTCTGAATCTTTGCAAAAGGAAGAATTTCAGCACAGTCAAAAAGTATAAAGGGAAACCATTTTAATTTTTTAATTCAGGCCATTATTAGCTCCCCTTGCATCAGCTTCTTCTAATTATGCAGAAGTGCATACATCTGACAGAGTGCCTGGCCCTGACTCATGACTTACTAATGAGATCATATTTTTCATTACAATTCCAAAATCCCATCAATCTTTTCTTAATTATTTTTAAGTGAATTTGCTGCTTTAGAAAGGAAGGGGCGCATGTGGCAGGAGCAGGAACTAGGAAAGTTTCATGCGATTTCAATTTCAGAAACTTTGTTGGCAAGATGGCCTGTAACTGTTGCCAGTGTTAATAAATCAAATTTCGATGTCGATGTCGCCTCCCCCCAGCCCCACCCCCCCCACCATATACCAGAACTCACTCTCAGATTCAATGAATCAGACCTTCAAGCATTGCCACAGCAAAGTTCCTTCCAAATATCTCTGCCAACACATATTATAGTCATGGGTATAGCCAAGGGTAATACTCGCAGTGCTTGAAAGCGGATACTAGCTGTAAGACTGAAACAGGGTGCTGGGCACCAGCTATGCCGGATTTAACCCTTTAGCAGCTGGACTTTAAGGAGCTCCTGAAGGTACCTAGAGGGGGCCGGAGCAGACAGATTTTGAGGCGGTTTTGGGGAAGTTGCAGCAGCAGCTATTTTAATGACGGCTAGAGGTGTTTTTGAAGATTTTAATATGCGGTGTGGTACAGGCATTTACCAGTATCAACCCTGCCCACGGCAGTGCAGGCGTCTTAGCCGTGGCATCTCCGAAACCTGGATCAGGGTCCCCTTTCCAATCATGTTTAGCTCCGTCCAGCGCTCTGGATGGGCCTTCATTACGTGTCACTCCTGGAAGTTGCCCCCAGCTACCCTCCACCCACTTACATTGCGTCAGCTGCCATGTGAGCTGGTCACCCACTCCTAGTCCTCACGCAGTATATTCGGCAAATATCCGCTTGTCTGAGGTTTATGTAAATGAGGGGGAAAACCGAAGTGGCCAGGGAATTTCATCTTCCTTGCTCAGGCTGAACTTTGTTCTCCATATTAACTTTCGTATGTTCCCCATGAAATCTAGGTCCTCAAAAATGAAACTCCAACTGTCTGATTACAAATTTAAAAGGTCTAATTAAAAAGAAATTTTTTTAATGCAGAGCAGATGTTTGATGTCGATGCCACGTGATATAGCTCTTGGAGGTTCCAGGAAGCCCTTGAAAATGTGACTGAAGGAGGAAGTGAAGTCTCTGGGTAGGAAGGGGGCCGTCCCTGCCTTGAGCTCCAGGCGAGGCTGGTGGGGCTTGTTTGGGCAGAGAGGAGCCCCTCACTGCACTGATTCCATCCACAGAGAGAAAGCCCCCAGTTCCTGACTGGCAGCTCTGCTTTCATCTGCTCCAACAGCAATCCTTTGCCTTTCACTGGAGCAGTTTTCTTTTTTAAATGTGTCAGTTTTATTCATTGAATTTGTGCCTAGGCTGAGGCTGAGAGGTCTGCCTCACTCACAACCACTCCATACTCAGTACTCTTTTTAGAAACGTCCTAGGCTGGTGGGGTCCAGAGCCCTGACAAAGAAGCCGGCTACCAGGGGACAGGCCTGTCTCTACCCTCCTCGATGGATGGAAGGGAGCCCAGGAAGGTGGGCCCAGGGTCCGGTCAGCGGGAGTGCGACCAAAGACCTCCCGGTGATGTCAGGGCAGTCCCGTCAGACTCCGGTGCCAGGCCCAGCCTCCAGAGTCTTTCCTGCCCCCGTCCGGGCACTGTAATAACTAAGTCAACTGGAAAAGAAATACTGAAGAAAGACTAAAGGAAAACAGCGCACGGGGGCAGCCGGGGCCAGGAAGGAGAGCACGCAGCACAGCATAAAGGACCATTGTGCTAGGCTCGGTGGGCGGAGGGGGGGACTTGGCACCCTGATCGGCCGAGCCTGCGATGATGCGCTTTCGCTGGAGGGAGATCCTTGGATCCCGGCTGAATAAAGGACAGCGTGGGAGGGGGTTGGAGAGAGTCAGGGGACAGACAGAGCAAAGAGAGGCCTGAAGCAGGACAGAGCCCCTGTCTTTTTATTGCTCCCTCGCCACCCTGGGTTAGCCAGGGTCCTGTCACCTTGACAGCTGTCTACAGGAAGAGCAATTTTCCAAATGACTAGTCAACAAGTGTTAAAAGCATGTTCTTGCAGGAAGGGGGAGAAAAGGAAAGAAACTTGGCCTCCATTGCTGCCATGGTCCATTGTGAGGCCATGACCTCGAGGCTTTAACATTCTTTGAATGAATGTATAAGGAAAGGAGGAAGCCGTCAGAAGAAAGCGCGTGGGGTGGGGGGTTGTCAGATGCAGGATTGTTTTTTACATCGTGAATAACAGCAGCTCCTTCTCAACTTCCTGGTTTGGGTACCTGCTCCTGTCTGCCTCCTGCTCATTTCTGGGGAAGATAAAATAGAGCCAGGAACTGCCCTCTGAAAGTGACCATAGCTGTTCAGAACAGAATTTACTGAGGAATCAAGAGAATCTCAAGAGTCAAGTGTCCAGGTAGGCTTTGCACTTGAGCTTCCCTCGCTTGTAATGGCTCCTCAGCCCCTCACCTCAGGAGCGGTGCGTGGGGTGACATTCAGCCTCTCCTGCCCTTCCAGGGAAAAACCCAACACGTCCTGGACCCATGATTTGCCCCAAGTTGGGGGTGGGAGAGACTGGGACGAGCCAAAAAAAGTGTTAAGAGAAGGAAAGAGCTGGCACTGCTAAATGGAGAAAGGTCCCAGCAGCTTAATCCATCTTGAACAGAATCATTAATCAGGTGCAAAACTCCTAAAAGGAGCAAAATTAGGACCAGCGCCTTCCAAGGGCAGCCTGCCAATTTCCCCCGCTTGCATTTTCATTTCCAAATCCTTGGTGTCTTTGTATCAGGGCTGGTCCAAGCCAGCCCAGTCCGGAGCCACCTGTTCATGTCCCCTCCCACCTCCCTGACCTCGGAAGTGAGAGGAGAAATGATGGGAAACCCAGACAGCTGCTATGACCCCCCTCCCCCATAAAACGAGCCACCCGATTCTAGGAATTGGGCCAGACCCTGGCAGATGAGTTACTCTCTGTGAAAAATGCTTCTGTAAGCACATTAACTCTTTCCTTCACTGAGTAACTCTCTTGTTTAATAGAAGACAAAGTCAGGGCTGGGAGGGACCTCATAGAACAAACCTAGCCCTTTCCTTTTTGTTCCCGCCAGAGTTCCAGTGACCCACCCAAGGTCACGACCTGGATTAGTGCAGAGTCACGGCAGCCAGCCTCCAAGGTGGTCCCCGGCCATTCCTAACTCCCAGGGCCCAAAGTCCCGGAGTCCCCTCTCACAGTGAATAGGGCTGGCCTGTGAAATCAATGAAACAATGCAGAAGTGACCATGTGTGACTTCCAGGGCCAGGTCATACAAGACATGCAGCTCCCACCCCCTCCCTCTGCACTGTGTCACGAGGATACTCAAGCAGCCCTGGGGCGAGGTCCACGTGGTAAGAACTGAGACCTCCCGCCAACAGCCAGCACCAACTTAGCAGGTGAGGGAGCCACGTGGGAAGACCCTCCAGCCCCAGTCCATATATCCTGAGAAGCCTTGATCCAGAACTACCCAGCTGAGGCTCTCCTGAATTCCTGAAGCGTTTATTGTAGTGTCAAAGAGGAATAGAGCTGGGCATTCATTAAAGGTGGCAAGACAGATTTCATGCAGACTGCTGCAGTAGGGGAGAGAGATAAACAGCTCGGCTCCAACCTGTGCAGAAGGAATGGGGGTTTTAAGGGAAGAAGGAGGGAGCGGGGAGGAGGAACTGTGGAGAGCCTGGGCAGAGTCAGAGAAGTGGAAAATTACAAAAAGCTGGTAGGGGACTGTTTTCTGAGAAATGTTAGGCAAGCTAGGTGTTGAGTGAGGGTAAACCTCACACAGAAAGTTCTTTTGGCAACCTGAGCTTTCCCAGGCGGGAACTTGGGAGGGCTGGGTCAGGCCAGGGGCACGGCCTTGAGCTGTTAGAAACCAGGCTCGTGTTTGTTCCAGTCTCAGTGTCAGGAGTTGACAGATCGTGCCAAGGTTTCACAGTTCTCATTGGTCACGACTGAGATCTGGCCAAGCAACCTCAGAGACATGGACCAAAGTTGGTCAGGGAAAGAGTCTTTGTCATTAGCTCTCAGCCACTGTGGGCTCTGGGAGAGTTTGGTTTGTAGCAATAGATAACTATATCCAGATGTAAACCCCGATTTCGATTTCCAGAGTCCGTGCCTTGTGCTTTTTCTCCCACACTACTTAACCCTCCTTCAGAAGACAAGCCAAGAATGGGCTGCTGTGGTCTTGATAGCAGACATTTCCTATGTTACAGTAATTACAGAGCTTCAGCCCAAACATGCAAGACAGTTGGAGATCATCACCTTCGCACATACTCATTCTCAAGATCACTCAGGGCCCAGTAGATAATCCAATATGTTTCTAGACCTGACAGGCACAGCAGGGCGCTCCCTCACGGTGAATACCTGCCCAGATGAAGTCCCTCCAAGTCGGTGCATATTCCTGTGAATGAAAGCAGTGGCATGCAAATGTCATCAAAGCCATCACATAACCAGCCTGCTGAGCACTTCCGTGTGTCGGGCAGACACTGATAATACAGAAATAAGCATGCCTGTCCCTGCCCGCAGGGAGCAGAGTGCTGGAACCCAGTGAAAACTTCCATTTAGATTAGGTTTCAGAGTAGGATCAGGGTCTGTCAAATGCAACATGAATTCCCTTACCTAGTTTTTAAGCTATTTTGTCCCAGCTGAGCTGAGGGGCCCCCAGGAGAACACTGACAGCCGGAAACCCTTCCTTCCTTCCTTCATGTCTTAGCTGTGGGGCAGAGCAGAGGCCAGCGCCGTCATAATCCTACACAGCTGAGCCACGAGGTGCTCGCAACACGGACACCAAACGGTCTTTATCTTCTTTCTTAATTTAAGATGTTGCAGACAGGTACGTGCCTGCCCTTGGGACCAGCTGGACATCCATCCTTAAGCATCCCCATTCAAGGTGGAGGGACAGCGGTGGTTACCAGGCAGCTTGAGAAAGCAGGTCCTCAACAAGACAGTGCAAGTACCATTCCTTCTCGGGAGCCTCCTCCAGCCTCTTGGAGCAGAGTTAAGTGTCTGCCCCTCCGAGCTTCAGGTCCTTGTCATAACTCCTCTTACCATGCGGCTGTAACTCCTCGTCTCCATTAGACGGACCCTCTGGTTTCAAGCACGCTGTTGTCCACGCCGGTGCCTAGAATAGCGGCTGGCAGGTAGTAAGCCCTTAACAATGAGTATAGGATGAATGAACAGAATTGAGTGAAAGAATGAATAACAAAACATGCACAGGTTGACAGCCAGTGATCCTTGAAGTAAATTCTGAATAGACAATAAAAAGTAGGCAGCTTCAAGGGCAGTCCACAAATGAGCAGAGTGATGGTCTAAAGCTTAGGTTTAAGGCCATTCCTTAAATTTGGATTGCATTTTCCCAAAAGAAAAATGTAGTAAAACTGTGGGAAACACAACAGTCAACCCACTAATTCTGTTAACCCATTACGTACCTCGAAAGTGCACTGTTTCCACAGCACATAAACACTACTTTTAGTCCAGGTTCCAGACAACAGACTTACAAATGAACTTCATTCATTTATTAATTAATTTTGTAAAAAAAAAAGGAGTATCGATTATTCATAGGAAACGCCTACCGTTTGCCAGGGACTAGTACTTGATGGTGGCAACCGAGAGAGGAAAAGCAGAGCTTTACCCCCAGGGAGCCCACCGTCCACTGCGGAGAACACAGGTGTCACATGTAGCACGCAGGTGAGCACGAGGTGCCTCGAGCAGAGAGGCACCTGAGGCTGAGAGTCAGGGAAGTTTTCTTGGAGAAGACACTTGAGAAAAGCAGGCAGAGGAAATGGCATTAAAAAAATATATTTTAAAATTTTATTTATTTATTTTTTTGCTGCATCAGGTCTTCGTTGCTGCGCGCCAGCTTTCTCTAGTTGCGGCGAGCGGGGGCTACTCTTCATTGCAGTGCGCGGGCTTCTCATTGCAGTGGCTTCTCTTGTTGCGGAGCACAGGCTCTAGGCACGCGGGCTTCAGTAGTTGTGGCACGTGGGCTCTAGAATGGCAGCCTCAGTAGTTGTGGCGCACGGGCTTTGTTGCTCCGCGGCATGTGGGATCCTCCCTGGCCAGGGCTCGAACCCGTGTCCCCTGCATTGGCAGGCGGATTCGTAACCACTGCGCCACCAGAAGCCCCGGAAATGGCCTTTTAAAAGGCAGAGAGATAAGAGAGTTTAACGATTTAGAGCAAAGCTTAGGGGTCAGACAGGCGTGGGTTCCGGTAATGCCTCTGCACTCTCCAGCTGCGCTGGCTGTGGGTCTTTGGGCAAGTCTCTTAGCTCTCCCAAATTCATTTTCCCATCTGTAAAGTGGGTGGCGCCAACCTCAGGGGGCTTTGAGCGCACGAGCCGAGCTGATGCACGTAAATGCTGACTGCAGCTCCTGACACAGTTTCAGGGGGGGAGTGGCACATGGACGTCCTCTGGGGAAAGGGCTGCCCCTCTGGGTAGGAATCAGGGCAGGTGGAGACCGGTTGGTGACAAGTGTGATCAATGTCATGAGAAGAAAGGAGCACAGGCAGAGCGGTCAGGCAGCAGACCGCAAAGGAGACTCGGAAATAGAAGAACCTGGAACTTTACATGGTGAAAATAAGCAAGCCGCGAGCCCATCGCCTGAAAAAGGAAGCCAGGAAAACAGAGGAAGGTTCTGTGCATTTTGGTCCAAAACCCTAACAGGAGAAACCAAGGAACTACTATTCTAGCTGCTTCTAATTTCAACTTCCCTGCACCTTTATTTTAGGTGCAAATTACCCAAGTGATTGGCAATTTTTCTCAGAGCCGTAGATAATATGCCAGAAGTGGAAGAATTAAACTTTGAAGACGAAAGATTTAATTAATTTTTAAGCTTCCCAAATGGGCTGTTAAAAATGAAATGGCTCAAAAGTACATTTAAATCACAGTCAGATCTCAAAAGTAACGGAAGGTTATAGAGGGTGCTTTTCTGTTTGAGGCTCATTGGAGCCGGGCTTAGCCTCGCCAGCCAAAAATTATAAAATTCATTATTAGCTGTTTTGGTCACTTTCCTAAAAATAAAAGTGTCCAATTTCATTGTGAAAAAAGGATATACAGACATGTATATGTAAATATAAAATTGGTACTGGTTACCATCACCAAGTTATCCTGGCTTCTCCTGTGTGAGCCGGGGATACTAACGGTGCCCACTCCACAGAGCTGCTGTGAAGATTAACAGCACGCAGTAACTGTGAGCAATAATAATAATATAACTAAGGCTTGTCAATCTTGCCTCCAAAGCATCCCCTGAATCCAGTGTGTGTGGCCTGGGTCCCTGTGGGGAGCAGTGTTCCAGAGATCCTTGCAGAGCCAAAACAGGCCAAAACTGTTTTCACACTCGTACTAAGACATTATTTGCCTTTTTCATTCTCATTCTCTCCGAGGTGTACAGCAGAGCCTTCCAGAGACTACGTGGCACGAGATATTGCAACAGATTAAATGCAGAAACAGATATAGGGATTCTACTGTCTGCTAATAACCAGACATTGAAGAGATTTATAAAAATATAAAATAAGGTCACCTGTCATTAAATTTTGTTTTGTTTGGGAAAACACGGTTATTATTTTTCATAAAAATTAACTTACTATATAATGGGTTTATTGTTGTTCATTTGAAAGCAATTTATAAAGATTTAAATTTTTTCTCGGTTTTAATTTCTAATTTGATAAATCGTGACCGCTCTAACCCACATAAAGAAAAGTCATTAAGGGTCTCAGTAACCGTGACGAGGTAAAGGGGGCCTGGGCCCTGTCCTTTAGCCCCACCTACCCCCTCCATCTGTGCCAATCACCTGCCTCTGCCATCACTGCCTAGCTAGCGGGACCCCACCCAAGGTCCACTCTGACCCCATCACCCCTCCTCCCTCCGGACATATCTAACTAGCCACTTTGTACCAGACACGGTATCAGGCAAAGGAGATGCAAACAGCCATGGTCTTTCCCTCGTGGATCTTACGTGAGGAAGATTAGAAACAAATAAAAACAAGTCAGATATGTAAATAAAAGTATCGCAAAGTGTGATAAGCATGAGGAAGGAAAGACTCAAAGGGCTAAAGGAAAGAACAAAGAGAGCATGGGAGGCTTTTTGATTCAGACCTGGGCAACCTGCGACCTGGAGCAGCGGGAAGAGCCCGAACAGAGGGACCGGCCCGGCAAAGGCCCCTGCGGGGGGAAAAGGCTTGAGGGGGAGGCGGAGCTGAGCAGCTGCCCCACGACGCAGCACCCCAGGCTACCTCCTCCAGTCTCTCCCACGTCCTGGCCAGAGGGCCCTTCCACCTGCTCCATCACCCTGGCTCCTTTCACTGGCTTCCTATTGTTCAAAGAGAAAAGCACCCTCTATAACCTTCCATTACTTTTGAGATCTGACTGTGATTGGACTGATAGATGTAAGAGCAAAACACTCACTGTGGCCTTCAGGACTCTTAAATCTGACCCCTGCCCACCCCACGCCTCGTCGCTCTTCACACTCCCCATCACTCAGGGGTGCTTGTCCTGATGCCTTCTTTCAGGTCCCAGAAGACAAGCTCCCCTCACCACAGGGCCTTTGCACGTGCTATTCTCTGTGCCTTGAAAGTTTTCTCATCTCTTCCCTCCAAGTTGCCTAATTAAATCTTTACCTTCCGATAAGGCCAAGTGCAATATTTAACATCCTGCACTTTTCCTTAACAGTGCTTAACATATTTTGTAATTATAGATTTGTATAGTTACATAATTCGTATGTCTCCTCTACTAAACCAGAAACATCTGGAGAACAGGTCTACTTTGCTTACCATCATATTCCTGGTACCTAGTACAGGGCCTGGTGCACATTGCTTAATACATAATTATGGAATGTATAAATGAACGAATGTCATTTTTTTTTTTTTTTTTTTTTTAATGAGAGTTTTCTTTTTTTTTTTTTTTTTTTTTTCTCAGAGCATGATTATGTCCAGAGTTCATTATGCTTTGTGAGCACTTTGAACATTCTGTACTTTATTTTTTATTTATTTTATTATTTATGGCTGTGTTGGGTCTTCATTTCTGTGTGAGGGCTTTCTCCAGTTGTGGCAAGTGGGGGCCACTCTTCATCGCGGTACGCGGGCCTTTCACTGTCGCGGCCTCTCTTGCTGTGGAGCACAGGCTCCAGACGCGCAGGCTCAGTAGTTGTGGCTCACGGGCCTAGTTGCTCCGCGGCATATGGGATCTTCCCAGACCAGGGCTCGAACCCGTGTCCCCTGCACTGGCAGGCAGATTCTCAACCACTGCGCCACCAGGGAAGCCCGAACGAATGTCATTTTATGCTGTCCTTAGAGATCCTTTTACAATAAATTCACTCCTGAAAGCATTTAACTAATTGGATTCTGTGTCCCACCGAGACAATTACAGTCTATCCATTTTTGTATCACCAGAGTCTAATACTGTGCTTGTATGTAATATTCAGTAAATACTGAGTGAATGAATGAATGAGTGAACAAATGAAGGAAACATTAGCAAATGCTTGTGGATTTTTTTTTGAAGTATAGTTGATTTACAATGTTGTGTTCATTTCTGCTGTACAGCAAAGTGATTCAGCTATACACATATATACATTCTTTTTTTTAATTGAAGTATAGTTGATTTACAATGTTGTGTTAGTTTCAGGTGTACAGCAAAGTGAATCAGTTATACATATACGTATATCCACTTTTTTTTTTTTTTTTAGATTCTTTTCCCATATAGGTCATTATAGAGTGTTGAGTAGAGTTCCCTGTGCTATACAGTAGATCCTTATTAGTTATCTATTTTATATATAGTAGTGTGTATATGTCAATCCCAATCTCCCAATTTATCCCGCCCCTTTCCCTGTCCCCTCAGTAACCATAAGTTTGTTTTCTACATCTGTGACTCTATTTCTGTTTTGTAAATAAGTTCATTTGTACCATTTTTTTAAGATTCCGCATGTAAACGACATCATATGATATTTGTCTTTCTCTGTCTGACTTACTTCGCTTAGTATGACAACCTCTAGGTCCATCCACGTTGCTGCAAATGGCATTACATTCTTTTTTTTATATTCTTTTCCATTATGGTTTATCCCAGGATATTGAATATAGTTCCCTGTGCTATGCAGTAGGACCTTGTCGTTTAGCTTGTGGAATGTTGAATGGGGGATAGAAACAAAGAAGTTGAAGCCACATTCTCAGTCCTCAGGCAGGTTACAGTACAGATCAGGGAGACAGGTCATGGAAAAAAAGGTTTCTGCAACGTAAGGAAGAACATGATAAAGTGTGACGTTCACAGTGTAGGTGGTTTTAGTCCTTCGGGAGGTGAACAAGAGGCATTGAGGCGGTTCCGTGGCGGGAGAGCTTCCCACCTGGCGGTCAGCACTAGGCAAGCGGCCGCAGGGGCTGTGCAAAGCGAGGGGTGCAGGGGAAGGATGCGGAGCATCCGGCACTGACTTTAGGGCGCTATTCATAGAAGGAAGAGGATGTGCTGAGTGAAGATGCAGGGAGGGATGCCAGGAATGAAGGGGCCGGTCAGCACAAGGGTGCACAGACTTGAGCGTTCTTGAGCACAGCTGGGAGCCTGTTGAAAACGCAAATTCTCACCACCCACCTGCTGATTCTGGTTGTGTGGAAGCAGGGTTGGGTCCAGACTCTGCATTTAAACAAGCATTCCGGGTGCTTCCGAAGCAGGTGTTCCATGGGCCACACTTTGGGAAACACTGACAGATTTAGGTCGGGTCCTGGTGGCTGGGTGAGTGAATCCCATCCTGGGGGCAGAGCCTGAGGCAAGGATTCAGTGCCGGGATTTGTGGAGGGATGGGCTTCAGGGAGACCCTGTGAGGGAGAGGGAAGCAGGGCTGGAGGAGACCAGTGGGCAGAGATGTGAGCTTTGGAGCCTAGTCTTGAGACAGAGGCAGCCTCTGTGCCCCGGGTCAGTCAGCAGCCCCTGCCTGTGGGTGACCCTTGATTTGGGGGTGGGGACAGCAAACACCTCAGACCAGGGCTCCCCTCAGAGAAAGAGGCAGTTGTGAGACCTCAGCAACCACCTCTGTCCCAGTGGCCAGGGTGGGTGCACCAGCCCAGGAAGGGGGATCCAGGTGGACATCACAGCTTCTGGCTCACTGACTGAGAGAACAAACTCCTCGTGGAAAATCCTGAGGAGAGAGTGAGACTAAAAGATGCAAACAAAGGAGGTGGCCGTGTACATCCGAGGGGAGCTAAACGCCTCCCTCAGTCCTGAGGGCGATGCAGATTCTGCGTCCCTCTGAGGGTAACCATCCCAGCTACTAGCCACCCCCAGCTTTCACTTTCCCTACCAGCGCCTTCCATCTCAGAGCTGAAACCCGACTTTATTTCGCACGCAGGAACCTTGTCTCTGGGAGACAGAGGCTGAGTGCCTGACATAGCCGCCCCCCACCCCACCCACCATCTCGCACAGGCAGCCCTCCCCTGAGGTGGGTCTGCATCTCCCCCCGCCGGACCTCCTTCTCCACGGCCTGTTTCTGGTTATGGTAGGCACGATGCTACTTCTCTAGCCCTGTGGCAGCTCCAGAATTCTCAGAGCAAATGCCAAGATGAAGGGAGAGGGAGCAGAGGTGGGCAGGGAAAGTCTTCAGACCACCTTGCAGGTCTGACACCTGTGGACGGAGGGTGGGTGGGAGAGGTCAGGTAGGAAGTGATCCTGAGAATCTCCACCAAGCTGATGGAGGCCCAGAGCCGAACTCTCCTGCCTGCATTACTTCCTCCAGTTCCTACTACAGCTCAGGACGAAGGAGCGGCTCCTCCACCATAAAGCTGAGGAAGCAGGCTCTCAGAGGTTAAGTCATCTCCCCACCATCATACAGCTCAGCTGGGGCTGGCCTGTGACCCAAAGCCCAAATCCGTGGCTAAATATTTGTTTCTGTCTTTTTGTTGTTGTGATTCACCTGTGGATGTCCTTCTCATATTACCATAGTTTATATATATTTTTAAAATTGAAGGGCTTCCCTGGTGGTGCAGTGGTTAAGAATCCGTCTGCCAATGCAGGGGACACGGGTACGAGCCCTGGTCCGGGAAGATCCCACATGCCATGGAACAAATAAGCCCGTGTGCCACAACTACTGAGGCTGCGCTCTAAAGCCCATGAGCCACAACTACTGAAGCCCATGCCCTCTAGAGCCCACGTGCCGCAACTACTGAGCCTGTGTGCTGCAGCTATTGAAGCCCGGGCGCCTAGAGCCCGTGCTCCGCAACAAGAGAAGCCACTGCAGTGAGAAGCCGCAACAAAGAGTTGCCCCACTCGCCGCAGCCAGAGAAAGCCTGCATGAAGCAACGAAGACCCAACGCGGCCAAAAATAAATTGATTAATTAATTTTTAAAAATTGAAGTATAATTGATTTACAGTGCTTCTGTTGTACAGCAAAGTGATTCAAATATACATATATATTCTTTTTTCAGATTCTTTTCCATTACAGTTTATTACAATATACTGAATGTAGTTCCCTGTGCTATATACAGTAGGACCTTGTTGTTTACTGATTTTCTATATAGGTCATATCACCATAGTTTATAAATTCCTTGAGTTTGGGCTCTGACTTCTACTTCCTTTTTAACTACAGAAGTGGTTCATACAGTCTCCACCATACAGCTAGTTCAACAAGGCAGTTCAGGAGAAAGCCTGAGGGTACGCCTTCCTGGCTGCCGATAATGAATAAGTCGTACTTTTCCCGTGTGGCGTCCCCCCTCTGCCAGCTCTGCCCCTGCCGCGGCCTCCCAGCTCCTATTCCTTGTCCTCAGCGACCACGCCCGGAGCACCTCGCTCTCTCTGGTGTCCCCGCCCCTTCCGTCATTGCTTCCCAAGGCCCGCTGACCTCCTCGCCCAAGTGCGGTAGCACAAAAATACCAGAACATAAGCATCCAAAGGAAAACTTTGCCGCAGATGTGGGGAGACATTGCAGAGGGCAGCCTGGGGGTGTACGGGGAGCTCGTCGGCAAAGGTGGTGCCGGACCAGCTCCCCTAGAGCAGTGCTCGCTCTCCACCCTCTAGATGGTCTTGCCTACCGGACGCAGGGTTGTTGTTGTTTTTTTTTTTTTATTGAACTATAGTTGATTTACAATGTTGTGTTAGTTTCAGGTGAACAGCAAAGTGATTCAGTTACACATACATATATATATATTTTTTCAGATTCTTTGCCGTTATAGGTTATTACAAAATTTGAGTGTAGTTACTTGTTGCTTATCTATTTTATGTAAAGTAGTTTGTATCTGTTAATCCCAAACTCCTAATTTATCCCTCCTCCCCTTCCTCTTTGGTAACCATAAGTTTGTTTTCTATGTTTACGTCTGTGGGTCTATTTCTGTTTTGTATAAGAGTTCATTTGTGTGTGTTTTTTTTATTTTAGATTCCACACATAAGCGATACCATATATTTGTCTTTCTCTGTCTGGCTTATTTCACTTAGTATGATAATCTCTAGTCCATCCATATTGCTGCAAATCACATTATTTCATTCTTTTTTATTGCTGAGCAACAATAGTCCATTGTATATATGTACCAATCTTCTTCATCCATTCATCTGTCGATGGACATTTAGGTTGCTTCCAGCAGGTATTTATTTGACTTTGCAATTTTAAGGGACTGATTAGGCTGTATAGACTCTGGATCCCTCCTGCCTGGGTTTGAATCTCAACTTCATCCCTTACAAACTGTGTGACCTTGACCAAGTTCCTTCACTCTGTCTGCTTCCTTTCTTCATCTGTAAAATGGGGATAACTGCAGAATCTTCCTGACTGGGTTGTTGTTAAGATTACATGAGTTAATAAAAGAAAAATTATTTAAGACATTACTTGCCGTTCAGTAATGGCAATTTATCATCATCATCATCATGGAAATGGAATGATATCCTCCCCAGAATTAAAACAAAATTTTACACACACATATATATATTTGCCTCTGTCCTGTATTCCACCTAAAATTGTAATCTCTATGCTTACTAGACACACCGTTATACACTGGTTATCTTCAATTCTAATAACTTCCTCTCGTATATGTTTTGTTCTGTTTTGTTTAATTTTTTGGCCGTGCTGCATGGCATGTGGGATCTTAGTTCCCCATCCAGGGATTGAACCCATGCCCCCTGCATTGGAAGCGCAGAGTCTTAACCACCGGATCGCAGGGAAGTCCCCTCTCATATATGTTTTAAATTTCTTTCCTTTTTATTTTGCCTTGAGTATAGATAAGAAATTATTCAAAGTAGGGATAGGAAGAAAATCTTTAAAATTCCTGATGACCCTTATTTATTTATTTTTTAATTGTATACACTTGTAACTCAAGAATTTTTGCTTTGGTTTGAATTTTTAAATTCAAGATAACATAAGTCCACACATTTTTATTGTAGATGATTCAAACATAACACAAGCCTAAGGGAAAAAAATGTGAGTGTCCCTCTGTGCCCCTGTCCCCACCCCAGGGTTAGTGGCATACTCACCTGGGGTGACTTGCCGTCCACTTTTTGTGTCCTACATGGATAGAGCTTAGCTTTTTTCCTATACATAACATTATCTGTATACTGATCTTTCAACTTGCTTTTCCCACTTAGTATAGCATATATAGCCTTCCATATCAGGATCGACTGATTGATGGATTGATAGATAGATATTACTGCTTTAACTACCCTTAGAGTCATAGATATTTGTTTCCAGTTGTTGCTATTGTAAGCAAATGCTGCAATGAACATCCTTGTACATATAGATTTGCATCATGTTTTACATTTTATTTATTTATACGCTACTTACTACTAAAAAGGATTTTTAAAAGCTAAAAATTACTTTCTAAGTTGAATCCAAATCGAAAAGATGCCAGTTGTGATTTTAGATAACAAGAGTGGGGGAAATCAAGTGAATGTCAGGAAATTCATAAGTGAATTGAGCGAAAATGCTAATTTGGAGAGGGTAAAACAGATGGGGCTTTGTAATACGGGATCCAAAGGTTTCTGGAGACACATGTTTGAATTAGAAGATACAGCATGAGCTTTCTTGGCAGCAGAAATTGAAAGCAAAGTGATGTTAAATTGATTTTTCTTCCCAAACAATTACTCCCACCAAATCACCTTTCATCATTCTATTTTTAAGTAGCAACAAGAATGTTGTACACATTTAAAATAAATGAATGTTATTTAATGAAGTTTTTATTTATGCACATTTTCCTTTTTTATAAATATTTTCATACTTTTTCTATCTCTTCATTTCTAATGTTAATACTCTCCTCAGTCTTAGAAGTTGGATGAGAACTTTGCCCTGTCCTCCACACTAGCCAATTTAGAAAAAGGAATGAAGTCTGTCACATGATATTACTCCCCACAGGGAGATATTCGCCCGTGAAAAATCTATCCAAAGGCATATAGAACAGACTCAGTCAAATGCGTGCCTTCCACCCACTCCCAAACTCTATAAAGAGATGTTTGGTAGAGACGTCGCCCTAATGGGAATTCCTTCCAAGAGTCAGTAAGGCCAGAGTATGAACTAAACACCATACTCTGAGGATACACAATAAATTCCTGTAAGGATGACGCCAGTGGTGATGATGTTGGGGAAAGGGCGATGGGAAAGGAAATTCGAGAGAAATCAGTTAACAGTCAAACTGGATTTCTTTTTAATTGAAGTATAGTTGACTTACAATGTCATGTTACTTCCAAGTGTACAGCATTCAGATATATATATATATATATATATATATATATATATATATATATATATATATGTTCTTTTTCGGATTCTTTTCCCTTGTAGATTATTACAAAATATTACAAAATATTGAGTATAATTCTCTGTGGTATACAGCTATACAGTACAAACGGGATTTTAATACAAAGGAGGGACAAATACCTTCTTTCATTATTGGACTTTTTCTACAATGAAGTTGAATCATTTGTCACTTGATTCTCCTTACCCTCCTCCCCGCAGTCACTCCCTCTGCGCATGACCGGAGGTCCCCAGGCGCTATCCCTGCTCTGGGCCCTGCTCCGCCCCTTTCAAATCACACCATTAGGCATCCAGTCACTACTGCCTCTCGTTCTCAAGGTCTTCCCTTCCTAAAGACTGTGGCCCTGGGGTGGCCACCCTCAGTCATCTTCAGGCCAAACTCGTCTGCGCCATCGCAGCTGGACGCTCTCAGCAGCACTCCTGTCTGAAGTCTGGGTCTTTGCTGGGCACCGGCAGCAAACCCCTCTGTGCTGGAATCCTAGTTCAATTGTAAAATCCGTATTACTAAACTGTAGCTCCTTTTCCTTGTTCCCCAGTCATTATGGTAATGACAACACTCACCTAAAGCACTTCGGGATACTTGAAAGAGAGGCTGTGTCCGCGGGCGCGCCGGCGCTGGGGGTGTACTGCCCCCCCCCCCCCCCCCCCGCAGCCTGCAAGAGCAGACCAGTCCGATGTCAGGTATTCTGCAAGCAGGGGATATCACCCTGGTAGCCGGAAATCAGCCGTGGTTTACACCACAGAAAGCATCAAACACGGCAACTCAGGGCCTTAAAAAAAAAAAAAGATGCATTCCAGGGAGCTCCCTGGCCGTCCAGTGGTCAGGCCTCCGCATTTTCACTGCCGAGGCCCCAGGTTCAGTCCCTGGTGGGGGAACAAAGATCCCGCAAGCTTTGCATGCAGGGTGGCCAAAAAAAAAAAAAAAAAAGCATTCCAGAGAGCTATTTATTTAAAATTATCAGCACATCACTGGTTATGTCTACATCATTGAGACAACTTTCTAAACTTGCTTCTCAGTGATAACTATAGTGACCATGGAAACACGGATGGGCCAGGGGAGCCGGCAGTCCTTTTGAGACTATATTTTCAAAGAGCCTACCCTCTTCTGGTGAAATAAACTAGAAGCAAACAAGGAAGTGTGGGCCCTGAAGGGAACTGCTGTAAAGCTCTAGAAGGTTCCTCTAGAAGGTTGCTGGCTGGCTCTGGCACCTGCTCATGAAGTCATCCTTTAGCACAGTTGACCAGGATCTTCACTTCATGCGAGGCTATAAAACCAGCAGAAGGAACCTGGTGTGCTTCTGAGCTAATTATGGAAGGCAGCGGCGGAGGGACCAGCTCCAAACCAGCCCCGTCCGGTTTCAGTTAACTCCGCAGGTGGGACACAGGCCCTCGGTCTCCTAAACTGATACCTCACGTGGTTTCAATGTTCCTATTTCTGCTTTGGGAGAAAATTAACAAAAAAACAGTTTTAGGTAGGAAAAAAAAGAAAGAAAACTGCAGTGGGAACAGGGCTTCAATGCCAGCTAGACTAGAACGAGACATAAATGTTTGGCTGTCTGTTCTGAATTTCTCTCTCTTGTGCACATATTCTTGCAAGAGCAGTTGCACAAAGAATGGTAGGGATGTGGGCTCAGAGTCAGGCTGGTCAGAACCCCACTCCACCCACTGGGGCAGGCTTCTCACTCCCTCTCTGCTTCAATTTCCTTATCTGTAAAATGGGGACAATAATAACACCTGGCCTTCCAGGCTCGTTGTGAAGATTAAAGAAGGAATCCCACAAAAGGCTAGCTGCAGGGGCACGCAGCGAAGGCAGTGACACAGGGCCCCCTGCTCAAAAGGCCCCCGCACTGGGGATGAATGCTCTGGGTCATCTTCTTGCAATTCTTATATTATTTCACCTTTGGAATGTCTGTTTTGTAAGTGAAGTCCCATGGGACAGGAGCAAGCGCCAGGGTGGGGCTGCCCTCCCACGTGGTCCGCCCCTCCTGCCCCCTGGAGTAAGTTCCCGGCGCCCCTGCCCCAGTGCCCACCCAGCAGCGAGGGCATGTGCCCCACCGTGTCTGGGACCAGGGCCTGGCAGCGTCCGTCCTGCCCGGGGTTGGCAGTGCCCACTCCTGATCCAGGAGCCCAAAGTATGCAGGGACAGAAGCTGCAAAGCCCCGGGGGGTCACCTGTCTGCCAGGGATTGGGTGTATTGGGTGTAGGCTGCCCTGCCCCCAGCCAGGGCAGTGCTTTGGTTTGGCCGCTGGTGGGAGGGGGATTCAGCAGCTGCTGGAAGTGGGTGTGGCCACTGACTGTCAGGACAGGGCCCCCGGGCACTTGGGAGGGTCTACACTGCCTCAGGAGAGTGGCCTTAAATAAAAAATGAAAATCATCAGGACAGGCCTGGAGACTGACCACAGAAGAAAGGAACATGCTTAATGTCTCAGTACTTTTAACAGCACATTTCCCCTTCTTTCTGAACAAGGAGCTCCATATTTTCATTCTGTGCTGGGCCCTGCAAATTATGTTGCCAGTTCTGCTGAGCACAGTACCTAACACATCACAGCACAATGAAAGTTAGCTGTTATAATAGTTATTACAATACCTAGGTTCCACGTGGAGTCATGTGTCTGACAGGCCTTTTCCCATCCTCACATGTAAAGGTTAAGGGCCATGTCTGTTCAGGGTCCCTCGGGGCCTCACACAGCCCCCTCCCACTAATACGGATGCCCGCAGTTACAGAAGACAACATCCATCACGGAGATGACTTTTCTCATTCTGACAGGTTAAACCACCACTTTCTGTCAAATAGCCAAGCACTAAAGCTTTCTTGAATCTCTACAGGGGAAATGGAGGGGGGGGGGCAGTCTGTCTACCTGGATCTAGAGAGATCCACCGCCCAGGAGTCCTTTAAAAGGAAACTGGGCTCCAGGTGAGGCCCTGTGGACGCTAAGTGGTGTCAGAGCTGGTGCACAGGATGAAGTTCAGCTGCACTCTGCTCCTTGGCCCTGACCATCATTCAGCCTCAGTTCCTTATTAGAAACGGTGACAGCAAATGTGCTATTAGAGCAGGATTTCTGACTTCATTGGAAAACCAGAGTTGTAATCCCTAGAGGTGTTGTTTTCTCCCTAACCCCTGTCACGAACTGTGTGTGTATGTAAAATACCAGGTCACAAATGACAAAATATTTCTGAAATTAAAATGTTGGTCCCTTAGGGTGTGTTCTTCTATGTCTTCTGATTTTTTTTTTTAATATTTATTTATTTATTCTGGCTGCACCGGGTCTTAGTTGTGGCATTTGGACTTCTTAGTTGCGGCATGCATGCAGGATCTAGGTCCCTGACCAGGGATCAAACCCGCCCCCCTGCATTGGGAGCGCGGAGGCTTACCCACTGGACCACCAGGGAAGTCCCTGTCTTCTGCTTTTTTAAAAATTCGGTTTATGGCACTCTTCCAATGTAAACATTCCCTTTAAAAGCTATAAGTCTTTAGATGTTCTTCAATATTTATTTATATGAGAGTTTCAGTTAAATTTCTTAGTGGCTATTTTATTTCGATTTAGTCTCCTTTGCAAATCCTGTAATAGTACAGCTGCCACTTTTTCTAAACATTCATGGTAAGAAGAGTAATTTGCTGAAAATATCAAGGGTTTTAGAGACAGGCAGAGCTGATTGAAATCCAAGCTTTTCCACGGATTAGGAACTTGATTAATGTGTCAGGAAAGTAGAGATAATGACACCTGCTTGTAGCAGGGAGGGTGAGGGTCAGCTGCAAGGGAGCAAGCGCCCCCAACAGTGGCTTAAGTAGAGAGAGACCCTTTTCTCTCTCAGGTAAAATGCCAGGTAGGTGGCTAAGGCAGGTGTGGCACTCCATGGTGTTTGGGACACAGACTCCTTCTACCAGCTTCTCTGCCGAGCATCACCAAGTTGGCCTCATGGGTCCAAGCTGGCTGCTTCAGCTCCTGTGTTCTCCTCTGCAAGTTGGTTAGAAGCAAAAAGTAAAAAGGCCAGTTTCTAGAAGCTCCTCTAGATGTAAGAGGAGCTGAGCTGGGACTTCCCTGGTGGTCCAGTGGTTAGGACTCCGCACTTTCACTGCCAAGGGTGTGCGTTCAGTCCCTGGTCGGCGAACTAAGATCCCACATGCTATGTGGTGTGGCAAAAAAAAAAAAAAAAAGAGGAGCTGAGCAATGTAGTTTCACAGCCTTGTGTCCTGCAAAAAATCAGGGATTCTGTTGCTAGAAAAGAAAAGGGGTGGGGTAGGGTGGGGAGGGATAAATTAGGAGTTTGGGATTAACAGATACACACTACTATATATAAAATAGATAAACAACAGGACCTACAGTATAGCATGGGGAACTATATTCAACATCTTGTAATAACCTATAATGGAAAAGAATCTGAAAAAGGATATATATATATATAAATATGTATAACTGAACACTTTGCTGTACAACTGAAACTAACACAACACTAAGTCAACTATACTCCAATAAGATGTTGTTTGTTTTGAAAAAAGAAAAAGAAAAGGAACACATATATTGGGAAGAACTCATTTAGATTATATCTGTAAAATACCGCTATGGAGCTATACAAAGATAGTCACATGCAGAACAGTAATCTTTATTATTATCACTATATGTATTTCTGCTGCCCTTAAACATATAATGAAATTCTGACAAGAAGTCAGCTGTCATTCTTACTTCTGTTCCTTTGGACATACCATGTCATTGTCTCTCACAGCTTTTTTTTTTTTTTAATTTATTTATTTATTTTTGGCTGTGTTGGGTCTTCGTTTCTGTGCGAGGGCTTTCTCTAGTTGCGGCGAGTGGGGGCCACTCTTCATCGCGGTGTGTGGGCCTCTCACTATCGCGGCCTCTCTTGTTGCGGAGCACAGGCTCCAGACGCGCGGGCTCAGTAGTTGTGGCTCATGGGCCTAGTTGCTCCGCGGCATGTGGGATCTTCCCAGACCAGGGCTCGAACCCGTGTCCCCTGCATTGGCAGATGGATTCTCAACCACTGCACCACCAGGGAAACCCTCTCACAGCTTTTAGATTTTCTCTTTTACACTAGTTTTATGTGTCTTTATTATGATGGGCCTCCGTGCTTCAGCAGCACCCTGATTCCCCCGTATGTGAGATTTTTAGATTCTTTTGTTTGGGGTTCGTTGTGCTTCTTGGGTCTCTGGGATTAGTTTTCATCAAATTCAGAAAATTTTTGGCCATTATTTCTTTGTCCCTTCTTCTCTTCTCTCTGCTTGAGGACTCCACTTCCATGTATATTAGATCATTTGAAGCTTTCCCACTTACTGATGTTCTGTTCATTTTTTAAAGACTTTTTACTCTTTGTGTTTTATTTTGGATTGTTTCTATTGATGTCTTCAAGTTCACTAATCTTTTCTCCTGTAGTATCTGATCTCCCAGCATGTTTTTCATCTCAGATGTTGTAGTTTTCATCTCTCCACATTTGATTTCAGTCTTTATTTCTCTTATGTCTCTCCCTAACATGCTTTTGTTTTCCTCAACCTTCTTGAACATATAGAATTCTGTTGTAGTAACCGTTTTTTTTTGTTTGTTTGCTTGTTTTTTATTTATGGCTGATGTTAGGTCTTCATTTCTGTGGGAGGGCTTTCTCTAGTTGTGGCAAGCGGAGGCCACTCTTCATCGCGGTGCGCGGGCCTCTCACCATCGCGGCCTCTCCTGTTGCGGGGCACAGGCTCCAGACGCGCAGACTCAGCAATTGCGGCTCACGGGCCCAGCTGCTCCGTGGCATGTGGGATCTTCCCAGACCAGGGCTCGAACCCGTGTCCCCTGCATTGGCAGGCAGACTCTCAACCACTGCGCCACCAGGGAAGCCCTGTAGTGACCGTCTTAACGTGCTTGTCTTCTACATCCATGTTGTCATGGCTGGTGATTTTCCCTCACTACTGGCCATTTTATCCTGTTCTTCATGTGCCTGGTAATTCTTTATTACATGCTAAACATAGTGGATTTTACCTTGTTGGTGCTGGATGGTCTTTTTTTTTTTTTTTTTAATATTCTTTATCTTTGTTCTGAGACACAGGTAAGTTGCTTGGGAACAGTTTGATCCTCCTGAGGCTTTATCAGATAGGACCAGAGCAGCTGTTAGCCTCAGGCTGATTTTTCTCCACTTCTGAGGTAATCTCTGGGTTCTCCACCTGATGCCCCTCATGTTACGATGTTTTTCTCGCTGGCTGGTGGGAACACCACCTATTCCTGGGCCTGTGTGGTCTTGGATTCTTCTGTCTGCTCCTTTAAGGTAGTTCTTTCCCTGGCGTCAGGCAGTTGTCTCACCTGCACCTGCTGGTCAGTGAGGTCAGCAAGGGGACTCTGCAGATCCCTGCAGGTCTGGCTCTGAGCAGCAATCTCCTCCCCAGCGCTCTGTGTCGAAACTCTGTTTTGGCTTCTCTGGACTTTCAACTCTACATCCTCAATTTAGAGAGACTTCTGAATTCTCCAGCTCCCAGTTACAGCAGTACTCACAGCAGGCTGTCCGCATATCCGACGCCCTCTGGACACCTGCACACCAGCCTCAGCTTGCCTGCATCCTGGAGACTGCTTCCCAGAGCCCTCCTGACATGACAGCAGGCACTCTGGGCTTCCAGCTTGCAGCAGCCCCCTGGTTCCCCGTGCGTGCACCCCCTCTGTGCCCATCTGTCATTCACCCACCAGCAGTGGCTTACCGTGTCCTGCAGGGTTTCTTCTTCTTGTCTGGAGACTGTGACCAGACCTGACCCAAGCAATCCCGGAACTTCTCAGCCATCCAGTGGGCTACAACCATATCTTCTTCAACGAGGTCTGAAGCCCCCTTCCCAGTAGGTCTTTTAGGGCATCTTTTAGAGCTTTCTTCCCATCTTAACAGTTTACTCTCCTATCATGGCCTAATAAGCCTTTACATTAAACTTTCCCCGCTGAAGTTATTGTGTGCTTTCTGTCTCCTGGTTGTCCCTAGATTAATAGAGACACTAATTCTTTTCATAAGTCGATCTTGAACCTGGCATCATTGCTGAATCTATCATTAGTTCCAATATCTTGTTGATTTTGTTGGCTTTTTAATAGAGATGATTATATCATTTCAAATAGTGACCGTTTTGATGCTCCTCTTCCTCTTGTACCTTTTCCATCCAGCTCCGCTCCTGTGGTGTTGGCCAGCTTGGATACTCGTCATGTTCCCCTTCTTAAAAGAATGCATCTAAAATTTATCTATCAGGACTTCCCTGGTGGCGCAGTGGTTAAGAATCTGCCTGCCAATGCAGGGGACACGGGTTCGAGCCCTGGTCCGGGAAGATCCCACATGCCACGGAGCAACTAAGCCCGTGTGCCACAACTACTGAGCCCGCATGCCACAACTACTGAAGCCCACTCACCTAGAGCCTGTGCTCCTCAACATGAGAAGCCACCACAGTGAGAAGTCCCGGCACCACAATGAAGAGTAGTCCCTACTCACCGCAACTAGAGAAAGCCCGCATGCAGCAATGAAGACCCATTGCAGCCAAATAAATAAATAAATATTAAATAAATAAATAAATAAAATTTATCTATCACCTAGAATATCTGCTACAGATTTTTTAAAATAAATTTATTTATTTTATTTATTTATTTTTGGCTGCGTTGGGTCTTCGTTGTGACACGCGGGCTTTTCGTTGTGGTGGCTTCTCTTTTTTTTTTTTTTTTTGTTACTTTCTAAAATATATTTGCCAAATATATTTCTTAACCTTGTCTTAGGAGTCCATGATGGACACACACTGTATAATGTGATAAAGCAATGATGACCTCAGGTGCCACTGAAGGATGTAGTATAGCTCATCCATACATGGAAGGTCTCCAAACCTCTATGTGGTGGCTTCTCTTGTTGCAGAGTATTGGCTCTAGGCATGTGGGCTTCAGTAGTTGTGGCACATGGGCTCAGTAGTTGTGGCGCATGGGCTTAGTTGCTCCGCAGCATGTGGGATCTTCCCGGACCAGGGCTCGAACCCGTGTCCCCTGCATTGGCAGGCGGATTCTTAACCACTGCACCACCAGGAAGTCCCTGCTACAGATTTTTGGTAGCAGGTTAAGGAAGTTTCTTTCTATTCCTAATTTTATAATAATTTTTTATCACAAATGGGTATTAAATTTTTCACATGCTTTTTCTGAAGCTTTTGAGATAACCCTGAGGATTTTCTCCTTTAGACTACAGCAAACTGATTGATAGATATTCCCCTATTTGGGAGAAGAACAAAGACTTCAATAAACTGTGGAGGAGATTACAGTTAATATTTTTAAAAATTGCCTTGTCTTGTAATCCATAGCTGAAGAATCTAGGAAGTTATAACCTATTCAAGAAGAAAGAGGTTCTGCTTTATTTAGGATCTACACATGCTTTAAGATCTGATTCTTGATTGTAATATATCAGCTGGGAATAGCTTTTATTTCAAAAAAGTCTCTGCTATAACAGTACAGTATAATAGCTAACACTTGGAAGTTCAGATTATTTTTTTCCAGAATAATACTCAACAACAGGGAAATTTTACTTTTTTAATCAAAAAAGTCTTGATTACAAAAGCAAGGCATGCTTATTGCATAAAAATCGAGGCAATTGTCAAGGTCCAAAGTAAAAATGGAAAGTCTCGAACCTCCTCTTTCTTCCCCTATTCCTATTACGAAGGGTGGTTTATTTATTTATTTACTTAAAATAAATTTATTTATTTATTTTTGGCTGCATTGGGTCTTTGTTGCTGCATGCAGGCTTTTCTCTAGTTGTAGTGAGCAGGGGCTACTCTTCGTTGCAGTGCGTGGGCTTCTCATTGTGGTGGGTGGCTTCTCTTGTTGCAGAGCACGGGCTCTAGGCATGCGGGCTCAGTAGTTGTGGCTCACGGGCTCTAGAGCGCAGGCTCAGTAGTTGTGGTGCACGGGCTTAGTTGCTCCACGGCATGTGGGATCTTTCCAGACCAGGGCTCAAACCCGTTTCCCCTGCATTGGCAGGCGGATTCTCAAACACTGCGCCACCAGGGAAGCCCTGAAGGGTGGTTTATAACCTAGAATTTTGGAAAACCTTTTTTACTATGCCAGTTTTACAATATTACACATCAATTTTCTGAAAATTGAATAGATATTATAGCAAAGAATATGTATGTTAAAAAAGTAAAAAAAGCTCTACATAGTAATCCTTTTTAAAATTTTAAGGTATTATCATCTCTCTTGAACTCTTCTTTCTTTTTTTTTAAACATTTTTATTGGAGTATAATTGCTTTACAATGTTGTGTTAGTTTCTGCTCTATAACAAAGTGAATCAACTATATATATATACATATATCCCCATATCCCCTCCCTCTTGCTTCTCCCTCCCACCCTCCCTATCCCACCCCTCTAGGTGGTCACAAACCACCAAGCTGATCTCCCTGTTCTATGCGGCTGCTTCCCACTAGCTATCTATTTTACATTTGGCAGTATATATATGTCCATGCTACTCTCTCTCTTCGTCCCAGTTTACCCTTACCCCTCCCCGTGTCCTCAAGTCCATTCTCTACGTCTGTGTCTTTATTCCTGTCCTGCCCCTGAACCCTTATTTCTATATGATAGTGTAGCCCAGAGGTAGGTAAAGAGCAGAAAAGTTTGAGATTTCCTCCTCTTGAAAAAATGCTTAATTACCTTTTCAATTACCCAAGGAAGCCTGAAAGTAATTTTTGTGTGAGAGAAATAGCGTGGTACCTTGCTTGCACTGGTATGAGAAGTGATAGCGTTCCCTAGAGGGGAAGCAGAGGGGTAAATATAGCAGAGGGGGAAATTCAACAGTACTCGGAGTCCTTCTGTACAAGCCCCTCACAGTATGAGTTCATTATTTTCTTTGGAGTATTATGATGTCCCCAAACTTCAGACAGGCTCAAACTCTTATGCAGTTATGAAGAATACAAGCCAACGGTAAATAATTTAGGATTAGCTGACACTTTGGGTTTACCCATGCTGCTGTAAACACTGCAGTAAGATAGAAGCCAAGATTTGTCAGTGAATGTTCTGAATAGTGTCAACCCCATTATAAACACTGAAATAAATGTTAAACCAGAGCAGCAGCAAAACCGACAGCCGATGAACCCTTGCTCCATAGCCCTTAATTAGTGATGAGACAATAGGAACTTTGAGCCCGGGCTCGAGGCAAAAGTTTCGGGAAACATGCTAGAGTTTGCCGTTAGTCTCCATTACCCAGCTCCCTTCTTGTCATGTTCAAAAAGGATAGGACAATACTTGGAAGGAAAGCAAAAAGATAGGAGTGTGTTTGAAAGACTCCCAGATTATGGTGGAGGATCCACAAGATCAGTTGTGATTTTTTTTATAAACTTTTGGAACTTCCCTGGTGGTCTAGTGCTTAGGACTCCATGCTTTCACTGCCGAGGGCTTGGGTTTGATCCTTGGTCGGGGAACTAAGATCCCGCAAGCCGTGTGGCGTGGCCAAAAATATATATATATATATATTTTATTGAAGGATAGTTGATTTACAATGTTGTGTTGATTTCTTCTGAATAGCAGAGTGATTGTCAGTTGTACATATATATATGCATTCTTTTTCATATTCTTTTCCATTATGTTTTATCACAGGATATTGAATATAGTTCCCAGTAGGACCTTGTTGTTTATCCATTCTCTATATAATAGTTTGCATCTGCTAATCCCAAACTGCCAATCCATCCCTCCCCCAGTCCCCCAAGATCAGTTTTTATTCCCAACTTATTTATTTACTAACCAGGTGATCTTAGACAAGTCTGACATAATGACTCTCAGCCTCAGTTTCTTCAACTTTAAAATTGGGGTAAGGGACTCCCCTGGTGGCGCAGTGGTTAAGAATCCGCCTGCCAACACAGGGGACACAGGTTCGAGCCCTGGTCGGGGAAGATCCCACATGCCGCGGAGCAACTAAGCCCGTGCGCCACAACTACTGAGCCTGCACTCTAGAGCCCGCGAGCCACAACTACTGAGCCCGCGTGCCACAACTACTGAAGCCCGCACGCCTAGAGCCTGTGCTGCACAAGAGGAGCCACCGCAATGAGAAGCACGCACACTGCAATGAAGAGTAGCCCCCGCTCGCCGCAAATAGAGAAAGCCCGTGCGCAGCAACGGAGACCCAACGCAGCCAAAAATAAAAATATCAAATAAATAAATTTATTAAAAAAAAAAAATTGGGGTAAGAATTCCTGACTAGATCACTGAGTTGGTGTCAAACTCAAAGGAGATAATGTTTGAATATGGAAATGTTTGTAATATTTGAAATGCCACACGATCAAAGGGTAACACTACTAAATCCTACTGACGCCCTTCTACGTAGTACATTTCTTAAACTTGCCTCAAACTGCTCACTTTGAGTACGCCATGTTTTTCCCACCAGGAACCTGACTGACACAGTCTGTGTTAAAAATTTTATTTTTATCCTAACACAATGAGGAGCCATTGAACCGTTTAAAGTAGAGGGGAAATTATCACATTTGCATTTAGAAAAGATCATTCTGGTACTTCCCTAGAGATCCAGTGGTTAGGACTCGATGCTTCCATTGCAAGGGGTGTGGGTTCGATCCCTGGCCGGGGAACTAAGATCCCACATGCCACGTAACGTGGCCAAAAAACAAAAACAAAAACCAACAACAACAACAAAAATAGACATTTGTCGAGTCCATCTTTGTGCAACATAGTCCAGAAACGTCCATCTCCACCAGGAATTTGGAAAGATCCATAATGCTACATCCTCTCCTGGATAGATACCTCGTTGAAAAATGTGTGTCCTCAGCTGGGAATCCCATTCTGTAATATTTTACTAACACTAAAAACCAATCAACTGTATTTGGTAGATGTAGGGTTCCGAAGCTCAGAATCTTCTTGGAAAGTAGTGGGTAGCAGGCTGTTGGCTCCAGCTAATGGAGCGCTTGCTCCATTTCAAGGATGACTGACAGTGATGTTGTTGCTTCCCTGGAGATGCTGAATTTCCTCTGGGTGCTCTGGTCATTGGTTCTTTCAAATAAACCACAGTAACTGCAACTGCACAGTCTGCACTCCAATATTCTCTGTGCAAATGGCGTCGAATTCGATGGTCGACTCATCCCAGGCGGGGGCAGTGGGCTCGGCGGCAGGGGAGGATCCAGTTGCCTTTGCGTTCTTCCGCAGTGGCTCCAATATGGCTGTCATCCTGATTAGCGCGGGAAGTCACCATGGGAGCGAAGGCCTCCTTCCACGTCCGGCTCATGGAGAAAGCAGGGAGGTGCCTGCATCGTGTTCAAGTGAGTCCCTTCTGAACGGCTTTCCCAGAGGCTTTTCCTTCCTGTCCTGGGTAGAGCATCTGCAGAGTGACAAGGCCAACGTAGCTGCACGGGAATCTAAGGACAGGAGCATTTTCCCTACCTCTACTGGAGGGGAAGGCAAGGCGGTGGGGGTTATGAATGACACAGGGAACCAATCCACAGAGCCTGCTACAATTAAAAAGCAAAGTAAATAGACGTGATTTCCTGTCCGTAAAGGAAAAACGCTAATAACATCTTCTTGCTCTTCCATCTGGGGAAAAAAACCAAAAACACAAAACTTTAAGGCATATATTATTATACACGAATTTGTATGACGTTTTAAAAATTGTTATACAAACGGATCATGCTGTTTTGCACTTTGTGTTATTCATTTAATAATATATCCTTAAGCACTTCTAAATTTGCATATACAGATCTACTTTACTGTATAGATGGGCCATGCATAAGTTATCTAACCAGTGCCTTGTTGCTGGATACTTTGCTGGTGTCCAGGGTTTTACTGTTAAAATGAACATCCTGGTGCAATTTTGATAACTGTTGCCCAGTTGATCTTCTGTAAGGTTGCACAAGGCTAGGCTGCAGTCCCACCAACTGTGGATGAGAGTGCTTGTTTCACCACACCACTGCCACTGCTGGATATTATCGAGGGCTTATATTTTTTCCAAGTTGGTAAGTGAGTGTAAATATGTAAGTTATTTGTGACTCCTCAATGATGGTTGAGGTTAAGCATTTTCTAGTGTGAGTGAAAAAAATGTTGCCGGCCATATCAGTAAACAAAGGATGTTGCAGCCATCGAGCCATCTCATTATAGCTGCCGAGACAGTGAGCCCTGAGGGAACTAAGGATGGAAACAGGATGCCCGACATCTAGCCATCAGCCACTGCAGCCAGCCCCAAGGATGCACCCTGAGGAGATTCAGGATGAGAAAGCACAGGATACTGGCCCCAGAGAGCTGGGTGCATAGCAAAGGAATGATTTCAATGAGCCCAGACTTTTGCATCCTCCCATACATAGAAAAGCGCTAAGTTCCTTAACTTGAGATGTCTGGTTTTCTTTAATTAACAGTAATCTTTTGAAGTTCCAACTACCTGGTCTTTTTTTGCAAAAACTCCTCTATATCCTGGTTCCCCCATCTCTTCAAAGCAGTCCCTCAGAGCTATTGAGAGCGTGCGTCCCAGGCTTAAGTCTTCAGGTTTGTCCACCAAATAAAACATAATTCTCAACTTTTAGGTTGTGCCTTTTTTTTCAGTCTACGCTAGCTATTGTGCTTTTGCATTTCCCCCACTAGATACCAATGTTAGAATGAAGCTCCATGACAGTGGGGATTTTTGCATTCTTTTGTTCATTGCTTTATTCCCAGAGCCTAGAAGAGTGCTTGGCACATACTAGGCACTCAGTCAACTTTATTAGGTAAATGAATGGAAACTTTCCATACATATCCTTTGTGTATTTTCTATTGAAGTTTGCCCTTCCTCCTGTTGATCTACCTACCAGCACCCAAATCCATTCATATTTAAATGACCAGAAATTTTCGATTTCCATCTCAAACTTCTTCTGAGCTCCTGAATAGTTAATTATCTATTTGACAGACAAGTGTACACTGTAAATGACAGATGACTCAACTCAAAAAAGCTTAAATAATAATGGGATTTAGAGTCTCATAATGAGAAGTCGTGAGCTGGGGTGACTCCAGGGTGGTCAATGCAGTGACTCTACGATATCCCCAGGAACCTGGGAACTGCCATCATTCTTTCTGCCGTCCTCAGTGTACTGCCTGGCTCTCTCCAGGCATCACATCCTCACGCAGGAAGATCCAGAGGGAGAGGAAGGATCATTGTTTCCTTGTGTCTCTTTTAAGAGATAAGAAACTTTCCCCAGAAGCACCTTCAGCAGATTTCTCTCTCCTGGCATTGAGCCACATGCCTTAATCCAATCACTGAGACTAGAAATGTAATTATTGTGATTTGCTTAGGTTATTTAAGATTTCTCTTTCAGGAGGTAAATAGGGCCAGAATTTAGTGAAGACATAACCAGAAGGAAAGAATGGTGACTTATAGTAAAGAAAAAGAAGGATGGGGGCTGGGTAGGAAACCTGTAGTGTCTTCTGCAGTCTTCTTCACATCCAACCCAATTACCATGTTTTAGGGATTTTTAACATCTCCTGAAAAGTGTGCTTCCTTTCACCTCCACAGCTACCTGTTCTGGTTATCTTTTGAGCATAGCAAACCACCTCAGTACTGGATAGCTTAAAAGAGCAACTTATTATTGTTATGTGTCAACTGTGTATCCCTCAAATTCATATGCTGAAGTCTTCACCCCCAGTATCTCAGAATGTGACATGATCTGGAAATAAGGTCTTTACATAACACTTTATTTTTATTTTTTAAAATTTATTTATTTTTAGCTGCGTTGGGTCTCAGTTGCAGCACGTGGGATCTTTCGTTGCAGCCCACGGGCTTCTCTCTAGTTGTGGCGTGTGGGCTCCAGAGCACGCAGGCTCAGTAGTTTTGGCACGTGGGCTCTCTAGTTGTGGCGTGTGGGCCCTGTAGTTGCAGCACACGGGCTTAGGTGCCCCACGGCATGTGGGATCTTAGTTCCCTGACCAGGGATCGAACCCACGTCCCCTGCATTGGAAGGTGGATTCTTAACCACTGGACCACCAGGAAAGCCCCTGGAAATAAGGTCTTAATAGAGGTAATCAAGTTAAACCGAGCTCATCAGAGTGGGCCCTAATCCAGTGTGACCAGTGTCCTGTTAAAAAGGGGACATTTGGACACAGAGCCACGCACAGAGGGAGGATGGTATGAACAGTGAGAAGACGGCCATCTACAGGCCAGGAGAGATGCCGGGAGCAGAGCCTCTCTCACAGCCACCGTAGGAGCTAACCCTGCTGGCACCTTGGTTAAGACTCCTAGCCCCCAGAACCACAAGGCAATACATTTCTGTTGTTGTTGTTGTTGTTTTTTAAATGAGCATCAACGTGAGTGTTGGGGGCAGGGGGCAGGGGAGCAACCTGGGAAAAGCTCTCGGATTTCCCCAGATTCTTTTTTTTTTTTTTTTTTTTAATATTGATTGCTATGTTGGGTCTTAGTTTCTGTGCTAGGGCTTTCTCTTGTTGAGGCGAGCGGGGGCCACTCTTCATCGCGGTGCGCGGGCCTCTCACCATCGCGGCCTCTCTTGTTGCAGAGCACAGGCTCCAGACGCGCAGGCTCAGCAATTGTGGCTCACGGGCCCAGCTGCTCCGCGACACGTGGGATCTTCCCAGACCAGGGCTCGAACCCGTGTCCCCTGCATTGGCAGGCAGATTCTCAACCACTGCGCCACCAGGGAAGCCCTACATTTCTGCTGTTTACGTGCCCAGTTTGTTAGTAACAGCAGCCCTCGTAAACTAGGACAGCCAGCATCTCTTGTGGCCGGTAGGTGCTCTGGGCTCGGCAGGGCGGCTCTTGCTGAGAACTGAAGAACTGCAGGTTGACTAGATTGGTCCAAGACGGGGCCCGTGTGCAGCTGTGGGAGGGGAGCTCAGCTGGGGCCGTCAGGTGGAGGCCCCCTTGTGCCTCTCCACAGGACGTGGGCTGCTTCCACTACGGCAGCCGAGTGCCAAGAGCACGACTACAAAAGGCAGGCAGTGCAAGTTAAGGTGTTTGCACGTAACTGGCGCAGTGTCCCTTCCGCCATATTGCATCAGTCAAAGCAATCCCGCTACGCCCACCCAGGCTCGAGGGGGTGGAGAAAGAAAGAGAGACGTGACCAGTGCAGAAGAGCACGAAGAATGGGGGGTACTGCTGAGCTCATCTTCAGAAAATATCCTCTGCCACCTGCTCAAGTCCCAGCCGCAGCCCCTTTCTTTGACCATTTGAGGCTCCCCCATTTATTCTCCCAATCTTCTCTGCAGTATAGTCAGAATGATCTTTTTCTTTTCTTTCTTTCTTTTTTTTGTTTTTTGGCCGCACTGCAAGTCTTGCGGGATCTTAGCTCCCTGACCAGGGATGGAACCCGGTCCCCTGCGGTCTTAACCACTGGGCCTCCAGGGAAGTCCCTGTTGTTCCTGCTTTAATAGGTAATGTAATCCAAAGAAAGGGAGAGGGAGGGACAGAGGAAGGAGGCGGGGAAGGAGGGGGCCAAGGTCCATGTGTGTTATCACACTGACCACTAAGATTGATGGATTGTTCAGTCTCACAGGACGTTCTCTGAAAAGCTACATAATCTACATTTCAGGATAATCTTTCCATGGCAGAAAGAGGGAAGAATTTATTCACTGAGTCCAGAGTCCCACCTTCGGGGCCGTATGTGCATTTGGTGCTGAGCAGGGCCAGCTGGCAGCATCGACAAGGAGCCCCTAGGGACAGAAGCTGGGAGGTGCTGTGAGGGCACGAAGGTGATCAGGGCCCTTGCAGGTCTGACTGTAGGAACAGGAGCAAGAAGCAGATGGGTCAGGAGGATGGGAGGCAGCACACACGTGTCTGATGCACGAGTCTTCTTTCATCGTCATCGCGGCATGGGAGCATGGGAGAGCTTAGCTGGGATCAAACCTGGGCCCTCGGCAATGAAAACGCCGAGTCCTAACCACTGGACCGCCAGGGAATTCCCTCATTGCCTTCTTGAAATCTGTATTACTTTCTGAAGGCTGTCTTAACAAATTATCACAAACTGGGTGACTTACACTCAATAGGAAGCCAGCAGGGTTGGTTCCTTCTCAGGGGCTGAGAAGGAGAGTCTGTCTGTTCCGCATCCTTCTCCTATCTCCTGGTGGTCGCCAGCAACCCTTGCTGTTCCTTGGCCTGCAGCTGCAGAATTCCAGCCTCTGTTCTGTCTTCACATGGCATTTTCCTCTTTGTGTGCGTCTGTCTCTGCATCTCTTCTCTTCTTGTAAGGTTGCCAGTCATATTGGATTAAGGGCTCACCCTATTCCAGAATGACCTGATCTTCATTTGACTAATTACATCTGCAATGACCCTGTTTGCAAATAAGGTCACATTCTGAGGTTATGAGAAGGACATGAATTTAGGGGGTGGGGAGACACTATTCAACACAGTACAATATGTTTATGTATTTTTTAAGCTAAACAGTGTTATTTAGAAATTGAAATTTTAAAAATGTTACCAAAACACAAACCTCCCAAAAGGAAAGTCATGTTGGATGTGAGGGTGATACGGTTGCTTCGCCTGTCACCCCACTGCTTGCCTGCACAGGTTTCATCCATCCGAATGGACACAAACTCTCCTTTCTCTTATCGTTCCTAGTATAAGCCCCATTGTCAAGGATCTATGAATGGCTTAGTCTCCTACTAATATCTGCCAGGTTTTTGTTTCTGACTAATGTTTCAGACAAAAATTAGTTTACTTAATGGAGTTGGCAAAATAGTTTGGAAAAAAATCCTAGAAGCAGTAACCTAGACCAGTGGTTCTCAAAGTGGGGGCTCTAGACCAGCAGTAGCAGCACCACCTGGGAACTTGTGAGAAATGCAGATTCAGAAGCACTGAACTGGAAAATCTGGTAGCGCAAGCCCTCCAGGTGGCTGG
The DNA here is from genome assembly GCF_965194825.1 of Balaenoptera physalus. Classification (NCBI taxonomy): domain Eukaryota; kingdom Metazoa; phylum Chordata; class Mammalia; order Artiodactyla; family Balaenopteridae; genus Balaenoptera; species Balaenoptera physalus. The sequence continues at coordinate 119,824,636 of NC_138887.1, read as the reverse complement.
GATGCACGTGCAGGGTTGAGAACCGCTGGCCTAGATCAGCTACGTACATGGCGGTAGGATCCCGCTTAAAGCTGGAGGAGAGCTCTTCATGTTACAATTTTGACTTCTTTCCATCCAATATGAAAACCATTTGTGATGTAATATATGTTACTGCTGAAGCAGAAAGTTCTCAATAAAAAGGTTTCAAGGGGCTTCCCTGGTGGCGCAGTGGTTGAGAGTCTGCCTGCCAATGCAGGGGACGCGGGTTCGAGCCCTGGTCTGGGAAGATCCCACGTGCTGCGGAGCAACTAGGCCCGTGAGCCACAACTACTGAGCCTGCGCGTCTGGAGCCTGTGCTCCGCAACAAGAGAGGCCGCGACAGTGAGAGGTCCACGCACTGCGATGAAGAGTGGCCCCCGCTCGCCGCAACTGGAGAAAGCCCTCGCACAGAAACGAAGACCCAACACAGCCAAAAATAAATAAATAAATAAATTTAAAAAGAGACGTTTAAAAAAAAAAAAAAAAAAGGTTTCAAGTTTTTGGTTTCAGGACACTTTATACTGTTAAAAATTCCTGAGTCCCCAAGGAGATTTGTTTATGTAGGTTATATTTATCAATATTAGAAATTAAAATTGAGAAAAATTTAATACCTTTGTTTATTAACTCATTTTATTTATTTATTTATTAAATATTTATTTATTTATTTGTTTTTGGCTGCGTTGGGTCTTCGTTGCTGCGTGCGGGCTTTCTCTAGTTGCGGCGAGCGGGGGCTACTCTTTGTTGCCGTGCGTGGGCATCTCATTGAGGTGGCTTCTCTTGTTGTGGAGCATGGGCCCTAGGCGTGTGGGCTTCAGTAGTTGTGGCATGCGGGCTCAGTAGTTGTGGCTCGCAGGCTCTAGAGCGCAGGCTCAGTAGTTGTGGTGCATGGGCTTAGTTGCTCCGCGGCATGTGGGATCTTCCCGGACCAGAGCTCGAACCCGTGTCCCCTGCATTGGCAGGCGGATTCCTAACCACTGCGCCACCAGGGAAGCCCCTATTAACTCATTTTAAAGGAACAATAATAAACCCCTGGCATGTTAATTTAAATAACACATTTTATGAAAAATAATATTTTCCAAAACAAGAAAACATTGAGAAGAGTGGCATTGTTTTAGAGTTTTGTAAATCTTTTTGCTATCTGGTTTAATAGAAGGCAGCTGGATTCTCATATCTGCATTCAATCTACTGCAGTATGATGTTTCGGGCTGAATTATAAGAAAATCTGGCCTCAGATACATAGTTGCAAAGAGAGGACCTCACAGACCCCCTAAAAGGGTCTCTGGGATCCCAGGGGCCCTCTGACCACACACTGAGAACTGCTGTGCTATAGAAGAGGGTACCTCTTAATAAAAATGGGACAGTGGTGGGGAATGGGAAGATTTACCCTGAGAGCTTTGTGTTAGTAACTGTTCACAATTCAGTCATTTTCATGACACTACAATTGGAGGTTGGAAAATTCTCTACTTGTCAATTCTTCCCCATTTCCAGCAAAGCATAAAAATATACTTAAATACCTTAAATAGTAAAATGAAATAAAGGGCTAAATTTATCATTTAAAGTACAGTTGTTTGGGAATTCCCTGGTGGTCCAGTGATTAGGACCCTGCTCTTCCACAGCCATTGCAGGGAGCACGGGTTCAATCCCTGATCGGGGAACTAAGATCTTGCAAACCTTGTGGCACGGCCAAAAAAATAAAATAAAAATAAAATACAGTCATTGGTATTTAATGGAGAAACTGTGTCTAATCATTTCTCTGAGAATTAAAAGTATGAATAAATGTATATATATTTTTCAATCTGTAAGTTAAGTAAGACACATTCAGACATAAACTGTGATTCACAGTTTAAACATTTATTTTTAAAATATATGAATGGAGGGACTTCCCTGGTGGCACAGTGGTTGAGAATCCGCCTGCCAATGCAGGCGACACGGGTTCGAGCCCTGGTCCGGGAAGATCCCACATGCCGCGGAGCAACTAAGCCCGTGCATCACAACTACTGAGCCTGCACCCTAGAACCCGCGAGCCACAACTACTGAGCCCATGTGTGTAGAGCCCGTGCTCCGCAACAAGAGAAGCCACTGCAACTAGAGAAAGCCTGTGCACAGCAACTAAGACCCAACGCAGCCAAAAATAAATAAATTTATTTTAAAAAAATAAAATATATGAATTGAATAATAAAAAATAAAATTGTAGACCTAAACAGGATAAAGATAAAAAAGGCAACTTCTTTAGCAGCTACGGAAACTACCTCAGCAAGGTTCAAATACTTGACCAATTTAATTTACAAATTAGTTGAAACTCAGCTTATTTATTTTTATTAATTTTTATTTTTATTTTTTTAACATCTTTATTGGAGTATAATTGCTTTACAATGGTGTGTTAGTTTCTGCTTTATAACAAAGTGAATCAGTTATACATATACATATGTTCCCATATCTCTTCCCTCTTGCGTCTCCCTCCCTCCCACCCTCCCTATCCCACCCCTCTAGGTGGTCACAAAGCACTGAGCTGATCTCCCTGTGCTATGCGGCTGCTTCCCACTAGCTGTCTATTTTACATTTGGTAGTGTATATATGTCGGTGCCACTCTCTCACTTTGTCGCAGCTTACCCTTCCCCCTCCCCATATCCTCAAGTCCATTCTCTAGTAGGTCTGCGTCTTTATTCCCATCTTGCCCCTAGGTTCTTCATGACCATTTTTTTTTTTTAGATTCCATATATATGTGTTAGCATATGGTATTTGTTTTTCTCTTTCTGACTTACTTCACTCTGTATGACAGACTCTAGGTCCATCCACCTCACTACAAATAACTCAATTTCGTTTCTTTTTATGGCTGAGTAATATTCCATTGTATATATGTGCAACATCTTCTTTATCCATTCATCTGTTGATGGACACTTATGTTGCTTCCATGTCCTGGCTATTGTAAATAGAGCTGCAATGAACATTTTGGTACATGTCTCTTTTTGAATTACGGTTTTCTCAGGGTATATGCCCAGTAGTGGGATTGCTGGGTCATATGGTAGTTCTATTTTTAGTTTTTTCAGCAACCTCCATACTGTTCTCCATAGTGGCTGTATCAGTTTACATTCCCACCAACAGTGCAAGAGGATTCCCTTTTCTCCACACCCTCTCCAGCATTTATTGTTTGTAGATTTTTTGATGATGGCCATTCTGACCGGTGTTAGATGGTATCTCATTGTGGTTTTGATTTGCATTTCTCTAATGATGTTGAGCATTCTTTCATGTGTTTGTTGGCAATCTGTATATCTTCTTTGGAGAAATGTCTATTTAGGTCTTCTGCCCATTTTTGGATTGGGTTGTTTGTTTTTTTGATATTGAGCTGCATAAGCTGCTTGTAAATTTTGGAGATTAATCCTTTGTCAGTTGCTTCATTTGCAAATATTTTCTCCCATTCTGAGGGTTGTCTTTTTGTCTTGTTTATGGTTTCCTTTGCTGTGCAAAAGCTTTTAAGTTTCATTAGGTCCCATTTGTTTATTTTTGTTTTTATTTCCATTTCTCTAGGAGGTGGGTCAAAAACGATCTTGCTGTGATTTATGTCATAGAGTGTTCTTCCTATATTTTCTCTAAGAGTCTGATGGTGTCTGGCCTTACATTTAGGTCTTTAATCCATTTTGAGTTTATTTTTGTGTATGGTGTTAGGGAGTGTTCTAATTTCATACTTTTACATGTACCTGTCCAGTTTTCCCAGCACCACTTATTGAAGAGGCTATCTTTTCTCCACTGTATATTCCTGCCTCCTTTATCAAAGATAAGGTGACCATATGTGCGTGGGTTTATCTCTGGGCTTTCTATCCTGTTCTATTGATCTATATTTCTGTTTTTGTGCCAGTACCATACTGTCTTGATTACTGTAGCTTTGTAGTATAGTCTGAAGTCAGGGAGCCTGATTCCTCCAGCTCCATTTTTCATTCTCAAGATTGCTTTGGCTATTCGGGGTCTTTTGTGTTTCCATACAAATTGTGAAATGTTTTGTTCTAGTTCTGTGAAAAATGCCAGTGGTAGTTTGATAGGGATTGCATTGAATCTGTAGATTGCTTTGGGTAGTATAGTCATTTTCACAATGTTGATTCTTCCAATACAAGAACATGGTATATCTCTCCATCTATTTGTATCATCTTTAATTTCTTTCATCAGTGTCTTACAATTTTCTGCATACAGTTCTTTTGTCTCCTTAGGTAGGTTTATTCCTAGGTATTTTATTCTTTTTGTTGCAGTGGTAAATGGGAGTGTTTTCTTAATTTCACTTTCAGATTTTTCATCATTAGTGTATAGGAATGCTAGAGATTTCTGTGCATTAATTTTGTATCCTACTACTTTACCAAATTCATTGATTAGCTCTAGTAGTTTTCTGGTAGCATCTTTAGGATTCTCTATGTATAGTATCATGTCATCTGCAAACAGTGACAGCTTTACTTCTTCTTTTCTGATTTGGATTCCTTTTATTTCTTTTTCTTCTCTGTTTGCTGTGGCTAAAACTTCCAAAACTATGTTGAATAATAGTGGTGAGAGTGGGCAACCTTGTCTTGTTCCTGATCTTAGTGCAAATGGTTTCAGTTTTTCACCATTGAGGATGATGTTGGCTGTGGGTTTGTCATATATGGCCTTTATTATGTTGAGGAAAGTTCCCTCTATGCCTACTTTCTGGAGGGTTTTTTATCATAAATGGGTGTTGAATTTTGTCAAAAGCTTTCTCTGCATCTATTGAGATGATCATATGGTTTTTCTCCTTCAATTTGTTAGTATGGTGTATCACGTTGATTGATTTGCATATATTGAAGACTCCTTGCATTCCTGGAATAAACCCCACTTGATCATGGTGTATGATCCTTTTAATGTGCTGTTGGATTCTATTTGCTAGTATTTTGTTGAGGATTTTTGCATCTATGTTCATCAGTGATATTGGCCTGTAGTTTTCTTTCTTTGTGACATCTTTGTCTGGTTTTGGTATCAGGGTGATGGTGGCCTCGTAGAATGAGTTTGGGAGTGTTCCTCCCTCTGCTATATTTTGGAAGAGTTTGAGAAGGATGGGTGTTAGCTCTTCTCTAAATGTTTGATAGAATTCGCCTGTGAAGCCATCTGGTCCTGGGCTTTTGTTTGTTGGAAGATTATTAATCACAGTTTCAATTTCATTACTTGTGATTGGTCTGTTCATATTTTCTATTTCTTCCTGGTTCCGCCTCAGAAGGTTGTGCATTTCTAAGAATTTGTCCGTTTCTTCCAGGTTGTCCATTTTATTGGCATAGGGTTGCTTGTAGTAACCTCTCATGATCCTTTGTATTTCTGCAGTGTCAGTTGTTACTTCTCCTTTTTCATTTCTAATTCTATTGATTTGAGTCTTCTCCCTTTTTTTCTTGATGAGTCTGGCTAATGGTTTATCAATTTTGTTTTTCTTCTCAAAGAACCAGAAACAGCTTATTTAAAAACAATTTGCTTAATAAAAATTATTTCATTGCCTAAATCCTGAAGTAGATAGCACCAATGGAGAAAATCTTAAGTGAGAGAGTTTTATGAGGTTAATTTTGAACTCAGTAACAATAATAGCTGATATTTAGTGGTGCCAGGAATCTTACGTACAGCATATTATTCCATTTTCACAAGAACCCTACTAATATATGTCTTGGTCAGTTCAGGCTGCTCTAACAAAGTACCATAGACTAGTTAGCTTAGCAGGTTCTGGAAGCTGGAAGTCCGAGATCAGGGTGCCAACATGGTCGAGTCCTTACAAGGGCCTCTCCCAGGTTGTGAGTGGTAGTTGTACCCTCACAGGGCAGAAGGAGTGAAAGAGCTCTCTGGGGGTCCCATTTCTAAGGGCATGAATCCTGTTCATGAGGGCTCCACCCTCACGTCCTAATTACTTCCCAAGGCCCCACCTCCTAACACCATCACAGGGGGGTAAGGATTTCAACATGTGAATTTGGGGGGGACACAAACATTCAGTCCATAAGAATATAGATATATTTACCTCATTTTACAGATCAGAGAAGTAAATAAGTTTAAGCAACTTCCCCACAGTCACACTGTGTGAAAGAGAGGAAGGCGTGTCACTCTGATTTCCGAATCCATACTGTGGACAACACTGCCTGTCAACAAAGTGTTTGTTTAATTTCCTATTTTAAAGATCACTTAACTCACTTAACTTACCTGGATCTCAGTTTTTGCTTCTGTAAAGTGAGAAGGTGGACCCATCTCTAAAAAAAGTAATGATTTATGAAATTCTCAAATAAGTTTGTCACTTCATTTTTGTAGATTGCATCTGTCAATTTATAGATAAGATAATGTTGCATGCCATTTCCGCAGCAAAACAAAATAAAGACTTAACGTCTGTTTATACTTCAATTATTGTTGCTTTAAGTCAGAATTGCAAAGGCTATATCAAACCTCACAGGGTTTTAAACACAAAACCTGGAAATATCACATAAAAGTCTGGATTTCCAGCTTGATGGGAAAATTGAAAGACCAGGCACCGCTTGTTCCACATTCTAAAATGGAAATAACCACCCAGAGGTGAGCAGCAGAGACCCTCATGAGTCCATTGTAGCTCCTACCCCTCCCTGCGATACCCCCAACACAGAGGCCGAATTTGGCCTACTTCACTCATTAACTCAAACTGCCTGTCCTTATTATAGTCATGTGAGTTTTCAATCCCTGGTGTAAGAAAATATACAGTTTTTAGGAATGGTAACAATATGCTACTGTAGGCTGCGCTTGGATTTATGTATGAAATTGCAAGGTCAGTGTTTTCATGGATCCGACTGACATGAAATTAGAAAGACCTCCTACCTCAGTAATGCCCACATAGGGTTGTCAGGAACACCACGTGAAAAACGTGCAGGTCTGTGTATGTTTCTGCTAGAGCGTCAGTTCTCAACCTTTGAGAATCTCTGGATATTGGCCTAGGAATATGCATTTTAACAAATTCCCTAGGTGACACTTATGTATACTCAATTTTTAGTAACATTGTCCTGGGAAAGCAAGTAATTAGCTTTGACTATTAAATTAAAAGCAGAAAGGTAATTCATTAATTGGCAAACTGTTTTCCTTGCAGTGGTCCTCTGGCAGGACATGTTAAATTGGAAGAAAATTCAGAGGAGAAAAAAGATCACTTCTAGCTGGAAAGATCAGGGAAGGCTCTTGATGAATACATAGGATGCAGACGTGCAGAGTGGAAGGAAGGGTGTTTCAGGGAACAGAAACTGCGTGAGCAGAGGTTCAGAGGCAGGAAACTTGGCAGCACGTCCAGGGAAGGGCAAGCAGTTTGTTTTGGTCACCGTAAAGCATTCCTTAAAGGGAGTCGTGGGTATAAGCTTGACCAAGGCACACAGCAGCTGGAAGGTTTCTGAAATGAGAGCTGATATGATCAGAACCGTATTTGGGAGAATTTGTCTAGCATGAGTCGAGTGGAGAAAACAAGAGGTGCTTTAATGATGCTTAAGCTAAAGGGACACTACTGGGACAAGAAAGTAAGAGAAAGATCTGGAGACACTCTGGGGGTAAGTCATAGACTGGACTTGCAGCACTTTGGTTGCAAAGGGCAGAGTGATTCAGACATGGCCCCAAGGCCCGGACAGGCAGTTCTCAACCTTGGCTGCATGTTTGAATCACCTGGGGAACTTTAAAAAATGCTGATGCCTGGATCTCAGTGCTAGAGATTCCGATATAACTGATCTTGGATGAGGCTCATGCATGTTTTTTGAAGTAACGTGTTTTTTTTTTTTAAATTGGGGTATAGTTGCTTTACAATGTTGTGTTAGTTTCTGCTCTACAACGAAGTGAATCAGCTACACGTATACCTATATCCCCTCCCTCTTGGACCTCCCCCCAACCCATCCTGCCCCTCTAGGCCATCACAGAGCACCGAGCTGAGCTCCCTGTGCTATACAGCAGCTTCCCACTAGCTATCTATTTTACACATACATTTTTTTAAATAAATTTATTTATTTTATTTTATTTATTTTGGCTGTGTTGGGTCTTCGTTGCTGCACACGGGCTTTCTCTAGTTGCAGCGAGCGGGGCTGCTCTTCGTTGCGGTGCGTGGGCTTCTCACTGCGGTGGCTTCTCTTGTTGTGGAGCACAGGCTCTAGGCGTGCAGGCTTCAGTGGTTGTGGCACATGGGCTCAGTAGTTGTGGCTCATGGGCTTACTTGCTCCGCGGCATGTGGGATCTTCCCTGACCAGGGCTAGAACCCGTGTCCCCTGCACTGGTAGGAGGATTCTTAATCACTGCGCCACCAGGGAAGCCCTACACATGCATTTTTAAAATAAGGTTTCCCCCCATGCCATCCAATATGCCGCTGAGTTGAGACGCCCCTAGCGAGAGCCTAGCTGAAATGGAAGTGTCAGAAGTCCAGTCACAGACAGAAATTGGGAACACAGGACATGTTGGTTCGGGAGGAAACAGACAGTCCTTCTGGGCTCAGTGAGTCCAAGGAGTTGGTGGCATTTCCAGGTAGAAGAGCCCAGTAAATGTTGGAATTGCAGACCGGGAGGTGCCGAGAAGGTTAAATCAGAAAGGTAGACCTGGGATTTCCCAGGTGGCGCAGTGGTTAAGAATCCATCTGCCAATGCAGGGGACACGGGTTCAAGCCCTGGTCCGGGAAGATCCCACGTGCCGCCAAGCAACTAAGCCCGTGTGCCACAGCTACTGAGCCTGCGAGCCGCAACTACTGAAGCCTGCACACCTAGAGCCCTTGCTCTGCAACAAGAGAAGCCACTGCAATGAGAAGCCCATGCCCCGCAATGAAGAGTGCCTGCCACTCGCCACAAATAAAGAAAGCCCGTGAGTAACAACGAAGACAAAACGCAGCCAAAAATAAATAAATTAAAAAAAAAAAAAAAGAAAAGAAATGTAGACCTAAGAATTCAGTGCTTAGAGGTGCTAAGTGAAAACGGCTGTTCGGAATAGTGTTTGAAAGTAGGTCGGGCATTTGGCAAACAGTAAGTTACAAAATTGTCATGGGAGACAGAGAGAGACAAAGATGGGCCCTTGCTAGAACCGGAGGGGTATCGGTACGTAGGGACTCAAGAAAGCAGACCGTTCTAATGTTTAGCACTTGAACTCCCTCCTTCCCTCCTTCCCTCCCTCCCTCTCTCCCTCCCTGCCTTCTCCCTTTTTTTTTTCTTCTCCCTCATTTTGAGGATTTTCATGTTAGGAAAAGTAGAAAGTGCTGAGTTACACACTTATATAATTAAATTCCCAACTTGGACCACTTTGGCCTCTATCCTGGGTTGGCTTTCCCAAAACATTACACCATCCCTTGAAAAAAAAAAATACTCTTTGCAATAGGTGTGGAATTGACTGTGGAGATTGCCAGGTACATTGGCCAGGGAATGCTGGGACTCAGCTGAAACTAATTAACCTCTCAGACAGACAGCAAGAAGAAATCCAGCAAGTTCCGGGGCTTGGTCATGGAGAGCAGAATTCACTTCTATTTGGGAAAACGCTGGCCTGTCCACCATGTGTTAGCTGTACAGTCAGGTCACTGATCGGGTTGGAAGGAGCCTCTCCCTCCCCTTCCGCTGCCTCTCCTGTGGTTGTGTTGAAGGTGTGGCCAGACTTGGCCTCAGAACCAGGCTGTCGTTACTTTTGCACAGTGACTTCTTCATGGGCAAACACCTTTATTAGTTTTCTGTTGGGGGAGTTCCTGAGGGGAGCAGATTCTGAAGTGAGTGTGGGGTCATCAGCCATGGAGAAGGAGGTGTCTACTGGCCACCTCTTCACTCTCCAAGGAGGCAAAGGAGCACCTTTTGGCACCTTGGGGTCGTAAGAGCCACCTCTGCCTACATAGTAATTGTGAGTGAAGCCAGTCATGGCTAAAAAAACAAAACACACACACACACACACACACACACACAGAGATAAGTCAGTTTTGCCAAGGGGTGACCTGGGTGCAGCCACAAAAAGCACCACGAAGGATGACAGGATCTCATCCATTTGTCAACCAAAGGCACATTTGTGCCCAGTTCTCTGGGACCCAGATAACAAGGTTGAGATTTCCGTGGTGGCTCACATTGACATAGACTTTTAATTCATCTGGATTTAATTGTTATAAGATTCTAAAACCCTATGATCGGGACTTCCCTGGTGGCGCAGTGGTTAAGAATCCGCCTACTAATGCAGGGGACACGGGTTTGAGTCCTGGTCCGGGAAGATCCCACATGCCACGGAGCAACTAATCCCGTAAGCCACAACTACCGAGCCTGTACTCTAGAGCCTGTGAGCCACAACTACTGAAACCCACGTGCCACAACTACTGAAGCCCGCACGCCTAGAGCCCGTGCTCCGCAACAAGAGAAGCCACCGCAGTGAGAAGCCCGCACCCCGCAACGAAGAGAAGCCCCCGCTCGCCGCAACTAGAGAAAGCCCGCGCTCAGCAACGATGACCCAACACAGCCAAAAAACCCCTATGATCTTGTTTTAGCGTGCCCACGCTCACCTCAGCCCTGAGAAGTCTGCAGGGCAGGGCCTGGTGGAACCTCACCTCACTAAAGAGGAAACCCAAATGTGGAAAGTGGTGAGTGATTAGCCCAAGGTCACACAACTAGTTACAGCCTAATCGAAATTGGAGAACAGATTTCCGGGATCTAAGCTCTGAACCCTTTTCACAATGAACAGTGTGAGTCGTCATATACGCGCTTGTTCACCATCATCATCTATTCATTAACCTGTAAGCACACTTTGAGCAGATTCTCTTTCCTACCCAGCCTGAGCCTATTCTTTTTTTAAAGGCTTCTACTTTCTTTAAATTTAATTTTAATTTTGGCTGAGCCGTGGCATGTGGGATCTTAGTTCCCCGACCAGGGATCAAACCTGGTGCCCCCTGCAGTGGAAATGCGGAGTCTTAACCACTGGACCACCAGGGAAGTCCCGAGCTTATTTTGAATGAAATAGAGAACCAATTCAATAGAGCCCTGGCTTACTGAATTCGTAAGTTAATTGTCTAACCTACGTTTTAAAATAGTCGCTGGGACTTCCCTGGTGGCGCAGTGGTTGAGAATCCGCCTGCCAATGCAGAGGATGTGGGTTCGAGCCCTGGTCTGGGAAGATCCCACATGCCGCAGAGCGGCTAGGCCTGTGCGCCACAACTACTGAGCCTGCGCGTCTGGAGCCTGTGCTCGGCAACAAGAGAGGCCGCGATAGTGAGAGGCCGCGATAGTGAGAGGCCCGCGCACCGCGATGCAGAGGGGCCCCCGCTTGCCCCAACTAGAGAAAGCCCTCGCACAGAAACGAAGACCCAACACAGCCAAAAATAAATAAATAAATAAATTTATTAAAAATAAGCACAAATAGCAAAAAAAAAAAAAAAAAATTTGCTACTGGGACTTCCCTGGCGGTCCAGTGGTTAGGACTCTGGGCTTCCATTTGCAGGGGGGGCACGTTCGGATCCCTGGTCGAGGAACAGCGATCCCACATGGCATGGCTCGGCCAAAAAGAAAAAAAAATTTGCTACTGTCGTCACTTGGTAAATGTCCTTCATTGTGACTGGAAAACTGAAGAAGTCCTCAGGCCCTTTTTTTCACTGAAATGGTCACAGTGGTAGTAAAACAGAGCCTTTACCTTACTGCCCGCTGCATGCCAGCCTTCTGCTTTGCAGTGGGGGCAGGACAGAGGGAAAGGGCAAGGGCAAGGGCGGGGCGGCAGGGGGTGTTGGTCCCTGTGTCGTGAATCCTCCGTGCTAGTGCCAGTGAAAATCAAGTCAATGAATAAACACAGTAAATACAGATTGGGATAAATGCTTTTTAAAAAGTGCCGTGATGAAAAAGAGGGGACTTATTATCCCCAGGGTGGATTGGGTGTAATTTCTTCAGAAAAGAAGGTAATGAAGAGGTAATTAAGGTGCAGATTTGGAGGCTGGAAAGGAGACAGCCAAGCGTTTAGACAGGTCATTTGTATCAGTCGGCATGGGCTGCCTTACAGTAGACTGGCTCGCCTAAACGACATTTATTTTCTCAGGGCTGTGGAGTCTGGGAAGTCCAAGATCAAGGTGCCAGCCGATCCAGTTTCTGGTTTTCTGGGTCCTGGCTTTCAGAAGGCTGCCTCCTTGCTGTGTCCTCAGATGGCAGGAAGAGAGCAAGCTCTCAGGTGTCTCTTCTTAGAAGGACACTAATCCTATCGGATCAGGGCTCTACCCTATGACCTCATTTCACCTTAGTTACTTCCCAAAGGCCCTATTTCCAGATGCAGTTACACTGGAGGCTAGGGCTTCAGCATATGAATCTGGATAGAAGTAATTCAGTCCATAGCACCATTTAAGCTTTCTGTGCTTCAGGGCTTCCGCAAAATATAATTCCTATGAGGCCTAAATCAAAAGAAGTACAGTAGAAGAGAAGGTCAAAGTTGACCCAATGTCATTTGCTTATGCTGATTGATTTCCTCTGAGTTTATACGAACTGATATGGATGCCAAGCAGTTTTTTTTGTTTGTTTTTTTGAAAGGTTTGCTTTAGTCCGACTAAGCAATTTAATATTAAAATAAGGAAGAGATTGTTGCTTGCACATGCAGGTTTTTTCTACTGAGGCAAAAAATGGTGATATTATTTATTCATTATATGTACCCTTACCTTTTCCAAAAGGGACTGCAGGCTGCTACAAAATGAAATGGAGAATTCTTTGGTTCAAATTCAAAATTCTTTGACTGCAAAAAAGGCCAAGTCAGGTTGGAATCTGTCTTGTTGTTGTTGTTTGTCATTGCTATACTTGTCCTCATTTTTTATTTTACCTTCTTGAGACTCAGCTTCATCTTTCACTATAGGCAATGCGAGAAACGTGCCAGGACACATGGCTCTGCTCTGCGTTCACTCACATAGATGTGAGTTCTTCAAGTGCAGTGTTGGCCGGTGGTGTACGTTTACTTTCTAGTAGATCCCCCAGGTAGGCGTGACGCAATTCCTGTACATTAAATAAAAGGAAGTATGAAGAAGATCATTTAGGGTATGCAGCAGATCTGCTATTGTCTTACCTTCCTCAGTTCTAATAATCTTCTAAGTCAGTTTCCATGACACTGTTGGAAAGTCCTGTCTAGAGGTAGGCCTTAACATGGTTTTCTTCCATCTTACAAAATTTAAATAGAGCCAGCTGGCCAAGAGTTTCTGAAAACACAGCTATCTACCCTAACCAGACCCTTCCTTCTTTCCTCTTGAAGGCTGTCCCCCTTTCTGGTCCCACCACTTGTCTTACTAGTACCCAAGCAACCTCCTATCCATCCTTCTGATTCAAGGGTAATCACCCAAGGGTCTCAGTAAGTACTGCCACCTCCTCCAAACTACCCCACACCTTCTGCTACGGGCTGCGTTGGGTCACCCCAACACTCATGGTCAAGTCTAACCTCCAGGGCCTCAGAATGTGACTGGTTTTGGAGACAGGCCTTTAAGGAGGTAATGAAGTTAGAATGAGGTCATTAAGGTGGGTCCTAATCCAATCTGAGTGGTGTCCTTATAAGAAGAGATTCAGACAGAGACACGGAGGAACGAGAGGACACATCAAGAAAGCGGTCCCCCACAAGCCAATGAGAGAGACCATCGACGAAACAAACCCTGCGGATGCCTTGATCAGACTTCCAGCCTCCAGAATTGTGAGAAAATAAATGTCTGCTGTTTAAGCCCCTCAGCCTGTGGTCAGTGCTTCGTTATAGCAGCCCTAGCAAGCTGATATAACTTCTCAGATGTTCTGGATCATATACTCATCCTTCTTTAAAGGAAGTGGGGGCCGACAGGCTTTAAGACCTACAGCAGGGGAAAATATTATATGCCATCCTTCTCTGCTCAAAGCTGGTATCACAGATGTGGCATCAGTAGGACATGTACTTCAAGTTTCTTTTCCAGCCCTGGGAGTAGGCTCTGCTCAGCCATCTGTCCTCTCTCGCCCAGTCCCCTTGAGACCATTGGAAAACATTTTTGAAATCTGGAGATGGTAACATCTATAAAGGTAGTATAAGTTTTTAGTCTCTCTCATGGAACTAAAACTTAGTAGGTACATTCTCAGCTTGATTTTTTTTTAATATTTATTTATTTATTATTTTATATATTTATTTTGGCTGCACCGGGTCTTTGTTGTGGCACGTGGGATCTTTAGTTGAGGCATGCAGGCTTCTTAGTTGTGTTATGCATGCAAGATCTAGTTCCCTGACCAGGGATCAAACCCGGGCCGCCTGCATTGGGAGCTCAGAGTCTAACCTACTGGACCACCAGGGAAGTCCCTCAGCTTGATTTTTAATTTTTCCCCCTGGTTCTTAATTATTTTATCTTCTTTTGTTTATATAAGTACTTTATGATCACTAGAAAATTTTTGGAAATCCAGAACCACTACTATTTTGCCATATTTTCTTCTAGCCTTTTAAATATACTTATAGAATACTTTAATCGATTAAAAATCTGAAACAGTATTTTAACTCCTAAATATGTTGTTGTGTGTGTGTGGGTGTGTATGTATGATTCTGGGGGGTTTTTTGTTTGTTTGTTTTGTTTTTTTGCAGCGCCTCACAGCTTGCAGGATCTTAGTTCCCCAACCAGGGATTGAACCCAGGCCTATGGCAGTGAAAGCACCAAGTCCTAACCACTGGACCGCCAGGGAATTCCCCTAAATATGTTTTTGTATATAATTTTTTTTGGCTTTTTCTCCATCTGATATGGTATTGAGCCATCTTATTAAAACTTTCATAAACATTCTATTATATGAAAGTACAATTTTATTTAAACTTTTCCCCATTGTTGTATCTGGACTCTACCTAAATGTAACTCCGCTAAGTTGGTCTACTTCACACTCCCAACAATCATCAAACACATAATCCGTCTGCACACAAACCTGGCGCCTTTTCTAGCGTGCTGCTGTTCTTACTGGGTTTGTTGTTGACTTTGATGATGGTGTTGTCCTGGTTGGAGAGTGTGGGCGGTGGCTGTTGTGTGTCTGTCTCCCTTTATCTGTCCTTCGTGCTCTCCATCTTATTTCTCTCTCTCTTCCTATCACATTTGTTGCCCCAGTCTGGGCTGATTCTCCCTCTTCTCTGCCCTAGAAAGGGAATATTTCTTGCTGAGGTGAGAAGTCTGATTCCAATAGGGAGACACAAAGACCATGGCAGGAAAAGGCCCAAGAGAGGACAAGGTTGGGGTACAGTCAGGGAAAGGCAGAAAAGAAAGGACATCTGGGTACTTTTAGGACCAGTAATAGGCAAAGGTTAGTGCCATCCTATGCTATAGTAAATGAGAGCAGTCACCTCGTGCCTGAGTCTTAGAGGGTTCAAGGCAGCTTCAAGAAAAGAAAGATGAGGTAGCAAATAGGAAACTAAAGTATAATAACGAGGGATTCCCTGGTGGTCCAGTGGCTAGGGCTCCGCGTTTTCACTGCCAAGGGTGTGGTTCAATCCCTGGCTGGGGGACTAAGATCCCGCAAGCTGCATGGCATGGCCAAAAATAAAATAAAATAACAAGACATAATTTAGGTAAAGCACTTAGAACAATGTCCAGCACATGGTCATTGCTCAGTAATGTCAAGACATTGTTGTCTTTATCATTCTTGTTATTCTGTAGCCTTTGGGGGAATCCCTTCTTGCACAATCTTTCACAATTGACTACTATTCCTAGGTTCTACTAGCCAAGACTTTCAGTGAAATTCATTTGAACCAAGGCAGTGACTTTGTAAGTGGGAAGTACAGCACAAAAAACATTATTTCCATTTTTAATTAAAAATTTAACTTGATACAACCTGAGCTTTCCCTGTGCCAGGGGACCAATAAGTGGAATAATGGGATGCAGCCAGTTGCCACGTATAATTCCACTAGCTTTTCATTTCTGAGCTCATTATATTTACTTAGAACAAAAATCTAAGATCATCTCTTCTTCCTAAGTCTAACTTCTCTCTGTGGTGAAGACTTTCACAATTTTATATAACCCAGAGCAGGTATTCCAAATACTCATTCCTCCAGTGGCCAGGTGGCTAAAATGAATGATTGCACTGAGCCCAACGTATAGCGTGTACACCCCGTCTAAAGGGGGCAGCAGCTAGTCAGCTAGAGCAGCATGTAACCAGGCAAGAAATGAGCCATATTTGTCTAATTTTCAAGAGAAGCTACAATTCTGTATGTTTATCTGAAGTCTCCCATTTTTTAAATCTTGGAAACTAATTTTAAAATTTCTAAACATTGTGAGAGGCAAACAAAACACCTCTGCAGACCACTGGTTTGCAACCTTAATCTCAAGGCGTTTGCTTCCCACTCACAGAATGTCACCTCTTTTGGTCCAAGCTGAATTTCCAACCACACAGCCTAGGCTGAGCTACCCTGAGGATGTCTTTACCCTGTGGTAAAGCCCCCCACCCTCCACCCCAAAAGAAGTAAAGAGTTGCCTACTCTTTCCTTCTAGTCTAAGAAATGTACTACCAACTGAGAAATAAAACTGCCCAGACATTTGGGTAGGGAATTATAAAATCCTCCTTACAGGAGGGAATTATGCATGTAGTGTTTAGGCAAAACAGTAACTCCATTTATAAAGGTAATTCATTTCCCCACTCTATTCCAAAAGAATTTGCTAGCAAGGGATATAACAGAAGAAATAATTAAGGGAGCATGTTTCTAATTTTCATACTGAGGAGAGAAATGGAAGGAATTAGCTTTCTTATGAAATTAGAAGTTAAAAAAAAAAGATGTGACACATCATATCAAAACACTCATTTTAAGAAATGCTGTTTTAAAAAAAAAAAAAATGCTGTTTTTAACCCTTTGTTAAAGGACTGAAAATACACCCCCAAAGCAGCAAGATGATTGTTTTAGTATTGCACTTCTTTAAACTTAAAAATCTCTAGTTTTACTCCTTAATGTGATATATCTAGTTCTAGTGGCTAAATTCCAGCATGCAAGTTTTGTATAATGGTATACAATTCATTCTCACGTTTTCAGTAGACAATCTTGTTGTTCATTTGTTGAAGAAAAACACATGCTTTTATTGTCTTATTAGAGAGTATTAACATTAAAAAATATGACCGCCCCCCAAAAAACCCCACTTTTCAGTCGCAATTAATTAAAAAAACTTTCGAAGTAAGAAAAGATACTACTTTTTAAAAAGTATCCCCAATGTGGGCTAAGAGCTTCTAACTCTGTTGGGTTGCCAATTGGTCAAAACAGAGAAAAACTATTCCTTTTGGGAAATTAACTGGCAATCAGGTAGGAGCTGTAATGAAGCCTAAAAGATCCTTTTATTGTTTTCTTAGATTTTAATTTTTTTTTTTTTTTTTTTTTTTTTTTGCCTCACTGCGCATCTTGCAGGATCTTTGTTTCCGGCACAAGGGATGGAACCCGGGACCCTACAGCGAAAGCGCTGAGTCCTAATCACTGGACTGCCAGGGAATTCCCAGATTTTAATTTTTATAAAAAAGGTTGGGGAAAAAAAAGGTTGGAAGTCTCTTTCCCAACCTTTTATTGATAATCCTATATTATAGAATAATAAATACTGTCGTTCTTCAAGCTAATTAATGATTAAGCTCCCATGTTGAACTTAAAGGACATTTTACTTTTTTTTTTTTACTTTCTCCATAGTTTTCTTTCTTGATGACCATGTTTCTGGTAAATGTAAAAAATGTACATCTGTAATTCTGTACATAGATGACATAGTATATTGTTTTCTTCCCAGTGTGGTAGCTAATATGTATTTAATTAAAGGCTGAACTTTAAAAGGAAAAAAAATTCTTTTACTGATGAAATATGCATTTGGTAAAGTCATAAAAATGTTTGAGCACAATGCTTTGCGTATAAAAACATGCAAATGTTCAAGCACAGTGCTTGAATATATTCAAGAAATATTTGCTTAAAGAAATGTTATGTGAATGAAAAGGAATTGTTTTTTCTTTGTTCCATTTCACAGTAGTATTGCAAAGTAACACTTCAAATAGTTGCTATGTCAAAAATTTAAATTTATTGTTCAAATTTTAACGTTTTTAATCTACATTTTACCCTTAGCTTATATACAATTTGGGAAAAGAGTAGAGGAGTTGGTCATTGTTACTTAAAACAATGCATCACCTTGTTCTGGGGGGAAATTAACATAATTTGAATGGCCATGTAGTAAAAATTAAACAAAGCATTGCATTTACTGTCCATTCAATGCAAAAATCCTAAACAAACTTGCATCGAGGAATATGATGAAGGGAATCAATACATTAACATAAGTATTGCTTAAATAGATTGTGCATCAAGATCCATTTTGAAGACGTAAAAAAGACGGATATGGCTCTACTGTGGATCCATATTGAAGAGAAGTGGACTTATGGTCTAAGCAGAAGAAATACACGGGCATAAATCCTACATGATGATGTTGGAGCAAATTTATAACCCCCGGACCTGGATGAATGCTGACTTCTAATTGAGGCTTTTATTTCATTTCATTCGCCTGGAAACAATCCGAGAACTACGTGCTCAGCTTAAGCCCGGAACAGCGTCTTAACGACGAACAGAGCAGGGACGGGGGAACAGCGCGTCCCCCGCCACCCGTCCCGCCGCCGGGACACAAAGCGCCCTCCTCGGCCCGCCCGCCTCCCGGCGAGGGAGGCCGGGTCCCGTCCCGGTGGAAACAGGTGACGGGGACGAAGGGCCGCGGCGCGACAGGGCTGCCGCCCCGGCTCTACTCCGCGGGCCCCGTCGGGGCCGGGCGGGTCACCGCCCACGCTTTCGCCTCCGCTGCCAGCCGTCCGCCGTGGGGGCCGGACTGCCCTGGGTCGGCGAGCGCGGGATCCCTCCGCCGCCCGCGGGTCCTTCCGCGCCAAGTAGTGCGCGGCCGTCCCGCTTCCGCAAACGCGGGCCTGCGGGGACGCGCCCACTGCCCCTCGATCCAGCGGCATGAGGAAGGCCGGGGGTGTGGGTAGTTCTCAACTTTGAAGGGCCGCTCGGGAGACACATTTTCAACTGCGCAGCCGCGGTGGGTCCGGCCGTCAGGGAGCGGCGAGCGGACGAGCGAGCAGCCGTGGGGCCTGGGAGGCAGGTGTCCCAGGCGCCCACCCCGCCCCCATCGCCGGCAGGAAGAGGAAGCAGCCGGGCCTCGCGGGGCGGGGGTGCCCTGGCTCAGGGAGGCGCGTGACCTAGTTCGTCCCAAAGTGGATTTGACAGGTTGTCAGCCCCGCACCCCGCCCCCACCGCCTCCCGGGTCCCTCTCCCCCGGCGCTGGGCCGGACGGGCGCCCGAGCTCCCCGGCTCAGCCTCCCATTGGCCCTTACGCCGCCTGGCGCCCCGCCTTCGCCCCGGCTCGGGTTCCCATTGGCCTCGAGTCGCCCAGAGCCCCGCCCCTGCTCCCCTCCCATTGGCCCTCGAGCTGCCTGGCAGCCCACCCCCGCACCGACTTATCCTCCCATTGGCCTCACGCCCGCCGCCCCGCCCCGGTCCTCCCCGGTTCGTTCTCCCATTGGCCTCACGCCCGCCGACCCGCCCCTCCGCGGCCCCTCTCGGGCAGCCGAGCCCTGCCAGGCCTCTTGCTTCGCGGAGAATGCGGGCGTCCTCAGTCGGCGGCCTCCGTCCGCCTTCACGAGTCCTGCTCCTACCCCTCGCCTCTTCTCCTCTCCCAGTATTTACGTCTCTCTCCCCGCCCTGCTTCCGTCGCTCAGGGAGCCTGAGCCCCGAGCCTGGCGGCACCCCGCGCCCCCTGCCCCGCCTACCCTGGGGCTCCGCGTCCAGCGCTGCCCGCACTCTCCCTCCTGCTCCTTTCCTCCGCCCCTTTCCTCTCCTTGCGTCACTTCGCATTTTCCTTTCTTCCCTGAAATCGCTGCCTTCTGCAGGTTTCCTCCCGGTGCCCAATCCGTAAGGTCTTCATCGCGCCCCTTTTCTCCGCCCCGCTTCTGCATCCCCTCTTTCCCCCCCACGCCGTCCCCCTGAACTCAGCGTAACAGGGAGAGTCAGGGATAAACAAGATAAATATCAACGTTAATATGGTTATTGCTTTGCGTTTTTGAAACGGAAAATGAACTGGAACGCCCAGATAAACCCAGCCCTGGGATCAAGATTGAGTTCTTAAAGGACCGTATGAGACTGGAATGACAAACTTGACTAGCGCAGCAACATAATCAGTTTTTTCCTGGGGAAGCTACTCTTATATCGGTTGTTTATACAGTATTGTTATTATAACCGTTTGGGGGGTGTGTGTGTGTGTGTGTGTGTGTGTTTACTTTGTGCCAGTTTTGTAAATGACTGCTTTTGACCGTAAGGATGAACTGTCTGATAAAGTCTTGTGGCTACAAACAGGAGAAATCCTTGATTATTCAAATGGGAAACTCCAGTAGCTTTCCCAAGGTTATTAAAGAGGGTGATCTCAAACTTAGACCCAGGTCAGACTCCAGAGGTCCATCAGGAGACTCCATCACGCCTCATTAATACCCGCGGAAGAATGGCAGACTGGTGCTTCCAGCCGCATTCCCACCTGTCACAGGGGGTCTTTACAAAGCTCCTGAGTGACCTCCAAGGTTCTGCCTTAGAGGATCCTGGCTGTCTCTCCAGCCTCTGGTCACTGCACAAGGACCACCAAGTGCTTTTTGCCACAGGGCCTTTGCACTTGCTACTGTTTCCTGACCTGTCTGGATCAGCTGTTCTTAAGACTTTTCACGTGGCTTAGCCCATGTCCCCCCAGGAGTCATTTCTGACCCTGAATCTAAAGTAGGACCCCTCCAGCCTAAGCAATTACTCTCTGTCATTTCACCCTGTTATTTCCTTCAGAGCATGAGCGCAGTCTGAAATCATCTTGTTTATTTACTTGTTCTGTTCTGTTCCCCTTCACCTCCCCTCCACCATTAAGAGTGAGCTCCTGGACACAGGTGCCTTTTCTGTGTTTTTTCAGAGCTGTATCTCCAGGGCACAAAGTAGGCACTCAGTACATCCTTGATGAATATATGAATGGTACATTAGCTGTGATCAAGTGAACTCACCAAACTGT
Organism: Balaenoptera physalus; assembly: GCF_965194825.1. Lineage (NCBI taxonomy): Eukaryota > Metazoa > Chordata > Mammalia > Artiodactyla > Balaenopteridae > Balaenoptera > Balaenoptera physalus. The sequence goes on along the minus strand of NC_138887.1, from coordinate 119,803,704 downwards.
CCTTCACGTCTGGTTCCGCCAGAATTGTATAGACTCACCTACAGGTAAGCGAGTTGGAAAAATAGCTATTCTCTTGGTAACTATCCTTTGTTTCTTTGTGGACTTTATATCTGGCTGTTCTTTGAGAAGGAGAGTGAGAAACAAGGCCTGTTGCCCCAAGGCCACCCATTTGCCCACCTCTTCTCCAGCTGTCACAGCATGTTGACACTGCCTTGCCCTCTCCCTGACCCCAGGTGGGCACATACTTGGCTGGCAGCGCCTTCTCCCTGGGGAGTCTCTGTTCCATGTTGCCGTCACACTCAGCTGGGGCCCTGTCATGGGTTCTACCTTAGGCGGGAAAGCAGAATAGGAGGAAGCCCCTTCCAGTTTCCCCTTCCCCCCTCAGACATACTGCTGGGGTTCCATTCAGCAGGGGGCCCTCTGTCTGGACCCCTGCACAGGGGCGCATCCTCTGCTTTCTGAGGCACAGAGAACCCCGCGTCAGTCATTGGAAAGGTGAAATCTAGTCCTAACCGCCCCAAACAGGTGGTATGAGTCTGGCCTAATCTAGTAACTCCCTGGTTCTCAGTGACTTCATCGGTCTTTGCCTCTGTTGTTTGCTTATAGTTTTAGAGATGTAGACATCTCATAGATTTCAGCTGCTCCAAACTATCAGCCCAAAGAAGAATCCTGCGGCTTCCCCCTGGGGCACAAAGAGGCTGCTGGTGCAATAAAGCCAGTGCTTCCTAATTTACGTTCAGTAGGAGAGAGTGCACTTCCCGTCATGTGTTCCAGGCCAGAATCCTCCAGTTCACCCTGCTTGGACTGCCTGGGCCCGGGCCCAGCCCTAGACCAGTAACTCTGGCCAGGAGAATGGAAAGCCTTGATCAGGTTAAACCTACCAGCCAACCAGAGCATATCCTTAGAATAAGGGTGGGGTCGGCTCCTGATAAGTGTGTGTGGAACTGAAATCTACATCCTTTTAGATAGGGGGTACTGAGGGGGCGGGGTGCCGAGTAGGTATTCAGCAGTGCCCCTGAGAGGAATTAGCACAGGGCCAGCTAATAAGTGTTAGCCATCGCTGTGGTCAGCAAAGACAAGATGGTGTGGGGGAGTTCGCCTGGCAAGCAAAGGCATTCATCTCAGACCCCTAATCCACCGCTAACCACTAGCTTTGTAACTTCAGACAAATTATGGAAGTGGTACCATTTTAGAAGTGGAGGAGGACTTAGAGGCCATAGGGTTCAAGCCTTCATTGGGCAGACTTGGAAACTGATGCCCCCAGAGATTAGTCTGGGTCTCGGTTTCTTCATCTGTGAAGTAGGGCTGGTAATACTGGTCCTGGCTCGTCTCACAGTTATTATGTGGATCAAATGAAGTAATGTTTCTACAAAGGGCTCAGGAAGGTAACAAAAATGCTGTTCTTATGCAAAGCATTTTATTTTCATCATTAATGTAGTAACAATGCCTTAATAAGAGGAGAAAGGGAGAGTACATTCAAAGGATAGGCTTACTTGGCTCAAAGAAATAAATAATAACACTTGCAAAAGAGGAAGGTGTGTGTGTGTGTGTTGTTAGGTGAGGTGGGGAAGGTGTAAGGCGAGGCCCTGCTATACCCTTAGGGAGTGGTGTAGGGAGTGGCTCTAAGGGTAGGAGGTTGGGTGAGGTAGTTGGTTATAAATCGAAGTTATCTCTCCTTGAATGACTTTTCAGAAGAGGAGGGTCACTCACTTAGGAGGACAAATCTAGATTTCAGGGTAATCTTATATTTCTGTAGTTCAGCTCCTCTGCAAAATTGATGCCAAGACAGGATTGTCATGCAGGAGACTGACAGGAGGAAATATCTATGAGGGAAGAAAGGGGAGAGAGTTGGAAGAGGCAGGAGATCTGACCCCTGGGAAGGGGAGGCGGAGCAGGCAGAGTGGGTCGGCTTTGGCCAGACACGCCAGAGTGCTGGAGCACAGGATCCCTTCTGAGGATCCTGGTGGTGGATTCCAAGGTCGCCGAGGCACTCAGTCAGTCACTCTCCCTGCAACAGGAGATGAGATTGGGGTCCCACACCATCCCGTGAAGCTTCAAAACAGCTTCTTTCATTCCTTCACTCAGTACGTTGATCAGCTACCAAGTGTCACGTGTAGGTGCCTGCAGCAATGGAAGCATGTGACCCTTGTCTTTCCTAGCTATCTTCCATCCACTTTCTAATACTTCTAAATGGTGAGTTTGCCTGATCGAGATTCCTTGCCTGTTGGCCGAGTTAAATCCTGGTATCAGGGTAGTTCTTAACACTGAGTTAGCACTTAATAAATGTTCAAATTGCCATAATAAATCCAACTGTACCCCCACTATTACTTGAAATATAAACAGCTACATTTACTTCTAGAACTCTCCACTGTTTACTATGCAGAATGAGAGGAAATTTTAAACTCTCAGCACTTCTAGAAACCTGTTATTTGGATTATTTGGATAAGTGCAACATAAGAGTTTAGGAGAGTTCAGTAGAGGAAAAACTATGAAAGTAAAAAGCTGAAGAGGGCTTCCCTGGTGGCGCAGTGGTTGAGAATCTGCCTGCCAATGCAGGGGACAAGGGTTCGAGCCCTGGTCTGGGAAGATCCCACATGCCGCGGAGCAACTGGGCCCGTGAGCCACAATTACTGAGCCTGCGCGTCTGGAGCCTGTGCTCCGCAACAAGAGAGGCCACGATAGTGAGAGGCCTGCGCACCGCAATGAAGAGTGCCCCCGCTTGCCACAACTAGGGAAAGCCCTCGCACAGAAACGAAGACCCAACACAGCCATAAATTAATTAATTAATTAATTTTTAAAAAATCTTAAAAAAAAAAAAGCTGAAGAGATCAGTAGAGAGTGGAGAAAAATGAAAGAAGAGAAGTTTAATTTATGAAAAGGAAACCCAGATCTTGGGGAGAAAATAGGGAATTATGTTCCTGAAACTCCCAGGAAACAAACAAACAAACAGACAAACAGACAAACAAAAGAAAACTTACCCAAGATGGAAAAGATGGAAAAGACTAAGGTTGAGCAGGCATTTCAAGAAGCCAGAGACTAAATAAAAGGCAAAGATGATTAATTACTTGTTGTAATGAGAGCCCATAGGAATTGATGGAAAAGTAGAACCCATGGGCAAAGAAATAAAGAAATGGATGAGAAATATACAAAACAACACAGAAAATAAAATGTGGGAGGGAGGAGAAAAGCAATTATACCTAATGAATTTGTAATATAATAGAAAATGGAGTAAAATGTAACAAGAAGGCACATAGGAATATTTTCTCTGAATAAATATTGCATTACTGAGAGTTCCCTGGTGGCCTAGTGGTTAGGATTCTGGGCTTTCACTGCTGTGGCCGGGCTTCAATCCCTGCTCAGGGAACTTGAGATCCTGCAAGCCACGCAGCACGGCCAAAAACAACAACTAGAAAATTTATTGCATTACTATTTCTATATTTCAAATCATTGATGATATTCTCATTCTCTACTACTTAGTGCCTATTGTAGCATAAGGCAAAATAAAAATTTACACAGAAATAGGAAAACTGAATTTCCGACTGTGGCATTAGCATATCAATCTCTACGGATGTACCTGTGTGGTGTGATGCTGAACATCTGAGTAAAGACTTTAAATTTCAGTGACGTGCTCATACAACTCAATAGCAAAAACAAACAAACAGTCCAATTTAAAATGGAGGAGAGGAAGAGACATTTTTTCAAAGACGTACAAACGCCAACAGGTACATGAAAAGGTGCTCAACATCACTAATCATCAGAGAAATGTAAATCAAAACCCTAATGGGCTATCACCTCACACCTGTCTGTTACCTGGCTATTATCACAAAGACAGCAGTAAGTGTTTCTGAGGGTGTGGGGAAAAGGGAACACTTCTGCACTGTTGGTGGGAATGTAAACTGGTGCAGCCACTATGGAGAACAGTATGGAGGCTCCTCAAAAAATTAAAAATAGAACTACCTTATGATCCAGCAATTCAACTTGTGGGTATTTATCAGAAGAAAGCTTAATCACTATCTCAAAAACATGTCTACAATCCCATGTTCATTGCAGCATTATTCACAATAGCCAAGACATGGAAACAACCTAAGAGTCCATCAATGGATGAATGGATAAAGAAAAGGTGATATATATACACAGTGGAATATTACTCAGCCATGAAATAGAAGGAAATCCTGCCATTTGCAACAACGTGGATGGACTTTGAGAGCATTACGCTAAGTGGAATAAGTCAGACAGAGAAAGACAAATAGTATATGATCCACTTATATGTGGAACAACAAGAAAAGACAAACAAAAACGAACTCAAATATACAGAGAACAGATTATCAGTTGCCAGAGGTGGAGACATTGGGGGTACATGTGGAGAGTGGGCAAAATGGGTGAAGGGGGTCAAAAGGTACAAACTTCCAGTTACCAGATACATAAGTCCTGGGATGTAACGTATAGCGTGGTGACTCTAGTTGACAATATTGTGTATTTGAAGTTTACCAAGGGAGTAGATCTTAAAAGTTCTCATCACAAGAAAAAAAAATTTGTAACTATGTGTGGAGATACATGTTAACTAATTGTGATCATTTCACAATATATACATATGTCAAATCATTATGTTGTATACCTAAAACTAATACAATATTATATGTCAGTTATATCTCAATTAAAAAAAGACTAAATTTCAGTAACATCTGGGTGTATTTTGAAATGTTTTCTATTTAGTTTCAGGAATTAAGGCATGTGTAGATTTTTCTCAAGTTAAAATCTAGGGACTTCCCTGGTGGCACAGTGGATAAGACTCTGTGCTCCCAGTGCAGGGGGCCCAGGTTCGATCCCCGGTCAGGGAACTAGATCCCACATTCATGCCGCAACTAAGAGTTCACATGCCACAACTAAGGAGCCCATGTGCCGCAACTAGGGAGCCCGCATGCCGCAACTAAGGAGCCCTGGAGCTGCAACTAAGGAGCCCTCCTGCCGCAACTGAGACCCCGTGCAACCAAATACGTAAATATTAAAAAAAAAAAAAAAAATCTAGTGTAAAAAAACATTGCAAGTCATTTTGGAAACTATTTTTCACGTGAAACAATATTGCAATGGATTATTACCCCTTTTGTCAACAAATTACATTAATAAAATTGAAATAGAAGGAGGTTTTAGATCAAAATGAATGTAGGAATGCAATGTGAAGCACGGAGTATCTGGCATCTACGCAAGGAAGACTGAGGCTGACTGATCGATCTCATCGCCTCTGGGGGTAGGGGTGGAGCAGAGGTGCTCGTCCAGAGCTTGGGTGCTTCCCGGGAGGGTGAGCTCAGGTAAGCAGCCGCACTGGGGCCCTCTGCAATGCTAGGTTCTGGAGTCGGTGGGCACAGGAGGCAGAGTACACAGGGGTTAAGTTGTTTTTAAAAATTTATAATGATCCGGATGTGAAAATGTTTTCCGTTGTGCATTCAGTGACGTTTAGAGAGGCATATCTGGCCTAAACTCACCAGGATCCACCTCTCCTTTCTGATTGCATTCAGTGAATTAGAAGAAAACTTATAGAGAGCCATGATTTTGTTTTTAACCTATAGAATGAATAAAACTGCATCTCAAATCTGTGCTGCAGTACAGAAAGATTGCCGTTGTTTTGCTAACCAGCCTCTATTCTCTCTTACTTAGCTCTGCAGTAACCAATGGCAAGCTCTGTTAATGACATGTGCTGGAGTGTCCAAATTCCTCATTCAGTCTTTACATTTGTAGAAGGTTTGAATTCTCAAGTCCCAAACTCAAGGTGTTCGAAGTATGTGTTTCTATAATTAAATGATCTTAAAATTTCTTTTTCCAGCTCCCTTTCTGCCTGATGGTAGAATATTTAATTTAGTTAATTCCAGGTAAATTTAGTCCCTTCATGGTTTTTCTTGATCAGTCCAGACTAAAGTCAAGTCAATTTTTTTTAAATTTATTTTATTGAAGTATGGTTGATTTACAACGTTGTGTTAATTTCTGCTGTACAGCAAAATGATTCAGTTATACATATATGTACATTCTTTTTCATATTCTTTTCCATTATGGTTACCACAGGATCTTGAATATAGTTCCCTGTGCTCTACAGTAGGACCTTGTTGTCTATCCATTCTGTATGTAATAGTTTGCATCTGCTAATCCCAAACTCCCAGTCCCTCCCTCCTCCACCTCCCCTCCCCCTTAGCAACCACAAGTCTGTTCTGTATGTCTGTGGGTTTGTTTCTGTTTCATAGATAAGTTCATTTGCATCGTATTTTAGTTTCCACATATAAGTAATACCATGTGGTATTTGTCTTTCTTTTTCTGGCTTACTTCACTTAGTATGATAATCTCTAGGTCCATCCATGTGGCCATGAATGGCATTATTTTATTCTTTTTTATGGCTGAGTAATAGTCCATTATATATATATACCACATCTTTCTTTTTTCTTTTTTTTTTCCCACCATAAAGCCTTTTAAACTTTATTTATTTATTTATTTTTGGCTGTGTTGGGTCTTCGTTTCTGTGCGAGGGCTTTCTCTAGTTGTGGCAAGCGGGCGCCACTCTTCATCGCGGTGCACGGGCCTCTCACTATTGCGGCCTCTCTTGTTGCGGAGCACAGGCTCCAGACGCGCAGGCTCAGTAGTTGTGGCTCACGGGCCTAGTTGCCCGCAGCATGTGGGATCTTCCCAGACCAGGGCTCGAACCCGTGTGCCCTGCATTGGCAGGCAGATTCTCAACCACTGCGCCACCAGGGAAGCCCCCATACCACATCTTTCTTATCCACTCCTCTGTCGATCAGCCAAGTCAGTTCTTTTTTTTTTTTTAATTTATTTTAGTTTTGGCTGCATTATTCTTAGTTGCAGCACGTGGGACCTTCTGTTGTGGTGCATGGGCTCTTCATTGTGGCACGCGGGCTTTCTCACTAGTTGTGGCGCACAGGCTCAGTAGTTGCGGCGCGCAGGCTTAGATCTCAGACCAGGGATCGAACCCGCGTCTCCTGCATTGGAAGACGGATTCTTAACCATTGGACCACCAGGGAAGTCCCCCAGCCAAGTCAATTCTTGATCTCCTCCTGAGGCACAGGGAGACCTGCCTGCTCTCCCGGGAGAGCCCTTTCTTCCCTGCCCCTCCCACACTGTCATTTCTGCTCCATCCTGTTGGCACTCTTTGGGGGCTCCAGGTTGCAGACCAGAAACAGAGACTCTCCTCTGTTTTCAGACCCTCAAACTTTCCTGGAGATTCTACTGCCTTTTTCCTCATCTCACTCCTTAGAGCCCATGAGGAGGTGAGCAGAGCCCCTCTCAGATCCTGCCGGCATCTCTCTCATTCTCCCCCAACCATCTTCCTCTCCCCCCTTCCCCAGTTAGGAAGGGGATCTTTAGCTTGGTGGGAGGGGAGGTTGATATTTTGGGAAAAAAGTTGACTCAGCTACTTTAGGAAGCACAGAGATTCTGGGGTTTCTGTGTCTACTGCAGGTTTTAGCATTTTAGCACTTTGGGGACAACTTTCCCTGGGGTAGTTACCTTAACAAGGAAACTGAGTACAAGGGGAAATTTTCAATAAATCAGTGGGAAGTAGCCCATCAGTAAATACTTAACAATGCCACGCCCCTCACATCATGGTGAAGCATCATCCAGAGTTGGTCTCTATTCCAGAAAGGTTCAGGCAGAAATGGGAGGGGCCTGGGGCTACAAACACGTGTATTTATGTCAGTCCAGCTGACAGGGTACAAGCAAGTCTTCTTAAACTAGTTTCATTCATTCGCAAAAGAAATGGTTGAGTCCCTGAGCCCCAGTCTTCCCTTTTCCTCCCATTCAGATGTCCCAGTTTGGAAGTCTTCTGTTTTCTCTCTTGAGTCTTAGCTTTCTCTGTCCTTTGGCCTCTGCACTAAAGGGATTTCAGACTTGTAGGCCTAGAAAGCAGAGCTCCTGCTGTAAGGGGATCTCTTGAGAAAGGCCTCTTGGGAAGAGGTCCAGAAATAGACAAAGGATTGGAACAGACTACTGACAGCTCTTTCTTGTTTCAATCTTCTTTTCACAGTTTGGAAGCAATGACTTTCGTCCCTTCAGGACTCCAGGATTTGTGTAGGCCCCAGTCTTGGGTCTGTGCTCACAGGTGCCCAGAAGTATGGGGTAGTTCTCCCAACTCAGCCCCAGTCTTCCCCACCCAGGCCAGCCACCATCTTCTTCATCCCCCAGGACTCAGAAGTTCTTGTTTTCAGTCCCTGTTTTCTCCTGATCTTATCTCTTTGCTCTCTGCTTGCTGGGTCAACTCAGAACCCCACAACACAATGTCACTAAATTGGAAGGTGTCGGGGATAGAAGAACAGACAAGTCCACCGGCTGCAAGTTTCATGGAGAATGTGCTCTCAAAATTGTTTTTGAAATTCAGCTGCTTCTGGAGCTGAAGACAGCACATCTTGGAAGAGAAAGATGTAGCCAAGTCCTTGGGCCCTTGGAGAACTCGAGACCCTGCATCCTAGGAGAGCTTGATCCTAGAACCTTGGAAGCAGGATCCAGAGAGACCTGGTAAAATTGAGGTCAAATTCTGGTCAGTTTCTCCATAGTCAGTAGGAGAAAAGACACAACTTTATGTCTGATTCAGACATTTTGACACTTAGAATGCTTAAAGATGATGTTAAGAGGATACTTGATTTCTAGGCATAATCAAGATAGAGCTAACTGGGAGTGTAGCTTAGATCAGTGCTTCTCAGACTTTAATATGCACCCCAGTCACCTGGGCATCTTGTCAAAGTGCAAATTCTGACAAAGTAGGTTGTTGAGGGGCTGGGGGCGGCTGAGATTCTGCATGTCTAACATGCTCCCGAATGATGCCAGTGCCACTGGTTCAGGGATCACTGCTAAGTAGCAAGAGTTTAGAAGGCAGGCTGTAGGGTTGGAGATGAGCCTCAACTGATGCTAAAAAAAACCTCAACACCCAAACACTTTCAGTTCGTACTGAGCTCTCCCTTCTGGTCCTCTTCCCCAAGCCGTGTCTGCTAGCTGCCCACGGTAGTCAACTTAACCATTGTACGACGTTTCCTTCTCTTCTGGAGCAGCTAATGCTCTTTATTTTCTATTTTTTGGCCACACTGCATGGCATGGCGGAACTTCCCCGACACTGCACTGGAGGCACGGGGTCTTAACCAGTGTGCCACCGGGGAAGTCCTAAAGCTCTTTAGATAACAAGAAGGGGAAGCCAGCTCTGGCTTGATCAAGCAGATTTATCTGAAGGATACTTCGCAGTTTACAGAATTGAAGAGCTGGCCAACTAGTCACGGGACAGATGGGAACCAGGGTGATTCAGGGGCCTCCTTAGCACAAGCTCTAGGACCTTGCCAGCTTTCCCATGAGATGCCTGAATTCTCTGGGTCTTTAGGTTTCAAATTGGGGTTAGATGTTTTTACCTTTAAAGCCCTCAGTATAAGCCAGTTAAATTTGTATCTGCCATATATTTCTTCATCACTTGTAAGGCTGTCCTTGCTAATTTTAACTTGTGTGTATATATACATATATATATATATATATATATATATATATATATATATATATATATATATATATATATAATTGTGTGTGTATCTGTCTGTCTAGGGGAAAAGGAGATGGTAATGTTACAGTATGATTTCTCCCCACTTATCAAAAAAATCACTCGTATATCAAATTTAGGGCACTTAAAAGATACTAAGTTACATGTTTGGCCTTCGTATGTCTTGGATCTATAACTAAAATGTTCTCTGTGAGCAAGAGCTGTCTTTATTTACTTATTTTATCTTGCAAAGTAAACATGCCTTTTTGTCTAATTTAAAAAACACTAATTGTAGGGACTTCCCTGGCAGTCCAGTGGTTAAGATTCCATGCTCCCAATTCAGGGGGCACGGGTTCGATCCCTGGTCAGGGAACTAAGATCCTGCATGCTGCTCGGTGTGGCCAAAAAAAAAAAACAAAACAAAACCCTAATTGTAAATTTTCAATTTGCATTTTGAGACATACTTTCTTCATAATCATAGGGGTTATATCTCTGAAAACATCACAACAGAGGAATTTGGGGCAATAAAGTAATGAATAGGAGAATGGGTTTTCCTCTTCTATTTACTGTATAAATTTGGCCAATTACTTAATTTCTCTGAAGCTCAATTGTGTCTCCTGCAACTGAGAGATAACAAGCTTCTTTCTCATAAGTTTGTTTTGATGACTAAATAAAATGAAGACAAAGTGCTTTTGAACTGCTTTAAAAAGTTACCTATCTCTGTCATCATCACTATGGAATTTGAGACTCTATGAGAACAATACGGAACCTAAGGGCAGGGGAGAAATATGACAGCACTTAGTTATATTTGCTAAAATATAACGATGAAGACGCAGCAAGGAAAGACACGTCAAGGATGTTGTATAGATATAACTTATTACTATAAGTTAGTGATAACGAGTATAGTTCTATACATTTTCATGTGCCATCCTTTGTTCACTAACAACTTCTCAGGATTTCACTTCTGGGTTTCAAAGAAGCTTTGCAAATTTGTTTTGCGTTGTTGCAGCTAATATGCCTGCTATAAGACAGTTGTTTCTTGAGTCTGGTTCTCTCTCCAAACGCTTAAGCGTCTTTGTTTTGATTCTCAAGAGACTGCAGCTTCCCATCACCTCAGTTCTGTCCCTACATGCAGCTCTTTTCCCAGAGGCAGAGTAACTTGGATGGTTAAGTGGGAGAGGTTTTGGGTAACATGTCCCCAGCTCTGCTCGACTCTCTTTACTGCCCAGCAGTATCTGGGCATAATCACAGCCTGGCCAGGGTAACCTGGCGCCAGGTGCTCCCCAGCGCCCCTCACCTCCGCTGGAACTGTAGTGCGGCTCTAAGGTGTGTGTTCTTACCTTTTGTTATATATGCCAAGGATGCTTTTTAAAAAATATATTTCTGCCTGCCAGCTCATTTTCCTCCTTTATATTGATTTTTTGCCTTAAAATAACATTCCCTTCTCTTTCCAGATAATCACAACAGGAATGAGCGGCCACTCCTTTAAGCTGAAACTGAGGTTCTCAGATTGCTAAAGTGACATTTAGACAGAAATTCTAGAAATTTAGAATTCATGCAGGAATACTCAAACAGTTGGGAAGAGATACCTGCCCTTTCTTGCATCCCCAAAATTCAGGTACTCAATTTAAACATCTTTAATAGAATTGAATCCTGGAGGAAAGAACAGAATCTGATGGAGAGAAACAGGAAATGAAAAAAGCCGAGAATCTGAAAGGAAGTAAATCAATGGAAAGGACTTTAACGGTTATGTTGTTTTTATCTACAGAAATGGACTCAAATAGCAGCAAACGTGGAGGCAATACAAGGCAACATTCATTTTTGGGGTGGTAATGCCCTCCTTGGCAATCCCATTTTATTGAGGATGTTGCCACTTATTTGTTCCAAGGACTCCTTTTTTTCACGGGGGATGGTCGATCCTTTGCCTTCTTAGGTTCAGGTTTCAGGTCCTGGTGAGGTGTGGGACTTTTCTTGGCTACTACAATGTCATCGACAGTCAGGAGCTGTAGTACCACGTCAGCCACGGCTCGAAGTCCTTGGGCTTTGGCTATTAGCGTGTCCCACACCTCTTCCTGGGCCGCATTTATTATCCCTTCAACCTCCAATGCTATCAGGAAATTCCCAGCTTGGTGAGCTCCGTTCATTTCTGCCATCACGTCTGAGACGGCTAAGCCTGCCTTCTCTGCCAGGGTTTCAGGAAGAGACTGCAGGGTCTGGGCAAATGCCAGGAAGGTGGGACCACTGGGCCCTTCCAGTTTGGTTCCTTTCTCTGAGAGCATTTTCGCCAGAGCCATCTCCGTGGCCCCAGCTCCTGGAAGCAGTCTGGGATCCTGGCATAACTGGAAATAGGCATCAATGCCATGGTAGGCAGCCTACTCTGCACCCCGTAGCCCCTCAGCGGTGGCCTCCCTGAGCACCAAGGTGAGGGCAGGGGTGCCTGGAGTTTCTCACTCAACTACCACAGCCAAACCTTCTCCCAGCTCCTGCCCGTACACCCTCTGACACTTCCCTGGCTCCAGCGGAGGAAGCAGATAAGGCATCAGAGGTGCGCCAGACACCTCGCTCAGGTACACCATCTCCCGCCGGGACTTCACCTGAATCACCATGAGGCCGCACCTGTCAGCATGCGTTAGGGTCTCCTCGTCAATTTGCCCCCAAACCACCACCACGTTAATAGCCGCGGCTGCCAGCTGGGCCATCTGCTTTTCTATTAGCCTCTCGCTGCCCTTCCTGAACTCGGTCAGGTCATCAGGACTAGAGAGACGAGCCGTGGCCGGGGCACTGGGGCCGGCGGGCCCGAAGGCGCAGGCCATCAGAGCCACGCTGGCGCCGCTCAGCACCATGGCCACCTGGCCGCAGGGCTTGCCGGGCAGGGCCAGGCCGGGGAGCAGGCACGAGTCCTCCAGCCGCGCCCCGGGCAGCGCGCACACGCGCACGCGCTCCGGCCGGAAGCCGCCGTCCGGCTCCCGGGGGACCCAGCACGCATGCGCCACTATCTTGGTCAAGCAGTCCGTCTGCCACAGCCTGTGCGTGTTGGTCACCGAGTGCAGGGCCCCGAACGGGTCCTCCAGAGGCCCCAGCGCCCGGATGGCCAGGGACGGCAGCAGGGCCAGTGTCTCAGCGGCCGCTGCAGCGTAGGCCTCCCGGAGCTGGGCGCGCGGCAGGCCGGCCCGCAGCGGGCGCTCGGCCTGCGCCAGCAGGGCCTGGGCCAGGAGCGCCACGAAGGCCGCGCCGTCGCCGCTCTGCTCCGCCTGGCTCTGCGCCGCCAACCGCAGCAGCCGGGCGGCGGGGTGCTCCAGCTCCAGCGCCCGGAGGATGTCCGTGGCGTACCCCGTGACCACGGTTTCTCCTTTGGCGGTGACCAGGAGCTCTGCCGCCCCTGGGGGCCGTAGCAGGGCCGCAGGACTCTGGCCAAGGTGTGTGCCGTGGCCAAGCTGCTCAGCAGGTGCTTCTCCTCGGCCGCCGGCATCGCCAGCCGTTCGGGCAGCTCAGGCGCCGAAGGGGCTCTGCCGTCCATCGCCCGCGGGGGCCACCCGGCCTCAGACAGGCGCTAGTACAGCAGCGAGGCGCCCCGGGAGGAGATCTCTGAAGCCCCTCGAGGGGTCAGTGGGAAAAGCAGCCAAATACCCATCAACTGGTGTCTGGAGAAGCCGGCGCTCTGGGCCCGGGCGCAAGGATGGTCTGCTGAGAGCTCAGCCCTAAAACCACCCCCAGATTGATCTGAAAAGGAACGGGGCCCTTGGGGCCTCTGGGGCTTGGTAGCTGAAACAGATCTGATCTTGATTAAGTCACAAGTGGCACATGGAACCAGGGCAGGGAATGAGGTCACAGAAGGATGGACCATGAGTTGGGAGGCCCTGGGGCAGGCGGAAGTCAGGCCCGGTTGTCCCCCAGAGGGGGGACACGCGTACCCGGGGCCCCAGAGTTTCATTTAAACTTCAGAGACAGGGAAGAGGAAACCAGGTGAAAACCCACCCACTTCAAATTCCTGGTGAAGCTGTGGCTCCCGTTGTTTGGTTGGTTGGTCTGGGTTTCTTTTGTTTGTTTTTGTTTTTTGAGAGGGAAATTGTTTTGTTCACTGTCTCATGCCGTGCTCTGTAACGCTAGCCACGTTTGGTTACCTGTGTGCCTCGGCCTCTTTGGCCACCTTACCCGTTTGTGCTGCTCATCAGCTTCCTTAAGGTGTCTGCTGGTCTGTTTGTCTTTCCGGTTGCAGCTGTGTGAGGCTGCACAGTGTGGGACAACTCTTCCCAATGACGGTGATGTCACTGAGCTGGCAAAGGCAGGTCAAGACAAGGGAGGGAAAGAGGCTGACAGCCTGCAGACAGAGTAATAGACATGGACGCAGAGGAGTGAAAGTGACCAGGAAGGCAGCAAACGAGTGAGTGGGGCTGGGGCTGGGGCCCTCCCACCCTTACCCTCAGCCCTTAGAATTTGAGCTCCCGCCTTCCATCCTCCCTCCTTCCTTCCTTCTCTTGCTCCCTCCCATCCTCATATGGTACCTACTGGAGTAATGATTGCTGCTTTTTTAGTTTAACAAATATTTATGAGCATCTACTCTGTTCGATGTACTGGGGTCACAAAGATGGCAGGAACGTGAGACCAGTGAGGGAAAGAGATTGGTACCAAGTAAGTACAACTTCCTTAGGTGTTGAGCAGAGCACCAGCAGGAAGTGATGAAAATACCTATTATGATTAGGGGAGGGACTTCCCTGGTGGTCCAGTGGTTAAGACTCCACACTCCCACTGCAGGGGGCATGAGTTCCATCAAATTTTTAAAATTTCCACAGACAAGAAGAAAGAAAAGGAAAAGAACGTCACAGTGAAAGTTAAATACAATTAAGGCTAAAAAGGAGTTAAATTTGGGCTTCCCTGGTGGTGCAGTGGTTAAGAATCCACCTGCCAATGCAGGGGACACGGGTTCGAGCCCTGGTCTGGGAAGATCCCACATGCCGCGGAGCAACCAAGCCCGTGCGCCACAACTACTGAGCCTGTGCTCTAGAGCCCACAAGCCACAACTACTGAAGCCTGTGCACCTAGAGCCCGTGCTCCGCAACAAGAGAAGCCACTGCAATGAGAAGCCCGTACACCGCAACGAAGAGTAGCTCCCACTTGCCACAACTAGAGAAAGGCCGTGCACAGCAACGAACACCCAACACAGCCAAAAATAAATAAATAAAATAAATAAACTTATTTTTAAAAAAAAGATAAATTTGGAGAAAAAACTCTTTCTTTGCAAAACAGCTTGATTGCTTTGGTAAAAATGATAGTCATTCATTATACAACTTAAAAGGAAAAAATACAAAGAAAGTAAATGTCATTTGGAATCCCAGCCCAGAGACAGTCATTGTTTATATTTTGATGAATATTATTACTTTACACACATATGCTTATATAGCTTGTTGTGGATTTACACAGTTTTACATACGTGAGTTATATGATACATATTGTATATGCTTGTCTGTAATAATTTTCCCCATAATGTTATCTTGGCTGACAAATGTTTCTAAGGAGATGTTATGTTGTCTGAAGACCGTGGACAACTTTTTTTTTTGACTGAGCCCTGCGGCATGCAGGATCTTAGTTCCCCGACCAGGGATCGAACTTGTGCCCCCTGCAGTGGAAGTGCAGAGTCCTAACCACTGGACCGCCAGGGAATTCCCTGTGGACAACTATTTTGACCTCTTTTGATTGTAGAGACTCCATTAGAAAAGGCGTGATCCTCCACGTCCAGGCTTCTGAAAGCCAGTAACACTGAGGGGAGTGTCACATAACAAACGTGGGTTGTAGGCGGCAAAGAGGACTTGCCTGTTCCCTTATAGAAAAGTAAAATATAACAATCAACACAAAATGTAGCAAAGTATTCATGTATACCTTGTCTATAAAGTTAGTTACTTTTTTCAAGTAGCCTCCCGTAAGGGATCATCTTAGCTCTTTTTCTTGAAAGTAACATATATTTTCCCATTTATTTCACTTATTCAACAACTCTGTTGAGCCACTGCTGAGTAATAGGGATAGAAGGTGAATAAGGCAGACAGCTGGTGTCGTCTCCAGTGGGCTTAGGCTGGGATACATGCAGTTAAGTGGGCAGTCCATCACAGGGCATGAGAGCTGCGATGGGGAAAGCACAGGTGTTGTAGAAGCATCCAGGGGGACACACAACCTTCATCATGGGAAGAACGGTGGTCAGGGTGAGGTGAAGTCTAAAGAGAGCTGAAGGGGAAAAAAAAACAAGAAGTGAGAATTGGCCAGGTGAAAAGGGCTGGCGGGGTGGGAGGGGTTGGGACAGCCTGGTGAGGTTTGTAGCACACCAGAAATAGTCCCGAAGGCTGGAGCTCATGGTGTGGTGGGAAGGAGAGGAGCACTTTGGCTGGAGGGTAGCAGGGACTCTCCAGGACCTAGTGAGCCATGCCAATTTAGAATTCAACCTGAAGGGTGATTCATGGGACTGTAAGTTCCATTTCCATTGTAAAAGTAGATAATTTTCTGTCGTGAAACCCTTAACTGACTACACAGCACAGGGGAAGGTGAGGGTCCAATCATTGCCTTGCACCCTTAAAGGCAGTCAGTTCGTAACACCCCAAACAGTAAATTTTGTTTTTGTTTTTGTTTTGGTCGTGCTGTGCAAGGCATGCAGTATCTTAGTTCCCCAACCAGGGATCAAACCCGTGCCCCCTGCAGTGGAAGTGTGGAGTCTTAACCACTGGACTGCTGGGGAAGTCCGCAAACGGTAAAGTTTGGACTGAAATTTTGTAGAGGTACCTCTACAAAGATCAAACTAACCAAGGAGCTACTGAATCTCAATTTACTTTTTTACTGTGTGGACACTGTCGTTGTTAAATTCACATTGATTTTATTTATTCTTTGGATAAATTGATTAGATGTAAAATAAATGTAAATAATTTGTGTGTGTGTGTGTGTGTGTGTGCCAGGAAGAGTTTGCATGCAGTTAATGCATATAAAAATTTCTAACGACATAATTTTGATCTGCTAAGGTGGGTAGGCATCAATATAGACGGTTTGGTGGTTGTACTGGGTTGAATAGTGCCCCCCAATATTCACACCCTTCCTGGAACCTCAGAGTGTGACCTTATTTGGAAATAGGATTGTTGTGGATGTAATTAATTAAGATGAGGTCATACTGGAGTAGGGTGGACCATTAATCCAATATGGCTGGTGTCCTTACAAGAAGAGAAGACACACACACACACACACACACACACGCACACACACACACATATCCTGGGAGAACATCGTGTGTGAGGAATAGACACACAGGGAAGGTGGCCATGTAATGGTGGGGGC
Source organism: Balaenoptera physalus (assembly GCF_965194825.1). Lineage (NCBI taxonomy): Eukaryota > Metazoa > Chordata > Mammalia > Artiodactyla > Balaenopteridae > Balaenoptera > Balaenoptera physalus. The sequence continues at coordinate 119,786,891 of NC_138887.1, read as the reverse complement.
GGGCTGGGGGGATGCACCTGCAAGCACAGGAATGCCCGGGAACGCGGGCGACCATCTGAAGCTGAGCAAGGCCTGGGACAGGTTCTCCCCCAGAGCCCACCACGAGGGGCCAGCCCTGCCAACACCTTGATTTTGGACTGTTAGCCACCAGGACTGTGAGGGAATACATTTCTATTGTTTTAAGCTGCCTGTTGGGGGTAGCTTTTTGCAGCAGCTATAGGAACCCAATACAGCAGTCTTTGTATATTAATGAAGGAAGGAACCTAATGAAGTGAGTGTGTGTGTGTGTGTGTGTGTGTGTGTGTGTGTGTCTGAAGAGGGGGGCTGTCTGCTGCCTTCTCCCACCCTTGCCCTTCCCCCCAAACTCCCAGATGCATTTAAAAAATTTTTTTATCATTTGAATTTTATTTTTTTTTATACAGCAGGTTCTTATTAGTTATCCATTTTATACATATTAGTGTATACATGTCAATCCCAATTGCTCAATTCATCCCACACCACCCCCACGCCACTTTCCCCCCTTGGTGTCCATACGTTTGTTCTCTACATCTGTGTCTCTATTTCTGCCCTGCAAACAGGTTCATCTGTACCATTTTTCTAGGGTGTCTGCTGCCTTCTCCCGCCCCTGCCCTTCCCCCCAAACTCCCAGAGGCATTTTTTAGAAAACTGTGGTCTTCTACACAGTAGATGTAAATATTTAATCTTTCTATTTGTATGTTTTTCTTAATTTTTTTTTTTGGCTGCCTTGGGTCTTTGTTGCTTCGCGCGGGCTTTCTCGAGTTGTAGCGAGCGGGGGCTACTCTTCGTTGCAGTGCGCAGGCTTCTCATTGCGGTGGCTTCTCTTGTTGCAGAGCACGGGCTCTAGGCGTGTGGGCTCAGGAGTTGTGGCTCACGGGCTCTAGAGCGCAGGCTCAGTAGTTGTAGCTCACAGGCCCAGTTGCTCCGTGGCATGTGGGATCCTCCCGGACCAGGGATTGAACCCGTGTCCCCTGCATTGGCAGGTGGACTCCCAACCACTACGCCACCAGGGAAGTCCCTGTATGTTCTTCCATGTTTATTTTTCAGTTGCTTGATTGCCTTTTTTTGTGTTTATCTTGTTCAGTAGTGCCAGGTTTAAAGTACAGAACCCTGGAGGGCAAGATTCACGTCTCTATAAAACATGCTGTGGAACATTTACATATGCCTCATACTCTTTTTTTTTTTCAACTTATTTTATTTATTTATTTATTTTTGGCTGCGTTGGGTCTTGTTGCTGCACGCGAGCTTTCTCTAGTTGCGGCGAGCGGGGGCTACTCTTCGTTGCAGTGCGCGGGCTTCTCATTGCAGTGGCTTCTCTTGTTGCGGAGCACGGGCTCTAGGCGCGTGGGCTTCAGTAGTTGCGGCACGCAGGCTCAGTAGTTGTGGCTCACGGGTTCTAGAGCACAGGCTCAGTAGTTGTGGCACACGAGCTTAGTTGCTCCGCGGCATGTGGGATCTTCCCGGACCAGGGATCAAACCCGTGTCCCCTGCATTGGCAGGCGGATTCTCAACCACTGTGCCACAGGGGAAGCCTGCCTCATACTCTTGTACACAAATTATTTTTGAAGATGACTGTCTTATTTCCTTCTCAGATTCTTCCTTTAATTTTTCTATCACACAGGTACATGGTATGCATTACTGAAATAACTTACGTAAAGCAATATGAATTTATAAAACTAAAAATGCACTATGGACTAAATATGAACTAATTTTAAGTGGTTGAAATTCTTTTAAAAACAATATCTTGGGGGCTTCCCTGGTGGCGCAGTGGTTGAGAGTCTGCCTGCCAATGCAGGGGACATGGGTTCGGGCCCTGGTCTGGGAAGATCCCACATGCCGCGGAGCAACTGGGCCCGTGAGCCACAGTTGCTGAGCCTGCGCGTCTGAAGCCTGTGCTCCGCAACGGGAGAGGCCTCGACGGTGAGAGGCCCGCGCACCGCGATGAAGAGTGGCCCCCACTTGCCGCAACTGGAGAAAGCCCTCGCACAGAAACGAAGACCCAACACAGCCAAAACTAAATAAATAAATAAATAAACCCAAAGTTTAAAAAATATATATATATTTTTAAAAAAAACAAACAATATTTTGACTGAAAAATAAAGGACAAAAAATGATAGCCTATGACTGCAACTTGTTAAAGTGCAACTTTAACAGTAAAAATATGAACACAAATCTTATAAGATCTAGCATTTACGTTCTGAGCGGTCTTTTTACACAACTGTAAAAATTTGGTTCCTAAAAAACCCTGAGGAATTTAAGACTTTATGGGAAAACAAAGAGAGGGATACCATTTAGTAGTGAATCTATGGAAAAGCCTTATAAATACTTTCACGTTCACTAAAACAAAGTGATAAAGACTGCTCTCTCAAGAAAGACATCAATGACATTTTATAGGCCTTCAATTAGTAAGAATGTCTACTGTACCATGAATTTTTATTCACTGTCATTTGTATGCTAGACACTTTGAGAATCTCCTTTGCTCAGTTTCATGAGATGTTGCTTTTTCTTTTTTGCGGATAACCCTTACTCCCACTCACATTTTAAACATTTAATATATGTTTATGTTTATACTACATGTGCTCTGAAAGATTGATGTATTATAGAAAAATGCATTATAGAAAGTGAAAGTCCCTTGTAATCCAACCCTTTAGAGATGATTGCTGCTAACACTTTGGTGCATGTCTACCATATTTTTAAAGTGCCTGTTTAACGTGTACTTATTAGAAAGTAGGCATTCTTTTTTTTTTTTTTTTTGCACTTGGTCCTTCCAGATGCTCGTTGACTTCTGGTTTTATAATTTTGAGGAACCTACCTCAGCTATCTGCCTCCTGGATTTTTGCCATTGTGGTCTCAGAGCTGTGTAATTTGAATGACAGAGATGGAAAAACCTTTGAAAGACCTTTATTTAAGTCGAATAAGTATTCCTTGAATACTTCCTCTGCATCCTGGGTTATATTTTGTTTGCTCTGCCCACAATAACTTCATGCTGGTGAGCCTCCTAGCCATCCTTTAAAACAGCTCCCGACGACTTGTCTGCTCACAGTAGCCAAAGGAATGGAGGTTTAAGGCTGGGTTTACCTTCATCATCTTTTATCTTTCCAGAAGTAACACTGCACAGACTTCTATTTCTACCCTTCCGTTTACTCTACCCACTTTTCTGTTCCCAGTCCCTAGCTGTTTCCTTTAAGAACTTGTCTCCAGCAGGAGTGACTTGCAATTTGCACATTCTGGTCCTTAAATTCTCCCAAGTGCTGACAAGTATACTGAAGTGAACTGTCCTGATGTGGAATTTTGTGCATATGAAACACACAGTTGGAAATGACTCTTCTAATTTCAGTACTGAACACAGATAAACATTTGGATCGATAATCCAATTTTTGAAAGTATACTTTATTTAGTGTAATGTACAGAAAATGAAAAAGAAAGGGTGAGTAATAAACTTTAAATATATCACTTCATACATGTATCTTCATAAATGTATCACTTCATAAATTAGTCATGCATATGTTGTATTTCTATGTATAATAATAGTCAGACACTTTTAATTTATAGTTTTCATTTACCAAGCTAGGTTCTCCCCAATCTCAAATTTTAAATTTAGTAAGCTTGAAAAAGCCAGCAGGAACTAAACCTTGAAGGGATTCAAACGACTGTCTTATTGTGGTCCTCACTTCAGCCCTTTCAAGAAACTATGCTTTAGTCAGAAGAGGCTCTGGAAACTGTGCATGTTTGCCCAAATACACACAAATACACGATTCAGAGTTTATATTCTGGCTATTGGGAAGGGAAGGCAAACAACACAGCAGGAAAAACCGCGTTTTATTCTTACCTTACACTAGAACTGTTGTGAAGATGGAAAGAAATCATAATCAGAAAGTGCCCGGGGTGTCCGGCCTAGAGTCTAAGCCTGTAAGATGATAGTTTACCCCAATCCTTTTACAAATGGTTGATGCGTCGTAATAGTTTTTCCCAATTTAAATCTATGTTTTTCACTCCCCTAGTGAATGGGAAGGAAATCAGAGAAGAGTACATTGTCCAAGTGTTGGTCCGTGTTAGAATACGAAACCCAGAACTCCCCACCTGTAACTCTCCTTCCTTCCTTCCTAAGCGCACATGTCAGATTTCGGACCCTAGCAGCCCCAGATTTCCTTCACCGTTTTTAGGCAGTGTAAGAGGTGGCTTACAAGTCTTTCCATTTTTGTCTCTTCGTCACAACACACCCAACGTTAAAACCAAGTTGTCGGGGTTTTACTGGTTCATTATGTCTCTCAGCACTTTATCCCTCAAAATGCCATCGTTCTTTTTGTCTGACAGCTTTATAAACCCTTTCCGGATCATTTTTAAAACGACGCTGTAATAACGAAAGTATCCCTGGAATTGGAGTAGAACGAAGTTGCACTCCATTTCTTTTCCTCCACCGACGCGCATTACAACGAACGAACGCTGAACGTGCGCCCGGCGAAGCCCCTCCGGCCGGTCCCCGCGCCCCGCCGGGGGTGGGGGTGGGAGTGGTGGCGCGGGGCGCGGGGGGGACCCGGGCCCGCCGCGCGCCGGGGCGGGACGAGCTCTGCACCCGCCCGCCAGTCCGCCGAGGCCGAGCGCCTGCGGAGCGCGGAAGCGGCCCGCCTCGTCCTCGCTCTCCCTCCGCGCACTCCCTGGACCCTGATCCCGGACTCGCTCATCCGCAGCTTGGCGCTCTCCCGAGCCGGAGCCGGAGCCCGAGCCGGAGCCGGAGTTGGAGTCGCGGCGCGGCCCGGCCGCCGCGTCAGAAAAGGAGGGAGCGGGGGCGGGGGAGGGGCGGTGAGGTCAGCGGCGGCGGCGCGTCCGCGGGCGGCGCATGCGCGGAGCGAGCCCCGTGAGTGGCAGCGGCGGCGAGCGGGGGGCGGCGGGGCCGGCGGAGTGGGGGAGGGGGCGGGGGCGTCGCGGCGGCCGTGTGTGGGCGAGACGGCGGCGAGTTTGAGAGGTCTGTGGTGTGGGGGCGCTCTGGGAGACCCGGCGCGGCCCTGGCGCGACGGCCACGGTCGAGTGTGTGTGTCTGTGTGTGGTACACGCACACCCGCAAAACTTCCTCCTCCCCTGCCCGGAGGGCTGGCGCGGGCGCTGAGGGGCCGGCGCTCGCACAGCCCGGAACCCACCACAACAACTGGAGCAGCTGTCAAAACTTCGCCGCCGCCGCCGCCCGGCCTGACGCGGCCCGCGCGGGGGAGGGGCAACCGGCGGGGGGCGCGACCCCCGCCCGCCCGCCCGCCCGCCCGCCCGCCCGCCGCCGTCCCGCCGCTCCCCGCGCCGCGGCCCCTTTCTCCTCCTCGCCGCGGGCGGCCTGGGGGAGGGGCGCGGGCGTAGACCCCCGGGGCCGGCGCCCTTCGTGCCCCCTCAGTAGCCCCGCCCCGCCCCGCCCCGCCCCGCCCGGCGCCGCCCGCCCCGCCCCCGCCCCCGCCCCCGCCCCCGCCCCGCACCCACGCCCGCACCCACACCCGCACCGCCCGAAGCCCGCCCCGCCCGCACCTCCCCGCCCCGGTCCGGCCCCTCCCTCCCGGCCGCCCGCCCCGCCCGCCGCCCCCCGCCCGGCCCCTGCGCGCCGAGGTGCGCGCGCTCGCGCGTATGTGTGTGAGTGCGTGTCCTGCTCGCTCCATGTTGCCGCCTCTCCCGGTACCTGCTGCTGCTCCCGGGGCTGCGGGAAATGCGAGAGGCTGAGCCGGGGAGGAGGAACCCGAGCAGCAGCGGCGGCGGCGGCCGCGGTGGCGGCGGCGGCGGCGGCGGGAGGAGCCCCCCAGGAGGAGGACCGGGATCCATGTGTCTTTCCTGGTGACTAGGATGTCGTCGGAGGAGGACAAGAGCGCGGAGCAGCCGCAGCCGCCGCCACCCCCCCCCGAGGAGCCCGGAGCCCCGGCCCCGAGCCCCGCAGCCGCAGACAAAAGACCTCGGGGCCGGCCTCGCAAAGATGGCGCTTCCCCTTTCCAGAGAGCCAGAAAGAAGTAAGTTGAGTGTGAGGGAGCCAGGCCGGGAGCCAGCCGCGGCGCCGGCCCGGAGCTGTCACCGGCGCGCCCGGCCCCGCCGCCCCCGCGCGCCCCCGGCCGCCCCCGCGGGGTGGGGGTGGGGCCCGCGCGGGCCGCGCGGCTCCGGCCCGGGGCGCCCGCCCCGCGCCCCGCGCCGGCGCCCGGCCTCCCGCGGCCGCCCGCACTTCCCTCCGCCGGCCCGGGTCCGACGGCTCGCGCCGCCACCACACTTTACTTTTTAGTTTGGCCCCGGCGCCGTGTGTTCCGGGGCTTCTCTTGAGAAATTTCTCGTCGATGCCCCTGGGCCTCGCTGGGTCGTTTAGCAAACGAGCCCGGAGCACAGCTGGGTAGTCGCCGGACGGGCTCCCGCTCGGCTCCCAGGCGCTCGGCTCCGGGACGCTCGCCGAGCTGTCAAAACGCCGCGGCCAGGTGGTCCCCCGGCCCGGTTGGGCGGGGGAGCAGGAAACGGACGCAGCCGGAGCTGCTTTTCTTTGTCAGCCGGTCGCTCCTTTAACTTTTCTCGCTCCCAAACCTCTGCTTTCGTGCTTTAATGATATATTAGGAAGTGCTCCGACCGCTTCCCCTCCCCTCCCCCAGCCGGGCCCCGCACTGCCCAGCGCCGAGAGCACTAGTCTGTGCGGTCGCTCCGCGTAGGGGACGGCGTGCAGCAAGTTTTGGAAACGTCGCTGCCACCGCAGGCCGATCGCGAGGAGCACGTTCGTTCGGGTCCAGACGGATGTAAATGTGGCCGAACTTCTATCGGAGTAGCCACTCGCGGCTGTTACTGGGGCAGGAGTCGCTCTCGTGTGCTTTTGAGCAGGCACTAGGGCTGTGCGCCTCCGGCCATTCGCTGGTTAGAAATGTCTTTCTACAAAATGGTTATAGGACAACTTTGCCTGTGGATCCAGAAGCCCGCTTCAGTGCCGGTGAGTCGCTGAGCGCTCGTGGCTCTTGAGGCTGCTGCTGTGGAAGGTCTGTGGCCGTCTTTCGGAGTTGTAGGAAGGCGTGTATTGCTTACTCATTTCATTATATGGTCGTCTAAGGGAACTGGGGGTAGTGGAAGGGTGCACCGGGACGCCGAGGAAAGCAGCATACTTACGGATAGTCTGGTTTTTTCTTGTTGTTGTTTTTTCTTCTTTTGATGGGGTGCATTCGTTTAGTAATAGCATTGTTACGTTTGGTGATACATAGTAAAAATAGCGTTAACGCAAGGCAGAGAACAGGGTTGTGGGAAACCCGTGAAGCTCTGCACTGGACGTGCTCTTTTTCGCTTTGCTATTCTTTTACTATGAACATGATTCAGGGCCTTCGACTTGCCCTCCATATTTTATTGCCAGCTCTTACCTAGCTATGACAAATCGTGAGGGAAACAAGTACAGGATGTATACATTATTACATTAGTTTCTTTGTGATACAAAGTTGGGGTTTATTATACCACTTGCGTTGTAATGTCTGGTATAAAATGCCATTGTTACTCCTGTATTAACTGAAATTTCGAGAAGGAAGGTGCAGTTTTAAGTAATTTTAAACTTCTTTGCCACTTTTTTGGTATCTTTTAAAGGAACGCATACGAAGCCATAGTAGGGTTTTAACTTGATTGCTTCCCATTTTCACTATTTCTTGGTTTCTTTCTGAACATTAATTTGGGATTATAACGTGTTAGATTTGCTTTTAAATTCTTACTTTAGAAAGAGTAGACCTATCTATGTTGTGCTCCTCACCCCTACACATCCAAGTGTGTGTTTGTGTGAGTGTGCACACTTCCCCTGAGATTGCAGTGAGCTCATTTGTATTAGTGCAACTCCTGGGTGCACCAGAAGAAAGGTTGGTTTAGGGTATTGTCACTTTATTATTTTAATTTTTACTTCTTATGAGTGGGAAAAAGGTAGCCCTTTGAGAAGTTAAAACCTTTCTATAGAATGACACTAATATAACAGTAAAAAAACCCTCAACACTTTGGAAAATGTTTGGAACAGTTCTAAGTCATAAGAGTTTTTTAGATTTGAAAACTGGTACAGCATTCCTTATAGGTAATTAAGTCTAGTGGTAACTTTGATCGTTCCAAACTTGTTAGTGAATTCTTTAAAACTAGGTGTGTCTTTTGAAGGAAATGGAATCTCCAGTCGTTTTAGAAACATGTAAATGGAAACTAATATCTGAAATGGAAAGCAAAGAGAGGGGTTTTCAATTGTGTATCTCTGCACTGTATTAAGATACATGCAGAAAAGACCCTATAGTTAGCTGGGTAGTGCAGACCCTGAAAGTGAAACTGATGTGTAATAAATGTAAATTAGGTTTGTAAGTGTTAAAATTATGTGGAATTGCAGATACGTCAGAAATGAAAATTAATATCTTTGTGGAATGCAGTGGAGATAAAGGTGTTTAAATTGTCTTATTTAGATGGTCGGTAAGTGGGTTGCTTTACCCTAGAGCAGATGCCTTATGACACTATTTTTTTAAAGTAGGTGGTGTATTTGTTTTCGGATTAAAAAAAAAAAGATAACTATGGACTAGTAACTACACATTCTTTGAGTTTAAATGTTTGAGTTTTTAGTAATTAGGTAAAAATTAAGCATTTTCTTGTTTTATAGTGTTAGATAATTTTTGTGTATTATCACATGTGAAAAGCATATGTGGTTATTGGTTTTACATTAACTATTATTACTTTAAAATTATATTTACAACCTAAAATCAAGAATTTTGCACTGAAGGTCTTAATCTTAGAGGCAGAGTTTGAAGCATAGGTAAGTAAATAGGGAAATATCAAGTGGAACAGTGAAATTGGCACATGTCTAAAAGTTCTCTTGCACGGTAAGGACTGCCTATTACTTAGTCTTTATCAGAGGTGCAAGTCTTCCCGTTGGTGCAGAAGCTCCCGCTGCAGGGCAGGCACGCACGTACCAGAGGCTGGAGTTATTTTTCTATTCAGGTGAAGGAAACCCTTCCTGAAACTTTGTTTTTATCTTTTCCTCCTTAGAATATACACCCACATTACTAAGTTGGGAAGCCAAGCGGAGATTCTGCCATATTTCTTACCACGTGAACAAAGTTTATGTCCAGGCTGGGTGGTGTGGGGATGGCTAAGAAGCGGCAGGTGGTGGGGATAGGGTCTCTGGGGCGCTACCCTTGAATCTCTCTGAATCAACTCTTGATACCCTGAACCACTTTCTTTTCAGAGGTCAATTACTGTTATTAGAAAGTCGAGGGATTTTTCTGAGTTGGCGCAGTGGTTAAGAATCTGCCTGCCAATGCAAGGGACACGGGTTCGAGCCCTGGTCCGGGAAGATCCCACATGCCGCAGAGCAGCTAAGCCCGTGCGCCACAACTACTGAGCCTGCGTGCCACAACTACTGAGCCTGCACGCCTAGAGCCCGTGCTCCGCAACAAGAGAAGCCACCGCAATGAGAAGCCAGCTCGCCGCAACTAGAGAAAGCCCGCGCGCAGCAACGAAGATTCAGTGCAGCCTAAATAAATAAATAAGCTTATTAAAAAAAAAAAAGTCACCTTGAGCATTACTGTAGAAAAAATTAGGTACAACCAGTGATGTCATACAAGGGACCAGCAAAAAATGGCTCTGCTGCAGGGGACTATTGCTGTTCTATATTTGTAAGCATTCCCCTCCCCCACCCCCCAAACCTCTCATTTCCATAGCTGTCAACTTGAAATCAGTGAAACAAACAAAAAAACTGTATTGCAGTATAATACACGCAGTTTCATAAAACAAGTTTATAGTTGAGACATCACTATTATTTGTGCTTTTTGAGATGATGCAAATTTGTAATTTTTATTATATTCTTCTTATTTTTCAAGAAATTAGATACAGGGAAATTTTCAGTAGTTACTGGTCTCTAGCATTTAATGGGCACTGAAATGTTTTAATTTACCTGAAAAGCTGGTCCTGGAATGGCAGCCTCTCTTATCTGTCAGGTGGCCTCATTGTAGTTTGCTTTTGTCCTGTTGTTGGTCTTTTCCATGGACTCTCTAGTCTTTGAGAATATGATATTTTTAGTGTAAAATACAAATTATATTTGGTATAATATGGTTATTAATATGTAAGCTATCTGATAAACATGGATTTCCATGTAAATTTTTTTTTTTTTTAAAGATCGTTTTGTGATCTCAGATTAACATCTTTATTCTTTTTTTTTTTTAATTTGATTTATTTATTTATTTTTGGCTGTGTTGGGTCCTCGTTTCTGTGCGAAGGCTTTCCCCAGCCGCGGCGAGCAGGGGCCACTCTTCATCGCGGTGCGCGGGCCTCTCACCGTCGTGGCCTCTCTCGTTGCGGAGCATAGGCTCCAGACGCGCAGGCTCAGTAATTGCGGCTCACGGGCCTAGTTGCTCCGTGGGATGTGGGATCCTCCCAGACCAGGGCTCGAACCCGTGTCCCCCGCATTGGCAGGCAGACTCTCAACCACTGCACCACCAGGGAAGCCCTCCATGTAAATTTAACTGTATCACAACAGTTTATTTTCTCATTTTGAAAATAGGGGTTTAGTACATTTTCCTATTACCAGTTAATTCTTTTTTTAATAAATTAATTAACACACACACACACACACTTATTGGAAAGTTTATTCAGTATCAGCTAAAAATTATGTTCAGGGACTTCCCTAGCGGTCCAGTGGTTAAGACTCCATGCTTCCAATTCAGGGGGCGTGGGCTCGATCCCTGGTCAGAGAACTTAGATCTCATATGCTGTGGGGCACGGCCATAAAAAAACAAAAACAAAGAATAAAATAAAAAGTATGTTCAGTCCAGATGTCTCATAGATTAAAAACTGTATCAAATCCTATCAAGGGTTTCACACACCTCCCCACCAGGTGAGAGCAGAGAGAGAGTATTTAAAGCTCTCCATAACTAAAAACTGACTATTTACACTTTGGAAGATCAGTGAAGTTTCATGGAAGCCCCTCCGTCATAACCATAAGTGCCCTAGAATACAAGGTTACAATACAATCACTACCTGCCCAGAGGAAATATGACTGTGGCCTGGGGAATAACATGCAGTTTTGCAGAAAGGTGGGGGAGAAGGGGAGAGTTAGAGCAGTGTGTCTTGTCACCCCGCAGTGACTACAAATCTGTCATGGTAGAATTAACTGATAAGGGACTTCCCTGGTGGCACAGTGGTTAAGAATACACCTGCCAATGCAGGGGACACAGGTTCGATCGTGTCCTTTTTTTTTTTTTTTAATTGTTTTGGCGCATCTTTTAATTTCAACAAGATGATTAATCCCTTCCTCCTTTAACACTTTATCATGTTTGTGCTACAGTGGCTATTTTCAGAACTGCTTGGCGGTATAAGTTCAAAGGTTATGGAGTGAAATAGGGAAAATCCCCTGCCCTCCCCTCCCCTCCCCATAAATGTATGCCTGTGGTTAGTGTGAAAATCTAGTACAAAGATGAATCTTGAATTTGTAGTTGGAAGTGTCAGTCTGTTTGCAGAATTCAAGGACTTAACACAAGAGAAGCAGGAATGACACAGCTCTTTTTGCACTTTCTCTAGAAAAAGCCTCCTGTAAAAGACAGGAAGATTGTTTGACTTTGCTCCTGCTATTAATGTTGTGATGACAGTAAGTATGTATGATGCACAAACGCTGCAACTGTTTAAGTCTGAGAAATACTTTCCTGTAACTTTTTAGATCTTTCATTTGGCACTGTTATTCAGAGAGCATAAAAGTGTTAAATATATGCTGGGATGGACACTCCGCTCTGGAAGAAGGTTCACTGTGGCCAAGAAGGGTCCCCAGAGATTTGGAGGAAGCAGTACATCAATTATACCTTGAAGGGTTGACAGGATTTAGCCAGATCGAGTGAGAAGAAAGTGAGAAGGTGTTTGGGGTAGCAGAGTGAATACAGTTATTGAGGGAAGTGGAAAAGATGTTTTCTTGGTGGGGGGGTGGGGTGACCAGCACAGAGGTTTAAGGCAGGGGTTGGGGCCGCCCTGTGATGGCCATTGAACACCAGGCTGACGAGAGTCCACGGGTTATAAACTGTTCCCAGTGACCAAGTAGGTAATGTAAATGAGTTGCATGCAGCTTGTAAGCTCCTGAATGACAGCTGACATTTTTAAGGCCTTGGGTTGGGGAGAAAATGGTGAGTCAAAACAGCCTGAAGAGTCCCAGGAGTCTTTATACCTTGCTTAGGAGAAACTGATAGATAATTCTGGCTGATGGCTGCCAAATGAGACAGTGAGACGTTTCCAGATACTCTGGTTTTTCAACAAAGGCTCAAAACTTGGATTTGAATGTGAAAGCTCGTGATTTTTAAGTATTTTCTATTAATTAATAACTAAAACACAATTTGGAACTACACCTTGTGGGCTAGGTTTAATCTGTGGACCACGAGTGGACTACACGTCTTCAGCCTCTGCTTTATGCCTAGGTTACTTTATTTTTTAAATTAAAGTTTTATAAGAAGATACTTGCAGTCTTCCTGAGGACAAGAATGCTGTTATATTATTTTGTGTTCTGTGTCCATCTTATACAGTTGAATGTAGGTACTCTGATACTGGATGATTTGATGATGACTGTTTTAGGAAAAACATCCTGGTCATGATATGAAGAGAGGAGTTACATGGAGGCAGAGATACAGGATGTTGCATAGTCCTGGTGTGAGGTGATCACGGCAGAGGGTAGATTGTTGGTAGTGTGAATGGAAGGGAAGAGAGATTTCAGTCAATGCAGAGGAAAAATTTTGAGTTTCTGGCATAGCTGTCTACAAGATAGAAATGTCTGGGAGTATTTGGGGGTTTGGGAGAAGAGTTTAGGAGCTAGATTAGGATAAATGTGATTTACTTGAAATCACTGACAATATGGAGAATGTGTGGAAAGTAGTAAAAGGATTAGGATGCTTACTTACCCTTAGGAGATGGGCGAAAAAGGGTCAAGAAAGCCCGTAAAGATGAGAAACATGCTCATGGCAACAGAGAAAGGTAGAAAACTAGTAGAGAAAAACTGGCAAGAACAAAATACCCATCAGTGGACTACCATGTAGTTTTGTTGTTTTTTTTTTAACAGTTTTTCTTTTTTTTTTAAATGCACTTTTTTTTTTTTAATTTTTATTTATTTATTTATTTATGGCTGTGTTGGGTCTTCGTTTCTGTGTGAAGGCTTTTTCTAGTTGCGGCAAGTGGGGGCCACTCTTCATCGCGGTGCGCGGGCCTCTCACTATCGCGGCCTCTCTTGTTGCGGAGCACAGGCTCCAGACGTGCAGGCTCAGTAGTTGTGGCTCATGGGCCCAGTTGCTCCGCGGCATGTGGGATCTTCCCCAGACCAGGGCTCGAACCCGTGTCCCCTGCATTGGCAGGCGGATTCTCAACCACTGCACCACCAGGGAAGCCCCAGTTTTTCTTTTAAGTTGAGGTATAGTTTTTTTTTTTCAGCCTGTCTTTTATAGCTTTATTTTTTTAAATAATTAATTAATTAATTTATTTTTAGTTGTGTTGGGTCTTTGTTGCTGTGCACAGGCTTTCTCTAGTTGTGGCGAGCGGGGGCCACTCTTGGTTGCGGTGCCCGGGCTTCTCATTGCGGTGACTTCTCTTGTTGCGGTGAGCGGGCTCTAGGCGCGAGGGCTGCAGTAGTTGTGGCACGCGGGCTCAGTAGTTGTGGCTTGCTGGCTTGAGAGCACAGGCTCAGTAGTTGCGGTGCACAGGCTTAGTTGCTCCGTGGCATGTGGGATCTTCCCGGACCAGGGCTCGAACCCGTGTCCCCTGCATTGGCAGGTGGATTCTTAACCACTGTGCCACCAGGGAAGTCCTAAATTGAGGTATAGTTAATTTACAAATACTTTCAGGTCTACAGCAAAGTGATTCAGTTATGTGTGTGTGTGTATGTATTCTTTTTCAGATTCTTTTTCATTATAGGTTATTATAAGATATTGAGTAGAGTTCCCTGTGCTATACAGTAGGTCCTTGTTGTTTATCTGTTTTATACATGGTAGTGTGTACATGTTAATCCCAAACCCCTAATTTATCATCCACTCCCCCACACCCCTGCTATCCTAACCATAAATTTGTTTTCTTTGTCTGTGAGTCTATTTTAAATTGAAGTATAGTTAATTTACAATGTTGTGTTAACTTGTTTTGTAAATAAATTCATTTGTATTATTTTTTTAGATTCTATATGTAAGTGATATATTTGTCTTTCTCTGTCTGTCTTACTTCACTCAGTATGATCATCTCTGGGTCCATCCATGTTGCTGCAAATGGCATTATTTCGTTCTTTTTTTATGGCTGAGTAGTAGTCATTGTGTATATATACCACATCTTCTTTATCCACTCATTTGTTGATAGACATTTCGGTTACTTCAGTGTTTTGGCTATTGTAAATAGTGCTGCTGTGAGCATTGGGGTGCATGTATCTTTTCAAATCAGAGTTTTCTCCGGATATATGCCTAGGAGTGGGATTGCAGGCTCATATACCATGTAGTTCTTATCAGGACAGAGAGGTAGACCTGTGGGTACCGAAGTGGGAGAATATCTGTGATACATTTGTTGACTTGAGGAAAAAATTTCTGAGAGTTACAAAGCAGTGAGTTTAGTACTAACTCTGTTTTGTAAAAAACATACAGATCCAAACTATGTATATATTTTGTCATAGAAAATGATTTGGAAGGATACCTAATAAATGTACGTGTACTTTCATATGTAGATCTATGCAACTTTTAAAAAGCCAATAAATTTAAAGCCATAATCTTGTTTTACAAATGAGAAAACTTAAGTTCTAGGGACATCACTGATTCCGGAGCCACGATTACCTGAATTCAAATCTGGGTTCTACTACTTACTAACTACATTTGACCTTGGGAGGTGACTTAACTTTTTGTGCCTTGGTTGCCTCATCTGCAGAGTGGTCACACTAGCACATCTAGTTGAGGTTGTTGTGAATTTATATATGTGTAGAATTTAGACCATGTCTGGCACAAACTAAATGCTATTACGAGGCGGTATGATGAGAATTTGCTATTACTATTACTGCTGCTATTGTCAGTTATCTTCACGTCTTATTCTGACATTATAGAATGTTATTGGCTGACATGTGATGAGGTGCCCAACTCACTCCAGAAACACCACGGTATAGAATAATGTAGTACTTACGGTGGGGGGTGAGGGCATAAAGATCTCCTTTCTGCACAGCTGTCCCTAATACAGAGAGAAAGATAAAAAAGCTAAGTCAGCAGAAGTCTCTATAGAATGTTTCTTCTTATGAATAACACATGAAAAACAACCAAGAGAGTTCCCTAGAAGCTGTATGTGTAGTAATGTTATTACAAAATCATTAAAGTTTTTTTTTATTACCCAAACTTGTGTATGTTGTCATAGTGGTCTTTTTATATTACACCTCTGCTGACCATGGCTTTCTTAGTAGGTCTCCCTAAATGAGATGTATTATTAGGTGGTTTTAAAATGATTTTTTATGTTTTTTTATACTGGGTCACTTTTTAAAAAAATAAATTTATTTATTTTATTTATTTACTTTTGGCTGCATTGGGTCTTCGTTGCTGCGTGCAGGCTTTCTCTACTTGTGGCGAGTGGGGGGCTACTCTTCGTTGTGGTGCGCAGGCTTCTCATTGCGGTGGCTTCTCTTGTTGCGGAGCACACGGGCTCTAGGCGTGTGGGCTTCAGTGGTTGTGGCTCACGGGCTCTAGAGCGCAGGCTTAGTAGTCGTGGCATACGGGCTTAGTTGCTCCGCAGCGTGTGGGATCCTCCCGGACCAGGGCTCGAACCCATGTCCCCTGCATTGGCAGGTGGGCTCTTAACCACTGCACTACCAGGGAAGCCCTATACTGGATCACTTTTAATCTTTATATCTCAGTGTTTCCCATTTACATTAGAAGCAACATAGTTGATGGTCATAGTGAAGTTTGTGTGGTTTTGTTCTTAATGTCATCCTCTAGTGGAGCCTAGCAAAAAAAACTTTCTTGATTTCCTGATTTTGGGGATCCTAATGACATGCACATGTGTTGGGGTAAGCACCCAGTTGCATATGAAATAACAATATGAAACATATTAAAGAATAACCATATTCTTTATCTTAAACCTCTCATCAATGAATTGTTCTACTAGGGTTGAAGCATTTGGTTATTAGCATGGCCAAATTTTTTTTTTTTTAATTTTTAAAAATATTTATTTGGCTGCATCGGGTCTTAGTTGTGGCATGCGGGATCTTCGTTGCGGCATGCGTAATCTTTTGTTGCGGCATGCAGGCTTCTCTTTAGTTGTAGCATGCGGGTTTAGTAGTTACAGCACACAGACTCAGTAGTTGTGGCATGCGGGCTTAGTAGTTGTGGCGCGCGGGCTCTAGAGCGCACGGGCTTAGTTGCCCTATGGCATGTGGGATCTCAGTTCCCTGACCAGGGATTAAGCCCGCATCCCCTGCGTTGGAAGGCAGGCTCTTAACCACTGGGCCACCATGGAAATCCCGGCCAAGGTTTTCTAATGTTAGACTTATGTATTTAAGAGAGTTATAGAATATTAAAACTAGATGAGAATTCCAAGAACATTTAGTCTAACTCCTTATTTTACAGACAGTTGAGCCCCAGAGAGATTATAGCATGCTAGAGGTCATACGTTAGGGTGTTAACCTGTTCAGTAAGTAAGTGGGGAGAAGGTAGTCTGTAATATTGGTGACCCCCAGTGAAGCCTACTGGCATTCATGCTGTTGTATAGTCAGCTCCCCATGTATCTTGGTGAGCCCTGTGATTCATTGGAATGCAGCAAAAATGACATTATGCTAGTTTGTGGCTTAAGTTTTAAGAAGGCCTGGAACTTCCACTTTTGCCTTCTTGGAGCACTGTTACCATGCAAGAAGCTAGGTTGTACCTTGGTGGAGAGACCATGCAGAGAGGGGGGGATTCTGAGACTACGTGGGAAGAGAAATGCCCAACAATCCTAGTATCCCAGCTGAGTCTGGCCCCTAATCAACTTGCTCATGGAATTACGGCCACAGACTGACCACCACTGAGACGAGCAGAGGAACCAGGCAGCTGAGCCCAGCCCAGGCTGCAAAATTATGAGTAAATAAAACGGTGGTGGTTTTAATCTGTTAGATTTGGTGGTGATTTGTTATATAGCAATATAGGATGGAAGCAGATGATTTTGTGAATTAAGACACTCTAAGAATAAAAAATATTTGAGATGCAAATGATAAAAATCATTATTGTTTTCCAACTTCTTTTACTGAGATAGGTTAGGTGAGGTTGTCCCCTACCCTCTGGCCCTCATTTCTCTAGGGTATTTTGAAGTAGAGATGGATTTTTATTATTGGGGTATTTAAATGGTATTTAAAAATATAGTTGCCACAGTGTAGATTCGACTAATTTTTTTTTTTTTTGGCCACACCACGTGGCTTGTGGGATCTCAGTTCGCAGACCAGGGATCAAACCTGAGCGGCGGCAGTGAAAGCCTGGAATCCTAACCACTAGGCCACCAGGGAACTCCCTGGACTGTAATTAGATAATGTATAATGGAAAGATAAAATAATTAAGAACATCAGCCTTCAAAAGTATGATTTTACTTTTTTGACTTACACAGAGATTTCATATATATGTGTGTATATATATATTTGAAGTGTCATGAACTCTGTCAGAATACTTGGGTTCTATTCCTAAGCCTGGATTAGGTTTGTCTTTTTGTGATAGAAAACCCCTAAATAATAGTGACTTGAATGGGAGTGTTTATTTCTCTCACGTCAAAGTCTGAAGGGAGGCGCTAGGGCTGGTATTGTGCCTCTGCACTGCAAAATCATCAGGGACTTAGCTCCTTTTATCTCACAGCTCAGACATTTCTGGGATGCGGGTTTTGCCCTCAGATTCCACAGTAGTTACTAGAGCACTAGTCATTCCATCCACGTTCCATGAAGTAGGGTGGAGGAAGAGTAGACCAAGGGCACAATTCTTCTGTTTAAAACATCCTTCTAAGATGTACCATATGCTTCAGCTTGTGTCATATGGCTACATGTAACTGAAGAGGAGGCTGGGAATGTAGTCCTTTAGCTGAGTACGTTCCTGCCTAGGATAGATCTGTTTATTTCTCTTCCAGTTGTATTGCGATTTAATTGACATACAGCACTGTATAGTTTTAAGATGTGCAGCATAACAATTTGACTTATATAAATTGTGAAATAATTACCACGATAATAAGTTTAGTGAGATCCATCATCTCATACAGATACAAAGGAAAAGAAAAAGAAAAAAATTTTTTTTTTTTGTGATAGGAACCCTTAGGATTTACTCTCTTAGTAATTTTCATATATAACATGTAGCAGTGTTAATTATATTAATCATGTTGTACATTACATCCCTAGCACTTATTTATCTTTTTTTTTTTTTTTTTGGCTGCGCTGGGTCTTCACTGCGGCGTGTGGGCTTCTCTAGTTGTGGTGCGCAGACTCCAGAGCATGTGGATTCAGTAGTTGCGGCGTGCGCGTGGGCTTAGTTGCCCCGTGGCATGTGGGATCTTAGTTCCCCGACCAGGGATCGAACCCGCGTCCCCTGCGTTGGAAGGTGGATTCTTAACCACTGGACCACCAGGGAAGTCCCACTTATTTATAACTGGAAGTTTGTACCTTCTGACCACCTTTGTCCAGTTCCCCTCCCCCACCCCTTCCTCTGATAACCACAAATCTGATCTCTTTTTCTATGAGTTTGTTTTTGAAATATAATTGAATTACAACACTATGTTCCTGGTTTACAACATAGTGATTCAGTATTTCTGTACATTGCAAAGTGACCACCACTAGAATAGATTTAGAGCCTTGTTACCAAGGGTGGGGATGGACATTGCAGAAGCGGGCAACAGTCTCCACCAGGTTGAGCAACCTGTCTCCATAGGCCTAGGCTTTCTGGTGTATGAGAACAATGACATTGAACCACTTGGGTTGGCGGATAGATTTCATAATTGATTGGTAGTGACTGCTTGTAGTGCTTTGTCGAACCCCGAGTCCCTGGTTTTCAGCCTCTGCAGGGAGAGGAAGTAGTAGAAGTAATTATTTTGGGTAAATAAGGGAGTATTAGCATGCTGCCATTTATATACCACCCCTGTACACCTTGGCTTTTTTAATGTGCAGTTACTTCAGTTTTTAAAATCTTTTCATTGAAAATATCTGACTCTGGGACTTCCCTGGTGGCTTGTGGTTAAGAATCCACCTGCCAGTGCAGGGGACACGGGTTCGATCCCTGGTCTGGGAAGATCCCACATGCCATGGAGCAACTAAGCCCGTGCGCTACAACTACTGAGCCTGCGCTCTAGAGCCTGTGAGCCACAACTACTGAAGCCTGTGCTCCACAACAAGAGAAGGCACCACGATGAAAAGCCCGCGCACCGCAACAAAGAGTAGCCCCCCGCGCACCGCAACTAGAGAAAGCCCGCACACAGTAATGAAGACCCGACACAGCCAAAAATAAAAATAAATAAATCAATAGATAGAAAATATCTGACTCTTCTGCTAACCTTTAGACCATTTTCTAGTCCTTTAAAAAAATATCCTAATACTTAAAAAAGGGTGCTAATAGACATGAGTCCCAACTTTGTGCAGAACATTCTTAAAGCTGGAGCTGGGGATGATGTAGAGAAATACTAAACTCTTTTTTTTTTTTTTTTTTTTTAATTTTTTTTTTAATTTATTTATTTATGGCTGTGCTGGGTCTTCATTTCTGTGCGAGGGCTTTCTCTAGTTGTGGCAAGTGGGGGCCACTCTTCATCGCGGTGCGCAGGCCTTTCACTGTCGTGGCCTCTCTTATTGCGGAGCACAGGCTCCAGATGCGCAGGCTCAGTAGTTGTGGCTCACGGGCCCAGTTGCTCCGCGGCATGTGGGATCTTCCCAGACCAGGGCTCGAACCCGTGTCTGCTGCATTAGCAGGCAGATTCTCAACCACTGCGCCACCAGGGAAGCCCCTAAACTCTTTTTTATGTGTGTGTCAGAACACCTAGAGTATGGTGGGGCAACAAGCAACCGCAGTTCTTAGTGGCTTCAGAGAGCAAGGTTTATTCCTTGTTCATGCTGCGTGTTCATCGTGGGCTGGCTTGGGAGCTTTCCTCTGCAACACCTACATCCAGGTGGAGGGAGACACCATCTCTCTTCTCCACAGTTGCCCAGGCCGGAGAAGGAGGACATGGGAGGTTGTGCTTTGGCTCTCAGAGACTACAGAAGGGACACACGTTGGTTCCGTTTACATTTTGTTGGCCCGAGAAAGTCACGTGGTAGAATCTAACTTCAAGGGGGCAGGGAAGTGAAATCTTACCATACTTCTGGAGGGAGAACTGGAAATAGTTGGTGAAGAGCAGTGATAAATACCACAGAGTAACATTTAGCTTAGTACAAAAATTCACTTTTTGTTTTTTTGGCTGTGCCGTGGGGCATGCAGGATCTTAATTCTGCAACCAGGGGTGGAACCCATGCCCCCTCCTAACCACTGGACCGCCAGGGAATTCCCCCAAAATTCATATTTGACTTTGGAGTATGTTATGTTACCTATGATTGAATATGACCATCTGGTGGACTGTTGTATTACAATGTATTAATTAAGGGATGTGTTTAATAATACTGTTAAATATAAAAAACATTTTCCAGGACTTCCCTGGTGACGCAGTGGTTAAGAATCCTCCTGCCAATGCAGGGGACATGGGTTCAAGCCATGGTCCGGGAAGATCCCACATGCCGCAGAGCAGCGAAGCCCGTGCACCACAACTACTGAGCCTGCGTGCCACAGCTGCTGAAGCCCGTGTGCCTAGAGCCTGTGTTCTGCAACAAAGAGAAGCCACCACAATGAGAAGCCCGCACGCAGCAACGAAGACCCAATGTAGCCAAAAATAAAACAACAACAACAACAACAAAAAATGTTTTCCAGAGGTAGAAATAACATAGGAAGGCTTGGGCCCTTGATTCTTTCTTTCTCTACTGTACTTCATGCTTTCTTCCTTTCTCCCACCCACATGAAAGGAGGGAAGGAATCAAATGATAAAATTGCTATGTAATGTTACTGAAGTTATAGGTGACTTAAAATCTATCCTTCCCCCCCGCCCCCAACCCCGACAAAGTAAGTTCTTAAAGCATATGTTTTATTTTCAGTCAGGGTTTCGTTGTCTATATGTTTTCTGTTAATCACCCAAGAAGATGTTACTCAGCATCTACTGTGCACTGTACACTGGAGAGACCAAAATAAGACACATCCCTACCCTCGGTTTCTACCAATTTGGAGCAAACTATAATGCAAAACGACAAATGCTACAATGGAAGATTGCACAAAGTACTGGGGAAGCTTAGAGAAGGAAGAACTTTAAGGCTGGGGAACTGATAAAAGACTGCATCTGAGTTGAGTGTTGAAGAATGAAAACAAACTTGATTGAAGAGAATGGGAAGGTGAGGAACAATTAGCACATGGCCGTTGTGGGTTGGCACTTGTCGTGCTCACCAGAAGTTATCTCCTTTGATACTTAACAGTAACATCAGTAGAATCATTAGTTCCAGTTTTACACATGAAGGAGCTAAATTTCAGGAAGATCACATAGTTGGTAAGTGATTGAGTCAGTATTTAAGTCCAGGTGTGTCTGACTCTGGTTTGTGCTGTTTCAGAAACTCCAGTCCAACTTTCAGCTATAAGATGAATAAGGTCTGAGGTTCCAATGTACAATATGATTTCTATAGTTGATAACCCTGTATTATATAATTAAAATTTGCTAAGAGAGTAGAAAGGAAATATTCTCTCTCTCACACTACATATGTGTGAGGTGATGGATGTATTAATTAAATGGGAGGAATCCTTTCGCAATGGATATGTATATCAAATCGTCATTATATCTTACAATTGTATTTGTCAATTATACCTCAGTAAAGGTGGGGAAAAAATGCTCACGAAAGAAAGAAAGAAACTCCAGCCCATTTTGTGAGTAAATAAGGGAAAGTAAATTGGGAAGTTTGAAGTTTTACTGTAGGCAACAGGGAGCCATTGAAGGTGGCTACAGAAGAATAGCATTGTATCTTTTTTTAAAGTCTTTATTGACTTTGTTACAATATTGCTTCTGTTTTTATGTTTTGCTTTTGTGGCTGTGAGACAGGTGGGATCTTAACTCCACCACCAGGGATGGAACCTGCACCCCCTGCATTGGAAGGCAAAGTCTTAACCACTGGACAGCCAGGAAAGTCCCAGCATTGTATCTTTGTTAGAAAAATAACCTTGTCAATAACAATTGGGAAGATGGTATGGAGGGAGTATAGATACCCCATTTGTGGTGTTACAGGGACCAGAATGAGAACCCAAAGTGATTTACCATACTGTTTTTTTTTCTCTTCCAGTTTTACTGAGATATCATTGACATACAGCACTGTATAATTTTAAGCTGTACAGCATAGTGATTTGACTTATGTACATCATGAAATGATTGCTACAATAAGTTTAGTGAACATTCATCATATCGTATAGATAAAAAAAAAAAGAAAAAATATTTTTTCCTTGTGATAAGAACACTTAGGATTTTTCTCATATATAACTTGGTTTTTAAAAAATAAATTTATTTATTTATTTGTTGGCTGCATTGGATCTTCGTTGCTGTGCGTGGGCTTTCTCTAGTTGCGGCGAGCGGGGGCTACTCTTTGTTGTGGTGTGTGGGCTTCTTATTGCGGTGGCTTCTCTTTGTTGCGGAGCACAGGCTCTAGGCACGTGGGCTGCAGTAGTTGTGGCACGCAGGCTCAGTAGTTGTGGCTCGTGGGCTCTAGAGCGCAGGCTCAGTAGCTGTGGCGCATGGGCTTAGTTGCTCTGTGGCATGTGGGATCTTCGCAGACCAGGGCTCAAAGTGTCCCCTGCACTGGCAGGTGGATTCTTAGCCACTGCGCCACCAGGGAAGCCCCTGCTGTTTGGTTTTTACATTAAGGTCCGTGATACATGTTGAGTTAATTTTTGTGTATGGTGCGAGGTATGGTCCAAGTTAATTATTTTGCTTATGCATGTACAGTTGTTCCAAGGCAGTTTGTTGAAAAGACTGTCCTTCCCTTACTGAGTTGTCTTGGCACCTTTGCTGAAAATCACTTGATCATAAATGTGTGGGTTTATTTCTGGATTCTCTAATTTTCCACTAGTCTGTATTCCATTTGTTATGCCAGTAGTATGCTATCTTCGTTACTGTAGATTTATTGTAAGTTTTAAAATCAGGTAGTATAATTCCCCCCAATTTTCTTCTTCTTTTCCAAAATTATTTTGCCCATTATAGGCCCTACACATTTCCATATAAATATTAGCATCAGCTTGCCATTTTCGACAAAAAAGTCTGTTGGGATTTTGATAAGGATTATGATGAACCTGTAGCATGAATCTCTTCATTTTGGTCTTCTTTAATTTCAGCAATATTTTATAACTTTCAGTGTACAGATCTTGTACGTTTTTCTGGTTAAATTTATTCCTAAGTAATTCTTTTTGATGCTGTTATAAATGGAATTTTTTGAATTTTTTAAATAAATGATTGCTACTATATATAGAAATACATTTTTTAAAAGACAGTAAGGCTGATTTTATTTAGGGGGGACTCTACAGTGGGGTTTTGCAGTCGGGGAGAGAGATTGGGCTCAATTCCTGAAGTATAAGTTATATATATGTCATATTCTGTTATCTTGCTAAACTCACTTATTAGTTTTAGTATATTTTGGTAGGTTCTTCAGGATTTTCTACATCCTAACAGAAATCTTTTAACTGATCAGATGCCTACCTTAAAGATCCCAAACCAAGTTTTATCCTGGGACAAAATGTCTTTCAGGTTCCTCTTTCAAATCTTTCTTGATGGGAGTGATCTGTCTGTGTAACTGGCAGCCTAGCAGAGATGTGTCTTTTGACAACAAAATCAATTTTCTGTCTGACTCAGGTGAGGGTTAAACAGAAAGACCCACTAGTTAAGAGAAATGTGTACACAAGTAAATAGGTATATTTCATTTTGAGAAGTTTTACAATTTTTGAACAGAACAGCAACGTGACTTTTGGCAAATGACTTCTTGGTGCTTTAGTTACTTCATCTGCTAAGTGGGATAATAATAATACCTACTTCACTGAGTTGTAAGAATTAAATTAATGTGTGTAAAGCACTTAGCATGGTATCTGACGTAATAATCACTTTATATGTTTGTCAATTTTATTAGTATTAAATAGGCAAGAATTAAGCAGGAGGATTAAGAAAGGAAAACTGCCGAACTGATCTGAGTTCATCCTAGTGTGGGTGCAGTTAAATCTTGGGTGCCTCTTAATCTTTTTTTTGGGTTACAGATCCCTTTGGATATATCCTCACTTTCCACAGAAGAATGCATAATGAATATAGGTATACACATTTTGTATAATTTAAGGGGGAGAGTTCAGTGATCCCCTGAAGCTTATATAAAACCTTTGTAGGGGTTCATCACCCCCGGAATAAGAACCTTTCCTCAGAAAATAAAGTGCTCTGAAGGATCCTGTCTTGGATGCAGAAGGGGATGGAGGTTTTTTCCTCAAAACTGAGTTCTCGAAGGGAATAGTTTAGGAAGTAAACACAGCATTAGTGCTTTTTTCTTGTAGGAAGTCACTTGACAGTGACATTCAAGGGAAGGTTCTCTTATGAGTATTATCAGATTTCAGTGTACTGTGGGTGATGTGCACTTCAGAGTGTATATCATGACTGTACCCAAGAAAGCATGTTGAAATGCATGTGAGTGGGAGTGGGGTTGTTACAGAGATAACTTTAAACTGCCCTAACTTATTTTTAAGTAAATTTTCACAAATTTCAGTACTTCATATATAATTAATTAATAAGAAAGTATTTGTGACAGACCTTATGTTGCAATAGTGAGACGGAGAATTGCTGTCAGGTTTCGGATTTTTACAGGTTAGCCAGGACACAGCTGAGGGAGGTGATAGATCAGACCGCGAGCTTCTTGAACATGGTGCCTGTGATTTTTCAATGTTGTGTCCTCAGTAAACAGAGAGTGCAAAGTTTTGCATAGTCTTATGTTTGTGTTTTTTGTTGTTGTTGTTTTTAAATAAATTTATTTGTTTAATTTATTTATTTTTGGCTGTGTTGGGTCTTCGTTGCTGCACGCAGGCTTTCTCTAGTTGCGGCGAGCGGGGGCTACTCTTCCTTGAGGTGCACGGGCTTCTCATTGCGGTGGCCTCTCTCGTTGTGGAGCACAGGCTCTAGGCGCGTGGGCTTCAGTAGTTGCGGCATGCGGGCTCAGTAGTTGTGGCTCGCGGGCTCTAGAGCGCAGGCTCAGTAGTGTGGCGCACGGGCTTAGTTGCTCCGTGGCATGTGGGATCTTCCCGGACCAGGGCTCGAACCCATATCCCCTGCATTGGCAGACGGGTTCTTATCCACTGTGCCACCAGGGAAGCCCTGTTGTTTTTTAAAAAGTGATGAAGGCTGGCAGTACACCAAGGTGTAGATCTCTTTTCCCTCAGTAACTAACTTATATAAGGAATTATTCTCTCTGGCTTCATTTCTCTTTTATTTTTCCTTTATCTTTACCACACAACCCACTTATTAGCCTCTTTAGTGGCTCTTTACTCCTCCAATTAACTCTCCTTTTTGAACCCTTTATCTTTTGGTCCGTTCTTCTGGGTCAGGGAGAAACTGTCCCACTAGAAGTAGCTGGGCTGTGGTATAGTGTTGGTGACAAGTGTCCTGAGATTCTTGACACTGTGCTAGGTACAGTGCTGCCATTGGAAAATGATACTGGATAAAGAACTTAATGATCATTTCAAGTTTTAAAAAATTGTTTTTAGGTCGTCTTTATTGCCAAAATTTCACATCGGATGTATATTGATGAGATCTCATTATACTTCTCAATACTAGTATTTTTGAGTCTTAATATAGTTCATGGTAACTTTTACCTACCTGTGTTATTAAGAAGCTACTGTCAAATGTAGGTATTTCTTTGGAGTAAAGGTCATTGGGATAATAGTGATAGGTCGGAGTTAATTTGAGCTTTGGTTAAAATAGAATTTGTTTAGTTTAAAATTAGCATGAGTGGGATTATATTATGATATACATAATTCTTTTCTAAAATTTTTGAAACATAACTAGATTATCTTTTTACTTACTAAAATGTCAAAATGTTGTCTTTTTTAGTTTGAGTCTGAATTTCTTCTCATGTCACCATGTAACCTGTGGATTTCTAATTGTAGAAATCTGTTATTTCAGTCACTTAAATTTTATTTATAATTGTTATTACATTAAATATGGAATATGGAGAAAAAGAAATAAAAGTTCACCTCTTTTCATATCACTCTAGCATAGACACTGTAATTTTGATCTATTTTCTTTCCAAGTTTTTTCATATGCATATTTTGTTTCCTTTTTTTTTAAATCTATACGTAATTTTTTAAAATTAATTAATTAATTAATTTATTTTTGGCTGTGTTGGGTCTTCGTTTCTGTGCAAGGGCTTTCTCCAGTTGCGGCGAGCGGGGGCCACTCTTCATCGCGGTGCGCGGGCCTCTCACTGTCGCGGCCTCTCTTGTTGCGGAGCACAGGCTCCAGACGCGCAGGCTCAGTAGTTGTGGCTCACGGGCCTAGCCGCTCCGCGGCATGTGGGATCTTCCCGGACCAGGGCACGAACCCGTGTCCCCTGCATTGGCAGGCAGATTCCTAACCACTGCGCCACCAGGGAAGCCCTGTTTCCATTTTATTAATGATTATATATATATAGAATTTTATAGCCTACTCTCCTCCTTAACATGTAAAAGAAAATTTCCATGTTGTTAATCTTCATAACTTTTTTGAAAGGTGCTTTATTTTCCACTGAGTAGACTGACATAAATGTCCCGTAATCACCCCTATTCCTCCACTTCTCTTAATGTTATTATTACTGTTGCTTATTATGCCATATAAAATGATCTGGTAGCATTTTTGTAGATAAAGTCCTTTTCATATTTTGGATTATTATTATTATTTTTAAAATTTATTTTATTTATTTACTTATTTTTGGCTGTGTTGGGTCTTCGTTGCAGCGCTAGGGCTTTCTCTAGTTGTGGCGAGCAGGGGCTACTCTTCATTGCGGTGTGCGGGCTTCTCATTGCAGTGGCTTCTCATTGTGGAGCACGGGCTCTAGGCGCGCGGGCTTCAGTAGTTGCGGCACGCAGGCTCAGTAGTTGTGGCTCACGGGCTCTAGAGCACAGGCTCAGTAGTTGTGGCACATGAGCTTAGTTGCTCTGCGGCATGTGGGATCTTCCCTGACTAGGGATCGAACCCTTGTCCCCTGCATTGGCAGGTGGATTCTCAGCCACTGCGCCACCAGGGAAGCCCTTGGATTATTTTTATAGGACAGATTTCTATAAGCAGGATTGCTAATTTAGAAGAAAGAAATATTTTGATTCTTAATACGTATTTAGAGGTGAGTGGGCTCTAATGTCCAATTGCTGGGTCTCAGGTTCTGGCTCTGTCACTTACTAGTTGTTGGACTTTGTATAAGCTATTGAATCTCTCTGTGTTTGTTTACTCATCTATAAAATGGGGATGATGATAAAAACCCTGTGATAGGATTTTTGAGAGAGTTAAAGAGGGTTCATGTTCAGAAAACCTTTAGAACAATGCCTGTTAACTTAGTAAGTTCTTACTTAAATGTGAACTCTTATTTTTTTTATAACTTTAAAATGCTCCCCAAAAGGGATGTATCGAATTATAATGCCAACAGCAACGTGTGTTAGGACCAGTTTCACCCAACTTTGTCATGCATGGTGTATTAAAACCTTTATAAAAGGACTTCCCTGGTGGCGCAGTGGTTAAGAATCCACCTGCCAATGCGGGGGACACAGGTTTGAGCCCTGGTCCGGGAAGATCCCACGTGCCACGGAGCAACTAAGCCTACGTGCCACAGCTGCTGAGCCCGCGTGCCTAGAGCTCGTGCTCCGCAACAAGTGAAGCCACTGCAATGAGAAGCCCGCGCACCGCAATGAAGAGTAGCCCCTGCTCACTGCAGCTAGAGAAAGCCTGTGCACAGCAACGCAGACCCAACACAGCCGAAAATAAATAAAAAAACAAAACAAAACAAAAAAAAGCCTTTATACAAACAAACCTTTTTACTTCTTAGCTTAATAATTGAGAAATAGTACTTAAGTTTTAAATTTTTGCTTACTTGATTAGTAGGACTATTGAACATTCCTGAATTTTATTACTTGTATTTCTTGTATATGCTCAATCATGTTTTGTCCATAGTTTATTGGAGGGGGGGTTTTCTTAATGTTTTTCCTATTATTAATTCTTTATATAACACATTTTAAGACATTTACTCTAAGTATTTTGCTTCCTTTGGCTGTATAGAAAATTATCTTTTGTGTAGTTAGGTTCCTTATTTCTTTTAATGCATTGTGGTTTTATTCAAGTCTTTGTAGAAGGAGAGAATTAAGAAAAAATTTTGTTGATTAGGATAACAACACCTTAGGATTTTTGACTTTTTGGAAAGTCAAAACATTTGATTTATTGTCCTTTTTTGTTCAGTCTTATTCTCTGTCTCATTAGTAGGGCACAGTACTGGGAGGAGAAACTTCTTCAAGTTTTTTTTTTGTGTGTGTGAATTTATTTATTTTTGGCTGTGTTAGGTCTTCGTAGCTGTGTGCAGGCTTTCTCTACTTGCGGTGCACGGGCTTCTCATTGCGGTGGTTTCTCTGTTGCAGAGCACGGGCTCTAGGCATGCGGGCTGCAGTAGTTGTGGCACGTGGGCTCAGTAGTTGTGGCTCTGGGGCTTAGTTGCTCTGCGACACGTGGGATCTTTCTGGACCACGGGTCGAACGCGTGTCCCCTGCATTGGCAGGCAGATTCTTAACCACTGTGCCACCAGGGAAGTCCTTTTTCAAGTTTTAATCATGGAATTGTTCCTATATATTTTTTTAATAACCTAGGATTAGTGGTGAATTTCTCTTTTATAAATGAAAATATCGAGAAGTTACCTTACTTCACAGTCTTAATGAAAAATGGTTAAACATATTACATGAATGCAGAGGTGGTTCTATTTCTTTATTTACTGCCACACATATCCTATTTTTCTGTAAGTCTTATTAGTTTTCCTCTCAATATTTGTACTGGCAGGCTGCTAAAGAACAGCCACATGCTTCCTCAAGGTACTTGACTGCACTGTGCCTATAGCTTCTTTTGTAGGTGATATTTAGAATTTTAGGGGAAGTAGTGGGGGAAGTGAGGGGAGCCATAAAGTGGATAAGGGGAATTGATAAGTTAATTAAAGTAGTTAATTAATCTACTGCTGCCCCCAGGATGCTGTGCAACATCTTAGAGTTTGTGCTTTGATGGAAGGGCACAAAAGGAAGTGAAGGAATTCTGTTAATTGATCATAGGAGTGATTTCTCCAAATACAGTATTTTTATTAAATCTTATTGAGTAGTTTTCACCATTGACCAATCTTTGTGCTTCATATACATTTTCTAAAAGACTTTTGTAAATTTAATTAGGATAAAAATCTTGAGATTGAAACTTGTGTAGAATTTTATTCATATTTGAAACTACATTACAGTGGAAATAAAAATGGAAACTTTTGCATGTGTTTTCTAAAACCATTTAAAATAATTCCAAAGTTCATTATAGATAATTCTTGGAATGATATTATTTAACTTTGTGATAATGAAAGAGTAGACTTCTATTTTTTAGTTGTTTTCTTCTGGCCACAGACAGCGTGGCTTGTCTGTCTGTGTACAAGTGTCAATCATGCAATCAGCATTTTTGTAGAAGGGTTGGTTTCTTGGTTGTATCTTAAATCTTAACTCCTTTAATTTTGTTATTCTGAATTTTAGTGGGATTACTATAACATTGTAGGTTTGGAGAATATTTCATGGAAGATGATTTATAATCAATGTTCTGAGTTGGTAAGATTTTACAGGGTACCAGATCTGGAAAAAAAAAAAAAATTTCTTGACTTGGCCTTTATCGAAACAAAGAATTTGATTCCCATTTCCTGCTCTTCTCCCCCATATTGACAGTCTTTAAAACACTTGTTTATTTAAAAATATGGATTCTTTAGTAACCAAGGCCACAGTTAAATCATAATTTAAGCTAGTTTATTAAAACAACAGAAGTAGACTGAAGTTACATAATGTTTCTTTTTATTTTTTCAGTGCCAGGAGTAGAAAACACTTGGCCAGCTTCATAGAAGATTAGAAAGTTTGAGGAGGAAAAGTAGACTTGTTTGTTTATTGAGCAGGAGGGTAATTGTCCATAATTACAGATGCTTGTTTTGAGGCTTGGAAAAGGTGGTTTAAAAAAAAAACTTATATTTAAAAAAAACATGATAAACACCTATAAATAAAAGGAGTAAGAAAAATTTGTCAAAATATGGTTGCAGTATCTTAAGTAGACTTATTGCATGAAAATTCCTTTGTTAAATGGGGGCAGAAAGTGGCTCTGGTTTGGGAGAGTGAGACCCGAGTAGGACATTTTTGGTAGACATCGAAGACCATTTTAGGGGGTTAATATTTCAGTTTTGACCTCCTCACTCCAGATAGAATAGAAAGAATTTGGAGATTTACCCATAGGGTTAACCTAAGGTTTTAACGTTGTGACGCAAAATGTGTTTGTTTGCCTTTGTTTCATATTCTCAGCTCCCAACAAAATTTCATTAAGTAATATAAAATAATAAAATGGACTTGTTGGTTTATTTGAAATTAAATGGTAGGGGCGAAGTTCCTGTAAAAGGTTAGCAAAGGGTTAACCTTAGGGGCTTCCTCTGTTGGCTGTTTCCAGCAAGGTTCCCGATCTGAGCTTTGGAGAAATCCATCCCACCTTTTTGAGGCGCCTGCTACGTACGGATCTACTTTCTCTAGTCGTGCTTTTTCCTCCACCTACCTTCCCCCTCCTCTTTCTTGTAGGCTCCCCGAGTGTGTGTCTTGGGTGTGTGTTTGGTGGTGGGTGTGTGTGGCGGGAGAGTCTCAGAGCTGTAGGAGAAGTTGCAAGAAAGAACCTTAATGCTCATTTGTTTTGTTGTGTGTGGATGGGTGCTGCAGTGGGATCGGGGTGGCAGGTCTCGGTTGGGAGCCAGGGAGTCTGCCCTATTGAATCGCGCTGCCGGAGGATGGATGGTGAAGCTGAAAGTAAAATATTTAAATCGTAGTAAGAATTTGATACATTTTGAAATATTTATATAATTTTAAAGCTCTGAATAAACACTTGGACTCAAGTATTCCGTGGCGGGTTTGAGGATTTTCAACATATTTCTTCATGTGTGTTTAACCCCCAGTTATAATTAGAAAAGAAAAAAAAAAAGTAAAATCTTTGGTCCCTTCACCAGGATTTTAACATATTTCTTCTGGTAATCTGCTAGAATTTAATTAGATCAGAAGAAGAGAAAAAAACCCAACTATTTTGTAGCTAATGTGTTTTAGAGAACTTGTTTCAAGCTGAGAGAAAAACAGTTTGATGAATTTAAATACATGTTCCCTTTTTGTTAAGTAAAAATATGATAGTATAGGTTTAATTTCATTATGTTGCAGTTGAACTCATATTTAGACTTCTACTTATTCTGAGATATTTAATACTTAAAATACTTATGTGTAATATTTAATGTATTTAACCTCAGCTGGCATTAGTTATATATCTTTTTTTCTTGTAAAATCTTGTAGTATATGTTAAGTATGATAAACTGTCTCTTCTGGAATAACTTTTATTATATATTGAAGCTGCAGCAGTGCCTGATTTCTAAGTAGAATTTTCTTTTTCTTTTTTTAAACCTAGGGCATAAAATCCTGCCTGGCTACTTTTCTAAAAGTAAAGTTAAATGATAGTGAAATATATGTTTTATTTTCTGTAAGGCGCATTGAATTGGAAACAATGTATTTTAACAAGTGTTTAAATTTGAATTTTAACTATTTCATAGTGTATATTTCAGAATAAACAGTTGCTGTTTCCAATGTAAAATGTTATATTTATTATAAACTTATGATTGTTCTAGTTGTATAGTTTATGCACATATGTTTTTAGAAATATTTATTTATATATATATATATTTTAAAATTTTTGGCTGCGTTGGGTCTTCGTTGCTGCACGCGGGCTTTCTCTAGTTGCTGTGAGCGGGGGCTACTCTTTGTTGCAGTGCGGTGGCTTCTCTTGTTGTGGAGCACGGGCTCTAGGCAGCACGAGCTTCAGTAGTTGCAGCACGTGGGCTCAGTAGTTGTGGCTCTCAGGCTCCAGAGTGCAGGCTCAGTAGTTGTGGCGCATGGGCTTAGTGCTCCGTGGCATGTCGGATCTTCCCAGACCAGGGCTCAAACCCGTGTCCTCTGCATTGGCAGGTGGATTTTTAACCACTGCACCACCAGGGAAGTCCTGCACATATATATATATATATATATTTTTTTTTTTAACATTTTTATTAGAGTATAATTGCTTTACAATGGTGTGTTAGTTTCTACTCTATAACAGAGTGAGTCAGTTATACATATACATATGTTCCCATATCTCTTCCCTCTTGCATCTCCATCCCTCCCACCCTCCCTATCCCACCCCTCTAGGTGGTCACAAAGCACCGAGCTGATCTCCCTGTGATATGCGGCTGCTTCCCACTAGCTATCTATTTTACGTTTGGTAGTGTATATATGTCCACTGCACATATGTTTTTAACATCTAGACTTATATATGCAAAATGTAAAATAAATACAAGACTAATGTGATATAGCCAAGTCCTTTGTAAATTACCTAATGCCTTATTAAAGAACACTGAACCATTTTTTCTTTGCTTCATTTTAATGATAACAAAAATGTAATTTCTCTGAAGTGTCAAATTATGCAATAGCTTCCTATATTTTGATTTGAGAGGAGTTTAGTAAATTATTTTTAAATGTTTCTTAGCTTTTATATTTCATGGATAACGGAAAAGTGTCTGTGACTTAGCTGAAATATGATGTGTGATGCACTCACCTTGTCCCATCACAGCCATTTGGCTCTTAGTGGTGAAGTGGAACGTGAACTGTTCTTCCTACAAACAAGTGCATTCATTTATGCTGTTTAACTGGGACTGATGACACTGTGATGTTAAAGAAAAATGTGGTCATCATGTGGAAGCTTCCCCACAGTGTAACTTGTATTTTGAGGAAGTTAATCCCAGTTTGTTTTTAGATGTTTTATTTTTAAAAAGCTGTTCCTTGAGTAGAATATTGTTAAACAAATGGTAAACACCATAAAGTGTAATGCTGTAGCATTCCCCTTCAGCTGCCTTCTCCTTACAAAAAAGAAGCCACCACCTCTAAGAACAGTAAAAAGAGAAAAACAGAACAAAACAAAAGACCCCAGAAAACAAAAGCCTTTTTTAATGTGGGAAAACTAATGGCTTATTTAACACTTTCCTATAGCCATTTTTGAAATCTCACTTAAATCTTCCATCATGGGTTAGAATTGGCTGTGTTTCTCTTAGAATTTGGTCTTATCTCTATATTTGGCTCTATGGTTTTGCATAATGTTTTGAATAGTAATAAATAATAACTTGGTTCTTTTTTCATCTTGTGTTATGTATAGACTTCAAGAAATACTTTTCCCTTTTCAGGTCTGGCAGATTAAAGATAAATAATGAAATAAACTTTATATTATCTAAAAGTAAAAAGGACAAAGGAAAAGATGGAATGAAAGCTGAAGTAAATTTAGGTCTGTTGAATTTGAAATGCTGTTGTGTATACTACTAACACCAATAAAACCTAAAGCAATCTAGAAAAAAAGGTGTTAAAAGATACATTTCCATATTTGTGGTAAAATAATTATTAAAATTGAGAAACCATGGATAAATGCGGATGTTTTGGCTTGGTTGAAGTAATGTAAATTAAATCTGTAGTTACATTTTACTTTGATACGGAGTGATGGTCCAGTAATTTTGATGATAGTAATATATACATCCTGTAACTTGAATTATTAGATTGTCTGTAAATACCTCTAAAGATGGTGGTAAAGTTTCAAAAATTATTTAACCTGGCACTCAGGAATATTAGGAAAAAGAAGTTTTATCTATTACATTATAGGGAAAAATGTAAGCAGGATGTGTTATGAATTGTGTTTTCATGAAGAGATCAGTATTCTTTGGTGTTTTTTTCTTAAGTCCATTGAAAAATTTAGAAGTCAGATAACTAGTTGCTTATAATAAAGGTCACCAACCCCTCCTCACTCCTTAGTGCCACTCTCCAAAGGAAACTCTAAATTATTTGTGTGGTTTTTGTGACTAAATAAGCTTATTTTATGATTTATCAATTTTACATTGATTCCTGCTCTGATAAATGAGGATTTGGTTCATTTTTTCTACTTACCCAATAGATGTATCACTTTTAATTTCCCTGTTCTCTTTGCAATTTATGTAATATAATAGACTTTTTCTTCATGTTGATATAGATTGTCTGTCTTGATTTCCCAGGAGTAAAATTGAAGCTATTACTGCTTCTACTTTTCTTTTCACCTTTCCTTTCCCCCTTTCCTTTCCCCTTTATGCCCCTATGTCTGTCATGTCTACTTTGGCATTGTCAAGGTTGAGAACGTTTATATTCTGTTTGCCTGTGACTTGGTTTTAATAGTTGGAAATTGATGAATAGTTGCTACATTATTGTGGTGGTATAAATATTGTTCACAGCAGAGGAAAGGAGAGTACAATTACATTTCCTGTATTGGTTCTTGGTTTTTGAGTCTGTAATTGCCTTTTGTCTTGTCTTATTTGTCATTGTTCTTTCTTCCATGTTATCAGCTTTCCATGCTATTTGTTTTTATTGCTGTTATTTTATGTATGTGAGTACTTTTCCCCTAGGAAAAGTATGATAAGGAAAGGCTTCTCCTAGTCTTTTTCCTTATTCTGGACTAGGTGTTATCTAGACCTGTTACATGTTGTTCTTAGTGCTGGACTCTGCATCACTGCATTTGCACTTTAGCTCTGCTCTTATTGGATCTTTATTCTTTGAGTTACTTCCTTGTTTTAATGCAGTACATCCCTCACAGAAACTTCTAGAAAGAATATGTGGAAGATACAGTTTTGAATCCTGGCATATCTGAAAAAGTCTTCATTAACCCTTGTAGTTGACTGGTGTTATTTTTATTCAAGCCAAACTAAGTTGAAAATTATTTTCCATCAAAGCTTTGAATGCATTGCTCCAGTGTCTTTTAGTATCCATTGTTGTTGTTGAGGAGAAGTCTGATACAGTGTGTTTCTTGTTCCGTTGTGGGTGATGTGTTTTATCTTCCTCTGTGGAAGCTCCTTAGAGCTTTCTTTCTGTCCTTTTTAAATAGAAATTTCTCAAAGATGTTTAGAGGTGGTTCTTTTCCATTATTATTAAACTAAGGACTCATGTTTTTTAATTCTTGGGAAATTCTCCTATTATTGCTTTAATTCTCTTTATAACTCCTTTTAGTTGGTTATTGGGCTTTATGTATTCATGCCCACTCCCCCACCCCCATTTTTTTGTCCTTTTGTTCTTCTGGGCATTTCCTCTATTTTATTCTAAGACTCTGTAATTTTACTTTAGCAGTCATATTTTAAATTTTCAAGAATTCCACCCGGCCCCCCCCCCCCCCCCCAGCATCCTTTTTCCATTTTATGGATTCATAATCTTGAATCTCTTTGAAAATGTTAATAGAGTTTTTTTTAAAGTCATCACCCTTCCTCTTATCTGTTTGCTCTAGGGTAATTGTTGTTTATCTTGGTCTCATTTATGTTGTAGGGTTTTTAATCAGACATCTGCTGATCCTTGTCACTCATATTTAAGACCTAGTAGAAGGGCTCATGGTGAGTTCTTGGTGGGAATTAATGATTAGCTTGAAGTTGATAACCCTTTGTATTCTGACATTTAGGAGTCCATTGTTTTACCCCAGAGTGCCAACACCACCCCCCCCCCCACACTCTTTTCACCAGTTCCCTTCCCCAGACAATGATTTTTTTTTTTTAAGAAAAGATCTCTGCATTTTATTTTATTTTTTAAATGATAATTCTTTTCCTTAAAAAAATTTTTAATACTATTTCAATGATCTTTTATTGAAAGGAGCTAATGTGTGTATGTTTGATCTGCTATTTGAACCAAGAGATTCTCCTTCAGCTTTTAAGCTGGACTAGACCAAAGCTAATATTCACATGTGTATTTTATCCAGTGTTTCAGAATGTGTTAGGTTATAGAAATATAATGGGAGCTTTAGGTTGTATATGTGTTCTGGGTGTTTAGAAAAGAGAATACTCACTTTGTGTGTTGGGCCTTTTACAGCAGGTGGAGGAATAGGAAAACTCACAAAAAAGTTATGAATATGATACCTGCTGGTGAAAATATTCAGATAGCTCAGGAGAGTGTAATTAATTAAAAAGTGTAAGGCCTTTTGCCACTCTCTTCTGCCCTGTATTTCAGAGAGAATTACTGTGAACTCTATTTTGTATCCTTCTTGACTCTTGCTATGCATATATGTTTTCTATTTTTACATAATGTGCTTACATTCATTTTCACACAGATGGGATCATTTTATATGTATTTTAAAAAATTTTATTTATTTGGCTGTGCCAGGTCTTAGTTGCCGCCTGTGGGATCTTCGTTGCCGCCTGTGGGATCTTCGTTGCGGCATGTGGGATCTTTAATTGCGGGCTGTGGGATCTAGTTCCCTGGATTGAACCCGGGCCCCTTGCATTGGGAGCACAGAGTCTTAGCCTCTGCAGCACCAGGGAAGTCCCCTCGTTTTATATGTGTTGCTTTGTGATTTTCTTTTGTCACTTAGTTTATCTTGAACGTTTTCCTGTTTCAGCATATATACATCAATATCATTCATTTCAAAAACTGCCTAATCTTCATCCAGCTGATGCAAATTGAGGGCTTTGCTTATGCCAAGGAGTATTCAGGAGTGTTCTAGATTCTGGGGATTCAGTGGTGCACAACGGAGATCAAGCCCTTTCTTACACTGGACAAATACTTCAGTAGTGAGAGGAACAAAATAAATGTATTCCTTATCATTAATTTCAGACAGTGAGAGGTACCATAAAGAAAATAAAACTGTGGTAATGGTATTGAGAGTGTCCGTTAATGGTTCTGAGAGACAGTAATGCATGTAGTGAGGTTGTCAGGAAGGTCTCGTTGAAGTGATGATATTGAAATAGACCTGGGTGAAATGGAGGCAGTTATGAGAAAGTTCAGAAGAACACGGTTCATTGTGAAGCCCCCAAAAGAAGAATGAGTGTGTGATGCTCAAGGGACCCTCCTACCTCTCAAAATAAAAGGGTGGTGTTACCGGACATTCAGGAGAGCTTACGAGATCGCGTCTGAGAGGCAGGCAGGAGCCTGATCACGTGGTACCCTGCATGCTAAGGGCAGGATCATGGTAAGGAGCAGGAATTTTATTCTCAGCGCAGTGGAAGCCATTGGAGGCTTTTTTAAAAAAAATTTATTTATTTATTTAGTTAGTTAGTTAGTTAGTTAGTTAGTTATGGCTGTGTTGGGTCTCCGTTTCTGTGCGAGGGCTTTCTCTAGTTGCAGCAAGTGGGGGCCACTCTTCATCGCGGTGCGCGGGCCTCTCACTATCGCGGCCTCTCTTGTTGGGAGCACAGGCTCCAGACGCACAGGCTCAGCAATTGTGGCTCACGGGCCTAGTCGCTCCGTGGCATGTGGGATCTTCCCAGACCAGGGCTCGAACCCGTGTCCCCTGCATTGGGAGGCAGATTTTCAGCCACTGCACCACCAGGGAAGGCCCCCCATTGGAGGGTTTTAAACCAACAAAGCTATTGAAGTAATCTTGGCAGGTATGGCTTAGAGTAAGCTTGTGACAGAGGAGAAAGGTGATTAGGTTTTATATGTGTTTTGAAAGCTCCTATGATAAGGTCTGCTAAAGGATTTGATGAGGGGAGTATGAGAAAAAGAAGTAAAGCTGTTGTCTAGATTTTTGGCTTCGGCAGCTTGGGTGGATAGTAGTGTCACTTAAGATTATTAGAGAGCCTAGTGGAAAAATGGGTTTGTAAACTAGATTGGAGTACCCTAATTTATTTAGCCATTCCCTTATTGATGGTCATTTAGTTGATTTCCAATTTTATTGTTATCTTTGTAGTGAACATCCTTGTGCTTGTATAGATTTACTTGTTGGCATATTTTAGAAGGTAAATTCCTAGATACAGAGTTGTCTTATTAAAGAGTACTCGTGCTTCAGGTTTTGATAGCTACTGGCCGATTGCCCTCCACAAATGGAGTATTGACTTAGACTCCCACACAGAGTATGTGTCCGTCATCCCCCGCCCCGCATCCTTGCCAGCAACATATGCTGGGTGGGGCTGGGGTGTGGGGGACAGGGCATACAGTTCTGAAAATGGGAATTGTAGTTCTAATAGAATTTTTCTTTACTAAGTCACCTAAGTACTCTGTTCCCAGAATGAAAATCAGCCCTCATCCTTTTCCTTTTTGTCTCCCCAAAGTCATAACATGTCTCTGGCCATAGTTTCTTACAGCTACCAGTCCTATAGTTGTTGGTCAGTCCTTCTAACTTCGGTGACATTTATGAAGCCTTTCATCATAATTATGATAATAATGATGAGCATAAAGACTGTTCATTGTTTAATGTATCCTATCCTAAATGTGTCACGTGTGCTGTATTAATCTGTTTAGTCATTGCCAACAATCTAAAAGTAAATACTGTTATATCTCCAGTGTTGCCAGTGGAGAAAACTGACAAAGGACTTCTACCAATCTTTGACTATCTTTTCATTTTTTTTTTTTTAATTTTTATTTATTAATTTATTTATTTTTGGCTGTGTTGGGTCTTCGTTTCTGTGCGAGGGCTTTCTCTAGTTGCGGCAAGTGGGGGGGGTCACTCTTCATCGCGGTGCGCGTGCCTCTCACTATCGCGGCCTCTCTCGTTGGGGAGCACAGGCTCCAGACGCGCAGGCTCAGTAATTGTGGCTTACAGGCCCAGCCGCTCCGTGGCATGTGGGATCCTCCCAGACCAGGGCTCGAACCCGTGTCCCCTGCATTGGCAGGCAGATTCTCAACCACTGCGCCACCAGGGAAGCCCTATCTTTTCATTTTTATCTTCTTTTTCTGTCAGAGTGTTTCTTTCTGATAAGTTTGGCACTGTCACTTGAATACCTTTTTTCAGTCATTATGGGTCAAAACACAAACACAAAATAAGTGGCAGAAAGAGAGGCACAGATGGAGTCAATGTGTTGCAGAACACATTCAGTTTGGGAGAAAGCTCTGCTTGTTGGGTTCTGGTGGTCAAACTGCCTAGGTTCAAATTCTAGCCTTATAATTAAGTAGCTGCTTGATTTGGGGCTGATCATTGGTCTTTCTCGTAGCTCAGTTTTATCAACTTTAAAATGGAATAACAGGAATTCCCTGGTGGTGCAGTGGTTAAGAATCCGCCTAACAGTGCAGGGGACACGGGTTCAAGCCCTGGTCTGGGAAGATCCCACATGCCACGGAGCACCTAAGCCCGTGTGCCACAGCTACTGAGCCTGTGCCCTAGAGCCCGAGAACCGCAACTACTGAAGCCTGCGTGCCACAGCCACTGAAGCCCATGTGCCTAGAGCCCGTGCTCTGCAACAAGAGAAGCCACTGCAATGAGAAGCCCGCGCACTGCAACGGAGAGTAGCCCCCGCTCGCCGCAACTAGAGAAAGCCTGTGCGCAGCAATGAGGACCCAATGCAACAAATAAATAAGTAAATAAATAAATTTATAAAAACCTGGAATAACAATAGTACATGTTTTGTCGGGTTGTAGTGGGCAATAAATAACGCATGTTAAAGTGGATAGTACATGGCTAGGGCAGAGTAAGTACTTCATCAGAGTTAACTCTTATATTTACATTATTGGTCAGGAGTGAACAGTCTGTCTAACATTCAGAGCATGGGGAAAAAATACAGGCAATGGAATATCACACTCTTATGAGTTGTATGTTCATGTATAAAGTTAAAGAAATAGTAAATACCACTAGTGTTTTTAGTGAGTGAATTGGGATATACGTGTATTAAGCTTTTATGTTTCTGCTGGGGTGACATAGTCCATGGTTATTTTAATTTGCATGTCTTATGATTGAGTTAAATTGAGTGTATTTGCCACTAGCATTTCTTTTTTTTGCAAATTGCCTACCTGTGCCCTGTACCAGGTACCTTTTGACTTCAAATAACAAAAAGCTTAATTTAAAATGGCTGAAATGAGTCAGATTTCACTTCATATGACCAGAGTCCAGGTGTATTTCAGTAGCCTGATGAAATTATCAAGGACCCAGATGCTGTCCCCTTTCCTGCTTTTTAAAATCTTCAGCTTGGGAGGAATCAGGCTCCCTGACTTCAGACTATACTACAAAGCTACAGTAATCAAGACAGTATGGTACTGGCACAAAAACAGAAATATAGATCAGTGTTACAGGACAGAAAGCCCAGAGATAAACCCACGCACACATGGTCACCTTATCTTTGACAAAGGAGGCAAGGACATACAATGGAGAAAAGACAGCCTCTTCAATAAGTGGTGCTGGGAAAACTGGACAGCTACATGTGAAAGAATGAAATTAGAACACTCCCTAACACCATACACAAAAATAAACTCAAAATGTATTAAAGACCTAAATATAAGGCCAGACACTGTACAACTCTTAGAGGAAAACATAGGCAGAACACTCTATGACATAAATCACAGCAAGATCCTTTTTGACCCATCTCCTAGAGAAATGGAAATAAAAACAAAAATAAACAAATGGGCCCTAATGAAACTTAAAAGCTTTTGCACAGCAAAGGAAACCATAAACAAGATGAAAAGATAATCCTCAGAGTGGGAGAAAATATTTGCAAATGAAGCAACTGACAAAGGATTAATCTCCAAAATACACAAGCAGCTCAATATTAAACAAACAACCCAATCCAAAAATGGGCAGAAGATCTAAGTAGACATTTCATACCAAGAAGACATACAGATTGCCAACAAACACATGAAAGGATGCTCAACATCACTAATCATTAGAGAAATGCAAATCACAACTACAATGAGGTATCACCTCATACCGGTCAGAATGGCCATCATCAAAAAATCTACAAACAATAAATGCTGGAGAGGGTGTGGAGAAGAGGGAACCCTCTTGCACTGTTGGTGGGAATGTAAATTGATACAGCCACTCTGGAGCACAGTATGGAGGTTCCTTAAAAAACTAAAAATAGAACTACCATATGACCCAGCAATCCCACTACTGGGCATATATCCTGAGAAAACCATAGTTCAAAAAGAGTCATGTACCACAGTGTTCATTGCAGCACTATTTACAATAGCCAAGACATGGAAGCAACCTAAGTGTCCATCGACAGATGAATGGATAAAGAAGATGTGGCACATATATAGAATGGAATATTACTCAGCCGTACAAAGAAACAAAATTGAGTTATTTGTAGTGAGGTGGATGGACCTAGAGTCTGTCATACAGAGTGAAGTAAGTCAGAAAGAGAAAAATACCATATGCTAACACATCTATATGGAATCTTAAAAAAAAAAAAGGTTCTGAAGAACCTAGGGGCAGGACAGGAATAAAGACACAGACGTAGAGAATGGACTTGAGGACACGGGGAGGGGGAAGGGTAAGCTGGGACAAAGTGAGAGAGTGGCATGGACATATATATACTACCAAATGTAAAATAGATAGCTAGTGGGAAGCAGCTGCATAGCACAGGGAGATCAGCTCAGTGCTTTGTGACCACCTAGAGGGGTGGGATAGGGAGGGTGGGAGGGAGATGCAAGAGGGAGGAGATATGGAGATATATGTGTATGTATAGCTGATTCACGTTGTTATAAAGCAGAAACTAACACACATTGTAAAGCAATTATACCTCAATAAAGTTAAAAAAAAATCTTCAGCTTGTTGTTGAATTCACTTCAATAATTCACTTAAATAATTATTGGGCACCTATAATTTAGCAGGCAGTAGTCTGTAGCTATGGGAAATAACAGCAGTGAGGAAAACAGGCCATGTTTACTGCCCTGCGAAAGCTTACAGTTTGGTGGGGGTAGGGGACGAGGCGAACAAGAAGGTAGAATGTGCAGTAAGTAAGATGTCGTGGAAGCAAATCATTAAAAATAATAATAATAAAGCAATTAAAAAGACAAATCAAAATGCTTCAGTGACCATATATCCAACTCAAACTTTATCTGTTTAAATGATCTTCCCACTAATAAATCTTTATGTCACTCAAACTTGAACAATAAATCTTCCATACTGAAGTATCTTCCTTGCTTAATTAATTCAAAGGAAAAAACCAAAATGATTAGTAAAGGAAAATGTAGGGATTAACACACCCTTTTAATTTGTTTTAAATATTTTTAAGGTTTAAAAATTGTTTAAAGTTTTTAATTTCTAGTAAGAAAACATTATCTGAATGAATACCCTAATGGCAAACCACTGTAAAAATGTT
This sequence comes from Balaenoptera physalus, assembly GCF_965194825.1. Taxonomy (NCBI): domain Eukaryota; kingdom Metazoa; phylum Chordata; class Mammalia; order Artiodactyla; family Balaenopteridae; genus Balaenoptera; species Balaenoptera physalus. The sequence continues at coordinate 119,744,566 of NC_138887.1, read as the reverse complement.
TCAGCTGCATTTGGGGTAGAGGGGTAGGGATTATCTTCAAAGCACCCTAGCTTTCTTCATGAGAAGGTCAGAGGTACACTGGTTTGTATTATTGCGACATCCATTAGGTGAACTAAGTTGCTTTTCCTTCATCAGGGGCTTTATTTGTCAGAAGGGCATCATGCTTGACCTCCAAATTTGGCCGACAATTTACTGATGAGATTCATAACCTTTGAGTTGCTCTGATATTTTGACATATTTCCCGGGTTCTGAGCCACATCCTGGAAGGCCCACCATAACTTCTGGATCCTGTATGGCTGCAAGAACCTCTGGATCACTAATAATTTAATTGAGCCCAGGCATTCCTGCCATTCCAGGCATGCCCCCTCCCATTCCAGGCATTCCGCCAGGAAAGACACCTGGAAAAGAGCCGTACTGAGCCCCTGATTGTCATCTGGCTTCTTCCTCCCTCTGGGCGCTCTCATGTTCTTCCCGAGCCATCTTGACCCTTTCTGTTCTCCCTTTGATCTCTCGCGCTTCACGTTTTTGCTCATACTTTCTCTGATGTTCAGCAATTTCCTGGGCCCTTGGTTGAACTTCTTTCAGCATTGCACTAGCATCTTCATCATAATCCAGCTTACAGGCAAGGGCTAGATCATGGGCAGCTTCTTCCCAATGGCCCGGAAGTCTGTGTGCTTTCCCTCGCCACTTGTCTGGCTGAGCAGAATCAGGATTTATTTCAATAGCTCTGTCACAGTCTCGGATGGCAGCATTTGGCTTCTGTAATTTGATGAGGACACTTGCTCTTTTGCCATGCAGAACGGCCAAACGAGGATTCAGCTTGATGGCATCTGGGAACAAGTCAGTGGCTTTCTGTAGTTCACCCTCATTTAGGGCATCAGTGGCAGCTACTTTTTTATCATTTGCCTGATCCATCATCTCCTCAGTTATCTCTGCACTTTCATCTCCCATTTCTTGAGGGGCATCAATGTCTGGGTCAGTCACACCTTCATTGTCAATTTCTAGATCACTTTCCTCACTTGATGGTTCATCTGTCTTTATGTTTTCCTCCGCCTTCTTACTGTTTTTTCTTCCTTGGTATTTTCTTCCAATTTAGTTTTATGAGTAGCAGGTGGTATTTTACCCCCCATGCTCTCCACCCACTCCCTCAGGAAGCGCATTTCCTCGGTGTGCAGAACGCTCGGGTCCTGCTTGCACATTTTCATGAAGGCTCGAAGCTCTCTCACTTTGGGGGGTCCATGGTCCGGAGGCGGCGGGCACGGCGAGGCCGTGGCCCGATGTTAAGTGTTATGGAGAAAAATAAAGCAATGCAGGGGGACGGGCGAGGTTGAGTCGGGTTATTTTAATGACGTGATCAGGGAAGGCTTCAATGCAGTGACCTTTGAGTGGAGTCTCAATGGTAGTAAGAGTGCAAGGGCAAGAGGTGCGGTGGAAGAGCATTTCAGACAGAGGGCCTCTCCCGGAGCACACAGGCCCGGGGCAGGAGTGAGCTGGCGCCTTCAAAGACCTGGAAGGAGAGCTGGGGCGGGTGGCAGAGCTGAGTGATGGCTGGCAGAGAGGGGGAGCAGGAAGTCAGAGCGTGCAGGGCCTTGTAGACCGTTGTGAGATGTTTTGGCCTTTCTTCCCGGTGAGATGAGATACCTTTGGGGGCTTTCGAGCAGGGGGCTGGCCTTATCTGATGAACACTTTGCAAGGTTCATGCTGGCTGCTGTGTTGAGACTAGGATGAAGGGGACAGAGGCTGAAGCAGGCGTGGTAGTTACGAAAGTATTGCAAGCAGCCAGGTGAGAGGTATTTTGGAAAAAGATAGACGTCAGAGAAGTGGTTCTGTATATATTTTGAAGGTAGACTGAAAGGATCTGTGGAGGAGTTGGGTGTGAGATGTGAGAAGAAGAGAGGAGTGGTGTTCACACTTCTGGTAGTCCACGTGACCAGCGCCCTGAAGATGTGGTCTATCTCTTCGTGTACGTCTATTTTATTTGGAACAAAAACCTTTCCTGGATGCTCTCAGATTTCCCCTTGGATCCTGTTGGCTGTGATTGGTCATGTATTCCTGTTGTAGGTACAAGTGAGGCCAGGAAAGCCAACATCTGTTCCTCTGAGGCCTTATAATGGGAGGTGGCCTCTGACAGCGAGAACAAGTTGATGGCGGGGGGTGGAGTGGCTGCTGGTTGGGTAACAGTAGTGGCTTCCGTATATCACTGCCCACTTTTCTGTTGGGTTGGTCATCCTTTAAAAAAAAATTTTTTTTAAAGTGACTTGTAAATACTCTTTGCATGTTAAGAAAATAAGCTCTTGTAATAATAGATTCTAAATATTTCCAAGCCATATATTTTAATGAGGTTTTTTACTCAGAGGTCAGTTTTCTAATTTTGAAATAAATGAATCCTTTCAAAGTTACAAGTGGGGGCAGGTGAATGCGGAGACTGATGCATAATTTATAGTTTTTCCTACTCTAGGTGCAAGTGTCATTTTAACCTGAATGCTGGCTAGTCATTCTTTATAAAACTCTCATTTGGGGTCTTGTAAGGGCGGCAGTGAGGTGGATGGGAAAAACAGAACCACCCTGATACCTCTGTGCCCTGTAGATCTCTCTCTCGTTACTGCCTCCTACCACTGAAGATGTGCAGCTTCATCAGAGGCAGTCTTCAGTAAGGTTTTCTTCTTACAGTTTTTTCTTGCTTCTCTCTTCAGTGGTCATTGTCTGCTGACTTTTCCTTCCCTCCCTCCCTCGCTCCCTCTCTTCCTTCACCAACAAAGCTGATAACTGGCTTATTATAACAAGAGAATTTTGTCTTATTATATGATTAATTGTTCATCCTTCAACACGGGAGGCAGTGTAGCTCTAAGATTTTGAGTGTGCTCTTCCTCCCCAGTCACAGCAGAGTTTTGAGCTTCGCCTCCACTACTTACTAGCGGTGTGACCCAGACCGCTTCATTGCACAGCTCCGTTTCTGTTGTGCTAGGGATGGCATTCCCATCAAACACGATGCAAATGCTGCTTCCTGGAGTTGTACAATGTGGTGGTTCTGATGTGACTTTAGGCAGGTTAATTCAGCCCTGAGTTTTCAATGAGATCATGAATGTGGAATTCTAAGAACACTGCCTTTAAGGGACTTAAGAGGAAATGATGAACAATTCCATAGCCCTTCGTTTTTACCTTTGAATAAGGGTGATGACTAATAACTAATCAAGTGGGGAAGTAGGGTCATTGTGAAGTAGCTGTGAGGTATTATGGAAGGTATATTATAAAAACCTCTATTTTTTCCCCCTCTGCACACGTCGTTGTTAAAAAAGCAATTGTGAGTATATGAGTTTGGATCATTTCCACAGTTCACCTGGAGCTCTGAGGCCTTTCCAAGACTCCGTTGTGTTGATGCACAGGGTTGGGGGGGGTACAGATAGGTGAGATACATTTACAGTTGTTGCTTGATAGCTTATCAAGGCATAGCCAAGAGAGGGAATTCAGTGCAGGCAGGTGAAAATATATTTAGTTTTCTTTTTCCAAAGTGTTCACTTTAATATACTTCTGGTAGGATATTAGAACAATTTCTAAGTTCCAAGTTCTGTGCTTAAAATCAGGAGATTCTCTAGGAGTCACTGGTTTAGTTTCTGTGCCATAATTCAAGTAGAGTTACAACACTGTTACAGCAGTTGTTGGGAATTTAGGGGTTTAGGGCTCAAAATAAATGCACATTCACTTATGTCCTTTTTTGTGCGGGGTACTTTTTTGGGGGAATGGTTTTAAGCGTAGATTTACAAGGAAAATCAACCTAGTGCATATTAAATACAGTGTATTCCTTTTGATCAAAACTTGCCTAGAGGAATGTTTTTCCAGTAGGTGCAGAGGGGAGTGTAATCGTAAATAAGATTGTTTTATTCCTTTTTTAAAATTTGGCTGCGTGCGGGACCTTTTTAGTTGCGGCATGTGGGATCTTAGCTGCAGCATGTGGGATCTAGTTTCCTGACCAGGGGTTGAACCCAGGCCCCCTGCATTGGGAGTGCGGAGTCTTAACCACTGGACCACCAGGGAAGTCTCAAGATTGTTTTATTCTTAATGAAGTTATGTCTTAGAGCAAGAGAAAGGTACATAAATTTTTCTTTATATTAGCCCTGTATTATAATTTGACTTACAACCTTGTAGCTTTAGATTTGTAGAGTGATTACTAACCACCTGTCACTGTGCGGATCTGTAAAGACTCCATGGTGAGATGAATGTATGGGAGAAGGGTAGGAGTTATGTGCTAGTGCATATCCAGGCAGAAGGAGCAACTTAAGGATTGGTGGCACAGACCTGCGAAATTGCTCGGCCCATTTGTAAAGTGTTCAGTGTTAATAAAAATACAATATACTGTATATCATAGTTCCCACATTGAATTTAACCATAACTAAGGATACAATTGTGGCTCTAAAGCAGTTGTCTCCAAACTTATATTTGTTTTCTTTTTCTTTTTTAAAAATTTATTATTTATTTATTTTAAAAAATTTATTTATTTTATTTATTTGGTTTTGGCTGCATTGGGTCTTTGTTGCTGCACGCGGGCCTTCTCTAGTTGCGGCGAGGGGGGGCTACTCTTCGTTGCGGTGCGCGGGCTTCTCATTGCGGTGGCTTCTCTTGTTGCGGAGCATGGGCTCTAGGTATGCGGGCTTCAGTAGTTGTGGCGTGAGGGTTCAGTAGTTGTGGCTTGTGGGCTCTAGAGCGCAGGCTTAGTAGTTGTGGCGCACAGGCTTTGTTGCTCCATGGCATGTGGGATCTTCCCGGACCAGGGCTCGAACCCATGTCCCCTGCATTGGCAGAGGATTCTTAATCACTGCGCCACCAGGGAAGTCCCAAACATATTTGAATCATGCCTCCATTAGTAAGAATTAGAATCCTTGGTCTCAAGCATCTGTATCCTTTTTATTTTTCTTTTTGAAATAGTATACATCTATCACAATCCTTATATTAATACGGGTTGCTAAATTTTAGGAGAGCTAAATTTCACATTCCTTATTCATCTCAAGTTCTAGGATTTGCAGGCTTGTGATTAGGACATTTAAGTGTGTTGTGTGCATTCTGCTTTGGAGACCACTACTCTAAAAGACCATGGTATAAAGAGGATTCAGAATGTTTGTTTTTCTGCTTTGAATGTTAAGTGGTATGTAGTGTAGATGGATGGGATAGAGAGAGTGATGAGTGGAATCTTTGAATCCCGAAGAGGCCATTGGAGGTATCAGAGTATTGGTGAAATAAAAAGTTTGAGTTCTGGGTCTGCATTCTGTGAAGGCTGTAAATGAATATTCATGTCTCCTTAACATTTATTTAGTATCCACTGTGCCCCAGGCACTCTTCCCAGCAATTTCATATATGTTACTTAATCCACAACCCTTTTACTGATGAAGAATCCAGCTTGTTAATTTATGTAAGTGGGAAAAAGCCAGAATTTTTCCAGGACTTTGACTCAAAGCTCTTTGTTTTTCTCTTTTTACTACAGCTCTTTTGAGGAGCTCTAAAATCTAGTTGAGGAGTTAGGAGAAATAGACATTCAACAAAGTGTTAAAGAGGAAATTCTAAGTCCTTGGAATAGTGACTGTGTTTCTTGGGTCAGAGCTCTGTCTAGCCAAGTGCATACAGAAGATGTTTAATAAATACCTGTTAAGCATTCAAGGACTCTTAGTATCAAGCAGCGTGGGATTTTAAGACACGTGGACTTGAGTCTCAGCACTTCCATTTCCTAACTGTATGACCTTGGCCAGTTACTTACCCTCTCTGAGCCTGAGTTTCCTTATCTGAAAAATGGGGGACTCAATCTCAGTTGCACTGGGTTGTTATGAGAATTAAATGATAATGTATAAGATGCCTAACTCACAGGGTCTATTATGTGTTACCTAGCTTCTATAATGACTTTGAACACAAACACAGGCAGGTTCTGTACTTGTTATAGCTGTTGGTTCTCTAATCTCCAGGGAGGTGTGTAACAACAGTGCTCTCCTCTAGTTTCTATCTCCACCAGTTCCTTTTGGAGCTGGTAAAAATTAAAAATATCTTATTTTAACATAGTACATTATTTTGTTTCAAATGATAAATAGTAAGATAAAATGTAGTTTTAGTGGCCAGTGTATGGTAAACTCTGATGTCTAGGATATTCTCTTATATCATTTAATTTAATGGGTTTTTTTTTTGGGGGGGGGTGGTAAATACAGGCCAGCGTGAAGAAGAAAATGAAAACATCCACAACTTCACCTTGCTGGCTTAAAAAAATTCCATGTACGTGATTAAGAAATTTAAATTCTATAAACCAGAAGCCCCCTCTATTAGCTTGGGTGTCATAAAAAAAAATATACCAGAGACTGGTGGCTTAAACAACAGAAACTTATTTTCTCACAATTTTGGAGGCTGGAAGTCCCAGATCAAGGTGTCAGCAGAGTGAGTTTCTTCTGAGGTCTCTCTCCTTCCTTGGCTTGCAGGCGGCCGCCTTCTCACTGTGTCCTCACCAGCTCCTCCCTCTGTGTTGTCCGTGTTCTCATCTCCTCTTTTTTTTTTTTAATTTATTTTTTAATTTAATTTTTATTTTAAAAACATTTTTTTTAAAAATAAATTTATTTTATTTATTTTTGGCTGTGTTGGGTCTTTGTTGCTGCGTGCGGGGCTTTTTCTAGTTGCGGTGAGCGGGAGCTACTCTTCGTTGTGGTGCGCGGGCTTCTCATTGCGGTGGCTTCTCTCGTTGTGGAGCACGGGCTCTAGGCATGCGGGGTTCAGTAGTTGCGGCACATGGGCTCAGTAGTTGTGGCTCACGGGCTCTAGAGCACAGGCTCAGTAGTTGTGGCGCACGGGCTTAGTTGCTCCACGGCATGTGGGATCTTCCCGGACCAGGGATCGAACCCGTGTCCCCTGCATTAGCAGGCGGATTCTTAACCACTGTGCCACCAGGGAAGTCCTCATCTCCTCTTCTTAAAAAGACATTTGTCATACTGGATTCGGGCTCACTCTTAACACACTGGTTTTAACTTCTTTACCTCTTTATAGGCCGTATTTCCAGATACAGTCGCACTCTGAGATGCTGCGTGTGTGGGCATCGGCATGTGAATTTGGGGCGCACACAGGTCAGCCCGTAACTGCCCTACCCTTGAAACTGCTAGTGACTGTTATATTTATATAGTTCCAGAAGAAGTTCCTGTTCGTATATCTGTGGGCATATGAAGTTATATAACTAGGGGTAATTAAATTAGTTTCTTTGAACTTAATGTGAACAGTAGCAGCAAAGAATTACTGTAGGTTTGTGCTAGGTTGGGGAAATGAACTTGTTATATGGAACCAGACATGATGGTATATTTATGGGGGGTGTGTGTGTGTGTGTAGTATATATGAGTTTGTTTATGTAAATACCAATATATGAAAGCCTCTTCAATGTAAAGTTGACTAGTTTCATATTTGTCTTAAGTCCTTGATGTGCTAAAACTTTTTGTGTGTGTGTCAACCTATGAGTTTGATTTATTCATTCAGTTCTTACTGCATACATACTGCTGTGTCAGGTACTCTGTTAGGCATTGGAAGTATACAGGATCATAAGATGAGATCCCTGCCCACCAGCCCTAAAGTTGGGTGAACCGGCAAGGGTGGTGAGACAAGTGGAGATATGGACAGGCTTCTGAGTCCTGAAAAGAGGAGGAGCTCTTCGTACCCTGAGGCTTACACAACGCTTTTCTAGAGAAGGTAACACTAAACTGAAGCTTGTAAGGACCGTCTAAAGAGTATTTCAGGCAGAAGGAATAGAACTTGTAAAGGCAGAGAGTTTTGAAGGGGATGATAAAAGGTTAAATATGGTGAAAGTATAACATGGAGAGGAGCGACAGTAGATGAGGCTGAGCTGGTTGCATAAGTTGCATCATGAAGGGTCTTATATGCTATATTAAGAAGTTTGTGGGGCTTCACTGGTGGCACAGTGGTTAAAAATCTGCCTGCCAGTGCAGGAGACACGGATTCGAGCCCTGGTCCGGGAATATCCCACATGCTGCGGAGCAACTAAGCCCGTGTGCCACGAGTACTGAGCTCGTGAGCCTAGAGCCCGTGCTCTGCAACAAGAGAGGCCACCACAATAAGCATGTGCACCGCAACGAAGAGTAGCCCACACTCTCCACAACTAGAGAAGGCCCCGCGCGCACCAATGAAGACCCAACACAGCCAAAAATAAATAAATTATTAAAAAAAAAAATGTTTGTATTTCGTTCTTTTTTTTTTTTTTTTTAAAGAAGTTTGTATATCTGTCTCTAAGGCGTGCAGTGTGCCACCACTGGGGATGAAAGAAGGGGAGCAGCATCGTATTTGCATTTTCAAAGCATCTGTCTGCGTTGGTGTGGAGGATGAACGGAGGGAGATGGGACGTGGTTGGGTGCTGGCAGGTGAGAGAGGAATGACTGCCTGAAAGAAGGCAGTTTGGGGGATGACAGAGAGGCAACAGACTGCAAAGAGGTCTCAGAGGTAGGATTAATAGGACTTATTTAGGAAGGGGAGAAAACTGAAATGATTGAAGTTTCTAGGCGGATGGAACAGATTTGGGTAGAAGCCAGATGATGACAGATTGAGTTTTGGATCTGTTGAACTAAAAGTGCCTGTGTTCCATTCAAGCGAAGATGCTCACTGGGAACTTGGATGTGTGGAGAGTGGGTGTGGACTGGAGCCGAGACTCAGTGTGAAGGTGGGAGTTGAGGGCATAAGAACCTGTCTAGTGAAAAGAAGCAATTGGGAACTGTATTCCAGGGAGCGTTAGTATTTTCACTGGTGGTCAGAAGGAAACACTGTAAAGGTGGCCAGAGGAGCCAGGAGATAGATTTCTAGCAGGTCTGTGTATGATGTACAGTGTCGGTTGTTCTAGGGATAACTGTGGGGTGAGATAAAGATGACTTAGAGAGTGTCTGATAGATTTGACTATCTGCTGTCTGGAATAGTGGGTTTGTTAACCAGATTACAGAAGGTTCTGTGGTGAATTAGAGACAAGAGAAAGAACAGGCACGAATAACTGACGAGACTTTCTATAGAAGGTAACGTATATGGTATCAGAGAGGAAGGAAGCGGGGCTCAGGGATGATGGACATTTAGAGGTAGGTAAGGCTAGATTTATGGGAGGGAGACAGTGGCAGGAATGGTGGTAGCGGGGAGAGGTTAAAGAGAAACAAAAAAGGGAGGGCATTTTGGAGTAAGGGGTTGACTTGGGATCCACAGGATTGGATTGGGATTGGGATTGGGATTCATTTATTCTTTATTTTTTCCTCCCCTACTAAATGGCTATCTTGGATAATCTCTTGAGTGTGAATTGGAATATCCTCAGTTTGTCTCAGGACCAAAGATATATTCTGGTATCAGGAACTAGGTTTTTTTTCCATTTTCAATTACACTTAAGTAGGAAAAGCTGAATTAGTGAATCTGTTACATAGCGTTGAGATAGTTTTCTGGTGATGGGGAGAGGAATCTAGCTAGCGCTCTGAGTTAGCCTGTTACGCTGGGGAAGAAGGTAGTTGTATAAGCTTCCTGGGGCTATTGTAACAGAGTACCAGAAACAGACGTTTACTGTCTCACATCTGCTACAGGCCTCTCTCCTAGTTTCTGGTGGTTGCTGGGCAGTCCTTGGTGTTCCTTGACTTGCAGCTGCCTCACTCCAGTCTGTCTCCATTGTCACAAGACCTTCCGCCTGTATGTCTGTGTCTCTTTGTCCAAATTACCCTCTTATAAGGACACTGGCCATACTAGATTTAGAGCTCATCTTACTCCAGTATGACCTTATCTTAACTTGATTACATCTGCAAAGACCCTATTTCCAAATCAGGTCACATTTCTCAGGTTCCAGGTGGACATGAATTCTGGGGACGGTATTCAACCAAATATGGTAGTTTTAGAAATGCATTTCTAAAGTGAAATTTCATGCATCAATTAAAGTTGTAGAGCGGGTTTTATAATACTAAGGGAATTGTCAAAGCAGTCCCATTAGAATTGTTTTAACCTATTTAGGGCTTAAGTCTCTGTGATTATACATTTTTAGTATTGTAAACCAATTCAGATGAAATCCTGTAAATCTAAATCCGAATTATAAATTAAAACTTCCCCACTTTTATTATTTTTAAGTGTAAGAATACCATTATTACCAAGGAGAGATCATTGAGGATAATCTTTTCTGATGAGAAAATGATGAGAAATGCCATTGTATATTTTAAAGTAGATGGTTGTAAAATGCTTACTGTTGGATTCCCCTCTGCCCCCCAAATACCAGACTGGTTTGTGAAAAAAATAAACCTTTTTATTCTAAATCTAGTAGTAAAAAAAGAAATTTAAACTAGTCTGGGTAGATATCACCTGAAGATATAACTCTTTTTTTTTTTTTGAGTTTCTTTGTACATAATTTCTGCTTTTTTCTTGTGTTTTCAGTTTTCAGGGATGGTAGTAAGGTACATTTTCTTCATTGTCTTGCCTTCTTTTAAAATTTATGTCAGGCTTCATCTAGGTCTTTCTGCTGTATTTTAGACCAGTGCTGTCCAGTAGTGCTTTCTGTAGCGATGGACATGCTCTATATCTATGCTTTTCACTGGGGTAGCCGCTGGAAATGGAGCTGGTGGGACTGAGGAGCTGAATTTTAACAGTATTTAATTTTAATTTTAATTCATTTAAATTTAAATAGTCACATGTAGCTAGTAGCTACTGTGTTGCTCAGCCCAATTCTAGACTTCTCTCCGATTTCTCTCTCCAGCCCTGCCTTCCTTTTCTCTCAGGTGGTCATTGTTATTAGTTTGGGGTCTGTCCTACCAAAATTTTTTGGTGTATATGTAAGAAATACATGCACATGTTTGAATATATACTGGTTTTAAAAAAAAAACATTTATTTATTTATTTTTGGCTGCATTGTGTCTTCGTTGTTGTGTGCTGGCTTTCTCTGGTTGTGGCCTGCAGGCTTCTCATTGCAGTGGCTTCTCTTGTGGAGCACAGGCTCTAGGTGCGCGAGCTTCAGTAGTTGTGGCGCACAGGCTCAGTAGTTGTGGTGCACGGGCTTAGTTGCTCTGTGGCGTGTGGGATCTTCCCGGACCAGGGCTTGAACCCGTGTCCCCTGCATTGGCAGGCGGATTCTTAATCACTGTACCACCAGGGGAGTCCTGTGTGTGTGTTTTTAAATGTATTAAAAGAGATTTACTTACAGATGTGTAAACACATGTATATCCATGTATATGAGTGAAATTGATCAAATGATATATTCATTTTAAAGGGCTACATTTTTTTTTCCTCCCAACCTGGACGCTTCACTCTACATATTATGCTAATGTGGGATTTGGGGAGTTTGATCAGTTTACATTACTGTAAATCATAGATATGTCTTTAAAGTATTTCTAATTGTAACAGTACACGTGCTCATCATAAATTCGAACTCTAACAAAAGGTATAAATCACAAGTGCAGGTCTACTCCCCAGAGGTAATCACTGGAAACTTTCTTGTATTTCTTTCCAGATGTTCTTCATTTGTAGGTAAGAGATGTATGTATGTAGGGAAAAAAAAAAAAAAAAGATATAGGTATGTATTTTTTGAAAACAAATGGAATTATGCTGTAAACACTGTTCTGTAACTTGCTTCTTTTGCTTAACAGTGTATTTTGTACATCTTTTCATAGATACCTGTTGATTAATAATGTAGGTACAATTCAGTGATAATTGAAATAAAGTGTTTTTCCATTTACTGAATCCTATTTTTTTTAATTAGGTTTTTTTTTTTCCGTTGTACCGGGTCTTAGTTGCGGCATGCATGTGGGATCTAGTTCCCTGACCAGGGATGAACCTGGGCCCCCTGCATTGGGAGCATGGAGTCTTACCCACTGTGCCCCCAGGGAAGTCCCCTTGAATCCTATTTTTAAAAATTACTAATATTATTAAATCATGTTATATAATTGTCAGTAGGGATGGCTCAGGTAAAATCTAATAGGAAAGGCTGGATTAAAATTTTAAACTTGTGGGACTTTCCTGGTGGTCCATTGGTTAAGACTCTGTGCTCCCAATGTAAGGGGCACAGGTTTGATCCCTGGTCAGGGAACTAAGATCCCACATGCCGCATGGCGTGGCCAAAAAAACAAAAAAACAAAAACTTATACTACATATGCCTATTTGCAAGTGTAACAGAGTTTGGTCTTTTTAATGTACTTGGTCTTTTAAAAATGTCTTATTCTGATGTCTCTTGTCTATTGTAAAACCCCACTTAAACTTTTGGGAGCTGATTTCTGTCTTTTTGCTTTAAGATAACACTGTTCTGCAGTTATTCTTCTGAGAGATGGAAGTGATTTTTTTTTTCAAGGAATGCATAGCAAAATTAGCAAAATTCTGTATTAAATGTGTTCACTCTGGTTCCACTTACGGGTCTTATGACCTTAGAAGATGCTTAAGAGCCTGAGCTCTGTGTTAATCCAGGGCTGGTTCAAATCCTGGATGCACCACTTAATAATTAATTGTGTGACCATCATCCTCTCCCTGCTTCAGTTTTCTTGTCTGTAAAATGAGGAGTGATGATTGATGTGATGGGTCCATAAAAAGTACTGTGTTAGTTGAAATTATGACACCTGCTGTAACAGATAAACCCTGAAATCTCAGGGGCTTAAGGAAATAATAGTTTATTCTACCGGGACTTGAGTTAATCTGTTCTCTGATGTCTTCTACACATGACTTCCAAGATTGCCCTGGGCATTGATATCCACCTGGCAGATGGGGGAGGGAGGGGTGCAGGATCGTGTGGGAGCTTTGGAGGTAGGGCCTGGGAGTAGTGAAGAGGTATCCAGCACTTTCGCCCACATTTCACTGTCAGGAACTCAGACACATGGCAGGGAGGTTGGGAAATGTAGCCTAGCTGCTTGCCCAGGAGGACAGGGAAAATGCGTTTGGTGAATAACCAGCCAGTCTTTGCAGTAAGTACTCAGCCCAGCAGATGGTTCTAAAGTTGTTGTTAAGCAAGTCACTTTACCTCTTGGTGGTGGTGGGGGGGGGGTGTCTGTGTTTCCGTCTGTGAAGGGAGGAGGAGGGTGGTCATGATGAGGGGAATGGTTAACATTTGTTGAGAACTGCTGTGAAGCTCTGTTTTAGGAGAACTGTATATTATAACTGTGTTCATTCATTTAATTCTTTAAGAAGTCCTCTAAGGTAAAGACAATTATCATCCTTTTTTTTCTTTTTAACATCCAAGGAAACTAAGGCCCAGACGGAGTCATACATGGAGTTAGGATTTGAACCCAGGCAGTGTTCACTGCAGGGTCTGTGCTTTTAACACGCCCTACTGAAAGTCCTGTGTAAACACAGCTTCATTTAACCCCCTGGACCCTGCTGTGTCCTGAATCTTTCTTCTCTTGGTGTCTTTTCTTCAGCGGAGGTCTTCTTTGTGCCAAAATAATTTCTTTCAAGTTGCTGCCACCTCCATCTGTGATCTTTTTTTCCTTCCCTCCACTTGCCCTGATATTCAGTAGACTTATAGTCACTCCTTTTCCCTCTCTACCTGGTTTTTTTTTTTTTAACTTTCTATTAGAGAAAATTTGCCCATATCCAAGTGTGTAGAGAATAGTATAATGAACCCCAAAGTACCCATCTTCTAGCTTAAACAGTCATCAATACATGGCCAGTGTTGTTTCATTTATACTGTTACCCACTTCTCCTTTTCTGTTATTTTGAAACAAACTACAGGCATAATTTCATTTATAAATATTTGAGAATGTGTCTCTAAAAAGTAAAGACTTAAGAAAACCCAAATACCACCCTCATACCTAAAAATAGTTAACAGTTAAGTCCAGAATACCATCAGATATTGAGTGTTCAGTTTAAGCAGGTGTCTCAATTTAAAACAAAACAAAACAAAACCAGTTTGTTTGAATCAGGAGCTGAATGAGGCCCACACATTGTGATTAAGTCTTTTTTACTCTATAGGTCGCTACCTCCTTTTTTCCTTGCCATTTATTTGTTGAAGAAACAAGTTATTTGCCCTGTAGAGTTTCCTGCTGTTTGGATTTTGCTGATTGTATCCCTGAGGTTTAACATGTCTTTCTAGTCTCTGTATTTCCAAGTTCAAGTTCACCCTTGAACAACCTGGGGGTTAGGGATGCCAATCCTCTGCACAGTTGAAATTCTGTGTATAACTTCTTTGTGTGTGTGTGTGTGTGTGTGTGTGTGTAACTTTAAAGCCAGCCCTCCGTATCTGTGGTTCTGCATCCACAGATTCACCCAGTTACAGATTGTAGAGTACTGCAGTACCTATTCACTGGAAAAAATCCCTATGTAAGTGCACCTGCCTAGTTCAAACCTGAGTGATTCAGGGGTCAACTGTACGTAGTTGGAGCTAGAGGCTTGATCAGATTCGAGTTCCATTTTATTTTCCATGACTGCTGTTCATGTTGCAGTGCTTTCTTTCATCTGGAGGCACATAATGTCTGGTTGTCTCTTTTTGTGATACTGGCAGCTATTGATGACCAGTGTCTGGGTCTGATTCATTTACTAGGTTGTAAAGTGGTGATGTTCTGTTATGCCTTCATTTTATTAGCTGGAATGCTTTTTATAGAGAAAAATCCCCCTCACCTGTTGTTTGGTTGCCTAGTGTAACAGTTTACATAGGAAAGGCAGGATAAATGTTTGATTCTTTCTCTTTCTTTATCAGTTTGTGGTGTAATGAGTTGGTTCATGAGCATTTCCCAACTGTGCTTGATACGTTTTTCTTATTCTTATTTTCTTATGTATAAGTCACTGCGCAGGAAAATATCTGAAAATTAACAGATAAAGGCAAGATTCCACCACAGTCACTGGCTGGTGGGGGACCAGTACAGTGTGGCAGAAATAGTGTTGTACACATACTGGGGAGCACGTAACAGAGGTGCTTAGCTTGAAGGTTGGGAAAGAGCTCTGTAGTTGATCTTGAGCTGCGTTTTGAAGGTTGAATAGCAGTTTGCTCTGGAGGAGGTGATTCCTTTCCAGGCAGAGGGAGCAGCATGTGCAGAGGCTCTGGGGAGGGAGTGAGTTTGTAACTGTGGGGATGTCTTATGGCTGAGCCGAGTGTGCCCGGTGCAGGAGGCTGCAGAGATAGTGGGGATTTTAACTCAATTAAGGAAGAGTTTTGACTTAACTCTGAAGGCCATGGAGAGACACTGAAAGGTTTTTATCCAGGTGAATGACATAAGAAACCCATCTTATGAGGATCACTTTGGCAGCACTGTGGAGAGTGACTCACGGTGCCCTTTTCTGAACTGCTTATACAGATTTGGTTTCTTTCTTGGTATTGCTCCCTTCTTCTTCCCCCATTGCCGCCAACACACACGCACACACGTGTGCGCGCGCGCACACGCACTCTGTCTCAGGCCTCCTTCTAGAGTCCTGGCTCTTGTTCTTTGCAGAGCTTGGGTAACTGTCAAGGCTAGAAAGGAGGCTGTCTCGAAAAAAAAAGTGGTTGGTTGCAGTGGTTGAGAAGTCACTGCTGCTGTCCGAGCAGTACAGTGCTAGGCGTCATAGGAGGAATGATGACAGGAACTGTAGGTGACTAACGAGCACGTAGCTGTGGTGCCAGGCACTGTTCCCAGCATGCTGCTATCCCCGTTGTACAGACGAGCAGACGTGCAGGGGAAGTTAAGGGACTTGCTCAAGGTTATACTCTAGTAAGAGGCAGAGGTGAGATGGAGCCTGAGCATTCGGCCTCATTCGAGTTCGTGCTTTGTGCCTAATGCACACCAAGCAGTCCCCATAACGTGTGTCATATAATCCCACCCCTCCCAGGGTTTCCAGGCCTCTGACCCTTCCCCTTAGTCTTATGTCAACAGAGTCTTTCCCAGGGTTTCTGGTCTAGTAGCCGCCTATCCCATGGCAAAGTGAGAACCCCCAGTGTGGCTGGTGATGCAGTTTGATCCCTGAACTGTGGGGGGAGATGTTTTAGCATTCCTACTGAAAAAATTTTTTCTCACACATACGTTAAACCCAGGTTTCTTAGGTTTTGTAAGACTGCCATTCAACTATAAGTAGTTGAGTTAAAAATGTTTATTGTATCAGAAAAAAATTAATACATCTAAATTATAAATGTTCATCTACAAAAGAACATAAAAATGCCCCACCATCTTAAATTAAGGTTTACAAACACTTAGTGGTATATATTTTTTACATACACCTTAAATTAAGGTTTACAAACACTTAGTGGTATATATTTTTTACATACACATACAAATTATGTATGTATACATACATGTATGGAAAACATGTAGAAAAAATAGAAAATAAACCACCAAAAACTAAGTCGTCCATGCAGTCAGTAAAGTTGCAGGATACAAGATTAATATGCAGAAATCTGCTGTTTTTCTATACACTGATAGCAAACTATCAGAAAGAGAAATTAAGAAAACAATTCCATTTATAATTGAATCAAAGAGAAGGTAAAAGACCTGTACTCAGAAAACAGTAAGACACTGTTGAAAGAAACTGAAGACAACAGTAACAAATGGCAAGATGTACAGTTGTGTTCATGGATTGAAAGAATTAATATTATTAAAATGACCACACTACCCAAGGGAATCTATGGATTCCATGCAATCCCTATGAAAATACCAATGGCATTTTCCAAAGAACTAGAGCAAATAATTCTAAAATTTTTATGGAAACAGAAAAGACCCCAAATAACCAGAACAATCTTGAGAAAGAAGAACAGACCTGGAGGGATCATGCTCCCTGATTTCAAACTATATTACAAAGCTACAGTAATCAGAAGCAGTATGGTACTGGCACAAAAACAGACAAATAGATCAATGAAACAGAATAGAGAGCCCAGAAACAAACCACACTTAATGTGGTCAATTATTCTACAACAGAGGATATACCAAGGCAAGGATATACCATGGGGAAAAGACAGCCTCTTCAATAAATGGTTTTCGGAAAACTGGACAGCTACACGCAAAAGAATCAAACTGGACTACTTTCTCAGAACATATACAAACACACACAATAAATATATAAACTTAAAATGGATTGAAGACTTAAATGTAAGACCTGAAACCATAAAACTTCTAGAAGAAAACATAGGCAGGTATGTTGTTTGACATCGGTATTAGCAGTATTTTTTTGGATATGTCTCCTCAGGCAAGGGAAACAAATGCAAAAAAAAAAAAAAGACAATTCAAACTAAAAAGCTTCTGCACAGTGGAGGAAACCATCCAGAAAACAAAAAGGCCACCTACTGAGTGGGAGAAGATATTTGCAAAAGCTATATCTGATAAGCAGTTAATATCCAAAATATCAATATACAAAGAACGCATTCAACTCAACATCAGAAAACCAAACAACTCAAATTAAAAACGGGCAGAGGAACTGAATAGGCATTTTCCCAAAGAAGACATACAGATGGCCAACAGTCACATGAAAAGATGCTCAGCATCACTAATCATCATGGAAGTGCAAATCAAAACCACAATGAGGTATCAACTCACACCTGTCAGAATGGCTCTTAGCAAACAGACAACAAAGAACAAGTGTTGGTGCGGATGTGGAGAAATGGGAACCCCCATACCCTGTTGGAGGGAATGTAAGTTGGTGCAGCCACTATGGAAGACAGTGTGGATTTTCCTCAAAAAATTAAAAATAGAACTATCATACAATCCAGCAATTCCACTCGTGGGTATTTATCCAAAGAAAATGAAAACACCTACTTTAAGAGATACATGTACCCCTGTGTTCATAACAGCACTGTTTACAATAGTCAAAGATATGGAAGCAACCTAAATGCCCGTCAGTAGATGAATGGATAAAGAAGATGTGGTATATATACACAGTAGAATATTACTCAGCTATGAAAAAGAATGAAATCTTGCCATTTGCAGCAACATGGGTGTGGGCCTAGAGGGTATTATACTAAGTGAAATAAGTCAGACAGAGAAAGACAAATGCCACATGATTTCACTTATATGTGGAATCTAAAAAACAAAAGAAATGAACAAACATAACAAGACAGAGTCATAGATCTAGAGAACAAGCAGGTGGTTGCCAGAGGGGAGAGGGGTGAGGGGATGAGAGAAATAGGTGAGGGAGATTAAGAGGTACAAACTCCCAGTTGTAAACTAAATGAGTCACGGGTATGAAATATATAGTGTGGGGAATACAGTCAATAATTATTATCTTTGTATGATGACAGATCTTAACTAGACTTATCGTGGTAATCATTTTGAAATGTATAGAAATATTGAATCATTATGTTGTGTAACGGGAAGTATCATAGTGTTGTAGGTCAATTATACTGCAAAATCAAACAAACGAATTCGTAGAAAAAGATATCATTTGTTATCAGAGGTGGGGAATAGGGGGAGGGGGGAATTGGATGAAGGCAGTCAAAAGGTACAAATTTCTAGTTTATAAGATAAATAACGTACTAGAAATGTAATGTACAACATGATAAAGGTAATTAACACTGTAGGTTATATATGAAAGTTGTTAAGAGAGAAAATCCTAAGAGTTGTCATCACAAGGAAAACATTTTTTCTTTTTTATCTGTACAAAATGATGAACGTTCACTAAGCTTATTGTAGCAATCATTTCATGATGTACGTTAAGTCAAATCATTATGCTGTACACTTTAAACTTACACAGTGCTATATGTCAATGATATCTTGATAAAACTGGAAGGAAAAAAAAGAGCATTGAAGATTGGTTTGGGAATGTAAATACCCCTCCTGCCCCCCATTCAGCTTACAGATGAATCAATCACAATTTTATCTGTCTGAATGTAAAAGAGAACTAGTGAATGGCCTGAGGACCAGAGGTATGGGATGGGGTGGGGCAGGTTGTGGTGGTAGAGATGACTCTGCTTTCGGGTATTGTGAGAATTGTTTAAAAGGATGGTAAATTTGAAGAGTAAGATGAGTTCAGAGAGGGGGAGAGGTGTACAGGGGATGTTTTGAATAAGGACAGTGAGCCAAGGGGGTTATCTCTCATAAGAAAGAGCTCTGGATAGATAAGATTCCCAATAAATTGATCCCTTAGAGCTATTCTGAGTTGAAAGCTTATCTTTTATCTGAATGGAGCCCAAGTGGCTTTTGGTTTCTCTGATCTGGAAAGATTGTGTACCCCAGTAACTCATTTTGCTGAAAAAGGATATTCTTGGGGGGAGCAGTGGGAAAAAGAATTGGAAAGGCAGATTGTGGCCAGTTGAAAAACGGCCTTAAATGCCCAGCTTCAGGAACTGGGTTTTTATTTGGTATGTTGTAGGCAACCTTATGGAATTTTGAGCAGGTGAAAAATGCAGTGTTAGCAAGTCAGATAGCTAGGGAGGGGAGGGTGGGAGGCATAGACAACGCCAAGAGCTCCAGAGAAAACATCGAGTGAAATAGTTCAGATGGTGGCACCGAGCCTAGAAGGGGATACATCGGAAGGTGAAGCATTACATGGAAAGAGGTGGCAGAATGTGGTGATTAACTGCAGTAGGAACACACAAAAGGAAAGGCATAAACAAACATTACTCAAAGCTTTTAGCCTGAGCTTTTGAGAATAGATGTCAGGAGAGGAAGACAATTTTATTTCTAAAAGCTATTCTAAAATAAATGGAGCTTATAAAAATTTTAAAAACCAAATTTTGAGATTCATGGTGTGTCTAGTTACACTTGCCAAATTATTAAAATTATGTTGTGAATTTAAGATATTTTAAGGCCCCTATTGTAGTAGAAACAGGAGAAAATGGGAGGAACGTGCGTTAGGCAGTCAGGAAGGGTGAGCAGGCTGTGCTGGTCAGACGCCTAGGGCAGGGCTTCTCGTCCTTGGCTGAACCTTGTGGGGGCCGTGCTGTGCACTGAGGGGTGTTTAGCGGCATCCCCTAGATGTCTTCAGATACGGCCAGTAGGCCTGGGGGTGGAGGGGCAAAAACTCTCTGCACCCCGCCGCCCCGCCATGTTGAGAACCACTGCTCTAGAGTACAGAACCAGGACTGCTAAACAGAGATGACTGGCATGCGTAGAGCAGTGTCCGACACAGAGCCAGCACTCAAGTATTTGTTGAATAAATGAGTAATCACATTTTGGCTTTGAATTAAAAAACCCCAGAACTTGGTGAGTGACTACTCAAGCTGCTTTACCACGGAATGGGATGTCCATTGAGCAGTTCTTTCAGGTCTCATTTTCTAACCTGGGTTATTAAACTGATGAGGTTTTTTTCCTCTGATGTTTAGTTGGTTCTGATGCTTTTTGCTGTAAAACTTTCAGAGCCTCTCTGCTGACATTTATTCAGACTTCTCAGCTTGACATTCAAGTCCTTTCTGTATCCTGGATCCATCCTATCTGTCAGCACTTATTTGTTCTCTTCTGAATATGGCTAAATTTCATCCCCACTTCTGCCTACTGTAGCCATTCCTGCTACCTGAATTACTTTCCTCTCCTCCCTTTCTCCACTTTCGTTCCTTTCTCTCTGGTCTGAAATCTTACCCATCCTTCTTTGTGAAGTCTTTACTAACCGTAAAGTGGTCTCTCTTCTCTCAGATAGATTAGTTGCTTTCACAGCACTTGAGCCATCCTGTTTATAATTTGTTTCCCATGTACACACTCCTTAGGTTTGATGAATGTCTCGTATTCGTACTTGTATCTCTGTCCGGGTGTTACTGTTATGTGCTGCGTGTTGATTGAAGTAGAGACTAGATGTCTTGTCTGGGATGTTGTAGGATGAATTCGTTAATTGGGGAACAAGGAGAAAAGTCCTGCTAATATTGAGATTTTATGGTACTACTTTAGGTACGCTTTTAGTCAAGGTTATGACAAGTAGTAAATAAGTGTTCCTAAAAACATTTTATAATGGGATTTTAAGTATATATAAAAGTAGAGGTATTTTATACTGAACCTGTGTTCCCGTCGCCTAGTGGTCAGTCAGTCATGTTTCGTCTATGCTGTCACTCTTCTCCCCTCTCTTCCTCCACCCCCATTTTGAAACAAGTTCTAAATTTCAAATTATCAATACATATTTTGGTATATGACTTCTGTAAAATGTTTAACCTGACTTCTGTAAACTGGTTCAACTGAAATAATGTGAAGATGGAGTTTAGAAACTGCTCAAAAAGTGGCCCTGAAGGAAGTTTCATTGGTGTTGTGAGGGCCTTATTAAGGGGTGAGTGGGAGATGAGGGAGTGGAGGAAGGCAGCGTGTGGGTTCTTTCCAGAAGAGTTCAGGAGGTTTCTTTTTCTTTTATTTTCTGGCCACGCCACACGGCACACGGGATCTTAGTTCCCCAACCAGGGATCCAGCCCGTTTCCCCTGAGTCTTAACCATAGGACCGCCAGGGAAATCCCAGCAGAGGTTTCTTTGAAGAGGGAGAAAACTGAACAACTTTTATACATTTCATTTGATTCCTTGTAAGTTTTTAAAGGAGATAAGAGAGTTTGTGTTCTTATTTCATTGAAGTTGAAAAAAGAGCACAGAAAATTAAGATGCAGTCCCTAAAAAAAACAAACTCAGGACTTGTGACTTAGTATACTAAAGAAAATATTTCAGAGTGAAGAAAATATTAGAAGTTTGAGTTTCTTAATTGGGTTGTATCGTTCATAATTATTGTTTCATACTAACTGGCTAAGAAACATGAGACTGGGAAGTAAATACCCAGGTATATGCAGGTGTAAATCTAGAATTGGGTACAAAAATGAATAAACATCCGAACATCTACTTTGTACAAAGAAAGGTTCTGGCAGGTTCTGGGCAGGGCAGGAAGCCCAAAAGAAGTATGTCTGCCTTAGAGAGTGTACAGTCTAGATAGGAAACAAAAAGTAAAAAGAAAAAAAAAAAACCCCAACTTGAATAGTTAATTAACAAATCACAGTTTAAGTAATGATGAAAAGCATGTGTAAAAGAGATGTCAAGGTAGGACATAATTAATGGTACTAAGTTGAATAGGCCTTGGGGGAAGAAGAGATGTGTAGTCAAGTATATTTTAGAAGTCTATAATTAAAGATTGGAGGAATCTGGGATATTTGGAGTGGAGGGAGATTCCTTTCTAAATTAGCTTTTTAAATTGTGAAATTTCACATTCTTCTACATGTAATTTTTTTGTAGCTATATATAGTTTAGTTTAAAGAATAACAAGTATTTCTGTACCTACTTTATAGAAAAAGAATACTACCCAATATTCTTTGAAGTCCCCTAAATGCCTCTCCCTGATCATACCCCTTCTTCCCCTCCAGAGTAATCATTCTGAAGTTTGTTTTTAGTATTTTCTTTATAGTTTTTAAAAACCACATTTGTATGTATCCCTATATATGTTTAGATTTGCCTGCTTTAAAACTTTATCTCAATGGAATCATATATTGTGTATACTGTATACAGTCTCTGCAAATTGCTTTTATCCTTTTGTGTGATTCATCTGTGTTCATATACGAAATACACTTTATTCATTTTCACTTCGGGATTGAGATGTTTTTCCATGTTCCATCTTGTTTTCACTCTTCCCCTTTGGTAGTTATACATTCTATGTGTATTGTTTTTCTGTCTACCTAGAAATATTAACATGAATATTTGAGATGTAACAGATTCAGTAATTTACCTAACTCCTGAACAGTAACAACTTTAATACGCTCTGCCTCTGGTCACCCTGCCTGCTGACTTACATGTTCTTGTGGTCCATCATCTTTAGTCCTTTTTGTAATCCCATAAATCAGACAGTAATATTAGCCTTCTTTCAAACAGTGTTTGTTTAGAAATAGTGACAAATTCACTCTTTTTTTCCCTTACCATTCCCTTTTACATCTCAGATTTTCCTTCTGGGACAATTTTCCTTCTTCCTGAAACTTTAGAAGTTAGTTGGTTGGTGACTTTGCGTGGTATAAAAATCTGTTTTGTTTTTCTAAAAAATTGTCCTCTTCTTTGTTTTTTTTTTTTAATATACATTTTTTAAAAAAATTTTATTTATTTATTTTTGGCTGCATTGGGTCTTCTTTGCTGTGCGCGAGCTTTCTCTAGCTGCGGCGAGTGGAGGCTACTCTTCGTTGCGGTGCGTGGGCTTCTCATTGTGGTGGCTTCTCTTGTTGCAGAGCACGGGCTCTAGAGTGCAGACTCAGTAGTGTGGCACAAGGGCCCTAGAGCACAGGCTCAGTAGTTGTGGCGCACGGGCTTAGTTGCTCCGCAGCATGTGGGATCTTCCTGGACCAGGGCTCGAACCCGTGTCCCCTGCACTGGCAGGCGGATTCTTAACCACTGCGCCACCAGGGAAGCCCTGTCCTGTTCTTTGAAAGATAGTTTTACTTCTGTGTAGTATTGGTATTTTGTGCATGTGCTTGGTCACAATTTAAAATACATTTCTTACTCTCAATCATGATTAAAAACCATGCCAGTGGGACTTCCCTGGTGGTACAGTGGATAAGACTCTGCATCCCCAATGCAGGGGGCCTGGGTTTGATCCCTGGTCAGGGAACTAGATCTCCCACATGCATGCCACAACTAAGAGTTCGCATGCCACAACTAAGGAGCCCGTGTGCCGCAACTAAGGAGCTGGCGAGCTGCAACTAAGGAGCCTTGGAGCCACAACGAAGGAGCCTGCCTGCCAAAACTAAGAGCTGGTGCAACCAAATAAATAAATATTAAAAACAAAACAACAACAACCACCACAAAAAAACATGCCAGTACATCGAAGGTACATACACAGGTCAACTTTACTGGGTAATACTGAGTGTTTTTCAAAATGATTTTATCAATTCACACTCCCATCAGTTAGAGTCTAAAAGTTTCTGTTGCTTTAGTTTCTTTCCACTTCTTGGTATTATCAGATTTAAAATATTTCCAATACAGTAGCTGAGAAATATCTTTTAATATTGTTTTAGATTTCATTTTTCTGATTATCTATAAAATTGAACACCTTTTCAATCTTATTCCCTGTTTATTTTCATCTCTTCTTTGCCTTTATATTTAGCTGTCTCTTCATAGCTTAAAACTGTGTTTTGTTTATAAATCTAGTCTGACAATTTTTTTCTTTCTTTTGGAGATTTTATTTCATTTACATGTTTTATAATTATTGATATATATTTGGATTTTTTTTGTGTAATTTATTTTTTTTTGGCTGCACTGGGTCTTTGTTGCTGTGCACACGGGCTTTCTCTAGTTGCGGCGAGCGGGGGCTACTCTTCGTTGCGGTGCACGGGCTTCTCGTTGCGGTGGCTTCTCTTGTTGCGGAGCACGGGCTCTAGGCGCGCAGGCTTCAGTAGTTTTGGCATGTGGGCTCAGTAGTTGTGACTCGCGGGCTCCAGAGCGCAGGCTCAGTAGTTGTGGCGCACGGGCTTAGTTGCTCCACGGCATGTGGGATCTTCCCGGACCAGGGCTCAAACCTGTGTCCCCTGCATTGGCAGGGGGATTCTTAACCACTGTGCCGCCAGGGAACTGCATATGTTTGGATTTAATTCTGCCATCTTATCTAATGCTTATTATTTGTCAGATCCTTTCCACCCCTTCCATGTTTGTTTTTATTTTGATTGTTTTGTACTTAAAATATTTCTGTTGAGAAATTTGGTATTGTTTTGATTTTTTTTTTGGCCGCACTGCACGGCTTGTGGGATCTTAGTTCCCCGACCAGGGATTGAACCTGGGTCCACGAGACGGTGAAAGTGCTGAGTCTTAACCACTGGACCAGCAGGGAATTCCCTTCATTCTTGATCCTTTGTAAATAAATTTCCCTTCCCCGTAATAATTTTAGTATTTTCCTTTATCCTGTCCTTCTATCTATAGTTCACCACAAAACACTGTTTTGAAAATAGTTTACTGGAACACAAGATTTTAAAAAACAAAGAGTCAATACATTTTCTTAAAAAACAACTTAATTTTTTGGGCAGTTTTAGCTTTATGGAATTGCACAGAAAGTACGGTTCCCCCCCCCCCCCCCCCCGCCCCGCTCCCTAAGAAAACTTATTTAAAAGGAAATTTCAGGCAAATAAAATGGATGTTAAAGTTTGTAATTATTTTAATTCAAAGACCTTCAGAAAAATAGATCTTTGTGTGGGCCTCTTCCTTGTGTTTTTTTCTTTTCCCTATTTTTTGACCTGTCATTCTTAACAAATGCTTAAACTTCACAACTATCCATC
The DNA here is from genome assembly GCF_965194825.1 of Balaenoptera physalus. Classification (NCBI taxonomy): domain Eukaryota; kingdom Metazoa; phylum Chordata; class Mammalia; order Artiodactyla; family Balaenopteridae; genus Balaenoptera; species Balaenoptera physalus. The sequence goes on along the minus strand of NC_138887.1, from coordinate 119,719,536 downwards.
ATTGCAAAATTCCATACTACTATAAATTCTTTGATTGCAAAGTCGTAAAACAACAACAATAAAAATGATAACGTTTAGGTATTTCTTAGAAAGTTTTATTTTTATTTATGGTAATTATATACTTCCCCCTTACTCCAGATGTTCTAGACTTTGTGAAACTTAAACTTTAGCTAAACAGTCATACCTGTAGACACTACTAACTGTATGCAATTATCAGCTGTAAGTACCCCTGACTATAAAGAGTTCACACTTACTATGTAGGAAGGATGATGCCAGTTTAATTGATTATGCCCATTTTGAGCTGCTGTGATGATTATTGGCTATTTAATGGGAATATGGTTACTCTTGATTTTTCTTTGCATTGGCTTAATGTCCTTATTGCTACATAAATTTGCCTTGACAATTACTAGCATAGTGTTTTAGTCTTCATAATTTTCCTCCAAAACTTTTTTGACATGTGAGACTAAATAAGAGCTTTATTCTAGGCTCTGTATTTAGAATATCTTTGGTATATTTGTACAAATTACACTCCTACTAGTGTTTTGTTTTCCTTTAACTGGCCCAGCTGAAGGAGTTATCACTCTTTATTAATTTGTTAGTAAAATGATATCTCCTTTAATTTCCCTTTCTAAAATTGTTAGGTTGAATGTCTCATGTGTTTAAAGACCATTTCATTGTCTTTTTCAATTGCTGGCCATATTCTTTGATTTTTCTATTGAGAATTTGTTCTTTCTCTCTTTCTCTCTTTTTAAAATTTTTGTTGGAGTATAGTTGACTTACAGTGTTATGTTAGTTTCACGTGTACAGCAAAGTGAATCAGTTATACATACATACATATATCTCTCCATTCTTTTTCAGATTCTTTTCCCATATAGGTTATTACAGAGTACTGAGTAGAGTTCCCTGTGCTCTACAGCAGGTCCTTATTAGTTATCTATTTTAGATACAGTCGTGTGTATATGTTACTCCCAATCTCCTAATGTATCACTTCCCCGCACGTTTCCCCTTTGGTAACCATAAGTTTGATTTTGAGACCTGTGAGTCTGTTTCTGTTTTGTAAATAAGTTTATTTGTATCATATTTTATTAGAGTCCACATATAAGTGATATCATATGATATTTGTCTTTCTCTGTCGACTTACTTCACTTAGTATGATCATCTCTAGGTCCATCTGCCAAGTGGCCAGAATGGCCATCACCAAAAAATCTACATATGATAAATGCTGGAGAGGGTTTGGAGGAAAGGGAACCCTCCTACACTGTTGCTGGGAATGTAAATTGGTACAACCATTATGTTTTTTTCTCTTACAAAAATACTACTCTGTTGCTGTATTAGTAATATTTTTAGGAAAATTATTTAATGTTACCTAGTAAGTGACATATTTTAGGTGGCTTAAGGGTCAAATGATACTCTAACCATAGAACAGTAATGCTGTGACTTGATATTTTATTGTGCATGTATATGGATATAATCATATACATAGATATAAATCAGGTTATTAAAGTATAGATGAATATGTGCTCTTTATGAAACTCATGGGGAGTGAGAAATTAAAGGCCGTTCCTTGGCCCTCATTTTCCTTCATATCTACAGAAGAAACCACTGTTACCAGTTCGGTGTGTAGCATTCTAGGTATCTTGCTCTATTTGTAAGTGTTTACATATATGCAAATGTACATGCTTATATGCATATTTGTACATTTGTATACACTTAAAAAAATTCATGGACTCATATATTCTGTAATGTCCCTTTTCCTCTTGAAACTGTCTTAGAGAGCTTTCTATTTTAGTGCAAATAGAAAGTACAAATACATTGTAGTGATCAGAAACTGCAAATGATTGAGTGGGTAGAGCATACTTTATTTAAATATTCCTTTGATCAGCTTTTAAGTTGTTTGTGCTATAGTGAACATCCTCATATATTTCCACATCTGTATCTATTCTCTATATATTTATGAGCATGAGATAGGATAGATTTCTAGATGTGAAAGTGATCAAGTGGTGTGCATATTTTATATTTTGATAGATATTGCTGCATTGCCTTTTAGTATATGCTGTACCATTTACATCCTTGCCAGCTGTTATGAGTGAGCATTTGTCTCTTGTGTACTCCCACAATCACTGAATATTATCAGTATTCTTCGTTTTCCATTTAATTGCTTGACTCCCCTGATGACGTTGTGAGGTTGAACGCTTCGTCGTGTTTTACAGGTCAGTTCATTTTATCTATCCATTGCTTGTGTGTATTCATTGTCCCTTCTCCTGTTAGGTTTATCTCTCAATTTACTTGGTTCTTCCTTTATGTCCGTAAGTAAAGTTTTACTATATCTCTCATCAAAGTTGTTCCTAGTAACTTGATTGTTATTGCATCTCTTTTCATTACATTTGAATTGATTATCACTGCTGTTTGTTCAATAGGAGGTATAGGAAAGTCGTTGATGTTTATATGTTACTATGGTGATCAGTCTTACAGAAAACTCTGTTAGAGCTTTTCAGTTGATTAACTTGTGTCTTCTAAGTAGATGTTGGTGATGTTATCTGTCAGTGATGACAGTTTTGTCTAGTCCCTTGTGGTGTTAAAACTTCTTACTTCCCTTTGTTTACCTTAATTACATAACATTCAGCCTTAGGTTACATGGCTTTCTTTTAAAGTTTGACTCCATATAAAATTTTTCTGTTCAGTGGGAAGCAGGACTATAGTTTGCTTATCTTTAGAATGGTTAGGTGGTTATCTGAATTCTAGTTACTAAATTCCTATTTTTCCTCTTGAGTTGTAGAACCATTGTATTCATTCAACAAAGCACATATTGAGTGCCTGTGTAATGCCTGGTGCTGTTAGGTGTGGGGAGTGCAGTAGTTACTAAAACAAAATTCCAGCCCTTGTGGAGATTACATTCTATCTTAAGAGACAGATTAATAAAATAACAATAAATGTAATGTGAGGCACAAACAAGAATGAAGCGGGGAAATGGATAGCAAGTGACAGGCCCTATTTTGTGCATTTGCTGATAAGAAAAGTCCTCTCTGAGGATGTGACATTTCAGCAAAAACCTCAATGAAGAGAGGCCTGTGACTATCTGGGAGAAGTGTTCTAGGCAGAGGAATCCATAAATGCCAAGGCCCTGAAGTGGAACATCTTAGGTGTGTTTATGAAGCGCTAGGTGGCCAGTACAGCAGGATGGCAGAGTGTAAGGAGGAGAATGTCCCCATGTGAGGATCAGAGGGAACCAGGACAGGCACATGGTGTAGGGCCTAGTAGGACATGAGGACTTCGGACTTCATCCTAGGTGTGATGAGAAACCATTGGAGGATTGAGAGGAAGAGAGTGACCTGTTTTAATTTAATGTTCAGAAAGATCGTCCAGAATTGTTTGGGGAGCCTGTAGGCCAGTGAGAGTGGAAACAGGGAGGCCGCTAATTGCGATATAGCCAGTGGTTAAGAATGTTGGCTATGGAGCTAGACCTATTAAATTTTTTTTTTTTCTTCAGCTAAGACAGCGAAAGAGATGATTTACTGTTAAACGTTAACATTCAGCCGCAACTGAGAATAGAACTAGTCCAGTACGTCAAAGGTCCAGGGCAGAGGACCAAAAGGGACCGTTTTGATACGAGCAAGGTGGGTCTCTCAGAGGCGGTCGAGGCGATCAGAATGGCCATCGATGTTCCAGATCCCCTGAGACAAGTTCTAGACAGTAGGCAAGCAGTCCAACAATTTGTACCAGCGTCCCTGGCTTCTGGCTTCCGTTGTTTCTGCTCCTGTGGCTTCCATGGGTGTACAAGTTTACTTGGACCTCTGCCTCATCTTTCTTCTTTTGCGCTTCAGCCTGCGCGTTTGCTTCTTCCTCCACTTCGCTCTCATGGTGCAGAGGTTTCTCAGAAGATAGCACTCTAGACCTATTAAATTTGAGTAAACTTGAAGATCCGTTATCTTCCCTGAGCTTCATTTTTTTTTTTTTTTTTTTTAGAAAGAACTTTTTTTTTTTAATAGTTCTATTTATTTTTTTTAAGTTTTTGGTTGCGTTGAGTCTTCGTTTCTGTCTTCGTTTCTGTGCGAGGGCTTGCTCTAGTTGCGGCAAGTGGGGGCCACTCTTCATCGCGGTGCGCGGACCTCTCGCTATCGCGGCCTCTCTTGTTGCGGAGCACAGGCTCCAGACGCGCAGGCTCAGTAGTTGTGGCTCACGGACCTAGTTGCTCTGCGGCATGTGGGATCTTCCCAAACCAGGGCTTGAACCTGTGTCCCCTGCATTGGCAGGCAGATTCTCAACCACTGTGCCACCAGGGAAGCCCTGAGCTTCATTTTATTCATCTGTAAAATAGAGATGGTGATAAAACAGTGGCTCTTACATACTAAATGCTCAGTAAAGGCTAGTTGTATGATTCCCGATTGTAACAGTAACAAAAAGATGATGGTGACTTGAGGCTCTTAGCAATTGTAAATGGTGAGAAGTTTGCATGTTTGGAATACAGGTCTCTCCTGCTATCCGAAAGCAGTGTTCTTATGAAAACTTTCAGAAGCCGAGATGGCATAAAGCGAAGAAGCAGTTACCCCTTTTTTTTGGAAAAGTGAAAATTCTCTTTGGGTTTCTTTTGGTTGGTGAAAACAGGTACTAATGTAGGTCTCTTGTGAAAGTGAAGTGGCATAAAGCGAGCTTTTGAAAAGTGGGGGATACCTATATATCTTGAAGGTAGAGCTGATGAGATTTGCTGACATGGTGTATGGGGAATGAGAGAAAGGGATCTAAAGTTATGGAGCTGGGTTACTCAGGTGGTTGATGCCACTATCGACTGAGGTGGGAAACATCGGAAAAAGCAAGTTTCAGAGGGTAGGGTGTGGAGTCACATTTGGTTTTTGATGTGTTAACTTTAAAGATGCTGTTGAGTAGACAGCTAAATATGAGTTGTAATTCAGTAGAGAGGTAGGAAATAGAGGAATTTGGGAGTTAACAGCATGTACATAAAGAGACTGGGTGAGATTACCCAGGGAATGAGCCTTTGTATGAAGAGAAGAGATTTAATGACAGAGCCCTGAACACTGTACCATTTAGGGGTCAGTAAAGAGGAAGAGGACCAGCAGAGGAAGTGAGAAGCAGCAGCCAGTGTGGTAGAAGAATCAGGAGAACGTTATGTCCAAGCAGCTAAGGAGAAAACGATCACTTGTCTCATGGGCATGTGACAGATTGAGAATTGGCGAGTTGTAGGTGCTTGGTAGAGTAACTAGATAATTTATTGATCAAACCAAGACCTCCCCCCCCCCCCCGCCCCCCTTTTCTGGCTGCACCGCGCAACACGTGGAACTTCCCTGACCAGGATCGAACTCGTGCCTCCTGTAGTGGAAGTGCAGAGTCTTAGTAGCCACTGGACCACCAGGGAAGTCCAAACCAAGACATTTTGAATGTGACAGGAGCACAATCATTATGTGAGAATGACAGGCCTAAACTGGCACAGTCCAGGCAAACCCAGTTGTATGTCACCCTGTTCTTTAGTGACCCTGATCCCAGCCCCTTCAGTGGGATGTGGGGGAGGACATTCAGATGGAGAGGCATGGAGCTGAAGTGGAGAATGGGATACGGAACTCTTTCAAGGAGTATTGTTCGAAGGTTGGTGCGGAGAAGCAGAGCAGTAGCTGGGAGAGGATGTGGAGTCCAGAGAGGGTTTTCTTTTTTTTTTTAAAGAAGATTGTTGTTATTGCAGTAAATTGTATGCTGATGGGACTGATTTTCAGAGTAGAAAAGGTTGATAATTCAGGAGAAGAAGGGAATAATGCAAAGTTCATGAACAGGAAAGAAAATGTGATCCGGAACACAGGTAGAGGGATTGATGTCAGCTAGGAGCATACATAGTATGTTTAATAGGAGGGAAGGTAGAGTATATGGAAAAACATTCGGGAAGATCGGAGGGTTTGGTAGGAGGATATGAAAACTCTTCTGACTACCTCTATTTTGCCATTGAAGTAACAAGCAAGTTCTATCAACTGAAGGGTGTAAAATGGAGAGTCTTAAATTTTTTTTTGTTTTTTAATTTTTGGCTGCGTTGGGTCTTTGTTGCTGCGTGTGGGCTTTCTCTAGTTGCGGTGAGCAGGGGCTACTCCTCTTTGGGGTGCACGGGCTTCTCATTGTGGTGGCTTCTCTGGTTGCAGAGCATGGGCTCTAGGTGGGGCTCCAGTAGTTGCAGCACGTGGGCTCAGTAGTTGTGGCTCGCGGGCTCTAGAGTGCAGGCTCAGTAGTTGTGGCGCACAGGCTTAGTTGCTCCGTGGCATGTGGGATCTTCCTGGACCAGGGATCAAAACCGTGTCCCCTGCATTGGCAGGTGGATTCCTAACCACTGCGCCACCAGGGAAGTCCCTTAAATGTTCGAAGACAGAAAGAGTATGAAATAAATATCTAAGGTAATGGGAGAGTAAACTGACCCAATTGGAGATTGCTGGGCAGCAGTGAGGGGCTGCTTGAGGTGTGAGGTTAGAAATACAAAGTGAAGTCAGTAGCCTGGCTCTGTCTTTTTCCCTCAGCTTGAATTCACAGACCAGAGTAGGTGGAGAGTTAGATTTAATACGGATTGAGGTTTTCCCCAGACAAATATAATGGAATGAAATAAGAGAAAGTATTGAGGGTCTATGTAACAGAGTGATTATAACTGCTGACCATGGGATCCAAGCTGGGAAAAGAGGTAATAAAGATATGGGAATGAGGAGAGCGTCCCAGTGACAATAGCTAACAGTGAGTGCCTACCAGGGAACTGGCATTGTAGGTGCTTTACATTCAGTCCTCAAAGTAATCCTGTGAGGTAGTGCTTTTGTACCACTTCACAGATGAGGAAATTGAGGCACTGAGTTTAAGCAGCTCATATATGGTTGTGCAGCTGGTAATTAGCCTTTTAATACAGGCAGTATAGCTCTGCAGTCCATGCTTGTAATCACTGTATATTACAGCTGCCTCTTAGCTGAACCGTGAGAAGCTGGTAGGGGAGATGAATTGGCAGATCCTGTAAGGTTGAAGATTATTGGAGTGAGGTCCTACAGGGTGTAAAGCTCCTATGGACACGGGTATACAAATACCTGTTCAAGTCCCTGCTTTCAACCTCTTGTTTTTTTGAGAGTGTGTGGGTCAGCATGTCTTGGTCCAGTGGAGTGAAATCCTGAGACACTTAGAGGAGAGATGGTCTTGAGCTTGTAAGAATTTTTCCTTTGCCAATTTTGATGTGTGAGAGGCTGAGTAATGGACTTCTGACTAAAGTTATGTTTGGTAGCGAATACAGGCACTGGCCCAAGATAGCTAGCTCCCCTACCCCCAACAAATTTTTTTTTAAAGTTGAAGTTTAGGAGGAACCAGTAGTTTTACGGACCTCAGTTCATGGGTCTTCTCCCCATGGATCTGTTGCCCTCACTACAGTTTAGCTCTTACCAACTCAGTGACTTTGGGTAACTTATTTAACCTTTCTTAATTTCAGTTTGGTTATCTGTAAAATGGGAACAGTAATGTCTACTTCAACAGGATAGTTAAGAGGATTCAGTGAGAATAATGTACTTTAAGGTTTTTTGGGTTTTTTTGTTTTGTTTTGTTTGGTCGTTTGTTTTTGCTTCATGTATTTTGAAGTTCTGTTGTTAGGTATACATACACATTTAGAATGAGAATTATGTGTTGTTGGGAATCAGTATTATCAATATGTAATACCCTTCTTTATCCCTGGTCATTTTTTTTTCCTTCAAAGTTTGCTTTGTATGACATTAGCATATCCACTCCAGCTTAATTTTGATTAGTGTTGCATGGTATATGTTTCCTTAAATATGTCATTATATTTGATTTCAGTTTCAAGTAGGCAGCATATAGTTGGGGCATTTTCTTTTTTAATTGATTCTGACACAATCTCTGTATTTTTTAAAATCTCTGTATTTTGATTGGAGTGTTTTAGGCCACTTACGTTTAATGTAATTATTCATTTGTTTTGATTTAGGCCCATCATTTGTTATTTATTTCTAGTGAGCCTTTAATTTTGGTTTTGTAATTTTTTATTTCTAAAATTTCTTCTTTATGTCTTTTCTTTATTTGCTCATACTTTCTATTTTAAGTTTTAAGAGTGTTCAGTATCGCTCATTTGAACATTTTATAATAGCTGCCTCAAAGTGCTCATCAGATAATTCCAACCTCTGTCATTTTATCATTAGCCTTTTTTGTTCATTGTACTTTTTCGTGTGATTTGATATTTTTGTAGTTCTCTATGTATCAAGTAATTTGGATTGTTTCTTGAACATTTTAGATATTATAAGACTGTGTGTTTTAAAAACATGGAGAATGGTGGTAATTTTGATTTAGCAGGCACTTGGCCTGGGTAGGTCCAAGCTACAGGTTTCAACCAGCCCTTTGTGGGCTTGTAGTAAGGTCAGTTTAGTTTTCAAAGCCTTTTGCAAGACTGTTTCTATTTGTACTGTATGTGCAGTACCAAGTAATCAGTCTGGGACCTGGCTAGAGGTCTGTTAGCTCAGTTCTAAAAGGCTTTCTTATACTAATTAGGATCAGGTCCACCCATGGGCAGGTTGTTGGTCAGATCAGGCGAGCTCTCTCATTTTCTGCACCTCAGCAGTCACTCCTGGGTTTCAGACTTCTTTGAGTTCAGGCCAGGAGATACTGGAGAGGTAAAATAGAAGTAAACTTAGTGATACTTTGGTAGTACTTTGAATTTTGGTGTCTGTTCTTGAACAGCCTGCTGTTGCATGTCTTTAAGGAAACTCAAATAGCTGTTTCATGAATTATTTACATGTTTTATAGTTACAGTCAGTGAGAGAAAAAGTTTGGCATATATTCCTTCATCTTATTTAGAGCTGGAGCCCCTTGATAATCTTTTGTTTGAGATTTTTATGTGTGTTTTTAAATCGAAAAATAGGTTGTAATTTTATTTTCTTTCAATACCCTTGTTTTGACTTGGTATGTATGACAATTATAATATCTGCAAAAAATAGGTAGTAGAGTGTTCCTTTTTTATTCTATGGAACAGGTGTCTGTTTATGATGGATATTGGTTTTATATAGTGTCTTTGATTTTGCTGTCGGTGGAATGCCAGCCTCATAGAATCAGTTGGAAAGTGTTTCCTTCTCCATTATTTACAGAAGATAGTGCAGGATTAGTATTTCTTAAAAGTTTGATAGAATTCATCAGTAAAGCCATTTGGGATTGGATTTTCTTTGTGTGAAGGTTTATACTTACAAATTCAATTTTTAAAATAGATAACTGGGTTATTCAAATTTTCTATTTCTATTCTTAAGTCATTTTTGGTAATTTGTGCCTTACAAGGATTTTGGTCCATTTCATCTATGTTGCTGATTCATTGACATAAAATTATTTATAATATAATGTCATTGTCCTTTTAATGTGTGTAGTCTCTCTAGTGATGACCCCTGTTTCATATTTTCTATTGGTAGTTTGTGAGGGTTTTTTTGTTTGTTTTTCTTTTCTTGATCATTTTTGCTCGAGAGTCATCTATTTTATTCTTTCAAAGAAGTATCTTTTGGTTTCACTGATTTTAAAAAAAATTGTTGTGCTTTTATATCATCGATTTCTGCTCTTTATTATTTCTTCCCTTCTATTTATTACAGGCTTGATTTGATTTTCATTTTTTAATTTCTTAAAGTAGAGACCTATATTACTATTAGAGTTGAGCTGTTATTTTCTGATTTAACTATTTTTTTTTTTTACTGTTTATTTTTATTGAGGTGTAGTTGATGTACTATATTACAGAAGTTTCAGGTGTAGAAAATAGTGATTAACAATTGTTTTACAATTTTTAAAGGTTATGTTTTTCAGTTTATAGTTATTATAAAATATTGACTATATTCCCTGCATTGTACTGTATATCCTTATAGCTTATTTATTTTATACATGTTTGGTACCTCTTAATTCCTTGATATAGGAATCTTACATCTTGACTCTGATATAACTATCTTGCCCTTGATATAATTATTTAAGTAAGTTTCCCTCTTTCACTACTTTCCTGAATCTTAATGAAATTCTGTGTTTTCATTTTCATTTAGCTCAAGCTATTTTTTAATTTCCTTGTCATTTCTTTCTTGACTAGTGCCTTATTTAGAATTGTGTTGTTTACTGAATATTTGAGGATATTGCATACATCTTTTTTGTTTGTTTACAGTTTAATTCTATTATGACCAGAGAACATGTTCTATATGATTTCATTCTTTTAAAATTTGTTGAACTTTGTTTTATGGCCTACAATATGGCTTATTCTCTGGATTGTGTGCTTGGAAAGAGTAGGTATTCTGTTGTCATTAGGTAGGGTGTTCTATAACTGTCAATTAGGTCCATGTGGTTGGTAGTAGTCTTAAGTCTTCTGTCTCTTTATGGAGTTTTGTGTCTACCTGTATCAGTTATTGAGCAGAGTGTTGCAATATCCAGATATAATTGTGGGTTTAAACATTTCTCCTTGCAATTATGTATTTTGAAACTTTGCTATTGAATGCATACATATTTAGGACTGTTATCTCCTTGATGAAGGTTCTTGTTTTCTTAATTTAATCTGATAAAATTTGCCTTTGAATTGTTGTATTAAGACCATTTATGCTTAACATAATTATTTATGTGGATGGGTTTAAATCTACTTGCACTTTGTTTTGTATTTGTTCATTCTCTCCCATTTTTTCCTTTGTTTCCTTTTATTCATTTCCTGTCTTTTTTGGGTTAATTGAATATTTTTTTAGGACTCTATTTTATCTCCATTTGACTAATAAGCTGTGTGTGTGTGTGTTTACAAAAGAGTAGCTTTAGGATTTACGTTACACATTTTTAACTCATCAGAGCCTACCTTCAATTAATATCACTTCAGATGTAATAAAAGGCCTGTACATCAGTATACTTTTACCCTCCAATGTTTTGAACTATTGTTGCCATACATTTATATTATGAAATCCACAATAAATTATTTTTGCTTTGAACAGTGAGTTAACTTTTAAAGAGATTTAAAAATAAAAGTCTTTTATATTTATTCACATAGGTACCATTTCCATCACTCTTTATTCCTTTCCATAGAGGAATTTTGATCCATATTTTTATTGAGTATTATTTTCCTTTTTTCTGAAGAATTTCCTTAATGTATCTTCTAATGAAGGTTTTTTGGTGAAGAATTTGTTTAGCGTTTGTTTGAAAAAAATTTTAGATTACTATTATTTATCTATCTATCTATCTATAGCTGCGTTGGGTCTTTGTTGCTGCACGCGGGCTTTCTTTAGTTGCGGTGAGCTGGGGCTACTCTTTGTTGTGGTGCACAGGTCTCTCATTGCGGTGGCTTCTCTTTGTTGCGGAGCACGGGCTCTAGGACGCACGGGCTTCAGTAGTTGTGGCTTGTGGGCTCTAGAGCGCAGGCTCAGTAGTTGTGGCGCATGGGCTTAGTTGCTCCGCGGCACGTGGAATCTTCCCGGACCAGGGCTCGAACCCGTGTCCCCTGCATTGGGAGGCAGATTCTCGACCATTGAACCACCAGGGAAGTCCCTCTAAAGTTTTTTTTTAAGTTAAACATAACTACTACTACTTACACTACTTGCCTTAATAAATTCTGAAAATAATTATTCTCTCCCTTTTTCTATGAACAATAAAATCAACCTTAGCCCTGATCACCCTTTCCCATCAAGTTTTTGTCATCTCTTATTTTTTTCTGCCTACTTTCCCCCTTCCCCTCATGAATGATGCTGTTTTGTCTGCTTGACTTGGTGTGTTATATTGGCAAATTTCTAATATTATATTTGCATTCTGATTATATTTATTGGTATTTTTTTTCATCCATAGTTTTTTGGATATGCTAGAATTTTGGTTTGGTTATTTCCTTTTAATTTTTTTTGTGGGATGAGGATGACTTTTTGAGAGTGTGTAGTATTGCATTTATAAAACTATTTGGACTTTGATCGCTTTAACTTAAAAAATTTTTTATATCTCCTTTACTGGTTTTGATGAATTAATATCCTTTTAAAAATAAGATTTAGGGCTTCCCTGGTGGCGTAGTGATTAAGAATCCACCTGCCAATGCAGGGGACACGGGTTCGAGCCCTGGTCCGGGAAGATCCCACATGCCGCGGAGCAACTAAGCCCGTGCGCCACAACTACTGAGCCTGTGCTCTAGAGCCCGCGAGCCACAACTACTGAGGCCCGCGAGCCACAACTACTGAAGCCCGCACGACTAGAGCCCGTGTTCCACAACAAGAGAAACCACCGCAGTGAGAAGCCCGTGCATCACAATGAAGAGTAGCCTCTGCTCACCACAACTAGAGAAAGCCTGCGTGCAGCAACGAAGACCCAACGCAGCCAAAAATAAATACATACATAAAATTAAAAAAAAAAAGATTTAAATAGGTTTCCTGTTGTTTAAAACAGCCTTTTTTGCTTTACCTTTTCATATTATTTTTCTCTATTCCTTATTGTTTTCAAGTCTAAGTATTTTTCAAATAAATACTGTGTTTGTTTGTACTTTTTCTTTTTAAGTAGTGAAATAATTTAAAGCTCTGAAATTATCTGAATACTGCTTTGTCAATTTCTAAGGTTTTTTTTTTATATGTAATGTCTTTTTTTTTTTTAATGTGTTTAAAAACTTTTTTTGACTCATTTATATCCTTTATGAGACCTCAAAAACCTTAAAGGTCTTTTGTTTTTTTAATTGCATTGGGTAAGAGAATTGTACTTTACCATGATTCTTTTTTTTTTTAAACATCTTTATTGAAGTATTGCTTTACAGTGTTGAACATTGCAATGTTGAACATTGCTTTACAATGTTGTGTTAGTTCCTGCTGTATAACAAAGTGAATCAGCTATATGTATACATATCTTCCCATATCCCCTCCCTCCCTATCCCACCCCTATAGGTGGTCACAAAGCACCGAGCTGATCTTACCATGATTCTTATGTTTATTTTACTTTACTGAAATGTTTATAAATTAAAATTCATCACACTTGTAAGGCAAGTGTGATTAGATCATGCTTAATAGTTAGATTTTTTGTTTTTTGGGGGGTGGTTTGCAGGAGTGTGCCTCACTTTCTCCTTAAGGGGTAGGTGTCTTAAAAATGCAGACATCTGGACATCACTCCTCAATTTCATTAGATATAGAGGTGTAACCTGGTGTGTGAACTTTGAACCCACTAGGTAGTTAAAAACCACTACTGTAGACGGAAGGAGTGATCTCAAGTTCTGGTAAAAGAGGGGAAAACCTAGCCTGGAAAATACTTACAGAAGTTATGATGTTACAGAGTTACAGAGTTATGATGACACAAACATATTAATATGGGCCTCTGTCCCCACGTTTAGGTATAAGGAAGGGCTGAATATGTGGGAAAAATGACGTAAAGTGTGATATTTACTATTTGATATGGTAAAGTGAAGGAAAAATTGCCTAAATTATTTTGTGTACCTTCAACTTGTGCTTTATTTTGAGTATAATTCTAAGCTTTAATGTGTAACATTTAATTATATGTTTATTTCTTTGTCCATAGGCCTCGAAGTAGAGGAAAAAGTACAGTGGAAGATGAGGACAGCATGGATGGGCTGGAGACAACAGAAACAGAAAATACTGTGGAAACAGGTTTCAAAACTTAATTAAAAAATTTAAGAATTTACAGAATAATTTGTACAGTTAGCAGTCGTCTATACAGCGAGTTCTAAAACGTCCATGTGCTAGAGTAGTTTAATAAGTAATGACAAAGTGAAAAAACTGAGTTTTCTCCCTTTTTTTCCCCTAAAGCTCTGATTTAGTAGAAATCGTTTAATCTCTGTAGAGAAATATTTTATTAAAGCAGAATTAAAACTGGAATAAACAGTAATTCCGGGCCATTCGTATGATATCTCACGGGAGATTTCTGGCTTATGAACCATCTGGTGTTTGTTTATTGTGTTAGCATATATGGGAGGAAAAAATATGTTCCATTAGCAAATAATACTGTGAAATGCTGGGTGAGACCAGAGCAAATACTTCCTAGTCTACTGGACTTTTAGGTGCCTTAAATAAGCTAATGTGTGTTTTGCATCTGCAAAAGGAAAATAGAATAGGTTGCCCAAAGTAGTTTCCAAAATTTATACCAAGTTAGTGATTTAATGAGCTGTCAACGGGACTAGGTTTCATATTGTATTCACAGGATATCTATGCGAGATGGTCTGTCATTGTCAGTATTTTTACAGTTGTTGTTTAGACATAGTTGATAGGCTTTTTCTCTGATGTTGAATGTCACCACCTTGATGCTTACAGAATGTCATACAGTTTTTAGAGAAAATTAGAAATTGCTGTATCTTTTATAATATAATTTTCCATGGAATACTTTTGGTTGTCAAATGTGTTGCTATTATATGCCTGTAATTCTTGGAAAAGCCTTCAGAAGTTCTGCAGTTCTCATTCCTTTTTCCCATAGAGTCTAGTTAAGTAGAGTGACAGGAGAGAAGCTTGGAAGTTCAGAATTGTACATTTTACCCTTTGGTGTACATTCATTACCACATTATTTATTTATTTTTATAAATTTATTTATTTTATTTATGTTTTTTTTGGCTGCGTTGGGTCTTTGTTGCTGCGTGCAGGCTTTCTCTAGTTTCGGCGAGCAGGGGCTACTGTTCATTGCGGTGCGTGGGCTTCTCATCGCGGTGGCTTCTCTTGTTGCCGAGCCTGGGCTCTAGGTGTGCGGGCTTCAGTAGTTGTGGCGTGCAGGCTTCAGTAGTTGTGGCTCGTGGACTCTAGAGCACAGGCTCAGTCCTTGTGGCTCACGGGCTTAGTTGCTCCGCCGCATGTGGGATCTTCCCGGACCAGGGCTCGAACCTGGGTCCCCTGCACTGGCAGGCAGATTCTTAACCACTGTGCCACCAGGGAAGCCCCTCATTACCACATTACTTTAAACTCGGATTTAATATAAGTTATCCACTAGTTATTTTTCATAGATTTTCCCCTTAATTTAAATTTTTTCTGTACTTTGTACCGTTAGTTTCTTGTGAAAAGTTTTTTGTAATTTTAAGTGACATTTGCGGTGTAACGATTACTTTCAAGTCCCTTTAAGCCAGTGCTCTAAGACTGTCCACAGGTTCTGTTTTGTTGCACTTACCAGAAGTCTCCCTGAGTACTCTGTCTTATTCTCTGAAGATTTAGCACGTCCCTTTCCATTTTCCTCTCCTTCTCCCATTGTCAATTTTAATAATCTATTCAACACCCAGACCTCGTAGCTCCTTGACTTCCTCAGAATCCTCTTCTCCAGCCCACCTCAGTCACTCATTCTTATGGCCAAACTTTAGCCTTTATCACTGTATCACTTACTAGGACACTTGCTGTTTCACTTCCAAAATCTGTTTCAACTGTCCTTACTATACCTCTTCTTTTACTAGCTCACTTTTTCCTAATATCCACACCACAGTAATTCTTCAGACACACTGAATTCTCCAACTCAGTGATCTTACTGATGGGGTTTGTCAGCCTCCTTTTCTAGTTCAGATTCTGTGATCCATTATTGTAGTCGTTCTGTTATGCACCCTAAACTCTTTTGCCAACCTCCCGCTATTTTGCTTTCATAACAAAACTCAGACTCTGCATTTTGGCAGCGAGAATGGCTGGAGAAAACCATAAACTTGCTGACTGGTGGCATTTTAAACGTATGACCTCACATCTCAAGTGGGTCGTGATTGCTATCCTCCACTCATTCTAGTCTACTTAGAATTCCCTCTCCCGTTATCAGGGACAATTCTTTCACCACCTTTTCTTCTCCCTTCAAACTTCTAACAACTCATTTTTCATTTTTCAGTTGATGATCTTGATTATTTCAATGAAAAAATCAATAGAAGCAAGCAGGAAAGAAATTCCACATTCATCCGCAATCAAATCTTCTTTCCTGCTTGCATGTCTGTCCATCTATTTTATTATACCTTCCTAACTTAAAGTGGGATGAAAAGTCTCTGGGGTCATCTACAGCCAACTCTTCTACCTGTGTCCCGGATACTGTCCCATTTGCGCCTTCAGTTTTCCTTGGTTTCTGGTAATCAAGAATTTCCTCTCTCAGTGAATCATTTCCATTAGTATTAGCATTTGTTGCAGTATCACCCTTCTTAAACGTAAGTAACTTCTTGTGGTCAGCTACCCCTTTTAGCTACTATATTGCATCTTTGCTCATCTTTATAGCAAAAGCGCTTGAAAGTATTGTCTATACTTATGGTTGTTACTTATTTTTGACCATTTTTTCATGAACCTACTCCAGTCAGGCTTTCTTCCTCCCGCTCTCCCGGAACTGGTTTTGATTTCGTATTGCCAAAACCACTGTTGAATCTTTGTCCTCCTTAGGTATTCAGTGTCATTTTCACACAGCTAACCACTTTCAGGAGGAAAACTTTTTTTTTTAATTTGGCTTTCAGGACACCACATTCTCTTGCTTTTTCTTATCTCACTGATCTCTTTTGCTCATCTCACAGATTAGGTGGTCTCATTTAGTTCAGTTGCTTTAAATATTATCTATGTGCTGGTAACTCTAAAAATTATATTACCAGCTCTTTTCTTGCTTTGAACACAACCAGTATCTTCAGCTTACTTCTTAACATCTCCTCTTAGATTCTTAAGAGGGTCTCAAACTTAATGTGTTTTCTGTGGAACTGTTTACTGTTGTCCCGAAACCTTCTATTCGTCCAGTGTTCCCACCTCAGTAAATGACATCGTGTATTGTTCAGGCTTGAAATACAGAGCCTGTTGGAAAATGCTTTGGGCTTTACCTTGATAATCCTGCCTGATTTCAGTCACCTCTCATCTCCTCCTCTGCTGTCACTACAGAACTAGTCACCACCACTGCTCGTGTGGACTGCTGCAGGAGCTTCCCAGCTGGTCTTGCTGCTTTTACTCTCACTCCATTCTAGTTTTGTTCTTCATGTAGTAGTGGAGTGAGCTTTTAACTAAAACCCAAAGTAAGAGTCTTTTATTTCCCTTCTGTAAACTATTCAAGGCCTCCAGGGATACTTAAAATAAAACCTAAAGTCCATGTATGATCTTCAAGCTCTACTGACCTTGGCTACCTGTCCAGCCACATCTCCTGTCTTCCCCTTGCTCTCTGGGCTCCAGCCATATTCCTTTTTCAGGCACTTGAACTTTTTGTCTTCTTTGCTTGGAACACCTTTCTCCCAGATACTCATGGAACTTTTTGCCGTACGTCAGTCAAATTTCTACCCAGTGCTGTCTTGTCGGAGAGGCCTTTCCTGACCAACCTGTTGAAAAGCAGCACTTGTCGTGCTGTATCCTCTTCTCCTGCTTTACTTTTCCTCCTAGTATTTAACAGATATGACATTATATTACATATTTGTTTGTGTGCCTTTCACACTAAAACATAAACTTCATGAGGTCAGGGATTTGTCTTGTTCATTGATTTATTCCCAGTGCCCAGAATACTTCCAGGCATATGATAGGCATTGATGCCATATATATATATATATATATATATATTTATCTTGTCCTTCCGTATGAAAGTTAAATAAAACCAATTGTGTTAGTCTTTGCTCTGTCTTTGTGCTTGGAAAGACCTTTGTCCAGTTCCTTTAGTGAACACATAGGGCAAGGAGAATAGTAAAGAAAAGGATAAAGAACAATTGTTGAAATTACCAACCTGCAAGCAAAGAGAAGAAAGAGTTTCGTAAATTTCTAATCAGTTTAAAAGCACATTCCAGTTGACTGCAAGACTTTGACATCTCTGCACGTCTCCAGGCCCAGGATTTATTGGAAGGTCTCTTACTCTGTGAATTGTGTGCCTTGACACATTTCTTTAATGATCTGTAGTAATTTAAGAGTATTTATTAAAATGAGTACTCTTTTAAGGTGTGTGTGGGGGGTGAGGGTAAGTGATGGGAATGAGTATCCTGCAAGTGGTCATTGGGAAAGTAGCAAGGATTCTCACAAGTTTTTATGGCAAGAAAAATCCTCCCTTTTGGAGGTGGTGCGACTGTTGCCAGTTCTGTGTCCATTTTTCTTTATGGATAAAATCAACTTGAATGAAGTGCTAGTTACTTGAGGAGAGAAATTCCACTTTTCTTTGAGAGTCATTATATAATCAGGGCTTTGCAAACTTGTTTTAGTTAATTATAATTAGTTAATTATGATTTAGCTAATTATAATTAAACCTTTTTTTTTTTTAAACTGCTGAAGTTGTCATTGTGTGGCTAGTTGGGGCCCCTTTTTGGCTGGCTTCTTAATCCTTTTTAATATCTCAAAATGTTTCAAAGCTATTGCTCGTTGGCAAGAATGTTTTTCAGGCCCATCTTTAATACTCTCTGCCTCAGGATATGAAATCGCCTACTCTGTAAGACTAGTAGTTCTTTTTAGTGGAGAATAGTATGAGAGATAAAAGTCTAGGCTGTTAGGGATGCATATCATATTTTTTCTGTTGAGAATTAGTTATGTTAGTCCATTCTAGTGATATACTAGTAATTACATAGATGTGAGGCTGTATACATGCTCATAAATATCAGTTCACATTCATACTTTCAGTTTACCACTAGCATAATTTTTTAAATAGACTTTAGTTTTTAGAACAGTTACAGGTTCACAGCAAAATTGAGTGGAAGGCACAGATATTCCCCATTTACCTCCTGCCCCTACACACGCATAGCCTCCCGTTTATCAGCACTCCCACCAGCATTGGTGCATCTGTTATGATTGATGAAACTACAGTGACACAGTATTTTCACCTTAAGTCCATAGTTTACATTAGGATTCAGTCTTGGTGGTGTGCATTCTGTAGGTTTGGGAAGAATGTATAATGACATGTATCGATCAATATAGTATCATACAGATAATTTCACTGCCCTGAAAATCCTCTGTGCTCTGCCTCTTCATCCTTTCCTCCTCTCTAAGCCCTGGCAACCATTGTTCTTTTTTCTGTCTCCATAGTTTTGTCTTTTCCAAAATGTAATATAATTGGAATCATACCATATGTAGCCTTTTCAGATTGGCTCCTTTCACTTAGTAATGTACATTTAAGGTTCTTTTCATGGCTTGAAAACTCATTTCTTTTTATTGCTGAAAAATATTCTGTTGTGTGTATGTACAGCAGTTTATCTGTTCACCTACTAAAGGACACCTTGGTTGCTTCTAGGTTTTCGCAATTATGAATAAAGCTGCTGTAAACATTTGTGTGCAGAGTTTTGTGTGGACATAAGTTTTCAGCTCCTTTGGGTAAATACCAAGGAGCATGATTGCTGGGTCATATGGTGAGAGTATGTTTAGTTTTGTGAGAAACTGCCAAACCATTTTCCAAAGTAGATGCACCATTTTGCGTTCCCACCAGCAATGAATGAGAGTTCCCGTTGCTTCACAGCCTCACCAGCATTTGGAGTTGTCAGTGTTCTGGATTTTGGCCATTCTAATAGGTGTTTAATCGTATCTCATTGTTTTAATTTACACTTCCCTGATAACATATGATGAGGGGTATCTTTTAATATGCTTATTTTCCATCTGTATATCTTCTTCCACTACTCTGTCTGTTAAATTCTTTGACTCATTTTTTAATCAGGTTGTTCATTTTCTTATTTTTGAGTTTTAAGAGTTCTTCATATAATCTGGATAAGAGTCCTTTATCAGATACGTCTTTTGCAAATATTTTCTCCTAGTCTGTGGCTTGTCTTTATGTATCTCTTAGCAATGTTTTCTGCAGAGCTGAAATTTTAAATTTTAATGAAGTCTATCTAGTGTATCAATTATTTCTCTCATGTATCATGCTTTTGGTGTTGTATCTAAAAAGTCATTGCCAAACCGAAGGTCATCTAGATTTTCTCCTATTTTATCTTCTAGGAGTTTTATAGTTTTACATTTCACATTCTGTGATCCATTTTGAGTTAATTTTTGTGAAGGGTGTAAGGTTTGTGTCTAGATTCTTTTTTTGTGTGTGCTTGGATGTCCATTTGTTCCAGCACCATCTGTTGACAAGGCTGCCTTTTCTCCATTGTATTGTCTTTGCTCCTCTCTCAAAGATCAGTTAACTGTATTTATGTGGGTCTATTTCTGGGCTCTCTATTCTTTTCTTATTTTTGATTACTGTAGAAGTAATCTTGAGATCAGATAGTATCAGTTCTCCAAATTTGCTCTTCTTCTTCAATATCATGTTGTCTCTTCTGGGTCTTTTGCTTCTCCATATACATTTTAAATATATACATTTTTATTATTATTTTTTAATCAGTTAAGTAACTTATTTATTTTTGGCTGTGTTGGGTCTTCGTTGCTGTGTGCGGGCTTTCTCTAGTTGTGGCAAGCGGGGGCTACTCTGTTGCAGTGTGAGAGCTTCTCATTGTGGTGGCTTCGCTTGTTGTGGAGCATGGGCTCTAGGCACACTGGCTTCAGTAGTTGTGACGCACGGGCTCTAGAGTGCAGGCTCAGTAGTTGTGGCTCACGGGCTTAGTTGCTCCGCGGCATGTGGGATCTTCCCGGACCAGGACTCGAACCCGTGTCCCCTGCATTGTCAGGCAGATTCCTAACCACTGTGCCACCAGGGAAGTCCCCATATACGTTTTAGAATCAGTTTGTTGATATCCACGAAATAACTTGATAGATTTTGATTAGGATTGCATTGACTATAGATCAAATTGGGAAGAACTGACATCTTGGTAATATTGACTCTTCCAGTTCATGAATGCAGAATAACTCTGTTTAGTTCTTCTTTGATTCTTTTCATCAGTTTTGTAGTTTTTGTCATGTAGATCTTGTACATATTTTGTTAGATTTATACCTAAGTATTTTTGGGAGGAAGTGCTAATATGAAATTTTTTAAAAAAAATTTAAATTTCACTTGTTCATCGCTGGTGTATAGGAAAGTGATTTACTTTTGTATATTAACCTTACATCCTGAGACCTTGCTATATAGACAAGGAGTTTTTTTGTTGATTCTTTCAGATTTTCTACGTAGACAGTCATGATGTCTTTGACTTTGAAGTTTTTTGTTTCTTCCTTTTAAATCAGCAGTAGCTGGAACTTCCAGATGATGTTCAAAAGGAGTTGTGAGAGGGGGATATCCTTACCTTGTTCCTGATCTTAGTGGGAAAGCTTTTAGTTTCTCAACATTAAATATGATGTTGGCTGTAGGATTTTTTTTGTTTTTTTTTTTAATTTTTATTTTTGGCTGCATTGGGTCTTTGTTGCTGTGCGTGGGCTTTCTCTGGTTGCGGCCAGTGGGGGCTACTCTTCGTTGCGGTGTGCGGGCTTCTCATTGCAGTGGCTTCTCTTGTTGTGGAGCATGGGCTCTAGGCACACGGGCTTCAGTAGTTGTGGCATGTGAGCTCTAGAGCGCAGGCTCGGTAGTTGTGGCGCACGGGCTTAGTTGCTCCGCGGCATGTGGGAACTTCCGGACCGGGGCTCGAACCCGTGTCCCCTGCATTGGCAGGCAGATTCTTAACCACTGCGCCACCAGGAAAGCCCCTGGCTGTAGGTTTTTTGTTAGCAATTCTTTATTAAGTCGAGCAAGTTCCCCTCTATACTTAGTTTACTGAAAGTTGTTGCTGTTGATGTTGTTTAAAATCATAAATGGGTGTTTGATTTTTGTCAGATGATTTTTCTGCATCTATTAATATGATCATGTGATTTTTCTTTTTTAGCCTATTGATATGATGAATTACATTAATTGATTCTCTAATGTTGAACCAGCCTTGCATACCTGGGTTAAATCCCACTTGGTTGTGTTGTGTAATTCTTTATATACATTTTCAGATTCAATTTACTAATATTTTGTTGAGAATTTTTTGCTATGTTCACGAGAGATACTGATCTGTAGGTTTTTGGGGTTTTTTTTCGTTGCAATGTCCTTGTCTATTTTTGGTATTACAGTAGTACTGGCCTCATAGAATGAGTTGGGAAGTATTCTGTCTGCTGCTGTCTTTCAGAAGAGATTGTAGAGAATTGGTATAATATCCTCCTTAACTGTTTGGTGTAATTTACCAGTGAACCCATTTGGGCCTGGTGCTTTCTGTTTTGGAAGCTTATTAGTTATTAATTAAGTTTCTTTAATAGATACAGCCCTGTTCAGATTGTTTCTTCTAGTGGTGAGTGTTGGCAAATTATGTCTTTCAAGGAGTTGGCCCATTTCATCTAGGTTTTCAGATTTGTGGGCATAGAGTTGTTTGTAGTATTCCTTTATTATCCTTTTAATGTCAGTGGGACCTATAGTGATGGCCCCTCTTTAATTTCTGATGTTAGTAATTTGTGTGTGTCCTCTCTCTCTTTTTCTTAGTTAACCTGGCTAGAGGCTTATCAATTTTACTGATCTTTTTAAAGAAGCAGCTTTTGGTTTCATTGATTCTTCTCTATTGATTTCCTGTTTTCAGTTTCATTAATTTCTGCTCTAATTTTTAGCTTTTTAAAAATCACTTTCTGCTTACTATGGATTTAATTTGCTGTTCTTTTTCTAGTTTCTTAAAGTGGAAGCTTAGTTTATAGAGTTTAGATTCTTCTTTTCTTTTTTTAAAAACAATTATTTATTTATTTTTTATTTATTTATTTTTGGCTGCGTTGGGTCTTCGTTGCTGTGCACGGGCTTTCTCTATTTGTGGCAAGCGGGGGTTACTCTTCGTTGCAGTGCGTGGGCTTCTCATTGCAGTGGCTTCTCTTGTTGTGGAGCATGGGCTCTAGGCACGTGGGCTTCTGTAGTTGTGGCACACAGGCTCAGTAGTTGTGGCTCACAGGCTCTAGAGCACAGGCTCAGTAGTTGTGGCACACAGGCTTAGTTGCTCCACGGCATGTGGGATCTTCCAGGACCAGGGCTCGAACCCGTGTCCCCTGCATTGGCAGGCGGATTCTTAACCACTGGGCCACCAGGGAAGCCCCCTTTGTTTCTTATATATGCATTCAATGCTGTGAATTTCCCTTATTCCCATTGTGGTCTGAGAGCAGACATTGTATGATTTTTATTATTTTAAATTTGTTTCAAGGCACAGAAACAAATGTACTTGGTCTGTTGGTAAATGTTCCATCTGATCTGGAGAAGAATGTGTATTCTGCTATTGTTGGATGAAGTAGTCTAAAGATGTCCATTATATCCAGTTGATTGATGGTGGTGTTGAGTTCAACTATGTCGTTACAGATTTTCTGTCTGCTGGATCTATTTTTGATAGGTGGCTATTAACGTCCCCATATATAATAGTGGATTCATATATTCGTCCTTGTAGTTCTATCAGTTTTTGCCTCATGTATTTTGACACTCTGTTGTTAGGTGCATATGTATGTGTTAAGGATTTTTTTTTTTTTTTTAATTAAACCTTTCTTACAACACTTCTTAATTTTATTTATTTATTTATTTATTTTTGCTGTGTTGGGTCTTCGTTTCTGTGCGAGGGCTTTCTCTAGTTGTGGCAAGCGGGGGCCTCTCTTCATCGCGGTGCGCGGGCCTCTCACTATCGCGGCCTCTCTTGCTGTGGAGCACACGCTCCAGACGCGCAGGCTCAGTAATTGTGGCTCACGGGCCCAGTTGCTCCGTGGCATGTGGGATCTTCCCAGACCAGGGCTCGAACCCGTGTGCCCTGCATTGGCAGGCAGATTCTCAACCACTGCGCAACCAGGGAAGGCCTGTGTTAAGGATTTTTATGTGTTGTTGGAGAATTGACCCTTTTATTATTATGTAGTGTTCCTCTTTATCCCTGATAACTTTACTTGTTATGAAGTCTGCTATGTCTGAAAGCTTCTCCTGCTTTTTTTTTTTATCTGAACAAATTTTCAGTATTCAAGTATTACAGTATTATTAACTATAGTTATCATGCTGGTACATTAGATCTCCAGACATATTCATTCTGTAAAACTGCAACTTTGTACCCTTTGACCAACAGCTCATTTTCCCCACCCCCTGGTAACTACTGTTCTTCTCTCTGGCCAACTTTACATTTTTTATTAGAATTTTTACTTAGTTTGTAAGTTTTTCTAGGCTATAGACTTTTCAAAGTCCCACCGGAGGGAACTTTCCCCAGATTGTCCCTGGCACATCAGATCCATTCTTAAGAGTCGAGAGTCGGTGAGCATTTGCTTGAATCCTTCCTTCCATATTTTAATTAATACAAGGTTAAATGACACCTTCAGACTGTATCGTTAACAGTTTTATCGAGCACTCTTAGTTCATACTAGACTTCAGTCTTGCCCAGGGTACCTCATTTCTCACAAAGGAAGAACATAATCAAACTGGGTGCATGCTTGTGTCTTGGCTTTCACTCTGTATAGACCGGTCTCTCAATTATCCAGGTCTTCTTTAAAGAATTACCTCAACTCTTCGCTTTGTGAATACCCACCCCAACTCCCTTTTCAGAAGTTCTGCCTTGATCATTAGACTTCACTAAGCCTATTTCTCTAGAGTTTTTGCATAGCCCGAAGTGTCTGTACCTTAATTCTATGTGGAGACATTTTTAATTGATACTGTGTTTTACCTGAAAGTATAGACATGATGATATTTAATCATTCTTTATTTCTGAATGAGTTTAGCAGATCTGGAGGCAAAACTTCTCACTAAAAGCCCTAAGAAGGGGAGCTATTATAAATGATACATTAAGAAAAAAAAAACAAGAAAAAACTGGCTTCCAATTGTACATAACTAATATATAAAAATATGATCTATATCAATATTTGTATGTTTGCTTAAACTTATTTGTATCATATCAGTTGTAGAAACTTTTGTGTATGTCATTTCCAACTTATGGAGTAAATGTTTAATTAGTTTTTATTAATTACTTAAACCAAAAAAAAGGTGTTTAAGGCTGGATTTTGTTTTAACATGATTTCTAGTGTTTTCCCTAGGTTTCGATATTATTTTTATTATTCGTATTTTCTACATGGTTTTTAATTGTAGTTTTGGTCTCCTTTTTGACTTCTGAGCTGTTTAAGAGAGTTTTAAAAGTTTCCAATTGTTTGTGTGGATTTTTTCCTTGAATTTTGTTATTCATTTCTAATTCTGTTATATTTTGTTGGTTTTGTATACTTTCTACATTTTGGAATTTGAGGTTTTTTGACATATTCATTGGCTTTGGAAAATTCTCAGCTATTATATATTCAGCTATTGCTTTTGTACCATTCTTTGTTTCTTCTAATTAAGTGTTCATTAGACTGTTTCACTGTGTTTGTTATCATTTACCCTCTCTTTTAAATTTTTTTAATACTTTTGTCCCTCTGTCCTTTGTTCTAAATAGATCATTCTAGATAGATCTTACAGTTTTCTTATCCCCTTCTAACCGTCTAATCTCTTGTTAAACATAACAATTGAGTCCATTTATTATGCTTTAAAAGTTCTTTATTATTCTTTTTCAAGTTTGCAACTTTTTGTAGTTTTTAGTTCCCTCCTGAAAATTTTAATGCTCGGATTTTATTACCTTTAACATGGTAAATACAGTTGGTTTAAAATTTTTGTTTGATTATTGCAATATCTGGAGTCGTTTTGTTTCAGTTGTTTCTGCTCATTCTTGCTCATGTCATCTTGTCTCCTCATGTAACTGATTATCTATGCTTGTGTGCTGGACAATATAGTTGACAGTTTATTTGTAGAAATAGATTGATGATTTTTTTCCCCTCAAAGATGGTTTTTCTTTGATTTTTTTTTTTTTCCTGGTACCTAGGGGCACTAGTATTTTAGGAACACCTCAGTTCAGTTTCATGTCTCTCTTTTCTGTTCCAAGCATGTAACTCAAAGCTGTGCAGCAGTCCTTGCAGAGATTGATTTCTGGTTCACTTTTCCTGTTGATGTCCCCAACTTTGGGGTTCCTGCCATCGTGAGTTCCCTTTCCCTGGATGGTTGTAGACTTCTAGGACTATCGATGAGTCTGTTGAAACTAACAGTGCGTGCTCTTGGTTGCCTTTTCCTGAGCAGCCGACACCCCCATGGGAAGTGCAGCCCTGAATACCAGGCTCACCTTCCTCTAGTAATTCTTTACTACCTTGTTAGTTTTTTGATGCTTTTAAGACATTTTTACTTTCAAAAATATTTTACTCAGTTTTCTTGTCTTCAGTGGGAGGGTTGTTTCAAATTACCTAGTCTGCTGTTAGTGAAGTAGATGTTCTCTGGAGTTTTCTCTGCATTCTTTTTTTTTTTTGAATTTTATTTTATTTTTTTATACAGCAGATTCTTATTAGTTATCCATTTTATACATGTTAGTGTATACATGTCAATCCCAATCTCCAATTCATCCCGCTGGCGCCGCCCCCCACTTTCCCCCCTTGTGTCCATAGGTTTGTTCTCTACATCTGTGTCTCAGTTTCCTCCCTTCGAACGGGTTCATCTTTACCATTTTTCTAGGTTCGACATATATGCGTTAACATACGATATTTGCTTTTCTCTTTCTGACTCACTTCACTCTGTATGACAGTCTCTAGGTCCATCCATGTCTCTACAAATGACCCAATTTCGTTCCTTTTTATGGCTGAGTAATATTCCATTGTATATATGTACCACATCTTCTTTATCCATTTGTCTGTTGATGGGCATTTAGGTTGCTTCCATGACCTGGCTATTGTAAATAGTGCTGCAATGAACATTGGGGTGCATGTGTCTTTTTGAATTATGGTTTTCTCTGGGTATATGCCCAGTAGTGGGATTGCTGGGTCATATGGTAGTTCTATTTTTAGTGTTTTAAGGAAACTCCATACTGTTCTCCATAGTGGCTGTATCAGTTTACATTCCCACCAACAGTGCAAGAGGGTTCCCTTTTCTCCAAACCCTCTCCAGCATTTGTAGTTTGTAGATTTTCTGATGATGGCCATTCTAACTGGTATGAGGTGATACCTCATTGTAGTTTTGATTTGCATTTCTCTAATAATTAGTGATGCTGAGCAACTTTTCATGTGCTTCTTGGCCATCTGTATGTCTTCTTTGGAGAAATGTCTATTTAGGTCTTCTGCCCATTTTTGGATTGGGTTGTTTGTTTTTTTAATATTGAGCTGCATGAGCTGTTTATATATTTTGGAGATTAATCCTTTGTCCGTTGATTCGTTTGCAAATATTTTCTCCCATTCTGAGGGTTGTCTTTTAGTCTTGTTTGTAGTTTCCTTTGCTTTGTAAAAGCTTTTAAGTTTCAGTAGGTCCCATTGGTTTATTTTTGTTTTTATTTCCATTACTCTAGGAGGTGGATCAAAAAAGATCTTGCTGTGATTTATGTCAAAGAGTGTTCTTCCTATGTTTTCCTCTAAGAGTTTTATAGTGTCCGGTCTTACATTTAGGTCTTTAATCCATTTTGAGTTTATTTTTGTGTGTGGTGTTAGGGAGTGTTCTAATTTCATTCCTTTACATGCAGCTGTCCAGTTTTCCCAGCACCACTTATTGAAGAGACTGTCTTTTTTTCATTGTATATCCTTGCCTCCTTTGTCATAGATTAGTTGACCATAGGTGCGTGGGTTTATTTCTGGACTTTCTATCCTGTTCCATTGATCTATATCACTGTTTTTGTGCCAGTACCATATTGTCTTGATTACTGTAGCTTTGTAGTATAGTCTGAAGTCAGGGAGTCTGAGTCCTCCAGCTCCGTTTTTTCCCCTCAAGACTGCTTTGGCTATTTGGGGTCTTTTGTGTCTCCACACAGATTTTAAGATTTTTTTGTTCTAGTTCTGTAAAAAATGCCATTGGTAATTTGATAGGGATTGCACTGAATCTGTAGATTGCTTTGGGTAGTATAGTCATTTTCACAATATTGATTCTTCCAATCCAAGAACACGGTATATCTCTCCGTCTGTTGGTGTCATCTTTAATTTCTTTCATCAGTGTCTTATAGTTTTCTGCATATAGGTCTTTTGTCTCCCTCAGTAGGTTTATTCCTAGGTGTTTTATTCTTTTTATTGCACTGGTAAATGGGAGTGTTTCCTTAATTTCTCTTTCAGACTTTTCATCATTAGTGTATAGGAATGCAAGAGATTTCTGTGCATTAATTTTGTATCCTCCAACTTTACCAAATTCATTGATTAGCTCTAGTAGTTTTCTGGTGGCATTTTTAGGATTCTCTATGTATAGTATCATGTCATCTGCAAACAGTGACAGTTCTACTTCTTCTTTTCTGATTTGGATTCCTTTTATTTCTTTTTCTTCTCTGATTGCCGTGGCTAGGACTTCCAGAACTATGTTGAATAATAGTGGTGAGAGTGGACATCCTTGTCTTGTTCCTGATCTTAGAGGAAATGCTTTCAGTTTTTCACCATTAAGAATGATGTTTGCTGTGGGTTTGTCTTATATGGCCTTGATTATGTTGAGGTAGGTTCCCTCTATGCCCACTTTCTGGAGAGTTTTTTTCATAAATGGGTGTTGAATTTTGTCAAAAGCTTTTTCTGCATCTATTGAGATGATCATATGGTTTTTATTCTTCAATTTGTTAATATGGTGTATCACATTGATTGATTTGCGTATATTGAAGAATCCTTGCATCCCTGGGATAAATCCCACTTGATCGTGGTGTATGATCCTTTTAATGTGCTGTTGGATTCTATTTGCTAGTATTTTGTTGAGGATTTTTGCATCTATATTCATCAGTGATATTGGTGTGTAATTTTCTTTTTTTGTAGTATCTTTTTTTGGTTTTGGTATCAGGGTAATGGTGGCCTCATAGAATGAGTTTGGGAGTGTTCCTTTCTCTGCAATTTTTTGGAAGAGTTTGAGAAGGATGGGTGTTAGCACTTCTCTAAATGTTTGATAGAATTCACCTGTGAAGCTGTCTGGTCCTGGACTTTTGTTTGTTGGAAGATTTTTAATCACAGTTTCAATTACATTACTTGTGATAGGTCTGTTCATATTTTCTCTTTCTTCCTGGTTCAGTCTTGGAAGGTTGTACCTTTCTAAGAATTTGTCCATTTCTTCCAGGTTGTCCATTTTATTGGCATAGAGTTGCTTGTAGTAGTCTCTTAAGATGTTTTGTATTTCTGTGGTTTCTGTTGTAACTTCTCCTTTTTCATTTCTAATTTTATTGACTTGAGCCCTCTCCCTCTTTTTCTTGATGAGTCTGGCTAATGGTTTATCAATTTTATCTTCTCAAAGAAACAGCTTTTAGTTTTATTGATCTTTGCTATTGTTTTCTTTGTTTCTATTTCATTTATTTCTGATCTGATCTTTATGATTTCTTTCCTTCTACTAACTTTGGGTTTTGTTCTTCTTTCTCTAGTTCCTTGAGGTGTAAGGTTAGATTGTTTATTTGAGATTTTTCTTGTTTCTTGAGGTAGGCTTGTACTGCTGTAAACTTCCCTCTTAGAATTGCTTTTTGCTGCATCCCATAGGTTTTGGATTGTCGTGTTTTCATTGTCATTTGTCTCTAGGTATTTTTCAATTTCCTCTTTGATTTCTTCAATGATATCTTGGTTATTTAGTAATGTATTGTTTAGCCTCCATGTGTTTGTGTTTTTTACGTTTTTTCCCCTGTAATTGATTTCTAATCTCATAGCGTTGTGGTCAGAAAAGATGCTTAATATGATTTCAATTTTCTTAAATTTACCGAGGCTTGATTTGTGACCCAAGATGTGGTCTCTCCTGGAGAATGTTCTGTGTGCACTTGAGAAGAAAGTGTAATCTGCTGTTTTTGGATGGAATATCCTATAAATATCAATTAAATCTATCTGGTCTATTGTGTCATTTAAAGCTTCTGTTTCCTTAGTAATTTCCTGTTTGGATGATCTGTCCATTGGTGTAAGTGGGGTGTTAAAGTCCCCCACTATTATTGTGTTACTGTTGATTGCCTTTTTTATAGCTGTTAGCAGTTGCCTTATGTATTGAGGTGCTCCTATGTTGGGAGCATATATATTTATAATTGTTATATCTTTTTGGATTGATCCCTTGATCATTATGTAGTATCCTTTCTTGTCTCTTGTAACCTTCTGTATTTTAAAGTCTATTTTATCTGATATGAGTATTGCTACTCCAGCTTTCTTTTGATTTCCATTTGCATGGAGTATCTTTCTGCATCCCCTCACTTTCAGTCTGTATGTGTCCCTAGGTCTGAAGTGGGTCTCTTGTAGACAGCATATATATGGGTCTTGTTCTTGTATCCGTTCAGCGAGCCTGTGTCTTTTGGTTGGAACGTTTAATCCATTCACGTTTAAGGTAATTATTGATATGTATGTTTCTATTACCGTTTTCTTAATTGTTTTGGGTTTGTTTTTGTAGGTCCTTTTCTTCTCTTGTGTTTCCCACTTAGAAAAGTTCCTTTAGCATTTGTTGTAGAGCTGGTTTGGTGTTGCTGAATTCTCTTAGCTTTTGCTTGTCTGTAAAGCTTTTGATTTCTCCATCGAATCTGAATGAGATCCTTGCCAGGTAATCTTGGTTTTAGGTTCCTCCCTTTCATCATTTTAAATATGTCATGCCACTCCCTTCTGGCTTGTAGAATTTCTGCTGAGAACTCAGCTGTTAACCTTATGGGAGTTCCCTTGTATATTATTTGTTGTTTTTCCCTTGCTGCTTTCAGTAATTTTTCTTTGTCTTTAATTTTTGCCAATTTGATTACTATGTGTCTCGGCATGTTTCTCCTTGGGTTTATCCTGTATGGGACGCTCTGCGCTTCCTGGACTCGGGTGGCTATTTACTTTCCCATGTTAGGGAAGTTTTCAACTGTAATCTCTTCAAATATTTTCTCAGGTCCTTTCTCTCTTCTCCTTCTGGGACCTCTATAATGCGAATGTTGCTACATTTAATGTTGTCCCGGAAGTCTCTTAGGCTGTCTTCATTTCTTTTCATTCTTTTTTCTTTATTCTGTTCTGTGGCAGTGAATTCCACCATTCTGTCTTCCAGGTCACTTATCCGTTCTTCTGCCTCAGTTATTCTGCTATTGATGCCTTCTAGTGTCGTTTTCATTTCAGTTATTGTATTGTTCATCTCTGTTTGTTTGTTCTTTAATTCTTCTAGGTCTTTGTTAATCATTTCTTGCATCTTCTCGATCTTTGCCTCCATTCTTATTCCGAGGTCCTGGATCATCTTCACTATCATTATTCTGAATTCTTTTTCTGGAAGGTTGCCTATCTCCACTTCATTTAGTTGTTTTTCTGGGGTTTTATCTTGTTCCTTCATCTGGTACATAGCCCTCTGCCTTTTCATCTTGTCTATCTTTCTGTGAATGTGGTTTTTGTTCCACAGGCTGCAGGATTCTTTTCTCTGCATTCTAATATGTGCTAGTTTATGTAAATTTTGGGGGGCACTTGAATAGAATGTATAGTCTGTTTTGTTTCCTTGGGTAGTGTATGAAACTTGATATCCATTTATTAGAGTCTACCAGCCAGGATATTGTTATTAAAAGTAAAATAACTCGGGGCTTCCCTGGTGGCGCAGTGGTTAAGAATCCGCCTGCCAGTGCGGGGGACATGGGTCCAAGCCCTGGTCTGGGAAGATCCCACATGCTGTGGAGCAACTAAACCCATGCGCCGCAACTACTGAACTTGCGCTCTAGAGCCCGCAAGCCACAACTACTGAGCCTGCAAGCCACAACTACTGAAGCCCGCGCGCCTAGAGCCCCTGCTTTGCAACAAAGGAAGCCACTACAGTGAGAAGCCCACACACCAGAACAAAGTGTAACCCCCACTCGCTGCAACTAGAGAAAGCCCGCGCACAGCAACAAAGACCCAACACAGCCAAAAATAAATAAATAAAATTTAAAAAAAGTAAAATAACTCGAATTCCAAGAAAGAATGAAATCTATGGGTCATGTACTGTCATGTGTTTGAGTTGGCTTAAGTCAGGCTCACTATTGTCACGAAATTCCTGGTTCATTGCATCTCTCTGCCTCTTTTTTAGTCAGCTTCATCCTGTGGCTGGCTCCCCTTGATGGAAGATGGTTGCCTGCAAACTTGGGTACCACGTGATTTCTTGTCCACATCCCTGGAGAGGGAGCATGAGTCTGTGTCAGCTAAACAGAATTCTAGGACCAGTTTTTATCATACATCTGTTGCTGACCCAGTCTGTTTCAAAAGTAAACCAGTCTCTGGTATCCAAGTACAATAGTCAGAGTTCACACCTAGAGTTAGCAGTGGGAGCAGCATGATGGCTTCAGTGGCAGAGAGGCATGAAATGGGTGCCAAGGGGGTACCGTGTAGGTCATGGTTATAGATTGTTTGGAGGTCCTCCACTTGCTTCTTCACGTTTTATCTGCTTCCTTTGTTAAGGGCTGGGGCTGCTTATTTTTTCTTCTGCTGTGACTGAGCTGCTTTGATCTGTAGAATCCATCCTTCGTTTCAAGAATGCTTTTTTCCATAGACTCTTCGAAGATTTTTCTCCATTCAGCCTACTTTGTTTGTTAAGCAGTAGTGATTATGCATGTTTGTTGTACGCGTTACTCTCTTTCCTTGACTCATCTCCCTTCATCACTGCCACTGCTTCAGGCTCCTCTGTTTTCTCCAGCCCGCCCGCCGCATACCAGCAGTGTCTTCAGGGTTATTGTTGCTTCGTGGGGTCCTCCTGTTTTCAGTTCTGCAGTTACTTCGATTTCTTCGGTTTCTTTGCTCCCAGTCACACTCAGCGTAGTAGTGGTTAGTGGTCGTTCAGGTTCTGGAGCCACACTGCCTGTGTTTGAATCCAAACTCCTCTGCTTAATTGTGTTTTTGAGCAAAGTTCCTTGACCTCTTACCTTGCCTCCTCATCTGTAAAATGGAGATGATGAGAGTAGCTGTGTTTTGGGGTTACCCCTCCTTGGGTCCCTTGCACCTGACACATCTTGTTGTGTATGCCAAGAACGGAAGGCCTTGACCACTCCTTATCTGGGCCTTTTCTCAGGGTTGTGTTTGCAGTGAGCAGCCTTGTAGAATGAGGGTGTGTCTCCCTCTGGGACAAAGAGCAGGGTTGTTTAATGCTTACTGTAAAAGCAGTGGTTTCCCACACTCTTCGTTCCTTGTAATACAGTTCAGTGCGAGTGCAGGAGTCCATTGGGGCCCGTGGTTTTGCCCCGGTGACACTTGGGGCCCAGAAGGGAACTGACAGCAGTATCCTCATGCTTCTGCTGCTTGCTGTGCAGTGAGTGACACAGTCCTTTTGTCTTCGATCCAGGAGTCTTGTGTCTTCCGCCAGCATCCATGAAACAGTAACAGACTAACTTACTAGCTTGTGTAAAGTCCTAGGCCCGGCAGCCGTCTTCATAAGGTTGTTGTGAAGTTTAAATGAGTTAATGCGTTTAACCACCTACAACACTGCCTAGGACATAGTAAGCACTTACTAAATTTTAGCCATGAAGATGTTTCTTTAAATATCCTCATATTATTTGCACTGGATTTTTAGGCCTAAATAAAGATAAGGCTCAGAAGAAGATTAAGATTGCTATAAATATCCATTATTATATGGTGAAGATGTATATTGTAATTTGTTGGGTTTATTTAGTTTCTTTTATTAGTTGTGAAAAATGAGTATCCATTAAAAACACATTTTTAAAAAGTCATATAGAAAAACTAAAGGAAATATTTTTAACTAAATAAAATATCCAGAGAGCAGTTGAATTTTAATAATTACTGTCCTAATTAACGTCACTGTGGTTTTGAGGTCTTGATAAGTATCGGAGTCTTTTTCTTAATTCTTTTGTGCTTACATTAAAAAATCATATTAAAAGTATAATAGTAACGTACATTGTGAAAATTTATGAAACTATAGGTAAGTATAAAGAGAATAAGTTAGCTGTAAAAGTATTAGCTTCTAGGGAACCACTGTTTGACATTTTTGTGTATTTATTTATAGTTGCTTACATTTTAAAGTCTTTACATGCCCTCTGAAAGTGGTGACTATCTTGATATTAATGAGTGTCAAGTAGTTTAATGAATAAAGATAGAATAAGTAAAATATTTGCTATTTATCATGTGCTTATTCTTTAGGTTTACAGCACATTTTGGATGTAGTGGATACATTAGGTTCAGTGAGCCACACACCACTGGAAAACGTAACTGTCGGGATGCAGACTTTGTTTTGAGCACCACTGTTCTAAAGAAGGAAAGGACATGATTACACAGTTTCTTAGATATGCTTTCTTTTGTAGTCTTAGTACTATAAAGGAAGCAAGGAAAGTATTGCCAATTCTGGGGAGGTAAAGGAAGTTAGGAGAGAGAAAAATAATTTTTATTCTACTTAGTAGTTGACTAAATCATAGAAGCATGCGGTTTGGATAACTAGTAGAAAAATGGATGTTCGTGTTGAGTAATGTAATTACCAAATATTAGCACATTTAAAAATTTATATTTTTCTGTGATTTTTCTAACTTATGTGTTTGTATATAATAAGATTTATCTGCTTGCTTTGTATTACACAGTGTTTAATTAATCAATTAAACAATTACTGAACATCAGGTTTTGTGATAGGCTCTGGTTTGTAAAACAGATAAAGTAGCTGCTTTCATAGAGTATATAGTCTAGTGGGGTGCTGTCTAGTGGTACACTTTTTTGTGTCACTGACCCCTATGGCAGACTCTTTTCCAAATAATGTTTTAAAACTAATAAAATAAAATTGCAAAGATAAATAGTTATATTGAAATATTACCAAAATAGAAAAAAGCCAAATTTGTAATTTCATATTGTGTTCTTTATTTACTCTTAAATCATAAAATCTAATTTATAATTACGGTAATTTTGAAGTAGTGATGAGGGTAAGTGATATTTTGGGGATATCTGCAAGCATTGGATGTGATAAAATATCTGCTTTCTATTGGTGACAGAGACATGAGTATGGCTATACAACTCTGCTTGTGTGTATATTTATGATGAAATGGGGTATTTTTAGAATTCTAAATCTCAGAGGTCAGTAAAAATAAAGATGTAATTTCTCCCTCCAGCATGCTAGAACCCCTTATTAAATACAGTCTAAAAACTAAAAAGATAGGATGCTTTGCTTTTAGTTTTTTTTTTTTTTTTAATTGAAGTATAGTTGATTTACAGTGTTGTGTTAGTTTCTGGTGTACAGCAAAGTGATTCAGATATATATATATATATATATATATTTCATATTCTTTTCCTTTATGGTTTATTACAGGATATTGAATATAGTTCCCTGTGCTATACAATAGAACCTTGTTGTTTATCCATTCTATGTATAATAGTTTGCATCTGCGAATCCCAAACTCCCAATCTATCCCCCCTGCTGAACTATAAGTCTGTTCTCTATGTCTGTGAGTCTGTTTCTATTTCATAGATAAGTTCATTTGTGTCATATTTTAGATTCCACATATAAGTGATATCATATGTTATTTGTCTTTCTCTTTCTGACTTACTTCGCTTAATATGATAATCTCTGGGTATATCTATGTAGCTGTAAATGACATTATTTCATTCTTTTTTATGGCCGAGTAATACTCCATTGTATGTATATACCACATCTTCTTTATCCATTCATTATTTAGTTTGTTTCCCTGTCTTGGCTGTTGTAAATAGTGCTGCTGTGAACATAGGGGTGCATGTCTTTTCAAATTATAGTTTTGTCCGGATATATGCCCAGGAGTGGGATTGCTAGATCATATGGTAACTCAAGTTTTTTGAGGAACCTCCGTACTATTTTCCATAGTGACTGCACCAATTTACATTCCTACCAACAATGTAGGAGGGTTCCCTTTTCTCCACACCCTCTTCAGCATTTGTTATTTGTAGACTTTTTGATGATGGCCATTCTGACTGCCGTGAGGTAGTACCTTATTGTAGTTTTGATTTGCATTTCTCTAATAACTAGCGATGTTGAGTAAAAAGATAGGGTGCATTGAAAGAATGCACTGTGTATTCGTAAGGAGGCCATAATTGGACTCTAGAATATTTTTGACATCTTATAATCTATTACTCTGTCATGTTGGTGAGCTTGCTGAATATATTTGTAGGATACATAACAGCTCTTTCAGAGAATTATTTAACCTTTGGGGGGAAAATTTCATATTGACCAAGATCAAAATATTTTATTTCCATGAACTGTGCTGTGAGGTAAATGTTCTTACTACTTCATAATTTTATTCAGTAGTTCTTAAGAAGTAAAGAGAAAAACTCTGTATTTTCAACTTTCATCTCATTCTTCATATTCAACAAATGATTCCTCAGTAACATGGTCCTAGTAAAATACTAACATGTCTGTTTAGCATGAGTTTATTCATAAAACTCCTGAGCTACGATCAGATCGGATACCGTGCCAGGCAGCGTGCAGTAGTGGGAAGAGCACCCGTGGGCTTCGGGGTTACACACATCTGATTGTGTTTCCCAGCTTTGCTTCCTGTTAGCTGTGTGACCAACTTTCAGACTTAGTTTCCTTATCTTTTTTTAAAAATAAATTTACCTGTTTATCTGTCTGTGTATCTATGGCTGTGTTGGGTCTTTGTTGCTGCACGCAGGCTTTCTCTAGTTGCAGTGAGCGGGGCTACTCTTCGTCGTGGTGCGCGGGCTTCTCATTGCCGTGGCTTCTCTTGTTGCGGAGCACGGGCTCTAGGCGCGCAGGCTTCCATAGTTGTGGCACGCGGGCTCAGTAGTTGTGGCCCACGGGCTGTAGAGCGCAGGCTCAGTAGTTGTGGCGCACGGGCTTAGTTGCTCCGTGGCATGTGGGATCTTCCCGGACCAGGGATCGAACCCATGTCCCCCTGCATTGGCAGGCAGATTCTCAACCACTGCGCCACCAGGGAAGTCCAGATATTCCTCTGTTTTTGTTTTTTTTTTTCCTTTGTTGATCTTTACAACTTACTGGTTTTTTAAACTTTTTTAAAAAATATCTTTATTGGAGTATAATTGCTTTGCAATGTTGTGTTAGTTTCTGCTGTATAACAAAGTGAATCAGCTATACATATAGATATATCCCCATATCCCCTCCCTCTTGCATCTCCCTCCCACCCTCCCTATCCCACCCCTCTAGGTGTTCACAAAGCACCAAGTTGATCTCCCTGTGCTATGCGGCTGCTTCCCACTAGCTATCTGTTTTACATTTAGTAGTGTAGATATGTCAATGTCACTCTCTCACTTCATCCCAGCTTACCCTTCCCCCTCCCCGTGTCCTCAAGTCCATTCTCTACGTCTGCATCTTTATTCCTGTTCTGCCCCTAGGTTCTTCAGAACCAATTTGTTTTTAATTCCATATATATGTGTTAGCATATGGTATTTGTTTTTCTCTTTCTGACTTACTTCACTCTGTATGACAGACTCTAGGTCCATCCACCTCACTACGAATAACTCAATTTCGTTTCTTTTTATGGCTGAGTAATATTCCATTGTATATATGTGCCACATATTCTTTATTCATTTGGAGTATAATTGCTTTACAATGTTAGTTTCAGATATTACTCTTTTTTAAAAGAGAAGAATTAAGTGAGAGAACTATTAGGCACACTTACACTTGTCCTTTTAGTTTCAGCTGGGCTTCTGATACTTTTCTGAAGCCTTTCTAAGTTATATTTTCCACCTCTTCCCTTAACTCCCATGATACCTTGTACCTCCATCATGACAGTGATTGTGTCCTGTTGCCATCGTTTGCTATTTCATGAATAGATCCATTAAGCATAGGGATCCTGACTCTTTTTTTTTTCCCCCCATTAAAGAGATGCTTTATCATATGTACCCTGATAAACACAATAAAATAGACTCTATTTTTATACTACCATTGGACTAGAATGTATGGTACATAGTAGTTACCCAAAATTTTGTTTGGTAAAAAAATCATTCTAAAGCAATGATTTATTGAATCCCTAACAAAGAGACAGGAGGTGCTAAATAAATGTTCTCTTTATTCCTGTTACTTCCCACAATACAGTTTAATAATGTGTGATCTGGTGGGTGATATCCAACTAGGTGGAAAGTAAATACATAGTTATAGTATGTGAATGTAGGTAATCAGAGTAGCACCTACATACCTACACTTACTGTATACTTAGGGCATTAGGCTAAGTGCCCAATGTATTATCTTTTTTGATCCTTAGAGGCAGTTTTATAGTAGCTGGCATTAGCTATCTTTTAAATGATTAGCAAACTGAAATTGAGGTGAGGTTAATTAAGCAAGTTGTGAAGGTCACATTGCTAGCAAATGACTGAGATATGATGCAGATTCTGGACCATTTGACTCCAAGCCTTTGATTTTAACTAAAGCAGCAAAACAGCCTTTGCTATTAATTTTAAACATTTTTTGTGTCATAGAACCAACTATTTAGGATTAATCCTAAGTAAGAGTAAGAGTCATGGGAGGTGGAATGGCATTGTGTAAGGGCACAGTTAGAGCTAATTTACAGTTGTGTCCCATTTACCTATGTATCTACAAAGGTTTGCCTAGAGTGCACACTCTATCCAAGTTCTCTTAGGTTCTTTAGTGTAGTTACCACCCACATGTGACACCTGGTGGTTTGAGTTTAAATGCAAGTAGGTGCTTCGACTAAAACCACCCCACTCTGATCATCCCCAGGGTTGAAGAGGACTCCATCTTTCTGGTTTTAGAGCATTTTGTGACCAACTGGCTTTGTCAGTATTTTAGGTCAGGTTCAAAGTAAGGAGAAAGATACACTGGAGATTTTGTTTCAAAGAAAAATATAACCCTTAAATTTTTAATTTTTTAAAATTTATTTATTTTTGGCTGTGCTTCACGTCTTGTGGGATCTTAGTTCCCTGACCAGAGATTGAACCTGGGTCCTCAGCAGTGAAAGCTCGGAGTCCTAACCACTGGACCTCCAGGGAATTCCCAACACTTAAATTTTTAAAATGATTTAAAAAAAAAAAAAAGTATGTGTTCTTATTTGCATGTTTCTGGACTGTAGGCATTTGAACAAATAGAATCCCATGAAAGGCAAAAACTGCACAGTGGCACAGGTTGAAAGTCCGGCTTTGTTGCATTAGGCACAAGTACAGGATGGTGTTTGAGGCATTTTTATTAGTAAACTGCAGATAGCCTAGTACTCGCATCAGAACGATTCTCTCAGTTGTCTCTGGGTTCACAGTCATTTCATCCAGAGCATCTCTGGATGACATCTCTTGTTGGATATTTGGGTTTCATTTCAGCCAGAGTAGTCTGTTTCACATTCTGCTGCCAAACCCTGACAGTCTTTTGAAGGCTTGGGCTAAGAGAAGAGAGGGACGTAAACACTAGTTTAATTGTCTTGCCTTGACTTTGACAGATAGTGAGACTTAACTTTTCTACTAAATGAAGAGTGACAGCCAAAAGAAATAGGTTGTATTATTACGTGTAGTTTCACATATTTAGGGATACCTTTTTCTATTTCTATTTTGTGGCTGGAACTGTTCCCTAGGAAGCAGTTATAGGACTTTTCCTTATTCCTTAAAAAACAAATGATTAAAACAACAAAATCCAAACCAAAAATAAGACCAAAACCCAACAATCCTTACTGGGTCTTTGGCAGATCCAGGTTAGAATCATGGGCAGAGCCAGTAGGAAAAATAGCTGAGAGGAGAATATTCCTTTTTTTTTTTTTAAAGAAAAGAGAACTCTTTTAAAGCCTGCTTTACTACTGTCCTTCTTGTGGATCAGGCCTGTTCCTGGTCCCATTTCTTAAAAAAGAAAAAAAAATCCCTTTGTCTGAATCTTTTTCCCCTCTGAAATTTCAAAAGTTGTGTACCTGAAGACCTACCAACCTACCAATAACATTCATATGTAACCTTACCATTTCTTTCTAGGTCTAATTTGAGAGAGAGAGAGACAGGCAGACAGATTGTCCTCTTACTTACTTCCCCTTAGTTATAAACAATAAAGAAAACCCCAAAAAAGTTTGAAGTGTTATGTATTTTATTTTTCAGGGGGAGAAAAACAACAGAATACCTGAGATTGTGCCTCAGTTTGCTAGAAAAAAAATACTGACTAGAGGCCATAGTGGTGGTTTGCAAAACATTAAGAGAGAACGGATAGGCCATACCTATTGGAGGGACCCTGATTTTGGGGGAGGGGGGGGGATGCAGGCTAAATGGCGCTGGTTCTTAGGAGATACGTGTTCCCAGGGATGTAGTGACATGACCCTCGTCCACCTGGCTCATTGTCTGTAAGCTTCTGAGTCCCTCTTCTTATTCCTCTTTTACAGTTCTCATTTCTTCTCTTGACTCTTACCCTTTTTTGTTACCTAGTAGTAGAAATGGTACAAAAAGGGCATACCCCACATGTGCTCTGCACATCTCTGGGTAGAAATGAAATGCTTCTTTAAAGGTATTTTTATATATGGTCACTTTATAGTACTTTGAATATTATAGACAGAGAGAATCTCCCAAGCAGTACCGTATTCCTTTCTGTCTTTGGTTGTAAAAGTGCTAGAGGGCAGGCAACAGAGAATAATTTCTGGGTCTCTCCAGATGCTTTCCCTAGAGCTCTGGAGGCAGCTGGTCTGCTTTTCAGGTTATTTCAGGTCACAGCACTACCATATATTTTGATACAGCATAAACGGTGTCAGTTGATTTCCAAACACTACTATCACTGTTCTCTCGCCTGCTCACCAGCCCACCTATTTTAAGTTTTTGTGATGGCAGTTCTCCACACCTGATGCCAGTTTCTGTGTGTGTTAGAGCATGGGTTAAACTGCTGTAACAGAGATGTCCAGATACAGCAGTGGTTTAAATAAAATGTTCATTTTTCTTTCATGTAATATTTCTGAGAGTGAGAGGTCCAGGCTGATGGGGTGTCTTTGCTCCCTGTGGTTATTTATGGACCCAGGTTCCTTCCATCTTGTTTCTGTGCCCTCCTCAGAGTCTTGTTCTCATCTGCAGCATTGCAGCTGGGTTGCTGACATACCCATGGTCCAGTCCATAGGAAAGAGGGAACATAATTTAGTCTAGAACAAACCCCTTCCTTTAAGGTGATGTAGAAATTGCATGGTTACTTCTGGTCGTATTCTGTTGGTGAGAACTTGCCATGCTTAGCTGCAAAAATGGGAAATAAAGTCTGTTGCTGAGTAGTTATGTGCCCTACTAAGACTTGAACAACATAAAAGAAAGAGAGGGACTTCCCTGGCGGTCCAGGGGTTAAGACTTCACCTTCCAGTGCAGGGGGTGTGGGCTTGATCCCTGGTTGGGGAGCTAGCCACCTGCCCACATGCCTCATGGCCAAAAGACCAAAACATAAAACAGAAGTAGTATCATAACAAATTCAATAAAGACTAAAAAATGGTCCACGTCAAAAAAAAAATCTTAAAAAAAAATAAGAGAAGGTGGATTTTTGTCCATTGTCCATTTTTCTACAGGGTTATGTGCCTTATTCATCTTTGGAGTTCTTTACACATTCTGGATTTGAATACCTTTTGGGGGATACAAATCACATGTATTTTCTTTCAGTCTGTGATGTACTTTTAAATTTTGTTCATGGGGTCCTTTGTCATATAGAAATTTAATATTTTTATATAGTAAAGTTTGCAGATCTTTTTATAATCCTTGTTTGATACAAATGTATTTTGTATTTGTAGATTTGATTCTATACCAGTTTTGTGGCTAGGGGTAGGCAGGACAGACACAATGATTAATAGGCCCCACAAGCCCTTAATTTATGGTCAACTTTTCTACTTCAGTTTTAAAAAGAAACATTTTATTTTTTTTAACATCTTTATTGGAGTATAATTGCTTTACAATGGTGTGTTAGTTTCTGCTTTATAACAAAGTGAATCAGTTATACATATACATATATCCCCATACTCTTCCCTCTTGCATCAAAAATATGGAACGCTTCACGAATTTGCGTGTCATCCTTGCTCAGGGGCCATGCTAATCTTCTCTGTATCGTTCCAATTTTAGTATATATGCTGCCGAAGCGAGCACAAAAGAAACATTTTAAATAGGAAAACCAAAACCATATGTTTGATGCCTCATTGCATCATTAATTTTATGATTTGACAGGATTTACAATTGGTAATAATTATTTCTAACTAAAAAATTTAATAGTTCTCAAAATTATTCGTCAGAATAGTTCCCTAAAATTCATTTTGAATCTAGAAGACTTTGGTAGGGAAGTCATGCTGATCTGAGAGGTAAGAAATCAGATTTGATGTGAAAGTGAGTGTTCAAGCTGCTAGATGTGCCTCGTATGCAGTTGAAGTATGGTCTGGAGCTCAGGACAGGAGGTAGGGTTAGGGATGTTGACTTAAAAATCAGTAAGTCAGGGACTTCCCTGGTGGTGCTGTGGTTAAGAGTCCGCCTCCCAATACAGGGGACGCGGGTTTGATCCCTGGTCAGGGAACTAGATCCCACACGCGTGCTGCAACTAAGAGTTCACATGCTGCACCTAAGGAACTAGCCTGCGGCAACTAAAACCCGGCACAACCAAAAATAAATAAATTAAAAAAAAAAATCAGTAAGTTGAGCTTCCCTGGTGGCACAGTGGTTAAGAATCTGCCTGCCAATGCAGGGGACCCTGTCTCGAGCCCTGGTCCAGGAAGATCCCACGTGTCACAGAGCAGCTAAGCCCGCGAGCCACAGCTACTGAGCTCGTGTGCCACAACTACTGAAGCCCGTGTGCCTAGAGCCCGTGCTCTGCAACAAGAGAAGCCACCGTGGTGAGAAGCCCCTGCACCACAACGAAGAGTAGCCCCCGCTTACCACAACTAGAGAAAGCCTGCGCTCAGCAATGAAGACCCAACACAGCCAAAAATAAATAAATAAATAAATTTATTTAAAAAAACACACACACACACAAAAGATGAGCACGTAAAGGACATGTAGAGAGCTGTACTCACATTTAGAGGTCTTAAATCAGCTGAAGAGACAGATATTAGACCGTTTAATCTTTGTTAACAGCCTCATGAAGTATAGGTAGTTTTCTAATTTTACGGGGAGTAAATTGAAGCTGAGAGAGATGACTTCTACATAAAGTTGCCTAGTTTGTAGTTGGTGGAACTGGTCCTCATGACTCCAAAGCCCATAGTAATCCATGATATCTCCCTGTGTTTAAGAGGTGAAAAGCATTTCACTAAGGAGGGAGTGAGTACTCCTTGGTGCCAGATGAATTTCTGGAGTGTTTGAAGGCTTGTGCGTAGCCCGGGATTATTTATTAGTTCTTTTGCCACCAGTGGAGGTGGAGAGAACAGTGCCGTGGTTGGAGGATGGATGCCTTGTAGGAAGGGTCTGAGGTGGAGGGCAGCCACTCCAGAGTCCCATTGCATGAAGTTTGGTGGTGGTGAAAGGAAGAAAAGACAGGAGGAGCGTAAACGACTATAAGCTTTTCTGGTTGGTTCGTTGGTTGGTTGGTTTGGGGGTAGTGGTGCAGAAAAGTATGTGTAAGTTTGCAGTTAGAAAAGAAAGGTGGAGCCAGGAGCGTGGGGTTGCATTGGGAGCGCTAGTGCAGTGATCGTGCCTGTTAACGTCTAACAATACAGTGTGAGAGACAGGGTGGTGGGTATGTCGTTTCATTTAAAGAGAGGAATGATATTAGGGGTAATGGTGTTTGGAAACCCTCTCAACAGTTAGGTTGCCTCCTAAGAAA
Organism: Balaenoptera physalus; assembly: GCF_965194825.1. Classification (NCBI taxonomy): domain Eukaryota; kingdom Metazoa; phylum Chordata; class Mammalia; order Artiodactyla; family Balaenopteridae; genus Balaenoptera; species Balaenoptera physalus. Next base: position 119,676,282 of record NC_138887.1, on the reverse strand, counting down.
GTATGTGTGAGGTGTTCGGGGTTGGAGTCTTGAGGATAATTGAAAAAGGCACTGGAGTCAAGGTGTGTTCTTTTCAGTCATTTAGCTTTTAGAATGGCTGATAGAGGCCGTAATGCTTGTTTTAAATTAATGATAATTTCAATTTATAAATTACCAAGAAACTTTTTCATGAGTCACATTTGTTCTGTAGAGGAACTGCTATAATCCTGAAAATAAGGTTCTTAACAGTTATTATTAAGATTTGAGTCAGTTGTAATTTGGAAAAGTATGCCCTGTTTTACATTATTTTGATGATTATCATTTTATAACAGAGAATAAATATAAAAGTACCATTAATTATATATATATAAGCTTTTCCTGTGTTAAGTATTGTCATTTGTTGCTTCATTATTTTTCCTTTACGATGTGTGCTTTGTAGATAAAGTCACTAAAGATTGGTATAATGCAGAATGACTTTTTATATTCTCTTGTTTACTATTAAGCAGAAATCAAAGAGCAATCAGCAGAAGAGGATGCTGAAGCAGAAGTGGACCGCAGCAAGCGGCCAGTCCCAGCCTTCCAGCGTTCTGTGTCTGAGGAATCTGCAGCCTCCCTGGTCTCTGTTGGTATAGAAGCCAAAATCAGGTTAGAGAATGAATGCCGCTGGATTGGAGATTAGTGACAGGAAAAAGAGCAGCGAGTTGACTGTAGAGGGAATTCACAGAGCGCAGGCTTAGGACAGAAAGCTGGGTGGACTTTTAGAGCTGATAGCTCTGCGCGTAGCTGGAGTGAAGCACGTCCGTGGGCTTAGGTGGCTGTAGAACAGAGCAGTGGTCTACTGTGTCACTCTGCTCTCCTCAGACCAGGACAGAATATTTCCAGTATGCGATTCCTAGAAGAAGAAAAAAGTCTAAACTTTTAGCATAAGAACGGATTTTTGATTTACTTGTAAGCTTAAGTTTATACTCTTGTTCTTTACCCTCTCTTCATTCTTTAAAAAGAGAAATACAGGATGTTATAACTTCTCTGTGTATCATTCAGCTTAAGTCTTGTAATTTTTTAGATCTTAACTTGGAAGACATGAATAAAACTGAAACCATCCATCAGTTGAATATCCCCATCTTCTTGAAATGTTTCCTTTCTTTTGCTTTTGTCACATCTGCCTCCTCATTTCGTCTCTTGCTCGATTCTGTGGGGACTCCCCACCTTTATCACGTTGGAGTCCTCAGGTCGAAGTCCTCGGCCTGTTTACTTTTATTTTTATAGTCCGATAGCTAGGTCCTATCTGTGTGCTAATGAAACCGCACATTTATATTTTGAGGGCTGACCTTCCTCTGAACTCTAGACTTTCCTCTCCATCTGTCTGCTTGATATCTCCATTTGGAAGTATACTAGACACTGCACCCATAACATGTCCAAAACCACTGTTGATTCTGACCCCAGGCCTGTCCCAAATTTTCTCCCCAGGATTTCTTCATTTCAATAAATAATACCAATATTCACCCAGTTGCTTAGGCCAAAACCTTTTGAGTTAATCCATGATTTCTTTCTTTTCTCATACCTCACATTCTAAATTTTGTAGCCCACCTTTAGAAGATATCCCAAACAAGTACTTATTACTCTCTCTCTTTTTTTTATTTTTAAGCTTTTAATTATTTATTTATTTTTTGGCTGTGTTGCGTCTTCGTTTCTGTGCGAGGGCTCTCTCTAGTTGCGGCAAGCGGGGGCCACTCTTCATCGCGGTGCGCGGGCCTCTCACTATTGCGGCCTCTCTTGTTGTGGAACACAGGCTCCAGACGCGCAGGCTCAGTAGTTGTGGCCCACGGGCCCAGTTGCTCCCCGGCATGTGGGATCTTCCCAGACCAGAGCTCGAACCCGTGTCCCCTGCATTGGCAGGCAGATTCTCAACCACTGCACCACCAGGGAAGCCCTTACTCTCTTAACTTGCCTACCATCTTAGTCCAAGTCCTCTTATCCTTAGGAGGCTGTAGTTGCCTTTTAAGTGGTCTCTCCACTTCTTCTCTTTGCTTTCCCCAGTCCAGGTTGTTCTTAGGACAGTTGCAAAAATGATCATTCTAAAATGTAAATCAAGTTTCTCCCAAACTCTCTTTTGGCTGTCTCTTACATTTAAATTAAATATATAAATTATATTAAAAATTTCAGGGACTTCCCTGGTGGTACAGTGGTTAAGACTCTGTGCTCTCAGTGCAGGGGGCCCGGGTTTGATCCCTGGTCAGGGAACTAGATCCCACATGCATGCTGCAACTAAGAGTTCACATGCCACAACTGAGGAGCTGGCGAGCTACAACTAAGGAGCCTGCCTGCCACAGCTAAGAAGCACACATTCTTCAATTACGGAGCCCGCCTGCTGCAACTAAGACCGGATGCAACCAAGAAAAAAACAACAAAAACATTCAAATCCCTACTATGTTCTACATCTTTGGGAAGGTTTGAAAATTTTCAAAATAAAAGAGTAGGATGAAAAATAAATAAAACATAGTCCCCACCACATTTACCCTCTATTTCTGCTTTATTTTCCTTTGTTGAACTTTTTATTTCTCGACAGTTCGTTTGTCTCCCTTACTGTCATGTGAGCCCTGTGAAGGCAATACTTTTTCCCTTTTTTCCTGCTTTTTATTGCATTGATAATTTTTTCCTATTGATTATACATTATATTTTGTTTTTGAGATGGTTTTCCTTAAGACTCATGTTTCTTTACCCTGTTGAATTTAATTTTGAAAGAATTTCAAACTTAAGAGTTCTAATTGATTTCTTAGTCTTAGCAATATGAATAATGATTTATCATATTTTCATATCTCTTTGTATCTGTCATCTAGCATTTCATTTTCTAGTTATTTAAATATATACTTCCTATTTTGTCTTGGCCCCCTAACAGTTTTCATATTTTGAAAAATTCAGGTTTATATGTATATACAGTAAAATTACTGTAAAATTCACCCATGTAGTGAGTTTTGACAATTGTGTACTGTCATATAACCAGTACCACAACAAGATAAAGAACAGTTCCATCATACTAAAACAATTCCCTGATGCCTTTTTGTTGTCATTCCTGATCCCATCTTCTGCCCTAGGCAGTCACTTACCTGTTTTCTGACCCTGTGGTTTTGCCTTTGCAGTAACATCGTATGAGTGGGATTGTAAAGTATGTGTCCTTTTGATTCTGGCCTTTTTAACTTAGCATATTTAATGCATTTGACATTTGTTTATGTCATCGCATATATCAGTAGCTGTTTCCTTTTTATTGCTGAGTAGGATTCTCTTTTATGGAGGTGCCTACCGCATTTTTTTTTTTTAATAAATTTTATTTATTTATTTATGGCTGCATTGGGTCTTTGTTGCTGCGTTGCGGGCTTTCTCTGGTTGTGGAGAGTGGGGGCTACTCTTCGTTGCGGTGTGTGGGCTTCTCATTGCGGTGGCTTCTCTTGTTGTGGGGCACGGGCTCTAGGCACGCAGGCTTCAGTAGTTGTGTCATGCGGGCTCAGTAGTTGTGGCTCGTGAGCTCTAGAGCACAGGCTCAGTAGTTGTGGCGCATGGGCTTAGTTGCTCCACAACATGTGAATCTTCCTGGACCAGGGCTCGAACCCATGTCCCCTACATTGGCAGGCGGACTCTTAACCACTGCGCCACCAGAGAAGCCCCCTACCCCATTTTTAATTTATCATTTTCCAGTTAAGGGGTATTTGGGTAGTTTCCAGTTTGGGGCAGTTATGAATAAAATTGGTATAAATATTCACTTGCAGATTTTGGTGTGAACATAGGGTTTTTATTTCACTTAGGTAAAAATACCTAAGAGAGAGGTAATTTTTCAAGGAAAATGCCAAAGTATTTTCCAGTGTGACTGTACTATTTTGCATTACCACTAATGATGTAGAGTGGATTGGCAGGATGTTTCTTATCGTTCTGATTCAACTTTACTCTTAGGTGCGCCCTGTGTGCCTAGGTCTCGGAGGTCCCGTCATGGTCTGGGTCTAGGAGGTCGTCTTGCTCCTCCTCCAGGGTGGAGGTGCATCCCCTCCCCCATTCATTCCTCCATCTGCAGCTGGTCTTGACCATTGCAGGGCAGAGACTTGTGCTCTCCTTTTACCAGTCTGAGGCTTTTCTTTCGCAGGCAAGATGAAGGAGAAAGATCTTTGTGTCTTTCCCATGTCTCTGCTGTTCTCCTGCCCAGGCTTTTACCATGACTGGTGCATTCTCAGGACTCTTCTCCATGCCTGAGTGGTGGGCACGAGCACCGGGGGAGGTGCATGGAGACAAGCTCGTGAATGGGTTAGAATTCCCCTGTGTTTGCGGGTCCTGGATGTTCTTTACTCTCCTACCGCCACACACTTGGCTTTTAGCAATTTATAAAATTTTCACTGAATTCTTTAGCCTGCTTGGATGACATCCAGTGAGTGGCCTCTTCCTCAGATTAAGCAAGTGCTTGTGTCTCCTCTCTTCTTGGAAGTGCCTTTCATTCAACTGCAGGTGAATTGTTTGCTCTCCAACTTTTGCAATCTGATGTGTTCAAGAAAAGTGAATTTGTGGATTGTCTGGCGAGTTTTTGCTGTGACAGTGGGAGCAGAGTTCTTTGCAACTTTCTACTACATCCACAGCAGAAGCCAGGGATTTCCTTTGTGCCACCCTTTAAAGTTAACAATAAATTACTCTGAGATATTTGACAGTCTTTATTTCCTACATCCCTTGTAACATTTCCTAATTCTTTAATAATTTGAATATTTCTCTAAAAATATTTACATTGTGGGTCTGTTGTGTGGTGAAATTTCTCAGGTCTTATAGAAACCTGGGAATAATTTTATTATACCTTCACATTTGAGTTATGGTTTTGGATATGAAATTGAAGGTTAAGATATTTTTTGTCAGTACTTTAAAAGTATTTCTCCATTTCCTAATCAGTGTTGTTCATAAAGTTGCTGTCCATCTGATTGTTGCTCCTCATAGTAATGTTTCTAGGGGAAGAAACAAACTAGAAACAGGGTATGCTGAAAGAAATGTAAGTTTAATAGCTTAGAGAAAATTATAAATAAGAAAATTTAAAAAATTAATAAGATACTGGCAAAGGATATTGGTGGATAGTATCCTTTAGGCAAGAAGAAAAACATTTTTTCCCCTATTTGACTTTATTTTTCTGAAAGTAGACCACATTTAATCGTGTGCGCGTGCGTGCGTGTGTGTGTGTGTATGTGTCAGTATCAATGGACAACACAGTTTATCATGAAATTGAAATACATAATATTGGAAAAACTTAAATAGGTGACTTTTATAAACAAAAGGTAATTAGTTGAGAGCGGTCCAATATGAATTTAACTTGAGTTAAACATTACCTGAAAAGATTATTTCCATCACCTGTTAATGTAAGACATTATGAAAGTTCCTGAGGTAGATACTACAGAGGTGATGGTGGGAACTTTAATGCTTGAGAAGAAAGATTTGAGTACAGCAGCCATAAATGTGTTGTGAAGAGAAGATATATCCAAGAGGAGCAGTTCTTTTAATTCTGTTTTTTTCTAAGATCCCTTATTAAGCATATGTTCCATAAGTATATATTGGTTTTTGTCCTTTAACATTTTAAATGGTTTCTTTTTTAAAAAAAATTGTAGATTTTATTGTTTAGAACAACTTCAGGTTTACAGAAAAATTAAGCAGATGGTACACAGAGTTCCCCCTCCCCAACCTTTCCCTGCCTCAGTTTCCCCTAAGGTTAGCATCTTTCATTAGTGTGATACATTTGTTACAACTGATAAACCAGTATTGATACATTATTATTAATTAAAGTTCATAGTTTACATTCATTCTTTGTGTTACATATAGTTCTGTGAGTTTTGATAAATGTGTAATGTCATGTATCTGCCATTAACTGCAGTATAGCATATGAAGTAGTTTCACTGCTCTAAAAATCCCGTTTTGCTATTCATCCCTTTCCCACTCCTCTTAAACCCTTTCTGTCCGTTCCCCCGTCCCTCATCACTAACTGCTTAACCCACTTAAATTTATTTTTTTATATCTCTCTGTGTGTATGGTATATATATTATGCATAAAGAATGTTCCATCAAGTAGTTAGGTAAAACTTGGTCACCACTTGTTTTACATAGCTGGGATATAATTGAGTGGCCATTAAACTGTACCTTCTTCCCCAACCTTAATTTTTTACTTTCTTTATTCCTTTTTAATACTTCGAGATTTTTAAATCAGGTTTAAAAGAAAATTGTTTTTCTAAGCACAAACTATAATTTTTTGATTTGGTATATTTACTACTTTAAAAAAATCGTGCTGTAGAAAAGTAGAATTGCAAATGTATAATTATTATTGAACTTAATTGTTCTTACGGTATAGATATATTTAAATGCTTAGCTTGCACTAAAGACATAATATTTAATTTTAAAGCACAAGTATCTGCAGTTGTCTGGAACTTGAAATAGTTAAATAAAACTGCTTCTCCTCTCTGTCTTCCGTACTTTTCATTTCTACCAGTGAACAGCTCTGCGCTTTTTGTTACTGTGGTGAAAAAAGCTCCTTAGGACAAGGAGACTTAAAACAATTCAGAGTAACGCCTGGATTTATTTTGCCATGGAAAAACCAGCCTTCTAACAAGAAGGACGTTGATGACAACAGCAGTGGAACTTGTGAGAAAATACAAAACTCAACACCACGAAAACAAAGAGGACAGAGAAAGTAAGCAGTTTTGAATTTAAGTGGTTCTAACGCAGTAAGACTATATATAGTTTATTTTCATTGCGATGTTTATGAATATACAAATAGGATTGTTACTGAACAATTTTTTATGTTTCCAACATTCATACGATGCCTTATGACTCACCATTAACCCAGCAGATGCTCATTTTCTCAAAATTAATTTCTTATTTAAAAAAAAGTTTGCGCTAGTTGTGTATTAACAAAAAAGAAGAAAACTGTAAAGAACATAATATAAGGAAGGCTAGAGGGGATTCATGGAATTTATCTATATATGGAATGAAAATTTTAGAAAATCAATGAGATCTTTCTTTCCTTTTCCAAGATAAGTTTTAAATAGTTTGTAAGAGTATAACATAAAAGAATAGCAAAACCAAAGTGGTTTTACCTATATGTGTCATTTATTTATTTGTTTTTATGGTTCAGAGAATGTTGAACTGTCCTGTAAACTCTTACAATACAGTGTTAACTTTCTTTCCTTCTAAATAATCATGTGCTGAGAGTTCCCTTTCTAAAGTCAAAGAAGATGCTCTTTTTTTTAAATGAAAGAATTTACAAATGTTGTACACCTGAAACTAATATAATATTGTAAATCAACTATAATTTTAAAAAAAGAATTTACTATTTGTATAACTATATATGTGTGTCTATATTCATGGACCTTATAGTTCCCCCAAACTCTTGTCTAATATGTTTGCTTTTGGAGTTAATATTTTTTTTATATGTTGTAGGTTCGTTTGAAGGCCATCTTAATATGTGGACTTGGCTCTGGTAGTTGAGGGAGTAGAAGTTTCTGTGGTTGATGAGAAAGTGTAAAAATTAATTTAGCTTGGAAGGCTAACCAGCTCTGCCCCTTGAGGGTGATGATGTAATCATCCAAGTGCTTATCTGGCTTTTATCCAAAGTTAAGTACTAAGGCATTGTGTTGTACTTATTTGATTGGCTTCTTCTTTTGGACTGCTGCCAATGCCTTGAAGACCTGAAGTAGGAAATGAAACAATAACAAGAAAAACCCTTTTAAAAGAATTTAAAGTGGAACAGCTTAAGGAAATTTAAAAGTATTGTATTTAGAGTTTTGGTGTTTTAAAGGCCATAGCTAGCTTTACCTTGATCAATTGGGAGCTCACTTTCTAATAAGATATATCAAAAGTCCAGAAAACTTTTGTCCATCAGTCATTAGTAAATTTACTGGACTGGACCAGGTTATATCTTATATCCTCATGTTCTGCCTTGAATAATGGCAATTAATAAACAACTGTTCTGGGAAATACAGTTAGGCTTCATTTATTTATTTATAAGCTAAGTTAATTTTTAGTGAAAACTTTATGAGCTAAAATAATTATGTAAAAATAGCCTTGGTTTAATGAAAGTCTTTATATGCACTTAAGTGTTTAACAAGTTATTAAGTGATGATAACAAGCCAGTTAATGGACCTTAGGAATAAAGCATGTTTTTGAAATTTGGAAATCATTTAGGGATAAACAGTTACTTTAGCTTGGTAATGATTTTAAACATTTGCAAAATATGTTGCTAATGAGTTATAAACCAGATAAACAGCTAGTTAATTTTTTAATTTGAAAAGGAGGATTTTAAAATAGTCTCTTTTTTTAGACTTAAAATTTGGGGGGTATGTAAATATTTCAGCTAACTTCTCTCGATGTTCTTTCCGAAGCTGGGCTCCTCTCGTCCTTAGGGTTGACGTCAGCATCTTACTGATATGTTGTGTACGTACAAACTGGTTGTAAAACCTTAAGGTGAAATTTGACTAACCTGCTGCTTGGGAACTGGTTAGTAATAGACTGGTTAGTCATTCCATTGGTTTTTATACCTGTCCCCCCATCAAATTACTGGTGTAAAGAAAATATGTTAAAACAATGCATTCGTCTTCATAGATGAACTGTTAGTCTTTTTTTCCTCCTAATAAATTAGCAAGTTAGTAATGAAGATGTATTTGTAGGAATGGAGATTATATTTACAGGAAGGTTTGTTCTCATTTCACTGTGGGCAAATTTTATAAAAACAAGAATTTGAAGTTAGCATAGCATGGTAAACTTTAAAAAAAAAAAGTGAGCCTGTGCATTTCTACTGCTGAACATAAAAAATACTGGTTATTTTTTATATGGTTTGATATTTAAATGTACTTATTGAAATATGTTAATACTTTTTTTCTTTCAATGATTCCAGGTATAAAAAAGTTTAGTACCCTGGTCATTGTGCTGATTTTCTCTTAATAGGAATCATGATATATATCCAGCATACAGCAGTGCAGTGAGTTATGATCTATATTCAATAGTGATTTAATCCAGAATTATGATCAGGTTAAATACTATGATATCAGGAGAAGATTAAAGTCTTAGTGCCAGCCATCTGATTTCCCACGTTTAATATTAGTCACAATAGTAGTCATTGTTTACTTCTTGATCTCAATTCATATATGAAGTTTTAGGACTTTCAAAGTTTGAAATCTCCCATATGTTATTCAGTGAACACTTATTCAGTGTTCATGTTTATACTGTACTTTTTGCTGTTACACTTTTTCCCTTATTCCCAGGTCACTAGTAGCTATTTTGTTTTTGCTTTTTACTTCTGGTTTGTGAGGTAAAGTCTTAGCAGAGGATACTTGCAGCATCATGCCACAGGCCAGCTGTCGAGATTGCCGAGGGGACCGTAAGAAAGCGCCAGTGCTCACATTTCACTCCCACTGCCTCCCTCTTCACACTTCTAGGGGGTTTTCATTTCCCCTGGGAAGTAACCTTGCTGTCCGTAAAATTAACTGCCAGCTCCGTTGTGGTAGTCCTCACTGATCATATAGCAAATCAGAAATACCTGATTTGATCAAGTTGTTTTTTAAGCATTTAAGTAAGGCCAAAGGGAATATTCATTTTATGTGATAAAATATGGTTCCTGAATAGACTATTAGAGTGTCAGTTAAAAAATATATATATAAAATGGCAAAATAAGTCTGCAACTGTAATTTGTAACACTTCCTTATGGATTTGGAGACTTTTTTTTTTTAGTTGCTTACATGATATAGCTATCCAGTTTTATATCTATACTATGAATAATAACATATTCTAAAAGTTGTTTTATGATAGTTTATGCCTAAGTAAAATTGATTTGGCAATGCATTTTATTTAAGTCGTTATAAAAGGAAACAATTTTCTACTTGTTATCACTTTCACATCTGTTTTGTTCTATTTTATTTTCCAGGGAACGGTCTCCTCAGCAGAATATAGTACCTTGTGTCAGTGTGAGCACGCAGACTGCTTCCGATGATCAGGCTGGTAAATTATGGGATGAACTCAGTCTGGTTGGCCTTCCAGATGCCATTGATGTCCAAGCCTTATTTGACCCTACAGGTATGAGCCAGTCTTCAATAATAACTACCTTTTGATTCTGTAAGCATTTTCACTTTAGCAAATTATCAACTTAATAGTAAATACCGTTCATCTAGAAATAATTATCACATTGTAAAAAACGTCATTGTTAAGTATACCTGCTTAGGTAAAATAAATTGTCTAATTATGTTTACCTAACTTATTTAGCATCTGCACAGGGCCATCACTGGGCTGGATGCTTTTATAAATATTTGCATTTACACTTGTGTAGGCAGCAGTGCCATGGAGATCTGACAGTTGCGGAGAGAGAAATTTTAAAGGGATCTGTGAAAACCTGGGGAACGTGGCAGTCTGGGTCTACTTGAAGTAGGGGTGAAGGGTAATAGATCTAAGCCCTGTGAATGTCCTGTAACGCAGTATAGTTAGTAATCCATACTCACGATTTGGTGCTCCTGGGGCTTTGAGTGAAGAACTGCGTGTAATTGTTCAAGTGCTCTGTGAGAGAGAGTTTAAAGACTGAGCTGTTACAGATGATTGACGTGGGCTCTTGGCATGGGGTGCAGTGGAATAGAGGTGTATATGTAGCTTATTTGTCAGAAACAAAGTATTAAGTAGTTTTCCTTTATGTTTTATGTCAATACACCAAATAAAATATAGTAACGGTTAAATAAAATGACTAGAAACTAATTTCTCTGTTGAAGAAATAATCACTAATTCAGTGTGCATCAGAATCACTTGGAGGGCTTGTTGACACATTGATTTCTGGGCACCATGGCAAGAGGTTTTGATTCAGTAGGTCTTGGTTGTGGTCTGATATTTGCATTTATAACAAGTTCCTAGATGATACATTTCGAGGAGGGCTGCTTTAGTGGTATCACAAATATCGCATGCCATTGTGTATTCACACATTTGAATTGATGTGGGGGATTTTCATCTTTACTTATTAGCGTTAATACGTTTAATGTTTATTCAGTTGCTTCTTTTCATTTTAACCATTTTAGGCACTTGTTGGGCTCATCACCGTTGTGTGGAATGGTCACTGAGGGTGTGCCAGATGGAAGAACCGTTGTTAGTGAACGTGGACAGAGCTGTTGTCTCAGGGAGCACAGAAGTAAGTAGAAGAAACACATATTTAAACAACAGCTTTATAACATTTACTGTGTCAACATAAAGATTCACTTCCAAGATTTATTAAATGATTACTATAATGTAAAAACCCTTAAAATAGGAAACTATTAATTTATATCCAAGAGTAGTTTGTGCAGACCACTAGAATATAGTATGTTAAGTTGTGCAATAAATGCAGATCTTTAAAATAAATATTTTACATTTAAATCAGAAATTAAAATTCTTAGAAATGGGTATTACTGACTATAATTACGCATCTTACTCTTTAAGACAAAACTCTTTGATGAAGATTTAAAATAAGAGAGACACGATTTGACATCTTTAGTCCACCGTGTGAGCTAGCTCTGTTTGCTATTTTAAAAATTGATTAAAATATTTCTTTTCAGTAAAGTTGGCAGTTCGGTTTGTCTTTTTGGCACTATCCCAAAGTAATATCATATACACAGACTGCCATCTTTCAAAGCTTTCACTGCGATTTTCGTGTGATTTTGAATCGAGAAATAAATGCAACGTTTACCTTCCATCTATAAAGGCAACAAACCCTGTGAAGTGAAATTGCTTTGCTGCCTACAAATTCCCTTTGGTTTTTGACAGGTATATTTGGGAGAAGTGAAACAGGCCTTCCAAAGGAATATTAGAAGTGGAATTTTTTACCGTAGAAATTATACGGGCTTTAATAGATATCATATAGGTAAACATTTCAAAAGTATTGTTGAGACAAGGACTTAGATTTAATTATTCAATTATTATAACATTTGCTTTACTCACATGATCAAAATTACCTACTTTATATGGATGAGTAACCCTCACCTCAGGATTAGTCAAGTTAAGAGTGTTTGTTTTGGAAATGTGACATTACATTTAAAGGCTTACATTACCAAATTTTGAACAGTATAATGCACGATAAATAATTTCCAGTCTGAACATACTTAGATGGCCAGATCGTGACTGTGATAGATCAGTGAGAACTGTTTCTTCCATGAAGTACTTCAGAAGTAGTTTTGGAATATTTTGTGACAGTGAAAAGCATTATAGGAAAGGCAATGAACAAAGGCTAAAATGAACTGTAACAACCCATTTTTGATAAGGCTGTGGGGAAATAGGCACTCTTATGCCTCATTGGTGGGAATGCAAATTGGTACATGTCTTCTGGAGAGAAATTTGGCAAAATGCCTAACAGACTATACATGCACTTATCTTTTGACCTTTCTGAGATTCTATCCTGAAAATATGCCTCCAATAATACAAAAACATTAACAGCATTGTTCAATTTGCAAAATATTGGAAACAACCTCTGACCACACATAATAGAATGGTTGACTAGACCATGGTATGGTTCATACAGTGGAATACTGTGCAACTGTAAAAATACTATGAGGAATATTTTTATGAACTAATACAAAATAGCTTCCAATATATACTTTTAAGTGGAATAAAAAAGTGCAAAAGACCACTTATGGTGTGCAACACTTTATGTAGGAAGGAATGAGATGTAAGAAAGTATACATGCATATGCACATTTATGGAAAATAAACACAGGAAGAATAAACCAGAAAGTAGAGGGATTGGTTACCTGTCTCTGAAAGGTGGGTGGGAAACAGGTGGAATGAAGACAGGAGTGGGATCCGTGTAGCAGGGATGTGATGCAACACTTCTCAGATATATCTTTTTGTATAGCTCTGACTCTTAGAACCATAAGAATGTTTCACCTATCCCTGAATAAGCAACTACAGCCATCTGGGCTATGGGGGAACCTAAAACGGGATAGCAAAATTCACAATAACAGGGGTAGGGGAGAAACTAAGCAACTGAAAAATAGTGTCTTGACTGGATACCTGTAAAGCTAAAGACAAAAAAACCCCCTGCATATACATGCACATACCTGCTGTAATCGAGTGAGTAAAATTCTAAAATGATTTTTGTGGTGTTAGAATGGAGGTATCAATATAAACTTAAGGTTTTTAATATTTATATAGACAGATACAGAAATATAGGTATGTGTGTATGCATGTGTTAGTATGCTGCATTTATCTCCTAGCTCTGTCCCCTGTGAAGGCCTAGAAGTAGTGACTTCTAGTAGCAGTGAGCACATCTAGTGCCCAGATCTTGGTTTCTAACCAGTGTTCTCCAATAAAAAGGACCAGAGCTCCTTGAAAAGTGGCTCATGGTGCAGGGAAGATACAAGATGAGGTGCCAGAAAGCAAGGAAGTGCTCAGAGATGGGGACTTGTTGAAAGCACAGGAGCCGACCTGAAGGAGCTCCTAAGAGCTGGACCAGTTTGAGCAGTAACAGAAAATAATGATAGTCTTGGGTTTTCATCCATAGAATGAGCCACACTGATAAATAAGTTGATAAAATAGATAAGTAGCGTAGGTCAAGTCACATCACTTCTCTGCCTGACACTCTTCAGTGACTTCCCGTTTCACTAAGAGGAAAAAAGCCAGTCCTTCCTGCCTGGCAAGGCCTCCACGATCTTCACCACTCCCACGAGTGCTCTAAGACGTCGCTCCCTGTAACCCTTCCCCTCCCTCGCTTCCTTCAGCCTCAATGATCTCCTTGGTCTTCCTCAGAACCGTCCACCTCTAGGCCTTTGCAGTCCCTGTTCCCTACATGCATGGCTTCCTCCCTCATTTCCTTTAGGTATTTATTGAAGTTACCTAATCTGTGAGGGCTTTGCTGGGCTCCCTGTTGAAAATTTCAGGAGTCTCCTCCTCCCATCATACCCCCCGCTGGATTGTTCTCTCCTTCATACTTACCAGCATCTAACACAGTGTATATTTACTTAATAATCTTGTCTGTCTCTCCTCACTAGATAATAGTGCCCTTCTGAAAAGGATCTTTTTCTGTTTTGGTCATTCCTCAATAAATACTTGTAGCCTAAATGAATAGCTCTAAAGATCATTCATGGAATCATTCATAGTTACAAGAAAGAAGTCACAAGTAAGTGCCAAAGTGTTAAAGGAGGTCACCAGTGTGGTTAATTTTATATAAGTTTATAAATTCATAATTGTCAAAAGAACCCCTCTAAAATAGAGTAAATCTTTACAGTCCTACATAAGAGGTGGGGGTGGGGTGGTGTGAAAATGAAAAATCTTTGATATCTTAAAAGGTTCCCTAGGGGCAAAGTGTGTAAAAGTGCTGTTGAACTTAGAACAGGCTTTTATTTTACCAAAAAACAGATGTTAAAAATTTGTCGACCGTTATTAGGATGACATGTGGCTGAATGTATTATATCTACCTCTGTTTTCAAAGAAAATAAACATTTCATCTGCCTCTTCAAGATAAAGGTGGTGTTTCAACAAGAAGAATGTAATAACTTTTCACAGAAACGTGCTGAGGGTTGAGCATTTTGAAAACAGATGCTTGGAACTATTTCTATTGGTAGTTTATTGCCAGAAACAGTGAAACTTTGTAATCAAACAAACAACAAAAATATTCTCACATTGGTTGCCAAAAAATCCTGGACAGAGAATTTCCTGATTAAAATATTCTAAAGAGTTCATGGATGTTTTAAACCCCTTTGTTAAAAATTAATATTTTTTTACTTTGGAAGGTGAAAATCTACTGGTTAATTTTTGATAATTTTGGTTGGGATTGAAAAATGGTTGTAGAAATATGTACTTTTGTTTAGATCTCCCTGTTTTTGTGAGAATCATTTTTTTAAAAGCCTTTGACAGATACTGAAATAAACTGAAGTTAGCATTGGACCTTTCAGTCTTTCAGTGATGGAAAAGAACAAGACACAAAGCTCAGATGGGGGGTTGCAGTACTCTAAACTTTTGGATTGTCTACATCTTTAAATAAGAAATATTTGAGCACGTGTCCTTAATATACATCGTCATTGGAATGTGTATCTCTTCTTTATGCCACTTAGCAACATTTGTAAATTTATGTTGTTTCTGTGAGTATTTCATTACCCTTGGTCCCCCCACTAGGGCTGTAGGCATCACGAGGGCATGAATACTGTATGTGTTGGTTTGTCACTTTATCTCTAGTGCCTGACAAAGTACCTGGAACACAAGGGAGTCATTTATGGGATAAATGTATGCATGAGTGGAGTTTGCCAGTGAAGGGCAATGCTGAGTGCGATGGTCCAAGGGAGGGGAGTGTGCTACTGGCACCTAGTGGTGCTGTGAGCCGCCTGCACCGCACAGAGCAGGATCCAGCTCCAGGGGTGCCGAGGTTGACAAATCCCCCTGTAATCAGGAAATATTATTTCTATTTTAAAACTAATACATTTAATATATCTCCTCCATTGTTAAATGGCATGCATTATCAAGCAGTTCAGTTTTTCTGGAATTTCCCACAGATTGTTTTTCAGTTTTTCCACAGGGAACTTTATTTATCTTTTGCTAGATGGAAGAATATGCTAAACTACGACCTGTATTTCAGGAGAGGTAATGGTGTTTCTCTTTTAATCTCCTCTTTGGAGCCCTGGGGGTGCTACCAACATCTTGGAAATCTGGATAATTTGAATATTACCAAGGGAATACTTTAATCTTGAGTTCTACAGATGTTTCATCATTTATTTACCTAACGCCCCTCTTTCCGGCACTTTGCTCATTGCCCCCCAAAGAAATATCCCATAAACCTCCAACACATATTTCCGTTATTTAACTAGTTCTGAATCAAATGCTCAGCCTTACTCTATAAGTAAAACATTACTTATAACATCTCTCCACTTAGATAATTTCTCATGCTTTCTTCACACTCATCATCTGCCACAACCCCATATTTTTTCTTTTCTTTCTTTTTTTTTTTTAATTTTTTGGCTGCGTTGGGTCTCTGTGCTGCGCGCGGGTTTTTCTCTAGTTGTGGCGAGGGGGGGCTACTCTTCATTGCGGTGGCTTCTCTTGTTGTGGAGCACAGGCTCTACGCACGTGGGCTCAGTAGTTGTGGCTCGCGGGCTCTAGAGTGCAGGCTCAGTAGCTGTGACGCACGGGCTTAGTTGCTCCGCGGCATGTGGGATCTTCCCGGACCAGGGCTCGAACCCGTATCCCCTGCATTGGCAGGCGGATTCTTAACCACTGCGCCACCAGGGAAGCCCTCACAATCCCATATTGCAATTCCATTGTATTCTACTGATTTTGTGCCAGTTGTCTTTGTGTAAAAACCAACTAAGTTCTGCAAGAAGAGTTGTAAGTTTCTAATATTTTGGGTTCTTGTTGTAGACTGAAAAAGAGGACAAAAATAGCTTTCCTGTATAAAGTGGAAGTACACATTAAGAATGTAGACAAGCAGTGTAATGTAAATGTAATTTTTGTTTAAAAAATAACAATGTACAGTAAAAGTCTCTGTCCACACCCCTCCCCTATAAACTGAAAGTAGGTTTATATAAGATCATTTTAAACATGGTCTGTATCTTTATGTAAGATGATCTCCAGGTACCTACTTTATGAATAATGTTGTCTAATACTGTTATTTTTTATATAATCCTAGTGCTTTGCAATGTAAACTAAAAAATTATCAAAGTTATGTGTTCTTCATTCCGCCCTGTAGTTTTTTAAGAGGAAGGAAACGTTCACGTATCTGCATTCTCTGTGTGCGCTCAGGGGTCCACAAGATACCTCCACCTTGGAGACTGACGAGGACTCATGGGGCTCAGCACAGAGTTGTAATTATGGCAAAGACTTATTGCCTGTATGTGCTAAGGATGCATAGTGAAAAGATCTTAGTGGAGAAGGACCTTGATAAGGTCTGGAAGACCCCGCGTGCAGGCTTCCTTGGGCGCTTCCCCCCGTGAGGGGCATGCAGAGCTCCCTCTTCCTCCAGCAGTACAGCTAGGGCAGCATGTGCATGGCGCTTCTGCCCGGAGAAGCTCAAGGTCTTTACTGGGGCTAGTCATGTAGGCACTCTCTGCCCAGCACATACCACAAGGAAAGCCGTATTGTTTGCACAGATAATCTAGGCACAGTAAACTGCCCTTACCACGTAGGCAACCATGGGAGCCCTCCAAAAGCCAACTTCCTAGATGCCACCTACGTAAGCAGGCCTTTCTAAGGACAGTAGTATCAGGAATGCTGTTTTAACCCTTCTTTTGCACAGAAATAAGATTGGATTGTGTCTCAATTCCAACATATTTCTGTCTGTATAAGTATAGTATTTGCTTGTTAGTTTACAACAATGAGTTATTTCACATCATAGGGAGACTGTGATAGGTGCTCTAGTGGTTATATAAAATAACTTTTAACTTTGATCAGAGGAGATATTGATAAGGACACTTTTTTAAAAAATTATTTATTTATTTATTTATTTATTTACTTACTTATGGCTGTGTTGGGTCTCCGTTTCTGTGAGAGGGCTTTCTCCAGTTGCCGCAAGCGGGGGCCACTCTTCATCGCGGTGCGCGGGCCTCTCACTATCGCGGCCTCTCTTGTTGCGGAGCACAGGCTCCAGACGCGCAGGCTCAGTAATTGTGGCTCACAGGCCTGGTTGCTCCGCGGCACGTGGGATCCTCCCAGACCAGGGCTCGAACCCGTGTCCCCTGCATTGGCAGGCAGATTCTCAACCACTACACCACCAGGGAAGCCCCACTTTTTTTTTTTTTTAACATCTTTATTGGAGTATAATTGCTTTACAATGGTGTGTTAGTTTCTGCTTTTTAACAAAGTGAATCAGCTATACATATACATATGTCCCCATATCTCCTCCCTCTTGTGTCTCCCTCCCACCCTCCCTATCCCACCCCTCTCGGTGGTCACAAGGCACCGAGCTGATCTCCCTGTGCTGTGCGGCTGCTTCCCACTAGCTATCTATTTTACGTTTGGTAGTGTATATATGTCCATGCCACTCTCTCACTTTGTCCCAGCTTACCCTTCTGATAAGGACACTTCTGACTGTAACAGAAAAATCCTGTATTTGACTCTGAAATCTACTTTGTCTGATATTAATATATCCATTCTAACTTTCTTTTGACTAGTGTAAATATGGTATATCATTCCATCCTTTTATTTTACCCTATTATATTTTTATACTTAATGTGTGTTTCTTACAGGCAGCAGGTTTTTAAAAAATCTAACCTGGCAGTCTCTGCTTTTTTATTTGTAGTACTTAGGCTACATACACTTAATGTGATTAAGCCCCTCTGCCCCCATTTGTGTCTATCTGTTCTTTGTTTCCTTTTTCCTGCATTCTTTTGAAGTTTTTTATGATTCCATTTTATCTCCTTTGCTGGATTATTACCAATACAGGCATACCTTACTTTATTGCGCCTTGCTTTATTGCACTTTGCAGATATTCTGGTTTTTTACAAATTGAAGGTTTGTGGCAACTCTGCATCAAGTAAGTCTATCACTGCCATTTTTTCCCACTTCGTGACCCTGTGTCACATTTTGGTAATTCTCACAGTATTTCAAAGTTTTTCAGTATTATATCTGTTATGGTGATCTGTGATTGGTAACCTTTGATGATGCTATTGTAATTGTTTTGGGGTGCTACAGACTGTGCCCACGTAAGACAGTGAGCTGAATGCATAAATGTTCTGTGTGTTCTGACTGCCCCATCCACTGGCTGTTCCCCTGTCTTTCTTCCTCTCCTCAGGCCTCCCTATTCCCTGAGACACAACAGTATTGAAATTAGGCCAATTAATAACCCTACAGTGGTCTTTAAGTGTTCAAGTGAAAGGAAGACTCTCAATGTCTCTTACTTTAAATCAAGAGCTAGAAATGATGAAGCTGAGTGAGGAAGGCGTGTGGAAGGCTGAGATAGGCTGAAAACTAGGCCTCTTGTGTCAAACAGTTAGCCAAGCTGTGAATGCAAAGGAAAGTTCTTAAAAGAAATTAAAAGTGCTCCTCCAGTGAAGACACAAATGACAAGAAAGCAACACAGCCTTTTTGCAGTTATGGAGAAAGTTTTAGTGTTCTGTATAGAAGGTCAGACCAGCCACAACATTCCCTGAAGCCAAAGCCTAATCCAGAGCAAGGCCCTAATTCTCTTGAAATCTATAAAGGCTAAGAGAGATGGTAAAGCTGCAGAAAAACACCTTGGAGCTAGCAGAGGTTGGTTCATGAGGTTTGAGGAAAGAAGCCATCTCCGTAACATAAAAGTACAAGTGCTGATGTAGAAGCTGTAGGTCATCCAGAAGATCTAGGTAAGATAATTATAATGAAGGTGGCTACAGCAAACAGCAGATTTTCAATGTAGACAAAACAGCCTTCTATTGGAAGAAGATACCATCAAGGACTTTCATAGCTAGAGAGGAGAAGTCAGTATCTGACTTCAAACCTTCAAAGGACAGGCTGACTCTGTTGTTAGGGGCTAATGCAACTGGTGACTTTAAGCTGAAGCCAATGCTCATATACCATTCCAAAAAATCCTAGGGCCCTTAAGAATTATGCCAAATCTACTCTGCGTGTGCTCTGTAAGTGGAACAACAAAGCCTGGATGACAGCACACCTGTTTGCAACATGGTTTACTGAATATTTTAAGCCCACTGTTGACACCTACTGCTCAGAAAAGAAGATTCCCTTCAAAATACTGCTGCTCATTGGCAGTGCACCTGGTCACCCAAGAGCTCTGATGGAGACGTACAATGAGATTAATGTTGTTTTCATGCCTGTGAACACATCCATTCTGCAGCTCATGGATCAAAGAGTAATTCTGACTTTCAAGTCTTATTATTTAAGAAAATACATTTCATAAGGCTGTAGCTGCCAGAGATAGTGATTCCTCTGATGGATCTGGGCAAAGTCACTTGAAGACCTTCTGGAAAGAACTCACCATTCTAGATGCCATTAAGACTATTCATGGTTCATGGGAAGAGGTCAACATCTCAGCATTAACAGGAGTTTGGAAGAAGTTGATTCCAGCCCTCATGGGTGACTTTGAGGGGTTTAGGACTTCAGTGGGGGAAGTAACTGCAGATGTGGTGGAAACAGCAAGAGAACTAGAATCAGAAGTAGAGCCTGAAGGTGTTGACTAAAATGCTGCAATCTCATGATAAAACTTGAGCAGATAAGGAGTTGCTTCTTATTGATGGGCGAAGAAAGTGGCTTCTTGAGAGTGAATCTATTCCTGGTGAAGATGCTGTGAAGATTATTGAAATGACAACAAAGGATTTAGAATATTACATGAGTATTACTTTCGTTGATAAAGCAGCAGCAGGATTTGAGAGGATTGACTCCAATTGGGAAAGAAGTTCTACTGTGGGTAAAATGCTATCAAACAGCGTTGCGTGCTTGAGAAATTGTTTGTGGGAGGAAGAGTCAGTTGACTTTCCAGACTTCACTGCCGTCCTACGTTAAAAGCTTGCCACACCACCCCGCCTTTGGCAACCGCCACCCCATCACACAGCAGCCACCAGCAAAAAGATTGTGACTTGCTTTAGGCACAGGTGGTGGTTAGCAGTTTTTAGCAATAAAGCATTTTAATTTATTTATTTATTTTATTTATGTCTGCATTGGGTCTTTGTTGCTGCACGCGGGCTTTCTCTAGTTGTGGTGAGTGGGGCTACTCTTCCTTGCGGTGCGCGGGCTTCTCATTGCCGTGGCTTCTCTTGTTGCAGAGCACAGGCTCTAGGCGCACGGGCTTCAGTAGTTGTGGCTTGCGGGCTCAGCAGTTGTGGCACGCGGGCTCTAGAGCGCAAGCTCAGTAGTTGTGGCGCACGGGCTTAGTTGCTCTGCAGTGTGTGGGATCTTCCCGGACCAGGGCTTGGACCCGTGTCCCCTGCATTGGCAGGCGGATTCTTAAGCACTGCACCACTAGGGAAGCCCAATGAAGTTTCTTCATAAGAGCAGCATTAACAGGTCTGAACCCTTCCCACCTTTTGTAGTTAAATTGAAAGACGTTTACTTGAAGACAGAAATATTTAGGATTACTCCTGTAATTAAAGGGCAATACATGTAAGTTTCTGAATTTAGGTATTATGTGTGAAATATGAAGATAGAATGTTTTAGGGATGGAATGAATTGTGTTTTATTCTTTATGGATTAGATGGCAGAGTTGCAAATGTCTCCATAGTTTCAAGCCTGAGTATATGAGAAAATTAGGAGTTTGTTTGGACTGTAATGAGCCTTACATACCATGAAATGTCTTTGGGACTAAATGTCAGGGTTGGAATCTTAGACAATGTTCCTAACTAGCAATGACAGCAAATCAAGCTGCCAATGGAGAACATTAAGCAAGAGGAAAGAAGATGGACGATTGACCCTTTTGGCAATGTTCAGAGGAAGAATTCCAGTGAAGACATGGATGTGACATAGAGTAAAAGTTGTAGGAAGTGTACTAGGAATTACTGAGTCTGGATTAGTAAGTTTAAGGAGGTATGGCCACTGATTTCACAGGTGTTTTTGTATTATAAGATTTCCTAAAAATATTTTCTAAATAAAATATAATTATTGAATGGGGGAGAAGCAGGAATCTTGACTTCTTTTTCTGTCAGACATCGTTAGCTAATGTCAAGGTACAGCCTCACCAAGCAGTACTACCTGTCTACACCCAGTTTTTTCATTTTGCACAGTAAGAAATTGTATGCTCTCTTCACTCTAAAATGCAAGGTATGAGGAGGACGTCAGGATCAGGTATGGATTACTTCCTCAGAATACTAAGTGCAAAATCTGGTTACGGCAGGATAATCCAAGATTTGACCACAGAATGCTTTAGGTATACCTAAGTATAAAAACTGTTGTTTTGTTTTCTTTCACCCTGCCAACTTGATTCTGAAAATTTATTTAGGATTTAAGTTGGGTGGAAGCTAAGAGGAAACTGGAAATTTCTGTTACAGAAAAATTAAGAGTTTGATATGCCTATTTGGTAACATAGTTAAATTTGGAAGGCCCATTTAGTGAAAATGTCCTTGGCCTTAGTGTTTCCCTTAGTAAAAGCTGTATATTCTTTTTAATCATTCTTTTTAGTTTTTTTTTTTTAAAGGAATTCCTTTATTTTTATTCATTTATTTATTTATTTTTATTAATTTATTTTTGGCTGTGTTGGGTCTTCGTTTCTGTGCAAGGGCTTTCTCTAGTTGCGGCAAGCGGGGGCCACTCTTCATCGTGGTGCGCGGGCCTCTCACTATCGCGGCCTCTCTTGTTGTGGAGCACAGGCTCCAGACGCGCAGGCTCAGTAATTGTGGCTCATGGGCCCGGTTGCTCCGCGGCATGTGGGATCTTCCCAGACCAGGGCTCGAACCCGTGTCCCCTGCACTGGCAGGCAGATTCTCAACCACTGCGCCACCAGAGAAGCCCCGCGGCCTCTCTTGTTGCGGAGCACAGGCTCCAGACGCGCAGGCTCAGTAGTTGTGGCTCACGGGCTTAGTTGCTCCGCGGCATGTGAGATCGTCCCAGACCAGGGCTCGAACCCGTGTCCCCTGCATTGGCAGGCAGATTCTCAACCACTGTGCCACCAGGGAAGCCCTCTTTAGTTTTAATTAAGTTTGATATAAAGAAATGAACTTACCTTTGTGATGAAGTAAGTGGTGGTACCCTTTGATGTTATAAAGAATCCCTTTGATGTAAAACGTGGGGTGGGGGCAGAGAATGTCATGAACTTACATGTGCATAAAATATTATTTGAAGGCTACACAGGAAACTGGTAAAATTCTTTGCCTCTAGGGAATTTATCTTGTGTAGCTCTACACAAAGTGACTTTTGGTTGTATACCCTTTAGAATGTTTTGAATTTTGAATGATGATTTTTTTTTTTTAACTAAAACACTCTTAGTAATTTCTAATGTGTCCCTGAAAATGTATTTCAGAAGTTCATTTCTATAGTTTCTATAGTTTTGCCCTAACATTTACGTGGTTTTTTAATGTACTGTGTGATACAGGAGTTCAACTTCATTTTCTCACATATGGAGAGCCAGTTGTTACTACATCATTTATCGAAACCTCATTCCTTCCCCCCCCTCATTTGAAAGATAACCTGTCATTTAGCAAATGTTCAGTAAATGTATGGATTGTTTCTAAGCTCTCTATTTTGGTTTGTTTTTATATTTATGTATCCCAGTGACAATGTCACACTGTCATGGTTACTATAGCTTTATAGTAAGTCTTGATATCTGGTCAGGCATGTATTACTTTCATCTCTACCTGTTGCAGAGAAACTTGTAGTAGGTCACCTCTACCACTGTGAATAACTAGAAAAGCTGGATAAAATCTCTTTTCAAAGAAATATTTAAAGACATTAGAGAACTGTCCGAGGGAGTGAGAACCCAGAGGGAAAGATTATGTCAAGAGGTCAGCCTGATGTAAACTTTCTCTTTTCCTGTGAGGCATTTATTTAGTTCATAAAAGACCAGCTATAGGTCTGGAAAGCTGGGAAGAGTTTCTGGCAATCTATAGAGCTGGGAAGACAAAATTAGGGTTTAGGGGCCATTAATATAACAGACTTTAATTTGGGACCCCTAAAGGCTACATCAGAAGTCAGTTTATGTAAGCCCTGATCGTCAGATCCAGTCCAGCACCTGTGTTTATGTGGTCCAGAAGCCAAGATAATTTTTACATTTTAAAGTGTTAAAAAAGTTAAAAGTGTATTTCATAACACATGAAAATCAAATTTTAGTGTCCATAGATAAGTTTTATTGGAACAGTTGCGTATTATCTGTGGTTCCTGTTGCTCTGCAGTGACAGCTGAGTTGTTGCTGCAGAGACCACATGTGCCCTGCATTGCTGTAGGCATGCTGCAAACCACAGTGGCACAGTTAAAATTCATCAGTGTTTGATTGCCATATATGTTCCCTTGGCATCTTTTTTTTATTACTGGTCCATACCTTTCATGTTGAAGAAGAGAAAAAAAGAAGAGTGGACTTCATATATAGTGCTTTTGAGGCATAGTGGAGTGGAGTCTGTGGTTATCAAATTAGATGGCAATGCATTATATTTGTTAAGCTGAGACACTGCAGTTGTGCTAAAATAATACAGTGTATGTCAGTATTACCCGATTGAGCACACATCACACTAATCCCAACTCACAGGAAAGTAATGATCAGAAAAAAGAGTAAGTTAAAATGGACTATCTAATCATGGCACAAATCCTTTACAAAAGTGAAGAATGCAAATGAGTTGTAACTAAAATAAGTTTCTGAGTGGCCCATTTGTTAGCCAAGTAAGGAAAGCCATTTATCAGTGGAGGTTAATTAAATCGTGTTTGACTACAGCAGTCGAAGAAATGTGTGCACAGCAAATAAACTTATGACTATTAGCCTTTCAGTAAGAATAGTTGTTTTAAAAGTTGAGGACACTCTGAGTAATATCAATAATCATTTAAAAAACAAGGCAGATGATCTCTAGTGGTTTTTGTAGGTTCTTGATGAGTCAGTAGATGTTACAGTACTGCTCAGTTGTTTATTCTAGCAGCCAGGGCTCATTTGAAGTGACTGAAGAATTAGTCTTTATGAATAGCCTGCATGAAACAACTACAGAGAAAATATTTTCAAAGAAGTTGAGAAACCACTGTTTCAGTATAAACCGAAGTGAAATCTGCGAAGATGTGTACAATAAATAGTGGTAAAAATAAGCATGGAGCAGAAAAAGGCCTGAGGTTGACACATTTACAAAACTTGTTAAAACATAACGGTGTTTAAAAACCTGTGTTTATTCATTGTATTCATTCATCAGGAGGCATTTTGCAGAAAATTTTAAAATCTGTCATGGGTTATTAAACTAACAGTGTCAGGGGTGAGTTTCATTTGCTTTTGTGGATGTCACTATCTCAATTCTAGGAATTTTTGTTAGAAATAAAAGCTGAGCGTACTGATAGCCCTACTATGTATGCAGCAGTTTGATGACTGAGCAGTGGTAATATTTTATTACAATTTTTAAAACTTGGGGTTGAGATTAAATAGTTCCTGAATAAGAAGGTTGCCCTTAAACTGTAAACCAAATACTTAATGGATTTGGAAGTTAACTTTCGTTACAGACTTGATAATATTTCCTAATGAACTCAACCTAAAATTAAAAGGCAGAGCACTGCTTTTACGTGAAACTTACACCATGGTAAATTCATTTGTACAACAGCCAGTGTTCGAATCACAGGTAATGTCAAGCTGCTTTATACACTTTTCATGCCATCAGAATTTAAAATAAAAAGCAAGACCTCCATTCGCACACATAGATTTGGTACAGAAATATTTTCCAAGCTCAAACTACGGTTCCAATAGCAGTTTTTGGTCCTTGAGGCAAGTACAAAGGAAATTTCCTTATTTCAAAATACATTTAACTGTGTAATTGAGAGGCTTCAACCTGTGCTTTAATTGAAATATAATTACATGCTAAAAGCAAAGATCAAGGCTCTAATAAAATTTTGTAAGTGCCTTTCAAAGATGAATGTGCTAAAATGAAATAATGTTTGTGGATTGATATCAGTATGTGGCAGAACCTGTGTGTGAAAAGATTTTTTCAAAGATGGACATGAAGGGACTTCCTGGTGGTCCAGTGGGTAAGACTCTGCGCTCCCAATGCAGGGCTCCCAGGTTTGGATCCCTGGTCGGGGAACTAGACCCTGCATGCATGCTGCAACTAAGAAGTCTGCACGCTGCAATGAAGAGCGCGTGTGCTGCAACTAAGACCTGGTGCAGCAATAAATAAATAAATAAATAAATATTTTTAAAAAGCGTGGATATGTACAATTTCATTGTGTATCAGAATGAACGGATGAACACTCACAGTCCGTTTTTATGACAGAGAAGTACAGCTTTGAACTCCAGTTAAGTGAAGTGTTATCCTCCCTTCACATCCATTCTTCTTATTAGTAGTCTTGTGTTACCCCCCAAATTATATTCAATTATTATCATATTTTGAATAATAACAACAGTTTTTTAAAATTTGTGGAAATTTGTTTTGTCTCTCAGTAGGTAAATACTTACATAATCTTCTTAATTTTGCCTCTTGTCCCACAAAGCCTAAAATATTTACTGTCTAGCCCTTTTCAGAAAGATTTGCTAATCCCTGGGCTACACCCTCAGACTAAGGGAAAACTGGGGCGGGGGATAGTATCTGCAAAGACTTGAAACCCAGCTTCAAAGCAGCTCATATGCAGATTGAATTAAAGTGATCTTCTCTAGCCTATGTGCCTGTCTGAGAAAAAATTAAATCCTCTCTGGTAGAAAATAAGTTCATCTAGTGCCTAAAATTATCTCTATAGTTTAAAAAAAGTTTCAGCAATAAATCTGAAATTATCAGGTATTCCAGAAGATAAGACCAAATCACTGAAAATCAAGAGAAAGAACAAATAATAGGAAAATGTCTTTGAGTTATTTTTGGCTTTTTGCATTGCCACATAAAATGATAAAATTTTGAAAAGAAAATATAGAATATGTTTGCAAATGAATTCTTAAGACACAGAAAGCACTTACTGTAAGGAAAATATTGCAGAATTCAACTACATGAGGAGAGTAGCTTCTGTGAACAGGATACTGTAAAAGTGAAAACACAAGCCCTAGAGAGGAAGAAGATAATAGCAACAAATATGGCCAACAAAAGGTATCATCTCTAGAATGTATAAAAAAACTACAAATCAATAAGAAAAACAAAGACAACCCAATAGAGAAATGGTCAGAGGACTTAATCAGGCAATTTACAAAAAAATTATTTACATGGGACTTCCCTGGCGGTCCAGTGGTTAAGACTCCCCGCTTCCACTGCAGTGGGCATGGGTTCGACCCCCTGGTCGGGGAACCAAAACCCTGCATGTTGTGCAGCCGAAAACAAAAAAAATTACAGGTAATCCAAATGACAAATAAGTTTTTGTAAAGGTACACAATCCCAGTAGTAATCATGAAATGCAAATTGAAACTGCACTGAGATAGCATTCCATACCTATTAGATCAGCAAAAATTGTCTGAATGTAGTTAAGTGTTAGTCTTGTTTGGGTCATACTCTTAAAGTTGACCAGTGAGAGAGTGTGAAAATTGTAACAGTCATTTGGGAAAACAGATTGTAATTACCTGGTGAAATTGAAGAAACACCTATATGACCCAACAGGTTTTTTTTGTTTGTTTGTTTGTTTTTGAATTTTATTTTATTTTTTTATACAGCAGGTTCTTATTAGGACCCAACAGTTTTATTCTTTTTTATATACCGTTATGACATAATGTTCTCAGACTTTTTGGTCTCAGGACACTTTTATACTCATTTTGAAACATTAACGTCTAGCTTAGTAGAGGCCAGCTGAATTCTCATATATGCTTCTGCATTCAGTGTGTTAAAATATGCTGGTTTGGTTGAAGTATACGAGAAAAATCCAGCCTCGAAAAGATACATACTGGGAAAACGCAGATTTATTTTAATAGTCATTTCAGGTAATTATGAATATTCCTGTTTGACACTACACCAAAAGTTGACAAGCAATAGTTTCTTAAAGGTTTGGTCCAAAGTGGAATCTGAAAGCTTATCAGTGAATGTTGCCTTACTCTTTAAAATTGCAATCTATTATCTTGCAATTTCAGTGGATCTTTTACCCACCTTTGATTTTATAGTATTATTAATTGGTCTTCTGGAAAATATTGGTTCATTGAGTAATCCAGATATTTTAAATATTGACACATTTTAATAAATAACAAAATTCACATTTGTTGATATAACCCTGATATCAGAAGAGTTTAAGTATGGGGAAACAGTTAAGCTCACTGTGGTAGATATATGTTTTCTAAATTTTGTCATTGGTCACAAATGTTCTCAGTTGTTTTCCTTGAAGTGACAGGCTCACTCACTTTTTTCATTTTTAAAGAAATATGTGTCAGATAATCAAAACTGGATAATCATTGTTTGTCAGTTTTTCTTCTATGTAAAAATAATATTCCATGAAAAAAGCATCTATTTCTGTTTATAATCAAATGATTACAGAAGTGCCTTGCCTGAAGAAAACCTTCATATTTTGGTGTAGCAGAATTACTTGATGCTTTATATCCCATCTTGTCACACAGATATTTAAAAGATATATATTCATGGATTGAGATTTTAAAAATTAATAATTTTACTACTTCATTATTGATGTTCTTAAATGACACTAGCATTATTATTTTTTAAAATATCTTTATTGGAGTATAATTGCTTTACAACGGTCTGTTAGTTTCTGCTTTATAACAAAGTGAATCAGCTGTACATATACATATATCCCCATATCTCCTCCCTCTTGCGTCTCCCTCCCAACCTCTCTATCCCACCCCTCTAGGTGGTCACAAAGCACTGAGCTGATCTCCCTGTGCTATGCGGCTGCTTCCCACTAGCTTTCTGTTTTACATTTGGTAGTGTATACATGTCCATGCCACTCTCTCACTTCATCCCAGCTAACCCTTCCCCCTCCCCGTGTCCTCAAGTCCATTCTCTACGTCTGCATCTTTATTCCTGTCCTGCCCCTAGGTTCTTCAGAACCATTATTTTTTTTAGATTCCGTATATATGGGTTAGCATACGGTATTTGTTTTTCTCTTTCTGACTTGCTTCACTCTGTATGACTGACTCTAGGTCCATCCACCTCACTACAAATAACTCAATTTCGTTTCTTTTTATGGCTGAGTAATATTCCGTTGTATATATGTGCCACATCTCCTTTATCCATTTAACTGTCGATGGACACTTAGGTTGCTTCCATGTCCTGGCTATTGTAAATAGAGCTGCAGTGAACATTGTGGTAAAACTAGCATTATTTTTAGTACAGTTGTAGAGCTAGTTGAGAATGGCTATAGTAGCTGCTAGTACAAATTGGTGCCACTGTTTTGATTATTGCAAAGGCATTAGCAATTTTACCCACCATTGTTTTTGCACCCTGTGCAAATATCAACACAGTGAAAATGGTAAATAATGTCTTATTATGAACATAGCTTTTACCTCACAGTTTCCTTTACAAGATCTTAGGGACCTATTCAACCAGAGGCCTGTGGACTACTCTTTGGGAACTCCTCCGAAAAATGTTTGCACATACGTATGTGTCAGGATACGTGTACGAGAATGTATGGGGTAGCAGCATTTTTTTTTTTTTTTAATATTATAGCTGTGAACTAGAAGCAATGAAGATTTCTAGATAATTAGATTATGGTATATTCATCCAAAGGCATACTATATAGCAGTGAAAATGTGTGAACTACAGCAGCAGAAATCAAATAGTTGATTCCCTCAAATGTATGTTGACTTGAAGCTAAGTAACAAAAGAATTTCTACAGTATATTTCTATTTAAATTCAGTTCTAAACAGAACTAAATTACATTGTTCAGAGAAATAGATGGAGCTATAGTGAGTAGGAAATCTAAAGAAAAGCAGAAGATTAATTACTACAAACCTGTGTAGTGGCTACCTATGGAGAGGGTACAAGAATAATCATTTGAATGATTTCAATGGCAAGATTTCTTCTCTTATCCTTTGTGTTGGTACACAGATGTTCTCTTGATAAGTCTTTAAATTGTAAAAATACACTCTCCTATGTGTGTGATGTTTCACAATAAAAGAAGGAAGCAAATAGGATAAAAACATATGTCCTTGAATGGGATTATGCTGATGTCTGTAACTTAATCTATAAACTTAATGCAATTTTGGTGAAATTTAAATTTCAATAGAAAAAAAAAGAATAAAAACAGTTGGTCACATCTTTAAAGGATAATCAAGGAGGAGTAGCCCTTATAGATGTTAAAACTTACTGGAAAGCTACAGTTAAAATTGTATTAGGGTCATGAATAATTAGATTGCTGGTATAGAATAGAAAGTCCAGGTACAGACCAAATACATAACAAAAAGTTACTCGAAGGTAAGAATGTCATCTCAAATCATCGGTCCATTTTCTTACTTGTTCAGGTTGGGTAATTTCTCCATTCCATTGTTTAGCCCTTTCAGTGAATGCTTTTTTTTTTTTTTTTTTTTTTTTTAATGCTTTATTTTTGTTAGTATATTTTTCACTTCTAAACTTACCATTTGTTTCTTCATGATATCATATTTCTTTGCCGAGACTTTGTTTCTTTGCTGAAACTTTGTGATTTTTTTCATTTTCTTCAAATGTCTTACTCATTTTTTTGTGGAAGCAGTTTTATAATGTCTACCTTAAAATATTTGGCAGATATAATTCTAACATATATCTCTTCTCAGTGTTCATGTCTTTTTATTGTCTTTTCTCATTCCTTTAGAGGTTTTCCTGGTTCTTGTTATGGTATGACAAGTTATTTTTCTATTGAATCCTTTATATTTTGAGTATTATGTTACAAAACCCTGCATTTTATTTAAACCCCCATCCCACCTCCTTCTCTTTTAGCAGATCTCACCTGAAACTGCGTTTTGGGGTAAAAAAGGGTGGCACCCCTTCGTTACTCCCCGGTGTGTGCGGAAGCGCCAGTCCTGTAATTAGCCCCCACTGACACATTGCTAGGGAGGATCCTCTAGTGAACGCCGGGCAGGAGTGAAACGCAGACCCTGCTTTATGCTTTGCTGACGTCACCCTGGCTCAGAAGGTTCCTGCTCTTCACGTGGTCCCAGTGTCACTGAGGTGTGTGGGTGGGCATGCTACCTCTGGACGGTGGTTAAGTTCTGATTCTCCAGTGGGCATTCCCTGCCACCACCCCAGTGGGGAGGGTTAGGGGTGGGGACACCTTGTCGTCATTGCGTGGATGTTGAATTCCGGGCCCTCCGCATTTTCTCCACTGGTACTATGGAGGAAGGAGGTCTTGTTCCTGTTGAGTGGGTCTGCACACCCTCTGTGATACCTCGCTGTCTGGGAGGGGAGCGGAGGGGAGGGGATGTCTGGGTTTTCCCTTTGGCCTTTGCTGACGGGCGTAGGACTTGGGCTTCTTCTCTGGTGTTTGGCTCACAGAGGTTGATCATCACCTAATAGTTTTCTGTCTTGCCAGCCTGCTACTTTTCCGTTCTTCTGGTTAGAGACAGTGGGTATTTCTTGGGCTTGTTTTGTGTTTCTGGTTCCTTTACCACCTGTTCTTATGAATGAATCAAACCTAGGGAATTTATGCTGTTTCATTCTTCAGCACCTGGGCTCTAGTTTGTCTGGCACCTTCTCTTTACCTTTTAGTGTCTTCTTCTGGTGTTTGTCTTATGTGTCACGTCCAAGGTTTTTAGCTGTACTTAGCGTAAAATATAGGGAAAAGTGAATCTCCTCCATTTTGTCTGGAAGTGGAAGAAGTCTGCATTCATTTTTAAAGGTTTTGTGGTGTTTTGTTTTTGTTTTTTATAAATTTATTTATTTGTTTTTATTTTTGGCTGTGTTGAGTCTTCGTTGCTGCACGGGGGCTACTCTTCGTTGTGGTGCGCGGGCTTCTCATTGTGGTGGCGTCTCTTGTTGTGGAGCACACGGGCTCTAGGTGCGCAGGCTTCAGTAGTTGTAGCACGTGGGCTCAGTAGTTGTGGCTTGCAGGCTCTTGAGCGCAGGCTCAGTAGTTGTGGCGCATGGTCTTAGTTGCTCGGCGGCATGTGGGATCCTCCTGGGCCAGGGCTCGAACCCATGTCCCTTGCATTGGCAGACAGATTCTTAACCACTACGCCACCAGGGAAGCCCTGAAGGTTTTGTTTTTTTGTTTTGTTTCTGAATATATAGTTCTGGGTTTATGTGCTTTTCTTCTTTTCAGCATTGAAAAGATGT
This sequence comes from Balaenoptera physalus, assembly GCF_965194825.1. NCBI lineage: Eukaryota > Metazoa > Chordata > Mammalia > Artiodactyla > Balaenopteridae > Balaenoptera > Balaenoptera physalus. The sequence goes on along the minus strand of NC_138887.1, from coordinate 119,644,629 downwards.
TCTTGCATTGTGTCCTGTCTTCCATTGTTTCTTTTTTTTAAAGAAGGATATTTATTTTACTTTTTTTTTTTAAAGGAATTCCTTTATTTTTATTATTTATTTATTTATTTATTTATTTTTGGCTGTGTTGGGTCTTCGTTTCTGTGCGAGGGCTTTCTCTAGTTGTGGCGAGCGGGGGCCACTCTTCATTGCGGCGCGCGAGCCTCTCACTATCGCGGCCTCTCTTGTTGCGGAGCACAGGCTCCAGACGCGCAGGCTCAGTAGTTGTGGCTCACGGGCCTAGTTGCTCCGCAGCATGTGGGATCTTCCCAGACCAGGGCTCGAACCCATGTCCCCCGCATTGGCAGGCAGATTCTCAACCACTGTGCCACCAGGGAAGCCCTCTTCCATTGTTTCTGATGAGAAGTCAGGTGTTAATAGTATCGTTATTCCTGTGTATATAATGTTTTGATATTCTCTGGGCACTCTCAGGACTCTGGTTTTCAGCAGTCTGACTATGATGTGCCTAGGTGTGATTTTCTTTGTATTCTTCTTGTTTGGGGTTTGCTGAGCTTCTTAGAATTGTAAGTTGATTTTTTTCACCAAATTTGTGAACATAGTTTGACCTTTGTTTTGTATTCTTTTTTTGTCCCATTTTCTCTCTCCTCTTCCTCTGCAACTCCAATTACATGCATGTTCGTGCATTTGATATTCTCAAATATTGTCATAGGTTACTGATGCTTTGTTAATTTTTCAATAGTTTTACTTTTTGTTCCTCAGAATGGATGAACAATTTATTTTCAAGGTCACTGGCCATTTCTTCTGTTGTTTCCAATCTCTTATTAAGCACATCCACTGAAATTTTTATTTAAATTGCTGTAACTCCTAGGTATAGAATTTCCATTGGGTTTCACGTTGTAATTTTCACGTCTCTTCTGTTACTCTACTCCTGCTCATGACCAGCTTTTCCTGTATGTTATGGAACATATTTCCGATAGCTGCTCTAAAGTCTTTGTTTATCTTGTCATTTTCTATTGAATATTTTTTTTTCTTCATTGTGGGCCCCATTTTCCTGTTGTTGTCTTTTTTTTTTTTCTTTCCCCATATGTCTAGGAATTTTTATTGTATACTGAACATTTTAGATGATAGGTTAATACCGGATTCTGTTATGTTATTTTGTCAGTATCGGGTTTTTTTTTCTGGGAGACTTTTATTATTGCTGGCCTTAACATTCCAAACTACATCATCCCAGCAGTCAGTGACATCAGAAATCTCTACTCAGTTCCTTCAGCAAACAGGTCAGCTGTTGTTTTCCCTGAGCTGCTTAAGAGTCCCTCTGTGAATGTACATTTCAGGGGTGTAACAACGATTTGAGAGTTTATTCAGTGTGTGGGGGGCTCTCTTTTCTGTGGCTTCTGCCCTTCAAGGTTTCCCCTCTGGTTCCATCCTTTCTATCATTGTTGAACTTTACCTGTCTTCTCACACCAGTAAGACTGATGCTCTCTGTGTGAGGCCTAGTACCACCCTTCCCCTTCTGTGCACACTAGGAGGCCTTAGCAGAAACACACAGACCTTAGCCAGTGATGTTCTTTTCTGTCAAGAGTCAAATGTCCTGCCATTCCAGGCTTGGTTGTACACAAGTGACTTAAATTAGGTAGGTTTTATATTTTATTGAGATTTTACAAACTTTATTTCCAAGAGAGCTATTCTGATACTGGCCTGCCATTACCCAATAAATAAATTTAAAAAAATTATTATTTCCCCTGTGTGAGAGTCATTCTTTTATTAAGGTATATCTTGTACACAATATAATTCACCCCTTCCAAGGGTACAGTTGAACATATTTTGAGAGATGTGTACAGTCCTGTGTGTAACTATCATTGTAGTCGAGACGCAGACCCTTTCCTTCACCGCAAGCTCCCTCACGGCCGTTTCACGTTGTCCCCTCCCACCACTCTGGCTCCCGGCAATCACCACTAGATCTGTTCCTCTCCCTGCGTTGGTGGTTTTTTGCCTTTTTTTGGCTTCTCTAGACTGATATGTAAATGGAATCATACAGCAATCTTTTCTGTCTGGCTTTTGTACTTAGCATAATGGTTTTGAGATTTCTTCCCATTTTGGGGCCAGTATTTATAAAGCTGCTTGAACCTTTGCGCAACACGATGTTCGACATTGCTGCCAGCACTGAATATTGTCAGTGTTTCTATATTTCAGCCATTCTGGTTGGTGTTTAGTGATATTTCGTTGTGGGCTTGATTTTGCATTTCTGGATGAGTAATGAAATTGAACACATCTTTAGTGAAGTGTCTGTTCAAAGCTTTTGCCCCAAAGTCCCCTTTTTTCCTATTGATTTGTCTTCTCCTTACTTTCGAGTTATAAGAGTTCTTTATATACTCGCCATAGAAGTCATTTATTAGAGGTGTATTTTGCAAATATTTTTGTCTAGTCTATGACTTGTTTTCCTTTTTTAATGTTGTTTGAAAGAGTAGGGGGTTTAATTTTGATGAAGTTTGTCGTTTATCACTTTGTAATTTTTTTCTTTTATAGATTTTGTTCATTATGCCTTATATAAAAAATATTCAAGTTTTCCTGCATATTCCAAGGTTACCTTTAGATTATTTATTCTTTTTATAGTTAAATTGCATGTATGAAAATGAGAAGATGAGGTAAGGTTCAAGGTTCTTCGTTTTCAGTGTGGATATTCATTTGTTCCAGCATCATTCTAAAAGACTGTTATTCCCTTGAATTATCTTGACTCTTGGTCAAAAATAAACCACACACACACATACACACAAAGATATATTTTTTCAAAAACATGAATTCATATTGATATTTTAAAATTTAATCCAGTAGCTGTTTGTAACATATTTAAAAAATTTTTTATTCCCCCATTCAATCTATAATTGTACCTTTTAATTTTAATTAATATTTCCTCTAACTAAAAAAGTTATTAAAAGAAAAAGAGAAGTTGTTTATTTTGTGCATCAATTTAAAAGTACTCCAGAATAACTATACTAGTATTAAACATTCAAAGCTAGTAGATCAGTAATGAGATTTAATATTTTCATTGCTTTCTGCCATCATCTTTTGAGCCTTCTAGTAGTATTGAAGATACTTTGAGTAATTTGCTATGATTAGGTAAATACTATTTTGATAACATATTCAGCTGCTACAAGCATTTTAGTTGATGGTATTAATATTTTTACTGATCGTACTTCTGTGAAAATAATTTTTTCCCATAGCTCTTACTTGTCAGTGGAGAGTAATGGAAGTCTGCTCTGTTGCTTCTCTTTGTGAGACAGGTGGAAAACACAGAAATTCCTTTCATGCCTCCATTGCGTTACTGCTTGCAACTCCCCAAGGCAAGCACTGTTATCACTACTAACACCATAGATGAGTCTTGCCTAGTTTTGTTCTTTATATGACTCATACAATAAATACTGTTTTCTATCTTTTTTCACACACCATCATACTTGTCAGATTCATTCAAATTATTGCTTGTAATTGTTCATTTATTCTCATTGCTGTGTAGTATTCTGTTGTGAAAGTACCATAATTTATCCACTTTTATTGGGCATTTGGGGGTTTTTCAGTCTGGGACTGTTATGACTTGTATTTTGTGAACATTCCAGTATATTTCTTTTGGTAGGCACTGAGGACTAACATTTTATGGAATTCTAATTCAAAAATGGCTACCTTCTTTTCTTATAACCTAAGTGAGAGTGATTATGTAAATGAGACAAAGTATTCATTATGTTCTTGTGTTCAGTTAGTGGAATTTGCATTAATTACCCATTTCTAACTGATAATGAACCACTCAAATTCAGTTCCTCTTTGTGGCATTGTGAGTGTGGGCAAGGAGTTTAAACTCTGAGCTTCATTTATAAAAATCAGAAGTTATGGTACCTACCTAAAATGGTGGTTGTTAGACTTAAATAAGGTAATTTTTGTTAACTACTTGGCCTAGTTGCTCACTGCATCCTGCATGTTAAGTGTATTTTATTGGCCAACTTTCTGACTTCCCTAAATTATTGGTGTCGATAAAGTGTCATTGTCTCTTTTTAAGTTGTTTTCATTTTTATGAAAACTATTTTTATATATCCAGGGTACTAGAAATTTGTAATTCAAATTACAGGTTATTAAAAAAATTTTTTTTGTCATTTGATTTTCTCTAAGATGTGTTTGTGTGTTTACCATATAAAAGTTTAGGGGTTTTATGTAGTCAGATTTATTCATGTTTTTATTTATGGTTAAAGCTGTTAGGGGGCTGTAGATTAAAGATTATAGCTGTTAGGGGGCTATTAGTTTAGGGCTTCTGATTTGTGTATGTTGCTATCAACTAGAGAGTTTACTGTTGCCTTGACCCAGTAAGTAGAGGGCACATCTGTTGGCTCAGGAATGCTTGCTGTAGGATAGTCTCTGAGGTTTCTCTTCTTCATGTCCAAGATGGAGTTTAAGACATTTACCCTATTTACTTCATAGTGATGAGTAAGGAAGACATTGTATAATGTAAAAAAATTTTCTTAAAAATAACAGTGATTTGGCAGAGATCAAATCATGGAGGGCCTTGAAATGCTCCGTTAGCTGTTGCTGTATAAAAAATTACCATAAATTTAATGGCTTAAAGTAGCACCCATTTGTAGATGAAAAGTTTGGCCAGGCTCAACTGTGCTTTTTGTTTAGGGTCTCACAGGGTTCAAATTAAGATATCTACCAGGCTGGGTGTTTATCCAGAGGCTCTGGTGAAGAATCTTCTTCTAAGCTCACTTGGCTCCAGAGGGCGGGTAGAATTCAGTTCCGTGCAGTTGTAGGACCAAGGTCCCCATGTCTCTATTGGCCATTTGGCCTGGGGTTGCTGTCAGCTCCTAGGGACCACTCCCTGGTCTTTGTATGTGGCTTCTTTTATCTTTAGAGACAGCAGTGTGGTCCTGAATCCTTCACTTGCTTTGAATTTCCCTGACTTCCCTTTCTGCTACCAGTTGGAGAAAAATCTTTGCTTTCAAGGAATTGTATGATTAGATTAGAATAAGCCCCGTCCTCCTTGATTAATTCAGTCAGTTGATTAGTAGCCTTAATCCCATCTGCAAAATCTCTTTGCCACGTCTTATGGCATAATCTCTGGCATGGTATTTCATCATATTCACAGTGTCTTGATTAGGGTGGGGCATCTTGGGGGTAGGGTCAGGCGTTTTAGGAGTCTGCCTACCACAAATGCCATGTTGAGGAGTTTGGACCTGATCCAGAGGTATCAGGGAGTCCCTTAGAAAGCTTACTGTGGCAGCAGTGAGGAGGGTGGGTCAGAACGGAAAAATTTCATTCATAGTGAAGTCCATTTTGATTTTGTAATGTTATTTAATGGGTGTTTGTATTTTTTTTTTTTAAGTAGAGGTTTTGATCAGAAATGTATGTTTCTTAGTGTACAAAGTAGAAATAGTTAACTGGACCCAACAACAACAAATCCCTCATCATGACAGTCATCACTTCAGGCCAATTCACTGTACAGAGTGGCTTGATAGAGCGCTTTTCATTTCACTCAGTTCTGTTTTAGCATATCTTTCTAAAGCAAACACTGATTGCTTTGATAGAGACTTAAACACCCGAATGTCATTAATAATATCTTCCTACACACGATATTAAGGTGTGTTTACTTCCTTAGATGGCTGATCTCATGCATTATATGTTGATTCTTACTGGCTTAGTTTTTATATCTAGTTTTACTTACTTTTATTCTTTGGTCTTGAGTTTTGCCTTTTTTGGCCGCTGCACGCAGCGTGTGGGGTCTTAGTTCCCCGACCAGGGATCAAACCCATGCCCACTGCAGGGGAAGCGCGGAGTCCTAACCACTGGACCGCCAGGGAAGTCCCCTGAGTCTTGCATTTTTCAAGCTGTATTTTTTTTCTTCTGAACTAATTTTGCCATATCTCAGAGATTTTGGCATGTTTCTTATTTAATCACTTCAAAAATAATATATATTTTTTTCATTTGATTTAAAGAAATCTGCTGCTAGATTGAAGGGAGTTTTCAATTTTTCTAGTGGGTAGATTGAAGGGAGTTTATCCTTATATTGTGAATTTATAATTATTAATGTGTTAAGTTTAGGAAATATCTGCTTTTTTAAATATGGCCTAGGAAATATCTGAGTTTTTGAATTTGTAAGACTTTCTTATGGCCATAGATATTGTGAGTTAAAAAGAATTTTATGTACATTTGAATAGAATGTATATTTTCTATTCTGGGAATTTGGAGATCTCTCTGTTTATGTGTAAGTTTGAATCAAACTTGACCAGCATTAATAAATATCTTGATTTCTGAGAGCTGTGTTAAGTCCAGTCTATGTATTTCTATTTGGCTTTACTTTTTTTTTTTTTTCTTGTTTTTCTTTTTAAGCATATGTAAGTTTTTACTGTAGCATTAAAAAGTTTGTTTTTTTAACTTGAAGTCAGCTTTACTTTTATATGTCAAGGAAATTAATTAGGCATGTGAACATTAATGACTGTTTCTTCTTCTTTTGGAATTTTCACTGTAATGTTAGACTCATTTTAATGTGAACTTATCTTTGCCCTGTTCACTGCATCTTGGTTTGGACCCTATTTTTATGATCAATATTGCTATACCTGCTTTCCTCCTCTCTCTCTTTCTTCCTCTCTCTCTTTCTTCCTTTCTTTCTTTCTCTCCCTCCCTCCCTCCCTCCCTCCCTTCCTTCCTTCCTTCCTCTCTCTTTCTGTCTCTCTGTCTCTCTTTTTTTTTTAATATTTATTTATTTGGCTGCGCCGGCTCTTAGTTACAGCACACAGGATCTTCATTGCGGCATGTGGGCTCTTAGTTGCAGCATGTAGGATGTAGTTCCCTGACCAGGGATTGAACCCAGACCCCCTGCATTGGGAGCGTGGAGTCTTAACCACTGGACAACTAGGGAAGTCCTACCTGCTTTCTTTTTGATAGCATTTGTCTGTTCTTTCCCCCCAGATCATTATTTGTGAATATCCTGTGCTACTGTGCCTCGTGTACATATGTGTATATATATATATAGATACACATACACATATGTGTTATCTATATATATACTCATACACATATGCATATATATATATAAACATACACATACGCGTATATATATACACATACACATATGCATATATATATATACACATACACATGTGTATATGTATTCATATACATAAATAAAAGGTTTATGTGTTTTTACATCTAAAGTGTGTGTGTGCATGTGTATGTATAAAATATATTTTGCACATTTTGAAAGTTGTTTTTTAATAGGGAATTTATCCTATTTACATTTATTATCCATGGACTTGAATGTTAATGTATCAGGTATTAAAATTTTAGTTTCAAAGAATTTTTTTGTAGACCTTGGAAGATATTGCTCTTTTTTGTTTTTACATTTAATATTGCCAATGAAAAGCAATTCCCGGTTCTCCTTTCTTTGTAAATGACCTCTTTTCTTTTTGGTGGGGCTACTAGAATTTTTCCTTTATCCTTGTTATCTTAAAATTTTGCTCATGTTTCTAGGTGTAAGACATTTTAATCTGAAGCTGGTGTTTTCTGTTTGGGTGGGTGTTTTTGTAGTGATACGGATATCAATGGAACAGAAAAAAAAAGACTCTTGTCTTTCAGCTTCCTCATCTATTAAATGGAAATTATGCTTAATAAATGTTACCTCTTATTATTAGATATTTTCATAAATTTTCTTCTAATTTCTCTGCTTATAATCCTTCTGTTTTCTCTCCTTCTGGTACTCTTTATAAACAGACATTGGACCTTCCTGATAGTTTCCCATGCCATTTTATTTTTTCTCTTACTTTCTATCTTCATTCTTTATTACTGCATTATGGGAGAATCCTAACAGACTAATAAGAAGAAAAGTCTGGTAAAGGTTGAAAACAGTTTGGTGTGTAGAAAACTAATATTTGATATTTCTTAGAGCACTTAGCCAATTGCAGTAGTTGATATAGAATAAATACTTGATAATTAATTGAACAAGCTTTGGAATATCCTGAAACTTATTGTTACTGTTTCATAACTCATCTTTAACCTTAATCTCTGAAATTTTGTTGATTCTGTTTTGTATTATAGATTTATTTTGGGAGAGCCTTCCAAGTTTTGGAAGTTCCTCAGACTCTTTCTTACAGGTGGCAATGTGAACTCTCATTGAGAGTTTTTTCTTGGATGTGTTCTTGGACTAATGTCAAAAGATATTTAACACTTTTTATCTTTCCCTCTCCTTCTCTTTTTTTTAATGATTAAAAAAGTACAAAAAATTGTTTAGGAGTTTTTAATGTCGAGTCAAATTGTTTAGTTGATAAGAGCTATTTATCTTACCTTCCTCTCACGAAATGTTAATTAGCTTTGTAATTGTTACTTAGCTTATAATTTGTTTTGATTTCTGACATGCAGTGTATGAGGGTGCTGATGTTAGACAACTTTCCTGTAGAAGTTTATTCTTTGACATTTTCTACAATTTTATAAATGCTTTTTATTGGTTCAAAAAGATATATTCCAGCCTATATAGATAGTATATGTTTTCTTTCAATGCCAAATGTCTTTCATTAGCTATGTAGTTATAATAGATGGGTTTGAAGCATTCACTTAAATGCAGTTAGTATTTTATTTCCCTTTATTCCCTAATCTCTTTACATGTTATTGTAAATTAGTATGTTGGATACATTCCAGGACTTCTCGTAGTAGTTTAGCTAATGTCATGTAATATTTTCCATTGCAAATATGATTAAGAGAACATGTTGATGTTTCTAAAATGATATAGACAGTGAGAAAAGGATCAAGTTAAATTATTTTATTTCCTTATTATACACTTAAATAAAAGTCATTATATTTTATTTGTCAAAATTACTTTTAGAGCAAAAGGCTTCTGTACAACTTGCCATATGCTATAAAAATAATGGAGATTCTAGATTTTAACAGTTTAGCAGAAATTATTTTGTGATGTTAATGAGTTAATAATAAAAACTTTTCAGTGGTTGATTGGACATACAAATGTACTTTCTTCCCTCAACATTACCTTGACCTTTCCAGTATTGACTCAAGGATACTCAGACTACCTAGATACTATACATGTCTTTAATTCTGGGTTCTGTTAATATAGTAAACATATTTAGATACCATGGGAGGTTGTGACATAAATGTTTGGAAAAAGCTGATTATTATACTTTATCAGTGAAGATAAAGAAGGCTTTCTTTTCTTCAGTTTTTGTTAATGCAGTAATACCTTTGAGTACAAAAAGACAACTGAAATGTGTGTTAGTGTGTAAACTTGTGGACATTATATAAAGTTAAAATGTCACAGATATAACTAGTGTTTATGAGTTACTTAGAAGCTACAGTGGTCTTGTTGCCTGCAGCCAAAATGTGTAGAAGACAAACCAAGAGACACTTAACTTTCTTACATTGGTTTAGTGCAGTGGACTGATGGTTATGAGGAAGAGTTTGATGGCATGTGATATCTTATGTAGATTTACATGCAAGACATTGAAATTATTTATAATTTAAAAACTACTGTATTCTCTAATTGACTAGCAGAATATGGAATCAGTATATTAGCCTGTGAAGATATTCATAGTAATGTTAGCAACTCTATTACCTGAGCCTGAGTTTTACCACGTACCATCCCATTTGGCTTAAGTTAGTTCAGCTCTGCTAGTCATGAGCCACACCTACAGTAAGATTACCAAAAGTGAAGTCCATTTAATATATATAAATATGAACACCAGTTTATTAGGGCCTTTCTGTGTCAAACAGCATTCATGGTACCAAGAATACAAAGTTAGTACAACTTCGTTCCTCTACTCAAAGATCTTGGATGAAAAAAGGGCCGATACGTAATTACCATGCAATAGCATAAATGCTAAAACAGAAGTATATGCAAGAAGGGCAGCTAGGCATCTCCTACACACAGAGAGAGATTTTATACGTGATGATGCCCCAAGTGGGCTTGGGCGGATGAGGAAGTTTATTAATCATTCTTAGGGAAAGAATTACTCTTAGATAATTCATACTGACTTCTTACACATTTCAGGTGCGCTAAACTTCCCCTGTTGTTCGTTTGAGATTTATTTCTTTGATTTTACCACTTGCAAGAGATAGAGGCAGATTGGAATGGGGGAAGGAGAAAGTCAGATGACTTAATTTTTCTTCACATGCCCAGCATTTTAAAGAAACTTGAAACTAACTGCTACAGTGAAGTGTGTAGATTTGTATGTGTGCCTTTAACCATGTAGTTGCCACTCATTAACTTATTCTGTGATTGACTAGTTTACTTCATATTGATTTTTAGTCAGGGTGAAAATAGTAAGAGATTTTGGAAATAGTATATATTTGTTTTATCTGTTTATTAATGGGATCTAATCACCTGTTAAAAATAATCCCCAACTAGTAACCTGCCCTTTTAATCATATTATTAGTTTTTTAAAAATGGTAGTTGTATTGACAAAGTCAATAGAAAAAACAATGTGAAATGCTAACTTTCTAAACTTGAATGGAAGGATGAATATGTACCAAGCACTGAACAGAGAACTTCGATTGTATCCTTTTAACTGATCCTTTATTTAGTGCTCTGCAGGCTTCAAATTGTTTTACTAGTAATGTACAAAGACTTTTGAATATCTTCCTAGCCCCACATTTGAGTGTTGCTTTTCCAGGTTTTATAAGGAGATTTCTTTATCCTTTCCTCCCTTCCAGCGATGTGCATTTTGTAAGCACCTTGGAGCCACTATCAAATGCTGTGAAGAGAAATGTACCCAGATGTACCATTATCCTTGTGCTGCTGGAGCCGGCACCTTTCAGGATTTCAGTCACTTCTTCCTTCTTTGTCCAGAGCACATTGACCAAGCTCCTGAAAGATGTAAGTTTACTACAGGTACATTTAAAAACATTTATCAGTGTATTTACTTAAAATAACAAATGTTTAAGTTCCCTAAGTGTTACTCTACTTGTGGTAAAAGGTAGCATTACATAATCTTGATAATCTGAGAGGTCTTCACAAGAGACCCTTGGGTGGGGTGAGGGGCGGGGCGGGGTGGGGAATCTGTTCCAACAGTATCATTGAAGTGACATCCAGAGAGTTATTTCCTCAGAAATTCAAAGATAGTTTGCATGTTTTTTATTCTTATTTAAAAAATATAACTACTGTAGAAAGTTAAACTTGCTGAGTATATGGTATTTTAATATGTACTATGAAAGTAGGTCATTTAAAAAATTAAACAGTGTCTTTAATTCAGTGTCTTTTACACTAAAAAGACTACCCAGTTGGAGATTCAGAAGATGGTTCACTCAGGTGTTGTTTCAGGATGTATGTTGATAGGATCACCAAACGCTTTTGAAAATCTTGGAAAATGTATAGTCCTGATAGTCATAATAGAAATCTCATTAATGCTTCTTCTTGATTCATCTGTCTTGGTTATTGTTATCTATAATCCTCAGTTGTCTTTTTTTTTCTTTCTTTTCCAAACAGTATTTTATAATTAGGTGAAAAAGTTTAAATGTTTGAAATTTATGTTATACAGAAAATTATAACTCTTTCCTATCCTTATTAAATAGAGATCTTACTTTTTCCCTAGTATGTGGATTTCCAATGAGCATGCATGATTTGGGATCTTTTTCCCCTAGTAAATTGAATTTCCAGTCTGCTTGTGAAATCTCTTTGATGCTGTATTCAGTCTTTTTTTTATGTCATCTCTTAGTTACCTAATTGTTAGCTTTTACCTGTATTCTTAGCAATGTCAGTAAAGGCTTTTTTCCTATCTTTTCCAGCTTTGTGAAACATAAATATAGCTACTTCAGGCTTAAACTAAAGTAATCTCAAAAACAGATTTCATAATTATCATTTTTTCTTTGTTCAGTACCATGATTTTATCTTCAGTTAAAGTTATTTTATGTCTACATGTATAATCATGTTGCACTTAATCACTATACAGATGTAAATTATAGGTAAGGCAAACTGAAATGTCACATTGTATTTAGGCTAATAAGGGATTTAAAGTTTTAAAAATGTTTTGGATTACACACTGTTAAATCTGGGAGAAAAAGACGACATTCATGCACAGCTGCTGTAATAGGTGTTATTTATTTTAAGACCTCATATAGTGAATTACTTCACTAAGTACACAGACTATGATGTGAATCATCAGAGCTGATTGTATTCTGGGTGGTATAACACACTTTTCCAATTGCATAAAACAACTGTGGGTGTGTTTAACAATTTAAATTTTATTCAGCCTTTTGTAGGTGGTTGTGATTTAGACTTCAGTAAACAACATGCAAACATGCAAACTTTTCTATGACTGTTTCTAATGTGAGAAATTCTATTACTTATTGGCAGTACTACTTTCTTTTGCAGACTCTGTTCACATAATATATATGATTTATATACATTTATATGTTAGGGATCATAAATTGTTTTATAAAATAATGAAGTGTAAGAACTGAGGTGAGATGATTTGTTATCATTTATCATGCATATAGTGAAAGGTTCATGCTGGCAACGTAAAGCTAAAAGATATACTGAAATTACTGGTACCTTGCCCCGTTCCAAAGTAGGCTTATGGAGACTTATACAAATACATGAACAGTAGGATAAAGTAAGACTAAAAATAAGCAAGAAAATTTGGCCAGTGGGAAGGGAAAATAAGGATAGGATAAATGGGAGGGTAATATGGTGAGGCTGATACCCAAAATAAATGTGTATTTCCCAGGCCTACGCCACAAATCTGGCTCCAGAGCTTTCCAGCAGTCAGCATGAAGAAGGGCATATGAACAGTTGCCTGATTTGTAGGAATAAGAATTCATTTGATACTGATGCTGTATGTACACTATATATGGCAGTGAGAAACTGTCTTCAAGCAGCTGTCTTGCAGTATAAACAACAAACCCCACAGGGCAATTTCTTATAACAGCCCTCAAAATAAGTCAGTGGTATAAAACCAAAGCCCAGCTGAGTAAATTCTGCTCCTTGGGGATCTTAAACAACGCAGTCTACGTACCCAGCTTTCTGAGCATCTGTTTTAATGCAAGGATGTAGAGAGTATTGCAGATAGACTATATTGCAGTAATATACAAGACTGCGTAATAGTCTTATAAAATCTTCCATTTGTATTTTTAGCTGTTCTAATTGTACGTCATAGCACAAAGCACTTAACTTTTTATGTTTGAAAAATGGGGATATCTTAAATGACAGTGTTATTATGAAGGTTAAATGACAATGAAAATCATGTAGCATTGTACCATATATTATGAATTGCTGTACTGAAAGGTAGTTATTTTAGCTCTTATCTAAGTTATGTGTATGCATTGAGTATAATACTTGATGCTGCTGGCTAAGAACAGAGCAGTATGCTGTGGTAGTTAACTGAGTTAGGAGTAAGACTGACATCTTTTTATGAAAGTTGAGAAATCTAACAAAAACATGGACCTCATTAGAAAAAAACATCCCAGCAAAAAGAGCGCATCTGTGGGCAAGACCAGCATTTTCATCAGAAAATAATTCTGGGGTGCTCTGTCTTAGAAAAATGCCGGTCATGGCTCTAACCTTACTTTCACGATGATGCAAGTATACACTAACCTTGCCTGGAAATTTTACGCTAAGTATCCATCTAAGGGACATAGCCACATATACTTCCTGAGTAGTATTTTGCCTCTCATGGAAGGCTGAATGGCAGAGAGCCAGCCATGCAAGATCAGAGGAAACAACATTCCAGGCTGAGCGAACAACTACTGCGCAGGCCTTGAGGCAGGAGCGTGGCGTGATTGTGGAATAGACAGCTAGTCACTGTGTCTGGAACTTAGTGTCTCCCAGGTGGGTAGTAGAGACCACATGAAGGTGAACAAAGACTAGATCCTGTAGGCCTTGTAAACAAGGGAAGGGGTTTGGATTTTATTCTGTCTTCAGTGAGAAGTCTTTGCAAGGTTTAAACCTGGGAATGCTACATCTCTTAATCCACTCCCTCTCCCCCAGCGTATTTACTTTCATCACTCAGCTTTTTCTTCTTTTACTTCATTTAAACTTTTAACTCCTACCTCATTTTCTTAGTTGTCTGGTCTCTCTTGACACCAAGTCCTGCTACTTTTCTGTTACCTTAAATTCTGTCAGCCCCCTGACCTTTCTTTCTTAACCTACCTGCCTACTCTGTGGGCCAGCCTCTCTGGACAACATCCATGATTTACTTTTTCTTTCTAGAGATTCCATTTTGATAGGCAAATCACCTTGCATAGTGTCCTGCCAGCGATGGAAACATAGACCATGGAAGTTATAATGTCGATGGAAGTTACAAAGCTATGCTGATTTAGTCCTTTTTAAATTCACTGATAATAATTTGACTTGAGACTGTTGCTCTTCACCAGTGCTTCTCTTCTTATGTGCTGTCTAGACTTTCTTAAGCAGTAGTCTCACCTGCCAACTTGACCATGTTTACGGATATATGATAAGCTCCCATCTAATTTAAGCTCCATGTTTTTGTCTTTTCCTCCATTTCTTCTCTTGTCACAACTGTCACTTAGGAAGAAGTGGCCTGTCCAAAGCTTATTCTCTGTTTCTCCTGCTCTTTTCTTGCTTTCCCTACATCATTTAGCTGCTTCATGCTATGCCTGTGCTGGCGCTTTTCCTTTGTACTTTTATTCTTCACCTTCTTTGCCCTTCCAGTGGGCATCAATATTGATTAGTACTAAAGAACATGATCTTTGGAGCCAAATTAACCTGGATTTTACTCCTGTCCTCTCTTAAATTGTCTTTAGCTTTAGTCTTTCACTCAATCTATTTTGCTTTCCCAACTGCTTAAAGAAAATTTTCACTTAGTCGTTTGATTATTGCTTCAAGCTTAACGCCTCTTTGGCTTTCAGACATATATGTATGTATATGTACATATACTTATGTCTGACATGACACTTAAGCCATCCAGTAATGTCATCTTCTTAATGCATGCCCTCCAAAAGGCTGTTTTAGTATTTCTACATATTTCTGTATGTTCGCCCAGATTGGAAAAATGGTTGGAACCAACTTTTTTCTATTATTATTTTTATATAATGCATAGTAAATGTTTTTGGACTGAATATATCACATGGATTTTTTTTTGCCCAATTTATTAAATGATGCATACTAATCATACAACATGACAGTATTGTCATCAAGGAATTGGTGGAAACTGTCATAGAATAAAAAGTAATCTCTGCTATAGTGATACACAGAGTTACCTTGTTGCAGAATGAGCTTTGCTGTATAAAACAGTGCTGTGCAATAGAAATATGATGTGAGCAATATATGTAATTTTAATTTTTCTAGTGGTCGTGTTAAAATTTTTTATTTGAAATTAATTTTAAAAATACATATTTAACCCAATATATCCAAAATGTTAATATTTCAACTTGTAATTAATAAAATTTTTGAGATAGTGACATTAATATTTTTTTCCTATTAAGTGTTTGTAATTCGGAGTGCATTTTATATGTATAGCACATCTCAATTTGGACTAGTCACATTTCCATTGCGCAATAGCTACATGTGACTAGTAGCTACCATGGCAAGTTGAAGTGGCAGGGTAGCAGACTCTAGAAAGTTTCACAGAAGTATTTAGATAGTGTTCCTGGCAAATTACAATAGAAAGATGAACTGAGTATCTGATAGAGTCCAGTACTTGCCCCAATTTCTGTAAGTTTTGAGGGTAGGCAAAAATCAAAGATTAGTTTTTAAGTGTACTTAGCTTGAATGAGTAAATATGGAACTCTCTTTTAGTATTAAGAAAACTACTTTGCTCTGTTTTTCCATTTTTATTTTAAAAAAATGAACTAATACATGTAATTTCATTTTTAAAATTAATGCTTTCTTTTAAACGCCTATCATTTAAAGGGCCACTTAAAAATGATTTTAGAAGCAACTCCTTTGCTTAAAATATAAGAATTGATTTGTGCTAGGCAACTGAGGATATGAAGTTGAAAAAGACAAGGTTGCTACTCTTCAAGGGTTCACGGTATTGTGTTATAATTAATTGATTATATAACAGTTTCTTCTAAGCATATGGGGAAAGGAATAATCAACAACTAAATGGGCATTTAGGTGTCGTAACATTAGATAGTCAGGGTTTATGTCTGAGCAAGAGTTTTAAAGGTCTCTTTGGAATGGGCTAGTGGCACAACAAAGGAATAAAATTACAGGCAGAAAGAACAGAATGTGTACAAGTACACAAAGGTTGAACAGTCTGTTGTGTTACATGCACAGCAGACTGCTTGATCTGACCAGGAAATAGTGAATGTTCTGAGATTCAGTTGGAAAAGGAGATAAGCCCCCCCACTCCTTCTTTTGCCTCAAACTAGAAATTTTCTATTTTTTTATTTTAAGGCAAGAAAGGAGGTATTGATAAAGTTTTAATTTACGCAGGGCATAACACTTTTAGAAAATTGCTCTGGATGTTTAGCTGATTTAGGGAGGAGCTCAGAGCCCTAAGCGAGCATTCCATTCAGAAGATAAGTGCAGTTACCAAGACAAAGTGTGATGGACTGAACTGTACAAACAGATGGAAGAGGATATATAAAAAGTTTACACAGTAAGAACTGGTATCCAATTGGATGTGTTGGGTCAGGGAGGAGTTAAGGGTCAATAGTGACACTAAAGTTTCTTTACTCAGCAGGTCGAGAAAGAAGGGAGAGGTTTAGGTTTAAAAAAGTTTTAGAGGTGTTGAGTTTGAGTATTTTTAGAACACCTGGCTATTGAGGTCCAGTAAGACTTGAAAATAACATTTTGAGGTTCAGAAAGAAGTTTGGGGCTGGTGATAGAGATCTGGGAATTGTGGTGGTGGTTTATGATGTAGGAATTGATGTGATTACAAAGAAAAACCATGGGGAATTAGAAAAGATGGAAGAGGATGGAATCCTAAGAGACGCCAGCATTTAGAGGGCTTGTGGAGGTACAAAAGCCAGCACAGCAGGAGGAGATCGGAGGCATGGGGAGCCTAAGGAGAAATCTGGAGAAAGCTGCCATCATAGAAGTCAGTCAAGGTGGGAAATTTCAGTGTGGGCGTGGATGTAAATGCTGCAGATGGCAAATAAGGTAAGACCTCAAAAGTAACCACGGGATTTCATAGGCCACTGGTGGCCTCATCAAAGTAGCTTCAGATGAGCGGTGGCTGAGGAGCCACCAGGGGCCCGGCTTACAGTCTGGATGCGTCCTAGGGCCTGTTTGTGTTCTGCCCTCAAACTGCAAATGTTTTTTTACCACTTTAAAAGGACTCTCAAATAAAAACAAAAACTCTGTATGCCAAAGACTTCTATGGCCCACAAAACCAGTTTGCCAACTCTTGGTGTAAGGAAAAGGAATAGATTATTACTCTGTTTCAAGATACTTGACTGGGGAAAGAAAGCAGGTAGAAAGGGCTTATAGCCAGAGAGGACTGACCAAATCTTCAAAAAGCGAAAGAGGAAAAAAAAAAATCATATGTACAATTTAAAACAGCCCTAGGACAATCAGCTAATCAGACCATTTAGTTGAGAACATTAAGTGTCAGTTACAGACATATTTGTATATATCATCAAATTGGTATGATTTTAGAATACATTCTTTTCCTTATTATATTGTAATATGCATGAGTTTGTGTACTTGGCAAGCCAGTTTATTCTTACATTTCTTTTTTATTTTAGATGGTACAAGAACTGTTAAAAAGTGCCATTCCTTTTAATCCACATTTAGCGATAGACGATGTCCATAATTTTTTTACAACTGGCAATTAATATAGATGAATATAGAATTAGTATATGAAGTATTGTATTTGTGTATGAATATGTAGCTTCCATCTTTAATGTTCTCCCTCATATATTTTCCAGTATTAAAAAACCCTTATTTGACTTGAATAAAAATTAGTGTTTATGCTTAAGAAGCATCTTAATCTACTTGATATTAACATTTCTTAATTTTGTCTCTGATTTTGTTAATTTCAAAACCTATTTAACACTCAAATAAAAATGTTTATTTTTGCACTGCAAAGCGTCTCTCAGTTGATATTTTCCTTTTTGGTTCTTTTCAGCAAGCATATATTGAACATTAACTAGGTGCCCAGCATATCATTGGTATTAGGGATATAAAATTAAATAAGAACTGCTTATGGTCTCAAGTAGATGTAGGTACAGATCATTGCAAAACTATATGATTAAATTTAATGTGATTAAATTTAGATTAAAGATATTATAATGTTTTAATTGAGACCTTATTCTGATTGGATATCAGTTCAATGTGGATAATTTCAAGTGTCTGAAAGATTTACCATGAAAATTCCCTTCAAGTGATTTTTAAACTGTAAAGCCAGAAAAATATTAAATTCTTATACAACAATTTCGTTGTTTTACTGTTAATTATAGCAAAGGAAGATGCAAACTGTGCAGTGTGCGACAGCCCGGGAGACCTCTTAGATCAGTTCTTTTGTACTACTTGTGGTCAGCACTATCATGGAATGTGCCTGGATATAGCGGTTACTCCATTAAAACGTGCAGGTTGGCAATGTCCTGAGTGCAAAGTGTGCCAGAACTGCAAGTAAGTTTTAATTTCAACTCAAAGGTGTGTATTGAGTTTAAGAGAGACCCTATTATTAGGTACTAAAGGTTTGTGTAATATGATAAAGGTTGTTCATACTGCAGCTATATTCATTCACACTGACTTCATCATGTCTTTAGAAATTGCTAGATATTTATTAACATATTACTTTGAAATAAGTCTAAACAAAAACTAATTTTAATAATTTAAATTCCTCTGGTTGCCTAAAAAGCCAGCTTAAATTTGCCAACAATTTTAAATGAATGATATTAACAATTAAAAATAAATAAGCATTAGAAAAAAAAAAGCAGCTTTTTTTCTGAGGGAGACTGGGGAGGAGATTTAATAGGAAAATAAACCTCTAACTATGGAAAGTAGTTATTAGAGTGAACCAAAGAATCAGTGATAAGTTTCAATTTCTATTCCAGGAAGAACAATTTATACCTAGTCTACTGTTTAAAAAGAAATCTGTATCTATGGGAAAGGCAGTTACTTTCACCATAATTCTGAAACAAAGTATCGTATGGCATTTAAATGTTTGTAATGGGGTTATCTTTTCCTATTTGTTTTATTCCATCCTTTGGTCATTTCTCCAGTCTTTTCTGTGATTATTTTTTTCTCATGCTACTAATTAATTAGCATGATAATCTGGGGATGTTACCTGCATCTACAGCAGTCTTCAAATTGTTTACAGGCTGAGGACTTTTGTAATCAGGAGAAATGATGCCCATCACTGCCATGTTCGGTCTGTTTTATTTGTAATTGAATTTGATAACAATAAGCATCAATATCTTAGAATTATGTGGAATAAATAGGACCACGTGCTTTTATATTTTGGTAAAAATTAAAGAAAATATCTGTAAACATTTATTTGATACCTTGTATCTGTGCCTGGCTTCTTCTTGAGAAGGAGTAAGAGAGCTTGAAGAAAGAGTGCTTTTCCTCCAAGATCTTTCCATGTAGCTAAAGAGACAAAGTGTGCAATTTTATATGTAGAATTTATTAAGTTAAATAAGAAATTACTGGAGGCCAACTAACCCATCTTCCTTTTTACTTCTGTTTATCCCCAGGTTTTATTCAGCGGTTCCTCTCTCAGCTCTTCTTCTTGCATTCCCTAGTTTTTCTTTAACCCCTCCTCTTGAATTAAATTCTTAGTATCTGAGAGTGATTAACAGCCAAGAATCAAGGCTGAGATCATGGACAGGACAGGGGCCCAATCTTTGGGGCAGAAGAGTGTTTAGGGGAAGATTTTAGGTTTTCAATTACAATTCTTAATAATTATAACAAGATTATTATTCTTATATCTATTTATTTAGCACTTATTGCTTAATGGATATTCTTAGCTCTTCAGCCAGAATTATATTTAATTCTCACAGTAATCTTTGATTATCATTCACATTTTGTACCTGAAACTAAGCGGACTAAGTCTAAGTTATTCAGGAGTCACACAGTTAGAAAAACAGAAGTCTGAACACAATTGTAGGTCTGATCCAAATTTGATCCTCTTTTTATTATATGACAGTGTCTTCCAACTCACCGTGCCAAGATTTGTTCCTTTCCATGCAGCATCACCTATCAGTTACAGCTCCTTCCCCAAAAAAGGGTGGGCATGGGATGTTTAAGAAGTAAAGATCAGTGTCATTCATCTTGCCTTAACCCCTCCTTCTTTGCAGGACCCTAAAATGACTAATGCGGGTTCACCATAGGTGGGCCTTCAGTAAGGATAATCCTTTAGGGACCTTTGGAAGATTTCTGTCTCATCCTCTAGAGGGTTAACTCTGTCATTATCTGTACATAGAGAAAACAGAGACGGAGGGTATTTATGAACTGGGCAGTTCCCAGGACAGATTCTTTTCATGATTACTTATGTTACAAACATAAGTTTAAAGATAAGGCATCATTAATGCTATCTTATTTTTTAGACAATCGGGAGAAGATAGCAAGATGCTAGTGTGTGATACGTGTGACAAAGGGTATCATACTTTTTGTCTTCAACCAGTTATGAAATCAGTACCAACCAATGGCTGGAAATGCAAAGTAAGTTGTTTATTTTTTTAAGAAAAAAAAGATATGTATGTTTTTTATATAGAGCAGACAAGTCGGATACCTATTCAAATCTTCAACTTAAAAAGAAAACTTTATTGATGTATAATTGATATACAGTAAACTGCACACATTTAAAGTCTATAATTTAATTTGACACGTTTTCACTCATGAAACCATCATCACCTTCAAGATAATGAACATATTCATCACCCCTAGAGGTTTCCTGGTGCCCCTTGAGATTTCCTCCGTTCTGACTGTTCACTGCCCTACTCCCTTCTGTCTTCCAGGCAGTCTGCTTTCTCTCACCATAGATTAGTTTGCATTTTCTAGAACTTTATATAAGTGATGTCGGATAGTATATACCCTTTTCTTTTTTGCGGGGGGGTGGTGGTTTAAACTCAACATAACTATTTGGAGAGTCACCCATATTGTTGCACATACCAGTAGTGATTCCTTTTTATTGCTGCATAGTGGAAGTACCACGATTTGTTTATTGAATCACCTGTTGGTGAACATTTGGTTTGCTGACAATTTTAGGCTGTTATAAAAAATGCTGCTATGAACCTGTTAACTAACAAATGTATGGTGCTTCATGGCTTAGAAATTGTGTTTTAGTGATTCATCTTTAATCTTTGAAACTCTTTGAAATAGGTAGTATCCTTTTATGTGGATACTGAAACGTGTATTTTTAAAATCTATTATTTAAAATCCAGAAATAAAGCAGATTACATTTTGATCAGATTGGCTTTTAGATGATTTTACTGTGATTTTGTATGTGTATATATATTTATGTGTGTATGCATTTATGTATAAACTTGTATTAAATATTCGGAATCGTATCATGTATGCATATGTATATTATTCCTCCCCCATGGTAGCTTTAGTAAGTGCTTACTGACTTAGATACCTGGTTTTTTAGATGCTGTGTAAAGTGTCTTTGGGGTTTTGAAAGTTAGGATCTATAGACATTTTTCCACTTCTTTTTTATTACTTAAGATATCAGTCTTTCTGCTTGGTGGAATGCTTTTAAGATGTATTTTCAGCTATTTTAAATTTTTTCTGGATATTCTTTTAGTCAGTGTTTCTCCCCTTTTCCGTCTATTTTGGTATTTGCATCTTTGTGACCTTGAGTTATTCCATTCTGGCCTCTCTAAACTTCCTGAGGAATTTATTGAGGCTCTGTCACCTGCATCTCTAAACCCTGTGGGTTGGCTGACAACTCAACCTACTGGGCAGAGCTAGTATAGTACCAGGTAAACAACAGCAAATTTTAGAATTGTCTGTCCTTGGAAGCACAAAATATTTAAATTCTTAAAGTGAAAGTAGAAGGTAAGAATAACTCAAGTTTACCTTCAATTCCCAACTGACTGAATAAAACTAGTTTTTTTTTCCTGTTAGGAAGATGTTTAGAAACAATATTTACTATGACTTTTCTTTGAATGTTCTCTAGGATGAGTCAATCATAAAAGTAGTTAATTTGCTTCCTTTGAAATCTCTACAGGTAAACTAATAAATTCTAGATTAAGAACTGGTGAGGGACTAGTGATTAAGTGAATTGCGGAGGTTTACTAATTTGCAGAGGCAGAACAGAGACTAAAACTCAGGTTTCCTGTCTTACATTGTAATGTTTTATCCAATATATTATGCTCCCTGTGCTATCATACTAACTTGAGTAACAGTGCTTTTCTCCCTAGACTAATTAAGGAATATTTCTTAATCTAATTTTCATCTGTATTAGGATTTAGATCCTAGGAAACTAAAGACTCTAGATCCATGGGCCATCTCTACATACCCCCCAGGCTGAGTTTTATTTTTTTTTTAATTATTATTATAATCTTAATTTCACAGAATAGACATGAAGCTAGGCATAAACTTCTTTGATCTACGGTAATTACACTGGCTTAACTTAGAAAATAAATATTAACTTAATCTAACAAATAATTTTTTTTGAATTTTATTTTATTTATTTTTTTATACAGCAGGTTCTTATTAGTTATCCATTTTATACATATTAGTGTATATATGTCGATCCCAATCTCCCAATTCTTCACCCCTCCCCAATCTAACAAATAATTTTGCTTTTAAAGTAAATTGCCGAGACCTGGTTTAATAGAAAGGTATTCTTTGTCTTTACTAATGTTCATACAAAGAATGCCTTTTGTATACGTATTTGTATAGCTATAGTTTGATAAACCCAGGACTGTGTTTACTGGTTCAGAGTAATCAGACCTCAAAGTGCCAACCAGCAATTCTTTGAACATCAGATGTAATGAAGTACCACTCAAAAACTCCAGAAACCTTTTGGCTCACAGGTGCACAGGAATGGCGCAGTTGAACTCTGTAGTAAATGGGGTATCAATCCAATTATTTCCAAAGTACGGAAGTTTATGAGTTACCGGTGTGCTGTTTGCAGTTTCTGTTGTCAGGTGATGTGTATGAAGAAGCTCCTCGCTCCGTGGGTGCTTCTCACTGCTGCGGAGCGAATCCCTGTGCGGTCCGCACGTCTCATTCTTTTCACCGCGGTTCCACTGTGGAAAACCTCGTACCTTTCACACGTCTTTGACAGCACTTGGGACTAACATGATAATAAATACAAATGCTAAATGCAGTTACATTTTATATTAATTAAAACAATTTTTATTTATTATTATTATTATTTTTTGGCTTGCGGGATCTTAGTTCCCCCACGAGGCATTGAACCCTAACCACCGGAGTGCCAGGGAATTCCCTATATTTTTTAAAGTTAGCATTTCTACGAAATATTTCAAGTTCTCAGAAAACATACAGGCCAAGAATACACTCGTGGTCTCCCTGCATCCTCACATTCTAGTCCCTTTGTCACAGAAACGCGATCCTGTTACCCCTGCCCTTCTCTCTGCGCTCGGGTTTGTCGTGGTCTCGGCATCTTCCCCTGCTGGTGGGGCGGCCTTCAGGAGGGGTCGGGTGGCGGAGGTGGGCGGTGGAGGCCGAGGCTCCCCGGCGCAGCTGGGCTCGCAGGCTTCCAGGAGGCGCCAGCCCGAGGCTGCTTCCGGGAGCAGCCTGCGGCAGGGAGGCGCCGGCCGGTGGAGGGGTGGGCGGTGGTGGTGCTTGCCCTCCTCGGAGGGTCCTGGAAAGGGGGGCGGTCTCGCTGGCAGGTCCCCAGGGATGGGGTGTTGGTGAGGGCGTAGGAGGAGGCGCTGCGGGAGCCTTACCCCCGCGCCCCACCCCCGGCCCCGGCGAGCCTCGGCACCTGGAACTGGCGGCGCGGCACCTGGTTCTAGGGCGGGGGGCAGAGGGCGGCGAGTTCTGTCCCGCCTCGGCCCGAGGGTGGGGCCTGGAGGGGCGGGGCCTTCTCCCCGGGAACCCAGCGCCTCGGGGCAACTGTTCTCAGGTGAGGTCGCCCGGGAGGGAGGAGCCTGGGGGCTGAGGAGGGCCCCGTGAGCAGTTTCTGCCTGGCGGCCGGACGGGCTGCTTCCGCGCGTTCCCTCTTGGCGTGGTGCTTGGTCTAAGGAAAAAACCTGCCGTCGGACGGATTTGTATGTTTATTACTTTTATCTCCGCTACCGCGCCTCTTTTACTTTTTTGAAATAGGAAGTTGAATTCGTAATTCGTTTTCTTCACTTTCCTAAGGAAAAAAGGATATTTTAAGACTATAAATTTACCTTTGATTATAGCTTTGGCTGCACTCATATTTGTTGTATTGGTAACTTTATATCTATTCACATTTGACTTAATTTTATCTTTCTTATTTTAGGTTGTGCTTAAACACATTAGTTTCTGCTTTAATCGTATTGAATCAGATAATTTAACTAGTGTAGTTTTCTTTTTGACATATATTTGGATGCTTGACATAGTGACTTTAAAGCTGTAGTATTTGTGTTTATTAATTTCATTTAATTAGATGAAGTTCTTTTCCCATATTTTTTGACTGATTCAACAGTGTATTATAGCGTAGATAAAATCGACTCTTGTAATTTCTCATACCAATTTCTCCTTGCATTTAAACTTGTGCTGGTTATTTAGCAAGTAGATCAGGCTAATATTGATATATTGTGCTTTTTATCAGTGTAAAACTATTCTCTTTATATTGTGTAATGCCTTTTTTGGGGGAGGGAGGGGGAGACCAGATATTTTGCTTTGCCTGACAAATATGGCTGAGTGGGGTTTTAGTTTACCAGTTGAATGTGATCTTCTTTTCATTTTGGATCCTTCTGTGTCATTTTAACTGTACCTTTTGAAAGGTTTAATAGTCAAGTATTTAGACTAATGGATGTAATTGAAATGCTTGGCTATTTTAAGACAAACCTGTTCTTTCAATTTCCTTTCTGTTTTTCAGTTCCTTTTATTCCCTGCAGTGATTTGTAATTCAAATCTTATATCTTATGCATATTAAGTTATAAATGTTGAAAATATTAAAAATCACCCCCCCCCCCCACTTGCCATTGAAAATGAAGAAATCAGAAGTTTTCTCCCTCCTCTCTAAGTTGACCCAGACTATAGACTTTTTCTTTGGGGAGGGAGGGATCTTCTCTGTGAATTCCAACCTCATCTCACCCCCAATCTTTTGGAGACTTGGTTATGCACTTCTATAAAAGAATTGTAAATATTCTGGAGTCTTGCAAACCTGAAAGAGATTGTTGCCTTCAAACTACCAGAAGAACTTGGTTTGGTATAGTTTTGCATTACAACTTTTTTTTTTTTTTTTACTCTGGATACTTTTTTTTTTCCTGTTTTTTCCCAGTTTATGGAATTACAGAAGAAGTTTGTTTTGTTTTTAGTTTAATTAGTTAATTGTTTTTCTGCTTGAAGGCCATGAGATCTTTATTTTTGTTCAGTTATTTGGATTTGCTTCCAGGATGTATCTGTCATGGTTCTACACTAATTAGTGTTGTCTGGAACATATTGACCATTGTCATTCTCCCTTTAGGCCCGTGGAAAGGTCTAGGGAAGTGTTGGTTAAATTCACCTTTTTAAAAAATATTTACTTTCTTTACATTCTCTTTAATAATCTTTACTAACATCTAGGTGATTTTGTTTCCTGCTTTAATTCATTATTTTCTTTGTTGTGGTTTTCATTATTTTGGAAAATGTGTTCAGAATTCCGAGTTTATTTCTCAAGGTTGTTCTCTGGCTTCTTTTTGTCCTGCCCTTACTAATTTGCTTTCCGTATTAGTCTGCTATTCTCTTTCACGTGACAGAATTATTTATTATAGAGCTGAGAATACGAGTGGATAGTGTGTGTGTTTTATTTTGTTCTGTGGAGGTATTATAAAGTGATTAAAAAGATTAGGCTGTGGAGTCAAATCTCAGGTCTTCCAGTTACTAAATACAGGATCTTTGGCAAATTATTTGACTTCTGTAAGCTGTGTTTCATCATGTAGTTAATAGTACTTAACCTCACGGGAGTGTTGGATTTAGCGAGATGATGCCTGTAAAGTGCTCAGCATAATGCCTAAAGTAAGTGCTCGATTCTCATGGAGTTTCTCATAGGAATGCTTATCTTCTTTTCAGTTTGAAGAATGATACTCTTTCTCTACTGTTAAATTCTTTCATAGTTCTTTATAGTCTTTAGTCAAATGCAAACACTGTGGTGCAGGCTGGAGGTGCAGAGGCAGATAGGTGTGCCTTCCCAGGAATGGTGTCAGTCTAGCGAGTGGTATAGTGCCTAGTGCTATACCACTAGGTGTCTAGTGGTATAGACACCTATACCACTAGAATGGTGTCTAGTGCTGCTTGCACTGAAGTAAGGGTGATCTTTTTAGGAACTTCGTTATATACCGGTCATTGTCCCATAGGTTTCTTTTCTCTGTTTCTCTTTCAAGAATGCTGATGTGTTGGTATATGATGCGTTTTAAAAGGCTTTATTTGGAAATAATTTCAAACTTTAAAAGTTGGAAAAATAAAAATAATACCCATATGCCATTTACCTAGATTCACCTGTTGTTAGGGTTTCAGTTTTGTCATCCATGCCCTTTCCCCCTCCTCCCCGCCCCGTGTATGTTTTTTTGCCCTGAACCATTTTGAGGGTGAGTTATACACAGTGTTCCCTTTACCCCTAAATACTGAAATGTGTATTTCCTAATAATAGGAATATTCTTACATAATCACGGCACTATTATCACCCCATACATTTACATCAATATATCTAATCTACCATCCATGTTTCAATTTGTCACTTGATCTAATGTCCCATATAGCATTTCCCTCCTCCTATGTAGGTTCCAGGATAGTCTAGGCTCAGGTATTCCATTTAGTTGTCATGTTTCTTTTGAGTCCTTTAATCTGGAAAATTTCTTTAGCCCTTCTTTGTCTTTTTTGATATTGACAGTTTTGAATAATAGAGTTTTTCCTCACATACCTGGTTTTTGTTTGTTTGTTTTGTTTTGTTTTCTTTAAATCACAAATAGAACTTTCCTTATTTTGTCTTTGTCTGATATTTCCTCATGATTATATAGAGAGTTATTCATTCTTGGGCAGAATATTGCATAAGTGATGATGTGCCCTTCTCAGGCTTTCAGCTGGATGCACCTGATGTTTATCTCTCCCTCATAGGTGATGTGAATTCTGGTAATCTGGTCAAGCTGCTGTAAAGTTTCTCCACTGTTTTCTTTCTCTCTCTTCTATCTAATAAAACAGTACGTGAGGAGACACTTTAATACCGTGCAAATATCTTGTTGCTCCTCAGAATTTTCTCCAAGATTATAGGAACCAATGCCTGATATAGTTTTTACCTGTTGTTTGTAAAATGATGCTTTTCTAACTTCACATTTACCAGTCAGCCCCCTGCATTCTGTTGTAAGCAAGAACCCTCCCTTCTTTCACATGTTAAAATTATGTATATATTGTCAGTATTGACTCATGAATTCTTGTTATTATCAATAATTTGTAATTTATTACTGTACCTAATTTGTTTTGTGCTCAAATTGTCCAGTTTTGCCTTTGATATCCTTTTCAAGCTGGCTCCTATGTCTTTGTGGCACGCCCTCACCATTAAGCACTTCATTACATTTGGGCATAACAAGATACTCCAAAATCATCTTACACCTCCCTGCCCTAGCCCTGGAATCTGTCCTCTTTTGTATAAATAGGCCAAGTTTCTTTAGTGAAGATTGGGTGCTAGGTGTGCCCATTGCTCTGGGGGTGTTTGCTTCTTTGTACTTTCAGCAGATGAGGCAGGAAATACATGCATGTGTATACATTTACACATATGCATATCTACGAATACACACATAAGTATGCGTATACTCACACATGTACATCATTTATAAATAATGAATTTATACCAATACCTCCAATTCTGATCCCTCCTGCTGAGTTCTTTGCCTTCTCACATTCTTAAATATCCATTCTCGTATAGTAAGAATCCTTGTGTTTTGCCTGTTATTCTTGAAGATTTTGGTTTTTTTTAAAATTCCCCATTCTTTTCTTATTGATTTAATTTTTAAAAATACATAGGATATTAACACGCTTCCAAAAATTTCTGATTCATGCTTCCTGTATTTTTTTGTAATGATAAACAAATATATTTTTGTTTCCCTTTTCTACACTGAAGGTAGCATATGTGCTCTTTTGCATGTTGCTTTTTTTTAACTTAAAATCTGGAAGTCACTTCATATCAGTTCATAGAGATCTTCCTCATTCCTCTCCCTCCCTTCCTCCCTTCCTTCCTCCCTTCCTCCATTCCTTCCTCTCTCTCTCTCTTTCATTCTTTCTCTTTCTCCCTTTCTTTCTTCCTTCCTCCCTCCCTCCCTCCCTCTCTCTCTCTTTCTTTTTTTCTTCTGTTTATTTGAACCATAGTTTTTCAACCAATGTCCTATGCTTGAATATTTAGGTAGTTTCCAATATTTTACATTAGAAGTGATTCTGTAGTCAGTAACTTTGTGCATATGGGTTTTTGAAGTGCTGGGAGCGAATCTCTAGAATAAATTTCTAGTAGTAGGATTACTGGCTCGGGGGTGAGTGCGTATGTAATTTTGTTAGGTATCGTCACATTCCCTTTCATGGGACTTGCAGCTGTTCCTTTTGCCACCACTCATGCATGAGAGAACTTCTTTTCTACATCCTTGCCAACAGGCTGTCATGTTCAGCTTTTGATTTTTGCCTGTCTTATGCGTGAAAAATGTTATCTCAGTGTAGTCTAATTTTCTTCTCTCTTTTGAGTGAAGCTGGTCATTTTTTCCTGTGTTTAGGGGTCGTTTTTTACCCCTTTTTGTGAGTTGTCTGTTCTTGTGTGTTGCCTGTTACTCTTGAAGATTTTGATGACCCCACAGTCTAAGAGCTCCTTGTATAGTTGGGATATAAGGCCTTCAGCTGTGTTATACGGTGCACATCTTTTCTTCCAGTTTGTTGTTTGCCTTTTAGCTTTGCCTGTGTTATTTATTGCCATGCAAAAGTTTATTTTTATATAGTCAGATTTATCAGTCTTCTATTGCTTTTGGACTTTTGAGTTAAAATTAGAAAGCCTTTTCCTATACTGAGGCTATAGGAGAGTTCATATTTTCTTCTAGTTTTTATGTTATTTTTTACATTTAGCTCTCTAATCCATTTTTAGTTGATGCTTCTATATGGTATGAATTATCTTTTCCCAGTTGGCTATCCAGTTGTCCAAAATCCATTCACTAAAAAGACAGTCTTTGACTCAGTGACTTGAGATTCCAGACTAGAGTTTTAGATTTAGTTGGGTTTATTTCTGGAATTTCTTGTCTGTTCCATTGCTCTGTCTTTCTATCTTCATGAGCCAATACCATACCGTTTTAACTATAGAGGCTTTGCAGTATCTGGTAGTCATGGTCCTCCATCAGATCTTTTCTATTTCACATTTTTCCTAGCTGTTTTTGTCGTTTATTTTTCCACATGAACCTTAGGCTCTGTGAAAAACCTCACTGGAATTTTTATCAGGTCACTTTAAATTTATTCATTGATAGTGAAATCTTGATGTTAGGACATCCTAACGAAGAACAAGGTATGTCTTTGCATTTGTTCAAGTCTAATTTAGTGTCTTCTAGGAATGTTTTCTAACTTTCTTTGTGTAGGTTTTGGACATTTCTTAAGTTTATTCTTAAAAGTTGTCTCTATTTTGTTGATGTTATAAATGGGATTTTCCCATTCATTATATCTTTTAACTGGTTATTATTTGTGTATGTGAATTCTATTGAATTTTCATTGCTAATTTTATATCCTGCTACTTCGTTAAATTCTTTTATTAAATTTGTGATACATTCTCTAGGATTTTCCAAGTATGCTATCGTGTCATCTACAAATAGTTTTATTTCTTCTTTTCCTATTTTGCCTCTGTTTTCATTTGTTTTACTGTTTACATTGGTTCAGAACCATGTTAAATAGTAGTGGAGATAGTAGGCATCCTTGCTTTATTTCTGACCTTAGTGGGAATGCCTCTAGGGTTCCCCAATTAAACAAAATGCTGGCTTTAGAATTGAGGTATATGTGTATATCACATTAAGGAAATACCTACCCATTTTAATTTTCTCGGAAGTTTTTTTTTTATTAGGAATGGATTTTAATTTTTTTCCAAAGGTCTTTTCAGCATCTAGTGAAATAATTTATCTTCTCTCCTCAGACCTAATAATATGTTAGATTTTATTAGTAGGTTTTCTGATATTTAACCATACTTGCATTTTTGTATAAACAAACTCCTCTTGGATATGGTTTATGATTTCCTTGATTTGCTATTGGAGTCTGTTTGCTAACATTTTACTTAGGATTTTGTCATCAGTATTTATGAGTACCTCCATTTTAAATCTGTAAGACTTTAGCAGATCTGTGGTTCATGTTAGTTTCTCTTTTTCAGTGAGCATCTCTTTTGTATCAAAAGATACCAGCAGCTCAAAAAGATAAAGTTCCTTTTTTATTGGTGCTTTAGATTGCAAAGTTGGGGGTGGGTGGGTAATGAGAGTCCCACAATTTGTCAGCCTTGTGCCCAGGATTTTAAGGCAGCCTAGCTCACAGGCGCAGAAGGAGGTTTGGCTGGCCTCTGCCAGGCCTTGCACATCAGCAGTTCTGCTTTGCTAAGGGTAGTGCCTCTCTCTTCTGAAAATATGAGAAGCCATAATTGGATTTTGATGTTGAGTGGTTATTTTCACAATTTCAGACACCTAATCATTTGGAGTGGGTTATATTTCCTTAGTGTGAATTCTTGTTTTTAGTTTCTAAGCTACCCATAAACAAACAGAATTCCCTAGCAGGACCATTTTGCTTTCAGAGTAGTGAGTTGAGTAGACTTATTCAGCATTAGCTACTTCCTGATTCTGGAATGTGTTTCTTTTTTGAAGTTTGGATTGCTACGTTCTTGGTTTTATTCCTTCCCTATTTATGTTTTCTTGGATGTCTCTATCCACTGTTTACACTTTCCAGGAGGTTTCAGTGTAAATTGAGTGATATCTCATCAGATGTTCAAAACAAACTTCTTTTTCAAAAACATACACCCTAAATTAGTGTCATAAAAATTAAAGCTTAATATATAATCTACAAATGTTTCACTGATTTTTAAAAAAGGGTTACACCAGAACTGCAGTACAAATGCATAACAAACTGTTTCTGTTTTCATTTTTCCTGGTGTTTAGAATTGCAGAATATGTGTAGAGTGTGGCACACGATCTAGTTCTCAGTGGCACCACAATTGCCTGGTATGTGACAGTTGTTACCAACAGCAGGATAACTTATGTCCTTTCTGTGGGAAGTGCTACCATCCAGAATTGCAGAAAGACATGCTTCATTGTAATATGTGCAAAAGGTAAGAAGATATAGTTATTCCATTTGTTTGTCAGTTCTTCTGTCCATGTGATCATCTGCTCTGCCATGTATTTTGAGATCCAAGCTTTTGCCATTCCAGTAATCCTTTCAGTACTGAGTGCCGTTATAGATGGAATTAAAGTGTGTTTTTATGAGTCTGAAAGGCATAACGATGTAAGTGGGCAAAAAATAAGACAAGACCAGAAACAAGCATTAAGAGGGAAAAGTAAAGAGTAAATAGTTTAAAATGTGTTTTAAAAAAAAAAAAAAAAAAGGTCAACACCTGTGATGACATCCAAAAATGACAGCTCCTTTTCTAGAATCTTCAGTTGCTAACCCCTATAACCTCTCTTCTTCCATCCTTACCCCTTCCTATATCCAGTTTTTCCAGCAGTTATCTCTCTTTTCCCTAAATATTCATTTGACTTTAAATTAGAAAATTTTATTTAAATATATTTATCGTCACAGATGGGTTCACTTAGAATGTGACAAACCGACAGATCATGACCTGGATTCTCAGCTCAAAGAAGAGTACATCTGTATGTATTGCAAACACTTAGCCGAGATGGATCCATTACAGCCAGGTGATGAAGTGGAGATGGCTGAACTCACTACAGGTAAATTTGAGAGTTTTTGTTTTTTAGGATGCTGTGCCAACCAGTCAGCAGTATATTACTTTAGTAACAATGAGGGAATCCTGTGTATCGGATCCCATCTTATTTTTAGCTTCTGTACCTGTGATCTTGGTCATCTCTGAATCTGATGGTTAACATCTAATCTAGCTTCTTTACAACTGTTCGCCCAATATTTGAATTCCAGGACTAGTGTACGCTCCTACAATTGTGTTTTTTGGGCCAACAGTGGAAGTTCCTTACTGTTTGGCTGTATGACCTAGTTTGCACTTCATACTCTGGGTTATTTTACTACAAACAAATTTTAGTTTTATTAAATTTTGTTCATGTAGTTTTATTAGTACACCATTGGGTTATAAACGTAATAACAAGATTCTTAGATCATAAAGGGAACAGACCTGCTAATCAGATCGTTTTTCATTTTCATCAGTATGAATGGCAAAGTCTATAAAAGTTCTATTTTATCAACTGCAAGGGGTTTAAGTAGACACATCTTGGTTACTAACATTTTGTTTCTAGTATGCCATCAGTATACAGTTGTGCAGTATCCTTTCAAAATAATAAAATTCCAGTTACTTTTTAATTCATTATATTTTCCATATTTGAAAAATGTAAATATATATTTGGTTCAACATAGAAAAATCTGAAGAAGAATTTATGGCATTTTTAGGGATAATTTACCACCATTAGAACAAGGTGATAATTGTTGACTTAGTTAACAAAAACAGAAAAACTCATTGTGAGCTAAAGAATAAATAATTTTCTGTTAAGATTGTAACAATGAAATGGAAGTTGAAGGCCCTGAGGACCGCATGGTATTTCTGGAGCAAGCAGTTAATAAAGATGTCGATGATCAGCAGCCCACACCTGGAATTGTTCCAGATGGTAAGGATGTTTTTGGTGATGGATAGTCTGTTCTCTGAAGAAAATGTGTGTGTAGAGTGAATATGTGAACATCTGCAACTTTAGTACCCTAGATAAAAGTAAGCTGAG
The DNA here is from genome assembly GCF_965194825.1 of Balaenoptera physalus. Lineage (NCBI taxonomy): Eukaryota > Metazoa > Chordata > Mammalia > Artiodactyla > Balaenopteridae > Balaenoptera > Balaenoptera physalus. The sequence goes on along the minus strand of NC_138887.1, from coordinate 119,611,716 downwards.
ACATAGTCATGTAGGAAATTATTTAGAGAGGAGCCTTTTTAAATAAAATAAACTTAGACCGAAATTAATTGGGGAAAGGGCATGTATATATTGTATTGATAGTTCAGCTGTAATCTAGACTTACTCATAAATATATACTTTGTTTAGGGATCAAGTGATTTTCATTAAAAAGCAATTTCTTTCTTTAGTTATCTTTGTAATTACTAACTAGAGCTGTTGCTGATTGTGAGATGTTTCATGCTGAGATAATGAAAAATTCATTGTTTTAGATCATGTAAGCAGTCCTGTTGAGGGTTATTTCAGTGATATTTCAATTAAGCTTTTTGCATTATTGGTAATAGCTATTATTGTACTTGAGGATCTGGAATTAATGAGAGACCAGGTTTGGGGAAAACTACTTATTAAATTTAATCTTGGTCTCACCTCAAAGTCTGTGGGATTGTATGTGATACTGTGTTATATAGGTTGAATGTATACATAAAAAGCCCTTGAGATATTTTGAGGTTAAGTTTATATTTAACAACTCTCATTAAAAATTATACTTCATAAAGAAATAAAGTGAAGAAAAATAAGACAAAACTATATAATAATCTTACAGTACATAATCAGATTCCTTCCATATCCAGTTTCATTTCCATATCCTACTTAACAAACGAATAGTAACAGGATGTTTTATGCTTATATTTGAAATTGGAATTTGGCAGAAGGATAAATATCTTACTCAAATTACTGTTGAGAAAGCAGTGTTAGAGGGATTTGGACTCCTTGCTGGAGATTCCATAAGTGTGTTATTCACAGCAGCTCACATCCACACTGGAGAGCAGCGGAGGAGTGATCCACCAGGAAGTCACGGCGCGCGTGGACTTCTCACTGCTGGTAGGCCACATGTTCATATTGTCTAATCTGATTGATTTACAGCATAACGCCTTTATGGTTGCTCTGCAATTCGAGTCATTGTCTGCTAAGGTGACTTTTCAAATTAGAGATGAATTGTTTACTATTGCTAGACTCACATGACGGTAGTGCAGTCTGTGGTTAGGTGATCCTCTTCTGGAAAACCATTGGCAGTGGATTTCTAAGGCAGAAATAGAGCATGTTTGCGCTTTTATCTTAATCCTTCCTGCCTAGCACAGAGGAGAAAGAACATACTCGTGTTCTGAGTGTGTATTGCAAATGTTCCTCTTTGCCAGTGAGACTTGCGGTAGTCGGTCTCCTATTATGAGCACATAATTTAGGCATTATATAGCATTAAGATTGTTTTACTTGAGTCACTCAAATGGTGATACTTTTGGTTTTAAACCATAAATGTTCACTTCATTTATATGTATTTTCTGTTTTAAAGGTCCATTTTTTATTACTTTTAAAATATTAAAGTATTTTTGAAGCACTTTTGTGTTTAAAAATATTTAGTATGATCAGATCTGTTATTTGATGTTTTTTTCCTTTTCAACTATAGTCTTTCAATAAAGCAGGAGTGAGAAGTGAGATTTCATTTTGATATAAGAACATATATAAATTTCAGTCACCATGGTAAATAGTAAATAAGGAAATTAGTGTCTTTATTAATGTACCTAAGAAATTACCTTGATGGCATTTGAAATAAGTGCTTTTTATCATCAGTGGTCTTACTTAAAAGAGCCACTTAGGGCCCATGTCAATTGGACGTCTAACCTTACTCTTAAGTAGTGTTGGGTTAAAGGTTTAACTTACTAGTACCCTGATTTAAAATTTAGTAGTCAGTGACTATAGATACTTCTGATATCTAATTATTTTTATTGATTTGCTAAGATAAGTCTCTTTGGTTATAGATGATGAGGAAGAACAAGAATTATATCCCAAAAACTGTATTGATTGTGTTAGCATGTATGGCTAAGCGAAATAAGTCTTTTCTGTCTATGGTCATTACATATTTGAGTATACAGAAGTTTTGTTACATCTTGTGTCGGCTTATTGCAAAATTCTTTTTATTCTAGACTAATCTTTACTTTTTAAATTTGGACACATCATGTAATATCACTGAGCCTCATTTTCCTAGTTGTAAAATGAGTATAACTTCATCTACAAAATTTTAAATCCTCTTGTAAGTGACCAAACTGTAAAATGTCATATATAATAGTTATATTAGAAATTAATTCTATTTTAATATTCTTACCAGAAATTACCTTAAACTCTGGGGATCCCATTAAGGTAGTGTTCTTGTAGGTTTTCTGGTCTGATCGGTGACTGATTCTAATCCATAAACCCTGCTCTCTTTTGGCCTTTACTAAACTTAATAATTGCCTTATTGCCTTTCTTGATGAATACCTTCTGACTTAAGGCATGGTTTTAAGCAAAAGTATGTTTTGGACCCCAGCCCCCCCACTCCCCCGCCAACTTTTTTTTTCTACCCAAGCCTATTATTTTTAAACCATAGAGCTACAGACATGTAAGACATTAATGTTTTATACCTAATCATAGTTAGAAATTTTAAAATTCGTAGGTACATTAACATAGTAGATATTTGAAATTTTATAGAATCATCGCAAGATAAAATGAATCCTGAATTGGAAAATCAGATTTCTCATGAAGTTGACAGTGAAGAAATGGAAATGCCTCCTAAAGCGATGCATGCTTGCGGTGCAGATCAAAATGAGAACAAAATGGAAGTGACAGACAGCGCTGAAGCCCTTGCTCCCCAGGTCGCTGTGCAGCAGGGGGAAGTGCACTTGTTGGAGGGACCTAACATGGTGGCGCCCCCAGAAGAATCCCGGCCTCCAGGAGTCAACATTGAATCTGTCACTGTCCCGTCCCCGGGTGGGGAAGGTACGGCTTTATGTTCTAAGGAACAGTTGGCCATAGAAAGGGTACCAGAAGAAATGGAACAGAAAGAAAATCCTGAACCCTCTACTGCATTTATGGACTTCGAAGTGGCTCCTGCAATTGAGAGTTGTGTGAAAGATGGTGTATGCCAAGAAAGCAAATCTGTAAAGTTACCATCTGAGACAGAGTCATCATTTTCATCAGCAGCGGGCATAAGCAAGGCAAATGCGTCTTCCTCTCCAGCACTTTCTTCCGACTTGCCTTCCCACGACATGCTGCACAGTTACCCGTCGGCTCCCAGTGCTTCTGCTGGAAACATCATGCCAACAACTTACGTCTCAGTCACCCCCAAAATTGGCATGGGTAAACCAGCTATTACCAAAAGGAAATTTTCTCCTGGTAGACCTCGGTCCAGACAGGTATGGTGATTTTAATGATGTTGATAGAAAAGATGTTGGAGTGATTCTATAAAGTAAAAAAAGTGTATGTGTAGCTTTGGTTTGGAGGGCAGGTTTTTCTGTTTAGGTGGAATGTAGATGTAATGTTGACTTACATGTTTTGGCCACTTAAAAAAACATACTGTTAATGAAGACTAGTTTATTAAACTTGAAGTGATCTTACTGGAATTTAAGTGCAACCTATTTGATTATAGTTTCTAATAGAAAACACTTTAAAGAAGTTTTTAGTTCTATGCCATAGTAACAGCAGAGACTTAAAAAAAAAAGTAAGGTTTTGGGTATAGTGTAATTAACAGTCATTTTTCCCCTTAAATATATTTGTTTATTGATATTATTCGTTGTACATATTTTTTAACTGCTTAAGCATCAGAACTTACCTGGAGTATTTTTCATGCAGGGGAATTTCTCATTTTGGTTTTTCTATTGATTGCTAACTTTTTGTGGGAATTTTTTTAAAGTTAGGAGTTATTTCAGTGGTTTTGTGAACAAAATTTTAGGATTATATTGTTGATCTTAAGGAATTGAAGGGAGTTCTTCCCATGATTGTTCTAAGTTGTGTGAATGTGAACTCTACCCTTTAAGGGTAAGTTCCAGATCTTTTCCAGTGGGATTTGAGTGAAACTACAAAGCAAAGTGAAGATACTATAGCTAAGAATTATGTATTCTACAAAATTTCTACTTTCTGAAGTTTTTCATAAAATAGCAGGATGTCAAACAGTGCAAAAGTGTTTAGTCACAATAATAATTTGGAGTTTTAAGTCTCATGATTTAAATTGCTTTCAGTGATTAAAGTTTAACTTTTTATAGGAATAATAATATCTTGATCTTGATCGTCTAATTTTGGAATTGTGAGACAAGTAAAAAAGTTAAATCAAACTTTATTTTAATGTGAAAATTAGTCTCCTACTTGATACTTATTTTCTATTCTACCAAGAGAGATTTTTCTTCTCAAACTAGTTCTCTTCATCCTTAGTTTTTTCTTTTATTTTCCTTTTCTTTTTTTGAATAGCATATACTAATTGTGTAGTTTTGGCTCTGAAAAGACTTTAGCAATGGAAATTTGAATCTCAAATTTAATTTTGGTTCAGACATTTACATTCTTTAAGGATATTGCATCATAAATATTCCTGTTAAATTTTACTGGTATCTCTCCTTATTTAGAGACTTCTGCTCCAACTGAGAAGCCATTACGATTATTTTTCTGTTGACCTATGGTCCAAAAGAGTGTGGGTATTTTTGTATGTGTGTGAGAGTGTGTATGTACATATTTTTTTTTTCTTCCAGGTTCATCCCATTTTACATGAGCCGTGTCTTAATATTTGTTACTGTTACTACTTCTGCTATGTTCTCTTTCAATTGTGGTAGTGTTCTCCTTTCTATTTAGCTGCTACTGCCTGATTACTACCTCACAATTTGCTGCTAATCTCACAAGCAGCTGGTAGGCCATGTTTTACCTCCCAGTTTTGTTTTAGTTGTATAGGAAACAACCTTCACTTGGTGATTCAAAGCTTGTTGATACACTGCTTTGCTTTTGTGGAGAGTATGCATTGGATAGAACAAGATACCTTATTTGTATCATCTTATTTTATGGGAAAATATTTAATGAAATCACATGACTGTGATCTACTTCAGACACTCATGTACTAATTGCTCTCATGATAATATTGAAAGTTTTTGTTCAATCTTCTATGAAATATGTTTTCTTAGAAACATTTTCTTGAAGTATTCTTAAATATTTAAAGAAAATTTCATAGAGAAAACATAAGTACTCTTAAATATATTTTGATAACTTTCAAATGCTAAGAATTTTTTTCTTCATTTTACCTTTCCACCTTTTTTGTTGTTGTTGTTGCTAACATCATATATGTGGAGAGCTTAGGAATTTACATAAGTTCTAAGACTGACATCTGTTGAGAGGTTCTCATAGAGAAGGTGAAATTTCTTCAATAGAGTAGGTTTCCAAAAATAGTACTTCATTAGATTATAACCACTTTGCCATTACGTTGTGAACTGAATTTCTTATTTTTCATCAATTTAAGTAGTTTATTAAGAACCCTAGAATTTTATAACATACTTGTGTATTGCAATAGCATTTTAAATGAAGTGTTTCGAATTAACATATCAGTTTCATCATCTGTTCCTGTGAGAGCAAAACAGGCCTCCAGTGGTGAGCTGTAGAGGATTATAGTTTTGTTAACAATTAATTACAAGTAAGCAATTCCTCCCTCCCTGCCTCCCTCCCTTCTCTTTCTTCCATTTCTGGTTTCTAAACGTAAACCTTTTAGTAAGAAGCACTGTTGGCATTTTTTGGGGTTGGTTTGTTTTTGCTTTTAAAATTAAAAAAGGCAGATCGGTGAATCATATCATCCAAATAAAGAGAGATTCTGTTCTTGATAAATTATTTCATATCCAGCTTTTAACTAAAATAAATTTGAATTTTGAAGTACTGCTTTATATAATGTATACACAATGATATTCATTGAAGGAAATTACCCTAGTAGTTGTAATTGTCTATTCCTGGATACCTATGAGGTAAACCTATATACTGATACTTTGTCTTAGAACCTATCAAAAAAGGTTTCATTAGTAAATAGGTAAATATTCTCTGTTCTTTATGAGGAATAAAAGTTGTAGAGTAGATGCCAACAGTGATTTTCCCACATACCTTCTAGTCTAAATACTATGTGGCATTTTATAAAAGTGACTTTTAAGAAGCCTATTTTGTATTATTTATATATATTTGTACTGTAATTAATTGATCCTGGGAAAGACTGATTAATATAAATTCAGCATGAATATTTCCATAGTGCAGTTGTTTGGCTTCAAAGCCTTATTCTTGCATTACTGTCTCTGGGACACCAAGCAAGTTACCTTGTGAACTCTCTTGGTTTCTTCATCCATAAAACTACATCAGATGGTTGTTAGAATTTAACGATAACACCTATACACCCCCTGACACATAGCAAACGGTAGTGCTGCCCTGCTTTCTTTCTTGATTTGCAGGATAATGCAGATATTATGTGAAAATGGAGACTGGAGAAGGATGTAATGTTCATGTGTTAAATTTGGCTGTGAAGTGGTGGTCCTGAAACCCATCACGTTGACTCATAACTATTTCTAAAGAAATGTGGCAGTGAAAATAACTGCAGGCCCGACCAAGTCAAACTGGCCACAGTAAATACAAGATGTAGTACGTTTTCAAGTTCAGTGCCACATAGTGGTTGCACAGATGTTAGAACTAAACTGCCTATTTAAGTATTCTGTGTGTGATACAGGCTGCTGCAGTAGAGGAAACCACAGGGCACTGTGGGAAAGCAGAAAGGGCAAGAGGAAAAACTCTACTCAGGCTTACAGGCTTAGGCATGTTTTCCGGGAGAAATGACTAAACCATTGCTACTCAAAATGTGACCTGCAGACCAGGAATATCAATATCACCTGGAAGTTTGTTACACTGAATCTCAGGCCCCACCTTAACTTGAGTGAACATGTCTATTTTAAGAAGATCCCCATGCAGCCTGAAGTCCAAGAAGCACTGCTCTAAACCATTGAGAAACTGTAGTTTTCATCCTAAAAAAGTGTCTAGCCTTTGGGGTGTCAACCTACAACACATACAGATCAGAACTATCATACATCCCTCTTAGTTTTCTTGTGCCTGTTACATTTTTTAAGCCATTACTAAAACGATTGCTAGCACCAGCCAAATTCACTTTCTTAAATTACTGAGGGCTAAAGCTGGCAACAGCTGTTTCTGTACGTATATAGTTTATCTCTTATCAAATCACTCTCAGGACTAAATTTCTTGTTCTGTTTGATGTTGAACTCAGTTTTGTATATGACTTATTTATGTTAAAAGAATTCTGTAAGTCATAAAAGAATGAATTGTTTGCTACAATAGCTGTAATGTACATGAGTGAATGTATGTACCAAAAAGACAAACTATAAATGCTTGTGTTTTCAGTTTCTCTTACTAATTGTCCTCCTTTCTACTCTCTTTTCACTGTTTTCACTTTCTCTAAATCAAACTCACCCATTAATAGCAATCTTGGTTTTGCATAGTATGTAGGGAGAGGGTGGACTTAGGACTTGGCGGTGTGAATCTGCCCGGGAGACATACCTTACCTTCTCTGGCCACGCTTTAAACTGATTTAGTATAATTGGATACTCGTGGGCTCTAATCAGGACATCGATCATATTTAACAGCCAGCAACAGGATTTGACTTCTAATAGAAAGTTGCCCATAATAGCCTTCCCTCCACCTGCCATTATTGTCCCATTTCCCTATTCCCACAGTCCTTGTCACAGCTTTGTAATTTTACTAGCTTGATACATTCACCTGAGAAATTGGCCTCAAAGCAGAAAACTGAATACCAACTTTAAACAGTAATAATTATTGTTGAAATCGAATTCAGTCTCTGCCAAATAGTATTTTTAAAGTTTCTGTGGCATTTGAGAGCAAGTTGGTTCTGTTTGGCACTCTTTGTAACTTAAATTCTCCTGATGATTACATTTTTTAACCCTTTTGTTTGTTTTTTCTTTACGTTTGTAGATAGTTTAAGAGTAACAGTGCATGGAATAGGTTGGTAATTTTTTAATAGGTGAAGAAATCCGAGATTCTAGGCTACAACTGATGGAATTAGTGTGTTTCATATCACAGTACAGTGTTTATTGATGCATTTATGAATACATGCATGCAAAAATGCTCAGTAGAAAAAGTAGACGTTCAATAAGTGCTGAACAGAAGGCTTACTTAACATAGCAGTGAATGAAAAGAGCAGAGTGTCTGCCATCAAGCTTATACTCCAGTGGCAATAGATAAATACAAGTGCGGTAAAGTAAAACCAAGTGTACCAACGGTGTAAACCATGTTACAGTAGATGGGGAAGCTAACCTCTTCTGAATGGTCTGTGTAAATTCTTTTTGATCAAAGCTGAGATCTGAAGGGTAATTTATAACTACAGTTGATAATTACATCAGTATTTTAGTTTTAAGGTCTAAAGAATATATTAGGTAATTTCTTCTTTGTGAAAATATCTAAGTGTAATCATAATTTTCTTCATTTCCTATAAAATTGCACGTGCTCTGCCTTCCAATGCCTTATGATAACATACTTATTAAAATTTGTAATGTAATTACCCAAGCTTTTTATTGTATAAGTTTTTCATAGCAGTTGAACGGTTGTCTAATTATCCCTGAAATAGCATCTAAACATTCTTAATCTATAGAGCCCTTCATTTTGTTCATCCGTGTTATATGAAGTGTGAATGCTTTTTGAAATGAGATATAATTTTGATATCAAAGCTAACTTATAAATTATGAATAAATATTATTTTAGAATATGACTTTTTACGGTATACTTTAAGAACTATCTACTGATATACCATTAAACGATTTACCAAAAGGAATTTAATATGTACACTAGCCAGATATCCTCAGAGAAAAATACTGCATGGAAATGTTGAGGGAACGAGGTTTAGATATCTCTTGCTCTCACTCTCTACCACTAAATACTGATAAACAATAGAACAGATGACCCCATATTGTGTTCAGTATGCAGATGCTAAAGGTGTTATAAAGGGGACATGATTCACTTGGAGTGCCAGGGAAGGCCTCTTCGATGAGGAAGTATTTAAGACCATACCTGAAGATTCTGGAGACACCAACCAGTGGACAGGTGGTGTAGTTCTGAGTCAGTAGGTCCCCATTGTTGAAGAGCTCGGCGTGTGTGAAGGATGGCAAGGAAGCCAAGGTAGCTCGGGCCTATCGACAGTGGGAGGTGCCACAAGATGAAACTGAAGAGAGCCAGGAGGAAAGGTTTGAGTTTTAAGTTTACTGTGGAGCTATCAGAGGGTTTGGAACAGGGCAGTAGAGTCTTGCTTGGTCACATTTACGTTTTTTAGGAGTCCCTCTGGCTGCTGTGTGGGGAAAGGCTTGAGGAGGTGCAGGTGGGGAAGAAGCATAAAGAGAAGTAGACCTTTGCATCAGGCTAGCTGAGAGGTGGTGCTGGCCGGGGAGTGCAGAGAAACAGAATGACCAGAGACAGAGCTTGAAGAGAGAATGTGCTGAATTTACGTATGGTTTGGATCAAAGGAGTGGGGAGGGAGAGGACTGAAGGGGCAGAGGAGAGTGATAAGAGAAAAGAACAGGTCTCCTGACTCCCAGTTTTCTGACTTGGACTGGAATCCATTTCTAAAGATGGGGAAAATTATGAGTTGGAACTCATTAAGGGAGAGATTTTAGACGTAGTAAACTGGAGAGGTTTTGTGCAACAAAATGGAAGTGCTAAGAAGGAAGTTGAACATCATAATAACTTGGAGCTCTCAGAACATGTTAGGACTAGAAATGTGAATTTGAGGAACAACAACATCCAAGATGGTGTTCACAGCCCTCATTGTAGGTAAGATCATTTAGGACAAGACTACACAGAGGAGAGTGGTCCAGCCTTCCGCCCTGGGAAACACTGGGGCTTTAGAGGTCAAGTGGAGGAGGAACTCACAGGGGAGGCTGAGAAGGGTCAGTGAAGGAGGGCAGAGAAACATTCGCTGATGTGCTGCACAGAGCCCAGCAGAACTGTAAGTAGATGTTGACAGTGAAATGACAGTAGAGAAATTGCTTTTGTCAGCACAGAGGTTACAGAAGGCCCCGGACACAGTAGGAAAGAAGACAGGTGTGGACATAGACGCAGGGTGATCTGTTAGTGGGAAAGCGATTTGTCAGGTGAAATCAGCATAGCTATTAGCTGAGCAGGAGGGTAGGTTAATTAAAGTGAAACCAGCCTCTCCCTGTGTGGTCTTTCTCAAAATACCATTAGTTCATGAACTATCTCCTCCCCAAAGGATAGTCAAGTTCTTATTTGTAGTTATTTAAATTCCCTGGTGGTATTTTAATGTGATTAATAGGCTACTACTTGTTATTTTGTTAGTGTTCTAGAAACCTGGTAAGTACTGTGTTTCTTGTCTTTAGTTTTGATCATTTAATTGGTAAAATTAGAGCATGCTTTGTTGAATTATCTAATTCCAAATAGTTTCTGTATTGTTTGACATTTGTGTTTAAAATGTTATCTTTGTGGAGTAAACGTTTTTCTTTATGCTGCTTTAGCATCTTCATCAGGTTAGCTCAGGTTATTGCTGAATGTGGTTATCGGGGAGCAAAATGTTTTAGTTTTATCTTAACTATTTTAGTAAGTACTATTTCTCCTATAAATAATCAGATACATCAGGCATTTTAATTTGCAAATTTAGGACAATTTGCTTTAACATTTTCCTACTTTTCAAATTAGTTCCTTGGATGTAATCCAAGTGTAGTAGTCCCCTAAATAAAAATCAAAATCAAAACCCACAACTAATGGGCACTGAAGGAAGAGTAATTAAATGTTAAGATTATAATGGTATTTGCATCTTATGGTTACAAACTGCCTTTCCAAATTTTAAAGTGAATGTGTCTGTTGATTGCTCATGTTCCTGACTGCATTTTTTGGCCTACTGTTTTGGTGGTTTATAGCAAGAAGTATACACAACATTCTTTAAGTTTATTCTTTTCTCCTTTCCGGTAGAGTGATAGTTGTTAGAAGAAAATAATCCCCAAATAGTTTCTTATAGTTTTAATTCTTAAAGTTTGATTGACATTTATTTATATCTTGGTGCCGTAATTGCAGTTCATGAGTCAATGTTGATGTCCTATAAACCTTAATTTTTAATACATTTCATTGTACTGATGTTTCAACCAGAATAAAACATTTAATGTAAATTGTAGCTACAAACATTTAAGTATAAAGTCACTGTAAGTGATAAGATTATTTTCCTTACTACCTTGAAGCAATTTGTCCTAAATTTCCATACGTCTGCATTTGTTTTTGCTGTTCTAAAATTCCTTAGTTGCTGGCTTTGACCTTTTACGTTGCGGAGTTTTATACATCTATTTTCTCACCTGCCATATCCTAGGGGGCTTGGAGTACCCATAATACAGTGAGCCCACCTTCCTGGTCCCCAGACATTTCAGAAGGCCGGGAAATTTTTAAACCCAGGCAGCTTCCTGGCAGTGCCATTTGGAGCATCAAAGTGGTAAATAAAATTGCATTTACATTCGTATATCATTTCTTTCTGGTTGGTTTGTCCGAGTAGAAGTTAAGAATTAAACCTTTCTTTTCTAGATAAATAGTTTAGTTTCCAGAGCCACTTTTTAAATCTAAAATTTTTAATATGAAGAAGCAACGTGCTTGCCTTTAAAAACCTGGACTAGGAGGAAATTAAATTGCCATTTTACTTGACTGATCTTAAGTGTAAATTTTTAATACCCTTTTTTCTGGTTGCTTCCTTTTATGTTGTAATTACCAGTATTTCTGCGGGGGAAATCCTTGTCACATAGGCTATAAAGTAATTAAAGACTTGTTCATCATATCATAAAATTTTGTTGCTTAGAAAAGAACAAAAGACAAGCTATATTAATTTATTATGTACTAATGGAGAAGAAATAGCGGAATTGCAGCAGATTTCATTGTCTGTGTTAATAATCTGAAAATTATAGGATCTCTTTTTCATGTCATTGGTGGATGACTCTGTTAGTCCTTGAAGCAAGTTAAGTAGTCTGTTGCAGAAGTGTTAATCATCTGAAAAGTTAAAAAATTTTCCTGACTAGAGAAGACAGTATTCTTCATCTTCTATATTTAATATAATTCTGGAATAAGGGTTTTTAATTTAGACTAATTAAGGATTTCAAAGGAGTTCTAGATTCTGCTTTCCTATTTTCTATCACCGTTGGAAGAACTATTTTTCAACTCACTCTGATAGCATGCAAGGTGTTGAAAATGTAAATATTAATTTGAAGAGTTAAAGAGGTCTTGTTTGACCATTATGAAGCATATACCACCGGTTTTCACTTATTCTTACTTGTGTCATTGGATATTGAGGAAAAATAAATTGAGGGATTACTGTAGTCTTGATTCAGTCACTGACTTTTAAAAAATCTTTTATACCTATTGAAAAACAACAAGAAAAACTGTCCAATTCAACACTACCCTGTCCCTTGTTCCGAGAAGCTCAGGATCTAAAGGAAAGCAGCTTAAGAGGATAAGGAGAGGCAGCTGGAGAACTGGAAGTTGGCTGACTAACCCTGAAGGAACAAAAGCCCCCCTTCCCTTTTGTTCACGTGTGTCTTTCTGGTGCTCACAGTATAACCATAAATTGCCGACTCGGAGAGCATTCTGCCAAATAGGTAATAAGCTCAGTGTTTCAAGCTGCTGCAGGTGACCTCAGCTGAAGATGTCACACATTATTTACCTTGTTAGGGAAGACAAAATCAGGATTTTCCTGAGTGTTTTAGTAATCTTAAATATACATAACACAAGTAGGTGTAGATGCCAGGTTTCTTCAGGTAGTAATACATAAGTCTGAGACTAAATAAGAAAACAGCAACGCAAAACCTTAGTGCTTATTTGTTAAAATATCAGGGAATTCAACATATTTTCCCATGGAGTTTTTTCTTGTGTAAAAATTCAGATAAATTATTTCCACTTGAAATAATTATTATCTAGGTGATTTAAAGCAAGCCTTTTAATTTTTCATCAGCTTTCCTGTATGGTCACGTATTGAACGGTTAGAGGAAATTGACAGTTTTCACGACAGAAAAAATACTGTTGCACATAGTAAAAATGAGCTTTCGTGCAATGCAGCGGTGCAGAATAGTGGTTAAGAGTGAGGTCACTGGGGCCAGGCTTGCCAGGTGTCTGACTTGGCGCAAGTTACTTAACCTTTTTATTCCCCAGTGTACTTAGCTCTGAAGTGGGGATGATGAAATAGTATTGACCTTATGAGATTGTTGAGAGTAACAAGTGCTTCGAGCATTACATAATAAGTACTCAGCATATGATAACTATTAATATCAATACAATTGCAAGAAACCAGTTGGCGAGAGAGTCCTTCCTCATACTTGCTCTATAATACAATACAGTTTGTTGTGCCTGAAAATACCTGGATAGAGTTGTGGCTTTTCCCGCCACCTAGGATGTAGGATTAGGAAACGGAAATACAGTGCCAAGGTTTGCTGTTGCAGGGCATTCACAGTGACAGACCCAAGTTTGATTCTAAGGTTGTAGATGTTTAAGTCGTAGAATACATATTGAAAGATGCAAATAATAAGCCTGGTCTCTTAATATTTATCATCTGATTAGAATAAAAAGGAGAAGCAAGTATTTGTGTAACATTTAATAAGACGGTTTATCTCACATCTTGGATTTAAAATTCTTTTGGGCTTTTACAGAATGCTGACTTTTCCGTATCTGTTGTGTAGGGCCGGGGGTCAGGATTTCCAGGAAAGCGGAGACCTCGTGGTGCGGGACTGTCAGGACGAGGCGGCAGAGGCAGATCAAAGTTGAAAAGTGGCATCGGGGCAGTTGTGTTACCCGGGGTAAGGCCCGCTCCCTTTACATTTGCTACAGTCCTTAATGTGTCAGCTGACGATGATCAGCTCATTTGTACCAAATTACTTAGATTCTAAGAGTCACATAAACAGGCTAAAATTTTTATCTCCATTTGCATTTCTTTTTAAACCTCTGGTGAGGTTTTCTTTTATATTTTCTACTTTCTCATCCCTTTTTTCTTACCTTCCTCTTTGACTCTGATCTTTCTTCTCCAAAATCCAATATGCAATATATTTGCTCTTCTATTAAAACAAAACTCCTGTTATAATATTCTTGAGTTTATTTGAAGAATTTAATTATGTTGGTGTTTTAAATTTTTGATTGTAGTTGCTCTCAGTGTTGTAATATGGTTTACAGAAAAAATTAGAAATGTTGTAGATTAGTATGGACTCTAAAAATGTTGAAGATTTTATGACTGTCTTTGACATATTTGAATTTAAGATTGATAACTGTATGGTCATTGGCACATTATGAGGCTTTATTTAAATGTGTATTGAAAAAACTGCATTTGGCAAATAATAGCAAATATTTCCTGCAGTAACTTTACTATTTTACCGATACCCTGTTTTTCAGATTCTAATTGTCATGTTAAGTTCAGGATACAGGTGGGATTGTTCAACTTGCTACTGTTTTTCAGATTCTAATTGTCATATTAAGTCCAGGATACAGGTGGGATTGTTCAGTTTGCTGCTAAAGGAGTAAGGAAACTTGGATTCTGGTGTTTTTTTTAAAAGCATGTCCCTCCCTCCCTCCCTCCCCACTCCCCGAATTAATAGGCTTATTGAGGTAAAATTGATATAAGGTACAAATATTTGAAGTGTACAGTCTCGTAGGTTTTGACACATGTGTACACCCTTGAAAACCGCACTATAGTTAAGAACATATTCAGCCCTCAAAGTTTCTTTGTGCCCCTCTGAAATCCCTTTGCCTTCCTTCCTGCTTTACCCCCAGGCAATGACTGATCTGATTTCCATTACTGTCGATTAGTTTGCATTTTCTGGAGTCTATGTAAGTGGAATCATGGTGAATATACTCTTTTTGATATGATTTATTTCACTCAGCATAATTATTTTGATATTAATTCATGCTCTTGTATGTGTTAACAGTTCATTTTTGTTGTTGAAGAGCATTCCATAGCATGGATGTGCCACAGTTTGTATATCTGTTCACCTATTGAGGGACATTATGTTTCCTTCCGTTTTTTGGCTATTAGAAATAAAGCTGCTCCAAACTTTTATATATAAGTTCACCTGTGGATATGTTTTCTTTTCTCATGGGTAAACATCTAGAAATGGAATGGCTGGATGTATGGTAGGTATATGCTTATTAGCTCTTTAAGAAAAGGCTGGTTTTCAAGTTGGGTGTGACATTTTATATTTGCAAGAATGTATAAGGTTCCATTTCCTCCACATACTCACCCACATTTGGTATGGCCAGTCTTCTTAATTTTAGCCATTGTAACAGGTATGTTAAGAGTATCTGACTTGCAGTTCTCTAATAACTTGTGATATTAATCAGCTTTTTTAGGTGCTTATTTGCTATCTGTATATCTTCTTTGATAAAGTCACTCTTCAGATCTTTAATACATTTTCCAAAATCGAGTATTTTTTTAAAAATTTATTTTTTATTTTTGGCTGTGTTGGGTCTTTGTTGCTGCGCATGGGCTTTCTCTAGTTGCGGCGAGTGGGGGCTACTCTTCGTTGCGGTACACAGGCTTCTCATTGCGGTGGCTTCTCTTGTTGCGGAGCACGGGCTCCAGGCACGCAGGCTTCAGTAGTTGTGGCTCACAGGCTCTAGAGCGCAGGCTCAGTAGTTGTGGCACACAGGCTTAGTTGCTCCGCGGCATGTGGGATCCTCCCGGACCAGGGCTCGAACCCATGTCCCCTGCATTGGCAGGTGGATTCTTAACCACTGCACCACCAGGGAAGCCCAAAATTGAGTAGTTTTTTAATTAAACTGAGTTTTGAGAATTCTTTATGTATTCTGGACACAAGCTCTTCGTCATATATATGATTTGCAAATATTTTCCTGCATTTTGGGGTTTGTCTTTGCATTTTGTTAACTGTGTCTTTCACAGAGCAGTTGATTTAATTTTGATGGAGTCCAGTTTATTAATTTTTTTCTTCTGTGGATTGTGCTTTTTGGTGCTGAGAAATATTTGTGTCACCCAAGGTCACAAAGATATTCTATGTTTTCTTCTAGAAAGGTATTGCATTTAGATCTATAATCCAATTTGAGTTTTTTAATGTATGGTATGAATAAGGATGGAATTTCATTTTTTTACATACTGAGTAGCCGGTTGTTTTAGCACTGTTTCTCTGAATTGCCTTTCATCATTCTTGAAAATTATCATATTTGTGGATCTATTTTTGGAATCTCATGCTATACGATTGCTCCATTTCTTTAGGCCAATACTGCGCTATTTTGATTACTTCTACTTTACAACTACTCTTGAAATCAAACACTGTTAGTGTCCTGATTTTCTACTTTTCAAAGTTGTTTTGTCTATTCTAAATCCTTTGTACTTCTATATGAGTTTTAGTATTAGCTTGTCAATATCTACAGCTAAGCCTGCTAGGATCTTGATTGCGTTTGCATTCAAACTATAGATTAATTTGGGGAAAATTGACATTTTAACCATATTGAGTTTTTGAACCCATCAACACCTGTATCTCTCCATTTCTTTAGGTCTTCTTTAATTTCTTTCAGTGATGTTCTTTAGTTTTCAACAGACAGGTTGAACAGATACTGTTAATCAGATTTATCTCCATCTTCCATATTTCTTATGCTATTGTTAATGGTAGTGTTGTCTTAATTTCAAATTGTGTTTGTCAATTGCTAGTATCTAGAAATACTACTCATTTTTGTGTATCTGTTGCGTACACACGTTGTACACAAGGTTGTGTATCCTACAACCGTATTAAACTCCCTTATGCTAATTGCTTATTTGTAGAATCCATTGGGTTTTCTACATAAACGATCATGTTGTCTGCAGATAAAGTTTTATGTCTTTCTTTTTAATCTGGAGTCCTTTTGTGTCTGTTCCTTATTGCATTTGCTATAACCTTCAATATAGTGTCGAACAGAAGTGAAGAGCTCAGATAACCTTGTTTTTGAACTTGAGGAGAAAGCGTATAGTTTTTCATAATTAAATATGGTGTTAGCCTTAGTTTTGTTTTAATAGACATCCTAAATCAGTGTGAGGAATTTCCTTTCTATTAATAGTCTGCTGAGATTTTTTTTTTTTTTTAATTGGGAGTAGATGTCAAAAGTAGATTCTGTCAAATGTGCTTTTTTTTGCATTTGTAGAGATGATCATGTAGCTTGTTTGTTGATATGTGAGTTACATCTTTATGTGTGTTTGCTAAAGCAATCTTGCATTCCTGGGTTATACTCTACTTGGTTGTGATGTTGGATTCAGTTTGCTAAAAACTTTAGACTTTTTATATCTGTGTTCATGAGGGATATTGGTCTATAGTCTTATTTTCTTACCATGTCTTTGGTTTTCATATCAGCATAATTCTGGCTTCATAGAATGAGTGGGAAATACAGTTTGCTCTTCAATTTTCTAGAAAAGTTGTGTAGTGTTGGGAATTTCTTTCTTATATTATTTATAGATAGAATCATTAGTGGAGCCATTTTGGCCAGGAGTTTTCTTTATTGAAAGATTTTCAACTACAAATTCAATGTCTTTCATAGGTATAGGACTATTTAGGTTATCTGTTTTTTCTTGCATGAATTTGTCTTTTAAGGAATTTGTCTGTTTCATGTGGGTTGACAGATCTGTTCTTCTAGAATGGATAATGGTGTTCCTTTACTGTCCTTTTGAGTTGGTAGTGATGTTCCTCATTCCTGTTGTTGGTAATTTGTGTCTTTTCTCCATTTTCCTCATCAGTCTTGCTTGAGGTTTATCAATTTTATTGACCTTTTTTGAGCCAGCCTTTGCTTTCATTCATTTTTCTGTATTTTTTTCCTACTTTCTATTCCATTGATTTCCACTCTGATCTTTATCATTTCCTTTTCTCTCACTTTGAGTTTAATTTGCTCTTCTTTTTTTTTTTTTGTTTTCTTTTTTGTGTCCCTGCTTGGAAATGCCCAACTTATGAGGTTTAGGTTAGAGCTTTCTCTTTTCTTCGGCTTATATCTGTGGTTCAGGAAAATAAAACGTTTGTAACCTTCAGAACAGATCAGACTGATATCTGTGCAGGCAACAATAGCACATACTTTGTCAAAGATTGCCTTTGAGGTAGATTTTATTTTTCTAACAGTTTCAAGATCATGAAATAAAGTATGAAATGAAAACAATGTGTCACTAAGCTAGATGATAGAGTTTTCTTTCTTACATGTACGAATTGCTATTTTTTAAAAAAAATCTTGATTTTTCAGCACTTTCCTGTCCCCCTGCTTGATTTAGGGGATACTGCAGCTTTCTACTACAGACTTTGTTTCTGGTTGATACGGGGAATACTGTGTTCCAGCCTTGTTTTTCAGTTTTAACAAAAGCATTCTCTGGGTAAATTTTCCTTTGAAAATAAGAATAACACTTCTACAATTTATGAGCTACTTACTACGTGTTACCCAGTTGTAAGACCTGTTTTGTGTTCCCGTGTTGGAGATGGGGAGGTAGAAATGGAAACTTATTTCAATATATTGAATACTTTTGTTACCTGTATTCTAGATGTTTCAGTTATGTATTTTAATGATGTTCTCAATGTATCATTAGTCCTGTGTTTGAATTACTGATTACTCCATCCACTCTTGGTGGGCACTTAATTTATTACTGATGGAATGGTTATTCTACTTTTATGAATCATCTTGTTTGACTAAAAGCTAATTTTGGGATATACATATAACATATGGATACATTTCCTCAGTTTAAAAAATTAATATTTTTTAGATAGATGGAAGTTTTGTCTACTAGTTGAGTCCTGATTTTCTCCCTTCCACCAGTTTTGGGCATTTAAATTTTAGGTTGATCCATATGAAATTGCCAACATTCAACCCCCTTTGACCTTTGAACAGCAATTTCTTATGCTTCAGCCTATGATACGTGGCCATAAGGCAGACACGTAGTTGTTTTGTGTGTTTTTATACCATAGTGCCCTAGCTCATGTATTACTCTGCAGCTTATTTTTCACCTCAGCAGTGTAGCATGATGATTTTCTTCATGGAAATCCATACAGATTTCTGCCTTGCTGTTTTTTAAATGTTGCATAATTTTTCATAGTTTGGATTTTTCCTAGTTTTAGTCATTCCCTAGTGCTGACCAGTTAGGTTGCTTACACTTTTCCCGTGTTGTCTTTAGGCATTTGTGACTATAAATTGTTTTTATTGTTTACTATCGTAAAACCATAGAACTGTCCATTAAAACTGCATTTAAACTCTTTTGCATTGAAAAATTTTATTACTGTAATATACTCCTTCTATTTATTGATAGTTAGTCTTCTTTCAGTTATTCCTCAAGAACAGTAATTCTGTTACTTTTAATTTTGACCCTAACCTATTGTGTTTCAGCTCAGTTCTTCCAAGCTATGTTGTAAGCTTTTAAAGCAAAGAGAGTTTATAGTTCTGGCATTGGCTTCCCCATTCTCTTTTTTAGCATCTAATTCAGAGCTTTTTTCATGATAAGCACTCTGGAAATAATTATTAATAAGCCAGTGTGTACTTAGTTGATTTCGTCAAATTTAACCAAGTCCACAATTGAACGGCTATGGTTGATAATCCTTTGGCTAAGACCGAAATTATGATAAGTTATTCAAAATAATTATATTCTAAAACACTGCTGCCCCCAAAGAAATATGTGAACCATATATGCAATTTAAAACTTCCTAGGGAATTCCCTGATGGTCCAGTGGTTAGGACTCCGTGCTCTCGCTACCAAGGGCCAGGGTTTGATTCCTGGTTGGGGAACTAACAGCCTGCAGGCCATGTGGCACAGCCAAAAAATAAACAAATTAAAACAAACAAACAAAAAAACTTCCTAGTAGGTACATTAAAAAAAGAGAGAGGAATAGGTGAAATTTAATTTTAGTATATACCTTTTGACCCAGTATATCCAAAATAGTATCATTTCAACATGTAATTTATAAAATACACAGAATTATTTGACCTATATTTACATTCTTTTTTGTTTGATACTAGGTCTTTAAAATCTGGTGTGTATTTTATACTTATAGCTTTATACATCTCAATTTGCTCTACCCCCATTGCAGGTTTTAAGGGTCACTAAAATGGAATGATGTGTGTGTGTGTGTGTGTGTGTACACCCATACATAAGTATACACACATACAATCTTTTTGTTTCTTGATTAGAATTTCTGGTTAATCAGTCTTACTAAAGACATGTTTATGTTTTCTCACTTCCTGATCTATGGGGCTTGTAACTCTGAAGAGACAAGTGAATTTAAAAAATGCCATAATTTATACTTTTATAGTAGTATCTTGGTAATAATAATCTAATTTGGAATTGTTAGTATAGTCTCTGGCAAAAAAGTTGTATTTTAAACATGAATCTTCTTAAGCTTTTCAGTCAGGTATAATACAGGTGAAAAATATAACTTCACATTTTGTGTATTTTGCTTTTCATAGGTGTCTGCTGCAGATATTTCATCAAATAAGGATGAAGAAGAAAACTCTATGCACAATACAGTTGTGTTGTTTTCTAGCAGTGACAAGTTCACTTTGCATCAGGTTTGAACTAAATTATTTGTCTTCCACTTTTTTAAAAAAATTAATTAGTTAATTAATTAATGGCTGAGTTGGGTCTTTGTTGCTGGGTGTGGGCTTTCTCTAGTTGCGGCGAGCGGGGGCTACTCTTCCTTGTGGTACGCGGGCTTCTCATTGCGGTGGCTTCTCTTGTGGAGCACGGGCTCTCGGCGTGCAGGCTTCAGTAGTTGTGGCTCGTGGGCTCTAGAGCGCAGGCTCAGTAGTTGTGGCGCACAGGCTTAGTTGCTCCACGGCATGTGGGATCATCCCAGACCAGGGCTCGAACCCGTGTTCCCTGCATTGGCAGGAGGATTCTCAACCACTGCGCCACCAGGGAAGCCCTGTCTTCCACTTTTGAACTCCTCCTTGCCCATTTCTGCTTTATCCCATATGTACTGCAGTCATTTAATATTTAGCTCTAGAGCTATACCAACTAAGAAGGTGCTTTATAAAAATTATAAAATTAGTATATCGGTATAGTCTTAGTTTGGTCTCGAATTTAAAATACGTTAATGTGTTCTTAATTTCAGGATATGTGTGTAGTTTGTGGCAGTTTTGGCCAAGGAGCAGAGGGAAGATTACTTGCCTGTTCTCAGTGTGGTCAGTGTTACCATCCATACTGCGTCAGTATTAAGGTAAGTACCCTTAGATTTAAATATTAATGTAAATATGCTTCACGTTAACAAAAATGTATTGAGATTTGATTTGATTAGTACCATGCTGCTTCCAGTTCTTATAATTAATCAATTATTGTTTGTTAGGATTATTATACATATGTGACAATATTTAAGTACTTTAAATATTAAAGTACACCCTCCACTCCACCCCCCCCCACCCCCCTGCTCCTTCACTACCTTTTTGGAATCTCAGTTGTGTGCGAAATTGTGTGATACTGTCCTCAGATCACTAACACCTTGTTGGGTTTTTTTTCCCCAATTGTTTTTCTTTCTGTGCTTTAGTTTGTATAGTTTCTGTTACGTTCCCAGAATGCACTGTTATTATGCAGTAGCCAGTCTATTTTTAAGGCCATCCAGTGGATTTTTTACCCAGATAATTCTGTTTTTTATTCTCAGTTCCATTCTATAGCTTATACTTATCTTGTGGTTTAAAATTTTTTCTTCATTATGTTTTTTCTTTCAAGTCCTTGAAAAGTTTATAATTGTCTGCTACTTCTATCATCTCTGACATTTCTCATTGTATTCACTAATTTTTCATTTTGTAAATGTTTTACAGCTTTTTTTTTTAACATCTAGTAATTTTTGATTGAATGTGGACATTGTGCATTGTGATAGTATATTGTTGAGAGTCTAGATTTTGTTCCTTTAAAATGCAGTGAGATTTTGTTGTGGCAGGCAGTTATTTGTGGATAAGTTTGAACCTTTTGACACTTCTTTTTAAGCTTTGAGGTGAGTCCACAGAGCCTTCACTCTGAGGTGGCTATTCTTAAACTTTTTGGTCTTAGAACCCTTAACACTCTTAAAAAGTATTGAGGACCCCAAGGAGATTTTGTCTATGAAGATAATAATGATTGAATATTTACTGTTTTAGAAATTACAACTGAGAATATTTTAAAACACAAAAATATGCAGACACACCTTGTATAATGCCAATGTAATGATGTTTTATACATCATGTAGCGTCTACAAAACATCACAGAGTGAATTAAAGTGAATAGTTTAGATCACACTTTCCTAACTGCTGTTCTAGCACCAGTTTAATACTTGAGGCATGGCCTTTATGAGGCCTCTGCGGAATTCTCCCTAAACCTTCCCCTTTCTGCTCCCTACAGGCCCCCATTCACCAGTGTGTTTTCAGTCTGACTGGTTGAGATTCAGATGTCTTCCAGCACTGGTTGCACTCTGATATTTATTACAGATTCCCAGGAGCTCTGCTTTGCCCTGGTTTTGGGTTCTTGTGTGACCTCCTGAATGTGCAGCTTGGTGTTCAGTCGAAGACTAAAGGGAAATATTGTGTAGATTCCTGGAGTTCTTTCTTACTGCTCCCTTCTTTCCAGTGCCCTGTCCTGCACATTCCAACTGCCTCAGCCCCCTGGACTCCATCAGTGTGTCCTAAACTCAGTGAGCCCGTTGTACTTGCCTGGGCTCGTCCTTCCCTGGGGATCATTCTGGAAAATAAAATGGCTATAGGCAGAATATCATAGGACTCTCCTTGCTTGTTTCCCTCCTCTCAGAAAAAGTCTTACACTGCCTTTTGTCCAGTATCTGAGAACAAGTGTTTCATAAATTTTGCCCAGTTTTCTCGTGTTTTACAATGGGAGACAGGTCTCGTTTCAGTTATTCCATCGTAGTTGAAGCAAATATCCGTTAGACTATAAAACACTTCTCTCATGCCTTAGACATGATACATGGATGGGACCCTGGATAATATCTTGGTTCAAAGAGCTCTTAAAAATGAAGATAAAACCAGTTCAATATGGGGCAAAAAAGAGTGCATAGTAGAGCCCTGAAATCTAAGAGGGAATTTCAAGGAGGGGGTGGGTATTGTTCAAATGTTGAAATACCGCAGAGAGGTCAAATGATAAACACTAGTACATTGTCTAGATTTGGGAGTAAGGTCTTGACTGACTGACCTGAGCAGTTTCACTGGTGGTGGGCAGAGTGACCAGACTGTAGTGTGTTGAAGAGTCACTTTAAACTGAGGGACTTGAGAATTCGACTGTAAAGGACCACAGACTGTGAAACAGGAAAATTTAGTAGGAATGAAGATATATCATTAAAAAAAATTCTACTACTTTATCTTCATCTTACCTTTCTTCTAAGCCAGGGATTGGTAAACTGCCACACAGGCCAAATCTTGCCCACTGCCTATTTTTCTAAGTGAAGTTTAATTGGAACACAGCCATGCTCTTTTGTTTACATATGTCTGTAGTGAGCTTCACACTAAGTGGCACAATTATGTAGTTTAACATACTACCTGGCCAGCGAAGTCTAGAATATTTATCATCCTATCCTTTTACAGAAAAAGTTTGCTGGCTACTGCTCTATGCTACCCTGCTCTTCCTACCCTAGGCTCTTTCTTCCATTTGGGTAAATAATATAACCTGATAATCTAAGACTAATTTAAACGTATCAGTAAGCTAATCAAAGTAATAAATATACACGCTTAAGAAGCAGATGTCTTTAAGAGCCTTATGGTAACCGACTGACCCGTCTTCCTCTGCCTCCACATCTGAGTCCTGTTCCCCACAACGCAACCCCTTTGGGTTCTTTCGGGTCCTTCTTTTTGTAGTTAACTGTACAGCGCTAAATAATATACTCGTGTTACTCCTTTATGTGTGTTAGATTTTGTTGACTTGCCTCTATAAATAAATAAATGCTGATTTAGCTCTTAAAATACACCTCCTGCCTTCTCCCAGCATCCTCCCAGTATAGTTGTTTCACTATATTTAGTTAATAAACAATGTTGGTTATGACTCCATAAATGTTCACTGGAGATCTAAATAGTGTACTATGACTTTATTTTGTTTTTCATGGAGTTTTTAATAGCAAGAAGAAAATAATGATTCATGATTCTCCATTAGTTTTTATTTGTTTTTACCTACTGTAGAAGCATGATCATACCTGATTATTTCAGCAAGTACCTATTTTTCTGGGAAAGGCTTACCCCCTTCCACACTCTGCTTTTCCCTGTTCTGAGCTGGGCTGGTAGCTTCTAGGTCTGTTGCTCAGTTCTCATCCTTAAACATCTCTGGGCTGACATCCTCTTTTGGGTTCGTTGCTTTCTAGATCCCACGTCTTCCCTTTTCTTGATATACACCCTCACTTTGTTCCTCATATCTCTTAAGTAACGTCATTAGAAAGGGTACTTGGAAGCTGAATTTTGAGTCGTTGTCTGAAAGGCATTCCACTTTAACACTTAATTGCTTCTTTAGTTAGATTAAGGATTGTACCTTGAGAAGTATTTTCCTGTAGAATTGGAAACTATTACACTATATTAGCATCCAAAGTTGGAAAGTTTGATGCTACTTTGATAGTTGTTCATTTATTTAACTCTTCTTTTCCTCTCAGGTAGCTTTAAGACCTTATTCTTCATGATCTTAATTTTTGTTCTGTATCTTGATTGTTTGCTATTTTGTTATAACACAGGTTCTTTGCGGTCCTTTTTACCTGTAGACTCTAGTCTTTTGAGATCTTTTAGTTTGTTCCAAATTTGTAATACTACATGATGTGGCTGCTTTCTGGAATTTATTAGAGGCATAGAGATTCTCAGATTTTTCCACTTGAGTTAGACCCTTGAGGCAAAGGAGAATAAGCAGAGGACTGAATACGAACTTAAGAAGTCCTGGCTTCTTAGCCTAAAATCCTCCAAGACCATAAAATGGCCTTGGGAACTCATGTTGCACCTTAATTTTCTTTGCATTTTTAATATTGTTTTTAATATACAAGTCCTTATGCGAGGTACACAACTTTCAGGATCATGATTTCATGAAATGTCATAGGTTGAAACTTTATCAATACATTTTCAAGTCCTGTGTTAACAATAATGGGGTCATTTACTTGTTTTCTTTAAAAACCAGTTACCACATCTATCAAGTGGACATAAAATCCAGAGCACAAGGTAGTTATATAAACTAAAAAAGGCATTAAAGTATGGACCCCTTTATATTATTCTGTCCAATAGGCAGACTCCTAAAAGTACATGAACGTGGTCACCCCGGAATTGGGCCACTGTTGGTGCTCAGTAAATGTTAGTTGCTTGCCTCTTTTCTGCTCCTAGGTATGTAAGCACCATGTTCATTTGGCACTTGATCAAATATGGCGTATTTGATCATGTTCGCATGAGGCGTAGGTTAACGTATGAATCACATGGCTTGGTTGTTTCTTTTGCAGATCACTAAAGTGGTTCTGAGCAAGGGTTGGAGGTGTCTGGAGTGCACTGTGTGTGAGGCCTGTGGGAAGGCGACAGACCCAGGAAGACTCCTGCTGTGTGACGATTGTGACATAAGTTATCACACCTACTGCTTGGACCCGCCACTGCAGACAGTTCCCAAAGGAGGCTGGAAGTGCAAATGGTACTCCAGGACTTATGTTTCCCTTGTTAGACTTTTTAAGTTCAGAACTTTCCCACATGACTTTAGTTTTCACAAATTAGCAACAACTGCTTAATTGCGTGATATGTGTTTACAATGATAGATACCACTAATCAGAAAATTTTTCAAATGTGCGTTAAATGCTTTCCCCCTATTCTGTTCTTGTGTAGCTTCTTGAATTTCAGTAACTAAATAACTGAGTAAATAAAACTGAGACTTGCGGGGTGTTGGGTTTCAGGTGTGTGTGGTGCAGACAGTGTGGAGCAGCGTCTGCAGGTCTGAGGTGTGAATGGCAGAACAACTACACACAGTGCGCTCCCTGTGCAAGCTTGTCCTCCTGCCCCGTCTGCTACCGAAACTATAGAGAAGAAGACCTCATTCTGCAGTGTAGACAATGTGATAGGTATTGTGCTGGGGTTTTTTTTCATCTTTTGTAAGCTTTTCTCTCTTAAATAGAGCAAAAGGAAATTGAAAAATAACTTTCTTCTCTCTTAAATTTAAGAAGTAAGAGTTTTCCTTTCCAGATTTTTAGTCAGCTAGAAGCTTAACAGAAGTTTTGTTTCATAGTCTCAATTCTAGGCTAAACATTTTTCAGTTGGGGCTTTCTGAGGGTTGAGGTCTTTGATTTCGGTGGTATATTATTGTGCTCTGTTAGCACCGTACATGTAATATTAGTAATCGTATTATTTCATCAGAAGTACGGGATTCTCAGGATTCTGCCTACCAGTTCTTTGTTGTAAGGCAGGGTGACTTTTATTTCCCAGTGACCGTTCAGTGTCATTTACACAAGCTCTGTCTGTTCCACAGTAGGTGCATCACCTGGAGCTCATACATGCCTCACCACTCAGTTACATGAATTCCTCTCTACTTGCCCTAACTAGCTTCCTTGCTGTCTCTGAAATACTCAGTATTTTGTCATAAAGCAATTATCCCATCCTCATATAATGTACGTTTGCTTTGTTCATAGTACCTGTTCTCATTGCTTTTTCTTCTTCTCAGCTCTGACAATTTTTCTGGGTCGATAGGAATGGTTAGAGAGGGGTGACATGGGCTAGGTGGGAGGAGCACATGCGACTTGGGGGCTTTAAGGTTGGAGGCTGTCAGCTCCTGTTGCAGCTTTTAAAAGGAAACCATCCTCAGTATATTTCTTCTTCTTCTTTTTTTAATGTATGAATATGATCTTTTTAGATGGATGCATGCAGTTTGTCAGAACTTAAATACTGAAGAGGAAGTGGAAAATGTAGCAGACATTGGTTTTGATTGTAGCATGTGCAGACCCTATATGCCTACATCAAATGGTAAGCAAATGATTTAAATGGTGAGTCTGTGCTCTTGGATTGATACAACTCACTTGTGCCTGCTGTCCTTAACCAGTGAGTGGGCTTAGCTCTACTTCTTTTTCTCTTTTTGTGAAACTATTATTTGGACAAGTATTTTATGAAAAATAAGTTACTTTTTGTTTTAAATTAACTCTTATTATCCCAATAATATGTTAAAACAATCTACTTACATAAAGGAAGTAAATTAAGAATATATTTTAGCTATAAGATATAATTTTTGCTTTCAAGACTCATAATCTTGGGGACTTCAGTGGTGGTGCAGTGGTTAAGAATCTGCCTGCCAGTGCAGGGGACATGGGTTCGATCCCTGGCCTAGGAAGATCCCACATGCCTCGGAGCAACTAAGCCTGAGCGCCACAACTATTGAGCCTGCGCTGTAGAGCCCGTGAGCCACAACTACTGAGCCTGCGTGCCACAACTACTGAAGCCCGCAAGCCTAGAGCCTGTGTTCCGCAACAAGAGAAGCCACCACAATGAGAAGCCCACGCACCGCAACGAGGAGTAGCCCCCGCTCGCCGTAACTAGAGAAAGCCTGTGCACAGCAACGAAGACCCAACGCAGCCAAAAATAAATAAATATATAAATAAATAAATTTATTTTTATTTTTTTTAGGTGTCCCTTTTTAAAAAATTTTTTTAACATCTTTATTGCAGTATAATTGCTTTACAATGTTGTGTTAGTTTCTGCTGTAACAAAGTGAATTAGGTATACGTATACATATATCCTCTCCCTCTTGCGTCTCCCTCCCACCCTCCCTATCCCACCCCTCTAGGTGGTCACAAAGCACCGAGCTGATCTCCCTGTGCTATGCAGCTATCTATTTTACATTTGGTAGTGTATATATGTCACTGCTACTCTCTCACTTCGTCCCAGCTTACCCTTCCCCCTCCCCATGTCCTCAAGTCCATTCTCTACGTCTGCATCTTTATTCCATCCTGCCCCTAGGTTCTTGAGAACCTTTTTTTTTTTTTAGATTCCATATATATGTGTTAGCATACGATATTTGTTTTTCTCTTTCTGACTGACTTCACTCTGTATGACAGACTCTAGGTCCATCCACCTCACTACAAATTACTCAATTTCGTTTCTTTTTTGGCTGAGTAATATTCCATTGTATATATGTGCCACATCTTCTTTATCCATTCATCTGTTGATGGA
Source organism: Balaenoptera physalus (assembly GCF_965194825.1). Taxonomy (NCBI): domain Eukaryota; kingdom Metazoa; phylum Chordata; class Mammalia; order Artiodactyla; family Balaenopteridae; genus Balaenoptera; species Balaenoptera physalus. Next base: position 119,583,795 of record NC_138887.1, on the reverse strand, counting down.
CACTTAGGTTGCTTCCATGTCCTGGCTATTGTAAATAGTGTTGCAATGACATTATGGTACATGACTCTTTTTGATTTATGGTTTTCTCAGGGTATATGCCCAGTAGTGGGATTGCTGGATCATATGGTAGTTCTATTTTTAGTTTTTTAAGGAACCTCCATACTGTTCTCCAGAGTGGCTGTATCAATTTTCATTCCTACCAACAGTGCAAGAGGGTTCCCTTTTCTCCACACCCTCTCCAGCATTTATTGTTTGTAGATTTTTTGATGGTGGCCATTCTGACTGGTGTGAGGTGATACCTCATTGTAGTTTTGATTTGCATTTCTCTAATGATTAGTGATGTTGAACATCTTTTCATGTGTTTGCTGGCAATCTGTATGTCTTCTTTGGAGAAATGTCTGTTTAGTTCTTCTGCTCATTTTTGATTGGGTTGTTTGTTTTTTTGATATTGAGCTGCACGAGCTGCTTGTAAATTTTGGAGATGAATCCTTTGTCAGTTGCTTCGTTTGCAGATATTTTCTCCCATTCTGAGGGTTATGGTTTCCTTTGCTGTGCAAAAGCTTTTAAGTTTCATTAGGTCCCATTTGTTTGTTTTTATTTCCATTTCTCTAGGAGGTGGGTCAAAAAGGATCTTGCTGCGATTTATGTCATAGAGTGTTCTGCCTGTGTTTTCCTCTAAGAGTTTTATAGTGTCTGGCCTTACATTTAGGTCTTTAATCCATTTTCAGTTTATGTTTGTGTATGGTGTTAGGGAGTGTTCTAATTTCATTCTTTTACATGTAGCTGTCCAGTTTTCCTAGCACCACTTACTGAAAAATAAATAAAATTATTTTAAAAAAGACTCATAATCTTGTAGTTATTAGCAATACATAGGAATCCAGTACATTGGTTCTTTATCTTTACCAGTTTTTCTTCCATGATGTTGTGTATTTCCTCCATTTCTCTTTGTTGTTTTGTTGTTTTAAAGACAGCTTTTAATTCTATTTAATTTAATTCTATTTAGTTTTCAAGCGTTTTAGTAAAATGGGTACAGTAGTAGAAACTTGAATCATATGTAAATCTTTAAATACACCTTACCTTTTGTGAAAAAATCACAAGTTTTTGTTTTTGTTTTTGTTTTTTTTCCATTTCAGTGCCTTCCTCAGACTGCTGTGAATCTTCACTTGTAGCACAAATTGTCACAAAAGTGAAAGAGCTAGGTAAAATCTGAAATGCTTTCCTTGACTGTTCTTTACAAAAAGCACAGAAATGCTTTTATATAACTGAATTGTGACACATGACATGAATCCTGCCTTACTCATGTGGGGTGTTCAGTGTAAATTCCCTAATGTTGGTAATCATTTCTGTAATTACATACAAAATGTCTGTCTTTCCCAGCTTTAGTGGGACAGTATTCCTACAGATCTCACCAAATTGGCAGTGAAAATAACCACTTTTGAAATAACCGTTAACTACATACTTGCTTTGGTTTCATTGATACGTTACTGTGTTCAGTTATCAGTTAGACTAGACAATAAGGCCTAGTTAGCAAACAGAGAATCCTTCAGAATTCATTCTCTTACTATTTTTTTCTGTAATAGATCAGCCTAGAATAGTGACTAACATGATATTCTTATTAAACTCTCATTCTTTTGCCTACTTCTATTTGATATCATCTGATACAAAAACATTTGGATCATACAGAAATTGTTCTAATGAACAGCAATTTTGTACACTTAAATTTTTGCAGAATTTCTGCTTATTTACTTACCTCTCCTTGTAAGTGATTATACCGATCCTTTGATTTCCAAATGGGCTTATGGAGTATTTTTGTTTCTCCTTTGTAAATTGATCCTCACCTTTTAGTCTGAAAGGATACTCTAGAATAAGGCTCATAGTCGAGTGACTGAAGCATTGCTTTTAGCTTCCGTGCTTTCTTTTTAAATCCCTGTATTGATACATGAAAATAGAAATGCCAGGAAGACCATTTAAAAAAAAAACTTACAACCTTTCTCTCTATAATTCAAGGAGGTTTGACCAGCTATGCTTACTTTTAACTGAGTACTGTTCGTTATTTGTGCATTTCATAGGTAAATGGTTTATAGAAGTCACATTCCCTTGACATGGTCCTTGTGGAACAATAATCAACTTATCAATCAAAATTAAAATGAGAGTTTTAATTTGTATCCTTGGGATATTGTAATTTTAGATCCACCCAAGACCTACACCCAGGATGGTGTATGTTTGACTGAATCAGGGATGACTCAGTTACAGAGCCTCACAGTTACTGTTCCAAGAAGAAAACGGTCAAAACCAAAGTTGAAGTTGAAGATCATAAATCAGAATAGCGTGGCCGTCCTTCAGACCCCTCCAGACATCCAATCAGAGCATTCAAGGGATGGTGAAATGGATGATAGTCGAGGTAATACTTACATATTTTCCATGGAATATGTTTGCAAAAATAAAGAATATAAAAGAGCTTTTAAAATTATTTGATTTATCTAAGGGTAGATCCTGCTGACTTAGAAGGTAACCCTTGGTGTGACACTGTCCTACATGAGTGGTCTTCTTAGACCTTGCCTTTTCAGGTTCTCTTCGTTTCATGTATCCTTTTAGAACAGACCTATGTTACAGAAATTTCCAGGAGCACCATATTTTTGAAGGTCAAAGATCTTTTCAGATCTTTTCAGGGTTTGCCAGATAGCTGCATAAACCTCTTCAGATGCTGTGAACTTGGATTCCATGGTTAAGTTAAAGTAGAACTCCGTGCAATCTAGAAATGAAAAACCATCATTAATGCTCAAATATAAGCTTATATTCACAGTTGCTCATCATAAACCATCTGTTTATAAACATTTTCTTGATCAGGTTTTTCTAGCTGAATTTTCTTGAGATGAAAAAATAATTTTAGTGGCATTAAATTCAACATGAGTTTTATTTTTGCTTATCTCTGAAGAAGATCACCATAGGCTTGTTTGTTTTTAGGATGGTTATTTCTTTTCAGTTGATTCAAAAATAAAGTAATAATTGCTTTTGTTCCATCACATCTTATCATTCACCAGTATTTATTGAATGCCTGCTGTGTGCCAGATGTTGGAAGTCATGTCAGTGAGCAAAGCAGATAAAATTCTCTGCTCATGGAACTTACATTTTAATGTTAGCAGAAAAGATCATTAAAAATACGTAACATAATAAGTTAATAAAGATGTGTTTGGCAAGTGCTGTTGAGAGGACTTGGGAGCACAGACAGTGGCTGAGGGCCCAGATGAACTGGAAGCCATATGTAAGCACCGACTTTAAAGAGTTGAGTGAGCCACTTGATTATCTGAGGGAAGAGACAACGGGAAAGACCCTGGGTGGGATGTGCCTATACGTTTGCTGAACATCGTGGAGAACAGTGTGTCCAGCACAGTGAGCAAAGGGATAAAGGCCTGTGATGAGATCAGAGATGTGAGGAGAGGTGGGGTGACTCAGTAGGTCCTGTAGGACCATAAAGGTGATGCTTAAGGCATTTACTGTAAATGGAATGGGAGGTTGTTGGAGGTATCTGATGAGAACAGTGGCAAAATCTAACTTATATTTTAAAAGGTACACTCTGCTGTGATGTAAACAGACTTTTAAGCCCAAGAGTTGTAGCAGGTAGCTCAGGCAGGAGGCTCTTGCAGTGGTCCAGGTGAGAGATGATGGTGGCTTAGAATGGGTCTGTGTGTGCTCCTGTTATTTTTTATCAACTAATCCTCACGTTTCTCTCGCAGTAGTGTGTTTTTGGGTCTATGTGGTTGGAGAAAAGCTTTCTGATGCTTATGTATAACTTGTTTTCAAGTACCATTGAACAGAAGTTCATTTTGAAGTTTTAAGTGATTTGAGGCTTGTGAAGAAGTAGTCTGTGTATCTGGGAGGAATTGACCTGATTACCATCAGCCAAAGTACAGTGAAGAACTGCAGTTTCTGAGGATATCAGAAAATGCCTGAAAAATGGTTCCATAGTCCCTTAAATCTGAGAAATGCTGCATTTCACAAAATTTGAAAGGTTTCTTGGTAGTACACACTAATTCCCAAAGTATGAAATTATAGAGGGAATAAATGTTTGTTGATGTTTGTTTAAAAACAAAACATCAATAGGAAGACCTGAGAAGGTTTTCCCTATGACTACCGTTCTGTAAAACAACAGTGTGAGAAATGGTGGATATTTCTACAGCTGTACAGTTTCCAAATTGAGGCTGCCAGCAGGGATATCCCCATAGAAGTAATACTGTCCATCATATTATACACATAATACGTACGTAATTTTAGATTCCACAGGACTCGACAAAGTCCAAATGAACTTGTGGTGCTCCTGAAATATTGCAGCAATACTCACCTTTTTGGGGGTTGTTTTTGTTCATTTTTAAACTCTTCTGATAAACGTTTCTTAAGGAAAATAAGTCATAAACAATCACCTTAGCGTATCAGAAACAAACTTGTGCAATAAAAGCAGGCTCATGGGGTCTGGATAGCCTGTTAGTGCAAAAAAACCCAAATGTAAAGAAAATAAAACTGCTCTCTGTGTCTCAAGAGTGGGAGCGCAGGGGGGAAAAAAAAAAAGGGGGGAACACAGGGACTTCCCTGGTGGCACAGTGGTTCAGAATCCACCTGCCAGTTCAGGGGACACGGGTTCTATCCCTGCTCCGGGAAGATCGCACATGCCGTGGAGCAACTAGGCCCGTGTGCAACACAACTACTGAGCCTGCGCTCTAGAGCCCATGAGCCACAACTGCTGAGCCTGCGTGTCACAACTACTGAAGCCCGTGCACCTAGAGCCCATGCTCCGCAACAAGAGAAGCCACCACAATGAGAACCCCGCGCACTGCAACGAAGAGTAGCCCCCACTCGCTGCAACTAGAGAAAGCCCGTGTGCAGCAGCGAAGACCCAACGCCCACAAAAATAAATAAATAGATTTATTAAAAAAAAAAAACGAAAACGAGTGGGAGCACAGTGCTTCCCTCTCAGTTGCTGCCCCCCCCCCCGCCCCCCGTGGACCCTCACAGCACAGTGGGGACATCGGGAGGTGGGGAGTGGGACCGCGCCCAGGCTGTGGCAGGCAGGGTGTGGGGCAGATTGAGAGGAAGCAGCCGGGTGGGTCAGTTATCACCTCCTGTGATTTGTTAACGGTCATTTCCTCAACGCTTTAAATTTTGTTTTTGGGCAAGTAATATATTCACATGTTTTAAAACTGCACAAGAATAAGGGTGTTTCTCTTTTCCCTGTCCTGCCAGCTCACTCCTCCAGAGGCAGCCGTTCTTTGTGTCCTTCCAGAGGTGTTTGGTTCATGTACATGCACATGGATATATATTTTGTGTTCCTTTTGTCTTACTGTTCTTGCTTTTATGTTATTCTTCATTTTTCATGGCCTCATTTTTCATATTCCTTTGTATGGATGTAAGTAACTCAGTTCCCCAAACTGATAAGACCTTTAGGGGTTTTGTTTGTGTTTTCAGTCTTTTATTGTGTGTTTCCTGAGATTTCATGTATTCCTCCTTGTTTCTCTCCCTCATTTTTGGTGGACATACCTTCTGTTGTGTCTTGAGAGAGAATGCATGGAAGGTAAATTTGAGAGGTTATGTACTTCTGAAAATGTACCCTCCCACCTGACTGATCTTTTCCAGGTTGGAATTCAATTTTCCTTCAGCATTTTGAAGTCATTGATCCAGTGTCTTTTAGTTCCTGGTATATAGGGAACTTGATACCTTCTATATGATGCCATTCTCTCTGGAAGCTCTTGGGATTTTAGGAAGTGCTTTGTCTGCAGTGTTCTGAAATTTGATGAAGACATGTCTGTTATGGATGTTTCTCCTTTCTTTTGTTGGGCACTGAGTGGTCCCTTTCGTCTGCCATCTCATACCCCTCAGTGTTAGGAAATGTTCTTGAAACCGTTGGTTCTTCCCCTCGGTGCCCCCTCTTCTTTTTCTTGACCCTGCTATTCAGATGTGAAACCCACTCAGCCCATTCTCCCTGTCTTTTCTCTCCTCCTTTCCAGCTCAGGTCTTTGCATTTTACTCTAAAGTAAATTTTTTATTTTATTTTTCTATCCCTCTACTGATTTTCATTTTTGTTTTGTTTTCAAATATCATGGATTAATTTCCAAGAGCTTTCTTTCCTTCCTTTGCATGTTCCTTTTCATAGCATCCTGTTCTTGCCTCATGAATGTTTTATCTTACCTGTTGGAGGATTAAAAAATTGTTTCTAATGTTTTCTTTTTCCTGCATAGTCTTTCAATTCCCAGTTGCATTTTGTGGTCTGAGGTCTCTATCTTTCATGTGATAGATAATCCTTGGTTGTCCGTGTGTGATTAAAAGTGAGGACTAAAAGTGGTGACTGGAAAAATAAATTAATAATTTTTTTAAAAAATAAGGAATGAGTGATTAAAAATGAAAATCTTCGGGTTTGTGGGTGGTATTTGTTGACTAAGCTTTTGTGATCTGTGCTCACTATTTGGAAAATCCCCTAGTGTCAGTACCTTTAGACAATTTTCTTGGACTGGTCAGGTTTCCCAGAAGAATCTTCCTGTCTCCTGCTTGGACAGTAGAGGTTTAGCTGCTGGCTTTCTGGGAGTTTAGTGGGGAAAGGCCCCAGGGGAGAGAGCGCCAGCATTTAACATGCCTGTAGTCACTTAATCCTGTTTTCAGTCCATGACCCCAGTGTTGAGTTTGAGTGTCTTGAGTCCCAAATCCTGTGAGTGTGAATGGCAGCCTCCCAGTGTGTGAAGTTGGGAAGGTCATAGGGATTATGGCTTCTGTAGTTAATATGAATATAAAACTCTGTTTGCTTTAGCTGCCTCCCACCCATTTCCAAAGGTACCTGGCTCTGCCAGTTCTTCAACCTTTTGAGGTTTGTGATAAAATTGGATTTTTTTCTTGGTTCCTTCCACTTTCAACTGAGAATTTGCATTTCCTGAGTCAGTTATTATTCATCTCTCTGCTTTCTCCTTCCAAAATTCTGGCTTTTCTTTTTTCCTGTTTTTTCCGTCTTTGTGGATTTATCTTTTAAAAATAGATTGCTTTACTGTATATAGGGTTTTGGGAGAGTGAAATTAGATACATGAATTTAGTCTACCATCTTAAACGTAAATTCCCTTTCATATATTTCAGTGGGTTTATTTTAAGGTAAATAATTGCTAGTTTGTTACCTTTGGTGTTTGCTAAGTTTCAGTAAATAAATAAATAGATAAAATTTTCATGATTTAATCTTAGCTGTAGAAAGCAGTTATCAGATTGTTATAGAATTGACCTTAAACATTGACCTAATATTATTGAAAACAAATACACTGCTCGTGGTATTATAGAAATATGCATAATACTTAAAAGATTGAAGAAAAGTGTTAACAATTTATTGTTAAATGTATTTGATAACTTTTTTTCCCCTAAAGCACAGCGTAAAGCATATACAGCTTGAAAAGTTTTGATTACCATGGTTTTAAAACAGCATTCTTCTCTAAGAACTGAGCTTTTGTATGCATTACTTAGTTTCATTGTTTACTTCATTTGGTGAAAAATTTGTTGAACACCTATTACGTACCATGCTAAGGATGCAGCTGTTAATAAGAGTCTTAGATAAGGAGAATATAGTCTAGCAAGGAAACAGACATTAAAAGAACCAATTAAAATGAAGCATAATGTTAACGTACAGGAGCATGTATAACTGTGGGAATTCCCTAAGAAAGTGATGGTTATAATAAATCCTGAGGGCTTCCCTGGTGGCGCAGTGGTTAAGAATCCACCTGCCAATGCAGGGGACACGGGTTCGAGCCCTGGTCCGGGAAGATCCCACATGCCACCGAGCAACTAAGCCCGTGAGCCACAACTACTGAGCCTGCGCTCTAGAGCCCACGAGCCACAACTACTGAGCCCTTGCACCACAACTACTGAAGCCCACGTGCCTAGAGCCCGTGCTCCACAACAAGAGAAGCCACCACAATGAGAAGCCCGCGCACCGCAATGAAGAGTAGCCCCTACTCGCCGCAGCTAGAGAAAGCCTGCGCGCAGCAACAAAGACCCAACGCAGCCAAAAAAAAAAAAAAAAAAATCCTGAAAGATGGGTAGGTGGAAGGTGGCAGAGGTGGGGAGGCAGTGGAGAGGGAGCTTGATGTGCTCAGGGAGCTGAACGTAGCTTGCATGGTGGCAGTGAGATAAAGCTGGGGAGTTCACAGGACACTGTTACAATGGGCCTTACGATTTGAATTTCATTTTGAGGCCACTAGGAAGGCATTAAAGGATTTTTGAGCAGAAAATTGATACTTTTCAATTGATAAATTGATATTTATAGAAACATCATTTAGGCTGCAATTTAAAGAACTGATTGGAGAGGAAGTTAAGCATGGAGGCAAGGAAGAACAGGAGGGGGGGAATGCAGTAAGTCACGATTGGACTGAGGTGGTAGTTGAGAGAAATAAAATGCCCTTGGGAGATATTGAGGAGTCCTGATTGAAGGAGAAAAGAAATTAGGAATTGTCAAGGCTGTCTCCTAGGAACCTGGCTCCTGCATGGTACGTTTCCATGTCTTCATGATGATAGGTAAATCCTGGGAAAGGGAGAAGGTTCATCTTAAATTAGTAGTTCAATTTTGTATATAAAGTTTTCAGTAACTAGGTAATATCTAATTACAGATGAGTTGGAGCTCAGGAGAGTTCTAGGCTAGAGAGACAGCCTTGGGGTCCTGGACCTGAAGACATAATTAAAAGCAAGGGAATGATAGGTTAAATGCAGATTGATTTGTAATTGTCTTTGGGAGCATTCTCTGTGTGTTTCCCCTTCCCTGATTCTTATGTTTCATTTCCTGAGAACATTGCACTGATTAGCATGAGTTCTGCAGCCCTTAGGGGGCCTTTTCTGTCTCTATACTTTCCCTGTCAACCGGGATGCATGATTAGAATGGCTCGGCAGCCACTTTGCTTTGTATTTCCTGTTACATAGGAATTGTGTATTTGATAGCTTTTTCAATTTTATCTGTACATTTACTTTTTTCCAGAAGGAGAACTTATGGATTGTGATGCAAAATCAGAATCTAGTCCTGAACGGGAAGCTGTGGATGATGAAACTAAGGGAGTAGAAGGAACAGAGGGTGTCAAAAAGAGAAAAAGGAAACCATACAGACCAGGTATAGTGCCTGAGCTAGACATCTTAGTATAATCAAAACTTATTTATATTTTAAGAAAAATATAATATTGAGGGCTTCCAATATAATGAAATAATCAGGATGAAATATAACTTCTTAAGAACTCTCTAAGCTGAAACTTAGAGAGTTTTTTAGGCTGCGCTGTGCGGCCTGCGGATCTCAGTTCTCCGACCAGGGATCGAACCTGGGCCCTGCTGCATTGGGAGCGCAGGGTCTTAACCACTGGACTGCTCGGGAAGTCCCCAGAACTTGTAGGCTTTTTTAGGCAGTTATTAATGTCTGTTTACCAGTGAATGAGGTAGTATATTGAATCAGTTCAATCTTTATTCTTCTGATTGTTTATATTTTATTGATAAGAGTGATCTAAATACCTTTTGATGCGTAAGGAAGAACTTTGTGTTTGTTTTCTGCTAGACCTTAAAAGGTAACCTTCCTTACAGATGAGCCACATTTATAACAGGGGCCTAGTTTAGCTTCGTCCAAATCACTGTATGAAAATGATTTCATTTCTTCGTGATTATGAGGCTTATAAGTGCGCTTACTTTTTTAGACACTGCCAAATTCCTTCCAGGAACTTATAGTTAAATGTTGGGGTTTTTTTGTTTTTTCTTTTTCTGCCTTACATGGAAGTCATCCATGTAAGGGACCCATTTGAGGGGCCCATTAGGTCACAAAGTATATTGTTAGACAACTATCATATGACAGAAGCTGTTAGTGTTACAATGTGTCAGGCACTATTCTCAGCACTTACATCTGTTTATTTAGTGCTTATCACATGTGTATAGGAGATAATATACATTATCCCTTTTTCACCAGTGAGGTAACTGAACCAATGAAAAGTTAAATAACCTGCCCAAAGTCTAGTAGTAACCAGAATTACACAGTTTGACTCTAGATTCCGTGCTCTTACTACAGAGCTCATGTCTAAGAACTTTAGGAATAACTAGACACATTAGCCCAGAAGTCATGTTGATTTTTGTTTGGATCATCTAGTTTAGTTTGTATCTTGTATCTGTTCTCCCTCAGCTTACATACAAATAATTTGAATGATGATCTATGAGTTACTAACATTAAGGGAACAAGCATAATTTACTATAATGTTTACCCTGACATCATTTAGGAGAAGAAATACATGCAGTCTTCTGTACTTTAATGAATTTGTATTCCTATTTGGTTAGTAATGAGGTTAACAATAACTTTGATCTCTTTTATTTGCTTATTTCCAAACTCTTGTATTTTGCATTAAAATGAGATTATTGATTTAAGTTAACCCATATTGAATTTGGGAAATGCCTCACTGTTTAAGCAGTTGCACCCTACTTACTGTGGAATTACAGGGAGAAATTAGTAGTTATTTACAAGATTACCTAATTTCTGTTTTGGATAGGTATTGGTGGATTTATGGTACGACAAAGAAGTCGAACTGGGCAAGGAAAAACCAAAAGATCTGTGATCAGAAAAGATTCCTCAGGCTCCATTTCTGAGCAGTTACCTAGCAGAGATGATGGTATGGTACTGATTTTGTTTGATTTAACCCTCTTATCTTGATATCCCCATCGAAAAGAACTACCCTAAATAATGTTACAATGACAACCTTATTGCTTCTTAGTGATGAAAGGATTTGAGTGCCTGTAAAGTTCATATCTGCAATATAGAAATTAGGTTTGATAAGAAAATTATTTAAATCCAATCAATTATATTGCTTTGAGATGACTTTAACAAGGTTTCCCCCACCCCCCCTTACCCTCTCTTATGTTAAACATAAACAGTTTAGGGACTGAATCACATAGTTATGTCTGGTACCTTCTGGCCATCTCACAAAAGGCCTTTCTTTGCCTGCATTAGCTGCTTGGCATAAAATTGGAAACTTTTTAGACTATGTAGTTGAAAGTGACAGCGTACCCCAATAATTTATAACTTGTATAGTGTTTTAGAAATATATCTTCCAATTATTAGTCTGTCATTGTTACTTAGAGTTTCAAAGAAAGCTAAATCATTGCTTAAGTCATAGCTTAAGAATTGGTCCTAATGAAGACTTTGCAATCAGTATGGTCATGATCTGTACACCTCCTGTATTTTAAATATTTTATATAGACTCTGAAGAAAAAAGATGTTTTTATCATATTCTTTGAATAGAGTTCTTTTATTACTATGTGATAGGGTTTTGGCCTGTGAATGAATTTCAGAAAAATTGCTGCACATTTTTAAAAGGAAGCACCATAATGGTTTTAAAGAAGTTTCTAATATGACTTAACATGGCTGTAATAAGCCCCAGTTAAGAAATGTGATATGTTCAATGAAACTATTTTTTTGTTTTCCATCTTTGTCTCTATTTTGTCTTCTATATAATTTTAGTTTTATCATTTAGTTCAGTATTTTTCATTTGTGTCATCCAGTGTCATCCACTGAGTTTTTAATTTATTATGCATTTATCCTTTTCTAAACTACTTTTTTGATATTTTAACACTTTGTAGCTTCTTTTTACAGCTTATTCCTCTCAGTTTCAGTTGATTTAGAATATAATATTTCTAAAACCTTTGCATATCTGATTCTACTCTGTATCTCCTGGCCCTGTCTCCTAGTGCCTCATTTCGTTGTGTTTATGGTGTGAGATAGATACATATACATTAAACAGCAACAAAACTTCTTTTAAACTGTGAGCTCATATTCTTTAGAACATTCTCTGAACTTTTTGAGGACTGAAGTGAAGGTTGGCTACTTCAGAGAATATTTGTTGCCAGGAACATGAGGTGCTACTCCCCTAGGACTCCTTTAAGCTAAATTCTTAGCTTGAAGTTTTTTGGTCCACCTATGTTAAATAAATTCAGATTTCTTACATATCAGGGCTGTAATGAGTTTATGAACTCTCAGGGAAGATTTTCATTTTTTGGCCTTTCTACCCAGCACCTTATTCAGTGACAAGATGACAAGCAGTTTTCTTTGCTGTCAAGTTAGGGAGGTGGTGGTGAGTGATGTGTGGAGGACCAGGGGAACGGGGAGGGTGTGTTTCTTGTTAAACCAGCCCTGGTGTGGAGTCCTTCAGGGTCCCACCTTTATACCAGGCAGCTTCTGGTTAATCTCTGCACCTTGGGAAGAGGCTGTAGGCTTTGTCTTCTATTCCCCATTCCTCATAAGGCTCTGAAAACTGGAGTTCAAGGTCACTAGATTTTAGCAGAATTTCAGAGAGGTTTATTTAGTCCTTTGCTTATTTCTGTGGTTCCTATTTTACCTTAATTTTTGGTCTTGGAGAATTCTTTATTTTCTGTTTCGATTACTGCTGTATTTTTAAAAAAATGTTTATCTACTATGTTTAGTGGTTTTCAGTCCACCTATGTAGTCTGGCACCAAAAGTGCCCACATTGATTTTCAGAAGGCGTGTGCCTTTTGCCTGAAGTATGTGAGAGTATCATTTGATTGCTTGCTTACCTGCTTTAAGTGGTGTACTTGTTTCTTTGCTAATTTCATAGTCCAACATTTTGGATTTTTGATTTTAAATTTGAGCATTCATAGCATATTTATGATCATATTCATAGACAGTCATATATTATCACAATATGTATGTACTGCAGATACCTAATTTGCAGTAAATCCCTGAGCTTGGAATTGCTGGATTGAAGGACACACATTTTTTAAAAGACTTTTGTTAGATAGTCCCAATAAACTTTAGCAAAAGGTTGTACCTGCTAAATTCCCTTTAGTAGTGTTCGAGTAGCCATTTATCCATACTCATTAGCATTGAGTATGTATTTTCCTTTTTTTAATCTTTAACAAAATGTCAACATTAAAAAAATCAAGTGTCTGCTTTGTGAATAAGAATATACTCATTAAGAAACAATGGGAAGCATGCTGATAATAAGTAGACATGAAATGAATTTTTTATGATACTTAAAAATTAATAAACTTACTTTGAGGTCTTTTCATGAAAAAGCTCATTTGTCAAGTCATTATGCTGTGTACCTTAAACTTAGTTGTATGTCAGTTATATCTCAATAAAACTGAAAGAAAAAGGAAAAAGCTTGTTTATGTGGAACTGTGTGTATGTTGGTAAGTTATAAAATTACTTCTGGTGGGCTTATCTGAAAATCTTAAATACCACATATTTATAAATGTGACTATTGTTTCAGGCTGGAGTGAGCAGTTACCAGATACTCTAGTTGATGAATCTGTTTCTGTCACTGAAAACACTGAAAAAATAAAGAAGAGATACCGAAAAAGGAAAAATAAGCTTGAAGAAATTTTCCCTGCCTATTTACAAGTAATATTTTGCTTTATATTATATATTTGTTAATGAAAGAAACGTAAAGTGATGTATCGAGTTTTGAAAAATAGTTTTGTTGTTTTTGTACATGTTTTAATCAGTCATCATAAATGCCATTTTGTGCCTTCCAGAAGCCCTTAAAAATTACATTTATCTTCTTTGTGCTTTGATACTTTTTACAAAGTTCTTTTTTTAATCCCAGTTTTTCATTTATAAATTTCATAAGACACACAAGAACTCTTTGGCTGGGAAAAGCTCATTCTTCCAAACCGGTCATGCCTGTGTGCTCTGCAAACGCAAGTCTGGTGGACAGCTTCCTTTGCTAGTACAGGTTACAGTAATTATGTTCACTGAATGATGATGGGTTTTTAGCCGCCAGAATTATAGCTTTTTTTTTTTTAATTTTATTTATTTATTTATGGCTGTGTTGGGTCTTCGTTTCTGTGCGAGGGCTTTCCCCAGTTGCGGCAAGTGGGGGCCACTCCTCATCGCGGTGCGCGGGCCTCTCACCATCGCGGCCTCTCTTGTTGCGGAGCACAGGCTCCAGACGCGCAGGCTCAGTAGTTGTGGCTCACGGGCCCAGTTGCTCCGCGGCATGTGGGATCTTCCCAGACCAGGGCTCGAACCCGTGTCCCCTGCCTTGGCAGGCAGATTCTCAACCACTGCGCCACCAGGGAAGCCCCAGAATTATAGCTTTAATAATATTTACCACTTTTAGAGGCCTAGTGAACCAAAGGTTTAGGCTAAATTGTTTTTGTTTTCTAAAATATACATCAGGAAAATATCCCTCGATGTGAAGAAGTTGTTTGATAGATGTAAATAGAAGTCCTTCTAGTTCATCTTGTAAACATTAAGTCACGGAAGAGTTCAAGGCCATGTGGCCCATTGGAAAGAGCCTCACATCAGAAATAGGACTGAGCTGTAATGGCTGGCTCAGCCGTAGCTCATTCTAGGTCCTTGAGCATGTTATTCATCCTTCCTTGGCCTCTCTTCCTTCATGTGTAGAAATTGAATTGGATCAGACTGTCATTGAGTGTCCATCTGATCTGTCCCTCCCACACAGCTGTGGCCAGCATAGATAGCTCTTCATTGCTTGAGTTGTAATGTTTTTTTTTAACCTTAATTTTCCAATTAGCTATTACTAATTTAATTGGTTTTAAAATGCATTTCCTTTCAACTAACATACAGCTTCCTCAATTTTTTTTTTAGTAATTAGAAGTATAAAATTCAAATACTCATTTGAGTAAAATGTCTTCTTATTTATTAAATAAGACTTTAAAGCATAAGTACCTTAAGTATATAATAATATTTATGAGTGTGAATTTTTGTTAGACAACTAACATCATAAAGGCAGTGTCCATTTTAAAGAGTTCAGTCTTTAAAGTCAGAGTCCTGGGTTTGAATGCCACTCTGCTACCAGTTAGCTATGTGATTTTGTTTTATTTAACATCTCTGTGCCCCAGTTTTCTCATCTATAAAACTGTGGTAATACCTACTGTACAGAAATGTTGAGAGATGAAATAAGAATTGTGGATGTAAAGTGCTTAACTCTGCACCTTACATTTTATGTATCTTTAATAAATGTTTTATTTTCCCTTTATTCCCTTCACATACCCATTCATTCTAGCTTTGTACCTTTTAAAAATATATAACAGTAATTTTATTGTTCAGGAAATAGAACCATTTATTGTTTAGATTATATTTAATTGCATCCTTTGTGTTGTCTCCTATGCCCTTTACCTCCCATCTTAATAGTCCTTCCTGGGAGTATTAAGTAGATGTCATGCCCTCCTCCTCCTCCTGTTGATCGTTCTGTAAAGTGTAATGTACATTTAGGAAGCTTTCTTTAGCTTTTTTTTTTTTTATTTTTTTTTATTTATTTTTTTAATTTTTATGGCTGTGTTGGGTCTTCGTTTCTGTGCGAGGGCTTTCTCTAGTTATGGCAAGTGGGGGCCACTCTTCGTTCCAGTGCGCGGGCCTCTCACTATCGCGGCCTCTCTTGTTGCGGAGTGCAGGCTCAGTAATTGTGGCTCACGGGCCCAGCTGCTCCGCGGCATGTGGGATCTTCCCAGACCAGGGCTCGAACCCGTGTCCCCTGCATTGGCAGGCAGATTCTCAACCACTGCACCACCAGGGAAACCCCTCTTTAGCTTTTTAATGAAAGTATTGATATGAAAACTGACCATTTCATACTTTTGCAAAAGAGCCTTTAAAAATAGTGGATCTGATTACTGCTGTAATCTAAATCTGTTGATCTGGATTGTTTATTTTGGTGTACAGGTGTAATTCCCCTGTTGTACATCAGTAATATATATATATATATATATAGCTTTTTTTGATGTGCAGGAACCTTTTGTGATAGTACTATTTCTTGGACATCTTGTGATAGCAATTGTATTTTTTTTCGCCATTGTTCAGGGGTGGGGTGGGGCATACAGAATACATAGTGATGAAAACCCGCCAGGAATTCAGTAACAGTGTTTTTCTAGCTTTTCTTTATTAATCACAACAGTGTCAAGATAAACTATAAATAATTGTATAATCCACCCAGTAGAAATGGTTACCTGGCCTATTAAGAGCTGGTGGTACCACATGGCCATAGGAACCCCTGTAGCAGATCTGAAGTCTCCAGGTTCTGGTCATCACTGAACATTAAGTCACAAACCAGGTGGAGCCACTCCCTTATGTTAACTGCGGGAAACAAAAAGCCACCGAAGTAGTAAGAATGTAACAGTTTTTGATAAATACCACTAAATTCATCATGGGTCATATTAAGGAAAAATTCTTGCTAATGGTGGTCTCAGATTTCTCAAATTTATACTGAAGGCATTAAATAAATGATCTATAAAGTTCTAAGATGCTTTCCTAATGAGAAAAGCATTGCTAGTATAAGAAACAAATCATCTCCTGCCCAGTGCTCTGTCTTTGTGGGTTTTCAAATTTCTTTTTCATAGTGAAACAACTTCATTTTAAAAAAGTGAAAATTTCAAATCAAATACTCATCACTTCTACCAGACTTCACATACCTCCTCCCCTATCCCTTTTCAAAAGTTAACAGCTTGGTGTTTATCCTTTCAGAACTTTTAAAATAGTTTATTTTTGCATAGTCTTGGTTTGTATTTTATGTTTTGCTGGACATATCACTCAACTTTCTTTTAATATTTTAGAGCTTCTTTTTTTTGACAGCATAGTTCTACATCCTTTTTAAAAACTGATGTATTTTATAGTATGGATATCTATAATTTATTTAGTCATATGCTTTTTGACAGACATTGAGTCTGTTTTCTCTTTTTGGTATTACTAAAAAATGCTGCAGTGAACCTTTTTTGTGTATGTGTCTTTGGCAAAAGGGTATTCAATGTTGGTAGTTACTGCAAAATTGCCCTCCACCAAGAATCCCCTTTCCAGACAGACCACATTATAGAAAATAGAGTTCTGGGGTTGAAGTAAGTGAAGGGGGTCCCTAGTGCTTCCTTTTGTTCTCTTTATTGACACTTGAGAAGTTAGGGGGAGATCTAGAGCTGTAAGGAGCCTAGCTTGAAAGAGTGGTCTCTACAGTAGAGCAAGTATATGGAAATGGAGAAAAGTTAATATGAGTAAATGGATAAAAAGCCAAAGCCTTTAATAGCCGTACATTTTGTACACGTAGTTTGTTTAAAATGACTATAAAAACGCTTTCAGATTTATAGCATGTGATGTCTTTCATGTGGTTGTATGCATCAGTATGAGAAGACTAAATCTATCTGAAGTATATAAATATTAAAGCTGTAGATCAAACCCTTGTGCTATCCTCTGTAGATAATCTATAAATATTAATAATATTCATGAAGTTTTAGTTTTTCTTATAATATGAATTAAGGTGCCATAGTATTATAAATTTATCCATTTTTAAATTTAATTGTAATCTAATCTGGGAGTATCGAATTATTACACTGCAGTTGGTAGAAACATATTTGACAGAATTGTGTGGTTTTATTTGCATAATTTTATTTGATTCTTGTAAAAAAAAACCGAAAAACCTTATTTTTAAAATTCCGATCAATTCTTTATATAAAAGAATTGACAGGCTGTCTCTATAATTATTTATATATTTCTATATTCAATTTTTATATTGTTAAATACTAAGCTTTTCTGTTATTTCTGTCTTCTTATCAAAATGATGACAGAATGATCTGTTCTCATTTTAGAATTTTATAAGTCAATTGTTCTCATATGTGCTTATCTTTATCTAGGAAGCTTTCTTTGGAAAAGATCTTCTAGATACAACTAGACAAAACAAACTAAGTTTAGATAATCTATCAGAAGATACAGCTCAGCTTTCTTACAAAACAAACATGAACACAAATTTCTTGGATCCTTCCTTAGATCCACTACTTAGTTCATCCTCAACGCCGGCAAAACCTGGAACTCACGGTATGTGAAATCAGTGACAAACTTTTCTTTATCGAATTCCATTCATCTTCCTTTTAATCAAACCTTTGAAATGCTTTAGTTTGGCCTCATATGCATTTTAAAAATTAACTTTATTGAAGTACCAGGTGTATAAGATTTATCAAATAAGTTTATCTGTGTAACAACCACTAAATCAACTCTTGTGAGTGGCGAAGGAAAATGTTCGGTTTACAGTTTGCTGAGGGTAAATGTCAGGGAGGATAATTAGGCCATAGTTGCTGAGTTATAAATATAATAATCTTCAACTCAAGGTAGATTTTTGTTAATTACATAGCCCCAGGAAATTCAAAAGAGGAAAAGAGTGCTGTAGCTGAGAACGGGCTGTTCCACTGTGATAATAAAGTGAAATATATTTCAGATCAGCTTCTCACTACTGACAGTTTGGGCCAGATGAACCTTTGTTGGAGGAGGGAGGCTGTCCTGATATTAGCAGCATCTCTGTCCTCATGATGTCATAATGACCAAAATGTCTCCAGATATCGCCAAATGTCCCTGCAAAACTGTCCCCTATTGAGACCCACTGCCCTAGCTATAGTGAATATGGGGACTACTTAGAATCAGAGAAAGGTATGAGAGCTTAATGTTTATTAAGTAATATTAACGTCAGCAAGGCTCTCAGAGTTTAACTAGTTTGGTATCACAAAGTTTTTCCTCCACTTCTGTATTTTTATCTTACTTTCAATTAGAAATTTGATGTTCTTCTGACAGGCTTCCTTCTGCCATTGAATTACATTTGTTACTCATTTAATTTTATAAACTCAATTTGGAAAACAATCTTAGGGCAGTAGCCTTCCACTGAAAGATGACTTTTGATATATTAAGTAGTTACACCTTCATTAACTTACCACTATCCTGGATTGAAATACAGGCTTTCATTTTTTATTTTAACTTCTTGAAATAATTAGAAGCAATCTTATCCCCCTGTTTATTCGAATGCACTGTCCAGCACGGGAGTAAAGGCCATGCTCTTTGTTTAATGTTAGCAGATCATTTTACTTCAGTTCTGTTGTTTTGAGTACTTACCTGCTCTGATCCATGTTAACATGTTGTTAAAATAATGCATAGTGGAAGACTTGTCGGCCCTTCAAAGGATGTCTTACTCTGAAGGGTATCTTATAAAAGTCTTGACTAGCCATTTAAAGACTTACATAGAAGGAAATTGCCCTTGAGTTTTTATAAGGAAGAGAACTGAGGTTGGAAGGAGACATATTGTGACTGGAAAGACATTGCTGTACACTATTTTTTTTTTTTTTTAATATATTTTATTTATTTATTTATTTATTTTTGCTGTGTTGGGTCTTCGTTTCTGTGCGAGGGCTTTCTCTAGTTGTGGCAAGCGGGGGCCACTCTTCATCACGGTGCGTGGGCCTCTCACTGTCGCGGCCTCTCTTGTTGAGGAGCACAGGCTCCAGACGCACAGGCTCAGTAGTTGTGGCTTACGGGCCTAGTTGCTCCGCGGCATGTGGGATCTTCCCAGACCAGGGCACGAACCCGTGTCCCTTGCATTGGCAGGTAGATTCTCAACCACTGCACCACCAGGGAAGCCCTGTACACTATTTTTATTCCTGTTTCCTTTATTTGAAGTTGTTTTTTCCACAAAACTCCTGAAGAGAGAATAGTTTAATGATAAAGCCAAAATGTAGAGGACTAGAATAATAAACATTTCAAAACCTAGGTTAAATATAATGTTCTTTGCAGTCGAACCACTCTCTTGCCTCTATAATGGGAATTCAAAAGTAATAGCTTCCTTTTTTAAAATACTTTATTCAATGTAGTCCATTACATCAGTTTTAATAATTTGTTGATAAGATACAAAATCTCTTCAGGTAGAGGAGAACTTTTAAAACATGGTCTTTTAAAAAACGATGGTTGTAATTTGTTTAGTAGAATTCCTTTGATTTAAAACAAACAAGCCCGCAAACCTTAACCCTGAAACAATTATCCAAAAATTTTTTTCTTTCAAGTGTACTGTTGTCTAGAGAATACATTATTGAAATAATTTTATTTCTTAAAAACTTTACAAATATTTGGGCATACAGAATTTACTTTAGCTCAATTTGAAAAATTATATTTTTATGTATGTATGAATTCTATTTGAGAAGTATATGTTTAATGGGACAAGACTATTTTCATAGAAGTATTTGATCTAGAATCTGGAGTATTTTATGTACTCCCCTCCTCTCTTTTTTTTTTTAAATTTTTAATTGAAGTATAGTTGATTTACAATGCTGTGCCAATGTCTGCCTTACAGCAGAGTGACTCAGCTATACACATATGTATTCTTTTTAAAATATTCTTTTCCATTATGGTTTATCATAGGATTTTGAATATAGTTCTCTGTGCTATACAGTAGGACCTTGTTGTTTATCCATTCTAAATATAAATCCTTTTTTTTTCTTAAGTAAAAATATAGTCAAAATGGATTTAAAAATTCAGATATCCCTTAACTTAAATGACTAATAAAGTTACTGAAGGCAGCCTAAATATTTTCCTGCTTGATGAGGCCAGAAACCCTTGTAGTTCTCCTTGACTCTTCATTATCTCACATTCCACATCTAATACATCCACAAGTTTGCCTCTGCCTTCAAGTGATATCCCAAAGCCAACCACTCCTAACCTCACCCTCCCACCACAGTTGTGCAGGCTGGTACCGCCTCTCACTTAGGCCGAGGCCTGCTGACTGATCCATCTCTCCTCTTGCCAACATGCCGTAGCCCCTCGTCCACCCCCGTTGGTTCTGCGCCTGGCAACCAGCGTTTCCCTGTAAGATATCAGTCACACCCTCTTCTAGCAACCTTCCAACAACTTCCCATTATACAGTTGACCCCTGAACAACAGGGGTTTGAACTGCGAGGGTCCACTTATATGAGGATTTTTTTCACTGATACGTACAGGAGTCCTACAGTCTCTGGTTGGCTGAATCTGCAGAGGTGGAAATGAGGATAGGGAGGGCCGACCAGAAGTCATATTCGGATTTTTGACTGTGTGGAGGGTTGGTGCCCCTCACCCCCATGTTGTTCAAGGGTCAACTGTACTTTATACTTCAGAATAAAGCTCAGTCTTCGCCTTGACTTTTGTAAAACCATCCATAATCTTGCTTAACTGCCTTTTCAATTTCTTACCACTCTTTCCCTTTATCATTGCAAGCACTGACCCCTTGTCTTGACAAAACTCTTCCTGCTCTGGTCTTTGCATCTGCTTTTCCCTTTGCCTGAGGTACTCTTTCCATCTTAGGGCATATGCTCCCGTAGCTTGTTTAGATTTGTGCTTGGTAACCACCTTTAAAAGGCCTTCCCTGACCACTTTATCTAATATCTAACAGTATTTCCACATCTTATTCTGAATCCTTTTTTCTTTATTGCTTATCATTATAGCACTTACACTGGTGTCATTTATTTACTGTCAAACTCCTCTGAGAAAGTAAGCCCTGGAGGGCATGCACTTTGCTTTAGTCACTTCTGTATTCCCAGTGGCTGGACCAGTGCCTGTTAACATAACCCATAGACATAATTCTGTGGGTACTCAAACATTTTCTTGAATAAATAAGTGAATTAATCAGTGTTAAGGGTAAAGCTGGAAGTAGGCATTTAACTAGATGGTATCTGGTTTATACTTTACAGGGAACTTCTAAGCAGTAGGTTTGCGTTTAATATTTTATTTATCTTCTAGAGTGTTTTCCAGATGTCATTTTTAGCGATGCCACTTTCTTAATTTTTTGCTTTGTTTCTTATAACATTCTATTTCACTTTTATTGCCTATGGGTTTTATTTTAAATTTTATTTTATTAATATACAGTGGTCACAAAAACAAAAGTCTTAATTTTTAATGTTTTGTTATTGAAAATGTTGGAGTGCCTTTTCTATGAAAAATTCCTTACTTTAGAAGTAATAATCTTTTTATGATTCTAGCACTTGCCTCAGTATCTGCTGTATTCTAGATATTTAGTAAATGGTTGGATGAGTGAGTTTTAGAATTTAATGTCTAGGAAAATACTGACACTTTAAAAACATACTTACTATACTTAGGTACTGCTGATGATCCCTTAGCCGACATTTCCGAAGTCTTAAACACAGATGATGACATTCTTGGAATAATTTCAGACGACCTTGCAAAATCAGTTGATCATTCAGGTATATATGAATACTGTTTGCCCAGTGTCTATTTTATGATGTGAGTGAGAGGTATGTGTGTGAAACAAGCTTAGTCTTTTCTCTGAAACTGAAAAAAAAATTTTTCTTTCTTTCTTTTTCTTTCTCCCTCCCTGCCTCCCTCCCTCCCTCCCTCCCTTCCATCCTTCCTTCCTTCCTTCCTTCCTTCCTTCCTTCCTTCCCTCCTTCCCTCCTTCCCTCCCCCCTCCCCTTCCCTCCCCTCCCCTCCCCTCCCCTTCCTTTGTCAAAGAACTCATCATTTTATTTGATCTGCCTTGGCTTTCCAGCTTTAAGAGGGGAAATAGCAAGTTAGTTAATTTCTGCTGTCTGTCTAATTGCATCAGATTTAAGGCCTGTTGCCTTAGAGTCCTGCTGTGCCTGTTTCTTCTCTTGTTTGCACCGTCCCCTGCTCCCGTGGTAATCATCCATTTTATTTGGTTTGGGTCTTGTAGGTCTTGATTTATGCACTTTCCAGGTTGAGAGCTCATCTTGTCCATTTGGTAAGAACCTGAGCAGTGGATGACGGCTGACTAGAAGTAGTCTTTTTTTTTTTTAAATAGTGATTTCAGCTGAAACAACCTGTAGGTGCATGTGTATTTGTTATAGTGCTAATTTGTCACTAATCCAACTTTGCTTTTCCCTTTGTGCGTGCAGCTAAAGCATGGTACAACTGTACTGTGCTTTGGATGACTTTCTCTGTAGTGTTCGTTTTTTTTTTTTAATGAATGGTTTTATTCATGTTAATATGTAATTTATAAGATTACCCAAATATTATAGAGTTAGTTCCTATAAGAGCAGATAAGTTCCAGATAAGAGCAGATGAAATTTTACTTTTTGATAGCAGTAATATTGAGGAAGCATGGTAAAGTAGATAAACCAGTTTTAAATGTGACTTTTGCTTAAAAACCAATTTATATGAGATAAAGCATGTAATAAACATAATCTGTATATTGTTTTTGACTACAGAATATTTCAAAAATATGATCTGTAGTTGAAATTATTCACAAAAGGATAATTTTTACAAGGCATTAAGAATTTTAGAGCTTTTCATTAATTTGTGTGAAACTTGTTTCACAAACTGCATATGATAAGTTGAACCATACATTTGAAACACTATCTTCTAAGTTTAAGCAGTTAATTGTATATTGATTCTTCTTAGAGGGTCCTGTCTTAATAATCTGCTGCTTATTTTTTTGGTGGAAATTAGCACTTTAGAACCAGATGTGTTCTTTTGTTTCTCAGGGAATGTGTTTGCACTGATTAAACTATAACTTTAAGCGGCACCCAAGTTTATAGATACATTGTGCCTAATTTTTACCGATTGACTCTCCAGATTGATGTAGGAATCCAGATTAATTCAGAATTACAGGCTTTTCATTGCTCTGTTTTAATCATATTGTTGTGTCTTAATGCAGGTAAAGAGTGTAGTGCATTTTGCGTGAGTATTCAGAATTCACTTTCTAATATGCATGCATTGCTCCTCTAGCTGGAATAGACATTGGTGCCGGCGCTGATGATCCTTCCTCTTTGCCTCAGCCAAGTGTCAGTCAGAGTTCACGACCATTAAGTGAAGAGCAGCTCGATGGCATCCTCAGCCCTGAACTAGACAAAATGGTCACAGATGGTAAAATATTTGCCCTACATCTAGGCTTTCTAAAAGACATGAGTAAATATGATTTTCAAAGATTTCTGCATGCTTATTTACAATTTAACTTCTCTTCTGATAATTTTATGTCAAATGCTGTTTTGTATCCGTATATTGAAATGATAGTTGTTAATATTTCCACCTCTTTATTTTATCCTAGGAGCAATTCTTGGAAAGTTGTATAAAATTCCAGGTATTTGTGTTTTGATTTTTTAGTTTATAAGAATGGAATTCCCTGTGCTTTGGCTCTGTAGCCCTTTAATCGTACTGTCATTGGAACTATCTCCTAGAGCTTGGAGGAAAGGATGTGGAGGACTTGTTTACCGCTGTGCTTAGTCCTGCAGCCACGCAGGCAGCGCCCGTACCACACCCCCCTGCGCCTCAGCTGCTGCCTGTGCACGCTCAGGGTACGTCGCCTCTCGAAAAGCGTCGTAAGTGTGGCCCCTCAGTCACCACGCACACACACTCCCGGCAGAAAGCCCTCTTTCGTGCCGATGGAAGAGTACTGATCTCTGAATTTCCCTCAGTTACACACCTACCTCCCTGACATCCCCTGGAAATCGGCGATTCTGTTTATGGCCAGAACTCTTCTGCTCACTTGATCTGCAGCGCCACTATTAACAGTGCCTGCCTGCCTTCTTCCCGTCCCCCAGTCCTAGTCGCAGCTCACTTATACTCAGTCCTTCCTGCAGAGATGTTTGGAGAACTGCTCCCCCCTCACCTGGCTGCCTTAGACTCATCCATCTGGTCTCAGTTTCACTGTCATTTCCTCAGTGGTTAGCAAATCACCACCTCCACACCTGCCCCATGCTTTTCATTGGTAGCATGTGGTGCAGATATAAATGACTGTTTGGGTGATTCTGGTTTTCCCTTTAGATGGTGAGCTCCCTGAAGGCTTGGGTCACATCTGTCTTCACCACTGTATCCCTTACCACAGAATATGTCCTTAGTACATACTTTCAGAGTAAATCAGTGGCCTTTCTACCACTGTCGACTATGAAATTCCTAATTCTGTGGAAATTTGCCTATTTTGTTTAATCCACTTTCTTCTGCCTATTTGTAACTACTTGCAAAACAAGTTTAAGGCTTTCCTTTCTCCCTCTGCCTGGAGAGCTAAAATCTGATAGGCTAGAATTAAAATTTGTGGGAGTAGGTAGGTAAGGTGGTAGTGCTGCAGGTCTGGGAATCTCCTATAGAAGGGAGATGGTGGTGTGTATTCTTTTTTTTTTTAATTTTATTTATTTATTTATTTATTATTTATGGCTGTGTTGGGTCTTCGTTTCTGTGTGAGGGCTTTCTCTAGTTGTGGCAAGCGGGGGCCACTCTTCATCGCGGTGCGTGGGCCTCTCATTATTGCGGCCTCTCTTGTTGCGGAGCACAGGCTCCAGACGCGCAGGCTCAGTAATTGTGGCTCACGGGCCTAGCTGCTCCGTGGCACGTGGGATCCTCCCAGACCAGGGCTCGAACCCGTGTCCCCTGTACTGGCAGGCAGACTCCCAACCACTGCGCCACCAGGGAAGCCCCGGTGGTGTGTATTCTTGATGATTTGAATATTGGGTCATTTCTCTATATCCTGTTGTCACTGCTTCATGATTATATACTGAATTGAATAATTTATAATGATACTTTTATAAGCTCATACACCGTTTGTGTGTAAGTGCTGAAATGTGCAAATAATTTAATGTTATCTTTACTACCAACTTTGTGTATACATGAAAAATTCTATAATGCACGTAATTGAAAAATTTTAGTTTCTACCAGTTTAGCCTCTAAACGTAAATTTACCTCGAGTTTTGCTATAGACTAAACATGTGATTTACATTTGGGTAAAGCAGGCCCATCGTAAGTGCTTCTTGCCTTAATTGTCCCCGTATGCTGTCTTCATGATTAAGAACTCTTCAATATTTCTCTTCTCAACATATACAAAAAACTATCTCCATGTTTTCTGAAACTAAAAGTATGTATTTCAGAAATCAAGGCATTTAAAGATGTATTCCTTTATAAAAGGTTTTATGATCATTGTTTAAATCATTTCACTGTGCAGTCTCATTTTTAATAAGGTTTTGCAGGTTGGGGGCAGCTGATTTTTTTTTTTTTTTTTTTTTTACCCGAAATATGTTTATTGGGATGGCTTCCCATTCATCTTGATTCCAGCAGCTTTTAGTGCTGCTTCCGTCTGGAGGAGCAGCCTTCTGTAAGCCTTGCTTTTCCTCCTGTAGGCTGGCAGAGGACAGTAGAGCAGCCAACACACAAAACTACTGTTTGTGCATGGCTAAAGACGGTGGTGATTTTATAGCATCCTGGGCATTTCACATCCATGAAATAGGAATTGGGGCTCTGCACCAGGCGCTTCTTGTGTTTCCTCTTCTCTTCTGGAGAGGGATGAAGGAGATCCTTTGCGAGAGGCATGTTCTCGTGGGGAGGTCATCACCGTCGGAAAGGTGGGGTTGATTTTTTTGTGTGTGTAGGAGTCGCTGAGATTTCAGCATTCATGTTTGAAAGAATAATAATTTAAGGATAAAGCATGATCAGGTCACATGCAGGGAGACCACACAGATATTCAAGAATGGCAACTCTAACATTTTCCAGAGCAAAGAAAGAGAGGTAAGTGGGCAGTGTTTAAGAAGGCAGAACAAAAAGTACACATGGGACTGAATTGTGTCTAGACAGCTAGGCATTGGCAGTTGGCCGTTTTTTCTCCAGGTTTCTGAGAGGCACTGGAGACCTCACACCAGTGAAATGACCTGATGAGTTACATGTTTTGGCAGAGTAGCTCTGATGTCAATATTGGAAATGGATTTGAGAAAGGAAGAGTTGTACTAATGAGTTTATTGCAGTTGGGACTGAGTTAGAATTTGGGCTCCATTTAAATATGTCTGCAGTGCTAATTGAAAGGAGGAAATGGATTTGAGAGACAGTGATGTTAGAATAAGTAGGATAGTGCTACCAAATGGATGTAAGATGTGAGGAAAAAGGAAATAAATTGAACTATACTATATATAAGCCAGGCTTGCCTAGAGGATAACCGGTCATGCTGTAAACTAGAAACATGGAACAAAGAAACGCGCACGTGTGTGCATGTGTGCGTGTGTGTGTGTGTTGTAGGGGGAGGGTAGTGGAGATGTAATGAATTTAGTTTTAGGCCATTTTTAGTTAGAAATGGGACATATTGTTCTGACTTACAGGCAGTTGCAATTGTTCAAGGCTATAGATGAAAATTTAGGAATTGTCTGTGTAGTGGTTGGAAGGGTGAGGTTTCTTAAGAGAATATACTGCCAGTAGAGTACAGAATCTTGAAGAACTCTTTTTAATTAAATAATGAGTTATATGCTTAAGTCAACTGATTTATATTAGGTATGCAATTATACACTCCTTTCCCCTTTTTAAGCATTAGGTGGAAGTGAAAAAAACTGAGAGATGGAGACACTGAGTGAGAGGTATAGGATCTTAGCAGTGACGATCATCAGACAGGTTGTAGGGTCAAGTAGGATGAAAGGTGTTGTTTCACTGGATGATAAGATTGTTGTGATCTTCAGTGGAACAACTTAGTAGGAGCGATGAGGAGAAGGGCAGAGTGTGATGTGTTGACAGTTTTACAGAAGGTCAGGAAGGAAAGCGGAGAAGGGAAATTTCAAGAAGATTGAGACAGTAACTTGAAATCACTTTAGGTGAAAGTTACATGAAGTGACTTTGCAATTCTTACCATGGTTCATGCCTTGAAAAAGATACTAGTATGACCAGGTATGGTAGACTTGAGAGAATGGGAAAAAGACCACTTCCTAATTAAAATAATAACAAAGGGAAAATGCTTTGCATTTATTTACGTGTACTTAAGTTATTTAATTTCTCTGGGTCTTTTTGCGTAAATGGAACTACGCGTAATAACCCATTTCATGGCATGGTTGTGAGGACCAAAGAGTTAATTAACACACGTAAAGGTTTTAGAACAGTGCCAGGCATATACTAAATTACTAATGAGTAATAGCTATTGTTATTATGTAAGGTTTCAGTATAGTCGTATTGCAGTTACAGTAGTCAGTGCTGATAGCTCCAGGATAGATCACATTCTCACTACCAGGAAGGGAGCTTTTCTTTATCCTATCTACATGAAAAGCATTTGATATTTTTCAATAAAATATATTCCTTAGTGGAACCTACTTTTCTCTAAAGTTAAAAATAGAAGTAGCATTCTACTTGGAATAAATGCAGAAATCTTGCTTCTTAATCCGATCCTTGGAGTGAACTTAAGTGTCCTGAGACACTTGTTGTGGAGTCCAGATCCAGTGGGCCCAGCTCTGCCGTTCTGCAGGAGAAGCCCTAACCTGGAAGTCAGATGGTTCCAGGACCACTGTCCTTGAGACAAAGCCTGAAAAGCTGCGGGCAGTCAGCCCCAGTGTCCTCAGACAAACTTGAGAGTTGTAACTGAGGGTCTGGTTTGGCTGAAAGGACATTATGTAGTGTAGAACGTTATGTGGGCAAGACACTTATCTTCATTATTTTTTCTAATAGCTTGGCAAGTGATCGGGTTAGGAGTTCTCTGTCACTATACCAGGTGTGCCAAGTATTAACCAACTTTGTAACTGATTTTCATTTGTATAATTAACTGGCGATGCGGTTGTGGATCTCCTAGGGTTGTTCTGAGTGTTATAACGTAAGTAGAGGCCATGTATTTATTATGTCTTTAAATTGGAAGGGTTTTCTCCCCACCTTCCAGTTTTATTGAGATATAGTTGACATACAGCACTGCATAGTTTAGGGTGTACAGCATAGTGATTTGACATACATCGTGAAATGATTACCACTGTAAGTTTATGGAAGGGTTTTTTGAAGGTACACCAAAAAAAGGTGTTTTTTTTGTTTTGTTTTTTGCTGGAAACCTGCTTGGTTAAGGACAGTTGGCTTATTTCCAAATAGTTTAGGAAAACAGATGGTCACAATAAGGGTTGGAGTTATATGCTTGTGGAGAGTTCAGAGAAACACAAGGTGGTCTTATTATGGTTTGCCTAATGTCTATTTAGAAAGAAGACGTGAAGGTACTGGAATGAGAATTAAAATACATTTGGGGGCTGAAACTGCAAGTAATGAAAATTAGGTCAAAAACAGAAATTATTTATTTTTAACAGTAGTCGTCCAGTTTATAATGGTAGATGAAATATTGCTTGTTGTTCCAAACTGCTTTAGAGAAAGTGCCAATTTAAGAATAATAGGTGTTTTTTTCATATAAGGGACATCTGTTTGTAAATTTTGCGTGAAGAAGAGTATTTGATACAACTCACTAGCATTTGTTGAGATTGATTCCTTTTTTAGAGCTCGCATGTACTGCATCCTTACTGCACAGCAGGCACTGTGCTGAAAACTGCATGTGCGGTACGCCAGTTACATTGTAGAACACCTTCGTTTTATAGAAGCAGTGCTTGATTCTGCTTGTCACAAGTAGCAGAATTGAGATTCAAGCTCAGGGCTGTCAGACTCCAAAACACATGCTACTTCCATTACACCATAATGAAGTAAACAGAATTATAGAGTCCATATTTCAAAATTTCATAACCAAGTCACTCTTTAAGCGATATTTTACAGTATAATATTGGGGGAAAATCCTACTTTTAAGTAGTAGTATGCATTTTTATTTAGAAATATTTCCACTGCTTTTTAATTATTTTTTCATAATATGCAAAAATTACTGCTTTCTTCTTTTAAGATGTTTTTTCACGGATGCCACTCATGAATGGCCTTATTGGACCCAGTCCTCATCTCGCACATAATTCTTTGCCTCCTGGAAGTGGACTGGGAACTTTCTCTGCTGTAGCGCAGGCCCCCTACACTGATGCCAGGTATTTAAAAGCCTCCCCTTTCTACGGAAACGTAAATCATTTTTGTTATATGAATGGTTATTAGTCTGAGTGATTGTGCACAGTGTTAGTGTGTTGCACTCATTGTGATCTTTGCTAAAAATCATCAAACATTTTAACTATTTTGTAATAATAATAGGTTTAATGAAATTGTACTTGACCATAGTACTTAGAAAGTTATGTTTATGAAGTAAAGTTGTTTATTTCTTGCCAGGGATAAAAATCCAGCATTTAATCCAATGGCAAGTGACCCTAACGGCTCTTGGACATCATCAGCGCCCACTATGGAAGGAGAAAATGATACAATGTCAAATGCCCAGAGAAGTACACTCAAGTGGGAGAAAGAGGAGGCCCTGGGTGAAATGGCAACAGTAGCACCAGTTCTCTACACAAATATTAATTTCCCCAACCTAAAGGAAGAATTCCCGGGTAAGTCACAGATATATCACTGCTTTACATATGACCAGCTTTCCCACACATGACAGGCTTTTTTTGTTCTTGTCTTAACTATAATAGAGAGCCCGTGTATCACCATTAATTTGTATCTAGTGTGACTCTGCACAATGTGAAGATTCCCTAGATATCCAGAAACATCTTGCCTTTTCTTCATCCTAAGCCCTGTACCGATTTGCATATTTCCCAGAAGTTAATTTCAATTAATGAAGTGATTCCAGCTCCTAGCAGTCTTTTCAAATACATGGAAGTCAGTGTTGTGTTATACGTGTAATTGTACGAGAAAATTCCTAGAATAAAAAGCTTGTCATTTAATCAGAAGTATTATGTTAGGCTAAATCAGACTCCACTCCACTCTAAGTATTGTTCACATTGAAACTAACTCAGAATTATTTCCCCTTCTTCCCAACTTCCCAGCCCATTTGAAAAAAGCAGATGGTACAGTGGTACCATTTTTGAAAATTCTCATTAGCAAGAGGATGAAACATTTGGATTAATGTCACTTACAGAGTATTTGTAAGCAAATGCTCATTTAGGATCTTGAGTTCATGTTGCAAGACAAACTAGGATTTGAAAAGGCCCCTTCAGCTTTGTCTTGCAATAGTCTCCCAGCTGTCATATGGCTCTTGTAAATTACTAGGGGAGTACTTAAAAGTGGGTTTCTTATGGATGACCCTGTCTTTTTAGGTTTGGCCTTTTTGGTTTGGCCGCCTTGTAGTGCTTTATTTATTATGCATAGAAATAAATGCTACCTTATCTAACAAGAGAAATCAGTGGTTTAATGCAGGGCTGTCTGTTAAAGCAGTATACACATTCCTTAAGGGTTTTTTTGTTTTTTTTTTTTTAAACCACATTTTTATTTGCTGCTTAGAGATGAGTATATCTGGTTCTATTAAGTCACTTAGTGTCAGTGTAAAAATTGTCCTTAGATTGAAGCTGTAGGTTTCCTTTTTTTAAAGTAATTTTCTTTAATAGATGTACTGTGTGATTCTAGAACCTCATGAAATACCATGTTAAGGCTGTTGGTCTGCAGCTGATTTCCATTTTCACTGGCTGTTTCGAAGCTTTCTTTTTATAAATATGGACAAAAGCATTTCTACATTTATTGCTAACTGTTGATCTCACCCAGATTTCATTTTGTGTACTGTCCTCATGCTGAGTTTCATAGAAGTGGCTTGAAATCATTGCTTTTCCCTGTCTTCGTTGTGCACAAGTGCTGATGAGATGCTTATTTTTAATAATGATTACTTCCTTTTGGTCAACTTGATAGGCTTCTCTTGAGTACAGATGTTTTCCAAAACTTTTAGCTTTGGTCCTGGTAGCATCTTACATGGTTGAGGGAATTTATTATGTTTGGCTTAACTTTATCTTGGCTGCTTAGAACTTTGATTTAGAAACTTCCCAACTCCACAGGTGAGATTGTTAATGAGGCAGCACTCCATTCAGAAATATGTTTGGTCTGCTGTACAGACCAAACATATACTGTACTTTATACTGTACAAAGAACTAAATACAGGACTATTCATTTATGAAAATATGGGCAGAATAAGTTTAACTGTTAGCAGTTTATCAACCTTTTGATTAAGACGCACCATTACCGTGGCTCTGTGAATGTGTCTACTGTGTTCTTTTGTTGCAGACTGGACTACTAGAGTGAAGCAGATTGCCAAGCTGTGGAGAAAAGCAAGCTCGCAGGAAAGAGCACCATACGTGGTATTTAAAAAAACGCCTATGTATCATGCCTTCAGACACAATATGTGAATCTTATTATTGTTGTCTTAGGTTAATAAAAAGATTTCCCATTCCAAAAAACATACGTAAAATACTTGTACAACTAATAAACAGCTCTGTTTTATAGTGTTTTCCTAACTCATGATGTCTTAATATAGAGGGTGACATTTTCATAAGCTGGTTAATAGAACCAGTATGTTGAAGATTGAAATCACTTATCCTAGGAGCATGTTTAATTCATTTCACTTTTAAATTGTTTTATCTGTTCGAAAGAGTACTACATTTTGCAGCCACATTAATGTGCCTCAGTTTCTTCCACAATAAGCTCTTTTTGTATTAGGTTTAGTAGAGAATCTTGAAAGGGGTATACCTGGACACCTTTAAGGACCTTTTGAAACATGGACTTGGCCAGGAATTATTAGGGTATTTTATAAGATTCACAGTTCAGATGGTGATTTATTTTCTCCCAAAGAGCCAAATTAAGATTGTCAACTGGATCCAAAGCCTTGGTTTCATTTGAAAGCATATTATATCTGCATTATCGTTTTGAAAAATACATGCACTTATTTTCTACTTTAATCTTCAGCAGGCATACTGTCAGTGATAATGACTGCTTGGATAAAGCAAAAAATTTGGGTGGGGGAACGTGCTGATGATGCTTTGTTTTGTTTTATTACCTTGACTGGCAGAGGTAATGGCAGGATATTTTTAATATTGCTAAATGATTTTTCTTTTTTTAACGTTAAGCTTCAGATTCCAGATTTTAGATTTGGAGGATTGATTTGGCATTTTCCTTTTCTCTAAATTGAGAGAGATATTAATCGTTCCATTTTTGAAGAGTCTGTTAACGAAAATTAGGATTGAAAATATTAGATAACACCTGGGTTCTCTAGCCTGGTTCAGATAGAGAGATGGAAATAGGTCTTCAGTTGAAACTTGCCTTATAAAAGGGAAAAGTGGGGTAGTGTCCAGATCTTTTCACACAAGAGGCTGTAAGTTCTCAAGATTCATATTTCAACTGTTTTCAACTATTTAACCCAACTTTTTCTTGCTTTTGTATGATAAAGTTTGTCATAGTTTTATTTAATTTTAACATATACTGGGAGATAATTTTCTTCTCCTTTTCTCAAAGCAAAAAGCCAGAGATAACAGAGCTGCTTTACGCATTAATAAAGTACAGATGTCAAATGATTCCATGAAAAGGCAGCAACAGCAAGACAGCATCGATCCCAGCTCTCGTATTGATTCAGATCTTTTTAAAGATCCACTAAAGCAGAGAGAATCGGAACATGAACAGGAATGGAAATTCAGACAGGTGTGTGTTTCTGTTTCTTTAAGAATTGGCTTTTTAGGACTTCCCTAGTGGTGCAGTGGTTAAGAATCTGCCTGCCAGTGCAGGGGACATGGGTTCGAGCCCTGGTCCGGGAAGATCCCACATGCCATGGAGCAACTAAGCCCATGCACCACAACTACTGAGACTGCACTCTAGAGCCCGCGAGCCACAACTACTGAGCCCGCGTGCCGCAACTACTGAAGCCCACGTGCCTAGAGCCCGTGCTCCGCAACAAGAGGAGCCACCGCAGTGAGAAGCCCGCGCACCGCAATGAAGAGTAGCCCCCCCTCGCCGCAACTAGAGAAAGCCCGCCCAGCAACGAAGACCCAACGCGGCCAAAAATAAAAAGATAAATTAATTAATTAATTAATTAAAAAAAAAAGAATTTGCTTTTTAAAATTGAATTTTTGCTTTTTGAGAAAAGAGCTATTTATGATATAGTTTCAGCTGTAGTTCTGACTAGAATATAAAAATTTGATTTAAAATAGACTTTCCTTTCTCAATAAAATATATTTAAGTTGATTTGGGGAAGTTTTAGTAAATATTATAAACAATATTGCCGTAGACATTCGGTACACTCTGATGAATGATAGTCTCTCCTCTTGAGGAATTTATAATAGGGGAGCCATCTGGAAACTGATGATGTCAAACAAATAAATTTTCTGTTGCTGTCCCCCCCTGCCCCGTGACAGCTGTGTTCTTCCTTAGCCACATGACTGTGTTTTCTTTCCTGTTTCAACAGCAAATGCGCCAGAAAAGCAAGCAGCAGGCGAAAATGGAAGCCACCCAGAAGCTGGAGCAGGTGAAGAGCGAACAGCAGCAGCAGCAGCAGCAGCTCGGCGCTCAGCCTCCTCCGGGCCAGCCCGGCCCAGACGCGCCCAGCGCGGGGGTCCACAGCCCCGGGACCCCGCAGCCTGGCCCTGCAAGCGTGTCTCCTGCGCAGCCCTTCCCTAAGGACCTGTTTGCAAAGCCGCTGCCCGGCACCCCCGCTGCCGCGCCACCAGATGACGTGTTTGTGAAACCACAGGTGCCACCTCCTCCTCCGGCGCCGTCCCGGGTCTCCGTCCCGGAGAGTCTGTCGCAGGCGCAGGCTTCTCAGCCGCCTTCCCCACAGATGTTTTCCCCCGGACCTTCTAACTCCCGGCCGCCATCTCCAGTGGATCCTTATGCGAAAATGGTTGGTACCCCAAGACCACCTCCTGGGGGCCATGGTTTTTCCAGAAGAAATTCTGCACTGGTGGAAAACTGTGCACCTTTATCATCCGTATCGAGGCCCACTCAAATGAGCGAGACAACAGCAAACAGGCCGTCCCCAGTCAGAGATTTATGTTCTTCCTCCGCAGCAAGTAGTGACCCCTATGCAAAGCCTCCAGACACACCTAGGCCTGTGATGACAGATCCGTTTCCCAAACCCTTAGGCCTGCCCCGGTCACCTGTAGTTTCTGAACAAACTGCAAAAGGTCCTCTAGCGTCTGGAACCAGTGACCACTTTACTAAACCATCTCCTAGGGCAGACGCGTTTCAGAGACAACGGATACCTGATCCATATGCTCGACCCTTGTTGACACCTGCACCTCTTGATAGTGGCCCCGGACCTTTTAAAGCTCCAATGCAGCCGCCTCCATCCTCCCAGGACCCTTATGGGTCAGTGTCACAGGCACCAAGGCGATTGTCTGTCGACCCTTATGAAAGGCCTGCTTTGACACCACGACCTATAGATAACTTTTCTCATAACCAGTCAAGTGATCCATATAGCCAGCCTCCCCTCACCCCACATCCGGCAGTGAATGAATCTTTTACTCATCCTTCAAGGGCTTTTTCCCAGCCTGGAGCCATATCAAGGCCAACATCTCAGGACCCATATTCCCAACCTCCAGGAACTCCACGACCTGTTGTAGATTCCTATTCCCAACCCCCAGGAACATCTCGCTCCAATCCAGACCCCTATTCTCAACCTCCTGGAACTCCCCGGCCCACCACCATTGATCCGTATAGTCAGCAGGCACCGACCCCAAGGCCGTCTGCGCAAACAGACTTGTTTGTTACGTCTGCAGCTAATCAGAGACGCTCTGATCCACGGGCTCACCCTCCTGGAACGCCGAGACCTGGAATTTCTGTTCCGTACCCCCAACCACCAGCAATACCAAGGCCAAGGATTTCAGAGGGTTTTACTAGGTCCTCAATGACAAGACCAGTCCTCATGCCAAATCAGGACCCTTTCCTGCAGGCAGCACAAAATCGAGGGGCACCCTTCCCTGGCCCTTTGGTAAGGCCACCTGATGCGCGTTCCCAGACACCCAGGCCACCTGGACCTGGTCTTCCAGACACTTTTAGCCGTGTCTCCCCATCTGCCCCTCGTGAGCCCTATGATCAGCCTCCCACGACTCCGAGATCTCAGTCTGACTCTTTCGGAACAAGTCAGGTTGCCCATGATGTCGCTGATCAGCCACGGCCTAGATCAGAGGGGAGCTTCAGCGCACCTTCCAACTCACCCATGAATTCTCAAGGCCAGCAGTTCTCTGGTGTGTCCCAGCTTCCTGGACCTGTACCGACCTCAGGAGTCACCGATACACAGAGCACTGTAAACATGTCTCAAGCAGATACAGAGAAATTGAGACAGGTAAACAGGTTGGATGTTCTCAGATGTTTTAAATGTATTATTTGAGAAAGCTATTCATTTTATCGAATTGAGTAATTTATATACAGCTGTTAAAGTCGATCTTTTCTGTAGAATTTGTCATACTGCAAAGAAGAAAAATGAAATCAGTAAAATCAACACTGATGAATTGGACTTAATTCTTTTATCTAATTTCAATTTTCATGAGTTGGTAGGGAAATTCTTAAATATGAAAGGTTCAGTTTTGTGATAGTTGTATGGCAAGGAAAAGGACCCAAATCATCACTTTATTTTTTATAACCGATTGAATATTCAAGTGTTAACTAGTGTTTTATCATACTTTGAAATATTACGATATTTTAAACATTACCAAAGTCAAGCATCCGAAGCATTGAGACTTAAAAAGCCATTACTTTTTAAAAAGTCCCGGTCATCTTTTGTTTCTTTTCATTCAGCGACAGAAGTTACGTGAAATCATCCTCCAGCAGCAACAGCAGAAGAAACTGGCAGGTCGACAGGAGAAAGGGTCACAGGACCCAGGAGCAGTGCTGCATCCGGGGCCCCTGCAGCACTGGCAGCCGGAGAGCGTCAGCCGGGCTTTTACTAGGCCTCCACCCCCCTATCCTGGGAGCATCAGCTCTCCCGTTGGCCCTCCTCTAGGGCCTAGATACGCTGTTTTCCCAAAGGATCCGCGTGGACCCTATACTCCTGATGTTACTGGTATGGGGATGAGACCTCATGGATTCAGGTAATGCTGTTAGTTTCATGCCAGATTTAAATTGCTAATAGAAGGGAATGCACAACTGAAATTATTTCGTTTTGGACCATTTTTTAATTGTAGTATAGTTAATTTACAATGTTGTGTTAGTTTCAGGTGTACAGCAAAGGGATTCAGTGTCTTTTTAATATATATGTGTGTGTATATATATATACACACACATATGTATATATATTCTTTGAAATTACTCATAATCAAGAAGTTTATGCTGTTTTTTACTTTTTGATCCCTTTGAGATATGATCAACATTATTTTTCACTAATGAGAGGTTGTGGGTTTTTCTTTAAACCCCTCAGTACTCAAAGAGTGTAAAAGCACTCCCTTTGTCATCAAATGTTGACTGTACTAGCCTTACGTCACAGCCACAGCGATGTAGTTTATCCTACCAGTCAAACCTTTAAAATGTAACTGCCATATTCCTTCAAAGCCTCCTGTGATGTGATGAGTGAGAATTATTCTCTCCTCAGATTTTTCATTTTAATTTACATGGTAAATATTTGTGGAAATTTCCAAATTGAAAGGATGTTTTCCTGTAGGAATTTTTTGTGATGAGTGGTTTCCATCTTTGAAGTGGCTAGTAGAACAATCAAAGCCAAATGTAGGCCTGAGTTATAATAAGGTATTATATTATTATAATATAATAATATTTCTTTAACATATGCTTTTCATTTTATCAGATATAGTTTTTAGTCTAATACCTACCTCCATGTTAGAGTCTTACCCTTGTTTTCCTTTTTTCTTTCTCCTCACTTTTGCCTGTTGCTCTGTTTTATATTTATTTGTAAATTGCCTTTAGTTTTTTCTAGAATGAGGTACAATATAAATAAAAGTATTTCTATAATTTATTCATTTACTAAATCTTTGCAGATAATGCCTATCATTCTTTGTCTTACTACCCCCAGTCCTCATTCCTTTCAAGCAAATAATAGGTTAACCTGTCCAGTCATCATGCCTTTGTTTTCTCATGTGCAGAGGCCTATAAAGTCTCTCTAGTACGATTCATTAGACCTCCTACCTTCATTCAAGCATTCCCCCCAAATCAGCTTCCTCCGTATCATAGCCTCCCTAAATATAGAAAAAAGAAATGGACTCTTTTGCAACTCCAATAGTATATGCTGATTTCTAAGCAACTGATTCCACCTGCCTGGTGGCTTTGCTTTGTCTTTGTTATCTGTTAGATCATATGCCTTTAGAGCTCAGATATGGTATTTATTATAGGGTACTTGGCAAAAATTTACTTGCATGTAGATACTTTATAAGTAGTTGCTAATGGTGATAATTTTATTTTTGCTAAGTCATTGTATTTGGCAACATTAATTTTGTATCTGCGTTTAATCTAAAACTTTTCCTTTTTATCAACCTAACTCTAAATTCAGCATAATACTTTATATTGACCCTATGCTCTTTTAATGTCTTCTTTTAGATTTGGATTTCCAGGAGGTAGTCACGGTACCTTGTCAAGTCAGGAACGCTTCCTTGTACCTCCTCAACAAATACAAGGATCTGGAGTTCCTCCACAGCTGAGAAGATCTATGTCTGTAGATATGCCCAGGCCTTTAAATAACTCACAAGCGAATAATCCAGGTGGACTTCCTCCACATTTTCCACCACAGAGCCTGTCAGTTCAACAGCATAACATACTAGGCCAAGCATTTATTGAATTGAGGCACAGGACCCCTGATGGAAGGCCTCGGATGCCCTTCCCCACTTCTCCTGGCAACGTTATAGAGGCACCTTCTCATCCAAGACATGGAAACTTCATTCCCCGGCCAGACTTTCCAGGCCCTAGGCACACAGACCCCATGAGACGGCCTTCCCAAGGTCTCCCTCATCAGCTGCCTGTGCATCCAAACTTGGAACAAGTGCCACCATCTCAGCAAGAGCAAAGACACCCTGTGCATTCATCTTCTGTGGTCATGAGGTCTCTGAGCCACCCCTTAGGGGGTGAGTTTGCAGAGGCCCCTTTGTCGACATCTACACCAGCTGAAGCAACATCTGATAATGTACAGATAAGCACCCCGTCTTCTGGCGGTCTCGAAGAGAAGCTTGATTCTAATGACCCGTCTGCCAAAGAACTAGATGTCAAAGACCTCGAGGGGGTTGAAGTCAGAGACTTAGATGATGAAGATCTGGAAAATTTAAATCTAGACACAGAGGATGGCAAGGGAGATGAATTGGATACTTTAGGTAATTTGGAAACTAATGATCCCAACCTGGATGACCTCTTACGGTCAGGAGAATTTGATATCATCGCCTATACAGATCCAGAACTTGACCTGGGAGATAAGAAAAGCATGTTTAACGAGGAACTAGACCTTAATGTTCCAATTGACGATAAGTTAGATAATCAGTGTGTATCTGTTGAACCCCCAAAAAAGGAGCAAGATGACAAAAGTATGGTTCCTTCTGATAAACATTCTCCTTGGAAAAAAGCCGCTGTCAGCAGTGAGATTAAAACAGAAGTACTGTCTCCAGATTCTAAAGGGGAAACCAAATGTGAAAGTGAGAAAAGTGATGAGGGTAAAGATGCTGTTGACGCCCCCTGCCCACAGGCCCCTGCTCATGCAGACGCGAATGATGGGGAACAGGCTTCTCTGCAGTCCTGTGATGCAGATCTACTTGAGAAAAGAACTAATCGAGAAACGGCTGGCTCCAACACTAGTGTTCGTGGGTCCACTCAGCTGCCTGCTGAAGATGTGATAAACTCTTGCAGCATACCTGGATCAACTCCAGTTCTCTCAAGTTTACTTGCTAATGAAAAATCTGATAATTCAGACGTTAGGCCATTGGGGTCTCCACCACCGACTTTGCCGGCCTCACCGTCCAGTCACGTGTCAAGTTTGCCTCCCCCTCTAATGACTCCGCCTGGTCATGCTTTGGATAATACCTTGAGTTCTAATGTGACAGTAGTCCCTAGATTAAACCATACTTTCCCTCAGGGTGTGCAGGTGAGTCCAGGATTCATTCAGGGTCAGCCAGCAGTGCATCGCAGTTTTGGAACAGGAAAGCCCGTGAATCAGACTGTACCTCTGACAAGCCCGTCTGCGGCCAGTGGCATGTCTGGGCCCCAGCAGCTGATGGTCCCTCAGACGGCCGCCCAGCAGAATAGAGAGAGGCCCCTCCTTCTGGAGGAGCAGCCTCTACTTCTGCAGGACCTTTTGGATCAAGAGAGACAAGAACAGCAACAGCAAAGACAGATGCAAGCCATGATCCGTCAGCGGTCTGAACCGTTCTTCCCGAATATCGGTAGGAATTCCTCAGAGTTTCAGAAATAATTACTGTGGGCATGGGGTGGGATGCGGTGTGCTTACAAGATTTGTGTATTAGATTACATGTGGACTAGAGCACTGAGGGCCGTCTTTCTGTTCCTCCTTCAGCTTTGAAATGAACGTGATTAGGAGTTTTAGATTCCTCCCAGGTTCATCAGGAGATTCAAAACTCTGAGTTTCAGACTTTCTCAAGTCTGTCTTTTATGGGATTGTTTAATAGAAATAAATCTTTTTTAGTTCCTGCCTTCTAACCATTATTACCATGTATTTTCAGAGTCACTGAAAGGTGAATTTAAAGGAACTGTGCGAGGAGTAAACTTCTTACTGTCCTATTATGCACAATGAATGCTTGGCATTTTTTTTTGGTTATATGAAGCTCTTTAACTTACTTGCAATAGCTTACTAATTTGGGGAAGGCCCCCCCCCCAGTAGAACAGCAATGCAGTAAAAATACCTGAGTGCCTCTAAGAGAAAGAATTAGCGATCAAAGGACACATGTCCAAGGAATGCTTTCTTCTAAACAGTAAAACTGACCTTCTGTCCTTCGTACATTACCAGTTCCATCATATTGGTCCATTTCATTTTTATTTATATGCAAAGAGGTCTTTTGTCAGTAGCCTATGTTTCTTGTAAGAAATTGATACATTTTTCTCGTAAAGAGTAATAACCAATTTAGTGGAATTCCTTAGTATTGGTAATAACTGCAAATTCTCATTCATGGTGGAACATTACTGAAGAAGCAATTCTGCTTAGAATTGTGAAAGTTTGGATGAAAGGAATTGCATTGCTTTAGATTACTGGTACAATCGCTCTCATATTTGACAAGCACCTTGTTTTGATTCTTGCAGTACTAACGTATTAAAAGTGTGGGTCACTTAGATGGGATTAAATTCAGGATGAGGTTCTTGCCATCTCATAATTCCTTCCTTACCTGGTATAGAGACCTACAATAGTGATGATTAAATAGTGAGGACTAAGAGTCTGTAAGTTACATCATGTTTGTGATAGTTGTGTTACCTTTTAGTGTCACTTGAACCAAATACTATGAAATAATAACTTTAAAATATATTTCTTCTTTAGATTTTGATGCAATTACAGATCCTATAATGAAAGCCAAAATGGTGGCCCTTAAAGGCATAAATAAAGTAATGGCACAAAACAATATGGGCATGCCACCAATGGTTATGAACAGGTAGGTGAAGATATTTCTCATTCTTACTGTGCATCAAGAAGTGCATGAAAAAAAAAAAAAGAAGTGCATGAAATTATTACTGGTTACTAGAAGGAGCATATAGTAACTCAAAACTTGTATTCTAGGAATGAACAATAAATATTTCAATTGGTTGTGATGTCAGCTGAATATGATCAAATGCAAAATGCTGTACAAATGTAAAGATTACATTTCCATTCGTTTCAGGGTAAACATAATAAAACATCATAGAATGGTTTGAAAAATTGACTTGATTAAGCAGGAAATCCAAAGTATTTAAGTGTATGCCTGTTTAAATACCTTTAGACTAGTTAATGCTAACCAAAAGCTGCATGGGACAGAGTTCCTTCGTCCTGAATAGGCGAGGGTGAGAGGATAAGCAGGAAAATAGAAGTTAAACTGTTCTGTGCTGAGAACAAAAGATAGTTTATTTCAGCCTGTGACTATTTTTTATTCCATCAGAGGATATTTGAAAGTTAGCATTTGGAAACTTTTATAAGCCTTTTCACTATTAGCAGAAAAAATGGAAAATTATACATTAGAGAAGATTATGAGTTATCTGAGTATCTGAATTTCTGAAATTAGGTATTTACACCCCCTAAGGGGTATTAAATAACCACAGGTAGTGTTTCTGAAGTTTTGCTCATGGACCATCATCAGAATTATGTGGTAGTTTTTTTAAAAAATGCAGGTTCATTTACTCAACCGCAAACCTACTGAATCAGAATATCTGGAGATGGTGCTTGTATGTCTGTAGTTTTAGTGAGCGCCGTGGGCAATTCTTATGCATATTGCTGTTTGAGAACCTCTTTCAATAGAGTAGGCATAGAGCCGCAGTTTAGCTTAATTATCTTGTTGAATGTGGATGATTATGGAATTGAATATGAAATCTACATGAATTTATGATAAACATGATCTTTCAGATAAATTGGGAACCTTAAAGGTGCTTTGTTGAGATACTTTGGAAATGGTTAAGAAGCATTTTTTTGGTTTGTTTTTGTTTTTTAAATTAATTTATTTATGTCTGCGTCAGGTCTTTGTTGCTGCGCGTGGGCTTTCTCTAGTTGCGGCGAGCGAGGGCTACTCTTCGTTGCGGTGCGCAGGCTTCTCATTGTGGTGGCTTCTCTTGTTGCAGAGCACGGGCTCTAGGCACGCGGGCTCAGTAGTTGTGGCTCGCCGGCTATAGAGCGCAGGCTCAGTAGTTGTGGCTTGTGGGCTCTAGAGCACAGGCTCAGTAGTTGTGGCGCACAGGCTTAGTTGCTCTGCGGCATTGGGATCTTCCTGGACCAGGAATGGAACCCATGTCCCCTGCACTGGCAGGCGGATTCTTTTTTTTAAACTATATTGTCTTTTCTTAAGTTATTTATTTATTTTTTTTAAACTTTGGGTTTATTTATTTTATTTATTTATTTATTTATGGCTGTGTTGGGTCTTCGTTTCTGTGCAAGGGCTTTCTCTAGTTGTGGCAAGTGGGGGCCACTCTTCATCGCAGTGCGCGGGCCTCTCACTATCGCGGCCTCTCTTGTTGCGGAGCACAGGCTCCAGAAGCGCAGGCTCAGTAGTTGTGGCTCACGGGCCTAGTTTCTCCGCGGCATGTGGGATCTTCCCAGACCAGGGCTCAAACCCGTGTCCCCTGCATTGGCAGGCAGATTCTCAACCACTGCACCACCAGGGAATTCCAAGAAGCATTGTTGAGATCAAAGAAGAGATTGTAGTTTCTAATGATTTTCATTATTTTATTTTATTTTTTTAAAATACATTTGATATGTTTCTTAATCTGTTGCAGCTATTAACCTTAGCGATGTTCAAATTGACCATTCTTGGCCAGTGAGAGCTTATTCTGGAAGGCTCCTCAGTTTTTTTTTAAATTAATTATTTATTTATTATTTATTTTTGGCTGCACTGGGTCTTCGTTGCTGCGCACAGGCTTTCTCTAGTTGCGGCGAGCGGGGGCTGCTCTTGGTTGTGGTGCACAGGCTTCTCATTGCGGTGGCTTCTCTTGTTGCAGAGCACAGGCTCTAGGTGCGCGGGCTTCAGTAGTTGTGGCACGTGGGCTTCAGTAGTTGTGGCTTGTGGGCTCTAGAGCGCAGACTCAGTAGTTGTGGCACACAGGCTTAGTTGCTCCACGGCGTGTGAGACCTTCCTGGACCAGGGTTTGAACCTGTGTCGCCTGCACTGGCAGGTGGATTCTCTACCACTGCACCACCAGGGAAGTCCCGATTTTCATTATTGCACAACGTCTGTTAACACTATTTCTGTGTCACAGGGCTTCTTAACTTTTTTATGTCATGAACTTTTTTGACATCCCAGTGAAGCCTGAACTCCTCAGAATATTTTAATGCAAAACCAGAAACATTGGTTTTACAGAGGAAATCAATTATATTTGAAATATAGTTAAATATAAAAGTTACAGCATATGGTGCTTCTCTAATGCATTAATAAATTTGGCAGTAGGTCTAATAACTACCATAATTTCAAAATAGTGATGAACTTAAATGACCTATTAGGTATGTGCAACAACTTTTGCTATGAAAATGATGTGAGTTCTCTTGGTGCAAAGTCACAGTACTGTTGATAATATTGTAGTTTGCTGCGCATAGTCAAAACAGAAGGAAATGCTAAATTTAATTCTGTACGTACTTTAAAATATGGACCTGATAATCAGAACCCCTGCTCCTTCAGCATCATGTCTATATCACTCAGGTACACTGATCTGTTAGTCATCAGGTGTGTTGTTAGCCCTTCTGCTGAGCACTTTGAAGAAGTAGAGGTGATGGTCCTTCCTTCAGGTGGTGTCATAAGTTGACTGAGGGTGATAGACAGTGAGTGCTTTTGTGATTATGAGATTATTCCACACCAGGGCTGTAGTGGAGCCAGGGGGTAACAGATGAATCAAAAAGCTGAGTAAAAATATTAAAAAGCATATGTTCCAAATT
This sequence comes from Balaenoptera physalus, assembly GCF_965194825.1. Lineage (NCBI taxonomy): Eukaryota > Metazoa > Chordata > Mammalia > Artiodactyla > Balaenopteridae > Balaenoptera > Balaenoptera physalus. The sequence goes on along the minus strand of NC_138887.1, from coordinate 119,539,986 downwards.
CTGATAGTACTCAGATATTAAGGTACAGTGTTTGATAAATAATTGGCAAAATATAATCTTGTTATGTTGACGCATTTGGTAATTCTAGGGGCAGTGTTTTCATCAAAGCAGTAATGTTTCTGTGAAGTTTTTAATTAGAGTAAGTAACGTTTTGCCAGATATTTTGAACCATATAGACTTTTTCTTGGTCAGTGACCAGCTTTTGGTTTGCTTTAACATTTAGATATAAAAATGTATGAAACTTTTTTCTTTTTTATTGATTTATTTTTTTCACATCTTTATTGGAGTATAAATGCTTTACAGTGTTGTATTAGTTTCTGCTGTACAACAAAGTGAATCAGCTATATGTGTACGTATATCCCCATATCCCCTCCTCTTGAGCCTCCCTCCCACCCTCCCTATCCCACCCCTCTAGGTGGTCACAAATCACCGAGCTGATCTCCCTGTGCTATGCAGCTGCTTCCCACTAGCCATCCATTTTAAAAAATGTATGAAGTCAGAATCGCCATCATCAAAAAATCTAGAAACAATAAATGCTGGAGAGGGTGTGGAGAAAAGGGAACACTCTTACACTGTTGGTGGGAGTGTAAATTGATACAGCCACTATGGAGAACAGTATGGAGGTTCCTTAAAAAACTAAAAATAGAACTACCATATGACCCAGCAATCCCACTACTGGGCATATACCCTGAGAAAACCATAATTCAAAAGGAGTCATGTACCAAAATGTTCATTGCAGCTCTATTTACAGTAGCCAGGACATGGAAGCAACCTAAGTGTCCATCAACAGATGAATGGATAAAGAAGATGTGGCACATATATACAATGGAATATTACTCAGCCATAAAAAGAAACGAAATTGAGTTATTTGTAGTGAGGTGGATGGACCTAGAGTCTGTCATACAGAGTGAAATAAGTCAGAAAGAGAAAAACAAATACCGTATGCTAACACATATATATGGAATCTAAGGGGAAAAAAAAAAAGGTCATGAAGAACCTAGGGGTAAGATGGGAATAAAGACACAGACCTACTAGAGAATGGACTTGAGGACACGGGGAGGGGGAAGGGTAAGCTGGGAGAAAGTGAGAGAGTGGCATGGACATATATACACTACCAAATGTAAAATAGATAGCTAGTGGGAAGCAGCTGCATAGCACAGGGAGATCAGCTTGGTGGTTTGTGACCACCTAGAGGGGTGGGATAGGGAGGGAGGGAGACGCAAGAGGGAAGAGATATGGGAACATATGTATATGTGTAACTGATTCACTTTGTTATAAAGCAGAAACTAACACACCATTGTAAAGCAATTATACTCCAAAAAGATGTTTTAAAAAAATGTATGAAACTTCTCAATTGAGATACATCTTTCGTTTTAGGATGCAAGAATTTTTTGTAAGCTACCAACTATTTTTAAATAAAGATTGGAACAAATAGTTTTAGTACATAAATTCTAAGAAAATTGTCTTCCTTGTATTTTTCATCTAAAAGGCTTGAATTAACTTTGAGGTATAATGAGACGTAAAACCACGTGGAGCCCCTGGGACAGCCTCATCGGCATCGCATCGCTGCCCCACTCGTCACTGTGGGGAAAGTCATTTAATCTCTCTGACTCTTCCTCTTCATCAAAAGTAAAATGAGGGTAGTAAGAATCCACACTTCACAGAATTGTGTAGTGAGGTTGGGATACAAAAAACAGGGCTTTAGTAAATGTTTTTGATGAGGAAGACACTGCCATTACTCTTTCTTCCCGGGAAGATAAAATTGTTAAGCACTTAAAAATAATGTTAGTTCCAAATGCTTATCATTTGATGCTTAGTACTTCCTTTTCACAGGTTCCCCTTTATGGGCCAGTCGGTGACTGGAACACAGACTGGTGATGGCCAGACTCTCCTTCCACAGGCAGTTACTCAGGTACTGCTGCTTGTAACTAGTCGCTTAAGAATGCACGTTTTCCTGTGTCTCTCGCTCTTCTTTATGGTGAGGCCTCTTCCAAAAAATAGTAGAAGTCCTAGAACACTGCCAGGGATGTACCAATATTATCGGCTCAGCAGAAATAAAGACATTTTATTATTTTTTAAGGGAAAGACAAAGTTTAAAAATTGACAGTTTCTGAAAAGGATCCATATATTTAAGGGTAGAAGGTCACTTGGAGGGAAGCCAAATGCTTAGGGTTTGGGGGTGTGCTTTTATTTACTTTCAACTCCACAGAGATATTTTCATGTCCTGCATTTTAGAATTCATTCATTACATTTAAATGTAAAACTGCTATAAAATGTAGAAAGTAATGATTATAATCATTTTATTTAGATACAGATAGTCATGTTCTACAGTTTATTCCTCGGAATAATTTAGTTTTTGAAATATTTACTGTTCACAATAATCGGCTTTAAAAAGTGTAAATATTTAAATATTTAGTGTCAAGCAATATCCAGGAAAGTAGAACTGCTCATTTCATACTGTGTTTTCTTCTTCTTCTTCTTTTTTTTTTTTTTTTTCAAATATCTGCCTGGGTGGGGGGAAGAAAGAGAGAAAGCTACCTGTTTTCTTTATGTCTTTTTGGCACTTTCTTTTTCGCCCTGCCAGTTAACACTTCAGATTTATTATGCTGATAATTATATTCTTTTGATTAAAAAAGAGAGACCATCTGACACAGTGGAAAAAGCATAGGCTTCATAGCTGAGTTTTAAAATAATCTGAGTTCCACTATGAGTTTATTGTGCAAATTTTTTAACTTCTGTTTCCTGATCTGTTAAATGTTACACCACCTGCTTTGCAGTATCATATGGTTTACATGTAGTACATTCTGGGTGCTGGTATCATTTTTAGTCATTACCTTGTATACAGCTCATATCTAACAGAATTTGTGACAACTCGGTAAATGCTTTTTCAAAGTTAATTCTATTTATCAGACTGTTGCCAGGGAATTGTGAGATGATGACTGTTTGGTCTCCCTGGAAGATATAAGACAGATTTAATGAGAAAATAAGAGTAACTTTTTAAATTAGTATATATTTGTTTTATTATTTGTGTCTGTTAGAGATATTGGTTTTTGTTCATAAATAACTTTGTGTTGTGGAGTGGAATTTAGTAAATCTGGAACCCATGTTTCAGTCTTAGTTGCAGAAGAAACCAGGTAGATTTCATCAAAAAGTGGGGTTTTACGTGGATCTTTAACTAAGTATAATACGAACACTATTTGATTTGCCCTACATTATATTTCTGATGAATAACCCCTTACTTCAAACATAATTGTTTTTCAACTGAAATCTAGCAAATATAACAGTTCAGAGATAGTTTACAATGTTCAGAAATTAGGTTGTCACCACAAAATTCATTCTACTATTTATAAAAATGAAAGTTTTAAAGATGTCATAAGAAATTAAAGTTCTTCTCTCTTTCCATTTCTTTTTTTCTTTTTCATTTTTTTAAAGTTTTTTTTCCCCTTGAACTGAAATGTGGAATAAACCTATTTGTAAATTTTACTTATTTTAGGATGGCAGTATAACACATCAGATTTCTAGGCCTAATCCTCCAAATTTTGGTCCAGGCTTTGTCAGTAAGTATAAATCTAATTAGTTACCTGTTCTCTGGGGATTGCTTGTTTGCACTATATTTGTGTTCTTTTAAAATCTTGGAGTTAGTTTAGGTGTGTTATTTTAAGTCGAAGTGCCCTCATCTTTTATTAAACATCACTGCCCTATTAGGCATCTTTTCCTCAAGGCATGTATTTCATTGCTTTTTTTTCTGTGCATGAATAATTATGGTTAGAGGTAAATATTTTAATACAGAAAGATCATCTTCCCCATTCTCTTCAGTGTTGCTGCTGTTTTTGTATATAGATTGGGCACTTTACAATCTGTAGAATTAAACCACTTCTTTTCTAATGACTGTCTGCCTAAGTGACCAGGACGCTAAATGGGAACAACAAAGGGAAAGAGAAGCTGGCTTAGCAGCATGGTGTGAAGTCAAGGATGCAGGCAGGATTCCATTGATCCTTTCTAGTTACTTTCAGGGGTCCCAAGGTGGTTCAGGATAGCGTTGAAAGTTCTCCCCAAACTGAACCTTTCTGAAATCTTCAGACTGTTTAGCTAACTTTTTTTTCACCATTATTTTTCATTTTGCTCACCTCTGCTCTCCTGGTTCCAGAAACCAGAAAGGCTTTCCTTGCGGTAGGTCTCATTCTACCAGAAGCAGAACTTCTGAAATCTTGTGAAAAAGCCTGTTCTGAAAAATGCCCTTCAAATTTAGTAGACTAGATTTCAAGTTCATACGTGTACTGGAACTTCTGGGTTTAAGAACAAACCCAAAGTCTGACCTTTTGAAATTACCCCTGCACTAATTATTATAATTTGCATACATATTCGCATTAAAAACAAGTAAACAGCTGTAACCAACTGGCTTTTTCTGGCTTTATTGCGCCCATTGGCTTTGGTTGGATTCTTACTGTATGATGATATTCTGTTATCATTGATGTAATTTTTCAGCTAATGTCCTTCTTGGAATTGTATTTATTTATTTCTTTGTCTTAAAGTGAGTCAAAAAGGTATGTTCTGAATTTCACAACCATAAGGTGACTTTTTTTTTTTTTTTGAACTTGGAATCAGTGAAGTAAAGTGCCCTTAAAGAATTAAGAAGGAATATTGCTACAAGATGAAGAGATACAACTATTTGGGGAGATATTAATGACAGTCATACAAGTAGAGAAGATTTTACTTGATTAATGGCTTATTTATAGACATATTAAGTGACAAAATTCATAAAAATTACCAATGTTTTTAACTTACGGATTTCCTCTATAAAACAGACTTCATTTTGGTCCTTTCTAAAACTTTCTAGGTTCCCTCCCTCATAGTTTAGGACATATTTTCACCATTTAGAAATAGGGGAAACCCATAAACTTAGGAAAATTAGCATGGGAAATGATACCTAATCCATGCTCTGGACCTTAATAGGATATGTCTTACTTTGTCTCTTCAAAATCTGTAAAGTTGAATTAATCAAATACAAATATAGTTCAATATATAGTTTGGCTTATGGGTTAGAGAATTTGATAGTTTAGTAGATAAAAAGTGTTCCATTAGATAAGTCTTTTGCTTTTCAAAGATTGGGTTTATAATATTTATAAGTGTGAAGTTAGCCTGTGTCCTAAGAACATGCATTCTTTGGTTTTCTTGAATATTTTTCTAAAATCTTCTACTTTATATAGTTATTTACTACTGTGTTTTCAAAATATCTATTACAAGGTCATGATGAAAATGTTTCCTTACAAAATGGATTTGTGTAACTTATATTGGACTCTTTAGAAAATTAACACAGGTGAATTTTAATTTTTTTCCTCAGATGATTCACAACGTAAACAGTATGAAGAATGGCTTCAGGAGACCCAGCAGCTTCTTCAGATGCAGCAGAAATATCTTGAAGAACAAATCGGTGCACACAGGAAATCCAAGAAGGCCCTTTCAGCTAAACAACGTACCGCCAAGAAAGCTGGGCGTGAGTTTCCAGAAGAGGATGCAGAGCAGCTCAAGCACGTCACTGAGCAGCAAAGCATGGTTCAGAAGCAGCTAGAACAGGTAATAAATGGGTTTGCGAAATAGAAACAGTTGTTAACGCATAGAATGTTTGGGTCTGTCATTGATTAATTATAAAGGATTTCAATTGGTGTTAAATGGCGCACAGAAGTGCACTGTCAAAAGTGACAGCTCTGAGACCTCTTACTAACTGAAGAAATAACCCCTGTCCTTGCCCCAGAGTCGTGGTCACACAGCACATACTTTCAGTAAGCGCCACTGACGAGATAAGTTCTCATAATCCTGACCTAGAAGAACTGTTTTCATACTGGTTTAGCTAATATAGCTGGGGAAATTCAGTTACTTTCCCTGTTCTGAGAAATCACTGTGCAGAGTCTTAGCTTTCCTGAGGACAGCTCATGGGGAGATCATAGGCTTTTCTACTTGGAGTTGACCTTTGCTTTGCCATGTCCTTCGGTTCCCTAGTTTCTCATGGAATTTCAGATAGAGCATTTGAATCATTCTGGTGGGTTTTTTTTTGTTTTTTTCCCCCCATAGTATGTTTTTATTAGTATTCCTTCTCAATATCATTTTGGTCTTAAAGTACATTGGTGTATCTTACGTAAAGGACTCATTCCTGAAAAATGAGATCATTTTGCTGTTATCTTCCATTATGAACCTGATGTTTCTGAAAATGCTCATACTGAAATATCAGTTATACTCAAGAAGAAGTAAAATTTTAAATTTTTGTTTAGTGTTTAGAATGTGTTAAGTGGCCACTCCTAGGTATTTACTCAGATGAATTAAAAACTTAGGTTCACACACAAACCTCTACACAAATATTGACTGCATCTCTAACACACTCACCAAAAACTGGGAACCCCTGGACTGTCCTTCAGTATCTTGACTGTGGTGATGGCCACACTAATCTCCACCCATGTTAAAGTTCCTAGAATTGTACACCAAAAAAGGTCAATCTTGCTTTTGATTGTCAATTTAAATCTTACTCCCAATGTTAATAGTGGAAAGGGAGGAATTCAGAGCAGATTGAATCAGTAAAAATCACAGCAGTGCTTTCTGTGTAGTGAACACAGTTACATGCCCTGTCTTACCTAACGTTCTCTATAACCTTATGAACAAGGTAGTATTATCACCATTTTACACGTGAGGAATCTGCTGAGTCGTTGTGGAGGTAGGTGACGTAGCTGATCATTGGAGTAGGGATTTCGACTGTGGCGTTTTATCTCCAAGCTATAGCTCCCACAATAATGTCCCAACAATAAGCTGATTACAATATGATTTCCATTGTTTAAAACCAGGACTATTCTGGAATGAGAGGTTTCCTTTCTCTTTAAATTTACTTTCTGGGGCCATGTTTATTTCAAGTAAAAATGCTTTTAGGGATTTCTTTATAACTTATTTTTAGCCTTTTTATTGCCTTCTGGTATTTTTATATAAATTTTTTATGACAAGGGCCTAGTTTTTGCATATCCATGGATCAAATCCTATTGAGAAGCTAATACTGTACTTGGAAAATAGGACACATCATCTGCTACAACATAGTTGCCAGCAGTCCAGTGTAATCTTATTAAGATAAGCAATTCATGACAATGTTTTTAAGAGAATTTCGAAATGTGGCAAAGGCATGGATCACCACCTTCCGTATTCCACTTAGTGTCCCGGTGCATATATGTTCATACTCATTCGCCAGTCCAACGGTAATTCCTCAGTTCTGGCTAGTAAGCCAGTCAGGAAAGAGAAGAAAATAAGTAGCAGTTGCCAGCTACAGGAAAACAGACCAAAACCATTATGTGCAGAGAATATGCTAGTCTGCCTGGGAAACTGTTGAAAATAAGTTGAAAACCTATCAGAACTGGCTCAGTGTACTAGTACAGTACACAAAAATTGAGTGATTTTGGAGGGTATGTACATCATCTTGCACCCCTTTCTCCCAGCTCCCTAAGTGAGGTGGTGTGTCCTCAGGACACGGGTTGTGTCTGCATTGAGATTGGTCCGTGGCGTCTGCCCATGAGGGTACAAAGGCTTTTGGGGATTAATTAACTGACACAAGTCAGTCATTATATTAGGAGCCTCTTAGGAACTGTTCAAAACATTACCTCAGAGCTTTTACATATTTCAGAAATTATAATTTGAATATGTTACCCATTAAATTCAAGGAGTTTTATTACCAATCTAGTCTTTTTAACCTGGAGGGGGAGGGTGTGGTATATGTACTGGTAATTCATCTTGTCTTAACATGTTGTACACTTTTGTATACTTAAGAAATGAAATCTTAACACATTTAAATGGTTAAAGTTTGAGTTAAATCTCACAGTTAGTCTAACCTTATATATTAATGTAACTTCTAAGACATCACAATTAGCTGATTCCTGTGTAGCCTTTGTTTATTGTTTTATTTTTTATATGTAGTTTAAATAGTTTATGACTCAGAGAAAGATTTTCTTAAATATTTATTTCAGAAAAATGTGTTTCAAATTTGTTTTTGGTATTTCATATTTAGAAACATCCTATTATTGAAAAGCTTGGCAGTTTTAGTTGATCAGTCCTTCCTTCCTTTTTTTTTTTTCCCTTGGTGATTTTTGCCATTGCCTAAGCAAGATATTTTTACCTCTGCCTGATCTAACTGCCTTCTGTATAACCTCCACCATAATCGTCAGCCAGTGTTTTTATTTGATACCCATAGCACATATAAGTGAGTAAGATTTAATTTTGCTCTTCCAGATTCGTAAACAACAGAAAGAGCATGCCGAGTTGATTGAAGATTATCGGATCAAGCAGCAGCAGCAGCAGTGTGCCATGGCCCCGCCCACCGTGATGCCAGGTGTCCAGCCCCAGCTGCCCCTGGTTCCAGGCGGCCCCCCGCCCACCATGAGCCAGCCCAGCTTCCCCATGGCGCCGCCGCAGCTCCAGCACCAACAGCACGCAGCGGTCCTGTCCGGCCACACGAGCCCTGCTAGGATGCCCAGTTTACCTGGATGGCAGCCTCCCGGTGCCCCTTCTCACCTCCCCCTCAATCCTCCCAGGATCCAGCCTCCAGTTGCCCAGTTACCAATAAAAACTTGTCCGCCAGCCCCAGGGGCAGTGTCAAATGCAAATCCACAGAGTGGACCACCACCACGGGTGGAATTCGATGACAATAACCCGTTCAGTGAAAGTTTTCAAGAACGGGAACGTAAGGAACGTTTACGAGAGCAGCAGGAAAGACAGCGGATCCAGCTCATGCAAGAAGTAGATAGACAGAGAGCTTTGCAGCAGAGGATGGAAATGGGGCAGCACGGCATGATGGGCTCGGAACTGAGCAGCAGGACGCCTGTGTCCCAGGTTCCATTCTACACTTCTGACCTGCCTTGTGATTTTACGCAACCTCCAAGACCCCTTCAGCAGCCTCCGCAGCAGCAACAGCAAGCGGGGCCGGTTTTACAGCAGCAGAACATACAGCAAGGGTCTATTAATTCACCCCCCACCCCAAACTTCATGCAAACCAATGAGCGAAGGCAGATGGGACCTCCCTCGTTTGTTCCTGACTCACCATCAATTCCTGGTGGAAGCCCAAATTTCCATTCTGTGAAGCCGGTACATGGAGGTGTTCCTGGGGCCAGCTTCCAGCAGTCCCCGGTGAGGCCTCCTTTCACACCCGCTTTACCCGCGGCACCTCCAGTGGCTAAGAGCAGTCTCCCCTGTGGCCAAGACCCGGCTGTAAGCCGTGGACAGAGTTACCCAGGATCAGCCCCGTCTCTCATTCAGCTGTATTCTGATATAATCCCAGAAGAGAAAGGGAAAAAGAAGAGAACAAGGAAGAAGAAGAAAGACGACGAAGCGGAGTCTACCAAGGCACCTTCTACTCCGCATTCGGACGTAACCGCTCCACCAACCCCGGGTGTCTCGGAAGCTGCCTCTGCTCCCGCCGTGAGCGCCCCCGGCGAGCCCCCTCCGCAGGGAGAGCCCGAGTCAGCGGAACCAGGCGGCCTGTCGCCTCCTGACCCGGCAGCGGGCCCGCTGTGCCCAGAGCCGGAGAGCAAACTGCCCAGCGGTGACTTCGCACGAGGAGCCCTAGGTCAGCAGACCTGTGCGAGTTCGGAGGTGGGCAAGCGCCCCATCGACGCCCCTGCCCCCACTGGGGAGATGAAACCGGAGTCAGCTGAGCCCGAGCAGCGCCCGGGCCCAGATGGGCCTGAACTGGAGGAGCGCCCTGGGGATCGAGCCAAAGAAAGGGCTGTGGCCGGCGCTGCCTGCCCGGGGCAGAGTCCCCCCCGACCTGCCGGCGCTCCTGCTGCCAAAGGAGATTCAGGCAATGAGCTTCTGAAGCACCTGCTGAAAAATAAAAAGGCATCTTCCCTTTTAAATCAAAAACCGGAAGGGAGTTTTTGTTCAGAAGACGACGGTACGAAGGATAGCAAACTGGTTGAGAGGCAGAACCCAGCCGACGTGGTAAGTGTGGCTCAGGAAAACAGCTTACTTTTTTCCCCTTTTATTTTAAATTATGGTTACAACAGATTAGTGCCAACTGCTGTATTGATTTCAACGCCATTTTATAACCTTTTTACTCTGGAGTAAAAAAACGCGGACCTCATGTTTTGGTTTATACCCATAAACTGTATCAAGTAATAATTTGTTTACTGTATTTTTCAAAAATACAGAGAGCTGTAGGGTCATGCGTTTCATATGTAACATATTCCTGTCAGCTGATTATCACCACATCGAGTTGATCTAACTAAAGCAAAGAAGTAAACATGTACATGTCCTAATTGCAAATAGAGTGCAGTTTCCATTAACCTCTTTGAAATACAGAAAAAAGCTCACGCACCCTGTTAATACCCCTGGGGACTCTCAGGAATAACCCATATTGGGAATCCATTCTGTTGCAAAGTATTAATACTTAATGTTATACAAACACAGTTTTACAGGTAGATGCTGTTTTATCTTTGTGGTTTTCCATGTGTCGATATTTTGCCCTTTTCAAGTTTTTTTTTTTTAAGTTTTTTTTTTAAGTGCTAGACTTTTTTTTTTTTTTTTTTTTTTTGGCTGCGTTGGGTCTTTGCTGCTGCGTGTGGGCTTTCTCTAGTTGCAGCGAGCGGGGGCCACTCTTCGTTGCAGTATGCGGGCCTCTCCTGTTGCGGAGCACGGGCTCTAGGCTCAAGGGCTTCAGTAGTTGTGGCGCACGGGCTTAGTTGCTCTGCAGCATGTGGGATCTTCCAGGACCAGGGATTGAACCCGTGTCCCCGCATTGGCAGGCGGATTCTCAACCACTGTGCCACCAGGGAAGTCCCCTTTTTAAGTTATAAAACATTGGATTTGCTTTTGTTTTTTCATTTGTATGAAGAACTTTGTTGTAAATATACCTTTACAAGATTCGATCTCCTGCATTTCAGTGAACTTCCTTGACATACTTCCCAAACCCGGGTTTTCTAGTTTGTAGGAATCGGCTAACTTGTCTTATCTTTCACATGCTACACTACCATATGGCTATTGTGTTCATAAAGCTTTCCCTGTAGTGCTTCTCAAATTAGATTTTAAATTTTTCATTTTTTTAATTGAATGAGGTGGAGCGCTATATTTAGTTGTCCAAATTTGCAGTTTTAAGATTGTTAGTGAAGCCATTTGTTTTGCAAGTCTTGGCTTACTCTTTGTTTTATTTGTCCGATTCAGTAGAGGTTGAGTGGTAACCCCACAGAGTCATGTAATTTTTGTAAATTTTGGTGGTGATAACGTTTTCAGTCATATTTGTCATCAGCAAATAGGCCTGATCTCTAGCTTCTTGGTCCATTGCATCCTCTGCCCCTAGGAATACCGGGCTACTTGCAGGCCCTGAGTGTCTTTCTGATTTTACCCTTCCATATATGGCCATACGCTGCTGTTTCTGCCTGCTCTGCTCTCCCTTCTTTTTTTTTTTTTTTTTTTTTTTTTTTTTAACATCTGGCCAATATCTGTATCTTTTAAGACTCAGTTCTGGAATCGCCTTCCCCAGATACCTTACTCAGCTCAGCCAGTCTCACATAAGTGAATGCCCGTGTGCTTGCATAGCAGTTTCTCTAGTACCACTGAGCATAGACGGCTCCTTGAAGGGTGTAGACGGCGTCCTGAGCACCTTTCTGTCTCTATGCCTTTCTATCTCAATACCACATAGTTGGTACTCGGTGGAGTTAGGTCCTAATACTGGTGATTATATGTAAAAAAATATTTATATTGGGTGTTATGATAGAAAAAGGGATGAGGTCAATTAGTATATGTATAAATGTTTGGACTGTCACATGTTCTCATATCCATCTGGGAGGGCAGCAAGGGGCGGGGGCCCTGGATTACTAGGGGTAATGTGGTTACATTCTAGGGGTTACACTGTGCTCAGCGCTTGCCCTGAGGTACGGCAGGCACAATTATTATTCCCATTTGACAAATGATGAAATTCACCTACTTTCTAGTCACACTTAAGGCAGAATTGTTGTGGCAGTAGCTGGACAGGCCCAGTTTTTCCTCCGTGCTGAGGACATGTGTTTTCTCACACATAAATTGGCATTAGTTGTAGTGTAGGGGTAAAGCCTTGGGGGGCTTTGAGAGCTCACATCACTCAGCTTCTGTCAAATCCATGTTTCACCTCTTTCCAGCGTGCAGCCTGGGCAGGTCAAGCTTTCTGTGCCTCAGTTTCCTCATCTGTAAAACAGGATTAATAATGCTCCCTGTTACTGGGTTGCCACAGGGATTAAAGGAATTAGAGTACACCTTGTGCTTGTGATATGAATAAAAGGTGGTGCATACCCATGACTACCAATGACATATCTAGGAATTTTACAAGAGGAATGTAAAATTCTAATATGTGCAAAGGTGTGACCACATGAATAGCTAATGAATGACTTTATCTTTACTAATAGATAAAAATGAGAGAAAACAACCTAAATCCACTACTGTAGTTGTTGATTGGATTATTGTTTCTGTATATCTATATCTGAATATACAGATTTTTTGCAGCCATTAACATTTGTTATGCATGAATGTTTAAGGTCACGGGGAACAAACCACACGTCAAGTTTAAAAGGCAACCACCAGAATAAAAGAATATTGAGTGTGATTCATTGTGTTTTTAACAAAATATATGTAGGCATAGATAAAAGATCGAAAACAAGTACATTAAAATGTGAACTGTTCCTATCTCAGGCAAACTTTTGGATGGTTTTTAATCTTTTGTGTTCTTCTGTAATTAAAAGTATTCTTTGAACTGTAGTACCAGCTGCTCTTCAGGGTGGTTGTGGGGATTGGCGAAGTCTGTTAGGCACTTAGAGTGCCTGACCCTGCTGCACACCTACTAAGCGGCTGCGTTGTTCTTCTCTCATAAGCCTGTCAGAAGTGCTCGGGCCCTGCTCTGTGCTTCTCACAGTGCAGTCCTGGGGGGTTGGCAGCCTCAACCTTACCCGGGAGCTTTTTAGGAAACTGGGATGTTGGGCTCCCAGCTCAGGTGGACCAGTCAGAATATGCTTTTCAACAAGGTCCCAGGTGATTCGCATTCATATGGACATGAGAGGCATAGCTCTAGGCCAGGGTTCTCTGAACTTTAATGTGTCAGAATCACCTGGAGGGCTTGTTAAAGGTTTGGGTTCAGTAGGTCCGGGGTGGGACCAGAGAACGTGCGTTTCTAACCATCCTAGGTGGCGCTCATTCTGCCGCTCTGGGGACCACCGTTTGAGAAGCACCGATCTAGCCCTGGGATGGGCGCTGTGTTCCTGCTTCCATATCCCCTCCTTTTTGTACGAGCCAGCAATGGTTTTTACACTTTTTCATGGTTGAAGAAAATCCGAAACAGAGTAGTATTTCACAACATGTGAAAATTATATGAAATTCAAGGTTCAGTGTCCATGAATTTAAAACATCTTATTAGACCATAGCCTAGCTCATTAGTTTATGAATTGTCTGTGGTTGATTTTGCAGTACCAGGGCAGAGAGTTGAGTAGCTATATTTACTCTTTGGCCTTTTACAGAACAACTTTGCCATCCGTGCTGTAAGTCATTTAGATATATATAAATGGAAACTATAATCTGCAAACCCTCAAAGAGTCAATGCAGAGCACGTTAAAATAAGTTTAGCAACTATAGTTGCCTATAGCAAAGTATAGCTGTCAAGTTTAGAAATAATGGCCCCTAAAAATAGTCCCATATTTTTAAGTATTGATAGTACTACCCTTAAAAACCTCTTTAAGGACTGGTTTGTTCTTAGCCATAGAGACAAAAGTTAAAGAAAAGGCTTACTTGCTATCATATAGGTCCTCTTTTATTTTTAAGTATGTAGCAGTTGTTATTCAGTCAAATGTATGACCATGAACTAATTTGAATGAACAATGTTGTTTGTTTTTAGTGATCTCTGAGGCTAGCTGTTCCTCTCAACTGAGATGCATAGGCTGTGAAGCTTTTCTGGAGCTTAGCAATGGTGCCCGCATACCTTGTATTTCACCCATTCCTAAGGGGAGCCCAAATAAGGCCCCAAGACCACCATGCAGAGACCACCACAGCCATCTAGCTTAGAGCACCCCTTCCTCCACAGCCGCCAGTGGGCAGGAATAAGGAGCTCCGGGCTGTCACTGGCACAAGTATGGGCAGGCCTGAGGAGTAATGCTTCCTCTGAAAGGGAGAATAGCCACACTTAAGAGTTCTGCTCTCTCCTCAAGCTTTGCAGCTTACTGATTTCCATACTTGAGAATCATGTTTCAAAAAAGGGATGCTGTTTTCAGAAAACAGGCCATTTGATGCCACCATTTTCCCTCCTTAACTTTGGGTACCCACGTTAGGAATGTTGTGTCTTAGGATGGAACTGGATTAGCAGGAACTGGAATTCAAGCGTGTGGACAGTTCACTTATTTCTTAACCTTTCCAATTACATTAGCAAACTTTGGGGGCTCAAGTGCAAGGTGGTTTTGGATGTGGCAACAGCCAGTTGCCAAAAACAGATGGAGGAAGTGAAACCAAGAAACAGCGAAGCAAAAGGACTCAGAGGACCGGAGAGAAGGCAGCACCTCGGTCGAAGAAAAGGAAAAAGGAAGAAGAGGAGAAACAAGCGATGTTCTCTACCACCGACACCTTTACCCACCTGAAGCAGGTGAGTTTTTTGGAGCAGCCCCTTTAAAAATTCAAGGAAGTGAGACATCAGATGCTTTTTCAACCCTGTTAAACTGAAACTTTCCCAAAAGTAGAGAGTTAAGGGGTAAAAGACATCTCAACAAGCAACCTAATAGATTTCCTATTTGCAAGCAAACTTGCACCTTATCCTATTGGCACCCCAAAATTTTAGTAAAATAGATGGATTGGTTGGCGCTGGTCAAGATTTACTTATGTTCAAAGGGAGCAGCCTCAGCACCAAGAAAAATTCTGTCCACGTTACTTGTGACTCCGGATGCAAAGAAACACAGGCATTGGTCTCTCCCCCTAGTAGAGTGCATTCTTACACCTTTGTGGCTGTTACAGAAGGTGGGAGACAGCTGCTGAAGAGTGCCACTGGGGGCACCTAGCCTCAGTTCAGCCCTGATTCTTGCTGAGCGAAGATAAGGAAGGTGTTTTTCTTGTTAGAAGCCTGGCAGCATCCCTTTAAGACAGATGAGAAAAAGGCTCATTTTTAAGTATATCTCAAAGATTCTATAGTCTCTCTCACTTATTCCAGCATTTTGATACTTGAAATTTTTAAGTCTTATTTTTCTCAAGCCTTATTTGACTAAGTTGCCTTGGGTCTTAGAAAAATTGAGAAACACTTGTTTTGTTTATCGTGTACATTACTCTTAAATGTGTTTTTCAATAGCAGCTCTCTCTGCTCCCTCTAATGGAACCAGTCATTGGAGTGAACTTTGCCCACTTTCTTCCTTACGGCAGTGGCCAGTTTAATAGTGGGAATCGACTTCTAGGAACTTTTGGCAGTGCTACCCTTGAAGGGGTTTCGGATTACTATTCTCAGTTGATCTACAAGGTATGTTTCTTTGCCAAGGTGTTACCTTGCTTCCTCTTTGGATGCCATATCAGAATTGGTAGAGCTTGTCTTGTTTTTCCATCTAGTTTACATCTATCTAATCTTCCAAGTTCCATTTAAACTCTAGTTCAACTAAAAGGTTAAAATTTTACCAGGTAAAGTGTTTCCAATATGAACATTTGAAATTTTTGTATAGGTCAGAATACAAATTGTGAAAAACATCCATTGTATATTTCTATGGTGGGAAAATATTTATTTTCCTATAATCTTTATTAACTCTTAAGATGACTCCAAATTCATAGTAAATAGAGTAAAAAATGCAGTTAGGGATTTACCCTGAAAAATACAGTGAAAAAAACCTAGAAATGTATTTTGTCTAATAATTTAGGTACTAATTGCACCTGTGCATTAATTCTTAGGCTGCAAAAATAATATCAAACTGAACCAAGTTTATCTTTTGGTAATATTTTTTTAACAAAGTTGTATGATAGGCTCATTAGATACTCTTTACTTCACATCTGACTTGTGTAAAGTGATCTTTTTTGCAAAAATATTTGAGAGTATCATCAGTTTTTCTGAGGGCTTCTCTTCTTTAGTATTAAAATCATTCTCTTGTGATATTCCATTTATTATCGTTGTTGGCTTTTCTCTTCAGTTAGAACCTCTCCTAACTCTTGTAAATGCCTTCTCTTCTGATGCAAGCTGTTCTCCACGCAACTTCATCATCTTCAGAAATCCTAGATCTTTGCAAGATTTGTAATTTTACCTTGCACTTGATTTGCACGGTATTATTGGTAGATTCCAGCAGTCCCTGAGAGACTAGTCAATGAATCAATGACAAATTGGTGACAGACGTTAAGCAGGGAGAAATGTTTGGGGGGAAACTACATTTGTTAAGGTTCAGTCCATTTAGT
Source organism: Balaenoptera physalus (assembly GCF_965194825.1). Taxonomy (NCBI): domain Eukaryota; kingdom Metazoa; phylum Chordata; class Mammalia; order Artiodactyla; family Balaenopteridae; genus Balaenoptera; species Balaenoptera physalus. The sequence goes on along the minus strand of NC_138887.1, from coordinate 119,523,606 downwards.
TATTATTGCTACTCCTTTTGCTTCTTTCTGAGATTTTAGACAATCCAGATTCTAATATCTAAGATACAAGTTGCAGTTATGGATTAGGATCTTAAATTCTCACGTTTTTGATAGAACTGGGGCATATCTTAATTTAATAAAGGAATTTTTTGAGAACTCTCTACAATTTATTGGTCGAATTTTAAAGCTATCCTTCACTGGCTTTAACAGTGAAACTTGAGAAGAGTTGTATAGAATCAAATCAGGCACAGTGTAAATTTGCTTCTTAATTTCAAAGCTAAGTACTCAAGCTGGGGCAAGTGAGCCAGTGGGTGGTATGTCCAGAGGATGATGGGTGTTTGTTCCACTGACATGCCTCCTGGCCTGTACGTTTCTTTTTCTTCTTGGTGTGCATTTTAGGAATGAAGGTGCCTCTGATTACATTTCTGTACCTTGCCTCCCTGTGCTGAAAATTCACAGAACTAAGTTTTAGCAAGGTCGTGGCATATTTGCTCAGTAGCATATAATTTAAAATTTTTTGGTCTCCTGCAGCAGAATAATTTAAGTAATCCTCCAACACCCCCTGCCTCTCTTCCTCCTACACCACCTCCTATGGCTTGTCCGAAGATGGCAAATGGTTTTGCAACAACTGAAGAACTTGCTGGAAAAGCTGGAGTATTAGTGAGTCATGAAGGTAGGATGCCAAGCCTCCAAGTCTTGTACCTTTGAGGAGTTTGCCGGCTGTGTGTGGTGAAATGGCAGTCGGATTGTAAAGTTTACCCATTACCAGTTTTGACTGACTTATGATTTTGTGTTTTTGCTCTTCCAGTTACCAAAAGCCTAGGACCTAAACCATTTCACCTGCCGTTCAGACCGCACGATGACTTGTTGGCCAGAGCGACTGCTCAAGGCCCAAAGACAGTGGACGTTCCTGCTTCACTCCCAACACCGCCTCATAATAATCAGGAGGAATTAAGGTAGAAGTTCCTTTTTCTCAAGTATTTTTTAGTTATTTCATTTATTAAAAAATGTATATGTGTTTGTATATAGCATAATGTCTGTAGGAAAAGCATGTAAAAACACTTAAAAGGTGAAATTTGGTGAATAATTTTCTTCAGAATTGAAAGTTTATAAAACATTCTTACTATTAAAAAGAATTCATTTGTGCACTTTAGAAATCTCATGATATAGGAGGTTCAACAAGTAATAATGATAGAATAGACATTAAGGCACTGGGACTCTCCATGCAAAATATTTCAAAGATCATTGTCCTTTATAAGCTGTTAATGTGATTTGCTGGGTTTATTGATGTTTGCAGATGTCAAAATAAAAGAGCGGCAGTCACAGAGCAGAGCATGCTTTTGTGGAAGAGAATTTAAGGGCTGTCCTGTCCACAGTTTGTAACTCCTTTGTGTCAGTTCTTTAGCCCCAGGATTCTGATTAGGGAAAATCAGCTTCTCCTAGTAGATAGTCACAACCCAGCCAGTTAGATCCAGGGGAGGTTCTTATATAGCTCATCAAATTATTCTCTCTTCTTGGAAAATCTGCTAACCACCCTCTCTTTGATAAGACGTCATTTGACTAAGACCCTTTACTGTACAAATGAGAAGACTGCGGACCAAGGGGAAGTAACTTGTCCAGAGTTAGAACCCAGCTCTTTGTCTCTCCTGGACCTTACCGCTAGATGTATGCCGGAGTTGTCACTCAGGAGCAGCTGTGGGAGGTGGCCTCCTGGGTGCGCGTGTCTGGGGCCCACTCCTGGGTTCCACAGGGGCTCCTTGGAAGCCTCTCTTGGGTCTCCTGTTAATGCTGCTTCTCACAGTGTTCCTTCAGCCTGGCAGCGTCTCCTGTGGGGTGGGGTGGGCGGTGTGAGACCCCAGGTTCTCGAGCTGCCGTACAACGTTTAGCCCAAGACCACACTCACCCTACAGCCCCATTTGCCTTGGTAACCTTTAGCTTCTTGGACTAGACCAGTCTCTTCCTTTTTTCACTTCGCTTTATCAGTTAAGAAAAATGAAGGCCTGTGAAGCCATAATGGCCAGGTTTTTTCCGTCTTGCCACTGTAAGTAAACAGCAGCCACAGGAGAGTTCTGTGCACGCGTGCCTGGGTGTGTGGTGGACTGCTCTTTCCTTTTTCAGCCACAGGAGTGTTCCCTAGTCTCAGTGATCTGGAGCTTTGCAAAGGTGTGAGTATCCATTCTTTCTATGCTGTGTTATAATCTCAACGTCTTCCTCCTTTGGCAGGTCTTTAAACTTGGATGCTAAAGCTTTAGTCAGAAGGAAACATACCATGTAAATTACTTGATAGTGAAACATACTTCTTATTTTTTTCCCAAGAGATGTCCTGTCTGGCCCTGAGCTGAATCTTTGGCTTCTCAGCTTGTTGCCACTGTCCAAAGGTCACACACATAGACAGGGCTGGGCTGGTGTGGGGAGCCCCCAGCGGCGGCCTTGCACCCGCTGATGTGTGTTTATTCTGCTCCCAGGATACAGGACCACGGGGGTGACCGGGACACCCCTGACAGTGTTGTGCCCTCATCCTCTCCTGAGAGTGTGGTCGGGATGGAAGTGAGCAGATACCCAGACCTGTCCCTGGTCAAAGAGGAGCCTCCAGAGCCCGTGCCGTCGCCCATCATCCCAATCCTCCCGAGCAGCACCGGGAAAGGTAGGGGGCGCCGTGCGGTGGGAGGGTTGGCTAACGTGAACGCTTAGAAAAGCTGTTAACACTCAACTCATCCTTCCTTTTTTAAGGGTTGGAATCTAGAAGGAATGACATCAAAACTGAGCCGGGCACTTTATTTTTCACGTCACCTTTTGGTTCATCACCAAATGGTCCCCGATCGGGTCTCATATCTGTGGCAATCACTCTGCATCCTACAGCTGCTGAGGTAAAGATGGACTGGCTGTTGGACGTTGTAGAATATTACCCATTTCTGAAGGAGTGTCAGGTGGCTCCCAGTGACACGTACAGCTGGGTCACCGCGGATAGAGATTAAAGTTAGGGCTTGGCTCAGCAGTCCCTTCAGACATCTGCGCTGCCGTGAGTACTAGAAATTGATCTCAGCCTCAGTCAAGACAAAAAGGGCAAATCGAAGTCAGAGATCTCATTTTTTTACTAAAGAATGTATATGGTAGAGAACTCTTCAGAGAGTTGACAACTGTTTACACGTAGAAAATGAAGCAGTGAAGAACTCTGTCAACGGTGAAAGTTTTCCAGAAGCACTATGTTCAGGTGGCAGCTGCTCATATCAAACACTAGTACATGGCTGAGGATTTTTGTAAACTCTTACTTCTTGATGACATTTCGCTGGCCACCAGACTCGTAGGCCATTGACGGGGCGTCTTGGTCGCCCGCAGAACGTAACAGTGGCAAGTTCTCGTGGACTGTGGAGAGTCCGCCTGAAGGAAGCTTCTGACCAGCTGTAAAAACCAGGACAAGGTTTATAACTCATTCCTTGAATTAAAATGTCTAAAATAGTTTAATGTTCTCTCAGATATTTAACATTAATTGGAATCCCTGTATGAGGATTTCTGTATATGGAAGCTTTGTTTGGGTATTGGCCCATTAAAACCCTTTTTCCCCGCCGAGACTCTTAAGTCTAAATAAAAATGGTTGGATTTGCTTGGGGTGTATGCACCATGCAGATAGCATTTATCCTAATGTGACTTTTTCTTCAGTGGTTCTCTGTTGCCTTCTGGGTGGGTAATGCAGCATTTGCAATTTTGTTTTAGAACATTAGCAGTGTTGTGGCTGCATTTTCCGACCTCCTCCACGTTCGGATTCCTAACAGCTACGAGGTTAGTAATGCTCCAGATGTTCCATCCATGGGTTTGGTCAGTAGCCACAGAGTAAACCCAGGTTTGGAGTATCGACAGCGTTTATTTCTTCGTGGGCCTCCACCAGGATCTGCAAACCCTCCCAGACTAGCCAGCTCTTACCACCTGAAGCAGCCTACTGTGCCCTTCCCTCCAGCAAGCAATGGTGAGCTGGTTTACATTTTGTTAACCCCAGATTCATTCTTGATTCAAAAGTTACGCTGCTTCTCTTTAAGATCTCGCTTTGATTTTAAGGGAATAAGAGGTCACGTGTTGGCACTCAGTCCTTGGTGACTTAACCCCCCCGGGTTCTGTCTTCTGAGGCGTGACTGGACCTTTAGTGCCTGGGGCCTACGTCACACCCTCTTGTCAGCCACGAGGCGTTTGAAGCAGGCGCTCTCCGACCTGCTTACCCTTGAGACCTGCTTACCCTTGAGCCGCGTTTGTTCTCCAGCGCCCCGAGCCTCCCCTCCTACTTAGCGCTGTGTCACACTGTGCAGATGAGGCCGCCACCTCTGCCTGTGTTCCTGTTCCCTTTCCTTCTGCGGCATCTCCGGGGCCCCTCTCTTCTGTAGGTGCGCTCACACCTTCCCCATCACTGAAAGGTGGGCCCGTTCCTCGCACCTGTGTGGCGTCCCTTCCCTCCCCGTCTTCCTGGTCTGGCCTCACCCTCACCCCACCCTCCCCGCCTCTTCGCTCACCAGTTTCTTGGCTGTCTTGTCTCCGTCCTCACCTGCTCTTAGAGCCCAGCCTCTCCCCACGTCTCGCCCTTGAGCCATGCTGACAGTTGCTCATGTTGGGTTTGAACTCTCAGCCTCTGGCTGCTCTGTCACCCTTGCTTTCTCCCTGCTTCTCCCTTCTGCCTTCATGGCCACGCGAGCGATGCGCTCTGAGATCGTCACACGCTTACCAGTCTGCGTCCTTGCTCGCATTTTTATCTTGGCCCTGGAACTTCTTCATCCCTCTTCGCCTTTCCACATCACGCTCATTGAAGACTCTCGTTCACATACCTCTTCATCTTTCATAAGAGATTTCGTACCCTCTTCACCCTGGAGCAAAAGTATTCTCTTTCCCCCGACTCACTTTGCACTGAGACTGGAGACGACCCTCCGCGCGTCCCGGTTTCCCTCCACACTTCTCACAGCCCAGCGTGTTGTCCCAGCCGTGTGAGAATAGCTTCCTTTCTTTGTACCCCAGTGTCATGCACGTAATAGATGCCCCGTAACCATTGCTTAGAAAATAAGATGTTTATTAATTACTAAAGACTAGCGTGTGGTAAATTAAATGAACCATATTGCAGTCAATCGATGCAGTACAGCTTTACACCCTGGACCGCCTTTGTAGTGGTCAGCTTTAGTCGCTAATGAACGTCTTTTGTCTTTAGGCCTTTCTGGGTGCACGGGCACTAGTCACGGTGTCACAGAAAGTGCGGCTCTCAGGCCACAGTGGTGCTGCCACTGTCATGTCGTCGTTCTGGGCCACGGCGTGAGGAAGCCGGCCAGAGACCCGGCCTTTGTGAGCAAGGTACTCGCACGTCCCTTCCCTGGCCCCCGGCTCCCCGCCCGCCCCCGCCGTGCCTGGGCAGCGCCCGCTCCTGCGTCAGGAGGAGTCGTTTCTGGGGCTCCACAGACGCCTCCCCCAGAGGTCGCCATCAGCATGTTTCATGTGCTTGAGCTTAAAACCAAGTAGCTACAGCAGCCTGTTCAGGGGGTCCGATGAGAGCCGCGTATTTTTAAACGGTGAAATATGGAAAGTAAAGTTTATTTCTGCAAATGTAGTTTCTCTGTGGCTAAATTATAATATACTAAATACTGGCTCGTAGTTACCTTTTTACTACTTTTAGGATTGCTGCTTTCACTTTGAACAGAACAGACCCAGCCCCGTGCAGATCTTGTTCTCATTAGATCCCGACTTGTCGAGCTCCCCACACCTTTCTCTTTGCTTTTCAGGGTTCCCGAGACAGCTCGAGCAGAGCGGAGAAGGACATTGTCTTCTGTAGTAATAACTGCTTTATTCTCTATTCATCAGCTGCACAAGCAAAAACCTCAGAAAGCAAGGTAAGATGGGGACAGTTTCGGTCAGCAGTCTGCGTTGAGTGACACCTGTGTTTCGGGGGTGTGTCCGCTTCCTCCACCCAGAGCTCCCCCCGGGGAGTCTGAGCGGAGGCTCCCCGGCTTGGGGAGGAGCGGTCGGTCCAGCTGTCACTGCAAACTAAGTAACGTCAGCTTATTCAACAAGAGTGGGCAGATTTGAACTGCGTCTTAAAAGTTCAGAATTGAATAAAACACTACTATTAAAATCTGTAATTTTACTTATTTAATTACAAATAATTTAATCACAACTATAAAGTATTGCTTCAGTGATCTTGTCCCAATGGGAAAACCTGTTCACAACGACAGTTCAGGTCTATTCATGTATTTTGGGGGAAAAGTATCTGTCTTGTACCAGGTTGGAAAAGGTCTATTTGTTTTTTGTGTGGTTTAAGTGTATCTTTGAGTGTGTAGCCGATGTGGACGATACGTTTTTAACTGTTTGCGCTGAAGGAAGTTTTTCCCGTGCTGTGATAGTCAGTCTCTCCTCCCTCCACATCATTGCTCTTGTGTCTTTCTCAGAAGAATGTTCTGGAGACTCTTATTTTTTTAAAAAGGCAGTAGCGTCCAGTGTAATAAAATTCAAGCTACTTGCCAAATAAATTTATACTTTAAAATATATCAGCCTAGATGAGAGAAGGAATTTTTTTTCCACCACATAATTTCTTGAGTCCGTGTGCAGTGTCTGCCTGCTTCTGGATTTTCTGTGAGGCGCGTCTTTTTTCAGAGCTGTGTAGGGTGGGGTGCATGAGAAGAGGGAAGCCTGTGGGTTTGCTGTTGATTTGGTTATGACAACACTTTGTATCTAAAAAGAAACTAATGGAACTTCTGTCTCATCTCAGCCCTTTCAGCAGTTGGATGGGAACCGGGCAGCCTCTGAGAAAAGTTAAATATGATTTGTTTTGTTGACAGGGGACTTCTTCCCCATCTTTCACACTTATGCCAATTAATTAAGCCTAAGGTTAACAAACAGGAATTTCAGAGGGTGGGACGAGCTCGTAGAAAATTATGGTCCAGAGTTCTTATTTGGTTTAACAAAAAGCTGTTCCGTCTTGTAGATTTAAATTAGCTCCTGTGCCACGAAAAGTCTTAAGAGCAGAATAGTCTCCAGAGTTCAGGCTTTGCAGAGAACACGCTCTCTCTCTGTCCAGACGCAAGCACCATCGACCTCCGCTGTGCGCCTGTCCTCACCTCTCACTTACAGACCCAGAGCCAGACACCCTGCTGTTGGAACCCTGCTGCTTGGCTTCTTGTTGTAGCAAGAATTGCCCTGGGGGCTTTGGAATTACTCTTTCTTGTGTTTCTTTTTTTGTGTGCAGGAATCCGTTCCTTCATTGCCACACTCTCCCATAAAAGAGACGCCTTCCAGAGCGTTTCATCAGTACAGTAACAACATCTCCACTCTCGACGTGCGCTGTCTGCCGCAGCTCCAGGAACAAGCTTCGCCCCCAACCTCACCGCCCATCACTTTCCCTCCTGCTTTTGAAGCAGCCAAAGTGGAGGCAAAGCCAGATGAGCTTAAGGTAACAGTCAAGTTAAAGCCTCGGCTAAGAACTGTCCACGGTGGGTTTGAAGACTGTCGGCCGATCACTAAAAAGTGGAGAGGGATGAAGTGGAAGAAGTGGAGCGTCCACATTGTGGTCCCCAAGGGGACCGTCACGCCCCCCTGCGAAGAGGAAATCGATGACTTTCTGAAGAAACTGGGCACTTCCCTGAAACCTGATCCTGTGCCCAAAGACTATCGCAAGTGTTGCTTCTGTCACGAAGAAGGCGATGGGTTGACAGATGGACCAGCGAGGCTGCTCAACCTCGACTTGGACCTGTGGGTCCACTTGAACTGTGCCCTGTGGTCCACGGAGGTGTACGAGACTCAGGCTGGTGCCTTAATAAACGTGGAGCTGGCCCTGAGGAGAGGCCTGCAGATGAAATGTGTCTTCTGCCATAAGATGGGGGCCACCAGCGGGTGTCACAGATTTCGATGCACCAACATTTATCACTTTACTTGCGCCATTAAAGCACAATGCATGTTTTTTAAAGATAAAACTATGCTTTGTCCCATGCACAAACCAAAGGGAATCCACGAGCAGGAATTAAGTTACTTTGCCGTCTTCAGGAGGGTCTACGTGCAGCGTGACGAGGTACGACAGATCGCCAGCATCGTGCAGCGGGGCGAGCGCGACCACACCTTCCGTGTGGGAAGCCTCATCTTCCACACGATCGGCCAGCTGCTTCCCCAGCAGATGCAAGCATTCCACTCTCCCAAAGCGCTCTTCCCCGTGGGCTACGAGGCCAGCCGGCTGTACTGGAGCACACGCCACGCCAACCGCCGCTGTCGCTACCTGTGCTCCATCGAGGAGAAGGACGGGCGCCCCATGTTCGTCATCAGAGTCGTGGAGCAGGGCCACGAAGATCTCGTCTTAAGTGACACCTCCCCCAAAGGTGAGGCCCCGCCTGCAGGCTCCGCCGAGCCAGTCGCTCCAGCGTTCGGCTACATGAATGTTTTATGTCAGTATTTCTGTGGTTTTTCTCACGTCTGTTTCATATTTTATCACAACAGGTGTGGATTCTTCATTTGCAAATGCAAGTCTTAACTTCTTTGTATTGTCATACCTTGCTGTCTTTTTCTAAACACTTGCTAGAATTACTCTAAATCAGAATATATATTCCAACAGAGTTTATAAAATAAATAGGAGAATGATTTGCAGATAAAGGTTGCCTGTCACTTACATTGGGGACCCTCTTTGTTAATGTCACCTAGAAGGTGGGAACCGTATTTAAAGCCATATTGTCTTATCTCAGGAGCATCAGATATTAAACAGATTTAGAGCCAGAAATGAGACACTTAATTTCGGCCTCTAGGGTTAAGCCTAGATTGTCATTTTTATTGATGTAGAAAGTGCTGCAGAACTGCTTTTTTTTCTTTTTTAAGTTTAGCAGTTTCTTTTAAAAAAGTATGAAAATGCTCTAAAGATAATTCCAATGAAAATATCAATTTGATATTTTAATTTAACTCTGAGAGGAAAGGGTATATCTACAGATACTACTTAATTGGATTAATCATTTGAAAATCTAATATGCTGCTTGGCCAGCATGAAAGTGAGTTAACTACTTGTACGAATTTCAGTTATATTTAACTTTCTTTTCCAATTCTACTGTTTAATTTCCTTAATGTAACATATTCTTTTCCCCCAAACTTCATAAAGTCTTTAAAACTACTGCCATCCGATAAGCAGGTAATACACCAGGCTTGTTAGATCACTGCCCACGGGCTTTACTTGGATCTGGTAAGTCTTCGTGAGTGGTTGGTCTTCATTTCGTTCTTGTTTTTATACTGTATCCTGTTTTCCTCTCTGTTTCGCTAAGAGGAAGTTTGTCATTAAAAAAATGTCTTTTTGTCCATACGTAGGTGTTTGGGATAAGATTTTGGAGCCTGTGGCATGTGTGAGAAAAGAGTCGGAAATGCTGCAGCTCTTCCCAGCCTACTTAAAAGGGGAGGATCTCTTCGGCTTGACCGTCTCTGCGGTGGCGAGGATCGCAGAATCAGTGAGTGCCGGGGCCGAGGCCGGAGAGCCACCCCCTGTCGCACGACGCACCTTACTTAACACGGGGCTGTCACTCTCACAACACTTCAAGGTAGTGGTTTTGTCGGGGGTGAACTCCTGCCGCTCTGAAAGAAAACGAGGCATCGGTAGTCGTAGGTGTGTCCGTGCTCACTCGGTCGGGCAGCTCACCAGGCTCAGCGCCCAGCGTTAATGGCCACTTTCCTGCCCGGGGCCCAGGGTTGGTCACCAGAGCGCAGTTGGATTTCAGGAGCCCTTACTGTCTGATGCCTGCTTGTTACACGCACGTGTGCCAATGAGTCTACACACAGCGCTTTTGGAAAACTGCCTGATTGTAAGGTATTGTTTTCAAGAAACAAGTCACTGACGGGTTTTCTTCAGAGAAGCAGCGGGACACCCCGAAAGCCACTGAGCACTGTACCCAGTTGCTTCCTTTGGTGGAGCCCTGCCTAAATGATGTGCATCTGTCGTGTCTCCAGAGGACAGTGTCCACAAGAAACATATTCTAGAAAAGACCTTTAACACGAATGGTTTTAGGAGTTAACCTAAGTTACCAGCTGTACTCCCAGGCCCCCGAGGGAGGTAAGCACATCATACATAGTCAGGTGCCTGAGTGCAGCTGCTTCTGTTAACATGGCTTGAAAGAGCCTCTTGTCCACAACATTTTGAAAATGTTGACAAGTTATTTTCATGGAATTCAAGTCGGGCCATCCTTTGGCCGGCTCAAGATTGCCTGTAGTCTTGATCAGGTGAGTTAATGTTTCGTTTATCTTGCTTCTTTCCAGCTCCCTGGGGTTGAGGCGTGTGAAAACTACACCTTCCGGTACGGCCGGAACCCTCTCATGGAGCTGCCCCTGGCCGTCAACCCCACAGGTTGTGCCCGTTCTGAACCTAAAATGAGTGCCCATGTCAAGAGGTTTGTGTTAAGGTATTTTGTTTTAACTTCACATAGTACAGCCCAGGGTTTCCAGGCCTCTTAGGGGTTTTCTGTGCTTGATCTGTCTGCTGCTTACAAACCCTGCTGCCTCTGGCTGTGTGTGTGCGGCCGCGCCAGCTAGGCGGCTTTCCCCGCGTGCGCCGTTGGTGAGAACTGGAACCACCCGGGCCCCTCAGAGGTGTCTCCGGTCTCCCTTTGTGTCCCCGTCGGCGCGCCGTCGCCTGCAGGCCTCACACCCTGAACAGCACCAGTGCCTCCAAGTCGTTTCAGAGCACCGTCACCGGGGAGCTGAGCGCACCTTACAGCAAGCAGTTCGTCCACTCCAAGTCGTCCCAGTACCGCAAGATGAAAACCGAGTGGAAGTCCAATGTGTACCTGGCCCGGTCTCGGATTCAGGTGAGTGGGGCTTGGCTTCTGGGAGGAGGAGAGGTGGGCTGGGAGGGCGCTGGCGTCCGGCACAGGGGACAGGAGACCGCGGGCCGCAGGGAGAGAAACCCCGTCAGCCCGGGGCGCCGGCCGCTCCGTCCGCGGTCTTGGAGGGCGGATGCTTTACTCCCCCGCGTGGAAGGACGGCTTCTGGACGCCCTCTCTGTGCGTCTTGATGAGAGCTCACGGGATGCGGGGAGCGCTGTATCTTCCACACGCGGGATCCGCGGCGCGCTCACTAGGGCTCTTTCAAGGCACTTGTGAAAAGTACAAACGAAAATAGTTTCAAAAGGTGCCCAGTTTCAGAAGCCTTCTCTTCGTGAAATCATCATGTAGTTTCTGATGGATAGATGGTGGGACACCTTACAGGTAAAGCCATCTCTAGGCTAAGCATGTAAATTTTCACCTGTGGTCACACTTCCGGAAGAAACAAATGTCTGTGCGGCATCTCCCCTTGGAGGCCCAGGATGGAGTTACGAGCTCTCACACTGCCAGCGTCCTCCGTCTCGAAGGCTGACCACCCTCCAGGCTCTGCAAATCGCTGAGCAGTGTGTCACCATCTACTACTTGAGTGCGTTGGCCTCATTACACCAGACCCAAAGCAGCATCAGTTTCTGCTGCCTTTTTCCCTCCCTGAAGAGCTCCCTCAGATCCACTCCCTGTTCCAACCACCCGTCTCACCTGCAGGCGCCGGTGTAGGCCTGTCTGGCCCCTCCCCTCCCGCCCTGTCCCCTCAGAAGCCAGGGTGGTCCCTTCAGATATAAAGCTGATTGACACATTGTCTGTATTCACTGACATTCTTCTTTCTATAGAAACTTTTAGGATCTTCTCTTGATTCTTGATATTTCGAATTTTTACCAAAATGGGCCTGAGTTAGGGTCATTTTTATTTATTGCTTTCCCCACTGATGAGCCCTTTCAGCCTGAAGTAGTGTGGCCATCAGTCTGAGAAATGTTTTTGTATTAATTCTTTTGCAGGTTCCTACCTCTGTTTCTCTCTGTACACAAATATTAGATCCCTGAGACCCGGGATCTCACAGTGTGGACCCCAGACCATCAGCACGGGCATCACCTGGGGATGTGCGGGTTTGGGGTCCCCAGCCTTACTGAATCTGGCCCCTGAGGCAGGACCCGCAATGGTTCTGGTGCCGCCAGAGAAGACTTCCGTCTCAGGTCTACCCTGCTGCTGTGGCCTTGTTTCTGGGTTCCTTGTCCTCATTCTGAGCTGCTTCTACTTTGTCTGCTGGCTGCGCTTTCTGCCCTTGATCTGTTGATCCGGTACCTTGTTTTCATATCACGAGTGCAGGGTCTTTCTGGTCTTTTCGCTGTTGCCTCAGAAACGGAGCCTCAAAAGATTCCACTCGTGGCGGTGGTGTCTTCCTCCTCCGCTCAGTTACTTCCCCGTTTAAAATGTTCCCAAACAGCTCGTTCACTCTGACCATTCCTGGTCTTCTGTCTTAGTTTTGCTCCCTTACGTCATGTTAAGGGTTTCTTAACTACCTGCGTTCGGTCTGTCATCTTTAACCCTAAGCGTTTTTGAGAGTTTCTGATGTTTGGGGCCCTTTTTTCTTCCTCCATTCCATCCACCTCCCAGGTAATCATGTTCACGACCCAGTAAGTGTCCTGTGTCTTTTCCCTGCTGCTATCTGAACACTGGTGCACACCTGTGTGCATATGGAAAAGGGGGGTTGTCTTATCTACACTCTTCTGCATCTTCCTTTTCTCGCTGATATCTACACCCCTCTAGAACAGCTGAGGTAGCTCTGATTCATTCTCTTTAATAAACGGCTCTGTGATGCTCCATGATGTTGATGAACTGTAAGTAAGGAAGCCATTCCACTGCTGACGAGCCTGTATTTTGCTTAGAGTTTTTCCCACAACAAACAGTGTTCCCATCAGTACCTTGTACAAATATCCCCATGTATTGGTAACTTCACGTCAGTGGTGTGTAGGCCCCAAAGTGAGATTTCTGTGTTAGAAGTACATGTACTTTTCATTTTAGCAGAAGGGCTGTAATTGCCCACTTCTTCCTGCAGTGTATGAGACTATTTTTCTTGTTTTCCCTTTGGTAACGTTACCACCCTTTTGTATTTTTGCCAGCCTATTAAGCATAGACCGACAATGTCACCTCAGTTGCAACTTTTCGTGTTTGCCATTTGGGTCTGCTCTTCTGTGAGCTGCATTTGTCCGTTTTGCAGTTTATAAGAACTTGTACTATTAGGCAAAGGATGTTTTGTAGGGGAAAATACCTACCAGAAAGTGTGGTATGTTTTTTCCTTTAAGAGTTTTAATTTTTATATAGTCAAACGTATAATTTTCTGTAGCTTCTATTCCTGGTTAAGACTGTGGGTTGCGTATGTACTTTCTTAGATGTTTTTTCTTTCAGGAATTTTATTCTTTATGTTTAAGACAAATTTTTTTTTCCACTGAACAACCAGTTGTGGAAGCACCATTTAGTATTGGGTTGGCCAAAAAGTACGTTGGGGTTTTTCTGTAAGATTTGTGGAAAAACCCAAACGAACTTTTTGGCCAACCTAATAATGTATATGACCCATCCATATTAAACAGAATTTTAGTACTACCAAACTACTGTACATTAAGTTTTCACGTGTGCCTGGGTCTATTTGGATTCTCTGTTCATTTCCACTGATCTTCTTGTCTCTTATACCAAACTGTATTCATCTCCATACAGATTCTTTCTGTGTGTTCTAGTTTGTTCAGCTCTGAGTCTCATCTGGAATTGAACAGATAAATTGCATACGTGGTTTTTTTCAGAAGTTAATTCAATTCACATACCAAAATTTCCAACAACAGCACACCCCGTACTCTGTGCTCCCAGGTGGTGCTTGGTGAGGACCGCGTCTGGTGGGGATCTGGTCAGTTTTAGCTGAGAATGCGGAAACTCAGATTATAATAATCCTTTATAGTTAGCCCTCTTTCTGTTCTGTAAGCTTATTGTTATGTCAAGTCCTTTTAGAAATGGTGGGATAAAATAAATAGCAGAAGCCATTAGCCTGTTGAGTTGGTGGGATCTGGGAGTGACATTACGTACAAGACAAGACAGCCAGATAGAAGAAGCGCTCAGCCAGTCAGCCCTGAGAGTTTAGTGTCAAAAAGATACAAAAACAAGGTAGTGATATCATCGCTTTAGGTGAAAAGATTGTCCAGCATTCAGGGTTCAGGTGAGAGTGTGGTCAGTGAAAAGGTCACGAGAGTTCAGGTGGGGTCTTCAGTGTGGCTTCTGCCGTGACCCAGGGGTGGTACCTTCGTGTGAAAGAGGCTGCAGGCCAGTTGCCCATGGAAGCCAAGTGGTTCTGAGGTGTGTACACGTGCGTTTCCTCAGGGGCTGGGCCTGTACGCTGCTCGCGACATCGAGAAGCACACCATGGTCATCGAGTACATCGGGACCATCATCCGGAACGAAGTCGCCAACAGAAAGGAGAAGCTTTACGAGTCCCAGGTGAGCGCAGCACCCCTCCTGTGCCGTCTGACAGCCGTTGGCACAGGGCCGGATCTGACCGTCATGCTGGTGGAAGTGCAGTGTCGAACAGCGCCACGTCTGGATATGTTTGTATTTTCCTCCTGTCTTTTCCGTCGGTCTTACTGTCTGCGAGGATGTGGCTGGATTGACGCGCCTGGCTTCACAGGCCACCTGCCGACGTGTTGGTTCCGTTCACAGCTTGTAGACGCCGCCTGACGGGCTGGCGTGTTGTCCCCGCACGTCTGGCCTCGCCCGCTCACGGGGACGGGCACGCAGAGGGGCTCCTGACCTCCTTCTCTTTCAGAACCGAGGCGTGTACATGTTCCGCATGGATAGCGACCACGTGATCGACGCCACGCTCACGGGAGGGCCTGCCAGGTGAGCGGGAGGCGCGGTGGGTCCGCGGGCTCACGGTGGCCTCGCAGTCACAGAGAGGATTTCTGTTTAAAATTGTATGTTTGGGACTTCCCTGGCGGTCCCGTGGTTAAGACTCTCCGCTTTCACTGCCAGGGCCCCAGGTTCAGACCCTGGTCGGGGAACTGAGATCCCACAAGCCGCGCAGCCAAAAAAAAAAAATGTGTATATTCTATTAACGGACAGATAGAAATGTAATTCGAAAAAGTTTTCCCTGTGAGCTGAAAGGTTTTTTTTTTTAAAGCTTCTTCCGAAGTCTTATAGTAAGTAGTTTCTGAAACGGTGGCTTGCAGGTATATCAACCATTCGTGCGCACCTAACTGCGTGGCTGAGGTGGTGACTTTCGAGCGAGGACACAAAATCATCATCAGCTCCAGTCGGCGGATCCAGAAGGGAGAAGAGGTAAGCGCAGGGCTCACATCTGTGCGCGCCTCTCCCTGTGGGCAGCGCCCGACTCCCCTGTACACGTGATCGGCTCGGCGGTGCCCAGTCCTGCGCTGCCAGCAAAGCCCTCCTCCCGGAAAGTCGGCCTCTGCCACCCTGCAGGTCTCAGTCCGACAGTCTTTGTCCTGCAGGTCCCACGCCCCGCGCCGCTCGTGTGGACGGGCTCCCCTCGACCCCCACGCTGTCTGTTTGGCTTGGTGACCCTCTCTTTAAAATGACGCCCGTCGTCGAGCTCATGGCCGAGAATGTCACGGGATTGGTGCCTCATGGTCCCCGGGGTCATCGTGGCTCACGTGAGGTCACCCTGAGGCTGTAGGCGGCAAATCTGGGGGTGCCCCGGGGGTCCCCGTGGCTCCTCCTCACACTCAGGGCCAGTACAGGCTTACAGGCTTTTCTACCAACAGATTCTTGCTGTCTCGTTAGGTGTTCTTTCCCTTGCCCCACGGATTACTTTGGCCCAGCACGTCGCCTGTTAGGATTGTTATTAGTCTTGATTGCCTTGTTTACGTTTCCTGACTTTGTCACAGTCGTGGCAAGCACGCGTTTCGAGGTGCGCGCCGTGCCTGGGATCGGGGTGTCCTGGGAAGCGGCTGCCACGCGGTGCGGGTTCCGTGGGGAGCCTCCCCTGTGCAGGGGGGGAGGCGCCTGAGGCTCTTTACTGGGTTTGAGCCCCCAGCCCTACGTGAACAGAGCTGTGAGATTATACTTGTATTTTTTGGTCATCTTTTTGGAATGTGCTTTTTTTAAATCAAGAATTGACCCGGGGCCTATTTTGCACATCTCACCAACTTGAGTAAATTAGAGAAAGTCTGTGAGGACCCCAGGGTGGTGTCACGGCGTGGGGACGGATGGAGGCTCGGCAGCCCCAGGCCCTGCTCACGCCGCTCCGAGTGGGCCGCGCTAAGCCCTCCAGCCTGTACCTCACCTTACACACAAGGAGAAACAGTTCCTCGTGGAGTTCCTGTAAGAACTCAGTAAATACCGGTGTGTTCCCTTCCGGTGCAGAAGGGAAGTCTTTGCAAATAGTGTCCCGGGGTATTCGAATCACAGGGACCTTGGCCGTGTCAGGTTTCTCAGGGGTCGGGGCCCCGGGGTGAGGCTTCCACCGTGGGAATCACGCAGACTCCCGTCCACCTTGACAGCGGGGTTGATCTGAGATGTTACTGATAATGCGGTTGCGCCTAAATAGAGCAACGTCTTTTAAATATTCTTGTACGTGAGGAAAGATGGAGAAGGATGTTCGCAGGCAAGAGCGACTCACCTCTGCCCATCTCGTTGCCCCGTCTGGCAAGAAAGGGGCGGGGTACGCCCCCTGGGCCCGGGGATGGGGGGCTTGTCCCACCCAGAGCGGCGGGCCCGGCACCGCGGTGTGCGGTGTGGAAACGCACCGGCTGCCCTCGCCGCCTCCGGCTTGGCCCCAGAATAGTGCCTCCCGCTTGCCTCGGGCCCCGCGGGATCCCCCGGAAGAGCACGGCCGGCAGCTCCGCGGCTTCCTTTTGAGGTTCCCCCACCTCCCCACCCAAGTCCCACGGCCCCTCGACGCATCAGGGCTTCCTTTAATTCCGTCCGTCTGTGGGCTGGCTGTGCGCAGCAGGCAGAGGGAGGCCTTTCTCACACTGTGTCTTTGCTGTGGGCAGCTTTGCTATGACTATAAGTTTGACTTTGAGGACGACCAGCACAAGATCCCCTGTCACTGTGGCGCCGTGAACTGCCGGAAGTGGATGAACTGATGCATTCCCCGCTGTCTCAGAGGGCGGCTCGTCCCTAGGAAGGAGCGATTCAACACAGCATTTGAATTTCGCAGACGGAAAGATGTTTTTGTTTTCTGTTTTGTGACTTTTTGGAAACTAGCTTCTGGGAGTCCTGATTTCCTCCGTGCTTTAGGTTAGAGGAGCACCAGGAGAAAGCCGACCGAGGCAACTTTCCTGAAGTTGCTGAGGTTAAAGAATTACAGAATGGTCCAGCACTTTTTTTTTCTTTTTCTTTTCTTTCTTTTTTCTTTTTGAGGGTGGGTTTTGTTTCGTTATGCTTCTTTAGTCTCACTAAGGAGAAACTTTTACTGGGGCAAGAGCCGATGGCCGCCCTGCCCCACCCCAGGGCAGAGGCCTTCCTGTGAATGTAAGACTGAAATCACCAGCGAAAGGGAGACGTCCAAAGTGCTGGCCACCGCCTTATCTGAAAAAGGGGCAGGCCCTCTAATTTAAAAGTTTTTAAATAAAGTAGACACCACTGAACAAGGAATGTACTGAATGACTTCCTTAGGGATAGAGCTAAGGGATAATAACTTGCACTAAAATACATTTAAATACTTGATTCCATGAGTCAGTTTATTGTAGTTTTTGATTTCTGTAAAATAAGAGAAACTTTTTGTATTTATTATTAAGTGAATGAAGCTATTTTTAAATAAAAGTTAGAAGAAAGCCAAGCTGCTGCTGTTACCTGCAAAACTAACAAACCCTGTTACTTTGTACAAATATGTAAATATTTTGAGAAAAAATACAGTATAAAAATAGTTATTGACCAAATGCTACCAGGCTCTGCAGCAGCTCGGGTGCTTATAAAATGTTCATAGGGATGTTACAATATAATTTTGTTATTAAATATGCCATTATAATTATGTAATAACCAAAATTTCAACCTAGAGTGTTTGGGGTTTTTTGGAAACTACGGTCTGTTAGTACTTAATTGTTTTATACACCTTACTTCTCATAGAACAGAGTGTATGCTATGACTACAACTTTTATAGCCGTTTTGGTAATTTAAACTGATTTTTTCATATTATATTGTTGCATCCCTACTTCTTCAGTCAGGTTTTTTTGTGCTTACAATTTGTGATAACTGTGAATAACTGCTTAAAAATACCCCCAAATGGAGGCTGAATTTTTCTTCAGCAGAAGTAGTTTTGATTAGAACTTTGTTTCAAGCCACAAAGAATCATGTAAACATACTAGGATCATGTAGCAGGAACTCTAATCTAACTCTCTAGTCTTCTATTTAACACAAAAATTTGAAAAAGGAAAAAAAAAAAGGAGAGATGTGACCATGCTTGCAGCTGCAGGACCCCGGCAGTAGGGTTTTGGAAGATGTAATTTTCAACTGTGTTTGTATGAACTGTTTGTTTACATTTCTTTAATAAAAAAAACACACTGTTTTGTGTTTGCTTGTAGAAACTTAATCAGCATTTTGAACCAGGTTAGCTTTTTATTTTGTACTTAAGATTCTGGTACTGACACTTCACAGGCTAAGTATAAAATGAAGTTTCTGTGTGCACAATTCAAGTGGACTGTAAAGCTGTTGGTATATTCAGTGACGCAGTTCTCAACTTGTCATGTATATGGCATGGTGTATTTTTATCTTACAGAATAAATCAATTGTATATATTTTTCTCTTGATAAATAGCTGTATGAAATTTGTTTCTTGAATATTTTTCTTCTCTTGTACAATATTCTGACATCCTACCAGTATTTGTCCTACCGGGTTTTTGTTTTGTTTTCTGTTCTGTATAATAGTATCTAATGTTGGCAAAAATTGAATTTTTTGAAGTATACAGAGTGTTATGGGTTTTGGAATTTGTGGACACAGATTTAGAAGATCACCATTTACAAATAAAATATTTTACATCTATAAAATGCTGCCTGAGTCTCTGTTTGGTGTTCTGATCACAGCTTGGAAGCTGACGAGCGCTTGAACTTCACCGACAGCCTGGCCCAGCCTTTCAGAGTGACTGGCGTGTGGACGTGATCAACTTGGTTCTCTCCCTCTTCAGATGAGAAGTTTAGATGTAAGTTCTAAGGGGGCTGCTAAGAATTGAAACTGCTCAGAATCCCATTCAACTTCCTACAACAGCTTGTGCACTGCGTGATTTTACAGAAGGTCTCCAAGCCCCCATCATCTGACCAATTCTTTTAAATGCCCGTCTGAAACGCCTCCCGTCTGTGAAGCTGTCCATCTGGACGGGGCTGGACACGGTCACGTCTGTGCCGGGCTGTAAAGCCCGTGCTCGGGGCGGCCTTTCCTTGGACCTCACGCTCGATTTCTCACCGTCAGACACACGAGGAAGGAAGCTTCAAGGCGTCACTGCGCCAAGGCTCAGATGGGCGAGCAGGGTGCTTCTGGCTGTCAGCTCTGCTGACCTGGATGGGTCCGGCCTCCCAGGGAGAGGGGCGCGGGCCGGGGGCCGAGGAGAAGCGGAGCTCGTGAGTCTGCAGGAGGAAGTGGCATCACGCGAAGCGTCTATCGCACCAAAGCCTGTCTCTGCAGGGCCAGCCGGTGCCTCAGACCCCAGGCGCCCCTTGCAGTGGGCCCTGGGGTGACAGTGGAGGCAGGAGCAGCCCCGGCCCAGTGGCCCCAGCTGTCAGCTGCCGCCGTTCCCTTGTTCTTTGACCACACACTCAACTCATCTACTCAGCGCCTGGAAGGACCAGAACGTGACACCGGTCCCTGCGTTACTGAGCTTGTAACCTGATGTGGACACAGACAAAGACAGGTGGTTTTTGAGCTGGAGATGATGGAGGCGGGAGGTGGGTGGGGTTCAGGGGAGGCCGCCCTGAGCAGTGAGGACACAGGGCTGATGGGACCCGTCCTGTTCCTGCCACGACGTCTGGACCGGCACACGCCTCACCTGTGGTTCCTCAGGGTTCTCGAAACTTGCGTGACCTTCTGCAATGAGCCCACGGTCTCCTTGGTAGGAAGGGGGAGGAGCCCCTTCTCGCTGTCGTCGTGTCCCCCACTCCCGGCTCTCTGGGATCCCTGTCCCCCCGGCGTGTCCGCCTGAGCTGCCGGAGGCGGCGGGAGTCTCGCTGGGCCGCGTCTCTGTCTCCCAGGAGGGTGTGGCGTTTTCCGCGCCAAAGCTGCTGAGGCCTCCGGGGTCAGGTTCATGGCTCTTCGCTGCGGCCCAGACCGCCCCCCCCCCGCCCCCCGGGGCAGGCTCCCGATTGGGCTTCTGACGTTCTCTCCCTGCAGGTCAGGGTTTGCATGTTTGAAGATTTCCTTCTGGCCCCAGAAGGTCTTTTAACCCGGTTCTTATCCCAGCCACTGAGGTGGGAAGAGTGTCTCCCTTGTGTTTCTTTGGCTACGACCGTCACCTGCTTTGCTCCATGAAAGTCCCAGCAGGCGCGGCACCTGCTGGCCCTCTGCTCCCCCAACCCCATCCCACCGCCGCTGGCCGCGCGGCGCTCCCAGGCCTCTGTCCTCAGCTGGCTTGCCCTCTGCAGCCCCATCCAAACCTCCCCCTCCTCCACGCGGTGACGACTTCCCAAGCATCTGCCTCCTTCGCTCCAAACCTGGGGACGGTCGGCAGCCCTGTCGCTATTACAGCAGCTTCTGCTGTGACCAGAAAAGCTACACTTCCGAGACTCGGTGCTTAGCTTCTTCCCCAGAGCTGCTCCGCCAAGATGTCTTAACCCTGGAGGTGGCAGTTCTCCCCGCCCCCGGGGGCGCCAACAGGCACCATCTAGCTGTCCTCTGGGGCCTCACCCCGCAGCCTGGCCCGAGGCCCCTTCACCTTCAGGACAAAGCGACCTGCCATCCCCTGCCCCAGACACAGGTGTTCAGGCCTCTGTGCGTCCGCCTAGACTGCTCCCCCAGGAGGCCCTCCCCGCCCTCGTGCCCCACCCCGTGAGCACTGCGTACACGTAGAGCTTTAGTTTTACTTGACAGTCTCAACAGCTGATATCAGTCTTTGAGGGCAGGGACTGGCACTTTCAGCCCAAAGGAGAAGAAAGAGGAGCAGGCGTGTGGGTTCCTCACCTCTCCCTCCCCACCCCACCCCCACCCCTGGCTCCCGGCTTCCACTGGGGCTCAGCTGACCCCCCCGCACAGGCGCAGCATGCTCCCTGCCCCCCCAGCCCCCAGCAGCCCCTCCATCCCAGAGAGGGGCTTCCAGCTCCTGGAGCCCAGCTGACAGAGGAACAGAGACGGTCGATTTCTGAAACAAAGGGATACATTACTCTTGACGGTGTAGATTAATACCTGTGTAAAAATATTTGACGTTTTGTAATTAAAATACCCTTATTTTTATTTAATAAAAAATGTATTGGAATAACGGAATCACTAAATGTCAGACCTAGAGATCGTGTAGCTCAGTGGTTTTCAATATTTTTAAGCAACAGAAGGTTTACAAAATTATTTAGACCTTTAAGTATTTGCACGTGGTGAAAATTCAAAATGTACCAGAAAGCACACAGTAAAAGCTAGGTCTCCTCTATGCCGTGTCTCTCAGCCAATTTCCCCACCCACTGGAAACCACTGCTATTGTTTTCCTGCAGATCCATCCAGAAATATTTCATGCGTATTCAAGCACATTCACCCACAGACACACACACACGTATAAAATGTCCGTGTTTATCCTTAAAAACAAAAGGAGGGAGGGGAAACAACCACCAAAAAAACAAAACTAGAAGATGTTTAGGTAGTTTACGATTTTTCCTCATGAATAATGCTGTGATGGACGTCTACAGGTATGTACCTCAAGTAAACTGCATTATAGCAATTTACTGGACTTTTAAATAAATGTTTTGTTTGGGGATAATTTTAGATTTACAGAAAAGTTGCAAAGATAATACGGAGAGTTCCCAAATACCCCTTGTCCCGTCTCCCCTAATGTTAATATTTTATAGAACATTCTTCTTGTCGAAACGAAGAGATTAACCTTGGTGCATTCCTATTAAGTAAACTACATACATTGTTCAGATTTCACCAGTGTTTTCAGTCACATCCTTTTTCTGTTCCAGGACCCCATCCAGGCCACCACACTGCATTCGGTCACCATGTCTCTTTGGTCCCCTCTGGTGACAGTGTCTCAGGGTGGCCTTGCTTTTCATGACCTTGACAGTTCTGATTTGACTGTTTCATTCCTCATTATGTTCAAGCTTTCCTTTAAAACTTTTAGCACATTTTTATAAGAGCTATTTTTAATAACCATTGTCTGCTAATTCTTTCATTTCTGGGTCTCTTTAGTTAACTGATTGTTCTTTTTTCTCCTGCTGATACAGGTCGCATTTTCTTGCCTTTTCCACATCTAGTAAGTTTTACTGGATTCCAGAGTCTGCGCTTTCACGGTGAAGGCTGGATGGTGGTGTGTTCTCATTCTGGCGGCAGCTGAGCTGCTTGAGCGTTGGGTCCCCCTTTTGAAGCTGCTCTGCAAGCATTCTCAGGATGAGTCTAACTAGGCCTCACTGCTGAGGTCTGGTCCTTCGGGGGAACATACGGTGCCCTGGTTACTCAGCGCCGTGTCTTGGCTGCTGTGATCTCTGGAAGTGGTTCGGTTCATAGCTTCCCAGGACTCGTTCTCTCCTCGGAATGTGTTCTCGGCTCAGTCTCCTGGGGTCACGATGACCTGTGGACAGTAACGTGGCCAGACTCAAAACAGAGACCCTTTCTTCGCGTGCTCCCTCCGGCCCTACATTCTGTGCTGCAAATTCTGGCCGCGTTGGCCTCCCTGAGCTGTTCTCCGTCTCAGTTCAGCAAGACCAGCAGCCTCTCTGGGGCTCCCCTCTCTGCACAGCAGGCTGGAAATTGTCTCTGGGCGGAAAGCTGGGGTGAGGCGAGGCTCCCCTTGTTCTCTGGATACTGTCCTGCAGTCCTGTGATCCCATGTTTGAAAAGAGTTGTATTCTGTATTTTTTCCTACTTTTCTAGTTGTTTACCCCAGGAGGACGAGCCCAGACCCCACAGATGTAGTAATTTTCTCATTTCTTTTTGATCAAATTTTTTCCTTCTCATCAAATTCTATTTTCTTTAAAGGCATTATTTACCATATTTCTTCACCCCTGCTGTGTTCCTTTTATTCTTCATTTCTGAAATTATTTCTTCTAATTTCAAATTTTTGCTTGAGTTCTGTCATTTGTGAGTTTTCAAATTCTGCTTTATGTTGTCATTTCACACGACTTATGTCTCCTAGTTCGTTTTGAACAAGTGTTACAGTTTTGATTGGTTCTGGGAGCCTGTCTTCCTGGTGTGCTTTCATTCTTTCTTCCCCACGTCACCTCAGCTTTTTCCCCTACTTGATGCAGTGGTCATAGGACCGGGGCTGCAAGTACAAAGACTGTCAACAGGGATGTTTTCTAACTATGTTTTTTGTTTTTGTTTTTGTTTTACCCTTTATGTCAGAATTCCTAAGGGCCTGAAGGGACAGGCTGTGCCTTCACCCCATCTGGCAAAACTGGGGCTACCAGTGAATGCGGCTTCCTTGCCTGGTGCTGAAGGCAGCCCACTCGTTCTGCACCTGGGTAACCGTACCCTCTCTGAATGGGAGTGGACTGAGGGGCAAGGACTTCCCAGACTAGTACTGCTCCCTGCAGTGTAGACCAGCACAGTGACCGAACCAAATGTCCGTCCCTTCTAAAGGTGGGAAAAGTTTGGGTATAAATGAAAACAAGGAAAACAAGTAGCCGAGGGTAAAGGAATGAATAAAGGGTTATGTGATGGGAACCTAATATTTCGTTAGCACCTGGAGAGATTGTACCAGATGCTGCAAAGGGGGAAGCCATATATGGCTGGGACCACTCCTGATTTTGGAACCTGACTGGACCGAATAGAAGCCTGCAAACCCAAGTCGCCTCACCCTGGGAGATTCTCATACGATACGATGACAGACTGGATGGTTCCTAAGGACTGAATGGTCCGGTAACGTGCCAGTGCCTTTTGGCTTCTATGGTTGTTTTGCTACTGGGGATCCACGTTCGAAGACCGGGGGGTAAACTGCGCTACTGTGATTTATAATCGATGCGTTTTTGGTCTTTGTCCCCATTTCCGGCAGACATCTCCTAAAACCCGTGGACTAACATGGATGATGAGAACGACACAGGTGTCTTTTGTCGCGTGCGTGAACAGCGTGGCAGCGGCTGCCGGGAGTGCCTGGCCCCCTCCTCCGCAGCCAAGCTAGAGCTTTCCTTTTTCTCCGTTGGACCTCTCCTGCACAATTTTTATTCTGCTCCCAGCAGTTTCTCCCCAGTCTGGGGCCCTGACCTGGAAAGAAGCCCTGGCGGGAAGTTTCCAGAGTTCAGAGGCACTGGGGCGCGTGGGCACCCTGCACTGCTCCCGGCTTAGCTGCTGCTCTCATACTCACCACCGTGTCTCCAGCTGATACCTGTTCCCGATTTCGGGCTCTTTCATGCTCGGGCCCACCAGGGGCTCTGTTGCTGCTTCCTTTTGCTTTCTGTCATGGGCGTGGCAATAACACACAGGGCTTACAGCTGTTAGTTTGTTTCCCTACCCACTTTATTTTAGAGACTGTGAGGCTACCTTGTCACCTCATTAGTTTGAAAACGTTATCCTCGGGTCTTCGGTTTGGCCGTGTAGCTGCTCTCACTCTACGTGGGTATCGACTGGGGGAAGATCTGAAAGCTGTGCTGCAACAGCTTCTCTGCCATCTCCTCAGAACCCACATCAATCTTTTAGCCATTTTAATGGGTGTGAAGTGGTATCTGATTGTGGCTTCACTCTGCATTTCCCTGATAACTGTGACATTAACACCTTTTCACAGGCTGAGCCATTTTCTACATCTTTGGTGAAGGGTCTGTTCAAGTATTTTGTCCATTTTGAAAATTGGTTTAAATTAATTAAATTTTAAGCACTTTATACACTCTGGGTACTAGTCTGTGGTTTAGCTTTTTGTTTTCTCAACGGTGTCTTGAGCAGAAGCTTTTAATTTTGATGAAGTCCAATTCATTCATCTTTGACGACTACTTCTTCCAATGAGTAATCTTTGCCTCCCCTAAAGTTATAAAGGTATTCTTCATTTTCCTCTAAAAGCTGTATAGTTTTCTTTTTTTCTATTTAGATCTATGACCATCTTGAAGTAATTTTTGTGTATGGTATAAGGTAGGGGTCAAGTTTCATTTCTGTCCGTAGGGATATAAAATTCTTCCAGCACCATTTGTTGTAAAGATTATTTTTGCCTAGTGGGTTTTGGTTCCTTTGCTGAAAATCAATTGCCCATATATGTGTGGGTCTATTTTTGTTCCACCAATCAATTCTTTATCTGTAAGTCATTATTACAGTCTGTCTTGAACTGGTGCATGTGCTCCAACTTTATTCTTTACAAAATTACTTTGGCCACTCTTAGTCCTATGCGTTTCCATGTAAATCTGAATTTGAAAATTAGATTGTCACCTTCTACAGAAAGTCTACTGGGATTTTGATGGAGTATAGTATTAAATCTGTAGATCAAATTGTAGAGAATTAACATCCTAACAATATTGATTTTTCTAATTAATGAATATAGCGTAGTTCTCCATCTATTTAGGTTTTCTTTAATTTCTCTCAGCAATGTTTTGTATTTCTCATTGTACAAATCTTAAAATTAAGTTTTCACATTTTTGATGCTATTGTAAATTGCAATTACAATCCCATTATTTTTTATTTTGAACTGTTTGTTGCTACCATATAGAGGTACAGTTCATTTTTATTATTTTTTTTAATAAGTTGGTGGGGTATTTTTATTTTTATTTTTTTGGCCGCACGGCTTGTGAGAATCTTAGTTCCCCGATCAGGAATTGAACCCAGGCCCTTGGCAGTGAGAGAGTCCCAACCACTGGACAGCCAGGGAACTCCCACAATTCATTTTTATGTTGACCTTTTATCTCGTGATCCTGATAAACTTCTTTACTCTATCTAGTAGTATTTTTGAAAACCCCCTGTGATTTTCTACACCCTTGGTCATAGTCTGCAGATCGACAGTTTTACCTCTTCCTTTCCAATGTACATGCCCTTTATTGCTTTTTCTTGCCTATAGCAGTGGCTAAGGCTTTCACTACAAATGTTGAATGTAAGTGGTAAGTACGGGCATCCTTACCTTGTTCCTAAACCAGTCTTTTTTTTTTTTTTAATGATACTACTATAGTTCTCTATAGATGCCCTTTATCAGGTTGAGGAATTTTCCTTCCATTCCTAGTTTGCTGAGTTTTTATCGTTAACGGGTATTGAATTCTGATTTTCCTGCAAGATCCTAAGCCTTCTTCTCTTGTATTATTAAATCATAATTAACACTGATTCTCTAACGTTAAAGCAGCTTTGCATTCCTGGGATAAAACCCACTTGTTCATAATGTACCATCCTTCTTACGTATACTGGATGTGATTTGCCAGTATTTTGTAAGGGAATTTTAATTCTATATTCATGAAGGATGTTGGCTTATGATTTCCTGGTATACTGCTTTTAAGAGGAATAGTTAAGGCTTGCTCATAACGTCAAAATTTCATAGAAGTTTTCCAGAAAAGGTTGTGTATTATTGACACAGTTTTTTCCTCCATTGTTTGATAAAATTCATCAGTGAAACCATCTGTGCCTGGAGCTTTCTTTGTGGAAAGGTTTTTAAACTACAAATTAAATTTATTTAACAGGTGTAGAGACAGGGTGTCTATTTCTTCTTCAAAGAAATTGGGAAATTTGTTTCTTTCAAGGAATTCATTTAAGATATCAGATTTATTGGCAGAAATGTGGTTCCTAATAAGCCCTTACTCATTTATAAAATACAGTTTATTTTTTACAGCAATTTTAGGTTCACGGTAGAATCGAGCAGGAACTGTAGAGCACACAGCTTCCCCACCTACACCCTTGCGCCAGAGCAGGGCCTTCGTTAGAGCTCGTGAACCTGCCCTGACACATCACTGTCACCCGAAGCCCATAGCTGACATCACAGTTCACTCTTGGTTTGGTGCCTTCTGTGGGTTTTAACTACCATTACGGTATCATATACAGGAGATTCACTGCCTGAAGAATCCTCTGTGCTCTGCCTATTCATCTTTCTCCCCCGACCCTACCACTGGCAACAAATGATATTTTACTGTCTCCATGGTTTTCCTTTTTCCAGAATGTCACAGGGTTGGAATAATACAGTACATAGATTTTTCAGGCAGCTTCTTTCTGAGTAATATACACTTAAGATTTGTCCATGTTTTTTTGTGGCTTTATAGCTCATTTCTTTTCAGCACTAAATATTCCATTGTCTAGGTGTACCACAGTTTATTTATCCGTTCACCTACTGAAGGACATCTGAGTTGCTTCCAAGTTGGCAATTACAGATAAAGCTGCTGTAGATATTTGCATGCAGGTTTTTGATCATATGATAAGAGTATATTTAGTTTTGCAAGAAACTGCCAAACTATCTTCCAAAGTGGCTGCACCCTTTTGTGTTCCCACAAGCAATGAATGAGCGTTCCTGTTGCTTATCTTTTTTAACATCTGCAGAATCTCTAGTAAAGTTGCCACTCTCACTACTGATATTGGTAATTTCTTTTTTTTTTTTTTGACTAGAGTTTTAACAGTTTTATTAATATTCTTGATCCAGCTTTTGGTTTCATTAATTTTTAATTTTCTCTTTCATTCATTTCCATCCTAATATTTAATATTTCCTCTGCTTCTTTGTTCTTCTAACTTGCTCTTCTTTTCCTACTTTAAAGTGGAAGCTTGTCATTGATTTTAAACGTTTATTCTTTTCTAATACAGCTTAGTTTATAAAGTTTCCAAGTACTGAGTTAGCTACATCCTACAGTCTTTGATATGTTGTGTTTTCATCTTCAGGCAGCTGAAAATAGCCTTTTGATTTCTTCTTTGACCCATAGAGTATTGGGAAGTATGTTCTTGGTTGATTTTCAAATATTTGAAGATTTTCCAGGTATTTTTTATTGATTGATTGATTGCCACACCGCGCGGCTTGCGGGAGTCTTAGTTCCCCAACCAGGGATTGAACCCAGGCCCTCAGCAGTGAAAGCACAGAGTCCTAACCACTGGACCACCAGAGAATTCCCCCAGGTATCTTTTTATTATTGATTTCTATTACTGTTATTCTTGTTATTGATTGCTCATATAATTTGCATGAGTTGAATTTGTATAAATTTGTATAAAAATTTATTGAGATTTCTTTAATATCCTGGAACGTGATCTCTGTTGGTAAATATTTCACGTGTACTCGAAAAGAATGAGTATTCTATGTCAAGTTGGTTAATAGTATTGTTCAAGTTTTCGATATCCTGTTTCATCCACTTGTTTGATGACGTATATTGATATTTTGAACTTGTGTCATTACGTATATAAATGCTTGAGATTATTTCCTCTTAATGAACTGACACCTTTATCATTATGAAACAACCCACTTTATCCCTAGGAATATTCTTTGCTCTGAAATCTCCTTTGTCTAATATTAATATAGCCACTCTAGATGTCTTCCAATTGGTGTTCAACAGGCATATACATATTTTCCCATCCTTTCATTTTTAATTCACTTGTGTTGTCATCTTCAAAGTGAGTTTCTGATAGGCAGCATATAGTTGGATCTTGCATTTTTATCCAATCTAACCATCTCTGCCTTCTAACTGGGGGCATTTAGACCCAGTTACAAAAAAAAAATTATTTTTTATTGAGGTGTAGTTGATGTAAAATGTTATATAAGGTTCAGGTGTACAACATAGTGATTCACAATTTTTAAAGGTTATACTCCATGTATAGTTATTATAAAATATTGGCTATATTCCATGTGCTGTACAATGTATCCTTGTAGCTTATTTTATACATAGCAGTTTGTACCTCTAAATCCCCTAACCCTGTCTTGCCCCTCCCTACCCGCTTCCCTCTCCCCACTGGTAACCACTAGTTCTCTGTATCTGTGAGTCTGTTTCTTTTTTGTTATATTCACTAGTTTATTTTTTAGATTCCACATATAAGTGATATCAGAGTATTTGTCTTTCCCTGACTTATTTCATTTAGCATAATACCCTCCAAGTACCTCCATATTGTTACCAATGGCAAAATTTCATTCTTTTTTTATGGCTGAATAGTATTCCATTGTGGGTATGTGACTGTGTGTGTGTGTGTACACACACCTTTATCCATTCACCTGCTGGTGGACACTCAGGTTGTGTGCATATCTTGACTATGGTATATAATGCTGCTATGAACATTGGGGTGCATGTATTTTTTCGAATCAGTGTCTTGTCTTCTTCAGATATACGCCCAGGAGTGGGATTGCTGGATCATATGGCAGCTCTATTTTTAGTTTTTTGGGGAAGAGCCATACTGTTCACCACAGTGGCTGCACCAATCTGTGTCCTTACCAACAGCACACAGCAGTGGTCCCCAACCTTTTTGGCACCAGGGACTGGTTTCATGGAAGATAATTGTTCCATGGATGGGGGGTGGGGGGGATGGTTCAGGCAGTAATGCAGGTGATGGGGAGCAGCAGATGAAGCTTTTGCTTTGATTTGTAAATACCGAAAAATCCTTGCATCCTTGAGATATATCCCACTTCATCATGGTGTTTGATCCTCTTACTATACTGTTATATTTTTAATTAATTAATTAATTAATCAATTTATGGCTGCATTGGGTCTTCGTTGCTGCACGTGGGCTCTCTCTAGTTGTGGTGAGTGGGAGCTACTCTTCGTTGCGGTGCATGGGCTTCTCACTGCAGTGGCTTCTCTTGTTGCGGAGCACGGGCTCTAGGCGCAAGGGCTTCAGTAGTTGTGGCACGCGGGCTCAGTAGTTGTGGCTCGCAGGCTCCAGAGCGCAGGCTCAGTAGTTGTGGCGCACGGGCTTAGTTGCTCTGCGGCATGTGGGATCTTCCCAGACCAGGGCTCGAAGCCGTGTCCCCTGCATTGGCAGGCGGATTCTTAACCACTGCACCACCAGGGAAGTCCATGTTTTTTTCTTGATGAGTCTGGCTAAAGGTTTATCAGTTTTGTTATCTTTTCAAAGAACCAACCTTAGTTTCATTGATCTTTTCTATTTTTTTTTTTTTAGTCTCTACTTCATTTATTTCTGCTCTGATCTTTCTTTCCTTCTACTAATTTTGAGTTTTGTTATTCTTTTTCTAGTTCCTTTAAGTGTAAGGTTAGGTTGTTTGAGATTTTTCTTGTTTCCTGAGGTAAGCTCGTATTGCTATAAACTTCCTTCTTAGAACTGCTTTTGCTGCATCCCATAGATTTTGGATCATTGTGTTTTCATTTGCCTTTGGGTATTTTTTTTTTTAATTTCCTCTTTGTTTTTTTCATAGATCCAGTGGTTATTTAGTAGTTTATTATTTAGCCTCCACATGTTGGTGTTTTTTGCAGGGTTCTTTTCTTGTAGTTGATTTCTAGTCTCATACAGTTGTGGTTGGAAAAGATGCCTGACATGATTTCATTCTTAAATTTACCAAGGCTTGGTTTGTGGCCTAGCATGTGATCTATCCTGGAGAAAGTTCCCACGTGCACTTGAAAGAAAGAATGTGTATTCTGCTGCTTCTGGATGGAATGTTCTATATAAATCTGTTAAGTCCATCTGGTCTGTCATTTAAGGCCAGTGTTTCCTTATTGATTTTCTGTTTGGATTATCTGTATATTGATATAAGTGGGGTGTTAAAGTCCCCTACTATTGTTGTGTTACTGTTGATTTTCCCCTTTACATCTGTTAATATTTGCTATTATGTATTTAGGTGCTCCTATGTTGGGTGCATATATGTTTACAATTGTTAAATCATCTTCTTGAACTGAGCCCTTGATCATTATGTAATGTCCTTCTTTGTCTCTTGTAACAGTCTTTATTTTAAAGTCTATTTTGTCTGATGTAAGTAGTGCTACTCTGTCTTTGACTTCCGTTTGCATGGAATACATTTTTCCATTCCCTCACTTTCAGTCTGTGAGTGTCCTTAGATCTGAAGTTAGTTAGTCTCTTATAGGCAGCATATATAGAGGTCTTGTTTTTGTATCCATTCAACCACCCTTGTGTCTTTCGATTGAAACATTTAGTCCATTTACATTTAAAGTAATCATTAATATGTACGTTCTTATCATCATACTGTTTTTGTAGGTCTTTTTTGTTCCTTTCTTTTGTTTTTCTCTCTTGTGATTTGATGGCTATCTTTAGTGTTATGTTTGGATTCCTTTTCCCTTTTTGTGTATCTATTACAGATTTTTGGTTTGTTGCTACCATGAGATGTGTGTATATATGAGTATGTATGTATATATGTATGTATTCAGTTACTGATCCCTTAATTTCAAATGCATTTTAACAATCCTGCATTTGTACTCCCTTCCCCTCATGATTACTGTTTTTGACGTCATATTCTGCACCTAATTACTTTGTGTATTCCTTAACTGCTTATTGTGGATATAAATGATTTTACTACTTTTATCTTTTAACCCAAACTTTATACATGGGTGACTTCCTACCTTTATCTTTGCCTTCACTGGTGAGGTGTTTCGTTTCATAATTTTCATGTTTCTAGTTATGGCTTTTTCTTTTCCGCTTAGAGAAGTTCCTTTAACATTTCTTGTAAAGTTGGGCTGGTGGTGCTGAACTCTTTCAGCTTCTGCTTCTCTGTAAAACTTTTTGATTTCTCCATCAAATCTGAGAGCCTTGCTGGGTAGAGTATTCTTGGTTGTAGGTTTTCCCCTTTTATCACTTTAAATATACCATGCCTCTCCCTTCTGACCTGCAGTGTTTCTGCTGAAAATTCAGCTGATATTATGGGAGTTCCCTTGTAAGTAGCTTGTTGCTTTTCCCTTGCTGCTTTAAATATTTTCTCTTTAATTTCTGCCATCTCAATTACAACGTGTCTTGGTGTATTCCTCCTTGGGTTAAGCCTGTATGGGATTCTCTGTGCTTCCTGGACTGAGATATCTGTTTCCTTTCCCAAGTTAGTTAGGGAACTTTTTGGCTATTGTGTCTTCAAATATGTTCTCAGCGCCTCTCTTTTCTCCTTCTGGAACCCCTATAATGTGAATATTAGTGCATTTGTTGATGCCCAAGAGGTCTCTCAAACTGTCCTCATTTCTTTTCATTCTTCTTTTTTTCTGTTCAGCACCAGTGATTTCCACCACTGTCTTCCAGCTCATTGTTCCTCTGTATCATTTAGTCTACTATTGATTCCTTCTAGTGTACTTTGCATTTCAGTTACTGAATTCCTCATGTTAGGTTGTTCTTTATATTTTCTCTTTGTTAAACGCTTCTAGCTTCTTGCTCTGTGCACCCATTCTTCTCCAAGCTCCTTGATCATCTTTATGACCACTACCCTGAGCTCTTTTTGGGTAGGTCACCTGTCTCCACGTCACTTAGTTCTTCTTGGTCCTCTGTTGGGAACATGTTCCTCTGTCACCTCCTTTTGCCTGATGTCCTGTTTGTATGTATCTTGTAGGTCGGTTACATCCCCCAGTCTCGGTGAAGGAGCCTTTTGTAGGAGACACCCTATGCGAGCAGCACACTCCCCTCTCCTCACCAGAGCTGTGTGCTTTAGGCTTTCCCCCATGAGGGCTGTGTGGGTCCTTCTGTTGTGGTGGGCTGAGTACTGTGGGCAGTCTAGTAGGCTTGGACCTGCCTTGTGCAGAGGCTGCTGGTTGACAGGGCTGAGTCACGAGGTGTCTGGCTGCAGAACCGTGGGGCTGCTCCCTGCCCACAGGTGGGTGAAGCCAGGCCCTGGGGTTAGTGCCAGCCTACTGGTGGACACAGCAAGGTCCTGAAGTCTGGTTCCAGGGCCCAGGAGTCCCAAAGCTGGCATCAGATTGCTGATGGGTAGGGCCAGTCCCTGACAGTTGGCTGCAGGGTCCAGGATGTCCTGAAACTTATGTTGGCCTGCTAGTGGGCAGGGCCAGGGCCCAACTAGTCCCAGGGCAGGATCTAACCTGCTAGTAGGTGGACTGGGTCTGCAGGCTACAGGGCTTTGGTTTTCTTTTGGCTGGTGGATGAGGCTAGTTCTGAGGCTAGAGCAGGCCTGTTGATGGGAGGCACCAGGGCCCCAGGGTCTTTGACTGGAGGCCCCCGGGGGTCCTGGGTCTAGTGCCTGCACACTGGTGCTGGGGCCAAGTCCTGGGCCCTCTGGTGGGCAGGGCCATGTCCAGGGCAGCCAAAAGCTCAGGGGGTCTTAAGGCAGCCTGTCTGTTGGTGGGTGGGGCTGTGTCTGTGCCCAGTTAGTTAGCTGCTTGGCCTGAAGTGTGCCAGCACTAGTGCCTACAGGCTGTTGGGCCAGAGCAGGGCTGGGTCCTGAGGCTTAATAGGCTAGAGGAAGGATTCCAAAATGGTGCTTACCAGCACCAGTGTCCCCAGGATAGAACTAGCTGCCAGAAATGGCTGCCACCAGCGTCTGTGTCCCCAGGGGGAGCTCCAGTTGCCTCCTGCCTCTCCCAGAGACTCTCCAAGATCAGCAGGTAGGTCTGACCCAGGCTCCTTTCAAATTACTGCTTCTGCCCTGGGTCCTGGAGCATGTGAGATTTTGCGTGCATCCTTTAAGGGTGAAGTCTGTACTTCCCTCAGCCCTCCATGACTCCTGAAAGTAAGCCCCCTGGCCTTTAAGCCAACTGCTCTTTTGGGGCTTGTCTTCCCAGTGTGAGACCCCCGGGCTGGGGAGCTCAACGTGGGGTTTGGACCCTTCACTCCTTTCGTAGAACCTTTACAATTGTAGTTTAGTTAGTCAGTCTCCCATTTGTGGGTCACGCACCCAGGGTATGGGACTTGACTACAATGGTGACTCCAGCCCTCCTACCTGTCTCACTGTGTGGTTGTAGAAGATCTTTTCTGGTTGGTAGGTTCTGGTCTTTATCATCAATGGTTGTTCTGCAAATAGTTGAAATTTTGGTGTGCCCATTAGAGCAGGTGAGTTCAGGGTCTTGCTACTTCACCATCCTGGCCAATCTCCACCTAACTTAGGAGCTTCCAAGGTGCCACGGGGGCTGGACTTTGTTTCCAAGAGTTGAGGGCCCTCACGCAGGTCGTCTGACAACACTTGGTGAGGCTGTGCAGACACAAGCCGGGTCAACTGGACCCATTTACATTTAATCAAATTACATTTAATGTGATTATTGATTTTGTGGTATTTAAATCTATCATCTTGCTTTTTGTATCCTATATGTACCACCATCTGGTCTTTAAAGTTAAATGACAGACAAAATGTTTAGTATAAATACAAACAATACATTATTCTCCAGCATGTTTCAAATTGGTACTTAAACTACTTTGTGCGTCCAGATAAAATAACTGAGAAAATACCCTATGAGACTATGTCTCCTCTGAGATGTAATTTTGGTGGGAAAAACTCACTTTATATTTGGACATTTACAGTATATACAGATGATTCCTAAATTTATATCTCTAACTGAAATATATCTTCTGAAATCCTGACCTCTATATCCAAGTAGATATAACACCTATTTAACAACTCTACCTGGGTGTTTCACAGGCAACTTTAATGTAACGTATTCAAATTCACATACCTTCAGCTTCAAACTTACATAGTTCAAGCTAAGAAACTGAAACATCCCTAAGGTTAGGGCTGCTACCTACCTAGCTTATTGGTTCATCAGCCGAATCCCTGTGCATTTCTTACCATGTATCACATACATAGGATAACTAAGACCAGAGACCCCAATACAAGATGAGAGAAGACAAAAAAATCCTAGATAAATCATCAAAAGGATCCTTTATTGTAAATGTAGATAGTACCATAATTCATCAAAATAATTTATAATAGTTAACTCTCTTAAATATAATCTTATAAATGATGCCTTCTGAAGTTAAATGTAATGTGGATTCAATCAGTTTATTTAAAACTATTTAGAACATGGTATTAGAAATTAAAAAAAAAAAATTAACTGTCATCTACAAAATCTTCTAAGAAAGGAAATCATGACAAGTTCCTGATCAGATAAACGCCACTCCATTACTTAAGGGGATTAAAAGGAAGCGTAAATAAATTTGAATAGACATCTCCATTCCCTGGGCTTTATCCTTCTATACAAACCTGACTCTTTAGAGAGTTAAAACTGCATTCTGCTTTCCTACCATAAGTAAGAAATTCCTTAACAGCAGTTGAGAAATGACCTGAACCTCTCGGTGAACCATACTTCTTCACCTCCCGATGGTCACTCGGGGCTGCGACCTCTACTGTGTCTGCTGTCTCACCTCTGCTAGTGTCCCAGGCGTCTCCATGTTGAGGACAAGCACGACAAACCACCGCTCCAGCCACAGGATCCGCCTTAACCTTCCAAGTGCCACTGCTGTGAGGAGGAGCCGTCACAGATGGCCATGGCAACAAAGCCTCCGCGACTCAGTGGATCGACCGCTCTCAGGCACTGTCCAGCTGACACCTGGTACAGCCGATTATTCCTCTGAAAATAAAGTGGGGGCAAGAAAAAAATACCACCAGTTACTTGCTTTAAGTTAAAAAACTTATTGCCAGGATATGGTAAAGAAGAGACAGAAATCTAGAAGAGACGTGGAACATTTCAGATTACTTACTTATGGGATGCTACAAACTCAGAACGACCTTCTACAAGGTAAACAGAATATGAGTCCCTCTGCCATGCTCCCTCCCTCAGCCTTGTCCGTCTCCTCACATCCTCCCATCACCACTAAGCAAGCTCCTCACCCCAAAGGTCCACTGCTGGGATCCTCCTGACCCATGGCACTTCATGAGCCGTGGTGGGTCTGCTGAGCGAGTTTCTGACATATCCAGGCAAAGGAGATTATTTAAAACCAATTCGTGCTCTTCATTGTAAATCCAAATCTAAGGAAGAAAATAAAAGATCAAAACCTCAAGTTCTGCTTCAGATTCTGAAATGCAGACTGCACGACACTTCACACATTTGTGGAAGAATGGATTTATTTTGTATGGTCTCTTACAGCAGGAACAGACCAGGTTAGTTATCTGAAAATGGAGTGAATTAACTTAATTGACTGTCTTTAATTGAGCACAAGATTATAGATCTTCCCCAATTCCAAGATTTCACAATTGTACAATGCTTTTAATTCTCACACTGTGTAGAACTGAAGGAGCCCAGTGAGGCGGCTGGTTTGCCTTCTGTACACAGAGAGCACCTGAGGCTCTGATTTTCGTATTTCCCTCATCTGCTGGGCAGTGACGACGTGCATAAGCTGTCATAGCCCATCATCCTGCAGAACAGTATCCTCTATTCCCGGCTCACAATAACATTTGCACTGAGATTACGATCTCATTGATGGCCCCAAAGCAGGATTCTCCTTAGATGTGCAAATGATCTTTGAGGATAGTTGTCTTTATGGTGTCTCAGATTATTTTCAGGAACAAAGGCCTGAAACTGGCTGAAACGGCCAAGTGCAATGAACAAATTTATTCTCCAACATGCACCATCACTAAATTGAAAAGGAAAACATTTTCTCCTATCCTCTGAATTATTTTATTCACTACTGCTTCTACCTCCAGGCCCAACATGTATGTGTGCTGCCTCTGTTGGTACGAAGAGAAGGCTCCCCATCAGCGCCATGACAGAACACCAGTAAAACAGAGATGCTGATGTTTTATAATCTGTGCTGTCTAACAGAGGAGCCACCGGTCCACACGTGGCTACTGAGCACTGGGAGTGTGTCAAGTGTGACTGAGGAAAGGAAATTTAAACTAACTAAAATGAAATAAAATTACCAATTCAGCAGCCACATGTGGCTAGGGTATAAGTACAATTCTGTGCAGTCACAACATAGTACGGATAGGAGAGTGTAACTCCATCTCCTCAAACCTCTTACAGTTTCTGGAACAAATTTCACCAATCTCATCCTACTACAACCTAAACCACCAAAACCTCACTACAATTTAACACTTCCATGTCTACAACACTGACACCTCTCGCACCCAGACGTGGCACAAAACCCTCTTTAAACCATGTTTTCCAGCATGTTAACACCTTAGATAGCGTGCATGAACTCTCCTAGAAATAAGATGTGATCTATGAAATTTCAAAGGACACACTCTATCCAAAAAGGGCCCAAGTGTTCTTTTCATTCTTGAATGACCCCATCCACCACTCAAATGGAAACGTAGTAAATGAAGCTTGCTTACGACATGTTTTGAGCATTGCAATCTTGAGGCACTACAACTAGGAGATTAAACCAATGTTAGGTTATGCTATTTTATCAGATGCAAAGCAGTTTGCAATAAGTTTTCTGCTTATTTTTAGGTTCACTTAGTATCGCTGAAACGACACGTAAGTTGAGAATAAATTATGTGAATGACATGAATTGAAATTGTGCTGTTTCCTCTAACTACTAAAAATCAGTTAGGAAAACTCAATTTCACAGAAAACTCTACAAAAGATATTCTGATTCATCCAATGCAGATTTAATGTTCTGGACCAGAAAGAAGATGCACGTCCTTTGCCATTTCTAACAAATTCATATAGCTTTCAATTAATTCTATATAATTCAAATTCATTCTGTGTAACTGCAAAGTACAAATAATGCTCTAAACAAACAAAATAATACTATGACAAACAATGACCAGAGGTAGGGAAAATGTACAAAGGAGACCACAATAGTATTAGACAGATAATCTCTGAAATCTCTAAAATCATTCCCAGCGTAAACAACTTAACTTCAGCAAGTGGCGCTGGGAAAGTTGGACAGCCGCATGTGAATCAATGAAGTTAGAACACACCTTCACACCATACACAAGACTTAAATACAAGACACGACACCATAAAACTCCTAAAAGAGAAGATAGGCAAAGGCAAAACATTCTCTGACATTAATTGTACCAATGTTTTCTTAGGTCAGTCTCCCAAGGTAAAAGAAAAAAATGGGACCTAATCAAACTTACAAGCTTTTTGTATAGCAAAGGAAACCGTAAGCAAAACGAAAAGATAGCCTACAGGCTGGGAGAAAATATTTGCAAATGATGTGACCGACAAGGGCTTAATTTCCAAAATATACAAACAGCTTATACAACTCAACAACAAAAAAAAGAAGCAACCCAATCGAAAAATGGGTACAAGACCTAAATAGACATTTCTCCAAAGAAGACATACGGATGGCCAACAGGCACAAGAAAAGATGCTCAACATTGCTACTTACAAGAGAAATGCAAATCAAAACTACAGTGAAGTACCACCTCACACTGATCAGAATGGCCATCATTAAAAAGTCTACAAATAACAAATGCTGGAGAGGGTGTGGAGAAAAGGGGAACCCTCCTACATTGCTGGTGGGAATGTAAATTGGTGCAACCACTATGGAAAACAGTATGGAGGTTCCTCAAAAAACTAAAAATAGAGCTGCCATATGATCCAGCAATCCTACTCCTGGGCATATATCTGGAGAAAACCATAATTTGAAAAGATACGTTGCACCCCAATGTTCATAGCAGCACTATTCACAATAGCCAAGACATGGAAACAACCTAAATGTCCATCAACAGATGAATGGATAAAGAAGATGTGGCACATATATATAATGGGATACTACTCAGTCATAAAAAAAGAATGAAATAATGCCATTTGTTGCAACATGGATGGACCTAGAGATTATCATACTAAGTGAAGTCAGAAAGAGAAGGACAAATACCACATGATATCACTTATATGTGGAATCTCAAATATGACACAAATGAACTTATCTACAAAACAAACAGATTCACAGACACAGAGCACAGACTTGTGGTTGCCAAGGGGGAGGGGAGTTGGGAGAGGGATGGATTGGGAGTTTGGGATTAGCAGATGCAAACTTTATACAGAGAATGGATAAACAACAAGGTCCTACTGTATAGCACAGGGAACTATATTCAATACCGTGATAAACCATAATGGAAAAGAATATATATATGTATAACTGAATCACTTTGCTGTACAGTAGAAATTAACACAACATTGTAAATCAACTATGCCTCATTAAAATAAATTTTAAAAGACAAACAAAAAACCCCAAAACAATTTTTAAAAAGTCAGATTAAAATCTTGATGTCTGCCCCTCCCTGCTCAAGACTGACTGCCAGCAGCTTCCCTTTCCTTCACTGAAGGACACTGTCCATAGACTGGCTGAGAGCCCAGAGGCCTAACTCACCTGATTCGGGTCGCTGTAGTCACACGCCTTAAGCACTACTAGGCCTCCCTTCTGACTTGGGCGGCCCTGGGCCGCCAGACACTTGTGGGTCTGGAGGTGATAGAGCTGTAAAAGAAGAGATTGCTCTTGACAAGCTGGTATGTACAGAAAGACTAATGTCAGAAGATGCCTTAGAATGCTAGAAAAGGAGGTTTTAGAGGAAATATTGAAAATATTATTGCAGAGGTATGGATTCTAAAGGTCATAAAAAGATAAGCATTTTTTATTACTGAATTCTAGCTTTAGCACACAGGAGCATCACAATAGAGACTTCAAGGTTATAGGCAATTTTAACAATATATGCAGGCAGTGTCAAGTAGAAATTCTACCTAAAGATACAAGGTTACTAATTTACTATAGGGGAGGAAGGAAATTAAATACCATCTCTCCACTAAAGAACCTTAAAATGAAACTCAGGAAATGAGAACAAAAGGTACAAACAGACAGTACATAATTAAATATAATATACATACCTAACTGGAGATAAACAGATTATAAATGCCATAGGAATGCCAAAGGTGAGATACATAAAAGAAGCAGAGTATCTAGTCTAAGTAAAACGATTAGTTTAAATATTAAATGTGATAAGATATGCAAGGCAAAAATAATAATGGTAAGGGATTTCAACTATATGGACATACACCGGTACCTATTTTTACTTAAAGAGAAAACACCTAATAATAATAAACAGCTTGATGACTTTTATAAGATAGAACAACAAGATAGGAGAAGGCTCTAGGCTTAATTCTAGCCACTTAAAAATTGCTGGCATTGTGAAAGAACCAGGAGAGGGATGCCTTCTTTATAACACAAAAGGGAAATTCGGGCAACAATTACAATATCTACACTTTCAGGAAGCAAATTCTAAGAAATGATTCAAGAAAATGGTACGATTTTATGGGCTAGACATCTAAAATTGAAGTGATATTATAAAACTGAAGAAATTTTATAAGAACCAAAAGGGAATATCTAAAGAATTGTGGTTGATCAATGGGTTTCTGCTAAGCTCAGATGACTGCTCAGGACATCGGGTGTAAAACCTGACTTGGTACCACCACTTAGACCCTGACCACCATTTTTCACTTCCTGTCTGCAGTCAGTTCCAGAGCTGAGGCCAACAGTATACAGCTGCCCCATTTCTCCTTTGTTTTCCTTTTTGGACTGGTCTCTAACAAGTGAATTTTACACTCACTCACATTGCCTTCATTTACACTCACTCACATTGCCTTTATAGCTATCCTCTTGGAAGCCAGCACATAACTTAGAGAAGCCATGTTCTCTTTAACACTGGCAGGTAAAGGATCTTCATATAAACAGCAAAGATATTAAAATTTCTAAGGTCTTACACCTGAGTAGAGGAAATTCTCCTAAAAAGAATATAATGGAAGGCAAGCCAGAGGCTATCCTTAAATATTTTAAGTCTACAATGTCACTTATTATATCACATAACATTTAATGAAACATTTTGCTAGGATCACTTTCTTACCCTTCCACGTTGGAGGACTTTGGGGCGTTTTGGCCCTCTATTGATAAAAATGGGTTGCTGGGGTTTGGCATTGGGCCCAGATATCTGCATCTCTGGGTAAATATTATCCAAATACCATTTAAATGATTTACAATCCAACTTCTTCCTCAATTCAACACGCTCACTGATATTTCCATAGCTTCTGGTTCTCAGATCAGGTCTTAAGGAAAAATACTGCTCCTGAATTTAAAAAAGAAAAATGAAAAATAAGAGAATAGATTTTTTTGTTTAAATGAATCACACCTCAAAAAAGCCATTACAAAGAAAATACTGAGAGTTGCATATGGCAGAAGAGGAGGTGGGAAGGAATACAGTGTGTGCAGAGTCTTGACAGGGGAAGCAGGGGGACTGGGTCAGAGCAAAGCCCAGTGAGCAAAAGAGGAGCCAGGTTCTTGGGAGTCACAGGAGGGAGACAGGCGGATAAAGAAACTGAAGAGAAACACAGTTTCTTCTGGTGCTGGCTATATTACTTCTCATAGACTAGACACTTGGAAAATTTAAAAAGGAGTCACAACAAAAAATGAGTGAAAGACTGGGTAAAGAGAAGAGAGAGAAGAAACCCAGAAAGACATGGCCCTAAAGCGAAGGTCATTCAATAGAAATCGGCCAGAGAGAAAAGCAACCAAAGCCAACGGAGTTACCAGCCTTATCATCCATCCTTCTCGGTGAGAGATTTAATCTCACCTTATATTCATCCAGCCAAACATGTGCCAGCCGCAAGGAGTTGTGTGTCATGGTGTCCTGGCCCTCTGGAGAACCATACGGTCGCCTTTTCCGGAAAATGTGTCCAACTCTAGAGCAAGGGATGATGAAGAGCTTACCTCCACACATCCAGATCTGGTCAGAAGCAGAATATGTGTTAATAGTTCCTCACAGTGCTGTGAAATCGATGTATGAATTTTCATGAAAACAGGTGTTTGTGAAACCTTGCAAGATGCTTTATCTTATTAGATATAACTATTCAAATAGAATAAAGTCAAAGTGTATATTTTTAAAAATTATCTGTCTTTACGATTAAAAAGAAACAAAACTCTAAAACAATGTAATATTCTTTTACTACCCTGTGTCTAAAATTGTACTTACCATACATGTTGTTTTAACAGATCAAGGAAGTTGACCTTCAGGACTTAGGGACAAAGAATGCTTACTCATCAATCCTCTAATCTCAGTTTTACAGGTACTTTCTCATGAAACATAGACAAACATACACACACCACTTCTTAGAAAAAAAATTTTTTTTATAAAATATACAGAATAACTCTAGATTAAGATTCAGATCTTAGTTCTGGTCTAAATTTTGCCCTTGACTGAGTTACTTTATATAGTTATTTCAATTTTTATGAGACTCAATTACCTTATCTACAAAGACTGAACTAACAATATCTATTATACCTTGCAACTTTCGATTAAGTAGGAAAATACATTTGCAAAAATACGAAATGGCATATGCGCAAGGTATTAGGGTATCTGAATGGGGGGAATTCTGTTACGTAGATCAGGAGATGGGAGGCGGGGAGTGGGGCCCTCTGCTGAGAGAGAAATCTGAATTCCTTCCCTTGCCCTCTTTCTGCCTTTTCCAAAGACCGTCTTACCACCACAGCTGAGCCACAGACCCCACCCACAGCTGTCATCTGCCCAACCTTAGCGGCTGGAGGGAACGGTATATATAAAGGATTCAGTAATCTATACGCAGGTGTTGATATCATTTATCTTATCAGCTGTGCTACTCCTGAAAGTGAAATGAGGAGCTATTAATAATCTCTCCAGGAGAACAGGTGTGAACCAGGATGGTCTCGCACAGTCAGGAAAATCTGATGACCCCAACTATATATGTCTAGGGTTATCAAATAAGATTAATAAATGGACAAAGAAAGAACAAAACTCTAGATTAAATGCACATGAAGACTTCTTAATACATACCCAACTATTCATTACAACTATCACTTTTAAATTCTTACAAAATAAATGCAAGGCTTCTTATAGGCTTTTGATATTTTGAATGGGTATTATCCACATTATAGATTGTGGTAAAATAGTATTCATTAAGGACAATTTGTTAATAAAGACAGTCAAAGAGAATTTACAGAAAATATGGGATCATGGATGAAAATTATATTCCTTGCACACAGTTAATAATCAAGCATGCAAAAAAAAATTTACCCGAAATGATATTTCTAAATTTTCTCCTCCCCAGATATCCATGCCACTGTCATACTGTCCAAGTTCACTGAAATAGTTTCTGTTCATGGCAAACAATCCTCCAGCCATTGTAGGTGACCTAGAAAAGGAAAACAATTATTGTATCAATTGTATTGTCAATTATCTACTGTTCTTGTTTTAAAAAATTCAGTGCAGCTTTAGAACATTACTAATAGAAACTAGATTAACTATTATGAAACATTTTGTCTGATTTATGAGGGAATGAGCTGGGCCCCATAACTTAATTTTCTAGATCGCAAGCCCTGGCAAATGAAGGCTACTTTTCTAAGTATCACAAGTACTTTTAAAAATTGATTATAACTACTGTTGACAGAAATCCACCTGAATTATTGAATTCCTTCGACAGT
Organism: Balaenoptera physalus; assembly: GCF_965194825.1. Lineage (NCBI taxonomy): Eukaryota > Metazoa > Chordata > Mammalia > Artiodactyla > Balaenopteridae > Balaenoptera > Balaenoptera physalus. The sequence continues at coordinate 119,480,561 of NC_138887.1, read as the reverse complement.
CTCACAGAGCCACTGGGATTAAAAACTGAGCTCCAGGGCCTGCCAAGGAGAGAGCAGACAAACGTCACACTTTGAATTGGACTCACACATGTGTTAGACCAGTGGTCCCCGGAGACATTTTTAGCTGTCACAGCTGTGGGGGAGGGGTGCTACTGGCGTCTGATGGGTAGAGGCCAGACATGCTGAACACCCTGCAACGCACAGGGCAGCACCCGCAACGGACAGCTCTCTGGCCCTAAAGGTCAGTCCTGCCACAGTCGAGAACCCCTGTGTTCCTGAGAACTGACGTGGACAGGCCCCACAGAGCCTGAGGCGGCTTCCAGTGACCTCACTGGCCGAACCGCACTGGGGGCGTGGCGTCTAGTGTTCTGAGCGGCCGCCCAGAAGAGAAGCCAGAGTCTCTGCAGGAGAAAACACCGCCCCAGGATGAATGGACCTCCATAATTTTTCATATACAATGCCCAGCATTAAACAAAAATAAACAGGCAAACTAACAAATCACCAGGCAATCAGGAAGATAAATCACATGAAAGAAAAAAAATAAGAGAAACAATCTACAACAGAAACAGATGTGCAGGGGTTTCAAATAACGGAGTTATCAGGCAGAGACTTTAACTGTTCAGTATGTTCAAGCATAAAAGACAAGACTGAGAATTTGGCAGATAATTAGATGCTATCAATAAATAAACAAAATTTATGCATCTGAAAAACACTTCTGACAAAGACAGAAAAAAAAAATGTCAGCAGCCAATGAGAGATTACCTTCAAAAGAAAAAAAAATTAGACAGTTGTTGGCTTCTCACCAGAAACAGTGGAAGCCAGAAGGTTCTTGAATGATACCTTCAAAGTCCTGAAAGAATATACCTGCCAGTCTAGAACTGAATATCAAGTAAAATTATTCTTCAAAATAGTGGTGAAACAAACAAAAAAGTAAACAAAAAACCCACCACTCTTTCCCCAACTTGATCCGTGAGAATCCCCCTGCACTCCCCTCTCTGCCTTTGCAGTTGATCATTCCTCCCTTTTCCCTCAGCTTGAAGCATCTATGTCCAGTGTCTGTGAAATGATGTTTTATCTGTGTCTCAGGATAAGAAACGGCAATCATTCCACCAGGTGCTGGAAACTGATTAGCCTTGAGGCAAGGGTTTCTAGGGCCACAACTCAGGGATGTGCATTTAATTACAGGGTCCCCAGAAACCCCTCTCCTGGCTACCACAAGCATCGGCTTCTTTTCTGGTCTTGGGAGCCAGACCTGGACTGTTACCTCAGAGGCAGGGGCCCCAGAGAACATGCTGAGGCTTCCTCTTTGGCCACAGCTGGGCTCCCTTGAGACTTGAAGACTGCTGGCTGTCCTGCAACATGAGCCACAGTGACCCTGCCTCTACCAGCTCACAAGATGCCTGGCCCCTCTGCCTAATCCAGTACCCCCTGAGCCACAGGCTGCTCAGGAATCAGTTGCAGCTTGTGAATCAGGCCAGAGCTTGCTTCGAGCCCAAGAAGAAAGCTGTCTTACTGGTGGAGGCTGGCCTTCCAAATCCTGGAGCCAGCCCTGCCAGCCAGGGGTCACTTTTGCCCTTTGGTGACCACTGTTTTCTTTCTCTGAAATATCTTACAATAGGTGATAATGCCGCTGACTCAAATTTCCACGAAAAGGAAAACAAAAACTAGCTCTTGAGTGACACCCTGGTCTACTCCCCTCTGAGGAATCTTGTGGGAGAAGAATACTGTAGCTCCTGCTCTATTTCCATGTTTCTGTTGGGAAAGAAACCCCGCCTGCCCTGGGGCGTTGGTGCTTTTGTCTGTGTTGCCATCCCAGGCCTGCGATAGGGGCTTGCGTCTGCGTTGTAATGTCTGTACCACGTCTGGGGAGCCCTTCCCACCTGTCCAGCCAGGCACTAGCCAACCCCTTGAAGAGGCCTCCATTTCCTTCCTATGATCCAAAGCACAGGGGACCCCACCTCCCATGACCCCACCTTCAGGAGCTGTGGTGGCACGTGCATCCATGAGCCTACCCCTGGGCTACCTACCCGAGGCCCACCTCTACCCACAGTCCTGTACAGGAGTCAAGTAAACAGGATATCTCTGAGCCCCTGTCCCCAAAGGGCCGGCCAAGGGCTACCCACCAACCTGGCTCCATCAATCCTGCATGACCAAGTGATAGTTGGCGGGCTCTGCTACCCAGGCCCTCTCCATCTCCTACCCTGCCATCTGGCAAGGGATGGGCCCTTTTCTGTGAACTGACAACCTGTGGAAATGTGACCAATTAGTGTGAAATACATGTTTAGCAAATGTTAGGTACTGTAGTTGAACCAATAAATGTGAATCCTTCTGCACACACACACACACACACACACACACACAAGGTGAAACAAAGACATTTTCAGAAGGAGAGGAATAATCAACTGAAGGTCCAACCAAAAGAAATACTAAAATGTGTTCTTTAATCAAAATGAAAATAAATCCTAGATGGAAGCTTGCAGATGCAGAAAGGATAAAAAGTAACATAAAAGGGGAGATACATGGGTAAACATAAATGAATAATGGCTACATAAAAAAGTCTTGTAGGGTTAAAAAAAAAAAAATACACACGTGGGACTTCCCTGGCAGTCCACTGGTTAGGACTCCGAGCTTCCACTGCAGGGGGCCCAGGATGGATCCCTGGGTAGGGAACTAAACTAAGATCCTGCAAGCCGTGCGGCACGGCCCAAAAGTACAAAACCACAAACCACCCCACCCCCACAAAACACACGTGTACATTTCAGCAATATAACTTGAAGGGGGATAACTGGAGTATGAACATTCTGAGATCCTTGCATTGTTTGGAGAAAATACCAATCTATATTACACTTTGATATGTCAAGTATGAAGGCTGTACTTTCTAAGGTAACCACTAACAGAACAGTAGGTAAGAAACTATAATGTCTAATAATGGGTGGCAGCTGGGAACAGAATAATTGGAATTCAGGCCAAAAGCAAGTAAGAGCAGAGAAAAAAGAACATAGAACAGATAGAAAGCAAATAGTACCATTGTAATCATAAACACAAAAATGTAAGTAGTATTACTGAATGTAATCAACTAAGCCCTAATTAAAAGACAAAGTTTTCCACAAAGGCTTAAAAACAAAACAAAAGCAACTACATGCTGCTTACAGGGACACGTATAAATATATGACCACAGGAAGACTGACAGCAAAAGGGAAGAAAAGTTGCACAATTAAATACTAATGAAAACAAAGCTGGAACAGCCATATTAATGTCAGACTATAAAGTGAAAGTTTCACTACTGTAGAAGTACAGAATGAAATACAATTCATAATGATAAATGATTTCATCACCAGAAGATGTAATAATTCTAAATTGTCATGTATCTATTAACATAGCCTCAAAATATATGAAGAAAATATATAAAGAACTACAAGGAGAAACAGACACACAATTGTAGTGGGAAATTAATATACCATTTTCAATAACTGATAGAACATGTGAATTAAAAATTAATAAAAATATAGAATATTTGAACAACACAATAAACTTGACCCAACAAATACAGCATCTCATCTTTAACAACTGCAGAAAATACAAATTCTGACCACAGTGTAAGCTAGGATTAAATAACAACTATAAAGTTTCCGTATGCCTGTAAAATAATAAATGCACTGCTAAATAACCTACAGGTCAGAGAAGACATAACAATGAAAATATTTTGAAATAAATGACGATAAAAAATGATATATCACAGTTTGTGGGATGCAGCTAAAGCCATGATTAGAAGAAAATTTATCATCTTAAATACATGTATTAGAAAAGAAAAAAGGCTGAAAATTTAAAAAATCTAAACATCCAACTCAAGAAGTTAGCAACCTTGATATCATAAAAGTGAAACAGCTTACAGCCAAAAGGGGAGAAAAAGTGGAAAAAAGGAGAAAGCAGTGCTCATAGCCTCACTGTTCAAGGAAGAATGTCAAATGATGCTGTCGAAAGTCAACAGAACGGGGCTTCCCTGGTGGCGCAGTGGTTTGGAATCCGCCTGCCAATGCAGGGGACATGGGTTCGAGCCCTGGTCTGGGAAGATCCCACATGACGTGGAGCAACTAAGCCCATGCACCACAACTACTGAGCCTGCACTCTGGAGCCCGCAAGCCACAACTGCTGAGCCTGCGTGTCACAACTACTGAAGCCCGTGCACCTAGAGCCCGTGCTCTGCAACAAGAGAAGCCACCGCAACGAGAAGCCCATGCACCACAGAGAGGAGTGGCCCCCGCTCATTGCAGCTAGAGAAAGCCCATGCGCAGCAACAAAGACCCAACGCAGCCAAAAAAAAAAAAAAAGTCATAACAAGAAACAGATTTTTTTTTAAGTATCAAAAGGAACCAATACAGTAACTAAATAATCATCCTACAACAATAAAGGGAACATGGGAGTGATGTAAATGAGCTAAATCTTCATTTTTCCAACAGAGAGGGTCTATAGTTGGTTTTACGTTGAAAAGAGGACTATGCATATAATTTAGAGTTCAGGAAGTAAGAAATGGAAGACCAAAAATAAAAATGGTTAAAAGAATTTGTCTCTGGGGAGAAGGACTGAGAATGGGGAGGGAAGGGTTAGAGCCAGCCACTTGTCATCCTAAGTTGTTCTATACTGTTTATTACTGTGAATACATGTTTTTGATTAAAAATATTAAAAATTAAACAATGAAAAACAAATACCCATGAAGATGATGAAATAGGCAAAAACTGGCCACTGCCCTACAACTACGAACGAGAACACGTGTAACAGCCCGAGGAACTTTCTGCTTGCACTGGCAAAGGGAAGCTGAAAATGGGGTCAGTGCTCCTGTCTGCCTCCAATCACAGTTCGTGAAGTCGTGGAGCCCAGAAACACAGAGGGACAGTCCCCAGGGGCAGCCCTGCTCTCCTGAGAGATGTGCTCCAGCATCTAACTCCCACCTGCAAGGCTGGGGAGCAGAGGGTGGGTACAGACCAGCACTGAAAGCCCTGGTAGGAAGAAGGGTTACAAGCATGTGAAGACTAGAAGACAACTGAGAGCTGGGTGTGCTTTTTTCACGGACTTCACAGAGAACTGCAACAGATTCTCTCACAAAGCCTGAGAACAGAAGACAACCCATCCTGCCAGGAGAGCACCTCAGCCACCTGAGCTGGCCCAGCTCTCTATCAGCCTCCCCTCCAAGTCTGGTTCGGATGAAAGGAAGCTGGCAAGTACCCAAAGGCCAGCTGAGGAGCCAATGGCATTCTAGTCACCTGAGGTGTGGGGAAAACGTTATCAACTAAAGGTGAAGACATGCATGCCTATGACTGGGCAGTTTCAGTCCTGTAAGCTAGAAGCCAAGAATAAGAATGCTGGCAACAGCACTATTTGTAAGGTGGAAAAAAACCACTGAAAACAACCCAAATGCCCTGCCCACAGTAAACTGGATAAATGTTATGATACATTAGTATAACAGAATATTATACAGCAATAAAAATGAATCAACTATATAATGCAGCACAGAGGCTTTTAAAGCAATATTGACTAAAAGAAGCAAGACAGTGATGAGTCCCATGGCTTCATTTATCTGAAGTCCAAGAGCAGGGAACTGGACTACATTACATCATTTAGAAATCACACACAGGTGGTACAACTCTCCAGGAGAGCAAGGAAATGATGAGTGGGTCAGGGTAATTAATGACACCTCTAGGGACAAGGGCAGGGGCTGTGTGACCAGGGAGGGGTATACAGGGGGCATGTGGGTGCTATTTCTTGACTTGGTGGTAGTTTCACAGTGTTCACACTATAATCATTTATTAAATTGTATGCATATATACATATGTATGTATACAAATGATTATACACTATAATCATTTATTAAATCGTATGCATATATACATATATACTTTTTACATATGCTATTTTTTACAGTAAAAATGTTTAAAAAAGGGACTTCCCTGGTAGTCCAGTGGTTAAGAATCCACCCTCCAGTGCAGGGGATGTGGGTTTGATCCCTGCCTGGTTGGGGAACTAAGATCCCACATGCCGTGGGACAACTTAGCCCGCACACCACAACTACTGAGCCTGCATGCTCTAGAGCCGGTGCGCCACAACTAGAGAGCCTGCATGCCTCAACTACTGAGCCCACGCGTTCTGGAGCCCGCACACCGCAACGAAAGACCCCGTGTGCCGCAACAAAGATCTCACATGCTAGGGCTTCCCTGGTGGCGCAGTGGTTGAGAATCTGCCTGCTAATGCAGGGGACATGGGTTCGAGCCCTGGTCTGGGAAGATCCCACATGCCACGGAGCAACTGGGCCCATGAGCCACAGCTGCTGAGCCTGCGCGTCTGGAGCCTGTGCCCTGCAACGGGAGTGGCCGCGATAGTGAGAGGCCCACGCACCGCGATGAAGAGTGGCCCCCCGCTTGCCGCAACTAGAGAAAACCCTCGCACGAAACGAAGACCCAACACAGCCAAAAATAAATAAAATAAATAAATAAAGTAGCTATTAATTAAAAAAAAAAAAAGATCCCGCATGCTGCAACTAAGACCCAATGCAGCCAAATAAATAAATAAAAATATATTTTTTTAAAAAATTATTTATTTATTTATTTATGGCTGTGTTGGGTCTTCGTTTCTGTGCGAGGGCTTTCTCCAGCTGCGGCGAGCGGGGGCCGCTCTTCATCGCGGTGCGCGGGCCTCTCTTGTTGCGGAGCACAGGCTCCAGACGTGCAGGCTCAGTAGTTGTGGCTCACGGGCCCACTTGCTCCGCGGCAGGTGGGATCTTCCCGGACCAGGGCTCGAACCCGTGTCCCCTGCATTGGCAGGCAGATTCTCAACCACTGCGCCACCAGGGAAGCCCAAAAATATATTTTTTAAAAAGCTGTATTAAAAAAAAAGTTTAAAAGAAAAAGTAGGTCTAAGAACTTTAAAAAGTACAAATACAGACAAACGTCTCTGAAATCTACATGAGAAATTTAAAAGAAAACAAAAATAAGGAGAAATAACATATAAGAGATTTATAATATGAGAGAATATGGATGAAAATTGAAAATAATTCACATACGATGACTCAGTAATTGTACGAGTAGGAATCCATCCTAAAATCCTAATTATAGAAAAGGCTTATGTATTAAATGTTCTTCACAGTACCACTCACACTAGCAAAGAACTGAAGATGTGTTAACGACCAATGCAATAACCATGGTATGTGATATAAACAACACAGCACAGGGGGTCCTCCCAGGCTATCCTATGCAACAATTATTCCAGGATACTGTTGACTTCTTCTGCCTTTCTCACTAAGATATAAATCCTTGAGGGCCTGGACAATTTCTTATTCATAAATCTTTCCTTAGGACTTGGCAGAGTACGTAAAATTCAGTAAGCACTCAAAAATTTTTAATGGACAAACAAGTTAAGCCAACACTTTTGCTTCCTGCAAAGGAAAAGGAATTATCTTTGAGTAAGTTTCCTCTTTTGGGAATTTTTCACACATACAGGAGAAATCTTACTTTATTGGTGCAGTAGCTCCGTCTGTTCCTCCGAGCTCAGAAAGGGGAACGAGGTCCCATTTGAAGTGCAGCCCCCAGTTGAATCCTCCCCGCACCACAGGGGACGAGCTGTAGGCCAGCGTGTCAGCGCTGATGATGTCGATCACCGGGCACACCACCGTTTGCCGGTCGTCCCGGATGGCAGCCAGCAGGGGCTGCAGCCACATCACATTCACCTCGCAGTGGCTGTCCAGGAACACCAGGACTTCTCCTGGGGAGGCAGACAACAGAGGCCCTGAGAGCTGCACCGCACTCAAGTTAGGTGTGGCCACCAGTTCATGTGCTGATGCATTTACAGGCGTGAAAGGTAACTGCCACCCTTGCACCCCAAACTATTAAACCAGTACTCAGAAGTCTGTTAGCCAGGAATTGTCTGAAGTGTACTGCTATGATTGAAGAACATATGCAAACAATATGCACAACCTGTGAAAAAATTTACAGACGATTCATATTCTCCTCAGTAAAAAGATTCAAAGTCTCACAGGAACAATTCAGTTCTCTGGACAGCCAGGTATGGAGTGCAGCGCAACGATAGTGGTCAGCTGTGCGTATTTTTAGTACAATTATTGTAATGGAAATATTTATAAGTTTAGTATGTATTTCCCTGCCTGAGTAAACAGAGGTTAGAGAACATAACTCATTTTCACTGGTGATTGGACACATGACCCCAGTTATCGATTATGGCTACAACACGGCGATTCTCAGGAGTGAGAGAAGCGTGCAGCCCTCTCACCACGTCAGCAACACAGCTCCCTTCTCCTTGGATTCACCACTTGACTGTCACGCACTCGTTTCTTTTTCTTCCATTTCCCACCCTTCCTTTCTAATCCCCCCAATCTCATCAGCCACGGGATGCTCTTTTCTTCTAGTTAATAAAATTAAAATCGTAAAGATTTTATCATGCATTTTTAACTCCTCTTGATAAATGTGAGCAGGAGTGAGGGTTTCTTTGATAATCCCAAACTTCTTTGATAACTTAATGGTTATTCTGAACAGCTGAGAAACTCAGAATCTCATCATCAGACAGCATTATTATTTTTCCAAACGTTTATCCATGAAATGTATTGATACAGATTTTATGTGAATTTCATAAAGCACCGGATGCATCCTATTCAAACTAACAGTAGCAGAAACACCTCCAGCAAGAAAGTTCTCCAGGATGACAGCGACTTAGTCGTGCCCTCAAGGCCGCCTGTGAAGGACTTTATGAGGCCGTAAAGAGCACGCTGCTCAGCAGACGCCGTTTAATACAGAAAATGAGGCAGAATGTTCAACCTGCGCGCTATTCAAGTGAAGGGAACTCAATTCAGTCAAGTTTCCTCTGAGGAGAAAATGTATAATAGCTTTTTTTAATTCTAAAAATGTTACTTTTTCAATTAAAGCCAATTTAACTAAATGAAGTAAGATAATAACAGTCACATTGAACCTGAGATTGATTTCCCAAAAACTGGCTTATTTTTTGACAGATCCTAAACTATATTTGAACAAGGACCAACAGATCATAAAGAAAAAAACTAAATGACTATTGTTACCTGAAAAACAATAAACTCTCAGTAACAATATACTATAACAGTACGATGTTCTGTGACATAATCTTGCCATTCCCTACAAATACCCCACAATTTTCTCTCTATCTCGTGCCTTCAATATGTCAAAACTAGACTCTAAAGAAGAAAAATCGCCTTGAATTCAATCTGCATATGACTGCAGACTGGATGGAGGGGAGCTACTTCTCATTTTTTGTTAATTGCTCCTGTTCACTGCAGGTTTAAGAGAAAGGAGGGAAGAAGAAAGAGTCTAAAAATGAAGTCACAGCTAAACCCAGCAAATGGGACAGTGGGTATACAAGGAGGGGTGGTGGCAGAAAGCAGTGCCAACCACTTAAACCCCAGTGACTGGTTATCTTGAGGAGAGCAGTATATGGGAAGGTAGGAGATTTTTTTCACTACTAGGGAATGCCCCCACAAAGTTCTGGAATTTTAAAATTATCTTCATGATTTTTTTTTGCCATATCCAGGCATTACCTGCAGTATTAGATACCTAATATTTTTAAACAAATTCATTTGTTTTAACTTAAATGAATCTATTTTAAAAGGAAAAATTTTTATCAAGATCATAAATGAAAATTAGGATCACCAACCTTCCATAGAGGTAACCGTAAAAAGAAATACATTTGAATCGATATAATGTAACTGAAGAAAAACCAGAAAGGCAGACCACTGAGGACTCGAGTTCACCTCCTTGGAGCCTGTGCTTTGGGACAACCGGGTTGGAGTTATGGAAAGGCCTTTCCCAAACTGAACAAGCCTCACCTTTCCTGCTGGCAGTGCCCACTAAGACACCACCTTTCAGAGACTGACGCAGGATTAGGAGGGCAGGAGACTCAGAGCCCTCATCACTCAACACCCACCAAGAAAGGCCAACGGGAAGTTCTACCTGTTGCGTGGGCTGCTCCAATCATTCTTCCTCGAATCAATCCCTCACGTTTTGTATTTCTTATTACTTTAATCTTTCCAGGGAGGTATTTTTGGATGTATTCATCTAGTTCTCCTTTCACATCATCTGAAAATGAAGAGTCGCACAACTGTTCAAACCACATGAGACATATGCACAGACATTTTGCAGATTCTCTAGTCATGGCTGGTACTTGCGACAACAAATTTTTAGGCAAATATAGAATCTTCCTCTGCTTTATTTTAAAAAGAAGATCATAGCTTATCTTGGAAGGAAGAAAATGAGGGTTAAGAGTTGGAATACTAGCCTAAAGGAATAGTTACTTAAGTTATAGACTTATCTGTATTTCCATAGCAACTAACACAACACTTTGCATAAAGAATGTTTGAAATGAGTATCTTGAGTGAATGAATGTTTGGCTGACTGCATATGAATCAGATTTAACACAAAATGATATGTAAATATCTTTTGTTTCAAAGTGATTTATTAAGTCCTACTCCATTTCAGAATAGTTGAGAAACAACTTCTATTGCCCTACCAAGAACTATATAATAGCAGCAGTAAATACATTCTTTTATTAATTTAGCACCTTCCATGGGCACTAAATATTTTTTATAAATTCTAGCTCATTTACCTTTAAATTTCATAATAACTTCAAAGATCATATAAGATAGTAATACGTAATTCTTTCCATAGTTAGTATATAAACCATCGTAAATGATCATGAATTTTCGCTTTTAGAAAAAATACCCACAAAATGAAAAATACAGGTTTACTTAAAAAAAAAAATTCAACATCATAAATTCTAGAATTATACTACTTAGCCAATCTTCTACTTGGTCCAGACTCAAATTCTTGGTTTTTTTAATCATTCATTTTTGAAATTAATTTTTTTTCTATTTCTATGAGATTTCAATAGTTACCAAGGTTTGAGAATTCTGCACCCATTGGTCTCAGTGTACATTTCCTCATTTTGTATACTTAAGTATACTTGCATACCAATTCTGTTGTTGATATATGAGAGATGCTTAATAAACCCTTGAGTTGTGAAAAAATATGTAATTGACATACAATTTATCAGTGTATCTCTGCAGGTTACTGTAATGAAAATAGCAGAAGGCTTGGAGTTATGTAGACCAGGGGTCTAATTTCAACTCTACCACTTAACAGCTACAGGATCTTGAGCAAATTACTTAATATTTCCTCCTCTGTAAAATGGGGATACAACCTCTCTCACAAGGTTGAGGACAGCCCTCCATCCTGCTGTGTGTACATGAAATCACTTTTAGGAAGAGTCTATGTTGAATTAAAGAAAGGTCTGAGGTATGTACTGAATCATAAAATACTGGCCTTCAGAGATCATCTAAGAGCTATCAGAATGCAATCCACCTTATCTAGAGACAGCTGATGTAACAGACTGATGAGATAAACGTAAGCCAAAGCATTATGTCTAGTTAAAAAAGCCAATCTCCAAAGGTCACATACTGTATGATTCTGTTTATATAACATTCTTGAAGGGGTGATGGAGCAGTCCAGTCTGTACCTTGACTGCAGTGGTGGTTACAGAAATCTACTCATGGGATAAAATGACAAATAACTGTACACACATATTGTACCAATGTTAAATTCTGGGTTTTGATATTATACTATAATGATGTATGATGTAACCAATGGAGGAAACTGGGTGAAGGGGTACTCAGGACCTCTTTGTAACTTACTGTCTATCTATAGTTATTTCAAAATAAAAATATTCTTTTAAAAAGGTAAGCCAAGGGAAAAATTTCAAGGGCCAAATTTGGGTAGCACAGTTTGAAAACAGATTACAAAGATAATGCAGTTTCTTTGAAATTACCCTATAATCAGGCATTTAATTGTGGTTGGCTCTGTTGCAACTGTGTACATGAGGGTCCTCCTATCCACTAAGTACCGCATGGTCAGCTCTGCTGACGTGGTCAGTACGACAGTGAACAACAGCACACACCCCACGCTGCCAATTACAACAGTCCTCACCGAAGTCACTGTCATCGTCCACGAGGATAATTTCGTGAAGAAGCCGGGCTGGAGTGCGGTCTAGCACGCTGTGCACGGTCCGGAGCAAGGCAGAAAAGGCTTCGTTGTAGAAACAAATAACAACACTAGCGACTGGCAGATCCGTCGGGTAAGACCTGTCTTTACATCTGTGAAGACGAATATGGGAAAATTCTGACATTTTAAAAGCTCAAATGTTTTAGGTTATTATTCACTAAACATTAACTGTCCCCTTTGTTCGGCCTCTTCCTTACATTATTAACAATTTTTTAAAAAGCGTTTAAGATAACAATGTGTTTTCTTATTCAAGAGTTTTACATTTGTTAATGATTTCTCCCTCCAGTACCTGCAACTCTGCTTATTTTTAGGTCAACGTTTTAAAAACTTGAATTTTTTTTTCTTTTTTGATACATAAAAGTGTGTTTTTACTAAAATCACTGCAAGTTTTTAATGCAGCACTCATAAGCTGATGTTCAGCTTCTCCTCAATGAGGTTTCAAAAGGAAATAATGGAAATGTGAAATTATGTATTTGAAAATTTTATTTTTTGCCCAATAATAGAAAAAGATTTGAGTAAACTATGATGTATATCAGGATAATGGAAGAACTTCCATGTAAGCAACTATCTGATAAAAAGGATTAAGTGGCTTTAAGCAACCACAATAAAAAAAACCACTAACTTAAACAATAAAATCTGGAATTCCATGTTCTTTTGCATGGTATACAAAGCCTTCCAATGTCTGGGCCCTGCCCACCTCCAGTTTCTTGCCATTCCTCCACTACAGGCAAAGTGAACTGTTTCAGTCCCTTTGACAAATAGTATAATTTTATGCCTCGATCTGTTCCCTATATAGGGGAAAACCTTCCCTTACGTCACTGCTCAGTCATCACCCTCTATGAAGCCTTCCCTGGTCATTCTGCTTTGGAGGACCCCATTTCACCAACTCCTATCACAGCCCTCATTCTTGTGGTACTGCAATTACTCACTTCTTTATCTACCTCCCCTGCTAGACTCTAAGCCCTGTGAACCGAGAGACTATGTCTTATTTTGTTTATTTCCACGGCCTAATAGAGAGTCCAGCAAACAAAAGGTGCTGAAACAGATCTGTGGAATGAATGACTGATTGACCATATGAATGAAAAGCCTTTGAAGAAACAAAAATAATGAAAACAGAAAAGTGAGATGATGAGTAGAATTCTTCACTGATATTAATTCCTTTTTGCCATGAATCCAATAAACAAACATTTAAAATAAACTTATGCTTGGATGGTTAATTATATGCAGGTAGCACCTCCCTCCTCTTTCCCACGATTTTAAATTTCAAAAGAAACACAGCAAGCTCTAGAACTTTGTCAGTACAATCTCAGACCATGTGGCTTCAAGCATAACATGAGTGGAAATCTGTCTTAAGTTTTCTAGTATCCTGAATAATAAGCCTAATTGCAAAATATTAACACCATCCCCATGACTTATTATGCTGGCACTAAAAACACTGTGTTATTAAAGTGATTAGCAGAAACGAATAAGGAACATACGCTGCATTCCTTGTATCTGGCACATCTCTATGGTAGCCCAAGCGGTTACTAATAAGCATATTGAAGGCATGTTTCTGATACCCCAAGTCTCTCAACTCCTGATCACGTTCATTAAAAATCATACCTGCAAAAGAGTGACGTCACAGTCAGTACATTAAATCTGGAAAGGAATGCTACAATTACTGTTATATTATGATCCTAACGTTTTATAACCAGGTAATAGCCATGTTTCTCAAATCTAGTTTGTCTCCATTTTCAAAAAAGTAAATTGAGGTTTAAGTCAAATTTTTATCAGTTTAGCTCAAAGAGCAAGTGTGCCTTAACCATAAAGACACCTGCTCACTAGCCATAATCTTAAGACTATTTTCAAGAGAAAAACTTACCCATGACCAAGAAAAAAGAGACTTAATGATGATTTTTCCATAAAAGCAATAGATTATAGAACCCCATATGGATCTCAACAGGCCCCAATTAATGCAAGGTTTTTTTTGGTTTTGTTAATTTTTGTCTGAAAAAAAAATTTTTTTTTTTAACAACAAGTTTTTATATGAACGCCTCCCCTAAAAAATTATACTACTGATAAACCTTTCTATAAAGTTTCTGGTCAAGAAAGTCCTCCACAGATCTAATCAAGATCATTATAATTTAACATCTTTGCTCTAATATTGCCAGAAATCTTACCTTTACCAAGAACAATAAAGCCTCCCCTTGCTTTCTCTTTCCCACATAAAACCTTTAGCCTCTCCTCACAGAATGACTCCCTTGTAACAGCATTTCTCAAAATCTGGTCATGGAAAACTAATTCCACTGGACATTAATAGACGTTAAAAAGAAAAAAAAAGATTTCACGGTCAAATAATTCAGGAAAAGACTGGATTTTAAAAGTCAAGTAAGGGGGGCTTCCCTGGTGGCGCAGTGGTTGAGAGTCTGCCTGCCGATGCAGGGGACACGGGTTCGAGCCCTGGTCTGGGAGGATCCCACGTGCCGCGGAGCATCTGGGCCCCTGCGCCACAGCTACTGAGCCTGCGCGTCTGGAGTTTGTGCTCCGCAACAAGAGAGGCCGAGACGGTGAGAGGCCCGCGCACCACGATGAAGAGTGGTCCCCGCTTGCCGCAGATGGAGAGGGCCCTCGCACAGAGGCAAAGACCCAGCACAGCCAAAAATAAAAAAAATAAAATAAAAAAAAAAAAGTCAAGTAAGGGAATTCCCTGGTGGTCCAGTGGTTAGGACTCAGCACTTTCACTGCTGGGGCCCAGGTTCGAGTTGAGTAGGTTTCTTTTTTTTTTTAAAGAATATTGTTTGTTTTATGGATTCCCAGATGTGAGAGGATGAAATACAGAATGCAGTGTTTCCCCAATTATCTTATTTATCCCTATGATTTCTTCTAAGGGTTTTATAGTCTTTGATCCATTCTGAGTTAATTTAATATGACATGAGGTAAGGGTTCAACTTCACTCCTTTGCATGGGGGTATCTATTTGTCCCAGCACCATTGGTTGAAAAGACCATTCTTCCCACATTAACTGCTCTTGGCACCCTTTCTGAAAATCAACTGACCACAGATGTTACTTGTCCTTAGGTATTATTGACCATAGATGCTACTTGACCACAGATGTCACAGAGTATATTTTCAGACTCTCAGTCTATCCTTTGATCTACTGATACATATCTATTCTTATGCCAGTATCACACTGTCAGGAAGTTTTGAAATAGAGAAGTGTGTGTTCTCCAACTTTGTTCTTTTTCAAGACTGTTCAGGCTATTCAGAGCCCCTTGCAATTCCTTATCAATTTTAGAATCAGCTTTTCCATCTTTTCAACAAAGGCCAATGGGATTTTGATAAGGTTTACATTCAATCTGTGGGTTGCTTTGGGTGGTACTGACATCTTCACAGTATTTAGCATTCCATCCATGAACCTCTTTCCATTTATTTAGGTCTATTTTTATTTCTTTCAACAGTGCTGTGTAGTTTTCAGTGTACAAATCTTAGACCTCCTTGGCTATCTTATTCTTAAGTACTTCATTCTTTCTGATTCCATTGGAAATGGGATTGTCCCCTTAATTTTACTTTTGGGCTGTTTATTGCTAGTGTCCAGAAATACAACTGGTTTTGGTGTGTTGATCTTGTACCCTGTAACTTTGCTGAATTCATTTATTCGCTATAATATTTTTTTGTGATCTTTAGGATCTTTTATAAAGAATTTAGTTTTTCAGGTAGGCAATTTGGGTTTGTCACTTCAAATATCTACAATTCTCTCACTAATTCTTTCACAGGCAAACAAAGTCCATTCAAAATGGTAAACCCAATGTTACTTCTTTATAAAAGTTTTACAAAAATTACTCTAAACAAAAAAACTAGAAATTTTCCCATTAATGCTTTTAAGATGTCCAAATGGCTGTTTGAAAAAGACTGGAAGGTATATTTTATGAAAACTAAAGTAAGTAATAGCCTCCATTTCCTCATATAATTTTAAATATGTTCAACCTCCTGTATTAGGAAGTGATTAAATCCTAGGAACTGATTTTATTCTTTGAAACTGTGATGAAGTGAAAAAAAAATGTTTTAACATTTCCTTTATATTCTGTGGATCTTTTAATCTCTCAGAATCTCTTACTATATGCTTTTACTCTTAAATTACTTATTATTTAACGCATCAATGAAGATCAAAGTTCTTTTTTAAGTTTTAAAGACGAAGTTTTAAAGGGCTTATTTATCCCTTAAATAAAATTTGCTGAAACCAGGACTCTAGAATTACAGTATTCAGTGTCTTGCTTCCAAATTGAACAGAATATAATTTTTGAAGAATAAAAAAGTTTCTATTTTATAAACTCCTGTATTTAATAAATATATTCCAGCACCTGAATAATTCTTGTAAGTAGAAATCTTATTAGATATAAGTAATCTCAACTTATTTCTAAACTCAATGGTTTATGTTCTGTTTTAATTAACTCTGCCTTTCAAAATATGTTAAATATAGTCACTTTTCAACCATTACTTTCCCTTATTAAATAAATGCTAGCAATTATAATCCTTCCCCATAGGTTCCATTTTCTCTCTAGCCACTTAATTTTTCATTCTTTCTTTTTTTTTTCCTATTCTGGACCTCATTAGTTTCTCCCAAGTCCTCATAAAATATTGAAGTCAAAACTGGACAAAACAGAATATAACTCCCTACTGAGCCTGCAAAAATCATATGACCTCAGCTAGTTCATGAACGAAATAAATCAATGCAGAAAAAATGTCACATTTCTAATTCTCTGAACAATACATGATTTCAAGAACAGTTAAACTTCCAATGATAAAATACTTTTGACATGCTGCTAGCAAAAATTAAATACACTTACCCAGTTCAGAAGAGAATTTCATGTTGCCTCTTTCTGGATCTTCAATATGATTCTCTATCACATCATCAATTTTGTTTGCTTTGAACTGTGATTCTAACACTTGACTTGGACCTCGAGTGAAACGGGGATAAAATTTTTTGGGGAATGGTCCATGGGGCCCAGACCCCTTGATGGGCACATTCTTAAGTGGCTGAGTCACTTCACTGAAGTTGAAATAAACAAAAAGCAAAACCGTCCAGGTTGCAGATGTAAAAAGGCATCCATAACAGAAATATCGAACTGTGACACTTCCCATTATAGACCTAGCATAGCTGAAGGGCCATTTTCAGTTTCCTAAAAGAGAAAGATAAATATGTTAGACACATCAAGACACTTATAAATCAACTACCAAGTTTATGTTCACTGTTTTCCAACCTACCAAATAGCACTTCTGAACAATTTACTTAGGACCCCTATGCATACCATTAACCAACAGCCAAATATAAGAAAATATATGGCTAGCACTGAATAAAAAAATAAAGGGATTCGACAATTAAAACCACAAGCCAATGTGTTAGTACTCAGAAAACTAACGGCAGCAAAATAGCTGACTTATTCATTTGCCCATGTTAATGGATACTTCTTCACCTTTGTTCTGGATTGCTTTCAGTTTGCTAATTTTTTTTCAGGGTCTAACTTTTCATAAGGAAAATACAAGTACTACATGCGTCATGACAGTACATCTAAGGTCCCTTCTAATTGTAAAATTATAAGACTAAATCTTTTAATCCAAGGATATTAAAATCTGTTATTAAAAATAAGCAACTTGAAAAAATATTCACTTTCCAATCAAAGATTAAACCTGCCCTAATGTCCACTCTAGATTCAACAGTTACATTTCAAATTTATAACTGAAAGAGTTCAAATAATTATATTTTCCCTCTCCTTATGATGTCTTATAAACAATATGGCATTGAACGGCAGTTTTTTCCTAAGCTTTCTGATAATATCTGGTCTTCATGGAGGCCTCACACAACTTCCTGAGGAATTCTTTGTAAAGAGCCCAATGCACATATAAAATAGTTTCACTGAACACGAGGGCAGAGAAACCCTATTTAAGTAATGTATATACAGAAGAAATCTACAAAGCAATACTACTTATCCATTACTTCTTATTTCTATAGTATGAAATAATTTAGAAACTAATATTATCATGCCTCCCAAATCAGGACAAATCAAATCAACATCAGTAAGCTCCAATTCAAAAATTAAGCTGTTTTGGACTTCCCTGGCAGCGCAGTGGTTAAGAATCTGCCTGCCAATGCAGGGGCCATGGGTTTGAGCCCTGGTCCGGGAAGACCCCACACGGCACGAAGCAACTAAGCCCATGCGCCACAACTACTGAGCCTGCGCTCTAGAGCCCACGAGCCACAACTACTGAAGCCCGTGTGCCTAGAACCCGTGCTCTGCAACAAAGAGAAGCCACCGCAATGAGAAGCCCGGGCACCACAATGAAGAGTAGCCCCCGCTCGCCGCAACTAGAGAAAGCCCACGCACAGCAACAAAGACCCAACGCAGCCAAAATAAATAAACAAAATTAATAAAAACAAACAAAATAAAAGTTAAAAAAAAAAATTAAGCTGTTTTGTACAGTTATGCTGTAAGCCCAGAAGACAGTAAATAGCTCAATTTCTTAACTATCTGCCAACCAAGAACTATTAGTTATTTCACTACCTGTCAATTCAAAAGCTCAAAAAAAAAAGAAAACACCACCACCACCATCCAAACAAACAAAAACTCCCACTACAGTAATACCAAAGGGAAATGACTACAGCACAAAAGGAAAGTCAGGTAACAATGAAAGTGCTGTCATGTCAGCTGTTAGCACTTTTAAAATTAAAGACATGCACAGAAAAAGAACCACTTTATTTGGAAGTAGAAGAAAATGTTGAATGGAGGATTCAAAACAAATGAAAAATTAAAAGTTGCAACTTTGCAATAGAAATGTTGCAGAAATACAGACTAGAAACATTTAGGTGAAACATTAGACTTCAACTAAAGCAGGCATTATAACTTCCTAAAATATTTGCTTGGGGGTAGGAAAAAAACAAGCAAACAAACAACATCGAAAACAAAAGCACTAATTCCTCAAAAGACCCTGAAATTCTTTAGTTCAAGACTAACTGCACAGGCTGCTCTGATGCCATAAAGAACTGTGCATCTAAGGAGCCAATCGCTTCTTCAACTATCTAAGAAGATTTATATTTAGATTGTTTTCCTCAAACCACTCCAGGCCTTCCCAGTTCAACCTGGCCTCCTTGACCCTGAACGCAGAATGGACCAAGAGAGAAAGTCAGCCAATCCCTTCTCCAATCACAAGAAGCCAGACGATGCTATTCAAGGGCTATTCCATCAAGCAGCTCTGGAAGACAGGTGGACACTGACATTTCGTTCACATCTTTCTTCTTTATCCCAAATCCCACCAGCATGTTGGGTGATGTCCAGAATCGTTCAAAACCCTAGTTTCCAAATGTCTTGATTCATGTCCCTCCTACAACCTTCACCCACATTCTACTTAAGGGACCCTGCCCCTACCCTTCATTTTATCATCATCCACAACTGATCGACGAACCTCTTAAATATTAAATGAAAACCTCACTCTCTGAGCACAATCCTGACTCCCCAGCTGTGTTGTTCTTACCCATACTAGCATTTGTCCCCTGGTATCTGCCTGGGTTGGCTTCCAGAGCCCCCATGTATACCAAGATCCACAGATGCTCAAGTCCCTTATTGGCCCTCTTTATCCACGGGTTTCACACCCAGGGATTCAACCAACCACAGATGGCAATTTCTGTCCGCAGTTGGCTGAATCCACAGATTCAAAACCTGTGAAATACGGAGGGCAAACTGTATTATTTATTGAAAAAACTCGACGTATAAGTGGACCCAGGCACTTTAAACCCCTGTTGTTCAAGGGTCACCTGCACTACTATTAGTTACTCTTCAATCTCACTGCAGGCACTCAACCTTTCCCTTCTCTCAAAGCTTATATTTTGTTTCTGTCCCCAGCCACATATCCCTTAAGGACTTTACTTCCTTCCCTACCCAGTTTTGAACACGATGTTGGATAATACTAGAAAGTGGTAAGTGCTAAGGAGAAAAAATAAAGCCGGGAAGAGCGATATGAAGTAGACAAGGGTATGTGAAATTTTAGGTAGATGGCTAGGGAAGGCCTCACCGAGAAGGTGATATTTAGACAAGGCCTGAAGGAAATAAAGTAGTGAGTACTGCAAATATCTGGGGAAGAGCTGTCCTTGAGAGGACAGAGCAAAAGCAAATGCCCTCAAGAAGTGGGGTCAAAGAGTTTGCATCCTATAGACCACATGCTGTGATCACAAGACAACTAAGTTGAAAACCAATCAATGACAAAAAGATAACCAGAAAACTCAAAAAACGTCTAAATGGAAATTAGAAGCTATTTAGAACTAAATAGTGAAAATACTACTTTTCGAAACTTGTGAGATACAGCAAAAGCCAAATTTATAGCCTGGGATGCTAATGTCAGAAAATACAGACCACAAACAATGAATTCAGAAAAATAGAATAAGCCCAACAAAAGTAAAAGAAGGAAACAAAAACAGTTATATCAGGAATTAACAGAAAATGAAAATGAAACAAGGTAACAAAGCCAAAAGTTGGTTCTTTAAAAGATCAATAAAATTAACAAAGCACTGGCAAGACTAATCAAGAAAAAGAGAGAAAAAAAAAAGAAAGAAAAAAAGAGAGAAAGCAGGAATAAATAATACCAAAAATGAAAAAGAGAGCATAAATATATATGTGGATTAAAAATAAAAGTATTGTTCATAAATCTAAGTGAAATGGATAAATTCCTAGAAAAATATAAATGCACAACTAAGACTGGTAAATCAGGAAACTGGGATGGCTGTACTAGTCCTTTTGAATATTAAACCATTTCTAGATAAAAACATTTCTAGACAGTTTTACAAGTGAGTTCTATCAAACATTTGAGGAACAGATGAATAGTCTCATACGACTACCTCCAAAGAACAGAAAAAGAGGAAATGTGCTCTTGTCTCACTTTCTGAGGCTATTATCATCCTGGTAACAAAACAGGGACAGTATGAGGAAGGACTATTAAAGACAATCTCTGACAGATTATGAAAATCTTAAAGAGAACACTAAAACTGAAACAAATAATGTTTTAAAAAATGAATACATATGAACAAGTTATATTTACTTCAGGAATACAAGGCTGGTTCAATATTTGAAAACCTATTATTATCTACTACCTTAAAAAAATTAAAGGAAAAAATGCATATGATTTGGTCAGTGGAGGTTATAAAGAGCTTATTAAAATTCAACACTCAATTCTAAGCAACTAGGAATAGGGAAATCCTTAATCTGACCAAGAGCATCTCTAAATATCTTACAGCAAAAATGATACTCAACGGTGAAATGATGAAGTCATTTTCTTTAAAAATAGGGACAAGATTAGGACGCCCACCATAAATATAATATTGAAGGCAACAGTTCCAAAATACAGGAGTCCCTAGAGTGTTTATTACAAATGCAGATTCCTGGGGCTCTGTGCCAGATGCGCTAAACAAGAATTTGAGGAGGTAGCGCTAAGGGGTCTACAGCTTTAACAAGCTTCCACAGTTAATAGGTTACCTATGACGCAGAGACAGATTGGGAACCAAACAACAGATAATGAAAAGACAAGATTAAGTTCTAATCCAATTCTGTCACATACTGGCCATGCAACTTTGGAAAAATTACCCAATTTTCTTAGCCTCATTTTCATCAACTGTATTCCAAGTTAACAATACTGCCTATCTTACTAGATACTTAGAATTAAATGAAACACTTAGAATTATGTAAGATAATATTTGTAAAGCATCAGGCACAATGGTTAGCACACAAACACTGATTTGCACTGGACCAAGATAATCTCCATAAAAACTGTGGCTACCTTTTGTGGCTGTTTCTTTGCTCACTGTACTCCCTTCACCTAGCACAATAAATGGCACATAGAAGATGCTGAAAAATATCTACAGAATGAAAGAATATAGGACAAATTCAACGCATGTTAACTTTTTCCTCCTTATTCGATCTAAATTTAAAATATAATATTAAACGTATTTGTGACCATTTGTTCCTTACAATGACCTACAAGTCCCTAAGAGTCTGACTATATCTCCGACTACTTCCCTCCTCATTTATTTCATCCTAGAAACTGGTCTCCTTATAGGTCACTAAATGTATTAGGGATTATGTGTTGGTTCTTCCCTCTGCCTAGAATACTTTTCATCCCAGCTAAGTTCACCTCTATTGAATCTTTGCTCAAATATTACCTTCTCAACAAAGTTCTATCTAGACTACCATATTTAAAACTGCAACTCAACTGCCAAACACCAGCACTTCCCATCTTCCCTACTCCATGCAGCTTACCACCTTCTTACATACTACATTAACTCCTTATTCATTACGTTTATTATTTATTATCTATCTCCCCCCTGCTAGAATGTAAGCTTCATCAGAGCAAGTTTTTTGTCTGTTCTATTTCCTACAGTATCCCCTGAGCTTATAACAACACCTGGCACATAGCAAACATTTAATAAATATTTATTGAAATTAAAGAAAAAATTACTGTAATATGGTTATCAACATGCTTGTAAAGTACGGGATTTCAAAACAAATGTTTACTATCCTGTTTGAGCCAATCAATACCTTAATGCTACACATGGAGATCATGACTACTTTATGTCAACAACAGTGTAACAACTGGGCAGGACAATAGCCGTAATTATTATTAGAAAAGGTACAAAAAACAACAGGCTCTCACTGTCCAATTTCACAAATTAAATAAAGCTCTTCGTGATAAAACAGGAGGCTACTTTCCATTTTGTTCACTGCATGATGTTAGGCTACCTCTTGGCTGCCAGCACTTAAGGGCAAAATGAAAAAGTTTTATCCTAAAGACCTCACCCATAAGATTTGGCCAACTCTGTCCAGATTCTTCACGGAATACCCCCAGCTCATCCTCTCCACACAGCTCAACATCAAGAGTCCTTGTCCTGAACTGTAAAATGTATTAACTTTCAACAATCCTATCAGGTAAAAATTATTATTTTTTTCAAGCCATATTATGGTAATTTTTTTAGAGAAATTGTTTTATGTAGTGAATCATTATACTAAATTAAGGAACCTATAAAAATGAGAGGAATTTACGAAATCAGGTCATTTTTTAAATATAATTAATCATAAATCTTCAGAAGCAAAAGACTTCAGAAGTCCTTTAGACAGGTCAAGAAGTTAACAACCAAATATAAAAAAAGTGGAAACCAATCAGATGCCTGTTACATAATAAAGTAACAGGTCCCTAACTGCTTAAGGAAAGAAATTAAAACATCCAAACAAAAATCAAAAGGCTGAAAATTTAATCTAATCTATGCTAACAAATAATGAATCCAGCATCTACACAATAAAGTCTTTTTGCTTCATACTGTTTGCCATTCCTTCTGCATACCCATGGCTTCAACATCCAAGGCTTGAAAGCCTTTAAAAGGAGGGTCAAAGCAAATATTTAAGGTTAGTTAATACAAAACAACTAGTAACCAAACACTTTCAATCATAAACTTGGATAGTTAATAAAGCAAAAACTTCAGCAGTTAGATATCAATGTAATATATTTTTAAAAAATTAAATTAATAAAAGACTAACCACCTGTTTACATGAATTTGCAGTGAGACAAGATGGTATGGTTTCATGTTTTCTCTAGCCATGGTCTGGGAGCTGCTCAGGAACAGGTGCATTGTAAGCTAAGAGTCAGGGTTTTGCCAGGGAGGTACAGGAGAAGAAGAATGGGGAAAGGTATATGCAATGTGCTGATTAGAATGACAAACCACAGATTTAAGCCAGACAAGGAGAAATGAGAGGATAAGGAAGAATGAAGCAGGATGAAAAAACGTGGATGGGCCAATGATCAGAGACTCCGATGTGGCTGAATGATTGTTGGAGTTATGTTACCAAAGAGAGTGACCTGGAAAGACTGAATGTTGTGGTTGGAAAATGAGATGCCAACACTCAGATTCTGGAGAGGTATAGTTAATGACAGAAGAATCCTTTCCAGATACACGGACTGGAGATATACCAATGAACAATTTGCCTATAGTATAAGCATTGTTATGCTTACTGTAAGCAAACCCCCCTTAAGGACAGGATCATTCCCATCTTTCCAAACCCATTATGTTTAGCACAATGTCTGGTGTTAACAATTAACAAATAACTATATAATTTTTAAGGTGTATTTCTGTTCCAAAAGAAGTTACAGGACACTGTTTAGATTCTGTGCAACAAGAAATCTTAGAGAAGAGTATAATATGTAAGCAGAGCACATCCTGGGAAATCAATGTTTACTCTGAAGGAGGAGGAGCGGAGGAAGACAGCTAAGCAGTTTACATAGACAGTTTCATTGTCATTTTTTTTATTGAACTATAACTGACTTACAATATTATATTAGTCTCAGGTATACAACAGAGTGATTCGGTATTTTTATACCTTACAAAATGATCACCACGGTAAGTTATCTCTCACCACAAAGTTATTACAACATTATTGACTATATTTCTTATGCTGTACATTGCATCCCTGTGACTTATTTATTTTATAACTGGAAGTCTGTACCTCTTAATTTCCTTACCTATTTCATGCATTCCCCCACCCCCCATCCTCTCTGGCAATTACCAGTTTTTCTGTATCTATGAGTCTGTTTCTGTTTTATGTCTGTTTGTTTTCTTTTTTAGATTCCACATATAAGTGAAATCTTTCTTTGACTTATTTCACTTAGCATAATACCCTCTAGGTCCATCCATGTTGTCACAAATAGCAAGGTTCCATTGTTTTTTAATAGCTGAATAATATTCCATTGTGTGTATGTATGTGTGTGTATATATATATCACATCTTCTTTATCGATTTATCTATCAGTGGATACATAGGTTGCTTCCATATCTTGGCTATTATAAATAATGCTGCAATGAACACAGGGGTGCATAAATCTTTTCGAATTAGTGTTTTATGTTTTCTTCAGAAAAATACCCAGGAGTGGATTTGCTGGATCGTATGGTGGCTCTATTTTTAATTTTTTGAGGAACCTCCACACCGTTTTCCATAGTGGCTGTTCAAAAACCAAGCCTTTTTTTGCTACCATCAGCATCTACTGTTACACCAAAAATGCTTTGTGGCAAACTATTAGGTCACACAGGTCTAAAATCTCATGAGATCTCACTGAAGTTAAATTCCTGCATCATTATCAGATTAGAGTGAAGGGTATTTCTCAATAGCACAATAGTTGAAGCTAAGAAGACCCATTTTGAGATGCTTTTCACAGTCATCTTCTAGTAACAAAGAACACAGTACATACCCACTACTACTCAATTATGCTCCATAAAGTAAATTATGTACAGTTCACTAAGACAATGCCTATTATACAGTGTCACTCTACAGATACTTAAAATCATTCCATTAATTTTCCAATCATAGCCTATTAAATGTACTAAATGATCCAACATTTTTCTTCTGAAAATCATTAAATAATCCTAAAGAAAAGGCTAACACTGGGAACAGAGTAGGAGCTTTATATGCCAGACACCATGTAAGGTGCCGGGTATTGACACTTTAAGTTCTGCTATTATGCTAAAAAATCAGAAAATACATGTGTTGAGAAGCCGGAGCTGGTGTATTGAATTAAAAATGCTGAGTGAGGGGACTTCCCTGGTGGCGCAGTAGTTAAGAATCCGCCTGCCAATGCAGGGGAACACGGGTTCGAGCCCTGGTCCGGGAAGATCCCACATGCCATGGAGCAACTAAGCCCATGCGCCACAACTACTGAAGCCCGCGCGCCTAGAGCCCGTGAGCCACAACAAGAGAAGCCACCATAATGAGAAGCCAGCGCACAGCAACGAAGACCCAACGCAGCCAAAAAAAAAAAAAATTAAAGTAAAAAAAAAAAAGATACCCTAAAAAAAAAAGATGCCCTGGGGAAAGCAAAGTGGGAACTTAGGGCAGGGACCCTAAACTCAAGCCCTGATCTGAATGTCTAGACTCTGGGTGTGAGTAGAATTATCATAGTGTAAAATGCCTAGGCAGCAACTCAGAAAAACAAAGTTGTTTTCCTCAAAAGTTGTTTTTCTCATCACAGTGCAGATGAGCCAAAAGTTAAAAATTAAAACCCCCCTGAAATCTCACCACTATTAATGTTTTGCTGTAAATTCTACTAGTTGTTTTTAATCTTTCTACACTAGCCATAAAATGTTATACTGCTATTTGCAGTTACTGAAAAATAAATTTAATAGATTATGGTTAGCAGCATTATGGATAATGTTCTATTTTTCTTCATTTAAAAAGAAATACAAAGAATATGTATTTTTTTAATAATTAGGGTAAAAATTTTCTTAGGAAAAAATTTCCTTTCCTAACTTAAAAATATAAGAACAAATTTGGAGAGGATTAAATAGTAGAAGGCTTCAAATGAAATATATGGTCTTTTCTTTTAACCTCAGAAGCAAAGGGATTTTAGCATACTTAAAGAAAGAAATATTTTAATTCCATTAATTTGTCAAAAATTTGAGAATAAAATTTGGACACTAAACAAATATTCTAAAAGCATGATTTGAAAAACTGTTTTTTCTCTATAAAACATTATCTAGTCTGAAATTAGCGTGCCTCTTTGAATACCCATCTTTTTTTTTTTTACTACAAGGCTAATGAGACAATTCAGTTTAACAGGACAGCACCCATTTTCCTTCAGTACAAAATAATTTTCATAATATTTAATGAAGTTTAAAATGTCTCTCTTTAAATGTTAAGTATTTACCTTTCAGTAGTTTCTAGCTACTTTCTCATCAGTATACTCTATATTCCAAAGGGTCAAACAGCAAACATTTGTTAGCTTTTTCCTTAAGAGAGACACGTTCATATTTTAACTCAGCTGTAGTCATGTAAGGACAAATACTGATTTACAACACTGCCCTTCCTACATACCCTGTGAAATTACCAGGTGATGACAACACAAAAGTACACATGATTCTTTCTCATTCCTTATCTACTCTGAAGACTAGAAGGAAATATAGTTCATAATTACAAATAAGGCGATTACTGAATTAGGAAAGGTTCAGAGCAAATTCCAGACATCGTATGCTCCCTGAGAACAATCCTTTGACCTCTGATATTTAGGAATCTCCTCTCTATAAGAAAATCAAGAAGCATAAATACAGGTAACTGTCTATATATTATACCTCAAATGCAGATGAAAACCACATGGTAATGGCGATTGGAGGTAGAAGCAAATTTAATTAAACACTAAAGAAAAGAAAACTAAAAGGATAGACAACATGACAAAGTACTTAAAATATCCAAACCTAGGACACCTGCTTGGTCAGTGAATATGGGCTGGTAGAGGCTGACTACAAGTAGAAAGTAGCAGCTCTCCCTGGTTAAGACCTGTGGGAGAAAATAAGGAGAAAGTGACCACAGCCTCCTAAGGGTCTGCGCAACAAACATGTACATCTGTAGTCAGAAGCCAAGCAGATAAAAGAAGCAAGAGAGAAAAAACATAAGAGTGGTGGCAAGTGGCGGGGTACATCCCCCACCTGATGCAATTCAAACTCAAAAACTGCAAAAGCTGTTGACCAGCCTCCAGACTGCAACTTCTGACAGACGCACATAAAATGAATAGCACATAAACACAACCCCCAAAACTTTAAAACTATTATTTCTTGTTCCCTTTCTGCCCATAAAAAGGGGGATTAAACCAAAAGTACATCAGATAAAGATGAAATAAATGAACAAGAAAAAAAGTGGTTGCTAGAAATAAGTGTTCTGAGATATCCAAACACATACAATACAGACAGCATACATCCATCCATGGGCTTCTACAGCCAGCTTTGTCCTAGGGTCCAAAGACATACTAGCAGAGTTGACAATCCTTAAACCATGGCTATTGAGTGTTTTATTCTGCTAGCACGTCATGAGCCTCTTGGGGTATACGGTGCCAACAAAGTGGTTTATGTACATTAGTCAAGTACGCAAATTAAGACTAACAAAAATAGAGCAAAATACTAGTCCATGGTGTAAAATATAATAGATAGGGAAAGAACAATGCTTATCTTTTTCCCTCTTGATTTTACAGAAATTAAGTAACATGCTTTAAGGATACAGAGCTAGTAAGGGGAGAAACTGGATTTGAATCCCGGTGATCTGATGTCAGCCCTACGTCCTTAATCACTTTGTAATACCACCTGGCAAGGAACAGACCAGTGATTTCCTATTTGCCACTCTTTAAAAAATATATCATCCAGTGATTTTTTTTAACATAAATTTATGTTTCCCACAAGATTCAAGATATCAGTAATTCTCCTCCCAAGCAAGAAATTCACCTCTCTGGATTTCTATCATCTCCTAAAATCTTAACCCAGTAATTCTTTACTATTTTGTAAATTCTCAGACTTTTCAGGAGCATCAACTAGCTTGAATGAAGTTACCCAGCCTGCCATTACCAGAAGCACAAGGCTAGGGTTATGTTCTAAACTGTTGCTTTTGGGGGAGTTTTTCAATTTTTTTTCAATTATTTTTTTTTGGCCACACCACGCAGCTTATGGGATCTTAGTTCCCCAACCAGCGACTGAACCCAGGCCCTCAGCAGTGAAAGCGTGGAGTCCTAATCAATGGACCTCCCAGGGAATTCCCTGCTTTTGTATTTCAAAGTGAACAGGCTAGGTACTACCAAAAAGAGACCATCAGCAAATCATAATGTGACAGAATCTTCGGCCTTTTTCAGAAAACTCATTTCTGAATGCAATCTACCACCTCAAGAGGTTTAGAAGGCTAACAAATCTAATTGGCAAACAACCAATTTCTACCCTAGCTCATCCTGTTGAATCACGCTGTAGGAAATCAATACAGCAGACGATGTCATTTGCCCATCCTCTCGAGCCTGCACAGGTAGGTCTGACTTCCAACTGCCAACACCTGCATCTCCAGCCTCTGGAGCCCATCTGCCCACCTGCAGGGTAGGCCCACAAATATGGGGCAATGTGTCCCTCCCAAAGGGCAGCCCTCAACAGTGGACTGGTAAAAAAAAGGCCAGCTCCTTCCCACCCTCCCCATCAGGATAACTCTGCCACCTGTAATTCTACATTAGCTCCCAGTGTTCCCCAGCATGATTAAGCTTTAACTGCCCACAGTGGAAACTGGTTTAAAAACATGCCCTTTACTGGCTGACTTTCCTACCTCTTGCTTCCTCATTCCCGTACTGGTGTGTCCTGGGATTACTCACAAACAATTTGGATTTGAATTTATATCTCAGGATTTGCTTCAGGAGGAACTCAAACTAACAGAATCAGGTTTCTGCAGATAAGGGACAATTTGACAAATTCTTACATGTACTAATTTTTTATTTCTAAATAGAAAATTTAATAAAGACTGAGCTTCTATAGCTTTTGCTGACTATAAAGTACAAAATAATGCATACAAAAAGCTTTTCTGAAGAGTTGCAAGATATTTTTATACTTGCAAAAAAAGAACATTTCAAAGTGATAAGCTTTTCTAAGGAAATCAAAAGCTATCAGGAAATGTAGCCTGAAATCATTGTTAATCAGCTGATAAATGAAGTATCAAATTCAGCCTACATCATCAACTCTAGATACAACACCAGCTGTCCTGAACCTATGTATGTATGTAGTTCACTCAAGATGGTAACAAGCCATAAAGTCTAAGTTAAAAAGCATGCTTTCAGCTCCAACATGAAAAGAGCTTAGAAGCCATCACTTCCATCCTTACAAGAACAAACTGAAAATCAATGACACTTTTGAACCCATCAGAGAACTAAGGTTACAGGACAAACTACCACCCAAAACCTGGAGACACAGCTGATATCTGCTTACCTGAAGCAAAAGCTGCAGGAGCCATAAGCTGGTGCTGGAGACTAGGGGCGAACTGGCGTGAAAGTGAAAAACTGCAGGGATGCAGTCTTTGGGGGGGGGGGCGGTTCACACTTCTGTGGGCTTTACCTCCAGGAATCCCACCAGGTCTGCACTGTGAAGGTGAAGGCCCCAGAAAGATTCCCCTCGTGACCACAGCGGGGAGGGGAAGAGTAATCATTGCAAAACATGAAACAAGCCCAGAGTTTCCTTCATAACAAAGGCATATGCTCCAGGGGAAAAGACACTGCCAGAGCTTTCTCCAGATTAAGAAAAGGCATTCCTCAGCATTTTACTTTGAAAAGTTAAAGGTGCTTTAAGTGGCAGTTGAATGAACTTCCTGGAGGGAAGATTATTCTGCATCTAGCCAGCACTTGCTACATCCTAGCTGCTCACAACTTCATTCAAAGGACTTGAAAATCAGATCTTTGCCTGTTTTCCTCAAATGCTGACTTTAGCCTATTGAAGCACCACAGATGAAGTGACTCCTTTGACAACTGAAAATAAAGGGAAGAACTATGTAGACCAGGTGCCTCACACAGGGCTTGGCACCCAGGTGATGAATAAATAAGTGTTGGCTGAACTGAACGGCTTCCAATCAAAGGCATTTGAGATGTGCTATTCATATTCTACAAAATAGCTTGAATTATTTAGAATGTCAAAACGGGAAAGGGCATGTGGCAAGTTAAGGAAATTAAAGAGAAATGGGGTATAAATGGAATATTAAACCTTTGAAATTCAAAATAAAGAACCTGGTTATAAAAAAAAAAAGAAAGAAAGAAAGAAAGAAGGAAAGAGCATTCCTCCCACTCCAGCCCCTCCAAGCCTTCCAGTCAAACCTAAGGCGGGAAACGTAATCAACAAAGGTGAAGCCTTCCAGAAAATAGACTGGGAACTCTGCAGCTAGGGAAGGGAGTACATTACAGGGAGGAAAAAAGCTACAGCAATGGAGAACACTTGTGAAGGTCACAGACGTAGGCTGAGATTAATTGGAAGATTGCAGAACTCTTACCCTCCCGCACACTTTTTACCATCACACCAGCAGGGCTCCAAATATAATACTGGTGGGTTACAGCTGAAAGAGATGCAAGACACAGACTCTCTCTGGGGAACAGTACTTAGAAAACCCCAAAGTCAAGAGGGCAGATATAAACAAGGGCACTAGAAGAATTTGAAGCCTCTGGCACCTGTAGCTACAGCAAATATTAAACACTGCCAAACCCCTATTAGTTCTTATTACCTGATACAACGTGTCAGTCTTTCAAAAGCAACAACTGAAAAATGCAAGGCATAATAAAAGAGAAAACAGTCTGACAAGACAACGCAATCATTAGAACCAGACTCAGATGACACAGATTTTGGGATTATCAGACAGGGATTTTGAAATATCTGTAATTAATATGTTAAGGGCTCTAATGGAAAAAGACAACATGCAAAGAACAGAAGTGAAACAGGAGGGAAGGAGGCAGGGCACAACCTTTGAAAGAATGACATAACCTAAGGACATGACATAAAGTGATTAGAACCAAATGGGTCCAAGATGGCAAACAAGTTGACTTTTTCCACTAGACCTGGAGCCTCAGTATACGCTCACATCAGCAAGCTAAATGACACACCCACAGGCGCCAGGACAGTTCCAAGACTGACCATAAGGATCAAAAAGTGGACAGTGGCCCAGTTCCTGGAAATTCCCACCCCTTTCTAAAATAGCTGGAATACTCCTCCCACTCATTAGCCTATGAAATTACCCACTCCCATACCCTGGTGCCTTTCTCACCTTCTGAGATGGCCCACATTCTGTGGAGCGTGTTTCTCTCTAAATAAATCCACTTCCTACCTATCACTTTGTCTCTCACTGAATTCTTTGTGCGATGAGACGTCAAGAACCTGAGCTTCATTAGGTCCTGAAACCAGGTGTGTGATCTCAGTTGGAAGACTGTGGGTTTTGGCTGGGTTTGAGCCCCAGCCGTGTGGGTTCAAGTCCCAGTCTAGGTTTTGGCTGGGTTCGAGTCCTGGCCACGTGGGTTCAAGTCCCAGTCTGGATTCGAGTCCCAGCATGTGGGTTCAAGTCCCAACCTGAGGTGCACGCTTTCAGAAGGATAATGTAAACAGATGGAAACTGTAAGAAACAATCAAGAGGAAATGCTAAAAACCAAGAGCATTGTAAAAGCCCCTTCCACGGGCTCATCAGAAACTCCACACAGCCAAAGAAAGAAGAAGTGAGCTTGAATATAGGTCAACAGACACTTTGCAAACTGAAATGCAAAGAGGAAAAAGAATGGAAAAAACAGAACATCCAAAAACTGTGGGACAATTTCAGAAAGTATGACATATACCCATTATTAGAATATCAGAAGGAGAAGAAAAAGAAAAGGAAACAGAAGAAATATTTGAAATAATAATGGCCAAGAACTTTCCAAAATTAATGACACACCCCAGGAAGCTGAAAGAACACCAAACAGATTAAATACCCTCAAAAACCCTCATCTAGGTATACCATATTCAGAAAATCAAAAGACAAAAAATCTTGAAAGAAGTTACAGAGAGTGAAAAACACCTTAACTACAGAGGAAAGAGTAAGAATTACAGTGGACTTCTCATCAGAAATCATCCAAGCAAGAAGAGAGCAGAGTGAAATATTTAAAGTAAGGAAGAAACCCCACCACCACATTAGAATTCCATATTCCTCAATATTATAATTCAAAAGTGAAGGAGAAATAAAGGCTTTTTCAGACCCAAAAAACTGAGGAATTCATCGCCAGTAGACCTGTCCTGCAAGAAATGTTAAAAAAAGAAAATTCTTCAAGCAGAAGGAAAATGATACAGGTCAGAAACCTGGATCTACATAAAGAAAAGAAGAGCATCAGAGAAGGAATAAATAAAATGAAGGTAAAATCCTTTATTTTTTAATTCTTAACTGACCTAAAAAATAACCGTTTAAAGTAATAATAGTAACAATGTATTAGATGATCATAGCACACTGGTAAGTGAATGAGTGACAGCAAGGTCACAGCGGTGGGAGGCACAAATTGGGATTATGCTATTAACAAGGTATCTATATGACACATCAAGCAATATGGTGTTACTTTAAGGCAGATTCAGGTTAATTTAAAATGCATATTGTAAACTCCAGGGCAATCACCAAAAAAATTTTTAAAGTATAATTGATATGCTATGTGGTAGGCAGAATAATAGCCCCCCCAGGAATATCCACATTCTAATCCTCAGATTAAGGCAGCAGACAGAATAAGGTTGCTAATCACCTGACCTTAAAATACAGAGACTATTCGGGATTATCCGGGTGGGCTGGATGTAATCACAGAGTCCTTAAGTATGGAAGAGGGAGTCAAAAGATGAGATAAGAATGATGCAATCTACTGGACCCACTACAGCTGGCTTCAAAGACAGAGGAAGAAGGCCACGAGTCAAGGATTGTGGGTGGCTTCTAGAAATTTAAAAGGGCAAGGAAATTGATTCTCCCTTAGAGCCTCCAGAAAGTAATATAGCCTTGCTCACACCTTGAGCTTAGCCCACTGAGACCCATTTCAAACCTCTGACCTACAGAACTGTAAAAGAAATTGTGTTGTTTTACACCACTGAGTTTGTGTTCTTTCGTTACAGCAGCAACAGAAAACTAATACATTCTGAGAGAAGATAGAGTTGAATCATATAGAATGCCTAATTAAAAGGAAACAGAAAAAAGCAATGA
Source organism: Balaenoptera physalus (assembly GCF_965194825.1). Lineage (NCBI taxonomy): Eukaryota > Metazoa > Chordata > Mammalia > Artiodactyla > Balaenopteridae > Balaenoptera > Balaenoptera physalus. The sequence goes on along the minus strand of NC_138887.1, from coordinate 119,446,974 downwards.
ATACAAAACAGTTACAAACATGGAAGATATTTACCCAACTATATCAATAATCACTTCAAATGTGAATGGTCTAAAAAATACAGCCATCAAAAGAGAGTCACAGTGGACAAAACAAGATCCAACTATAAGTTGTCTACAAGCAACAAACTTTAAATATAAAAATTTATATATGTTAAAAGTAAAGGATGGAAAGCTATACCATGCTAACACTAACCAAAAGAAAGCTGAAGTAATTATATTAACTTCAGACAAAGCAGATTTTGTCAGATGATGAGGGATAAAGAGGGTCATTATATGATAATAAAGAGGTCAATTCTCCAAGAAGACATAACAATCTTGTACTTGTTTACACCTAACGAGAGGGTATCAAAACACATGAAGCAAAACCTGAGAAAAATGAAAAGAGGAGATAAATCCACTATTATAGTTAAAGACTTCAACAACACTGTCAGTAACTGACAGATCGAGCAGACAGAAAATCAATAAGGAAATAGATGACCTGAGCAGCATGTCAATCAACTTGATCTAACTGACATTTAAAGAAAACTCCATCCAACAACAGCTGAATACATATTCTTCTCTAGCCCACATTCACCAATGTAGACCATATTCTGGGCCATAAAACACACTTGAACAGATTTAAAGGAACAGAAACCATACAAAGTATGGTCTTAGACACACTGGAATTAAACTAGAGATCAGTAAGAGAAAGGTTAAAAAAAAAAAAAAACCCCAGATATCTGGAAATTAAAGTCTCAAGAGAAATTTTTAAATATTTTGAACTAAATGAAAATGAAAATACAGCTTATTAAAATTTGTGGGATGCAGCAAAAGTAGTGATTAGAAGGAAATTTATAGCATTAAAATGGATTAGAGTTCAAGACATGAGTATGAACCCATGTTTAGCTTAACATGTTAGCTTTAGATACAGATGGTTACACATATATCTCCATATATGTACATATACATTTCCTTGCTTGTCAGATGAGCAGGCCTAGAAGAATGACACCCCAAGTGACAACAAGCACACCTAGTGCCCAAATCTTGGGGTTTTTAAAATAAATTTTATTTATTTATTTATTTTTGGCTGCGTTGGGTCTTCGTTGCTGGGCGCAGGCTTTCTCTAGTTGCAGTGAGCAGGGTTTACTCTTCTTTGCGGTGCGCGGGCTTCTCATCGCGGTGGCTTCTCTTGTTGCAGAGCATGGGCTCTAAATGCACAGGCTTCTGTAGTTGTGGCACGTGGGCTCAGTAGTTGTGGCTCGCCGGCTCTAGAGCGCAGGCTCAGTAGTTGTGGCACATGGGCTTAGTTGCTCCGCGGCATGTGGGATCTTCCCGGACCAGGGCTCGAACCCATGTCCCCTGCATTGGCAGGAAGATTCTTAATCACTGCGCCACCAGGGAAGTCCCCCAAATCTTGGTCTCTAACAGCATTCTCCAATAAAAAGAACCAAAGCTCCTTGAAGAAATGACTGACTCTAGGACTGGGAAAGGAAATATACAAGATGAGCCTGAAGTACCTTGTAGTGCCCGAAAGTAAGGAAGTACCACAAAAAAAAAAAAAAAAAAAGAAAAAACCCACAATGATGGGGGTATGTCAAAGGAACAGATGGAACCAACTGAAAGAGCTTACAATGGCCACAGCTAAAACAATTTGAGCAAAAAATAAAGTGGTATTGCATTATAACCCAAAGTATAAGATAAATATCCATGAGTTCATAGTGATAGGGATTACAGATGAAAAAAGATTGAGCATTAATAGGTTATTTAAAATGTATTAATTTTCTTCATGTCTGAAATTTTCTATAGTAAACCTTTTAAATATATATAAGTGTATATATATAAATGTGTTTATATATAAATGGGTGTGTGTGTGTATATATATATATGTAACCCAACAAACAAACGTTCCTTTGACCTTTACACTACCGTTTTGGGTTCTGTACGTATGTCGGTTTCTAGGGGTTATAATGTGCTTACACGACTAAGTTCTCCACTAATTCTTGTCCATGGAGTCACAGGACACAGATTCTAGTAGTCTGTCCTTATGGGTTTTGTGTGTATATATTAAGTACTTTCTCCTCACTTCTGCTTCCTCCTTATTATTTAACACAAGAGTCATAGGAGATCAACTTTACAATTTAGTCTGTAGATAACAGAATGTTCACATGAAAGTGCACGTTGTAGGCTGTGTATCGATGCAGAGTATCAGAAGGGTGAATTGTACCAGTGAAGTTAGTCTCCTAGCTCTAAGTCCACTCTCTATACTCCAGTGGTTCTCAGCCAGAGCCTGAGATATTTGGCAATGTCTGGGAAAACCGGGCCACCACCGGGGTCTTTTGGTAATGTCCAGAAATATTTTTGGTTGTCACAGATTGGGGGATCCTACTAACATGTGGTGGGGTAGAGGCCAGGGATGCTGTTAAACATCCTACAATGCAGAGGACAGCCCCAGCAATGAAGAATTATCTGGCTCAAAATGTCAACAATGCCAAGTTTGAGAAACTCTTTTCTGTTCTGTAATGCTGTGGCGGGTACTCTACATATAGCATTTTTCCAACTACAGTTGACCCTTGAACAATAAGGCAGGGAGGAACGTCAACCCTCCACGCAGTTGAAAATCTGCTTATACAGTAGGCCTTCCATATCGGAGGATTCGACCAATCGCAGATCTTGTTGTACTGTAGTATTTACTGTTGACAAAAAAATCTGCGTATAAATGGACCTGTGCAGTTCAAATCTGTGTTGTTCAAGGTCAGCTGTATTGATAAATGAAACAACCTGGATGAACTTGGAAATACACAGGAAAAAGTCTTCAGTCTCAATAATTAGTAAAGACATGCAAATAAAAATAAGGTACTATTTTCTAACTCAAATTAGCAACATTTTCAGTACTCACTGAAGTACATGTAGTTAAATGATACAGTTATCAGTGATGAAAGTTATAAATTGCAGGGCCTTTTTAAAAAGCAGTTTAACAATGGCATAGGAGCCTTAAAAACCTTTATACACTTTGGTCAGTAATCCCACTTTCTCTAAGAATAAAAATCCTAAAGAAATAATAAATCAGGTGAAAAACTGGGCATATCCTAAAGCAAACTCTAAAAAATTCCATAATTTAGATATAAATAAACCACAGTATATACAAATAAGTACGAAGGCCAAATTAATTTTATATGAAAAACTTGAAGGAAATGCCTTATAGAAGTTAAGATTTAAGTTTGACTTTAAGACTTCAATGGCCAAAAACTGAAATATCTCAAGCAGAAAGCTGAAGTCTTGAGAAACTGCAACATGTATTTGTTTTTAGTTTTCCAAACAGAATAGCAAGTAGGAAGGTTGGCTATAATGAATACACATAGCTGGTTAAGCTTAGTGGAAGGTGATTAATTCTATGAGGACAGGCTGGGGCTATGACCCTGAGGATGAGAATTAACTTGTTCTGCATGCAAAAGGAAGCTAACTAGCGTCTTTAAGCAAATACACCTTAGGAAGAAAATTCTAGGAACAGTGTGTAAAATGGTTTGGGACAGAGGAAAACAAAAAAATCTAGAGCCAGGGAGGCCAGTTAGAAAAATTCCAGTAAAAGGCAATCACGGCTTGATCTAGAGCTGTGGAAGCGAGTGGAAAGGAGGCTCAGAGGCAGAACTGTCTGCCCTTATCAACTTGACCAGACATGGGGCCCTAAAGGAGAAAGGAGGAATAAAAACAAAACTCAGTTTTCAAGTTTTAGTGACACTAAGGAGCATGGAGAGAACAGGTTTGGAGGCTTAATAGGAGATAAATTTTGTTCTGGACATGCTGCATTGGGGAGAACACTAATATGGAGGTGTCCATAGCTTGAAATTCAAATCTAAACCTCAGAGAGAAGTTAAAAATAAACATCAAATTTACAGTTTAAGTTACATGGAAATAATAGCCGAGGGAGGTTTAAGTCATGAAGAGCGTAAAGTAGATTAGGGAGCAAGTACTGAATCCCTGGGGATATGCATATTTAAGGATCTTGTGTAGAAGGAAGAGACTGTGAAGGACCTGAGAAGGATCACAAAGTCCGAGCACCTCACGAGGGGTACTGACCAGCAACACAAGGTATCACAAAGATTTACAGAGAGGTCAGATCAAGCCAGCAAGAGTTGAGGTAGGGCCATCAGATTTAGCAATCAGTAAGGTATGAAGGCCTTTAAGAAAGCAGTTTTTAAAATATGAAGAAGAAGGGCTTCCCTGGTGGCGCAGTGGTTGAGAATCCGCCTACTAATGCAGGGGACACGGGTTCGAGCCCTGGTCTGGGGAGATCCCACATGCCGCGGAGCAACTGGGCCTGTGTGCCACAACTACTGAGCCTGCGCTCTAGAGCCCGTGAGCCACAACTACTGAGCCTGCGCGTCTGGCTGGAGCCTGTGCTCCGCAACAAGAGAGGCCGCGATAGTGAGAGGCCCGCGCACTGCGATGAAGAGTGGCCCCCGCTTGCCACAACTGGAGAAAGCCCTCGCACAGAAACGAAGACCCAACACAGCCATACATAAATAAATAAAGACTTATTTCACTAAAAAAAAAAAAATGTGAAGAGTTAGTTCCTCAAGAAGTTTAGACACAGATTTACCATATGACCCAGCAATTCCACTCCTAGATGTATACCCCAAAGAATCAAAAACATAGACTCACCCAGACACATGTAAACACATGTTCACAGCAGTGCTTTTCACAGCAGCCAAAAAATAGCAACGACCTAGTGTCCATCAACGGATGAATGGATGAACAAATTGTGCTACAGCCACTCGGCAGAGTATTAGCCAGCCATACCCAAGAATGAAGTCTGAGAGACACTACGGCATGGGTGAACCTTGAACACGTTAGCTGAAATAAGCCAAACGCAAAAGGGCAAATACTGTACGATTCCACTTCTGTGAAGCCTCTAGAATAAGCAAATTCAGAGACAGAAAGGGCTGGGAGGAGGGGAAATGGGGAGTTAATGCTTAATGGTTTCAGAGTTTGTGTTTAGGGTAAGGAGAAACTTTTGGAAATAGTGGTGATGGTGACACAATATTGTGAATGTACTTAGTACCTCTGAGCTGTACACTTAAAAATGCTTAGAACAATAAACTTCATGGTATGTGTATTTTACCACCGTAATAAAAGAGTAAAAAAAAAAAAAGTAAAGATAGAACTCAAATTGCAAAGAACAGCACAGAAATTGTCAAGAGAAGGCAGAAGCGGTGTGGACTACTGTTCCATGACGTTTAATTTGAAAAGCTCTACTGATAACATTAAGGGTAGAGAGAGGTTTTCTGGTTTAGATTTTTCTCAAGGCAGAGTAGACCTTAACATACGCTATATATCTAGGATATCTAGGTAACAGCTAAGAATTGAGTGTAGTTAAAAAAAAAAAGGCTAGCCTAAAACTCTCATTTGGGGGACGAAAGTAGCACCACAATATTTTATTGGCGCACAGCAGTATGAGAAGCATTTCAAAGTTATAATTTCATCTTACATTTGGAAAACCAACCAACCAACCAACCAACAACTTTCCTAGCACGAAGTAAAAAGGAATGCTGGACCAAATCTTCTTCGATGATAAAAATACACGAAGCTCTTCCATCATGGGCATATTAATATTCCTCAAACGGTGAACTCTACCAGTATTGGAGGGTGGGGACTTGATATTTTTATATTTATCCAAACGGCACGTACTTTAAGAGCCTGGGAAATTGTGCAAGACAAATAACCCGATTTCTTCAACAAATACCTTGCAAAGAAAAGGGAAACTTAAGATGCTCATCCACCGAACGCCACGCGAGGACCCGCTCAAATCCTGAGCGGCACAAACCAACCACTAAAAAAACAATTAAATAAAAAGAAAATTCCTTGAAGGAAATGTGAACACTGCCCGAATACCGTGGAAACTGAGGGCAGGGTACCAGCGAGGGCGTTACTCAATTCGCTCTAGTTTCTATACGTTTTGAAAATTTCCGCAACCATTTTCTGGGGCATTTTAGCAAAAAGCGCCGGGGGTCGGCGGAGCGGGTCTTTCTCACGCCGCCCGCGGCCGCCCCCCGCGAGCCGGCCGTCTCCACGACCCACCCCCGGCCTCCAGGGCCGCGTCGGCTCTGCCAACGCCACACACACGCCCGGATGCCGGGCCAGCGGCCAGAGACCTCGCGGAGGGCGGCGGCCCGGGGCGAAGCCTCCGCCGCTCGAGGCGCTCGGGCCGCGGCCGCTCGCCTGAGGCGCTGAGGGGACGGACGGAGGCCGCGCAGGCTCACACGCCGCCGCCGGGCCATCCGCTACTCACCCCGACGCCGGCAGCGCAGGACCCCGGCCTTTCGGGACTCGGGCTGTGGCATCTTCCCTCCCGCCACGGCCCGGGTCCGAGCCGCATTCGCCGCAGCGGGCGGAGCTGCCGGCAAGAAAACACAGCAGCTGGCACACCAGCGCCCCCCGCGCTCGCCCAGTGCCCGCGCCGCGGCCTCGGCCCGAGCGCGCGCCCGCCGGGGCCACGTGACGGGCGGCCCCGGCCCCGCGCGTGACGTCACCGCCCGCTGCGGGCGCGTGGCGGCCCCGGGGCTCGACCACGTTCCCGAGGGCCCGCGCCTGCGGGTGGGCTTGGGGGTCGGTCGCGGGCGGCCTTTGAATTTTTAACTCTTACATAAATGGGCTCATTGAAGACAAATGCCTTAAACATATTGAAAGATGTGCGACCCCGCTTATGATAAAAGAACTGTAGGTTAAAATGTCAAGGCTTGGCAGAAACTGTGATAAAACCTCACGGGTTGGTGGTAAGGGTGGCAAAGTACAGCGCGCCCGCAGAGCAGCCGCAGGAAGGCACATGGGGTCACGGGGGGCTTGCTAGAAATGCTGACTCTTCAGCCACCTATCAGTAAGCAAAGGATGTTGGCAGCCATCAGGCCATCACATTACAGCCCCCGCACGCCCGCCCGGAGGTAACTCAGGGTGGAAACGGGCTGTCCGCTGCCAAGCCGCCGGCCACTGTGGCCACCCCCAAATGGTGCACTCAGGATGGGAAAGAAGAGGATCCTGGCTCTGGTTGGTTAGGGTACATAGCAAAGAAATGATCTCAGTACGCCCTGGCTCTTGCATCTTCCCGTATATAGGAAAGCACTAAATTCCTTAACTTGCGTTTGATTGATTTTCTTTAACAGTAACCTTTGATGTTCAGACTATCTGATCTTCGTTGCAAAAACTCCTATGTATCCTGTCTCCCCCCTTACCTCTTCAGAGCAGTCCCGCAGAGCTACCTGAGAGACTGCGTCCCAGGCTTGAGTCCTCGGTTTTGTCTGCCAAATAAAACATAATTCTCAACGTTTAGGTTATGCATTTTTTTTCAGTCGGCAGGCCCCATGCCAGACGTACTTAGTAATCAAAATATGCGTTTTACCGCCGTGGCCAGGTGACTTATGTACACATCAAAGTCTGAAATCAGTGTCCTAAGGTGCAGTCAGTGCAGGAGACCGGCCATTGCTCCACCTTCTCCCGACGCTTGATGGTGTCAGACATTTTATTTGCCATTCTGATGGGTGTGGGGCAGATCTGTTTCTAGCTGTTATTTTAAATGGGTTCGTACTGTCCCACCAAATTAATGTACAGCTGTACCATTCCAGAAATTTGGGTTAGCTCCAATTTTTTACCATTAGAAAGAATGACATGAATATGCTTTTTGCAGTGTAGCATCTAAACCCGGGGTCTTTGAGGCTGGGCATAGGCTAGTCTATCGGCTGTGTTCATCTATCCCTAGATACAGTTGCCAGAGGAAATAAATTTTAAATTTATTTTGAATTTCAGATTTAAAAAAATTCACTAGCATGTCCCATAGAATATGTGGAATATACTTTTACTAAGATATTATTGTTTACCCAAAATTCAAGTTTACCAGGGCATGCTGTACTTTTATTTGCTAAATCTGGCAACGCTAACCCTGGACAAGTTCTAACCTTAGTTTTCTGTTTTATGATATGGTAATAACAATAGGAACTATCTTGTAAAGTTGTGTGGATGAGATGAGATAATCTATGCAGAGTACTTACCAGGGGGTATGAATAAGTGTTAGCTCTTATTTGTATTTCATCTCGGTGTGTCTTAGGATAAATTCCTGAAGGTATGCTTTCCTTACAGAATTCTCTGGCTAATGTAAGGCTGTAAGACCAAGTGTTTGGTCATACCCAAAACTGTTGTGTGAAAAGCCTTGAGCAGGTGAGCAGATACGTTCTCAACTAGCTCCAGAATACAAATCAGATTTTAAAATTTCTATACAAAACCATAATTGCCACCTACGGGCAAGTATGGTTTTCCTTTCAATCACACCAAGCACTTGGATGTTGATTCTGATTTGTTTTCTATTCCAGAATCAGCTGAAACAATATTCTAGAGGAGATTGTTTAAGCAACATTCTACATCGTTTCTAAGACTTATTCATGCTATCTAGGACCTGAACTAAATTACATTAAAAAACTAAGACTGAATATTAGGCCCGTGGCTCTAAGAAAAAGAACATTTTTCTTTTGGCAAAGCTGATATTTACAACATCCTTCTTTATGCTTACCAAACAAGATTCTCTGAATTTATACTACAATTCTCTTTTTTCCTTCGGCTGCAGAAATTTTATTTTGTATTTTACTCTAATTTTAATGGATTCATAGGTTTATTACAATCAATTTTTTATTACCTTCTAGAGCAGCTAAGGTATAAACATGGGCCCAGAACATACTAATCATGTGGCAATTACTTTGTGCTGCCAGATTGACCTTATAAAAGCTCAATCAAGTTACCCTGGCCATCTGTAATATTTGAGCACAGGTTTTTCCCATCTCTTTCCAGCAATAGATTTTATAGAGTATTCTGCCAAATACATGGGTATAACATTATAAACTGGTTCTTTTTTCTTTACATTGTATATATTATTTCAATGAACACAAGCTCCATGAAGGGAGGGATGTTTACCTGCCCCCTTGTCAGCTGCATCCCAGCACCTAGAAGGACACCTGGCCTGAGATGACCATTCAGTTGTTTTTTTTGTTTGTTTTTTTTAAGAAAGTGTTTTCTTTTTTTTTTTTTTAATTATTATTTTTTTATTTTTGGCTGTGTTGGGTCTTCGTTTCTGTGCGAGGGCTTTCTCTAGTTGCGGCAAGTGGGGGCCACTCTTCATCGCGGTGCGCGGTCCTCTCACTATCGCGGCCTCTCTTGTTGCGGAGCAGAGGCTCCAGATGCTCAGGCTCAATAGTTGTGGCTCACGGGCCCAGCTGCTCCGTGGCATGTGGGATCTTCCCAGACCAGGGCTCGAACCCGTGTCCCCTGCATTGGCAGGCAGATTCTCAACCACTGCGCCACCAGGGAAGCCCCATTCAGTTGTTGATTAAATGAGCATAATAGATGAGTCAAGTTGTTTTCTGCTGTAAAAAACTAGTTTATATTTTCTCCAGCAGAAGCTATGATTTAGTGATTCTATCCTAAGTCTCCTCCTTTTTACTCCTTTCAATGTATTCCTTCCCTCATCTTCTCATTCTCTTCAGTTTGTGAATTAAATATATTCTTCACTTTTCTAGCTGCCTTCACCAGGGTGAGTGCAACAGCCATCCCTCTAACCTGATAGAAGTACTTTAGACACCTGGGAGTGTGTCCACACAGGATGGATATTGAACCTAGTTACCTCTTCCCCAATCCCAGCTAAACAGTTTTCTCGAGTCATGTCGAACACAGATTATCAACAAGGCATGCAAGCCAAGAAGTGTCAGGAGAGCTGTAGGCCAGAGCCATAGGAGGGAACAGACATGAAAAAGGCAAAATCAGAAGTAGGGAAGAGGGAATGTCTCCAATTAACTGGAGGGCCAACAGAAACAAACAGGGAGGCTGGCCTGGAGAGCTGGACCAGGACACCCAGGCAGGTGACTGGACATCAGAAACTCAGGAACCCAACCAAGCAATGTGTCAAGGCCAGAATCTACACTGGCAGCAAGAAAGGAGCTCAATACAGTTGAGCCAAAGTTGGTAAGGACCAACCAAGGCTCTCTGAGAATGTCTTTCTGGGGAGGTCACCGGCCCAGGTCACCTATCTGGAGTAGGAATTGAGTTGACCAAGAGTTGAGCAGTCCTTATGGTCTATCAGGACGAAGTGAGCTTGGCAAATAATTGGAGATAACACACTTTATCTCAATCGATTTTATGATAGCCTTAAGTGTGTGACAACATGCATTTCTAATGTTTAAGGTCTTGCCACCCCAGAAATTTAGTGGCAGAAAAGGCACTTCTGTTGTAGACCATTCTGGTTGTACTTCTTACTGTAGTTCACATAATTTCATGATGTTCCAAACTTGTTCTCTTCTCTACGTTGAAGGACTAGGGGAATTTTTAACGCTTTATTAATGAAAATGATTGGTTTTCCTTTCATGAGACTCTCTTAGAGGTCTCCAATTCCGGGAAGACAGTATCCAAATACCACTGAAATGACTTGCAACCCAATTGTTTCCTTAATTCAACACGCTCACTAATATCTCCATAGGCAAGATATTTCAGATTAGGTCTTCGTAAAAAAACCTGCTCCTAAATGGAAAGAAAGAGTCATTTCATTAAGCCAGACAAATCTTTGGCAATCAAATCATGATATCTAACATAGCAGTATATATTTTCATCTGAACTAAAACAAAACAAAACAACAACAGAAAACCTTCCCTCTGTATGGGGAGGGCAGAGACACACATAGGACCTGGGACTCACTCACCCCACATATATTTACCGGATGTGCTGTGACAGACCACGATGAAAGTAGCGTAGAGGGACTCAGGAAGTCTAAGTCCTGCTTCTCAAGAGTTCTAGAATCACAGCCACCTATTGTAGTGTTTCCCCTTTCTCCTACTCTCTCAGTGATACTCAAGGACAAAACCCCTCACTCCCCGATCCCTATCAACACTTCCATGGTTTCAGAAATGGGGGGTGGTGGCGGCTAAGGGCAAACTGACTCTGGAGGAAGACGACCTGGCTTCAATTTCTGGCTCTGCTATTTATTAGCTATGCGACCTTGGCTGCTACCCTCATGAGACTGTGGTGAGGACTGAACACTTTCATATGTGCAAAGCTCTTAGGAGACTAAGGCTGGCACATAGTAGGTGTCATGTCAGTGTGGGCCATTATTATCACCACACCTGGTTAGTCTTTTCTGCGTTCTGATTTAAGGAAGCACCAAGTATGAGTGTCTAATGGACTCAAGCTCTGTCATGTTAAAAGAGGTATTCTAAGTAGACCAAAGCCTCCTTGAAAGCAGAACCTTTGTATTTTCATCTGTGTATTCCCAGTGCCTGGTATATAGCATAGTAATATTGTTGGGTGAGAGGAGCTTGCTTACCCAAACTAGCACAGTATGGGCATGCCATGTTGGATTCTCCCCAGGGATCTTTAGGTCTTTGCCATCATGTCTTGCCACTCCTAGTTCCCCAGGGGGGATTGGTGCAGAGAATGGGCCTGGGGGAGGGTGTCCTCGTTTTGGAGTGAAGGCAGAGAAGACCCTAGGCAACATCTCCCTGTCCAAAGCCTGTTTTGCCCAATGGCATTCACTCAACTTCCCAACATGCTGTGTCATACAATCCATTGATTTTATGCCAAACATTACATGCTTTTTATATTAGATGGAACTTTGATAACTATATGCCCCATGAAATTCAGTAAACTACTCAGTCCTAACTGTGTTCCAGTCAACCATTTAAATCTGTGACCTCTGGTCACAGGAAAAAAAAAAAAAAGCTTAAAATCTCTCATAACTAAAGAAATGCAATTTTAAACAATGAGATATCATTTTTAACCTATCAGATTAGAAGAAATACAAAGTTTAATTAAAACTAGGGTTGGAATGGTTGTGGGGAGACAGGCACTTTTACATATATTTGATGGCAGTGTAGGTGACAGTGTAGACAGTGAAGGACCATTTGGACATTATTCATCAAGATTTAAGATGCACTAACTCATGGTCCACAAGTCCATGTCTTCAGATTTATTCAAGATATATCTGCACAGATGTGCAAAAAGATACATGTAAAGGATGTTCATTTTGGCACTGTTAAGGAATAACAAAAAGCCAAGATGATCAGAATGTTTATCTCTGGGGGCTATTTATGAATGGGATCAATTTTAAGAGATCCATTCAAAGGAAATATTTAAAAAGATGGCATGTTTATCTGCTCTGATTTTAAAAGACTTTGAAAATGTGTTTTTAAATTATACTAATAAATGGAAAAATTACAACAAAATATTGCTGCTCAAATCGAGTTAGGTAAAAGGAAAGGATATATACTTGGTGTATGTGCATGTTAACAGGAAACTGTAGACAGTAATTTAGTGGTGACTTCTGAGGGGTGAAGCTATGGGCTTAGAAAGCTTACTTTTCACTTCATGCTTTTCAATACTGTAAGACAAAAATGTGTATGCGTTACCTTTTTTAAAATATTTTTTTAAAAATCAGGGAATATAATAAACATACAAAAAAAAAGCACATAGAATATAAATGTGCACCTTAGCGAACTGTTGAAAAAAATCAACCCCAGAAACCCTAAGTCAAGAAATAGAACATAATCAGCATCTCAGAAGGCCCTTGCCTTTCCTTTCCTGATCATAATCCTTTCTCTTAGTCTGAAGTGCTATCCTGATGATGTATTCATTTCTTTGCTTCTCTTTCTAGTATCGATATCTAATTATCCACACATAGATTATATGGTTTGATTTTACCTGTTTTTAACTTTATAGAAATGGAAAAATACAGTATATATTCTATTGTGTTTGGCTGCTTTTGTTCACCATTGTATCTTTAAGATTTACCTATACTGTTGTATGTATATTTAAAGTTGATTAATTTTCATTGCTATATAGAATTATATCATTAAACATATCATATTTATTCATTCTACTCCTGATGAACATTTGGGTTGTATTCAGTTTTGGCTAACACAAACAATGCTGTTTATAAACATTCTTGTTCATGTGTTCTGGTGCACAAAAGCACGCTTTCTGTAGTGTATATACAGGATGGGATTGCTGGATCATGGGATATTCATGTCTTTTATTACTTGATATTGCCAAACCGTTTTCCAAAGTGAGTTTGTAACAATTAACACTCCCACCCACAGTGTCTGAGACTTCCTGTGCTTGCCAACACATGGTCCTATCAGACTTTAAAAATGTTTCACCAATCTAGGTGGCTATGTAGAAATATCTCATTGAGGTTTTAATTCATATTGCCCTGATTACTCAAGAATTTGAGTATTATTACTTTTATAATTTAAAATAATAAAGAAATATTAGATCAAGACCAGGACATATAACATCACAGAGAGATTCTTACATATTTCTACCCATGTATCTGAAATGAGGTCTTCTTGTTACTGTCCAAATTTGTTTGAACTTTCAAATTAAAACGAAGCTCCATCTATATATTCTCTGTATGTGCATTCTAAAGGTCCCGGCAAGGGGCTTAAACCATGGGGAGATGCACAAATGAAGGGGCCTGGCTTTGATGTAAAAATCTTTGACTGTTAGAGAAAAAAGGAGCAGAGGTTCTTTGTGGTCCCCAGACCAGCTGCAGCCGCATCACTTGGGCGCTTGGTAGTGGAGGAAGAGAATCCAAAATTTGCCCATGGGAATGGGGGCAGAGAGAGGTATTTGCCACAGATGGGCCATCTTTGGGGGAGGAAAATAGATCTAGGGGGAAAAAAAAGCCTTCTCGTGTTGGTTGATTTACTTCTGAGAAACTTGAGTTTCCCTAGAGATTAAAAAAAAAAAAAGAGTAAGGTGCAAGTGTAGCAGCTTAAAATGAACAAATTGAGAATAGCGTCTGCAAATGGGTGGGTGAACAGCTGAAGGGTTGCCCTAATTTAAGGAAAAGTACAAAAATTGCTATCTAGAAAGCAGCAGAAGGCTTCTTTAGAGCCAGTCCCTCTCTGTACTCTCACTCATCTTTCCAAACCAGGGACATATCCTTCACCTTGTAGTCATCTAGCCAAACGTGCGCCAGTCTGAGATTATTATATGCCAAGGCTTTTACAATTCCAGTGTGGTTTGCAATGTGTTGCTTATCAATATGTCCTACTCGAGAGCAGGGAAGTATAAAGAGTTGGCCTCCACACATCCAGATCTAGACATAAGAAAAACAGAAAACATATTGATGATTAATGAGTGTTTGCTAGTAATAGGCAACTGCTGAATTAAAAGAAAAATAACAGTAGCTAACATTTATTAAGTTTCTTATTTCATTTGATCCTCACAACAACCCTATCATGTAGGTACTGTGACCATCCCTATTTTACAGATGAAGAAACTAACACATACATTGGTTAAGAAGCCTGCCCAGTGATACAGTGGCAGAGCACAAGGTTCGAACTCAGGAAATCTGGCCCTAGAGTCAGTGCGCTGAATACTAAGTGATCCTGCCTCGCTTGTACATGACCAGTTCTGATGCTGATTATGTATGAAGACTGACAAGATATTTTATCTTAGGATATTCTCAAACAATATTCTGAGAGTAACATTTTCTGAGGTGATCAAGTATTGCTGGATATAAGCAAGTAATAAGAGAAATATCAATCATGGCTGAATTCAGTTATTCATCTTTTTTGTACTTAAAACACTTTATGATGCTTATTTTTAATAACTTTTTTTATTACACAAAAGCAAAATATGACCATCGAAAAACTAAGAAATGTAGAAAAGCACACAGAAAAAAGTAAAAATAACTTTTTGTTTTTTAACACTTTGTCAGTCAATATTAATCCAAGTATGTATGTGTACATACAGAGATACACAACATTAAGATAACTTGCTTTTCTTCATTTGATATTATGTGAAGTTATTTTAAAAGTCTTGTATTGTTGGACATTTTGGTAGTTTTTGATTTTGATTATTATAGATAATACCACAAAAAATATGCTTGTAACATAAATCTTATGTATAGTACACTTGCATGACTCTTCTCTTTACTGTAATTCAGTGATTCTTGCATGGTCCCCAGGCCAGCATCATCAGTATCACTAAGGAACTTAGAAATGCAAATCCTTGGGCCCACCCAGACCTACAGAACTAGGAAGGCTGGGTCTGGGGGCACAGTAATCTGTACTTTAACCAGCTCTTTAGGTGATTCTGATGCACACTAAAGTTTGAGAACCACTGTTCTAATTGATCAAGGTAATATATCCCAGTTTTATAGATATTTTCTTAGGTGGATTCACCTAATCATTTAGGGAACAGTAGTAGGAGAATAAGACTCACTGAAAACAATACTCAGAAGTATTATGGTGAAATATATCACTCAGATAGTCAGAAAGGATTATGTTAAAGAAAATGCAAAGGCAGAACTTCTGACATAACATGAGACCTACTGACTGGTGCAACTAAGCTCTAGAGTTCTTTAGAAATACCCAGAAACATCCCCACAGAATGTCTAGAAACATATCCATTGAATTCCTTCTCTAAAATGGATGGCTCAGTAGAAAAACCCTTAGACCAGAAGTCCAAAGAATTAGGTTCTTTTATCATCTCTGCTACATGCTTATGATCAGACGTATCCTCTCTGACTCTCATTTTCATCTGGAATTGAGAACTAAATAGGTGCTCATTTAAGTTACCACTTGGGGGTGCTTTGTTATGCAGCAAAAGCTAACTGATACTAGCCACCTATAATGTCTTATTCTCTTTTTTAAAAGTGAGAACTTAAAGAAATTTGGAAAATCATTAATATCTGTTTAATAATTAGAATGGATACAGAAGTATCTATTATTATTGGTACATTCTTACATGTTTGAAATGTTTCTGTATTAAAAAAAGAAATCTGGCTATGAGTATAGAATAGAAAACAGAAGTCAAGTAACCAAAGTGATAAAGGAGGAATACAAGTAAAAAATGTATTTAAAAACTTTCTCAAAAATCAAATTGAGGGAAGCTATTGCAATGTAGCCCAGTCTTCATAGGACCCACAAAGTTGCTCTTTTCTTCTTGATTCATTCTCAAAGGGAAACATGATCCATCTGGACGTGCCTTTTGCTCTGCTCATTGTTCATGTAGGTGATGGTCAGCTTTCTTTCTCAGATATACTGCTGGAAGTAGTCTGTCCAGCTCCCAGTTTCTATTATTATTATTATTATTGGAGGAGGAAGAGGATGACGAGAAAGCAGAGTATCCCATTAAGAGTTAGTATAGTGCAGTGGTGCAGAGCACAAACTCTGGGGCCACTCAGTGTCGTTCAAATCCACTATGAGCTGTGTGATCTGGGGCAAGTTACTGAAGTTACTCAACCTATTTGTGTCTCAGTTTCCTCACCTGTAAAATGAGAATGATAACAGTACCTGCGTCATGGGATTGTTATGAGCATTAGAAAATCTGATACTTGTAGAGTGCTTAGAGTTCATGTTTTGTAAATGAGAGTGTATCTCTGCGGTAGTGAAGTGCGGTAGACTGCAAGTGTGGTCACAAATGCTTTTCATTCTTACATGCACACTTAATTGCAATGTAACTCTGTACTTCATTCCATCAAGAAGTGAGGTTTATTTCTCCATCTCTTGAATCTGGTCTTGGCCTCGTGATTTGCATTGGTCAACGTTAACAAACGTGATGCAAACAGATGCCTGAAAAGTGTTTGTAGCACTTTGGGACTTGCCTTCTCTTGCTGCTCCTGGGAACCTTGTGACCACTTCACTGTGAATAAGCCTCACTAGCCTGCCTGACAATGAGAGACAAATGATCTGGTCATCGCCACTGTTCCACCTATTATTGGGCCCATGTCCACATATGTAAATGAAGCCATCCCATATGAGCCAGCACCAGCTGAGCTTCCCGATGAGCAGAGATGTGTAAGCAATACCAGTAGAAACCAGCCATCCTGGCTATGACCAAAAGAACCACTTTAGCAATCCAATGAATTTTGAGGACTTACAATTGATTGTTGTTTTAAGCCACTGTATTTTTGGGACAGTTTGTTATACAGCAAAAGCTAACTGATACATGAGGGAACATATTTCTCTTAACCAGTTTTACTCATTAAGTAAATAGGACCTCCATCCACTGAGTTGCTCATTCCAGAAACTTGGTGTGATAGATGGAAATACTGTTCAGCAATATTATCTCACTCTCCACCCCTCACTAAGGGGTAGAGTATACTTCTCTGACACACTGACTTTGGGCTTGTCCATTTGACATGCTTTGGCCCATGGAACAGGAGCAGACATGATGCCTGTGGAGGTCTTAAATATGCTGTGTGGTTTGGCTTGACTTTTGCATTCCTGCTTATCAACATGAGAAGAATATGCCCAGAGTTGCTACTAGAATGACGAGCAGAGCTGACCAAACTCAGAGCCCAGAGCCCAGCCCTGTCAGTGTAAATTCCGAGGCAGAGCCATGCTGGCCAACCCAGAGACACAGGAAAGAAAAAAACAGATGCTCTTGTTCTAAGCCACCCAGTTCAGAGCTAGTTTGTAACAAGCATCATCGTGGCATTAGCTGACTAATGACACCCCTTTCTCTCGATATCCACGTAGCTAGTCCGTCTCCGGGTTCTGTCCATTCTACTTGTAAATATGGCTGGAATCTGTCCAGTTCTTTCTGTCGCCATTGCTACTGCTCTGGTTCCGTCCATTGTCACCTTCTGTCCAGGTTACTGTAAGAACCTCCTGGTCTGCCAGCTTATCCTCCACTACGTCAGCCTCCACAGCCACTGTCACTGCCCTGCTTAAAACATACCAGTGGCATTTCCTTGCACGTAAGACACATCTAAATCCTTACAGGGTCCTGCAGAGTCCTGCCCCTGCCTCCCTCTCCAGCTTAATCTTGCTGTTCTCTCCTCACTCATTCTGGTCCAGGCTCACTGGCCTTCTCCACTGACACACATGGGTTGGAAGGCTGTCCGCTTTCCAAGTCAGTGGGCAGAAACTGGGGCATTACTGAGTATCTTCTTACGCTTTGCCTGTCATCTGCATTTGTGAGGGGAAGCAGGGGTGCATCATGCGACAAAGCCAGGGTAGGAGTTTCTCAGTCCATCTTGCTGGCCTCACAGTTATGGGGGTGCCTCCCAGATTCAGGCTGCCTATTCATTTTAATTTCTAGTGGGATCTCATCTTTTCCAGTCTCAGTAAATATCTTAGTAGAAAGTTAGGAGAGGCTGCTGCCCAGATACCATTTTAAATTAGAACTCTGGGGCAGCTGTGGCATAAAAAGAAAGGAACGAACATTGGCTGAGAGCACTTTAGGTGGCAGAAGCTGTGTTAGATGCCTTATGCCCATCGCCGTAGTGAATGCACACAGTACCACTGCAAGGTGTCTATTATTCTGATCGTTTACATGTGGGGCCTTTTAGACTCTTGAGTGGTTCAAATATTTCTCAACCACTTTTTACATAGTCAAAGTACCAGGTGCTGAGAACGCATTTTGAACAAGTCAGATCTTTCCCTGCCCTCATGGAGCTTACAGCTGGTGGGAACACACAACTGGCAGAGCCCAGCACAGAATAAAAATGGGGTCTCAGGTTCAAAAATTATGAAAAGTTTCAAGATGGCAACAGCAGAGCATTAAGCCAAGTGTGGGGTTCTTCTAAACATGGTACCGTGTGCCACCACCCAGGCTGCATGTCTACACTGCCTGCCCTGCACACACGGACAGGAGACAACTGTGATACAGCACAGTTAAGTGCTGTAATGGGGGAAGCGTGCAGAGGAGGGGAACGGATCCCAGACTTGGGTGTGTGTGTCTATGTGCGGGGGGCGGGTAAGGAAGATAAGGTCAAGAAAGTCTTCCTGAAGAAATTACATCAAAGCTGTAGCTATGGGTTACGGCGGTGGGGAAAGAGGAAAGTGAACAGAGGCAGGTGATGATTTAGAGGTAGAACTGCCGAGATAGGGTGAGGTTAACGTGGGCAGGAGAGGGAGTGTGGAGTCCAGGGAGGGTCTCCATGGGGCATGTGTGCAGATAACTGGCGGGGTGGGGGAGGGGTAGCATGTCATCCACTCACAGAGGGAACGTGGGAGGAGGAATTCGGGTTTAGCATACCTGTGGGACATCCCTGCCATGGTGCCTTGTAGGCGATTGGCCACACAAGCTTGTGACTCAGGAGAAGGAACTGGGAAGGAGCGAGAATTGGTGTCATCAGCATCCGTTAGTCATGGGAACGTGGTGGGGATGAGGTTATGGAGAAGGTGGAGAGAGCAGAGAAAGAGGGACTTGGGGAAACCCTTTAGGGGTGGAAATTCTGAGCAGATGGGCCAAGAAAAGTAACCCAGTGAGGCAGTGGAGAGCCACGGTCTAAGCAGGGGGCTGGGTGCTGAGCAACTTGCCTAATCCTCTACTGTGTCAACGCAGGAGAATTGGCTTCAGCCTCTCTCTACCGCAGGCGTGTGGTTTGCTCTCAAATCACAGCATCCAAGGGATGTAGCAACTTTGGGCCGAATCTGAGCTGGCACCCGTGTCTAAGAGGCTCAGTCTGGAGGGTGAGGTAGGTGATCCTCCAAGTGTAGGGCAGGGCCCCGGTTCCTGCAGGAGTGTACTTTGCCCCTTGGGGGACACCAGGATGGAACCCTGGGGCAGTGTGGCCAGACACAGAGCAGGTTGTCTGCTCTCTCAGGGAAACAGGAATGCTAATCTGGAGCCTGGGTATGAGGCCTATTCCGAGGTTGGGAGTGAAGCTGCAGCTCCGTGGGCACCCAGCGAGTCATCATTTTCCACGAGCAATGGTAACACTGAGCTCAGGGCAACTAAAACAAATTCAGGGCATTGGAGGCTTCCAACATATGGCCAGCCTTAGAGAGAAGTGACTTAGAAACAGGGTAAACCCGAGCTGGGGGGCAGGGAGGGTCTCAAGATCTGAAGCTGAGTAGATCATACAAGGCAGGAAGCGACAGGTTTGGAGCACACTAGTTACGACTGCTGTGAGTTTGGGCACGTCACACTACCTCTCTGTGCCTCGGCTTCTCCGTTATAAACAGGAGATGATGCGGGTACCTACCTCACAGGCTTATTATGAGGATTAAGTGAGTTAATATCCGTAATATTTCAGAGCAGTGCATGTCACGCATAATAAGAACTTGAAAATGAAATACATTTTTATCCTTGACATCTCAACTTAAATGCCATTTCTGCCGTGGCAGACACACACGTCCCCTAAGACAAGGCTAGGTTCGCCTTTTATATGATCTCACAGTACTCTGTATTTCCCCTTCATTGCACTTATCAGAAATAAAACTAAATAACTACTCATCTCACTCTACCCCAGATATTGATAGAATGGAAGCTTTATGTCATTCGAAACCACTTTTGCTTTGAGTGCTACTGTATTTTAGCACCCATCACGGTGCTTGGCATGTGACAGGTTCTCAATAAACACTGCTGAACGAGTGAGTGAATGAATGAATGAATGAGTGAGGGTTGTGTCTTCTGAATGCCCAGCGTGTGGCACAGCCTGATGCAGGAGATACTCCTTAAACGATGGCTGTGTTGAACACTGAACTTAACTAGAACACTCAAGAGAGCCCTAAACTGAAACGAGATTTGGGTCTGACCACCATACAGGTGTTAGTTACAGCCATGGGAGTTGATGTAGGTATATTATGAAAAGTATTAACAAGCGGACAGCATAGGCGCTGGCCGAAGAGAATAGAGGAGCCGCCACAGGTCCTGGTGGCCCTGCCCTGCCGGGTGCTACCACTTTTGTTTCTGGGCCATGGGAAGGCTGAGATGTGGAGAAGGGAGGCGTGGTGGGCGGCAGGTGGGAGGTATTCGGCTGGCTCACAGTAGCGGTGGGTTCTTTCCCATCAGATAAGGAAAGAGTGCACTAAGTTAACAAGCATGGCTTCACAGGTGCAGAGCGGCTACATGTCAGCCCTGAGCCCTGAAGAGCACGTGGGGTAAGAAGAGAGGGTTGACAAGAGGAGCAGTCTTGCAAGCACCCATGTTTAAGAGACACACAGAAGAAATTCCCGTGAAGGAGACTGAGAACAGCTGAGCGATACGAGGGGCTTTTCTTGGATTTTGCCCTAAAACCCAAGAAAACTTCTGGAAAAGACTGGTGTACCATGTCAAATGCTACAGTAACCTCAAGCACACGGAAGACCGAAAGCCATCCATTAGGGACACAAATATGAAACTGATGACAGTGCCGTAAATGATGTCAGAGGAAGGATGCTGAGGGCCTCCAGGATACTGATTTACTGGAATGAAGAGTGAGTGAGAAATGAAGTAGATGCAGGTGTAGCTGATCTTCCCTTAGGAAACACCAGGTTACTTGGGTAGAGAGGGCTGCTGGTGTCAAGAGAGTGCCTAGCTATTTATTAATTTACATGTTTGTTTATAAAAAGAGAGAGCCAAGCATACTTAAAACGTATGAAGGGGCCATTTGGAATCAAGTAGCTGAAAATATTGAAGCAAAGATAATGAGTGTACTTGAGTAATAAGTTTGCTGTTATTTGCTGTCTGGAGGGAAGGTAAAGCCAAGATAAGGAATACACTCACTTTTTTTTTTTTTTTAACTGTATGATATCACTTGTAATGTGGAATCTAAACAATAATACAAATGAATGTATATGCAAAACAGAAACAGACTCACAGATATAGAAAACAAACTAGTGCTTACCAAGGGGGGAGGGGCAAGGTAGGGCTATGGGATTAAGAGATACAAACTACTATGTCTAAAATAGATAAACAAGCAGGATATACTGTATAGCACAGGGAATTATAGCCATTATCTTGTAATAACTTTTAATGGAGACTTATCTGTAAAAATACTGAATCACTATGCTGTACACCTGAAACTAATGTAATACTGTAAATCAACTATATTTCAATAAAATTTTTTAAATAATACAAATGAATCTATATACAAAACAGAAACAGATTCACAGACAGAAAACAAACTTATGGTTACCAAAGGAGAGAAGGAGTGGGGGAGGGACAGATTAGGATTGTGCGACTAACAGATGCAAACTATTATACTATATATAAAATAGATAAGCAACAAGGATTTACTGTACAGCACAAGGAATTATATCAAATATCTTGTAGTAACCTATAATGGAATATAATCTGAAAAAGAAAAACTGAATCACTACGCTGTACACCTGAAACTAATACAATCTTGTAAATCAACTATACTACAATTTAAAAAAAATTTTTTTTTAATGGTGGAATTTTGAATCCCCAGGATTTTGTTTCTTTGATTAGAAGTAAATCAGTATTTTTCTGAAATATTCATTGTTCATTAGTATTTCCTTTAAAAGTCTTAAAATTCATTTATATATATAATGCAACACCATTCAAAATCTTAGGGATTGATTTTGAAATTGCTGAAGTGATTGAGAAGAACAAATTACACTTAGAAAATTCTGAAAACAAAGAGTAACAAGGGACTCAGTCTACCAATTAATAGACTTTATCGTAAAGCTACAGAAAATATTAATGCACGTGATTGGCTCAACAACTGGCAGATGGATCAGTTGAACACAGAAAGATCTAAGTATATATGATAATTTAATTTGTTAAAAAATGTGTCATGCCCGTTTCTTTCTCTTCATAATTGTCACTTGATTAACAACTTGAAAAAAATGCAGAACTTTAACTCGTATCATGCACCAAAGTCTAAATGTAGTAGAGAATTAAGTATAAACAATGATGTCATAAAACTATTAGAAAAAAATTGTATGAAAAATTATTGGATTTGAGAATTATAAAAGTTAAAAAGCAAACTTAAAGCAAATATTTTACTTGTTTAAAAGCCTTTAGTATTTAGCCTTTTACCATTATATAATATCTATTTTCTGTTTATTGCTTTTAACCTTAAATGACAATTTTATGTTAATATTGCCACTTCACCATTTCTGGTTTTGTTTATTCACCTAGTATTTTTTTTTCTTTTCTTTTTTTAATTTTTGAATTTTATTTTATTTATTTTTTTATACAACAGGTTCTTATTACTCATCAATTTTATACACATCAGTGTATACATGTCAATCCCAGTCGCCCAATTCATCCCACCATCATCCCCACCCCCCGCGGCTTTCCCCCCTTGGTGTCTATACGTTTGTTCTCTACATCTGTGTCGCAACTTCTGCCCTGCAAACCGGTTCATCTGTACCATTTTTCTAGGTTCCACATATATGCATTAATATACGATATTTGTTTTTCTCTTTCTGACTTACTTCACTCTGTATGACAGTCTCTAGATCCATCCACGTCTCAACAAATGACCCAATTTCATTCCTTTTTATGGCTGAGTAATATTCCATTGTATATATGTACCACATCTTCTTTATCCACTCGTCTGTCGATGGGCATTTAGGTTGCTTCCATGACCTGGCTATTGTAAATAGTGCTGCAATGAACATTGGGGTGCATGTGTCTTTTTGAACTATGGTTTTCTCTGGGTATATGCTCAGTAGTGGGATTGCTGGGTCATATGGTAATTCTATTTCTAGTTTTTTAAGGAACCTCCATACTGTTCTCCATAGTGGCTGTATCAATTTACATTCCCACCAACAGTGCAAGAGGGTTCCCTTTTCTCCACACCCTCTCCAGCATTTGTTGTTTGTAGATTTTCTGATGATGCCCATTCCAACTGGTGTGAGGTGATACCTCATTGTAGTTTTGATTTGCATTTCTCTAATAATTAGTGATGTTGAGAAGCTTTTCATGTGCTTCTTTGCCACCTGTATGTCTTCTGTGGAGAAATGTCTATTTAGGTCTTCTGCCCATTTTTGGATTGGGTTGTTTGTTTCTTTAATATTGAGCTACATGAGCTGTTTATATATTTTGGAGATTAATCCTTTGTCTGTTGATTCGTTTGCAAATATTTTTTCCCATTCTGAGGGTTGTCTTTTCGTCTTGTTTGTAGTTTCCTTTGCTGTGCAAAAGCTTTTAAGTTTCATTAGGTCCCATTTGTTTATTTTTGTTTTTATTTCCATTACTCTAGGAGGTGGATCAAAAAAGATCTTGCTGTGATTTATGTCAAAGAGTGTTCTTCCTATGTTTTCCTCTAAGAGTTTTATAGTGTCCGGTCTTACATTTAGGTCTTTAATCCATTTTGAGTTTATTTTTGTGTATGGTGTTAGGGAGTGTTCTAATTTTATTCTTTTACATGTAGCTGTCTAGTTTTCCCAGCACCACTTATTGAAGAGGCTGTCTTTTCTCCATTGTCTATCCTTGCCTCCTTTGTCATAGATTAGTTGACCATAGGTGCGTGGGTTTATCTCTGGGCTTTCTATCTTGTTCCATTGATCTATGTTTCTGTTTTTGTGCCAGTACCATATTGTCTTGATGACTGTACCTTTGTAGTATAGTCTGAAGTCAGGGAGTCTGATTCCTCCAGCTCCGTTTTTTTCCCTCAAGACTGCTTTGGCTATTCGGGGTCTTTTGTGTCTCCATACAAATTTTAAGATTTTTTGTTCTAGTTCCGTAAAAAATGCCATTGGTAATTTGATAGGGATTGCATTGAATCTGTAGACTGCCTTGGGTAGTATAGTCATTTTCACAATATTGATTCTTCCAATCCAAGAACATAGTGTATCTCTCCATCTGTTGGTATCATCTTTAATTTCTTTCATCAGTGTCTTATAGTTTTCTGCATACAGGTCTTTTGTCTCCCTAGGTAGGTTTATTCCTAGGTATTTTATTCTTTTTGTTGCAGTGGTAAATGGGAGTGTTTCCTTAATTTCTCTTTCAGATTTTTCATCATTAGTGTATAGGAATGCAAGAGATTTCTGTGTATTAATTTTGTATCCTGCAATTTTACCAAATTCATTGATTAGCTCCAGTAGTTTTCTGGTGGCATTTTTAGGATTCTCTATGTATAGTATCATGTCATCTGCAAACAGTGACAGTCTTACTTCTTCTTTTCCAATTTGTATTCCTTTTATTTCTTTTTCTTCTCTGATTGCCGTGGCTAGGACTTCCAAAACTACGTTGAATAATAGTGGTGAGAGTGGATATCCTTGTCCTGTTCCTGATCTTAGAGGAAATGCTTTCAGTTTTTCACCATTGAGAATGATGTTTGCTGTGGGTTTGTCATATATGGCCTTTATTATGTTGAGGTAGGTTCCCCCTATGCCCACTTTCTGGAGAGTTTTTATCATAAATCGGTGTTGAATTTTGTCAAAAGCTTTTTCTGCATCTATTGGGATGATCATATGGTTTTTCTCCTTCAATTTGTTAATATGGTGTATCACATTGATTGATTTGCGTATATTGAAGAATCCTTGCATCCCTGGGATAAATCCCACTTGATCATGGTGTATGATCCTTTTAATGTGTTGTTGGATTCTGTTTGCTAGTATTTTGTTGAGGATTTTTGAATCTATATTCATCAGTGATATTGGTCTGTAATTTCCTTTTTTGTAGTATCTTTTTCTGGTTTTGGTATCTGGGTGATGGTGGCCTCATAGAATGAGTTTGGGAGTGTTCCTTCCTCTGTAGTTTTTTGGAAGAGTTTGAGAAGGATGGGTGTTAGCTCTTCTCTAAATGTTTGATAGAATTCATCTGTGAAGCCATCTGGTCCTGGACTTTTGTTTGTTGGAAGATTTTTAATCACAGTTTCAATTTCATTACTTGTGATTGGTCTGTTCATATTTTCTGTTTCTTCCTGGTTCAGTCTTGGAAGGTTATACGTTTCTAAGAATTTGTCCATTTCTTCCAGGTTGTCCATTTTATTGGCATAGAGTTGCTTGTAGTAGTCTCTTAGGATGCTTTGTATTTCTGCGGTGTCTGTTGTAAATTCTCCTTTTTCATTTCTAATTTTATTGATTTGAATCCTCTCCCTCTTTTTCTTGATGAGTCTGGCTAATGGTTTATCAGTTTTGTTTATCTTCTCAAAGAACCAGCTTTTAGTTTTATTGATCTTTGCTATTGTTTTCTTTGTTTCTATTTCATTTATTTCTGCTCTGATGTTTATGATTTCTTTCCTTCTGCTAACTTTGGGTTTTGTTTGTTCTTCTTTCTCTAGTTCCTTTAGGTGTAAGGTTAGATTGTTTATTTGAGATTTTTCTTGTTTCTTGAGGTAGGCTTGTATACCTATAAACTTCCCTCTTAGAACTGCTTTTGCTGCATCCCATAGGTTTTGGATCGTCGTGTTTTCATTGTCATTTGTCTCTAGGTACTTTCTGATTTCCTCTTTGATTTCTTCAGTGATCTCTTGGTTATTTAGTAACCTATTGTTTAGCCTCCATGTGTTTGTGTTTTTTACATTTTTTCCCTGTAACTGATTTCTAATCTCATAGCGTTGTGGTCAGAAAAGATGCATGATATGATTTCAGTTTTCTTAAATTTACTGAGGTTTGATCACCCAAGATGTGATCTATCCTGGAGAATGTTCCGTGTGCACTTGAGAAGAAAGTGTAATCTGCTGTTTTTGGATGGACTGTCCTAGAAATATCAATTAAATCTATCTGGTCTATTGTGTCATTTAAAGCTTGTGTTTCCTTATTTATTTTCATTTTGGATGATCTGTCCATTGGTGTAAGTGAGGTGTTAAAGTCCCCCACTATTATTGTGTTACTGTCGATTTCCTCTTTTATAGCTGTTAGCAGTTGTCTTATGTATTGAGGTGCTCCCATGTTGGGTGCATATATATTTATAATTGTTATATCTTCTTCTTGGATTGATCCCTTGATCATTATGTAGTATCCTTCCTTGTCTCTTGTAACATTCTTTATTTTAAAGTCTATTTTATCTGATATGAGTATTGCTACTCCAGCTTTCTTTTGATTCCCATTTGCATGGAATATCTTTTTCCATCCCCTCACTTTCATTCTGTATGTGTCCCTAGATATGAAGTGGGTCTCTTGTAGACAGCATATGTATGGGTCTTGTTTTTGTATCCATTCAGCAAGCCTGTGTCGTTTGGTTGGAGTATTTAATCCATTCACGTTTAAGGTAATTATTGATATGTATGTTTCTATTACCGTTTTCTTAATTGTTTTGGGTTTGTTTTTGCAGGTTCTTTTCTTCTCTTGTGTTTCGCATTTAGAGAAGATCCTTTAGCATTTGTTGTAGAGCTGGTTTGGTGGTGCTGAATTCTCTTAGCTTTTGCTTGTCTGTAAAGCTTTTGATTTCTCTATCGAATCTGAATGAGACCCTTGCCGGGTAGAGTAATCTTGGCTGTAGGTTCTTCCCTTTCATCTCTTTAAGCATATTATGCCCCTTCCTTCTGGCTTGTAGAGTTTCTGCTGAGAAATCAGCTGTTAACCTTATGGGAGTTCCCTTGTATGTTATTTGTTGTTTTTCCCTTGCTGTTTTCAATAATTTTTCTTTGCCTTTAATTTTTATCTATTTGATTACTACGTGTCTCGGCATGTTTCTCCTTGGGTTTATCCTGTATGGGACTCGCTGTGCTTCCTGGACTTGGGTGGCTATTTCCTTTCCCATGTTAGGGAAGTTTTCCACTATAATCTCTTCAAATATTTTCTCTGGTCCTTTCTCTCTCTCTTCTCCTTCTGGGATCCCTATAATGTGAATGTTGTTGCGTTTAATGTTGTCCCAGAGGTCTCTTAGGCTGTCTTCATTTCTTTTCATTCTTTTTTCTTTATTCTGTTCTGCAGCAGTGAATTCCACCATTCTGTCTTCCAGGTCACTTATCCATTCCTCTGCCTCAGTTATTGTGCTATTGATTCCTTCTAGTGTATTTTTCATTTCAGTTATTGTATTGTTCATCTCTGTTTGTTTGTTCTTTAGTTCTTCTAGATCTTTGTTAAACATTTCTTGCATCTTCTCGATCTTTGCCTCCATTGTTTTTCTGAGGTCCTGGATCATCTTCACTATCATTATTCTGAATTCTTTTTCTGGAAGGTTGCCTATGTCCACTTCATTTAGTTGTTTTTCTGGGGTTTTATCTTGTTCCTTCATCTGGTACATAGCCCTCTGCCTTTTCATCTTGTCTGTCTTTCTGTGAATGTGGTTTTTGTTCCACAGGCTGCAGGATTGTAGTTCTTCTTGCTTCTGCTGTCTGCCCTCTGGTGGATGAGGCTATCTAAGAGGCTTGTGTAAGTTTCTACACTCACTTTTTAAATACATATCATTCACAAAATCGATTCTATTCTCAGACACAAGAATGTGCTTATAAAGTTACGAGGTCCTAAAAGGGAGACTATTTCATATGCTTCATTCTCAGAGAGCAATGCAATAAAATGAGAAATAATCAACCAATCAATAAAAAGCACCAGAGGCATGGATGTTACAAAAATAATGCCTGGGACAGCTGGGCATGGAGGAGTGTGGCGAGTCCCAGCCGACCGCGTGCTGCAGCGATGCGCGCCCGGGCGGCGATCACAGCTGCAGCGCCCCTTAATGGGCCCCCGAGGATGCCTGGATGGGCACGCACCCTAAGTATTTAGAAATGATGGAATTAGATGTAGGAGATGCCACCCAAGTTTATATAGCATTCTTGGTTTACCTGGACCTCATGGAGAGTAAAAGTTGGCACATGAAGTAAACTGTGTGGGATTACCAGATCTCCAGCTCATCTGCCTTCTTGGTACTGAGAAGGAGAAGGGTTACAGACGGTGGTGCCTACACCCGTCAGTGCTTCCCTCAGCCATAAAAGGATAAGGGAGATCTTGAAGGCATCTCAAAAGTTGCAAGGTGATCCAGATTTGCCAATGTCTTTTACTTCTGCCATAGTGGAGTCTGACTCCACAATAGTCTATTACAAGCCTACTGATGGATTTATGCTGCCAGATCCTCAGAATATTTCCCTTAGAAGATGACACCTATACTTCCCGATGCTTGCTTTACTCACACAAGATTGGATTGAGACGCCTCAGCCTGATTCATCTTTTATCTCAGAGCTAGTCAGGGTTGACTTAGCTGGGCCCATTCCATAAGTTTTCTTTTCAAGAATAAAACTTTCCCAGACAGAAGAATTAATTTTATTCAAAAATGTAGGCTAGTTGCTCTAGAACTTTCTCATCTGGAGACAGTTTAATTATAGTTGTATACAAGTTTATGCCTAGGGTGTGTTCAGAAGGGGAGAACATTGCTGAGGCTGCCACCTCTTTCCCTTACTCAACCCTCTCAGTGCCTTTTGGTCACTACAGCTAGCCTGGAATGGCATTTCATGCACACTTTGACACCTGGAGAGTTTACTTTAATCTGCTTTTTCATCCCACTAGAAAGTATTCTTTCAACTGGTTTTTTCCATGTTGCAATTACTCTTACTTCCCTCTTTGGTTAACTTTAAATCAAAACTAAAAATATCCTCATCCAGAGTGTAAAATTACATGTCTAGATTAATAGGGACCAGAGAATTGCTACCTACAAGAGTACTGGGTCTTTTTTTTCCATTCTTATTACCACCACCTGTACTGTATCATAGCTAGAATATTACAAGGGAGATAGTAGGGGACAGTGTTAACCTTAAAACCATTTTTCTTAAGTAGACCCAGTTTTTCCACTTTTGTTAATACCTCCCAATTAAGTTGCCTAAAGTATAAACAATTATATGGAAAAGATGTTTCAAGTGACATTTTGGGGCATATAATAGTCCAAATTATAAATGACTTAAAAGTTTAAGGCAAGGGTGAGCAAAATTTTTCTGGAAAGGGCCAGAAAGGAAATATTTTAGGCTTTTCAGGTCATATAGGCTTTCTCACAACTTCTCAGCTCTGCTGTTTGTAGGACAAAAATAACCATAGACAGTATCTAAATGAATGGATATGACTGTATTCCAATAAAACTTATTTGCAAATGCAGGGCCATAGTTTGCCAACCCCTGGTCTGGGGAAATAGTCAATAAACATATATAGCTAATGAATGGTATGTTATGTACCCATTAAAAATTAGTAATGAATATACTGAAAAACATGAGAAAATATTTAGTAACAAAAAGCAAGACACAAAAGTGTATGAATGTGTATGATTATGGCTATAAATAACACACCAAATATATAATAAAAAGATGACAAAATAAATTACTAACTGGTTATAATAGGATGGCAGAGCAGGAAATGGATGACTTTGTCTTTCTTCAATATTTTAGTTTTTCTCTATTTGTATTACTTTTATAATAAAAATGTTTTAAAATAAATAAATAAAAATAATGCCTGGATCAGAAGGGAACAAATGAGTAGGAAAAAAAAAAGCAATGAAAATAACAAACTTACAGGATACTGCCAAATAGGGACTTGAAGGAAAAATATATTGCTCTAGATATTCCTATATTCAAAATAAGGTATCTGAAGCATTGCGAGAGAAGACTGTGCTTACACTAACTTTAAAAAAATGTAGAAAGTAGCCAGCCAAACAAACGGAAGAGGGAGATAAAATCCAAAGCAGGAAAAAATTGGAAAAACACAAAAAGCAAATCTGGTGAACATCTTAATACATGCTAAGAGAAACGCAATTCAAAGTATACCGCTGCAGATGATTTCAGAGAGTATAAAGAGCAGTTGGCAAAATTAAAGCAGAACAATAATGGCTGCCACTTATTTATCAGCTCCGATAAATAATCTCTTATCTTTATAACAACTCTGTAATAGAGAGAATTTTTTTCTTCATTTTACTTGTAAGGAAACTAAAGCTCAGAGAGAATAGGAATTTAGTCATAAATGAAGCTGTTTTCTCTACACCCAGTTGTCTCTGTTGGGAAAAGAGACAAAGCAGAGAAAAGGGAGAAAAAAATGTGAAGGGCAATGATGGCGAGCTCACAGCTCAGATTTTTATGCACATTTCAAAATGATCATTATAAAAATCTATTAGAACTCAGTCAAATGCAAAAAATTACCTATGATTAACATATGATAAACGTTTGAATAGCTTAGTATTTTCTTCAGACTCTCCAGGAATATCTACTTTGTACCTTATTCTCCACCCCTATTACTTCATTAATTCTTTTTTTTTTTTTTTGGCCACGCCATGCGGCTTGCTGGATCTTAGTTCCCCTACCAGGGACTGAACCTGGGTCCTCAGCCGTGAAAGCAGGGAGTCCTAACCACTGGATCACCAGGGAATTCCCACATTAAATCTTTATAAAATTCTGAGAAGAGCATTTTTACTTATTCCTATTTAACAGATGAGGAAACCGAGAACTAGAAAAATTAATGACCTGCCAAGGATCATATAGCAAGTGAGTGGCAGGGCTGAGACTCACCCTAATGTCTAGTGTTCTAATATCATAGGATTCTTTTTTAAATTAAATCTATTATTTTTATTGAGATATAATTTATACACCACCAGAAATCCACGCTTCAAAGGCTACAGCTCGGTGATTTTCAGTATTTTCACAAGGTTGTACAATCATCACCACCATCTAGTTCTGGAATATTTTACCACCCCACCAAGAAAACTGGTACCTGTTAGCAGTCACTCTCCTCCCCCAGCCCCTGGCAACTACTAATTTATTTTCTGTTTCTATGGATTTGCTTAGTCTGGACATTTCATACAAATGGACTCATAAATATATGGCCTTTTATGTCTGGCTTCTTTTACTTACCATAATGTTTTCAAGTTTCATCCCTGTTGTAGCAGGTATCTCAGGATTTAAGAGTTAGGAGAAAACTTATTAGACATCTTCTACCAAATCCTCTCACTTTACAGATGGAGAAACTGAGACCTAACATACCCCATATATTCAGTGACACACAAGTCCCCTACCTCCTAATCCTGTGTTTTTTCAACACACTACTAATACCAAGACAATCAGAATAATAAAAAAGAGATTCCACAAACAGATAAAAATATCACATTAATTTGACATACCATATATTAGAAATAACATAGGGAAGAAAATCTGATATTTTGTTAAAGGTTTTCCATTTCTGTAAGGAATCGCATAAATCATTTACTTCATGTGGCACCTGAATGGCACCAGATGCTTGTGTAGGGAAACAGGGCGTAGTTGCCACAGCACATTACATGCCTTGAAGTTAGATTTTACTTTCTATGTACAAAGGTAACTATTTAAAACAAAAAGTCTGAATTACCCTTAGTGAAAGTTCCAAATTTTCTCCTCCCCAGAGATTCATGCCCTTGTCGTACTGTCCGATTTCATTAAAATAATGCCTGTTTATAGCAAAAATTCCTCCAGCCATTGCAGGTGACCTAGAAAGGACACACAAATATTAAATTTATTCCATAAATTCAGTCATTATGGATTTTGGCCAAAACTATATTAAATATTAGTGATAACAGTTAAAAACTAGAAAACACCCATATTAACTCACACCAAAATTATCTTAATATACATTGAAGTATGTAAAATTAGTAAGGTAAAACGGCAACAAGAGCTTTAACTTAGCTCTCGTCAAATTTTGTAAGCAATCTATTCTAAAACGTTGTCTTGGTGACAGGGAAAATTTTCTTTAGTATGTGAGCTTCCCACAGGGATGATGATTGAATTGGGTAGTGGGAATTTAGAGATCTCCCTTCCTAAAGGCATTAAGTGAATTGTCATATTTACTTCTAGGAAAACCATAATGTTACATAGCATCTTTTTTGGTGCACCAACAGCAGAGCCCAATAAAACCAAACTATGTAGTTTGAAAATAATTACAGATCCATTCATTCATTGTTCCAAAAAGTCTATGTAAAGCCATTATGATGTGTTAGGGATAAATTAGTTAATCAACAAGCAAAGGTGGAAGTAGGGAGACTAGTTAGAGGTTGTTGTGGTGGTCCCAGAGAAAGATGATGGAATCTTGGATAAGGGTACAGCAATGAAGGAGATGAGATGTGGCTGAATTCTATATAGGTTTTGAAGATGGAGCCAGCAGATTTGCTATGGGTGGGATGTGCGGGTTGGAGGAAGTTTGGCCTGGATAACCTGGAAGATAGCATTACCATGCACTGATTTGTTTGTTTGTTTTGACCACATTGCAGCATGTGGGATCTTAGTTCCCCGACCAGGGATCGAACCCATGCCCCCTGCAGTGGAAGCACGGAGTCCTAACCGCTGAACCGCCAGGGAAATCCCTAGAGTTACCATGCACTGAGACGGGGAATGCTACAGGTGGAACCAAGTTTTTGGTGGGAAGATTCAGTTTGGGACATATTTAAGGTGTCTGTTCAGCATGCAAGTGGAGATGCCAGTAGGCAGCGGGATAGGTGAGTCTGGTGTTCTGAGAGATGTCAGAGCCTGAGAGTCACCAGTACAAGGTGGATGAGAAACACTCCGTGAGCGAGGGGAGGTGAAGAGGACAGAGCCCTGGGCACTTCAGCAGTGAGACGTTGGGGGGAAGAGGAGGAATCAGCAAAGGGCATGGAATAAACCAGCGGTGAAGGAGGAGCGAGGGCTGAGGGCTCTGGTGGTCTGGAGGCCACGGGAAGAGTGCCCGTCAAAGAGAAGGGAGAGGCCAGCAGCATGGACACGGCTGACAGGCCACGTGAGACTAGGACTGAGGACTGGACACGACAGTGTGAAGCTGGCGGGGAGGGCAAAGCCTGACTGCAGTGAGCTTAAAGCCAAGTGAACAGTTTAACAGAACTGGAGAGAGTGATAACCGACGACTCTTTCTAGGTGGTTAATACAAAGGAGAGAAAAGGAAAGGGGAAATGGCTGATAAAATAAAATCATTTTATTTTTTTAATTGTGAGAGAGAACAGCATGCCTGTAGTCTGCTAGGAGTCATTCCATCTGGTAGCTGGACGAAGCTGGTCCCTGCATGTCCCCCTCCCTGGGGGCCACGAGTGCCGTTGGTGGAAGCTTAAGGCCATGATTTTCCTTGCTTGTTCTAAGTTTCACCTACCTTTTTTGTCATTAGAACTACTGTAAGTAGGGGAAAAAATATACCTTCAGATATGAATGCTAATTCATGGCTAATATCTAAAATTAATTTTTTCCTTTAACTCTTTAAAACAACCTATTTTTTTCTTACATATATTATTATACATTATAATTGTATTATAACATATCATATGTATAATATATATTCCATATGTAATATATACACATATAATCACACAATTGGTATCATACTGATCTTTGTTTTAATTGAAGTATAGTTGATTTACAATGTTGTGTTAGTTTCTGGTGTACAGCAAAGTGATTCAAATAGACATATATATATTATTTTTCAAATTCTTTTCCATTATAGGTTATTACAAGATACTGAATGTAGTTCCCTGTGCTATACAGTAGATCCTTGTTGATTATCTATTTTATATAAGGTAGTGTATATATGTTAATCCCAAACTCCTAATTTATTCCTCTCCCATCTTCTCCCTTTGGTAACCATAAGTTTGTTTTCTAAGTCTGTGAGTCTGTGAGTCTGTGTCTGTTTTGTAAATAAGTTTATTTGTATCATATTTTAGATTCCACATTATTCTGCCGTAAGTTATTTATGGCCTGATTTTTTAAATTTAACATATTGTGAGAATTTTCCTTTTTAGTTAACTAGCCTTCAAAAATTTTAACTCTATAATATTCTACAAAATATGAATATACTTTTTTAACCATTTCAATATTGAACATTTATGTTGTTTTGATTTTCTTACTAAAATAAATATTGATACAATATATATTTCTGGACCTATCTTTCAACTCCTTGAAGATAAATTGTAAGAAGTAGAATTATTGCATCAAAGAATAAAAATATTTATCAAATTTTTAATTTATATTGCCAAATTTTCAAAAAGCATTTACAAATGTATATACACTAACAGTGTATTAGAGTTCCAAAATGTTGCTTTTCAGCAATTGACTATTAGAAATCCAATTTCCATATTGAATTTTTACAGCCTAAAAAATACTTAAAATGTGAGATACAGAAATATTACAAAAATTATAAGTCAATTTTTTGGTAAATGGAATATTTCAGCTTCTTACTAAAAGTAACTTCATTTTAGATTACTTTGAGATGAACTCAAAAGATTGATGCTTTATTTTTTAATTTTTTAGTAAATCATGATTTTTACATATTAAGTTTTATTTAAATGAAGTATAACTTTGTTCTTTTTCATCCTGAAGTCTGTAACATTAACAATAGCTACCATTTATACTGATCACTTCCTCTGTGTCAGGCCTTTAGTTATGTGCTTTACAAGTATTGGCTCATTTAAGGCCCTCAATAATCCAGAGAGGTAGGTATTTTTATTATCATCATCATTTTACAGATGATACTGAAGCTGAGAGAGGTAACTGGCCCAGCTAAGGGCTGCCTTTTTTTTTTGGCCACACCATGTGGCGTCTGGGATCTTAGTTCCCCGACCAGGAATCAAACCTGTGCCCCCTGCAGTGGAAGCGCGGCATCTTAACCACTGGACCACCAGGGAAGTCCCCTAACGGCTGCCTTAATGCACAACTCCAGGGATGCTAATTACCTATAGTCTTTGTGAACAGTGCATTCTGGAAATGTGCAGTGCACAGCCTGTGCAGCTGTACATGGCAGCCCTAAACAGCTAACAAGTGATGGCTGGGGCAGCGGAAAGATCAGAATCATACACAGTGGAAGTTATACGAAGGAATCTGCATGTTATCCTAAAGGCAGTGGAAAGACAATAAGCAAGATGGGTGACATGTGCAAAGTGGGGTTTTAAGAAAATTAACGTAGCAACAGAGAGATTGGAATGAAGAGGAGGAGCTGTAGGCCAGACTGTCCCTTAGGGTGTAGAGTCTAAGCCTGGAGCAGTGATGGCTTGGGCCATGAGGACCGTCAGAGAGATGGACAGATGTGATATGAGAATCATCACCAAGGATGGGTCTCCTGGAGCTGGTTAGTCACTGGATTAGAGAAAGCAATGGGAGATCTGGAAGACGGCTATACAGTGCTCATATGTGGTCATGCTTAATGGCTGCATAACAGTCCATTACAGTTCTGGCATAAAGTATTGATACTATATAATTTCCCAATCATTCCTCCCAATTCATAGATAGTCTTTATTTCATCCTTGATTTAAGAGGTCAGTTTGCTTACTAAGAGTAGGGGTTCAGGGCAGGGGCAGCTATTGGGATTAAGGGAAGTAATAAAGTGGAATGGGAATACCCACTTCTGGGAATGAGTGGATAAAGGGATTGCAAGGCAGCATGAGGCTGGAGACCATCAATGTGCAGAAGCATCAATTCACATCTTTTAAAGGAACAAAGGAAATAGATGGTGGAATTGAACCAGAGTTGGAGCTTTGCAGGGCTATTGTGGCAGAAGTGCAGTGGGATGTGGCAGAAGAGAAGAGAATTTATAGATCAGAAAGTCTAGACCACAGAAGCAGAAAGAAAACTGTGAGGGGTAAAAAGAGAAATCAAAGAACTGGACATCTTGATGATGTCCAAGGGTGGGCGTGGGGGGAACAGAGCAGGAAAAACCCAGGAGGTTGTGGCCAAGGAGAGGGATACCTGGTAATTTAGACGGTGAAGATCCAGGGTATGGCTGTAGGAATAATATTAAATATCTAACATTTATACAGCACTTATTATGGACAGATACTGTTCTAAGCTTTGATATATGTCATTTAATTCTCATAACAGCCCTGTGAAGTACTGTTATTCTCCAGACTTACAGATAAAGAAATAAGGTGCAGAGGGGTTAAGTAACTCGTTCAAGATCACACAGCTCTAGCTAAATTAAAATAGAGGCAAAGATCAAGGACTTGCTAGGCTATGGTGTTAGAAAATTGACTCATGTGGTTTGTAAAACAAAGAGGTTAACATTAAAAGAGAAGTGAGCCTGGTGTCAAAGTTATCAGTAAATGTGGGGAGTGATCTGGAGGAAGTCTCTTGAGAAATAACCTCATAAGTACAGTTAGAAGTCATAACATTCAAATTATTCTCACATTTAGAAATATATTTTCCAAGACTGATATTCCAGGAAAATCACATTCATCTCAACCTATAAAATTACAGATGGAAGCACTTGCATAAATATTTTATACATGAATTTGGCAAAGACATCGACTTCTTCTGGGCTATCCACAGTGCTAGTATTTTGATCATTGATAAACATGCAACTTGTTCCTGAGAACCAAGTCCACATTTTAAAGCTGGACCTCTGAAATCAGAGGGATACTAACCATGGTGGTATTCCGAACTGGGGTGAGATGCTCATTTCCAGTGAGCGAAACGTAAAGAAACAAAACCTACCACATTCTATTATTACAGACTTTTAGAAACAAGATAAATAATAAAATACTTCTCTTCATTAAGCTCATGAAATCAAAGTCATAATCTCTGAAAGCTTCCCCCTGCTCCCAATACCTATATGCTATTTTTCCATAACCAGAAGAAATCTCACCGGATAGGTCTAGTGGGTCCTTCTGGTCCATCCATCTCATAAGAGAAAACATGATCCCATTTAAATTGCAGATACCAGTTGAAAGCTCCCCTGACAACAGGAGAGGGCTGGTATTCCAGGGTCACATAATCAATGACATCTATCAGTGGACACACCACCATTCGGGGGTCCTTGGCAATGGCAGTCAGCAAGGGCTCCAACCATACTTTATTCACTTCACAGTGACTATCCAGGAACACCAGAACATCCCCTGGGGAGGCAAGAACAGGCGAGTGTTAGTGCATGTGTAGGAAGCACCTGACAATCCAAATCAAGGCAACAAGCATTTGTCCAGCATTTACTATGTGTTTGGCTATTAAGGTGCTTTCAGCTTCACTGGCAGGAGACAAGAAACATATATTTTATATTGTATCACAAATGCAGGATATCATGTGCCACAGATATTCAGAAGAAGCTGGTGAACTGTGGGTTAGACAGTAGTCTGGGGAAGATTCTAAAGAAGCAGATGGAACTGAGCTGACCTTCAATGTTAAAATATCATTTTATCTCAGGCTTGATTGATCAACTCAATGTAGCAAATGTTTACTGCAAGGAAACCTTCCTTGGTATTTAGTTTGGTCCTTGGGATGCAAAGATGCATAATTATTTTGCCTCTTGAATTCAAGCTTTAATGAGGGTCTATTCTGCTTTGAGAACATGGGAAAACATGGGAAAACCTGGCATGGCCAAAATAAAGAATATGTGTGTTAAAATATATTAGGTGGTCTCAAATTGGAAGGGACCTCAAAACTCAGGTGCAGAGGTTAGACTTTTTCTTGTAGCCAACATAAAATCATAGGAAAGTATGAAAACATCCTATGTTTAGATCAGAAGACTTAGTATTATTAAAATGTTTATAATCTCCTAAATCAATCTACAGATGCAATTCAACCCTTATCAAAATCCCACCGGCTCTTTTTACAGAAATTGATCCTAAAATTCATATGGAAAGGCAAGGGGTCCAAATTAGCTAAAACAATCTTGATAAAGAAGAACGAAGTTGAAGGATTTCCTGCTGTCAAAACTTACTAAAAGGCTACAATAATCAAAACAATATAATATTGGCATAAGATACTTATAGACCAAAGGTATAGAATTAAGGGTGCAGAAATAAATGAAGCATGTATTGTCAACTGATTTCTGAAAAGGGTACCAAGACAACTCAATTGGGAAAGAATCATTTTTTCAATAAATATCCTGAGACAACTGGATATCTGCATGAAAAGAATGAAGTTGGACCCCCTAACTCATACCAAACACAAATATTAAGTCAAATGGATAACAGACCTAAAAAGGTAAGAGCTAAAACTATAAAACTCTTAGAAGAAAACAGGCATACATTTTACGACCCTTGAGTTAGGTAATGGTTTCTTAGGTATGACACCAAAAATACAAGCAACAGAAGAAAAAAAAAAAAACAGGTAAATTGGACTTCATCAAACTAAAACCTTTTGTGGTTAAATAGATACCATGAAGAAAGTTAAAAAAAAATCCACAAAATGGGAGAAATTATTTACAAAGCATATATTGGATAAAGGACTTGTATCCAGAATATACAAAGAACTCTTAAAACTCAGTAATAAAAGACAACTTAATGAAAAAATGAGTAAAGGCTTTGAATAGACATTTCTCTAAAGAAGATATACAAATAGCCCATAATCATGGGAAAAGGTGCTCAACCTCTTCTGTCATTAGGGAAATGCTAATCAAAATCACAATGAGATATCACTTCATATCCACTAGGGTAGCTATAATCAATAAGACAGACAATGGCAAGTGTTGGTGAGATTGTGGAGAAATTGGAACCCTGTGCATTGCTGATGGGAGTATAAAATGTTGCAGCCACTTTCAAAAATTATTTGGCGATGCCTCAAAATTTAAACACAGAGTTACCATACACCCCAACAATTCTACTCCCGGGTATGCATATACACAAGAGAAATGAAACTTAGGTTCACACAAAATCTTGCACGTTAATGTTCACAGCAGCATTACTCCTAATAGTAAAAAAGTGCTAGCAACTCAAAGGTTCACCAGCGGACGAATGGCTAAACAAAATGCGGTATATCCACACAATGGAATATTATTTGGCAATACAACGGAATGAAGTACTGACACATAGTACAACATGAATGAACCTGGAAAACATTGTTGAGTGAAAGGAGCCAGTCACAAGAGACCACATATTGCATAACTCCATTCAATGAAATTTCCAGAATAGGTAAATCTATATAAAAAGAAAATAGATTAGTGGTTATTTAGGGTTTGGTGGTGGGGTGGGGGGAATAAGATGGCAGGGAATGGTGAGTGACTCCTAACAGGTATGGGGTTTCTTTTGTGAAGTGAAATTCATACTTTATGGCAAGACAAGAAAAATTTAAACATAAAAATTCTTCTCTGCCCTTTGGCCTCCTCTCTCCCCACACTGTGCATTGTGTACCTGCATTATGCATCGATCAAACCTCTCCCATCAGCAGAAATACCTGCTCAACCAT
Organism: Balaenoptera physalus; assembly: GCF_965194825.1. Lineage (NCBI taxonomy): Eukaryota > Metazoa > Chordata > Mammalia > Artiodactyla > Balaenopteridae > Balaenoptera > Balaenoptera physalus. The sequence goes on along the minus strand of NC_138887.1, from coordinate 119,407,286 downwards.
AAAGAGCAACATTCTCCCAGCATCAAGACAACTCCTTAAAAGATAACATTCCTCCTTGATCTTGTAAGGGGTCACATGACCCACCAGGATGCCACTTAGATCTGGTTATGTAAACTGTAAATAACATGTCATTTGATATACAGCACTCTGTCTCAAAAAAAATTTATATAACTGTGCCTTGACTTCTAAAGGGCAGAACAGTTCTCAGAGCTTTCTAAAATGCTCTTCCTGGGTTATAATCCCCAAATTTGGCTTGAATAAAATTTTCCAATTCTTAGATTGACTGATTAATTTTTCATTGACATTTTGTACTAGGAAAAAATGTTCTAAAACTAGGTTGTGGTGATGGTTACATAACCCTGTGAATATATTTAAAAACATTGCATTGTACACTTTCAGTGGGTGAATTGTGTGGTATGTGAATTTTATCTCAATAAAACTGTCAGGATCATTAGGAAACAAAGAGTCATATTGGGAAGAAAGAGTACATCTTCCAAATCTTTCTATAGAATACAATGAGTATTCTTATAAACAATTCACAACAGAATTTTAAAATTTTTTAAATTTATGTATTTATGTACTTATTTTATTTTTGGCTGTGTTGGATCTTCATTACTGCATGCGGGCTTTCTCTAGGTGCAGCGAGCAGGGGCTACTCTTCGTTGCGGTGTGCGGGCTTCTCATTGCGGTGGCTTCTCTTGTTGTGGAGCATGGGCTCTAGGCGCATGGGTTTCAGTGGTTGTGGCACACGGGCTCAGTAGTTGCAGCACCTGGGCTCAGTAGTTGTGGCTCGTGGGCTCTGGAGCACAGGCTCAGCAGTGTGGCGCACGGGCTTAGTTGCTCCGCAGCAACTAAGTGCACAACTCCAGGATCTTCCCGGACCAGGGCTCGAACCCGGGTCCCCTGCATTGGCAGGTGGATTCTTAACCACTGTGCCACCAGAGAAGTCCCCAGAATTTTAAACCATTAATAATGACATAACCTTTATCCCTCAGCTCAGATCATGGGATTCTTATTCTTATCCATCCATCCAAGATCCTGTCCACATGTCAAACCTTGAATAAGCAGGACTCAGGAAAAGCAACTTAATTTTGCTCCTTTAAATCTATAGGGAGGGGCTTCCCTGGTGGTGCAGTGGTTGAGAATCCATCTGCCAATGCACGGGACAGGGGTTCAAGCCCCGGCCTGGGAAGATCCCACATGCCGTGGAGCACCTAAGCCAGTGTGCCACAACTACTGAGCCTGCGCTCTAGAGCCCACGAGCCACAACTATTGAAGCCCGCACGCCTAGAGCCTGCGCTCCGCAACAAGAGAAGCCACCGCAATGAGAAGCCCGTGCACCGCAACGAAGACCCAACTCAGCCATAAATAAATAAGTAAATAAATAAATACATAAATCTATAGGTAGGACTGGTCCATTCCCTGCCATTGGTTACAAAACAGAGCAGGCCCCAAGACTTCTCTGCTCTCTTAGGTTAATTGGAAGTCTTATTAGACAGCTGAAGTTGAAAACAGTCTCAATTCAGCAATTAGAATTTCCAGGCCCCTGCTACAATCGAAACTTCCCTGCATGCATGGAGAACCAACCCCGCAACCAGGTGGCCCTGTGGGAGGGTCACTTGCCTTTGCACTAACTCTTCTTAGCCCTTCCTTACTGGTCTCCTTCCCCAGCTTACCCTCTGTGGTTTCAGACCTTACTAAAGCCAAAGGAGGGTAAGAGACAAATGAATGGGGCAGGGAAGTTCTTTCTCCATGAGAGAGCAGGGTGCCCTGAGCTGACTCCTTCCATTACGGTGTGGCTGCACGGTGATTTTGAGGACCACCCCCCTTCCCAACCTTGGTAGTCTCTTATCTGCAGTTCCCATAAACTGGGCAAATGCAAATGCATTCTATCCAGGTGGTCTAGACTCCCACCTCCGCAACTTAGGGTCCTGTGTTCTACCTCTAGCTTCTCCTCTGCTGAGATCTGTCCATCCTTCTAGATAGCCCCATTGGACGTGATCTAAGATGATCTTTATTGCTCTCTTACCCAAACATCCACTGCTTGAGCAAACTCTGCCATCAGAACAGATACTAACACTGAAGCAAATGTCCTTGGTTCCGTAGCTAGCCACAGCCCTTCTTCTGCCCTTTTGATTCTCAGGTGAGAAGCCAACATCAGTTCATTTCTCTTCACCCCCAGTAGGTTTCTGGTTTTGTTGTATTGATGTCTGAGGATGTGCTGAGCCCCCAACACAGGAAATTCACATCAAGTTCCTCTGACCAGGATTTAGCAAGCAGCTTTCTCTAAAAATCACCTCTAATTCTAACGATCTCATTCAGTGTAGCTGAGTTTGCTTCTCAGATATCTATTTTGAAATTTCTTTACGGTACTGTGTCGGATAACTCACTTTGGAATATAACATCTGTTGTCTTCATGCCTCAATCAAAACAGCTAAAAAGAGCCCCATTTTTAAACATATATAGTTTGTTTTTTTTTTTACTGTTGGAAGCACACACACTGTTCAATTAACACTTTGCATTTTTCACTTAAAATAGCTTCTATAATATTACATAACACAAACATTTTAAAATCATGTCGGCTAATTTGATAGGTGAAAAATACCATCTGTTTCTCCAAAGAAGATATATAAATGGCCAACAAGCACATGAAAAGATGCTTGACATCATTGGTCATTAAGGAAATGCAAATTAAAAACACAGTGAGGTACCACTTCATATCTACCAGGATGGCTAGAATTAAAACAAAACAAAAAAAGACAGAAAATAACAAGTGTTGGTGAGGATGTGGAAAAATTGGAACTCTCATACGTTGCTGGTGGGAATGTAAATGGTCCAGCTGCTGCGGAAAACAGTTTGGCAGCTCCTCAAAAAGTTAAGAAGAATTACCATGTGACACAGAAATTCCACTCATAGGCACATAGTAAAAAGAATTCAGGGGGCTTCCCTGGTGGCGCAGTGGTTGAGAATCCGCCTGCCAATGCAGGGGACATGGGTTCGAGCCCTGGTCTGGGGGGATCCCACATGCCGCGGAGCAACTGGGCCCATGAGGCACAACTACTGAGCCTGCGTGTCTGGAGCCTGTGCTCCGCAACAAGAGAGGCCGCGATAGTGAGAGGCCCGTGCACCGCGATGAAGAATGGCCCCCACTTGCCGCAACTGGAGAAAGCCCTCACACAGAAACGAAGACCCAACACAGCCATAAATTAATTAATTAATTAATTAAAAAAAAAAAAAGGATTCAGGGACTTCCCTGGTGGCGCAGTGGTTGAGAATCCGCCTGCCAATACAGGGGACACAGGTTCAAGCCCTGGTCTGGGAAGATTCCCACATGCCGCGGAGCAACTAAGCCCATGCGCCACAACTACTGAGCCCGCAGCCTGTGTGCCTAGAGCCTGTGCATCACAACAAGAGAAGCCACCACAATGAGAAGCCCACGCACCACAATGAAAAGTAGCCCGCGCGGAAGCTTCGGAGCCACGGAGGAGAGCGCAGCCACAGGGGTGCGGAGGGCAAAGCGGAGAGATTCCCGCACAGAGGCTCAGTGCCGACCAGCACTCAGCAGCCCGAGAGGCTTGTCTGCTCACCCGCGGGGCGGGCGGGGGCTGGGAGCTGAGGCTCGGGCTTCGGTCGGATCGCAGGGAGAGGACTGGGGTTGGCGGCGTGAACACAGCCTGAAGGGGCTAGTGCTCCGTGGCGAGCCGGGAGGGAGTCCGGGAAAAGGTCTGCAGCTGCCGAAGAGGCAAGAGACTGTTTCTTGCCTCTTTGTTTCCTGGTGCGCAAGGAGAGGGGATTCAGAGCGCCGCCTAAACGAGCTCCAGAAACGGGCACGAGCCGCGGCTATCAGCGCGGACCCCAGAGACGGGCATGAGACGCTAAGGCTGCTGCTGCCGCCACCAAGAAGCCTGTGTGCGAGCCCAGGTCACTCTCCACACCGCCCCTCCCGGGAGCCGGTGCAGCCCGCCACTGCCAGGGTCCCGTGATCCGGGGACAACTTCCCCGGGAGAACGCACAGCGCGCCTCGGGCTGCTGCAACGTCACGCCGGCCTCTGACGCCGCAGGCTCGCCCCGCCTCCTCCATACCGCTCCCTCCCCCGGCCTGAGTGAGCCAGAGCCCCCAAATCAGCCGCTCCTTTAACCCCGTCCTGTCTGAGAGGGGAACAGACGCCCTCAGGCGACCTACACGCAGAGGCGGGGCCAAATCCAAAGCTGAACCCCGAGAGCTGTGCGAACACAGAAGAGAAAGGGAAATTTCTCCCAGCAGCCTCAGGAGCAGCGGATTAAATCTCCACCATCAACCTGATGTACCTGCATCTGTGGAATACCTGAATAGACAACGAATCATCCCAAATTGAGGAGCTGGCCTTTGGGAGCAACGATATATATATATTTTTTCCTTTTTCTCTTTTTGTGAGTGTGTATGTGTATGCTTCTGTGGGTGATTTTGTCTGTATAGCTTTGCTTTTACCATTTGTCCTAGGGTTCTGTCCGTCCGTTGTTTTTTTTTAGTATAGTTTTCAGTGCTCGTTATCATTGGTGGATTTGTTTTTTGGTTTGGTTGTTCTCTTCTTTCTTTCTTTCTTTTTTTTAATTACTTAAAAATGTTTTTAATAATTATTTTTTGTTTTTTATTTTAATAACTTTTTTATTTTATTTTATTTTATTTTATTTTATTTTATTTTATTTTATCTTCTTCTTTCTTTCTTTCTTTTTTTTCTCCCTTTTATTCTGAGCCGTGTGGAGGACAGGCTCTTGGTGCTCCAGCCAGGCATCAGGGCTGTGCCTCTGAGGTGGGAGAGCCAAGTTCAGGACACTGGTCCACAAGAGGCCTCCCAGCTCCACATAATATCAAATGGTGAAAACCTCCCAGAGATCTCCATCTCAATGCCAAGACCCAGCTCCACTCAACGACCAGCAAGCTACAGTGCTGGACACCCTATGCCAAACAACTAGCAAGACAGGAACACAACCCCACCCATTAGCAGAGAGGCTGCCTAAAATCATAATAAGGTCACAGACACCCCAAAACACAAGATGGACACAGTCTTGCCCATGAGAAAGACAAGATCCAGCCTCATACACCAGAACACAGGATATAGTCCCCTCCACCAAGAAGCCTACACAACCCACTGAATCAACCTTAGTCACTGGGGGCAGACACCAAAAACAACAGAAACTACGAACCTGCAGGCTGCAAAAAGGAGACCCCACACAGTAAGTTAAGCAAAATGAGAAGACAAAGAAACACACAACAGATGAAGGAGCAAGGTAAAAACCCACCAGACCTAACAAATGAAGAGGAAATAGGCAGTCTACCTGAAAAAGAATTCAGAATAATGATAGTAAAGATGATCCAAAATCTTGGAAATAGAACGGAGAAAATACAAGAAACCTTTAACAAGGACCTAGAAGAACTAAAGAACAAACAAACAATGATGAACAACACAATAAATGAAATTAAAAATTCTCTAGAAGGGATCAATAGCAGAATAACTGAGGCAGAAGAACGGACAAGTGACCTGGAAGATAAAATAGTGGAAATAACTACTGCAGAGCAGAATAAAAAAAGAATGAAAAGAATTGAGGACAGTCTCAGAGACCTCTGGGACAATATTAAACGCACCAACATTAGAATTATAGGGGTCCCAGAAGAAGAGGAATAAAAGAAAGGGACTGAGAAAATATTTGAAGAGACTATAGTTGAAAACTTCCCTAATATGAGTAAGAAAATTGTTAATCAAGTCCAGGAAGCACAGAGAGTCCCATACAGGATAAATCCAAGGAGAAACACGCCAAGACACATATTAATCAATCTATCAAAAATTAAATACAAAGAAAAAATATTAAAAGCAGCAAAGGAAAAACAACAAATAACATGCAAGGGAATCCCCATAAGGTTAACAGCTAATCTTTCAGCAGAAACTCTGCAAGCCAGAAGGGAGTGGCAGGACATATTTAAAGTGATGAAAGGGGAAAACCTACAACCAAGATTACTCTATCCAGCAAGTATCTCATTTAGGTTTGACGGAGAAATGAAAACATTTACAGACAAGCAAAAGCTAAGAGAATTCTGCACAATGAAACCAGCTTTACAACAAATGCTAAAGGAACTTCTCTAGGCAGGAAACACAAGAGAAGGAAAAGACCTACAATAATAAACCCAAAACAATTAAGAAAATGGTAATAGGAACATACATATCGATAATTACCTTAAATGTAAATGGATTAAATGCCCCAACCAAAAGACAGACTGGCTGAATGGATACAAAAACAAGACCCATATATATGCTGTCTACAAGAGAGCCACTTCAGACCTACGGACACATACAGACTGAAAGTGAGGGGATGGAAAAAGGTATTCCATGCAAATAGAAATCAAAAGAAAGCTGGAGTAGCAATGCTCATATCAGATAAAATAGACTTTAAAATAAACACTATTAAAAGAGACAAAGAAGGACACTACATAATGATCAAGGGATCAATCCAAGAAGAAGATATAACAATTGTAAATATTTACGAACCCAACATAGGAGCACCTCAATACATAAGGCAAATGCTAACAGCCATAAAACGGGAAATTGACAGTAACACAATCATAGTAGGGGACTTTAACACCCTGCTTTCACCAATGGACAAATCACCCAAAATGAAAATAAATAAGGAGGGCTTCCCTGGTGGCGCAGTGGTTGGGAGCCCGCCTGCCAATGCAGGGGTCACAGGTTAAAGCCCTGGTCCGGGAAGATCCCACATGCCGCAGGGCAACTAAGCCCGGGCGCCACAACTATTAAGCCTGCGCTCTAGAGCCCACGAGCCACAACTACTGAGCCTGTGTGCCACAACTACTGAAGTGCGCACACCTAGAGCCCATGCTCCGCAACAAAAGAACCCACCACAATGAGAAGCCCCGCACCTCAACAAAGAGTAATCCCCGCTCACTGCAACTAGAGAAAGCCCATGCACAGCAACAAAGACCCAATGCAACCAAAAAAAATAATAAATAAATTAATTAATTTTTAAAAAGAAAATAAATAAGGAAACACAAGCTTTAAATGATACATTAAACAAGATGGACTTAATTGATATTTATAGGACATTCCATCCAAAAACAACAGAATACACTTTCTTCTCAAGTGCTCATGGAACATTCTCCAGGATAGATCATATCTTGGGTCACAAGTCAAGCCTTGGTAAATTTAAGAAAATTGAAATTGTATCAAGCACCTTTTCTGACCACAACACTATGAGAGTAGATATCAATTACAGCAAAAAATCTGTGAAAAATACAAACACATGGAGGCTAAACAATACACTACTTAATAACCAAGAGATCACTGAAGAAATCAAAGAGGAAATCAAAAAATACCTAGAAACAAATAACAATGAAAACACGACGACCCAAAACCTATGGGATGCGGCAAAAGCAGTTCTAAGAGGGAAGTTTATAGCAATACAATTCTACCTTAAGAAACAAGAAACATTTCAAAGAAACAACCTAACCCTACACCTAAAGCAATTAGAGAGAGAAGAACAAAAAAACCCCGAAGTTAGCAGAAGGAAAGAAATCATAAAGATCAGATCAGAAATAAATGAAAAAGAAATGAAGGAAATGATAGCAGAGATCAATACAACTAAAAGCTGGTTCTTTGAGAAGATAAACAAAATTGATAAGCCATTAGCCAGACTCATCAAGAAAAAAAGGGAGAAGACTCAAATCAATAGAATTAGAAATGAAAAAGGGCAAGTAACAACTGACACTGCAGAAATACAAAGGATCATGAGAGATTACTACAAGCAACTCTATGCCAATAAAATGGACAACCTGCAAGAAATGGACAAATTCTTAGAAATGCACAACCTTCTGAGATGGAACCAGGAAGAAATAGAAAATACGAACAGACCAATCACAAGCACTGAAATCGAAACTGTGATTAAAAATCTTCCAACAAACAAAAGCCCAGGATCAGATGGCTTCACAGGCGAATTCTATCAAACATTTAGAGAAGAGCTAACACCTATCCTTCTCAAACTCTTCCAAAATATAGCAGAGGGAGGAACACTCCCAAGCTCATTCTATGAGGCCACCATTACCCAGATACCAAAACCAGACAAAGATGTCACAAAAAAAGAAAACTACAGACCAATATCACTGATGAACATAGATGCAAAAATCCTCCACAAAATACTAGCAAACAGAATCCAACAGCACATTAAAAGGATCATACACCATGGTCAAGCGGGGTTTATCCCAGGAATGCAAGGAGTCTTCAATATATGCAAATCAATCAATGTGATACACCACATTAACAAATTGAAGGAGAAAAACCATATGATCATCTCAATAGATGCAGAGAAAGCTTTCGACAAAGTTCAACACCCATTTATGATAAAAACCGTCCAGAAAGTAGGCATAGAGGGAACTTACCTCAACATACTAAAGGCCATATACAACAAACCCAAAGCCAACATCGTCCTCAATGGTGAAAAACTGAAACCATTTCCACTAAGATCAGGAACAAGACAAGGTTGCCCACTCTCACCACTATTATTCAATATAGTTTTGGAAGTTTTAGCCACAGCAATCATAGAAGAAAAAGAAATAAAAGGAATCCAAATCAGAAAAGAAGTAAAGCTGTCACTGTTTGCAGATGACATGATACTATACATAGAGAATCCTAAAGATGCTACCAGAAAACTACTAGAGCTAATCAATGAATTTGGTAAAGTAGCAGGATACAAAATTAATGCACAGAAATCTCTTGCATTCCTATACACTAATGATGAAAAATCTGAAAGTGAAATTAAGAAAACACTTCCATTTACCATTGCAACAAAAAGAATAAAATACCTAGGAATAAACCTACCTAAGGAGACAAAAGACCTGTATGCAGAAAATTGTAAGACACTGATGAAAGAAATTAAAGATGATACAAATAGATGGAGAGATATACCATGTTCTTGTATTGGAAGAATCAACATTGTGAAAATGACTATACTACCCAAAGCAATCTACAGATTCAATGCAATCCCTTTCAAACTACCAATGGCATTTTTCACAGAACTAGAACAAAAAATTTCACAATTTGTATGGAAACACAAAAGACCCCGAAGAGCCAAAGCAATCTTGAGAAAGAAAAACGGAGCTGGAGGAACCAGGCTCCCAGACTTCAGACTATACTACAAAGCTACAGTAATCAAGACAGTATGGTACTGGCACAAAAACAGAAATATAGACCAATGGAACAGGATAGAAAGCCCAGAGATAAACCCACGCACATATGGTCACCTTATCTTTGATAAAGGAGGCAAGAATATACAATGGAGAAAAGACAGCCTCTTCAATAAGTGGTGCTGGGAAAACTGAACAGCTACATGTGAAAGAATGCAATTAGAACACTTCCTAACACCATACACAAAAATAAACTCAAAATGGATTAAAGACCTAAAGGTAAGGCCAGACACTATCAAACTCTTAGAGGAAAACATAGGCAGAACACTATGACATAAATCACAGCAAGATCCTTTTTGACCCACCTCCTAGAGAAACGGAAATAAAAACAAAAATAAACAAATGGGACCTAATGAAACTTAAAAGCTTTTGCACAGCAAAGGAAACCATAAACAAGATGAAAAGACAACCCTCAGAATGGGAGAAAATATTTGCAAATGAAGCAACTGACAAAGGATTAATCTCCAAAATTTACAAGCAGCTCATGCAGCTCAATAACAAAAAAACAAACAACCCAATCCAAAAATGGGCAGAAGACCTAAATAGACATTTCTCCAAAGAAGATATACAGATTGCCAACAAACACATGAAAGAATGCTCAACAACATTAATCATTAGAGAAATGCAAATCAAAACTACAATGAGATATCATCTCACACCGGTCAGAATGGCCATCATCAAAAAATCTAGAAACAATAAATGCTGGAGAGGGTGTGGAGAAAAGGGAACCCTCTTGCACTGTTGGTGGGAATGTAAATTGATACAGCCACTATGGAGAACAGTATGGAGGGTCCTTAAAAAACTAAAAATAGAACTACCATATCACCCAGCAATCCCACTACTGGGCATATACCCTAAGAAAACCATAATTCAAAAAGAGACATGTACCAAAATGTTCATTGCAGCTCTATTTACAATAGCCAGGACATGGAAGCAACCTAATGTCCATCATCGGATGAATGGATAAAGAAGATGTGGCACATATATACAATGGAATATTACTCAGCCATAAAAAGAAACGAAATGAAGTTATTTGTAGTGAGGTGGATGGAGTTAGAGTCTGTCATACAGAGTGAAGTAAGTCAGAAAGAGAAAAACAAATACAGTATGCTAACACATATATATGGAATCTAAGGGAAGAAAAAAGGTCATGAAGAACCTAGTGGCAAGACGGGAATAAAGACACAGACCTACCAGAGAATGGACTTGAGGATATGGGGAGGGGGAAGGGTAAGATGTGATAAAGTGAGAGAGTGGCATGGACATATATACACTACCAAACGTAAAATAGATAGCTAGTGGGAAGCAACTGCATAGCACAGGGAGATCAGCTCTGTGCTTTGTGACCACCTAGAGGGGTGAGATAGGGAGGGTGGGAGGGAGGGAGATGCAAGAGGGAAGAGATATGGGAACATATGTATATGTACAACTGATTCACTTTGTTATAAAGCAGAAACTAACACGCCATTGAAAAGCAATTATACTCCAATAAAAACGTTAAAAAAAAAAAAGTAGCTCCCCCTCGCAGCAACTAGAGAAAGCCCATGCGCAGCAACAAAGACCCAACGCAGCCAAAAAATAAATAAATAAAATAAAATAATAAAAAGAATTCAAATGTATACATGTATACGCATGTCCACAGCAGTACTCCTTACAATAGCCCAAAGAAGGAAACAGCCCAAATGTCTACCAACAGATGAATGGAGAAACCAACTGTATATATGCATACAATGGAATATTATCCAGACATGAAAAATGAAGTGCTGACACATGTAGATGAATCTCAAAAACATTATGCTAGGGAAAGAGCCAGACATAAAAGGTACGAGTCCATTAATATGAAATATCCAGAAAAGTAAACCCAGAGACAGGATGCAGATTGTTGGTTGCCAGGGGCTGGGAGATGGGGAAATGGGACGAAACTGCTTAATGGGTGTGGGGTTTTCTTCTGGGGTGATGAAAATATTATGGAACTGCATGGGGTGGTGGTTGTACAACATTGTGACTATGCTAAACATCCCTGAATAGTTCATTTCAATCTTATGTTAAGTATATATCTCACCTCAATAAACAAATAATATCTGGTTAATTTTTAAAAATTTACTGGTGAGGTTGAAATTTTTTTCAGGTGATCAGCCATTTGCAAATGAAATGTTTATATCTTTTGACCGTTTAGGTATGGGAGTCATGGTTTTTTTTTTTTTTTTAATGGTTTTGTATGTACATTTTACATAGTAAGAATATTAACTTTTTATCCATCTTAGTTATACTATTTCCCCAGCCTATTGTTTTTTAATTTTATCATTTTTTACAGTAGTTCATTTTTTGTAGTAAGCTGTTTTTTCCTTTTTTTTTTTTACAGGTATAATTGACATATTATATTAATTTCAGGTGTACAATGTAATGATTTGATACTTGTATATATATTTCAAAATGATCACCATAGTAAGTCTAGTTAAAATCTGTCACTATACATAGTTACAAAAAAAATCTTTTTTCTTGTAATGAGAACTTTTAAGTCCATTGGTTTTAAGCTTTGAAATTTCTTCTTTGTAGAACGGGTAAGTATTAATCTGTTTTCTTTTTCTGTTTAAAAATTTCTCTTACAACAACTTAATGGTTTGACTTTTAAAAATAAAATTATTAATCCGGCTAGAATTTATTTGGTGTCTGGTATAAACTGAAGATGAAAATTTTTCTCAAATAACTAATGGTTTGAGGGCCATTAAAAAATAACCACAACAATACCCAAAAAAACGCCTTTCTCCCATACTAACTTGCGGTGTCCTCTTTATCATATATAGCCTACATACACTTGGCATTTAAAGATTTAAATATTTTCAACTTTGGCAATTTGAATGACCCAGGAAGACCACAAATATAGTATTATAAATTGCAAAATAATTAAAAATTATACTACATGTAAAGTAATATTGAGTTTTTCTGAGTACTAATTTAAATTACAAAGCATGTGGGAACAAGCTACCTAGCCCCTACATTTCAATGAAACTTATTATTTTTCACTCATCATAAGGCATTTTCTGGGAGAAACTTACATGCTTTAATGAGAGCAAAGGGGTACTGGGGTCCCTCCTGGCTGCTTCCCACACTCACAAGAATATTTTGTGGGAATGTCAAAATATTTATTTAAGTTTATTGCCAGGAAGTGGAGCAGTTGTTTGACTTCTGTTGGCCTCGGGAGTTATAGAAAGGATTGTTCTATTTATTGTTTACAGAGAGAACCTACATATAATCATCTGTATCTTATCTAAAACCCTGTCTTCCCAGATTAAACCAACTTCTTCTTAGGATCTGAAATAACTGAAGGGCATGAGGTTCAATCTGCTTGATAAAGGATCTTTCCCATACTTCCTTCCAAAAAAATATTTGTGGAATGTTCAAAACTGAATTACTCACTGAAGTTAAAAGTTGGGAGATATATTCTTCATCTTTCCCTGAGTGGAAGCTTCCTTTCTGCTTTCCTGTAGCAATCTAGTTGCACAATTTCTCTAGGGATTGTGGTTTGCAAGGTTTGTTACCCTATTTTTAAAAAACAACAAATGCTGTATCAATCTCGCTCAATATTTTCAGTCTTTTTCTCCTCTTATTTCATTTTATTTTCTGCTTTTCTTTAGTTTCTACATTTTTACATTTAAACATAACTCATTATATTTATTTTGAATATTCTCAATTTGGTCTCTAAAGCAATCATTTTTAAGGTCTTACATATTTTCATTTTTATTAACCTACATATTATGTTACTGCTCTCTTTTTTTTTTTTTGTATTGATGTTTAAGAACGTGGTGTGCAAAATCTAGTTTGGGGGAATTTACAGAGAATCTCTTTGTGCTTAAGTGTTTGATCAATTTTTGTACAATATCCAAACATTTCCATTTCATTCACACTATAAATCTGTTAAACATAGCCATTTGGATTTTGTAAAAAGTAATTAAGTGACTATGCTATTTGAATTTCTCATTTTTGTTTGCTTGCTTGCTACGTTTCCATGACCTGGTAGTGTGATGATACTGTTTACTGCAATGGAAACCAGAATTTGTGGGCTTGAGTCCTGAATTATGTGACCTGGGACAAGTCTCTGATCTACTAGGGAGATTAGCTTCTCTAACTGGGAAATAAGGCTGGTGAGTTCTAAAATGTCCAAGAGACTTTCCACTGTGAATGGTCTATATTTTCATTACTTTTGCTCTGTATTTCTCCTAGTTTTATTTTATGTATTTTACCATTTTGAAGCATGTAAATTAAATATTTATATTTTAATTATTTATACTAATCACTTTCTAATAAGTATTTGTTTAATACTTAATGCTTAAAAAAAAGTGTTCAGGGCTTCCTTGGTGGCGCAGTGGTTGAGAGTCTGCCTGCCAATGCAGGGGACACGGGTTCGAGCCCTGGTCTGGGAAGATCCCACATGCCGCGGAGCAACTGGGCCCATGAGCCACAATTACTGAGCCTGCGCATCTGGAGCCTGTGCCCCGCAACAAGAGAGGCCGCGATAGTGAGAGGCCCGCGCACCGCGATGAAGAGTGGCCCCCGCTTGCCACAACTAGAGAAAGCCCTTGCACAGAAACGAAGACCCAACACAGCCATAAATAAATAAATTAAAAAAAAAAAAAAAGTGTTCATAATTACCTCATTCAATCACTCCAACAACTATATTAGTTAGATATCTTTGTTCCCATATCATGGATTGGGAAGCTGAGGCTCGAGAAGTGGCTTGCCCAAGATCCCGTAGCTGGTAACTGGCACCTACCAAACTTGAAACCATGGCTCTGGTTCGAAAACCAGTGCTCTTTGTATTACCCTGTGTCACCTCCCTTGGATGTTTGTGGCGGAGAGTCAGACACTGCCCTCTGCACAGGCTGCCTTTCGAGAAGCTGCTCAAGGGCCCCTCTACCCAAAACCATCTGGCCCCTCTGCTCCCACCTGCAAAGCTTCCCGGTCAGCCTGAGCAGCTGCAATTCCAGAAGCAGCTGAACTGTCAGGATGTCAGATAATTACCACCCTCCAACTCAAGGTCAAGCACCTACAGAGAGGTCTCTTTCTAGATATATTAGTGTTCTTTACATAAACTTAGTGGCATAAAACAACAAAAATATATTCTCTTACAGTCCTGTAGGTCAGATGTCCAACATAGGTCTTCCTGGGCTAAAAAATCAAGGGGTTGGCCTCCTTTCCGGAGGCTCTAGGGGAGAGGCCTTTTCCAGCTTCGAGAAACTACGCACATTCCTTGGTCCCTTTCATCCGTCTTCAAAGCCAACTACAGTGGATGGAGTCATCACGCACATCTCTCTGACCCTCTGCCCACAGCCTGGAGGGTCTTCCAGTCTTAAGGGCTCATGTGGTTAGAGTGAGCCCACGGGACCATCCAGGCTCATTCCCCATCCCAAGGCCCTTAACGTTAATCACATAAGGTAACATATTAACAGGTTTGGGGGACTGGGACGCCTTCTTTGGGGAAGGGCATGATTCTGTCTACCATATTAGGCAACAAAATCGTCTCTCATTCTGTGTGAATGTCAAGCAACAATGCAAGCTCTCAACAGCGTGATAGATTTTGTTAACCTTTTGCTTTTAGGACGGCAGTTGAAATCTACACCTCATCTCTGCCGTCTTGGCCGCTTGCTGACCATCCAGGCCAATTCAGTAGAAGATACTCCAATCTCATCCCCAGATTGCCCTGTATTTATTCCCCCAAACAACTTCTTCCACCGTGGACTACCCTTTTACCCTTTCCACAGTTCTCTTATTTAAAGTGAATTTCCCTATACTAATTTTTTTTTTCCACAAAATTCTCCTGCAGACCTTCCTGCCTTATGTAAGCCCGAACTCTCCCTAGAAGATGCTATTTCCCCAGCAACATTACTGATAGAAAGTTCCTCCTTTTCCTCCCCGACTGCATGAATTCTTGGGTCCAGAACAACATCGGCATTTCCCAGCTACTTATGGCTGCCTCTGAACCATAACATTTCTGCTCCCACGGAAAAAAAAAAGTCCCCTTTCCTTTAGATTCAGGCCATCTGACTATAGCTTCTCTTTCTCACCTTGTCTCCACTTTGCAAAACCCTCACCTTCTAATTCTCCCTGATGGAATTATGCCCCCAGTTGCCGTCATTTTCCTTCCTGCCCGAGGGCACAGCACACGGCTCGTCACAGCTGTCTCAGCTACTGCAATTTATCTATTTACTTATTTATTTGTTTATGCCGCCCTGTGGCTTGTGGGATCTTAGTTCCCCGACCAGGGATCGAACCCGTGCCCCTTGCAGTGGAAGCGTGGAGTCTTAACCACTGGACCGCCAGGGAAGTCTCAGCTACTGCAATTTAAGGGCAACTTCAGTCATCACGTGGGCAGTAGCACCCACACAGTTGAGTAGACAGGTAGCCATAAATATTACAAAAAAAAAAATCCATCAGAGGAAGGATGACAGAGAGGAATAGGGGCTTGCTGTTTTGTACAGGGTGATTTCGAAAGGCCTCTCTGATAAGGCGACATGTGTTTACAGAGAACTGAACGAAGTGAAGTAACAGGTCATGCAGGTGTCTGGAAGAACAACATTCCAGGGGGGGAAATCACACGCAAAGCCTCTGAGACAGAAGTATAGTCGGTAAGTTTGAGGAGCAGCAAGAAGGTCAGTGCCGCTGGGGTAGAGTGAAGGGGAGGTGAGTAAGCGATGAGGTCAGAGCAATAGCGGGGAACGAATCTGAAGCCTCTAGAAGAGATAGAGTGACGTCATGAGAATGCGAATATCAGCTCCTCGGGAAGCTAACACAACTCTAAACCTGCAAGTACACGTTAGCATTGTATGAAAACCGATTACCTATGTTCAATGCGTACACTTTATTTTATGTAAATTGTATCTCAATAGAGTTGATAAAAATTAAAAAAAAAAGAATAAATGTTCACGGACAGCACATAGGAGGTGCTAGATAAATCCTTGATTGGAGGAGTGCCTACATGAATAGTTAATGACGGGTCACAAGCTCTTGCCTCACCTGCCCACACCCCAGGATCGCACAGTTTCTAATCCGGGAGCAAAGCCTAGCCTAGGCAGCCTACATCACAGGGCAGGGGGCGGGGGGCCGCAAATATAGACTGACTGATAGATATAGCAAGCACTGACAAAATTACTATTTATGTCAAGTCAAATTAGATGCATAAGAATACAGTGTATTTGACCAACAAAATTAGATATATATAAAACCTACAGCCAAAAAGAGAAAATTTATTCTTTTCAAATACATATAGATGTTTTGAAATTCTGACCCAGCTTTAAGACACAAAGGAGATCGCAACAAAACAACAGACCAGAAATTCTAACCATGATACACTTAAGCTAGTAATCAGCAATTAAAAGACAATTTAGAAAAATCCCTTATGTTTGGGGACTTCCCTGGTGGTCCAGTGGCTAAGACTCTGCGCTCCCAATGCAGGGGGCCCGGGTTTGACCCCTGGTCAGGGAACTAGATCCCACATGCCACAACTAAAAGAGATCCCACATGCCGCAACTAAAAACCCCACATGCACAACGAAGATCCTGCGTGCCGCAACTAAGACCCGATGCAGCCAAATAAACAAATAAATAAAATAAATGTTTTTTAAAAAATCCCTTATGTTTGGAAACTTTAAAATTCACTTTAAAAAATACCTGGATTATAGAGGAAACCAAAAATGATACCAGTGCCTGGATAGTTTATAGGCCAATTTTATGTAATTTTCCAAATATCTACATAATCTGCCTTATGTAGATATTCAGAAAAAAGAAAAAGAGGAAAAACCATACATTTCATTCTATGAGTCTAATAAAGCAAAGTATCAATGTAAGAAAACAGTACCAAAAAAAAAAAAAAAAAAAAGAAAATTCTAAGCCTCTCTTAATTTTGAACGTAGATGATGTGTGTGTGTGGCGGCGGAAGGGATGGAGAGGAAGTGAGATTATGTATGAATGGAGTGGGTGTTGTAAGATATTAACATCTAGTGAATCTAGATGAGGGTATAGAAGTGCTCTGTGGGTTTGAAAATTTCTAAACTAAAAAACTAATAAGACTTCTTCTCCTTAAAAAAATCACAACTCTATGGCAGTGTTACGGGTTGAATTATGTCCTCCCCAAAAGACATATTCAAGTCTGAACCCCTAGTATCTCAGAATGTGACTTTATTTAGAAATAGGGTGTTGCAGATGTCATTAGTTAAGATGAGGTACTACTAGAGTAGGGTGGGAGCTTAACCCAATATGACTGGTGTCCTTAGTCCCACGGGGAGAAGGCCATGTGACCACAGAGACAGGGACCAGAGGGAAGCTGCTGCAAGCCAGTGATTGACGGCCACCAGCAGAAGCTGCGAGAAACAAGGAAGGACCCGCCCCTACAGCTTTCAGAGAGACCGTGGCCCTGCTGACACCTTGATTTTGGACTTCTGGCCTCCAGAATTGTGAGGCGGTAAATTTCTATTATTTTAAACCAGCTGGTTTGTGGTACTTTGTTATGGCAGCCCCAGGAAACTAATATCGGTAAATACAATATTTAAGTGAAAATTTAGAATTGTTCCCATTAAAGTTAGGAATAAGGAAAAGATGACCTACTATTGCCACTCCAATTCAATGTTAGAGAGGAAGAGGGAAAATTGTCTATTTTCAGTTGACAGAAAATGCAAGAGAGGGACTTCCCTGGTGGCGCAGTGGTTGAGAATCCACCTGCCAATGCAGGGGACACGGGTTTGAGCCCTGGTCCAGGAAGATCCCACGTGCCGAGGAGCAACAAAGCCCGTGTGCCACAACTACTGAGCCTGCGCTCTAGAGCCCGCGAGCCACAGCTATTGAAGCCCACCCGCCTAGAGCCTGTGCTCCGCAACAAGAGCAACCACTGCAATCAGAAGCCCACGCACCGCAATGAAGAGTAGCCCCCGCTCGCTGCAGCTAGAGAAAGCCTGCGTGCAGCAACGAAGACCCAAGGCAGCCAAATATTAAAAAAAAAATTTTTTTAAGTATCTCATTCCTATATACCAGTAATTAGAAAATGCAACAGGAAGATCCCAAATCACAATTTAAAAAACACAAGAAACCAAGGTAAACAGGAATAAATCTTTGCACATGATATCTATGGAGAAAATGACAAAACATAATTGAAAGAATATAAAAGTAGATCTGAATAAATGTCCATGAATGGGAAGACATCATTAAAAAGATGTAAATTCTCTCCCATTTTAATCTGTAAACTCCACGCAATTCCAGTGAAAATCTCAATAGATTTTTTGTGGAACTTAATGGGATGATCCTAAGTTAAGACGATTTTGCAGAATGACATGGAAATATTTGACCTACAAGTTATAAAAACATCTTATCAAGCTATCCTAATCAAGAGAGGGTGTGATTAGCCTTAGAAATACACAAATACAATAATAGAGAGAAGAGAGAAGCCAGAATCAAATGCAGGAATATACAGATGTAAGTGACAGAAGTAGCACTGTAATCTATGAAGAAAGACTGCACTATTTAATGAATGGCATGGAGATAACTGGTTAGCCATAAAGGATAAATGACATTAGATTCTTACCTTACACCATTCCCAGAACAATCAATTCTAGGTAGGTTAATAATATAACGTAAAAAAGCAAAATTTTAAAAAATGTAGAATATCGTCATGATCATGGAGTAAGGAAGAATCTCTTGAACACGACACAAAAATCATAAAGAAAAATATTGATAAATCTGATTTTTTTTTTTTTTGCCTGCATTGTGTCTTTGTTGCTGCACGAGGGCTTTCTCTAGTTGCGGCGAGCGGGGTCTACTCTTCGTTGAGGTGTCCGGGCTTCTCACTGCAGTGGCTTCTCTTGCTGTGGAGCATGGGCTCTAGGGCACGTGGGCTTCAGTAGTTGTGGCGCACGGGCTTTGTTGCTCCGTGGAATGTGGGATCTTCCTGGACCAGGGCTCGAACCTGTGTTCGCTGCATTGGCAGGTGGATTCTTAACCACTGTGCCACCAGGGAAGTCCTGATTGTTTTATTAAGTTAAAGCTATTTGCTAGTATAATAAAACTCCAAAATTTGTAATGGCTCAAATGCAGTCAAAGTTTATTTCTACTCATTTAGTAGTCCAAGGCAGGTTCCTGATTGAGGGAAAGCTCTCCTCCATGGGTTCACTCAGGGACTCAAGCTGATGGGATCGCTTCCATCTTCAACCCATGCCCTTCAAAGTCACTGCAGTCAGCTCCACCCTAGTCAGCCAGAAGGGGGAATAAAGTGTGGAGGGGGATAAACCAACTTCCTACAAGCCTTGGTCAGGAAATGTGGTTGAAATATAGTCACAAGGCCATTCCTACTGAAAGGAAGGCAGGAAAGCCCAGGCTGGCTCTGTGTCCACCAAGAGGAAGTGGGTTTTTTGGTGAACTTCCGTTCAACATAAGACACTATCCACAAAGATGGGAAGGTCAGCCACAGACTGGGGAATGATATTCTCGGTGTATATAATACAGGATTCATATCATAAAGGCACCTCCGAATCAGTAACAAACGGACAACCCAATCAAACAATTGACAAAGGATAGGAACAGACCAAATTCACAGAAAAATCTATAAAAAAATCTACAAAAATATGAAAAAACACTCCACGCTGCTAGCAATCGAGGAAATGCCAAGAAAATAAAGGATACCATTTTTTGACCAAATTTGCCAAACACTAGAATGATTGGTAACAAATAATCCAGTGTCGGCTAGGCTCCAGGAAGAGGGCCCTCTTGCACCCTGTGATGGAACTGTGAATTGGTGCCATCTTTTTAAGGACAATTTGGCAGTATCCATCAAAATTTAAAATAAGAATTCCCTTTTGCCCAGCAGTTCCACCTTTAGCAATTTATCCCATAGGCATAAGCATTCATTTCCACAAAGGATATGTACAAGAATTGCCGATACAACTTTTTTCTTGAGTAATAGTAAAAAGTAAAAATCACTAAGTGACAAATGGCTAAACAAATTATGGCAATCCATTATGGAATCCATATGGAATACCATACAATGCAGTAAAAAAAAAAATATTGAGGTAAGTCTCAAGTATTGTCATGGGAAAAGTTCCAAAACATTAAATTGAAATGAAAAGAGTAAGTCTCAGAACAATAGAGATAGTACGATTCCATATATTTAAAAATCCTTAAATCTATGTGTGCATGTATGTGTGCACATGTGTGCACATGTGTATACATATGTATATTAATGCATAAAACCAAAGTTCTGAAAAGATACATGCCACGCAGTTTTAGTGGTTTATATTGTGTTTTGGGCAATTAATACGTATTATCTGTGTAGTTAAATAAGAGAATGTCTCAATCAGGCCAACATAGAAAAAAAGAATCAGATTTTGCTTTTATTTGGCCTTCTACTCAATAAGGAAATAGCCTTGCTAAAGAACAGAGACATTTCCTCAGATTGCCACATGGCCTGATGAAAGACCCTTAAACATTACCCATCGCCTTTTGTCCTAGTTTAATATTCTGCAAACAACCCTCTGATCATTCGGGTTTCCAGGAAGCTTGAAAGTCAGAATGCTGGGATTCCCCTCGGGACACAGTCCACTCCCCAGGAACCGCCCTTGGCGAGGATGTGGCTGCCTGGTCCAAAGTGATGGCCCCTCCCTGGGGGGCAGAGGGTGTCCTCATCCCTGTCTGGTCCCCTCACCTGGGCCAGGTGGGACCTCTCTGCACTGCCCCTGAGTGTGCCGCTCAGACCTCCCTTCAAGAGAACCTGCCATGAGGAGGGGGTCTGACAGCTTCCAAAGCTTTGGGATCTTCTGCAGTATACACACCAAGGCCATGCCCTCCCAGGGGGCTCCCAGACGATCACTAAGCACACTGTGGGGGGCAGGCAGGGGGTGAACAAGAGCTGGGCCACTGGGGCGCCCATGCAGGACTCCTCCAATGTGCGGTCTTTGCTCTGGGGCTCCCCACCAGCCCCTGGGAGCCTTTCTGGGAGCCCGCAGCAGACTGAAGGGCTTGCAACCTTCCCTTCCTTCCCTGCCTCTTTCCACAGGTGTCAGGCCAGAAGCTTCTGGTCCACGCTTTTCCCTCTCCCCTTTATCCTTCACAGACATTTCTCCGTAAACACGCCTCCCATTTCGTCTTGGCCTCTGCTTGCCAGAGGCCCTGAACTGACACCCTCCTAGCTTCAGAGTTCCCCGTGGGCCAGCAGCTGCTTCACAGCCCCACTCTCCCCATGAAGTCTTGCTTTCCGCTCCCCTTACGTAGTTCCCAAGAGCACCCCAGTGGGTTCCCTGCATGTATTTAAAACTCCATCCCAGAGTATGTACCTGGGGGAACTCATCCTGCGACAGGAGGCTGACGTTATGACCCTTGCAAAAGAATATCCTCTATTTGAAATAACAAATTAACATTTTGAAGCAGAATCTTTTCAGAGTCAAAAGAAGATGAAAGACTCATATGGCTGAAATATATTTCCACTCTTCTGCTTACGCCAGTGGAGACATGGAGGGTCTCCATGCGGATGATTTCCATACAGACAGGAAGATCTCTGTGACGCAGACACAGAGTCATGTTCCCAACGACATGTTCATACCTGAAGCACGTGAAGCTCCAATCAGCCTTGCTCGAATCAGTCCCTCTCTCTTTTTGTTTCTTATTAATTTAATCTTGCCCCGAAAAATTTCCAGGTGATAGTCTAGTTTCTCTTTCAGATCATCTGGAAAAAAAGTCAACACTTGACAATTGTAAACTATAAGTACAGAAATTAAACCAATTTCTCACAATTTTGATTGATTCCTAAAAACTACGCTATTCCACGGACGTTCTAACCTTAAAAGAAAATTTTATCAGACGAACGTGCATAAAATGTGAACAAAACGTGAACAAAAAGAGATTCAGCATTGAAATCAACTGCAAACATCCTTCTGTGTTTCTAGTGAAATACCTCTACTTTAATAAATCACTATTAAAATTTTAGTAGAAAAAGCATGAGTTATGACTCTTTGGGGCAATTTGACTTTATTATTAACAATCGTGCTCTTAACTCTGTAATAATTCCCAGGCAGGTTATCACACCACTCGAGTCTCAGTTTCCTCATCTGTGAGAAGGCAGACGTACCATATTCCTTGCAGGTCTGCAGTGAGAGGAAGAAATCCATCACCGAGCACAGAGCCTGGTACCTAACAGTCACTCGATACTTGGAGGTTAATATAAAGTCGTCTCTGGTGAGATGGATACAGATGCCTCAGAGGTTTAAACTCCTAAGTCCTAGGAATCTGGATCAAGAGGCTGGGGAAAAACAGAAGCAAGTTCATTGTAGCCTCGTCAGAAGGAGGGATCTCTTTCCTTGTCTTCAAAAAGAGCGCCAGGGCCCTGCCCAGAGGCAGACTGCAGGCCGCGCAGCTTTGCTTGTAGGGCAGGCGCAGCATCTCAGCTCAGATGTCTGCAAACCCCTCCCCACATCCGGGACCCAGAGGAACTCTGTGTGGCAGACCTAGAAGTAAATAAGGCCGTTCTGGCAGCGGTCATCGCTGACATGAAGTGGAGGGTTTGGGTCCTTCAGAAGATGGTCGTGTCGTTGGCTTGTAGTCGAGCTGGACCAGGACGCTGAGAAAGGTGGACAGGAGCAGGTCAGCTCTGGACATGCCTCTCGTGTAACTCAGTGGGGGCAGCTGTCTGGGCCCCTGACCCCTGCTGTCCCAAGCTGAGGGACTCCATCAGCAGTACCAGCTGCTATGAGCTAGAAAAGACTAGCTACAGTTGAAGAAAGTTCTCCTAGAGCCCGCATGAAATCACTGTGGATTTAAAGCAGGGGTACATCAATCCTGAGCTTCATCAGGACACAGAACACCCCATTTCCTGTTTGAGGTTCTGTGTGGGTCCAAGACTAATAAGCTCCTTGGTGGGGTGGGTGAAATGACCACCGACCAGGTGACCGTGGATCCAGGAGGAGAAGCAGTGTCCGGTCCAGCAGTCCAGCCATCCCTCAGCCATCAGCAGTGAGTCTTCTGATGCCTAAAGAACATGTGAGGAAGTCACCAGGTATGTCTCTGAGCTCTTGGCATAGTTCTGAAAGGCTGTGGGAGGTTCCCCGGTCATCCTGGAATTGCATCTCCACGGCAAGATCCTTGTCCTTCTGGGTGAGAAGTTAGAACTCCACAGTCCAGCAAAGACCCCACCCTGCTGCCTGCTCATGGCTTTACTGGGGCCTTCTTGCCCCACACGTGGCCAGATGTGTTGCTCAGGGTACTGGTCAGATAAGGAACCTGGCCATCCCTCCACATCCCCTCCTAGGCACAAGACCAGAAATAAACAGTACTGGACCCCTCTGATTTGCGTGGCTCTCACACAAATAATGTCATACGTGATAGTGCCTGGCCAATGAGTGGAATTCCTAAATGTAGCTGACATTAGCTTGAGTTCCCTTTCACTTTTGAATTGATGCATCTACAGTTATTTCTCCGAGGTGAACCTCCCGGGACATCTTCTTTCCTTCCTCTGCCTGTTCTTCTTCCTCCTGTTTCTCCTCCTCTTTTTCTGTCCCAGCCCATAGTGGGTCAGATTCACGGTGGATTAGGTAAACTGTTAGGTAGAAAACTTATCCAATACAGATACATTGCTTCCATGAGAAATGCACCTCACAGGGAACCTGCAGACTTCAAAGAGCTTATCCTTAATCTGGGCCCTCTTGGCTTGCCTGAGGTTTGTAATTAAGCTGTAAAATAGACAGCTAATCTCAAATGCTAAATGGAGTTAATCAGATTTTGTTCTAGTATCATAGTTCTTTAAAACCAGTGAACATGGAGGAATAAGCCATTAAGTGTAGTTGGCGTGATTAGAATTCTTTCATGTAAAGTACCTGGATTGTGTCATTCCCCTGCATTAAGCCTTGGAATCGTTCCCCATTTTCTCCAAATAAAATTCAAACAATGCCTTCATGAGGGGCTGCCCTTTTACGTTTCTGGTTTCAGGCCTGCCCCCTCTCTCCTAACACTATACTCATACATAATCTACATAAAATACAGAATTATTCCAAACTCACCATGTTTTCTCTTGCCTCTGGGTCTTTATAATGCCATTTCCTCTGCCTAAAATACTTTTTCCTTCCTCTCCATCGATATAAGCCCAACTCAGCCTTCAGACCTCAGTTCAGATAGCACTTTTTAAAAAAATTTACTTTACTGAAGTATAGTTGATTTACAATGTTGTGTTAATTTCTACTGTACAGCAAAGTGATTCAGTTATACATACACATATTCTTTTCCATGATGATTTATCACAGGATATTGAACATAGTTTTCTGTGCTATACAGTAGGACCTTGTTGTTTATCCATCCTATATGTAATAGTTTGCTAGATATCACTTCTTGAACGTCATGCATGACCTCTAAAGACCAGCTTGCCCCTACATTTGTCTCATGGAAGCACTAACCGTCCCATTAGCCCAACACCATAAGGACAGACACCAGCTCTCACATCGCCACGAGTGCACCAAAGTGCCTGCCTCAAAACCCACCGAGAAATGTTCTTTGTATAAAATAACTCAAGTGCCACAGAGATAGCGCTGCCTTCAAAGTAGATTAGATAGGTGATTAGCGTCTTATCTTACCAAATTCACTCATGTCATCTACCAAAATAATTTCTTCAAGGATACGCTGTGGAGTGAGAGTCATGACACCGGACACCGTCCGAAACAAGGCATTAAATTCTTCATTGTGGAAACAAATGACAATGCTGGCAGTGGGCAGGTTGGACGGGTACTGTTTTTTATGACACCTGCAGGCGTAAGCAAGAGGAAGAAAATGATTCATCGAAAAGCCTTAGATGTTTTGAGGACTCATTCAAACACCTTTCTTTATTCACATTTTTTCTCTTTATTCCTTTAATCAATGATTATGATAATAAGGCGACAGTACATTTAAAATACAAAAATTAAGATACAAAAATTTCTTTAATTTTTAATTTCTTTTAAATTTTTAATATTTCTTTTCTTATGTTGTTCTAATGTTTTCTAAATCATTCCTCCCTTCTTAATGCCAGTAATAATTGCTTTTTCCTGAGACTGCTTTGATAATGTTAGTTCTGTTTTGAACATAGTCTAAACACAAATTATACCTATATTTTTGGTTTCTATCATAAAAACGAATTAATAAGCTTATATGCACTGAAAGGTTCAAATTAACTTTACTGTTCTATCTTCAAAGAAAATCCACGTGTTGTTCTTACATTTGTGTAGTCTATTGCAACAAAGAAATGTAATGGATATGGTGTAATTAGATTTCTTCCAAGGCTTTGACAAAAAATGTTTTACTATTTTTTTGTGCACTTGAGAGAAGAACAGACCCTGAATTCTAGTAATACTAGTTTTCACCTGTTAAGTATTGTTTGGATTGCTATATTATTTGGTTGTATTTTGAAATATTTTGGTTGTAAATGACAAACCCACTGGAACTAGCTTAAGCATAAGAAAGAGGTTCACTGTAAAAGGACCCAAATGTCCCACAGGACCTAGCAACAGGCAGGAACCTGGAGCCTCCAAGAGCAATTCTTTTTTTTTTTTTTTAAAAACTTGTATAACTGTGCCTTGATTTCTTTTTCTTTTTAAATTTATTTATTTACTTATTTATTTATGGCTGTGTTGGGTCTTCGTTTCTGTGCGAGGGCTTTCTCTAGTTGTGGCAAGCGGGGGCCACTCTTCTTCGCGGTGCGCGGACCTCTCACTATCGCGGCCTCTCTTGTTGCGGAGCACAGGCTCCAGACGCACAGGCTCAGTAATTGTGGCTCACGGGCCCAGTTGCTCCGCGGCATGTGGGATCTTCCCAGACCAGGGCTCAAACCCGTGTCGCCTGCATTGGCAGGCAGATTCTCAACCACTGCGCCACCAGGGAAGCCCTCCAAGAGCAATTCTAACCAGAGGCTTGAGAGCCACCTGGACATGCTCGATTTCTGCTCTTGTCTTTACATCTGGGAATAATTATAATGATAACAATAACTACATCTACCTACCTCATAGGTTGTGAAGTTTCAATGAATTAAAATATGTAAAATGCTCAGGTCAGTGCCTTGCAGTCAGTATTCTACAAGGCTCCTTACATGGCTCTTGTTCTCTCTCTGCAACCTGGCTTGTTTTCCCTCCTTTACCCCACAGAGCGGGAAATGCGGCTGACGTCAGCATGTCCTACAGTCCAGCATCCAAGGAGAAACTGGTAACACTTCCCCCTTCCCCAAAATTCACAGGACAGGATTCACTGGCTCAGTCTGGCTTAGGTGCCCATCATGGCCAGATAGTGGGGTCAAAATAGAAAGTCACTCTACGCACTGCCACCGTGTGAAAAGGGAGTAATGGGTAGGAAACCCCAGGGAAGGATGTGCTGGGCAGGCAGCCCCGCAGGGATCCTGGACAGATTTTCAGGATATTTATGGATTGATGTCACTATGGAAGAAGAAGACCTTGTGCTGGTCAACATTTTTATCCAAGAGTAGATGAAGATATAGAAGGCATGCTTACCGGGTGGAAACGGACTCGTGCTTCAAGGAATGAGAATATGAGATGAGAGAACCAAGAAAAGACCTGAGAGGATGGGAAAAGGGGGCGAGTGCTGTGGGCTGCACGTGGCCTAAAACGTCAGGTGGGAAAATATGGCCTCACAGAAACAGATAGGATTAAAAGGCTTGCATTCCAGTAGGATCACTGTATGACCAAAGAGCAAGTAGATGAGACACAGAGAGAGAGAGGATGCCCCCAAATAGAGAGAGACGGTGGTCCAGGGCGAACTCAGGCTACTCAGACCAATCTCTAGGATTACATTTAGTCCTGGGTATGTCATTTTCAGAAAACTGTAAACTGAGTCCCTTCGGAGGAACGGGACAATGATATTGAAGGAGGCTGAAACCACGTCACACATGGTTACACCCCTAAGAGATGCCTAATGTGTATGGGTTTCTCTAAAATTAATTGATAGGGGCTTCCCTGGTGGCGCAGTGGTTGAGAATCCGCCTGCTAATGCAGGGGACATGGGTTCGAGCCCTGGTCCGGGAAGATCCCACATGCCGCGGAGCAACTAAGCCCGCACGCCACAACTACTGAGCCTGTGCTCTAGAGCCCATGAGCCACAACTACTGAGCCCGCGGGCCACAACTACTGAAGCCCACGCACCTAGAGCCCGTGCTCCACAACAAAAGCCACAGCAATGAGAAGCCTGCGCACCGCAACGAAGAGTAGCCCCTGCTCACTGCAACTAGAGAGAGCCCGCATGCAGCAATGAAGACCCAATGAAGCCAAAAATAAAAAAAATTTAAAAAAATCAAATCCTAAAAGAATAATCCACAATTCATTCTACAAGGCCAACATTACTCTGATAACAAAACCAGTCAGGACAAATACAAATTGATAGCCCTCACGAACACTGATATAAAATTCCAAACAAAATTTCAGCAAATCAAATTCAATAATATATAAAAAGGATAATGCATCATGACCAAGTGGGGGATAGCCCATAAATATAACCTCTGTTTAACATTAGAAAATCAACATAATTTACCATCTTCACAAACTAAAGATACACACATCTCAATACACAGAAAAGGTTGTGACAAAATTCAACAGCCGACTGGCGAAAAATTCTCAGCAAACTAGGAATAGAAGGGAACTTCCTAAACCTGAAAAAGAACATCTATGAAAAACCTAAAGATAACATCATACTCACTGATGAAAAGCTGAGTGTTATGAGCAAGAACACAGCGAGGCTGCCCAATTTCACCTCTTCTATTCAACAATGTATTAGAGGTTTTAGCCAGTGCAGTAAGAAAAAGAAAAGCATGCAGACTAGAAAGGAAGAAGTAAAAGTGCATAGGTCATGCCCAGCTACATAGAAAATCCAATAGAGAAATCTTTGTGATCTTGGGCTAGGCAAAAGCAAATTAAAAAATGAATAAAATTAAACAACTGGACTCCATCAAAATTAAAAACTTCTGCTTTTCAAAAGGCACTGTTAAGAGAATGAAAAAACAAGCCATAGACTAGGAAAAAATACATGTAATCATCAGTATGGTAAAGATCTTATACCAAAATATACTAAAAAATTCTCAAAACTCAATAATAAGAAAACAATCCAATTTTAAAATGGGCAAAATTTAACTTCAATAAAGTAGATACACAAATAGCAAATAAATACATAAATAGATCGCAACATCATTAGACATCAGGAAAATGCCAATTAAACCACAATGAGATCCGACTACACACCTATTAGAATGGCTAAAATTCAAAATACTGGCCATACCAAGTGTTGGCAAAGATGTGGAGGAATTGGAAATCTCATTCATTGCTGATGGGAATGTAAGATAGTACAACTATTTTAGGAAAACGGCAGTTTCTTAAAAAATTAAACATACACCCTAAGATCTAGCCATTCCACTTGTAAAATATTTACATAAGAGAAAAAAGAACATCTGTTATGCAAAACTTGTCTTAAGAATATTCATACCAACTTTATTTGTAATAGACAAAAACCGGAAACAATCTGTCCTATCAACAGATGAAAGGATAAACAAATTGTAGTACATCCGTACAGTAGAGCACTACTCAGCAATAAAAAGGAACTCCTTGCGACAACATGGCTAAATTTCAAAATAATTATGCTGCGTAAATTTTATTTATATAAAATTCTAGAGAAGAAAAATGAGCCTATGGCTGAGCAATCTCATTCCAGAAATCTTTACTCCATATATACTAACATGAGGGCATTAAAAATATGTGTACAAGGGGCTTCCCTGGTGGCGCAGTGGTTGAGAATCTGCCTGCCAATGCAGGGGACACGGGTTTGAGCCTTGGTCTGGGAAGATCCCACATGCCGCGGAGCAGCTGGGCCCGTGAGCCACAATTACTGAGCCTGCGCGTCTGGAGCCTGTGCTCCGCAACAAGAGAGGCCGCGATAGTGAGAGGTCCGCGCGCCACGATGAAGAGTGGCCCCCACTTGCCGCAACTAGAGAAAGCCCTCGCACAGAAATGAAGACCCAACATAGCCATAAACACACACACACACAAAAAAGGAATTCAGGAAAAAAAAAATATATATGTATACAAGAGTGTTTATTACATCATTTTTGGAAAGTTGAAAAATTAAAAACAACCAGGATTTCTCTTAATGGGGAAACTGTATATTTATACAATGGATAACTGCTCTCAACTGTTAAAATGAATGAGGCAAATTTTATGTGTAATGCTTTGAAAAAGTTCTCCACGATATGTTAAGTTAAAAAAAACACATTATAGAATATAAAAAGTAGAGCCCATTTTCATAAAAACGATATGATTACATTGTATGCTTACCGTCTACTTATAAATACGTTTATGTGTCTATACATTTTGGAAGGATATACACTAACATCCTGATAGCGATGATCTCTCTGTGTCAAGTGGGGGGAAAATAGTTAGGTGACACCTTATGCATTAAGACAGAAGAAAAATCCCTAGGATCATGTGTGTTTTTACTTTCCCTTTTTATGCTTTTTTATATTTTCCAGGTTTTTCACAATTAACATTTCAAAGAAATCTGCACCTTTATTAATTACAAGAGGATAAATGGTAATTTTACTGTGCAGAAAATCTGAGAGTCGTTTTAATCAAGTGATCAAATTAACTTCACCACAAGTCACTTCACCAGTAATGGGACAAAGAGACATCGTGTGCCTTTTAATACAATGTGCTGAGAAGGATATGACATTCCTTCCATGGTATTCCTGTCAAAAATGCATGACCCGGATTTGATCACAAGGAAACATCAAACTCAAATTGAGGAGCATTCTACAAAATAACTGGTTAGATCTCTACAACTGTCACAGTCGTGGAAGATAAAGACTTAGGAACAGTTTCAGGTGAAAGGAAACTCAGGGAACAGGAACCCTGCACACAGTCTGTAGTCCTGGGTTAGATCCTTCCAGAAAGAGGACACTAGTGGGTTAAGTGTAAAAACTTGAATACTGTCTGTACATTCGCTAATGGTATTGTATTGTTAACTTGCTGGTTTTGTTTATTGTTCTGGTTCTGAGGGGATGGACGATGTTAACATTTGGGGAATCTAAGAAAATGCTAGGCAGGAATTCTATGAAATTTTTTTGCAACAATTTTGTAAGTCTGAAATTATTTCAAAATTTAAAAGTTGAGAAATAAATGTAATTGGAAAACCAATCAACAAAAAATCTATTCTTCTAAGATTTGTATCAAGTATTTCTCTAGTTCAGTGAAAATAATAATATGAATTTTAAAGAAAGGCAAAGCTGAAATGGAAATTCCATTTAATGGAATGATGTAATTACTATAATAATGGCTGAAAATCTGCTGGATTCTAGATATTAGTAGTTACTCCTAATAGTTAACATATATTTTAAACACAGAAGTGTATTTCGTACAGAATTGAATTTCCTATTAACAAAGTTAATATTTTGAATACTAAAACTGCCAAGTTTGCTTCTTTCTTCGGACAATCTCTTTCTAAACTTCCTGTTTTTCTAACAAATAATCATATGATGAGGGAATGGAAGCAAAGGTGGTTACACTATTTTAGAAAATGAGGTTTAAGAGGAAGAAATGATGGCCTGGCTGGAGAGAAATTCATAACTTGTAAGCATGCAAAAATATTGACCTCCCTTTGCAGTAGTTCAATATTCAATTGAGAAAAAAAAGTTGTCCTCTAAATTAAATGTCTACCATGTTCTATGGTTTGAATAAATTTAAATTCTTTTTCTTTCATTATGAGCCAGATAGATTGTGTCATCATGTGCAAACATTATATCTCTTTTTTTCTTCAGTGAAAAATAGTTATTCTTTTTTTTAAATTGAAGTATAGTTGGTTTACAATGTTGAAGCACTACATCTCTTGAATGTGCCATATCATAAGTGATATTTAGCTACCTAGAAACTTTGTTGATTCTTATGTTTGTGGCTTCAAATGTTTGTCTTGTACATAAGTTGCAACAAGACAAAGTGGGTCCCACTTTGCCCTGTTTTTTGGAACATGGCTTTTGTCTCCGTATTACTGGAAGAGGCTTATATTCCTTAAGTACTTCTTATTTAGTAAAGAGAGACTATCAGCCCTCTTTGGCTAGAAACCATCAGAACCTAAAATATATTAAAAAGATATTAACACACAATTGCTACAACATGAATGAAACTTGAGGACATTATGCTAAGTGAAATAAGCCAGACACAAAAGGCAAATATTGTATGATTCTGCTTTTATGAAGTACCTAGAGTAGATAAAATTCATAGTGACAGAATGTAGAGTGGTGGTTGCCAGGGGATTGGATGGAGGGAAGAATGGGGAGTAAATGTTTAATGAAGACAGAGTCTCAGTTTGGGATGATGAAAAGTTCTGCAGATGGATAATGGCGATGGCTGTATAACAATGTTAATATACTTAATGCCACCAACTTGTACAGTTAAAAAGAGTTAAAATGGTAAATTTTATGTTATATACAGTTTACCAAAAGTTTTTTAAAAAGGCACTTACACAAACGATTGAAGGAACAATTTTTTAAAAAAAGCAGACTTTGAAGAAAAAAATAGGTAGCTGTCTGAAGCGTTTTGTATTAGGAATAAATCTCGCTTTGACCAAAAGTCTTCATTGGTGATTTAATAAAAAGAACTTGTGGGTGATGGAATTCTTGGAAACCTCTAGAACACACTCTGAGCCAAGGAGAAGATATTCTCTACACTATAAGCTCTAGAATTTTGAAGTAGGCTCTTGACATTATCTGACTTCAAGTTCTAAAAACAGGAAACTATATTACAAGACCTCTAATATGCCAAAATTAAAATCTGGTTAGTAAGTGTTTAAAAGTTAGACCTTATTTGTTTTTAGACCAGTACACTGAAAACTATTAGACATTAACAAAAGAAATTGAAGGAAATGGAAAGATATTCTGTGCTTATGGATTGGAAGAATTAATATTGTTAAAATGTCCATATTTCCTAAAGCAATCTACAGGTTCAATGCAATCCCTATCAAAATTACAATGGCATTTTTCACAGAAATAGAACAAACAATCCTAGAATTTGTGTGGAATTACAAAAGACCCCAAATAGCCAAAGCAATCTTGAGAAAGAAGAACAAAGCTGGAGGACTCACACTCCCTGATTTCAAACTATAGTACAAAGCTATTGTAATAAAAACAGTATGGTACTGGCATAAAAAGACACATAGATCAATGGAGCAGAGTAGAAAGCCCAGAAATAAACCCACACATACATGGTCAATTAATTTACGATGAAGCCAAGAATATACGATGGGGAAAGAACAGTCTCTTCAATAAATGGTGTTGGAAAAACTGAACAGCTACATGCAAAAGAATGAAACTGGACCTCTATCTTACACCATACCCTCAACTTAACTAGAAATGAATTAAATGAATATAAGACCTAAAACCATAAAACTCCTGGAAGAAAAGATAGGCAGTAAGCTCCTTAACATCAGTCTTGATTTATGTGGATCTGACACCAAAAGCAAAGGCAACAAAAGCAAAAATAAATAAGTGGGACTACATCAAACTATAAAGCTTCTGCACAGCAAAGGAAACCTTCAACAAAATGAAAAGGCAACCTACCAAATGGGAGAAAATATTTGCAAATCATATATCTGATAAGGGGTTAATACCTAACATATGTAAAGAACTCATACAACTCAATATTGAAAAAACAAACAAACCAATCTGATTAAAAAATGGGCAGAGGATCTGAATAGACATTTTTTCCAAAGAAGACATACAGATGGGCAACAGGCACATGAAAAGATGCTCAGCATCACTAATCATCAGGGAAATGCAAATCAAAACCACAATAAGATATCACTTCACACCTGTTTGAATGGCTCTTATCAAAAAGACAAGAAGTAACAAGAGTTGGTGAGGATGTGGAGAAAAGGGAACCCTTGTGCGCCTTTGGTAGGAATGTAAATTGGTGCAGCCACTATGGAAAACCAGTATGGAAGTTCCTCCAAAGATTAAAAATAGAACTGCCATATGATCCAGCAATTCCAATTCTGGGTATTTACCTGAAGAAAACAAAAGCACTAACTCAAAAAGATACATGCACCCCCATGTTCATTACAGCATTATTTACAAGCCAAGACATGGGAGCAACCTAAGTGTCCATGGGTGGATGAATAAAGAAAAGGTAATATATATCTATATAGCTATATCTATATGTGATATATCTACATCTATATATATAATTCAGCCATAAAAAAGGAGGAAATCTTGCCATTTGCAATAACATGAATGGATCTTGAGGGCATTATGCTAAGTGAAACAAGTCAGAGAAAGACAAATACCATATGCTCTCACTTACATGTAGAATCTCAAACAAACAAAACACAATCCGTCCCCCCCCCCAAAAAAAACAAGCTCAAGATACAGAGAACAGATTGGTGGTCGCCAGAGGCAGGGGGTGGGTGAAACGGGTGAAGGAGGTGAAAAGGTACAAACTTCCAGTTATAAAATAAATGTCACAGGGATGTAATGTATAGCATGGTGACTGTAGTTAGTAATACTGTATTGCATATTAGAAAGTTACTAAGAATCTTAAAAGTTCTCATCACAAGAAAAAAATCTTTTTTGTATCTATGTATAATGACCGATGTTAACTAGACTTACTGTGATGATCATTTTGCAACATATACAAATATCAAATCATTATGTTGTATATCTGAAACTATGTAATATGTAAAAAAAAATATCAGGAGGAACATACATTTTATTCCTGGTATCTGGCACATCTCTGTGGTTGCCCAAGTTTTTACTGATAATGGAATTAAATCCATATTTTGAATATCCATGAATAAGTTCTGGGTCCGAATAGTTAAAATCCTTACCTGCAAGAAAAGGTATTAGTCACATAAGTATAGGTTTACTACCATCACGTTGATAAAGGACAATAACAACTATATCCTGAATTCACTCCTTTTATAACATGTCAGAGTAGTTTTCCTGGAACCTAAACTACTCCCAGATGACAAGGTTAAAATCAAAGTATTCACACAAGTCAAAGCAGATTCCTTAGCAAAGTATGAACAACAAGCTACCCTAGAGTCATTCAGTTTCTCCAGAGAAGGAAGTGCTCAGCCTCCTTGGTCCCATCATGATTTGCAACTGTTGTGTGAAATTATATTAACTGAGGGATTTAGGGAAGGTGGGAGAATGGGAGCTGAAGCCCCTCTCCCAAAACTCTGTTTGAGAGAATAATACAAGATGACAGAGGACAACCCAAACATATCAGTCATAGCAATAAATGAAGTTGGCATAAATTTCCCATTAAAAGATAAAAACTCTTAGATGGTAATAAAAAACCAAATGTAACCATAAACGATAAATAAGATGAACTAAAATGGTTAAAAGTGAAAGAACGGTCAAAGACTACAGGAGTCAAAATAATTTTTAAAGCATAGAATTCACTGGAAGGACAATCCAGAAGGTCATTTTATACTCACAATAAGTCACAGTAAAGATTTAATAGTAATGAGCTTGTAGACATCAAATAATGCTGCAACAAAATACTTAAAGAAAAATTGTTAGAAATATCAATATATGTTGCCACAAACGAACAGTAATGGAAGTTTTTAAGAACAACTCTGAATCAGACAAAAAGTTAGAAACTTGAATAACGTAATTAGTTAAGTTTCCTTAGTAGATTTTATGTTGTGCTTTGTTTTTGAGAGAATAAACTTTCTTTTCCAATGCCCAAAGAGTGTTTTCCAAAATTGGTATAAATTCTATACCAGATATAAAGAGAATTCCCATCAAAGAGTGACCCCATTTCCCCTCGGTCCTCTTTCTTACACCTAAAAACTCCTTGGCTCTGAAAGGCGAGTGTAAGGAGGCAGGTTGCCTGGGAGCCTCGGGACAGGGGCAAGGACACAGTGGGCTCCTGATTTCTTTCTTGCCTCCCATAAATCCCAGACAGGGGGCTGTCGAAGGCTGCAGGTGGAACCACTAATGGGCACAGACAAAACAAGCGCCAAGATAAGCCTGTTCCATCAGCCACAGGGCCAGGAAAAAGGATAACTAACCACAGAAACCCTCTGGCAGCACCCACTCTAGTCCAATCAAGCACCAACGGGAGAACCACACCGCCCCCTGTTGGCTCCAGTGGGGAGAGCAGGGAGCAGGTCCACCTCTACCCCAAGAGAACAAGGGGCCGTGCTCCTCTCCCCTGAGCATAACCTACCCTTCCATCCCCCTTCCTGGCAGAAGAAGGCAGTGTTCTGATTACCTGTCTGGCTGGTGTGGGTGGGCTGAGCAGGAAGCTGGTCTTCCAGAAGTCTGCTGGGTAGAAGCAGGTGGTGCTCTGATTCTCCCTAAGGTAGTGTCTTGTCAGTGGCGTGCTGAGCCTCCAGCTCCACCTGGCAGCAACAAGTCTTAACGAGGTGGTGCAAGGTGAGGCTACTCACTACGCCATGTACCCACTGCCCCTCATATCCATGGGGGTCCAGGGAGAGCTGAACCTCCACCCTCAATCGCAGCAGGTTGTGCAAAGAGGGATAGTTGATATTCTGCTTACCCCATCTCCTGACCCTGGTGTCAGGGAGGCCCACTGGGGAGCTGAACTCAGAGACAACAATGTCATGCAAGTCAGCACCCCATTTCACCAACGGGGCTGCTGAACGTCCCCTCCACCATCCACAGCGTGGCAGTGCCCATGCTCCACGGTTGCCAGGGTGGAGTCGGCAGGTCCAGCAGGAAGCAAACACACCCACCCACCTGGCCCTTGTGCTGCATCTCAACAGAGGTCGGCCTAACAAAGACGCTTAAACAGGGCCCAGAGTTTCATAATGTCCAAAATGCCCAGGATACAACCAAAAATCTTTTGTCGTACAAAGAACCAGGGAGATCTCAAATTGAATAGGAAAAGACAATCGACAGATGTCAATACCAAGATGAATCAGAGGTCAGAATGATCTCAGATGTTAAAGCAGCCATCATAAAAATGCTCAGAAACACAAAAAGGGGAAATCTCAGCAAAGAAATAGAAGTTATAAAAAAGAACCAAATGGAAATTATAGAACTAAAAATAATCTAATAAAACACTCGCTAGATGGGCTTAATATTAAGTAGAATAGTGATAACAGAATCCACCTACTCTGAGCAACGGAGAAAATAGACTAAAAAAAAGAAAAATGAAGAGAGTCTCAGGGACCCATGAGCTAACAACAAAAGAGCTAATATTCGTATTATTGGAGTCTCAGAAGGATAGGAGAGTGAGGAATGAAAAAGTGCTCTAAAAAATAATAGTAGAAAAGTTCACAAATTTGGTGAAAGATGGACGTCTACAGCTTCAAGAGGCTGAGCAAACTCCCAAGTAGGATACACCAAAGAAATCCATGCCACGTCATAATTAAGCTTCTGAAAACTCCAGACAAAAGAAAACTCTTGAAAGCTGCAGACAGAAAGGAGGCAGTACTCACAGAGGAAAGATCTGAATGACTGTGGATTTCTCGTCTGAATCATGGAGGAGAGAAGGAAGTGGGAAAACATTTTCGAGTGCTGAACAGAAAGAACTATCATCAGCAAAGTCTAGGTCAGCAAAAATATCCTTCAGGAATCATGAGAAAAATAAAGATACGTTCAGATGAAGAAACACTAAGAATTTGTGACTAGCAAACCCACCCTCAAAGAATCGAAAAAGAAAGTTCTGTAAACAAAAAAGGAAAATCATAGCAGATGAAGGGTTGCAACCTCAGAAAAGAAAAAAGAACATCCAAAAGGGTAAAAAATATAATAGCCTGTGCTCATGAGTTTCTTAAGTCTCACTCAGTGATTGGAGCAAACACTACAACACCATCTGATGTGGTGCTCCGTGTACACAGAGGAAATGCTGAAGATAATCGTATTTTAAAATTGAGGATGCTAATGGACTTTGCTTTTTACGCTTTACTGGAAGTGGCAAAACATTGATTCAAGGAGACCTCAGTGAGTTACATATGTATCATGTTAATACCTAGAGCAACCACGAATAGAGCTACACAAAGCAATACATTAAAAGAATACTGGGGTTTCCCTGGTGGCGCAGTGGTTGAGAATCTGCCTGCCAATGCAGGGGACATGGGTTCGAGCCCTGGTCTGGGAAGATCCCACGTGCCGTGGAGCAACTAGGCCCGTGAGCCACAACTACTGAGCCTGCGCGTCTGGAGCCTGTGCTCCGCAACAAGAGAGGCCGCGATAGTGAGAGGCCCGCGCACTGCAATGAAGAGTGGCCCCCGCTTGCCGCAACTAGAGAAAGCCCTCGCACAGAAACGAAGACCCAACACAGCCAAAATTAAATTAATTAATTAATTAATTAAAAAAAAAAGAATACTGGAAGTAAATCAAGATGAGATTCTGAAACATGTTCAGGTAACTCACAATAAGGTAAGAAAAGAGAACAGAAGAATGAGAAATGGAAGAAGCAAACAAAAAAATAATAAAATGGCTGACTTAAACCTTAACATATGAGTAATTATATTAAATGCAAATGATCTAAATATATCAGTTAAAGACATAGATTGTGAGAGTGCATTAAAAAATATGTTCTAACAATATGCTGTCTACAAGAAACTCCCCTCAATGTGATGTAGGTGGATTGAAAGTAAAAGGATAGAAAAAGATATATCTTGCAAATAATTTAAAAAGCAGGACTAACTACATTAATATCAGATAAAATAGACTTTAGAACAAAGAAAATTACTAGAGACAAAGAGAGACAGTATACACTGATAAAAGATCAGTCTATCAGTAATATATGATGATCCTAAATAGAAACATACCAAAAAACAGTCTCAAAATACATGGAACAAAAACGCATAGGGTTGAAAGGAGAAACAGACAAACCCATGATTATAATTGGGCTCTTCAACACCCACTCTTAGCAACTGTCAGAACTACTAGCCAAAAACTCAGCAAGGATACAGAAGAATTGAACAATACAATCAACCAACCGGATCTGACTGAGGTTACATATATATAAAACACTTCACCTAACAATACCGGAATACACATTTTTTTTCAAGTATCCATGGAGCATTCACCAAGATAGGCCATATCCTGGATCATAAAACAAACCTCAAAAAAACCCTAAAAGAATCGAAATCATAGCGTATATTTTGTGACTACAGTGGAATCAAACTAGATGTCAGTTATAGAAAGACAGAAAATTATTCGAAACACTTGGAAATTAAACAATCTATTTCCAAATAATCCAAGAAGAAAGTCTCAAAGGGAATATAAAAATACATAGAACAGAATGAAAATGAAAATTCAACATATTAAAATATGTGGAATGCAGGTAAAGTAATATTATTAAGATATCAATTCTCCCCAGACTGATCTATAGACTCAATGCAATTCCATTCAAAATACCAGCAGGCTTTTTTGTAGAAATTGACAAGCTGTTTCTAAAATATATATGGACAAGCAAAAGACCTAGAGTAACCAAAACAATTTCTAAGAAGAATGAGAATAGAGTTCAGAAACAGATACAACAAAAATGACCAATTGATTTTTAAAAAATAAATTTATTTATTTAATTTATTTTTGGCTGCATTGTGTCTTCGTTGCTGTGCACGGGCTTTCTCTAGTTGGGGCGAGCAGGGGCTACTCTTGGTTGCGGTGCACGGACTTATTGCGGTGGCTTCTCTTTTTGCGGAGCATGGGCTCTAGGCGCACGGGCTTCAGTAGTTGTGGCACGCAGGCGCAGTAGTTGTGGCTCACGGGCTCTAGAGTGCAGGCACAGTAGTTGTGGCGCACGGCTTAGTTGCTCCACAGCATGTGGGATCTTCCTGGACCAGGGTTCGAACGTATGTCCCCTGCATTGGCAGGCAGATTCTTAACCACTGCGCCACCAGGGAAGCCCTGGCCAATTGATTTTTGATAAAGGGACCAAGATGGGAAAATGAAAGTTTTTCAACAAATGGTGTTGGATCCATATGGAAAAATGAACTATGATCCTTACCTCGCAGCATCACAGAAATTAATTCAAAACGGAGTTAATGTAAAACCTAAAACTTTAAAATTTCTAAAAAAAAAACGATAGAAGGAAATATTTGTGAACTTGAGGTAGGCAAAGATTTCTTAGATAAAACATAAAAAACATAAACCACACAAGAAAATGTGATAAATTGACCATCGAAATTTAAAATCTTGCTTCTCGAATGAAACCACTCAGAGGAGAATGAAGATGCCCAGCATGGTGACTCTAGTCAGCACACTGTATTATATACTTGCAAGTTGCTAAGACAGTATACCTTAAGTTATCTCCTGAAGTACTGAGATAACTTTTATCCTTTCCAAAGAAAATGCAATGAATAATAATGGTGAATTACGTGATTATAAATAATCTTGTTTTCAACTGTAGAAATTAGAAAACATTCTCCTTTTGGAATATAAGAATAAATTGTATATTAACAGTAAAAAAATTTAAAAAATTAAAAAGTTATCATCACAAGAAAAAAATGGTAACTATGTGTGATGATGGATGTTAATTAAATTTATTGTGGTAACCATTTTGCAATATATACATATATAAAAATCATTGTGTTGTACACCTAAAACGAATACAATGATATATATCAATTATATCTCAATTAAAAAAAACAGAGAATGAAAAGACAAGGCACAGACTTGTGCAAAATATTTGCAACTCACAAAGGATTTGATACCAGAATATATTTTAAAAGCCTTAGAAATCAGAAGACAAACATCCCAATTTAAAAATGGACAGAAGACTTGCAGAGACACTTTACAAAAGGAGATGTATGTGTGGCCACTAAGCACATGAAAAGGTGTTCAAAATCCTTAGTTGTAGGGAAATGCAAATTAAGGCCACTATGATACCATTACTCACGCATTAGAATGGTTAAAATCTAAAAATCTGACCATGTCAAGTGTTGGCCAAATCTGGAGAGAATGGAATTCTCATCCACTGTTGAAGGAAATATAAAATGGCACCCTTCCTTTGGAAACCGGTTTGTCATTTTCTTTAAAGTTAAGCATACAGCTACCATATGACCCATCCATCCCATACCTAGGTATTTACCTGAGAGAAACAAAATATGCTTATACAAAGACTTACATGTTAATATCCATAGTGGCATTGCAATTTATTCCAGAATAGCTACAAATATTACGCAGCCTAAACAAATAAATTTATTTTTAAAAATACATACTGTATTTTTCTTAAAGAAAATACATAAAAGAAATGAGGAAGTTATCTAGGGAGGAGGAAGAATTGGGGTGAAGTTTTTACTGTACCTATTAAAATTTATTTCTTCAAAACACAGAAAGCTATCTGAAACAAATATAGCAAACTACATAAAAATTGTTAAATTTAGGTGGTAAATACATACAAGCCTGTTTTATTATTTTCTCTGTGTGTGTGTGTGTGTGTGTGTGTGTGTGTGTGTGTGTGTATGGATATATATGAATATATATGAGAAATATTTCATAATTTAAAATTGAATTGCTCTAAAAAAGGACATTCTCTCTTCCCAATTATTAAATTTATGGTATATTTTCCCCTTAAAATGGCTAACAGAGGAAATCAAAGTACTTACTTAATTTTAAAAATGACTTCTGTTCTGTAGTTTCATCTTCATTAGGCCTTTTGACTCTTACATAAGGTCTTGGTATTTGCACTGAGCCATGTGTAGTTTGCAATTTCTTCCCAAGGGACCAAATTAATGGATTTCCTTTCTCCTGGATCTTCTTCTCCTGGTTCTTCACATGATTACGGTGAAAATAAATAAAGATGGTTGTCCAGATCCCAAGTGTCAAGGATCCATAGAGTAAACATTGAATTATAACATTTCTCATTGTAAACCTAGCATTTTTGAAGGTCCACTTTAACATTTCCTAAACCAGAAGGATTTAAGAGAAGCTGTATTAGCTATTGTGATGGTTTAGAGATCATCGACTTGGCTTAAATTCAATATACAGTGTTTTAAAAACAGGATTATTTTGATATCAGCGCTTATCATATACTTTGATACGAGAAAGTGTATCCTTTAAAAAACTCTTAAAACTGATATTCATCAGATTTCTTAACGTGAAAATGTATAACGTGCTTATAAAACATACACTATCATTTAAAGTCATTGACCCAGACTCCTGAGATAAAACTAAAGCAAACAATGTAAAGAAAGGTTTCTCATCCCTTCCACCTTCTCGACGCATCTAGGAGTGATGGCATAGGTCTCTGTTTTAAAAAGCTGATTTGACACTAATCAGACTGTTAGAAATGTAAAAACATGCACTATCCCATGGTGGAAAGAAAGTGGGCAGTGAGAAGCGCGGACCCCCCTGATGGGACTGTGAAATGGTACAGCCACTTTGCAATCTCTATGCAGGTTGAGTCTATACATAGGGAACGTGGAAGTAGTTCCATCCCTAGAAATATACCCCAAAGAGACTCTCACCAGGAGACATGTACAAGGAAGTTTACTGGAGTCATGTTTGTGGTAGAAATCAGACACAACTCTAGTTTCCCTCAACAGGAGAACTGATAAACTGAGGCTATTCATTCAGTGTTGGAAATGAACCTACTGAAGCGACATGGATTAATATCGTAAAATCTAAAAAACATAATGTTGCACAATAAACAAGTAGGGTATGATGTTACCTATATAAATCTGGAAAACACGAAAAGCAGTGCAATTGTTTATGCGTAGGCTTGAGGGTAGCAAATGTTAGGGGAAAATACCATGCATGTGCACGGTCTACACAAATATAGGAAAAATACAGGATAGTGATCACCTCTGTGTGGGAGGCGGATAAAGAGCTCAGGCTGTGTCCTTAATGCTTTTTTTTCTTGGTCGTGGGTTGTGGGATCTTAGTTCCCTAACCAGGGATTGAACCTGGGCCCTTGGCAGTGGAAGTGAGGAGTAGTAACCACTGGACCACCAGGGAATTCCCCTTAATGCTTACTTTTTAAAAGTTCTGAAGCAAATATGGCAAATGAGGAGGTCTGATAAAGCTTGATGATGTGCACACAGAGCGCTCCTGATATTTTTCTCTGTATTTCTCCTACGTTTGAAATATTTCATAATTTATCAAACAAGAAAGTCTTGAGAGGCTTCCTTTAAAGTTGATAGATTGAAAGTGTGTGTCTTGTGTCCTCTCCCTCCTGACTCAACTGTGAACAAAAATAAAGCTGAAAACTCTCCTGGGAAAAGAGTGGTAGAGAGAAAAATGCATGGCGATTTCAGTACAGGTTTGGAAGACACACTATTGGCCGTGTGACCATGACTTGGAAGGACAGAGGGAGTCACAACTCCAGGTGGGCGGAGGGGGGACTCTGAGACAGATATGCGTCTAGCAGACCCCAGGGCAGCTCAGGGTTTGGAGGCCCAGGCTTGTCAGGGGCCACGAGGGGAGGCTTTGGAAAAGGCCACATGCTTCCATGCAGAACAGTCGGCTCTGGACACCCCTCCCTGCACAGAAAAGTCAGACAAGAGCCTGGCAATTTCTTCTCTGGAGAAATGGGATTGTAGAGGCTCGGCCTCCGCAGAAGGAAGCTTGAGGCTGAGGTCAGGGGAGTCACCTGGCTCTCTTTCCCGCCTCACGCACAGGATCCCAGAAGCCAGGCTGCTCAATCTGAGGTAGGAGAGGGGAGAATTATTCTGTGATGAGAAGACAGGCCCCAGACAAA
The DNA here is from genome assembly GCF_965194825.1 of Balaenoptera physalus. Taxonomy (NCBI): domain Eukaryota; kingdom Metazoa; phylum Chordata; class Mammalia; order Artiodactyla; family Balaenopteridae; genus Balaenoptera; species Balaenoptera physalus. Next base: position 119,364,408 of record NC_138887.1, on the reverse strand, counting down.
AGCCCCCCACACAGTGAAGCGTATGGGGTGCCCAACAAAGCAGCCGACTCCCCACGTGTCACCGTGAAGACAGGACACCTGTGGGAGGGGGGTGAGCCCAACACCCAGAGGTTCCTGGCAGCGTGTTAGAGTCTCACTTTTCAGTTGGAATGGAATGCTGTTATGGACTGAATTGTGTCCCCCTAAACTCATATGTTGAAGTCCTAACTCCCAACATGATGGTATTTGGAGATGGGGTCTTTAGTAATGAAGTTTAAATGAGCCCATTAAGGTGGGCCCTGATCCAATAGGACTGGTGTCCTTATAAGAAGAGAAAGAAACACCAAGGATGCAGGCACAGAGGAAAGGCCATTTGAGGACACAGTGAGAAGGTGGCCGTCTGCAAGCCAAGGAGAGAGGCTTCAAAAGACACCAACCCTGCTGACACCTTGACCTCGTACTTCCGGGTTCCAGAATTGTGAGAAAATAAACGTCTATCGTTCAAGCCTAAGGGACTTTGTTGTGGTTGCCCTAGTAAACTAGTACAGACACCAAGGATTGGCTGAGGTGCTTGAGGGAAGCCTTCAGAAAGAAAGAAAATACAAATTGAATCAGAAAAGGGGAACAGTAAATGAGAACCTTCGAAACATCAAAACACTGATTTTGATTGTTCAGAGAGAGCTAAGAAAACATTACATTTATGAAACCAGAGAAGCAGGCTTGAAAAAGGAACACTTAGAGAACAAAAAGAGGCTGCTGAAACTTAAAGCATGATTACTAAAATGAAAAATCATCAGAAGGTTGGAAAATAGCATGAAAGGAATACTCTGGAAAGCACAAATAAATGAAAGAGAGAGGAAAAAAATGAGAGACGTGATATTTCATTCTAGGAAGTATCAATGTAACATCCAACTAGTGCAAAGGGTTCCAAAAGGTGATCAGAGAAAAGAGGAGAAAAGCATCAAATAAATAATACAAACATTTCCCCCAGAACTAAAAGGGCCCACAGAATGGCCAATGCGATCGATGTAAAAAGATCCTAAAAGCTTCCAGAGGCAGGAGAAACAGTTGACATATACGAGAAGGAGAAGCAGAATGAGATCAAATTTCTCAACAGCACCACTGGGTTCTGAAAAACTGTAGCGCAATGGCTTCAAAATTCTGTTAAATGATACTCCACCTAGAATTCTATATCTAGTCAAAATTTAATAAAGCTTGAGAGCAGAATAAAGATGTTTTCAAAAAATTACACTCCTTGTCTTCCTTTTTGGGAAAGTATGTGTGGATTGTAAGTGCCAACAAGACAAAGAATAAACAAAGAAGACAAGGACCCAGGGTAGTGGATTCAATGCAGGAGAGAGGCAGAGCAGTCTCGGAGGGCAGGTGCAAAGTGGGCTTAGGGTGCAACCAGCAGAGATTGGAACAGAAGCTGGTGTTGAGCTCTGGGCGCTGCACCCCTTCCCCACAAAGGAGATGGGTCCAAAGAATATCAGATTTGATGAATTATTTGGGGGTGGAGAAGTGCAGGTAGATGATCTATATGATGGTAAAAACTAAGGAACGATATTGATAGAGTGATGAAGATGTAACCACTGATAACTGTATTAACCAAAAAAAAAAAAAAATCACAGAGATTTATTGGAAAATAAGCTAAAAAAAAATAGAAGCCATGTAAGAAAAATGAAGTTGGTGTATAATCTAGATAAACCAAGAAATAGAAGTCTGAGAATATTATTTAAAATGTGAAGGTAACCATCATAAGAAACAGATTAAAGAGTCTCTTGCTTGTAGGGAGTTGCACTGGGGTGGGGGTCAGTGTGGGAAATGGGAAGGGCCTGCTGACTTTCTTTTAAGATTTTGTTTTTATTTTATTTTTTATACGTATGTATTACTTTGATAAACGTTTTTAAAGCAAACATTTTAAAAAAGATTGAAAATGAAAATAAAATGTGAAAATAAATCAAACAGCATCAATACTGGCAAACATGTGAATACAGATGCTCCCGTCCCTGTCCCTTTAAATCCCCTGATGTCCTGACTCCTGGGAAAAGTAATCAATGAAATGAGCCTCATGCTCTCCAGGTCTCTCCTGGGTCCAGGTTCCTCTGGCATGGGTTTTCCTTCTCATGCTCCAATTCTTCCCAAGTGACTTCCTGGCACTCGAACATTTAGTACTATCTCCCATTTTTATCCTTTCTCGGACTGGAGGGAAGAATTTGGCTTCTACAGTTTTGACCTTGGCTCTTCCCTAGGAACAAGCTTGCATCTCCACTGTGGCTCTTACTGCTGTTGTTCATGTAGGAAACCCATACTGCTCAACAGAACCCAGTGCCCATAACAGCTCCACGGCCTCAAACCACCAGAAAGAGACCTGAACACACCTGGATACGATGCCTTAGGCAGTGGTGGGCACCTGTTGCCCCTACTGCCAAAGGCTCACAGCCAAGTCCATGCCCCAGAATTAACTTTGGTTGAAGCAAGCTGCTTTGCCCAAGGTTCCGCCTTCCTGAGGGAACTCACGCTTAAAGACTGGTCGATGGGTGGAAACCTCTTGTCTCAATTTGGGATGACTCTGAAGGCCCCTCCGGCCCAGAGCTGCCCATGGGACTGGCAGAGGCCCCTCAACGACATCACACTCCAACCTCTTCCTCTGCTTGACCCATTTCCCTCACTTTGGAAAGCCAAACCCACGTCCATAAAGTGCTCACATGCAAATCTCAGAGTCTGTTTTCTGGGGAACTCCAACTACAACAGTTGGTAGTGGGAGTGGTCCTGGGAAACGGTCTAAAATGGGGTTTAGGGGCTGGGTCACCCCTAGCTGGCTTCCCTGAGGACCCACTGCTGGTGGAAAGGCAGCATTCTGATAGCCCCTTAATGAAGCAGTGCCCTCACTAAAACTTTGCTGCGGTGACCTGGGGTGGAATCCTGGCGGAAAGGAGTGTTCTGGTTGGCACATTTGAGAGATGAGGGCAGGGAGTGGTCACCACAAATACCACGGAATCAAAATGGCTGTAGTTGAGGCTGTGGACGCAACTGAAAAAAGTAATGGAAAGCTGAGGGTTATTCGTCCCCAATTTAAGGCAAAATATCTGAGTCAGAGGGCCTCCTTAGCAGGGTATAAAAAACTCATCCCTACAACCAAAGGGCGAGAAAGCAGGGCTTGATGAGGGCAGCTGAGCTGCAGGGAAGGGAAGGTTGATTCTCACCTTGGCTAGTGTTCAACCCAGGAAAGGAGGGAGACTGAGCCTCGGGATGGGAGTGTGTGGGTGGAGACACGCCGGAAACCCCAGACCCACCGGACACTCTGGACCCACAGCAATGGCCCCTCCTCTCCACGAAAGGCTAGCTCTCCTCCTCTCCTTGAAAATAACACAGAGGCCTCCGTTTCAAAAGGCAACACCTGCCCTCCCTTGAGGGTCACCTCTCAAGTCCGCTCCTGGCCACCAGGTCAGCAACGAGGACCAAGTCACAACATAGCTTGGCCGGGAAAGTGTGAGGCCCCCCCAGGGAGGAAAGTCTGTTCCCCGAGAACTGCAGGGCCCAGGCATCACCACCCACTGGAGTCAGGGGCCTGTGCCTGGGCTGAGTCCTGAGGATGCCCGGTAAAGGGAGGGGACATAAAGCTGGATTCGGGAGAGTTTATCAGTATGGGAGCATTCCCCTAGGACATAGGATCTAACGTCCTGACAAAGATCCTGGTTGCACGATAGAGGCTCATTGACTGAATGAATAACACTCTAAAAACGAAATATTTGATTATGCAAAGAAAATGTATCGAATGTGTAAGAGAAGAAGATAAGTTCTAACTAGGGGAAATGGATGGAGTAAAAGAACTGAAAAGAGAATGAAGCTGTTTTAACTTATATTACCACCGCATCCTCCTATTAGTGTCTAAATTTTTAGAGACTTCTGTTTTGATTTTCTCCAAAACCCAAAAGCAATTAGAAACTAGTGAAAGGAGAAACTAGGTGAGGGGAGGCCACCAAGTTTAATATACAAAATGTACACATGAATTCATATGATAGAATTATTACTGAAAAATAAAATAAATCCATACTCTAGAAAGATTCTACCATACTAAGAAAATTTGGGAAAGAATAGATACATGTATATGTCTAACTGAATCACTTTGTTGCACACCTGAAACTAACACAACACTGTAAATCAACTCTACTCCATTATAAAATAAAAATTTTCTTAAAAATTTAAAAAAAAAAGAAAATTTGGGGAAAATTTTCTTTAGATATGAACACTTATAAAAATATCCCTCCCCCCAAATTTCTTATTTTACTAATATCAGTTGTCTTATATTGCATTTTCTTAAAGCAGAGCTCCCATTAGTTCTCTGGAATATGCACCTCATCTCTCCTCCTCCCGCCCCCAACACCCTCCCCACACTCCCACAAAACGCAGAAAACTTCTACCAAGAGATAGATCCCACAGCTCTGTGATTGGCTCTTCGACTCTGTACTCTCAGAAGGAAACCATGTTCAATTATTTCCTAAACTAAAACCCATATGCTAGAAAAATACAGAATTAAGTTGTAAAAAATATTTCAGTGATGATTTGTATGCATAGCAAACAAAATTTTAAATGCATTCAAAAAAACACCTGAGAGTTAATGAAAAAAATCCAGTAAAGCAAAAAAGAACGCTGCCAATACTCACTAACACATGTGCACACGCACACACCGAGAAACCAGAGCCCTAAAATAAATCTGGATTTACAGTCACTGAGTTTTAAAATGTTCGTTTTTAGAGCCAGGAAAACACGACCATGCTTTAGATCATGTCACAACTAATTTTTCTGCAAATAATCAGTATTTGTAATCCCTTGCTTTCCAAGAACAATCTTAATACCGATCTCCATACAAGATCTATGACTTTCTGATACTACCAAGAGTTTTCTTTTTCTATTTCGCTTTTTGAATAAGTAATACATTCTCTTTGTATAAATCCTAAGAAGCACACACAAAGGGTGTACCTTTGTGGTATACAGTGAGAATTGGCCCTGATTTTCAAGAACTAAAGTTATTACGATGCCCAGTAAGCCTCTAAGGTGGCATAACCCAGCCTGAAAAATCTGATCTTCTTAATCCTAATCCCCAGAGCCAGCATCCCATTCAAGATTCCGTGACTTGATGCGCTGCTCCCACTGATTCTAGGTGGAAGGACCGCCCCCCCCCCACCTACCACTGAGACAACCACTGGCTGCTTTGTAGTTGTATTCTCCAAGCTGAGTCATAGGCGGAATCAGGCAGGAGTCTACGCTGAATGATCTGGAAGATGGAATTTCTTCTTGAATGCGTGACTCTATGGTGCCTGGATTCTGAGCAAATAACCTGACTGTGCTGGGTACCCTGCCCCATCTGGCAGGGCTTAAAACACAGGCGGCCCCAGGCTGCCTCACAAAGCCCTGTGACATCACACAACTCCTCACCAGCCCCAGAGGCCCCTGCCCGGGAGCTCCAATCAGCGGGCAGGATCCAGGAATTCCAAAGTTCAAAGGGTCTTTCCAGAAAGTCTTAGAATTCTCTCTCCTCAGCTGAGGAAATAGGAAAAACCTCGCATTGAGCAAGTCAAAATCCTAGCCTTCTCTAGGGCAAGCCTCGTTTTTGGCTCTTCTGAAATAAACTTAAGAAAACAAAGAAGTTTTCAGAATACCTCAAGAGACAAAGATGAGCCAAAGAGTTACTGGCTGCCTTTTTACTTACTCTGTATTACTCAACTTTAGATATTAGTACATGAATTCAGCCAAATGCTTGCAAAATTTCTTCTTTCTTAACATGTCTGAGCAGATCCGGCCCTCCCCCCATTAAGGAGGTGACTCAGTGTTTTGCCTGGGACCAGCCATCTGCTGGTATGTGAGAGGAACGGGGTGGGCTGCGGTTTTGATACCTCTCCTGGGGCAGATACGACAGCCAATTATAAACCTCCAAGCATAACTTCGAATCTCCTTCAGACAGGCTCTAAGGGAAGGTGCTTTTTTGTCCTTTTATAATAATAGTAAAAGGTAAGCTTTTACTCATAGTAGCCCCCAACTGGAAACAACCCTAATGCCATCAACAGGAGAATGGATGAATTGTGCTTCTACATATAACAGAATGCAAAGCAGCACTGAAATGACTGAGCCACAGAGCCACACAACAGGATGAATGCCCCAGACTTAACACTGATAGAAGCCAGACACAGCCTATAATCCTAATTCTATGAAGCTCAAGAAGAGGCAAAACTAATCCAGAGTGATAGTGGTCAGAGTGGTGATTACCTTTGGGAGGGGGTGGGAATGCTTGTTTCTGAGAGAGGCCCAGAGTGAGCCTTTTATAGGGCCGGACATGCTGTATCTTCTTGATCTGAGTGAAAGCCTCACAGAGCCTACATATACAGTCACTGGGCTGTTCACTGAACATTGTGCACTTCACTGTATGCACGTTATAGCCTCACAGCATGAAGGAAAAAAAGTGAGTTGGCCCCATTTTTGAACAAATTTATCACAGGAGTTTTGCAAGCATTGCATGGTTGGTTTGTTGTAATAAAGTCAAATCTTTCCTTCTGAGAAAGGTGCACATACAATAGTTAGAATTTTATTTTTATTTTTTATTAAGATATAATTCACATACCACAAAATTCACCCTTTTAAAATATAACAGTTCGGGCCTTCCCTGGTGGCGTGGTGGTTACGGGTCCGTCTGCCAACACAGGGGACACGGGTTCGAGCCCTGGTCCAGGAAGATCCCACATGCCGCGGAGCAACTAAGCCCGTGAGCCACAACTACTGAGCCTGCGTGTCTGGAGCCTGTGCTCTGCAACAACAGAGGCCGCGATAGTGAGAGGCCCACACACCGCGATGAAGAGTGGCCCCCGCTCGCTGCAACTAGAGAAAGCCCTCACACAGAAACGAAGACCCAACACAGCCAAAAATAAATAAATAAATAAATAAATAAACTCCAATCTCTTTAAAAAAATAAAAAAAAGAATGCAATATTGCCATTTGTAGCAACATGGATGGACTTGGAGGGCATTATGCTAAGTGAAACAAGTCAGACAGAGAAAGACAAATACTATATGAAATCACTTTTATGTGGAATCTAAAAAATACAGCAAACTAGTGAATATAACCAAAAAGAAGTAGACTCACAGATATAGAGAACAAACTAGTGGTTACCAGTGGGAGGCGGGAGGGGCAATATAGGGGTTGGGGAGTGGGAGGTACAAACTATTGGGTGTAATAAGATAGGTTCAAGGATGTATTGTACAACATGGGTATTAGAGCCAATATTTTGTAATAACTGTAAATGAAGAATAACCTTTAAAAGTGTATAAAATTTTTTTTTTAATTTACAAATACCCCTCCTTGACCCTTTGTCCCCTTCCAGCCACTGTTCTTTTGGAAAATCTTGGAAGAGGTCTCCATGGTCACTCCCTCCATCCTTCACATCCATTACTCCCTGCAGTAAAAGTTACATGAGGTCTCCGGGGCTGGCTCTCCTCTCATTCCTGGGCAAGCAGTTAGACTTACAGCCCTTAGCAGTTAAGAGGGGCCATGCTCCTAGTTCTGGTCAGAGGGCTGTGGTCCAGGGGATTTAAGAGTAAGTAAGAGGTCCCCCCCACCAGCTCTTTTCCTGAAGAGTGACCTTTGAAGTCTGCTAGATGGCATAGCTACAAGATGGAGGGTGTAGATACCACAAGGCATAGTTACAAGATGCCAGATACACAGGAGGCCTAATTTAAGCAACAAATGAACATTTGTGTTAAGCCCCTGAGACTTCAAGGGTGCTTTGTTATCCCTGCCTAATCTAATAATACTCTTAACTATACACTCTCCAAATCGACCTGCTCAGTCTCCTATCCCTACCACTTCGTTAGACCACTCTCATCCAAGTCACCAACGAACACCGGCCAAATCCAGTAGTCACTATTATGTCCTCATCTATTGGCCTCTCAGCAGATACTGCAGAGTTGGTCACTTCCTCCTTTTTGAAACAGTCTCTAAACTTGGCTTGCCTGAGCATACTCTCCTTTGGTTCTTCTTTGCTGGAGCTTCTTTTTCTCAGCCTCTAAAATCAGAGTGCTGTGGGGTTCAGTCCTGGATCCTCTATTACCATTTATTTGCACTTTCTCCCAGATGACCTCAGTGATCCTTAGAGACTAAAATACCATTTGTGTGCACTGACACCCAAATTTATAACCCCATGTCCTACCTCTCCACCGAGTTCTAAAATTTATCCAACTGTCTAAACATCTCAAACTTAACAAATCCAATTAAAATGAAACTTCTAAGCTATAATAGCCTTTGCTTAGCCCATACCACCCAGCTAGCGGTTACATTCTGACCTCCTTTGGGTCCCTCGGGGCTTCTCCTGGGTGCTTCTGGATCCTCGGAGTGGGTGTGAGTCATAGGGTGGAAAGTATTCCTCCTTCAACCAGAACATCTCTGCCTTTATCTGATTAGTTTCCACTTAAGGTTTCATTTGAGGGGAAAAAATTCCTCATCTAAGAAGCCATCTGCAGAGCCAGTGAACAATTACATGATTCCGTTCAGTTTGAAAAATGCCAATATAACCTCTCTGAGCCTCAGCTGTCTGATCTCTAAGCGGGGAGAGTAGTGTTGACCGCCTAGCGTGGCTGTGTAGGTGAAGTATCTGGAGGAGTTTTTAGGCACATTGTAATTAGAAGAAAATCCACAAGAGGGGAACCGGCGAACAATCAGGGAAGGGTCGTGTAATAACACTGAACGACAGTCTTTCCAGGGAAACTCGGTAAAGGTCTGACATAAAGTTTGGTTGAGCTATTATCATGGGGATGCTTGCTGTCCATTTATTGCAAAACCAATAGTAGATGCCGATGGTGCTTTCCCACCAGCCTGTGAGCTCCAGGAGTGGAGAGGTTATTTCTTATTCATCTTTGCATTCTTGGACTCCGGCACACAGCTGGGAATCCTGCCCTGAATCTGGAAAACAGCAGTGTGATTTGAAGTGGAGGGCATCCACTTCTACACCTGCAGGGAAAGGATGCTAAAGAAGCCAAGGTGTAGGACCTCCCTGGTGGCGTGGTGGTTAAGAATCCACCTGCCAATGCAGGGGACATGGGTTCGAGCCCTGGTCCGGGAAGATCCCACATGTCGCGGAGCAACTAAGCCTGTGTGCCACAACTACTGAGCCTGCACTTTAGAGTTCGTGAGCCACAACTACTGAGCCCAAGTGCCACAACTACTGAAGGCCGTGTGCCTAGAGCTCATGCTCTGCAACAAGAGAAGCCACCGCAATGAGAAGCCCGCGCACCACAACGAAGAGTAGCCCCCACTCACCGCAACTAGAGGAAGACCGCGTGTGGCAACAGAGACCCAACGCGGCCAAAAATCAATATAAATAAATAAATTTATAAAAAAAAAAGAATCCAAGGTGTAAAACACTGTAAATCAACTCTACTTCAATAGAAAAAATAAATTAAAAAATTGCTTTCCAGCAGAAATTAACACAACCCTGTAAATCAACTCTACTTCAATTAAAAAAAATTTTAAAAAGAAGAATCCAAGGTGCAGGGTGGCCCCTTTCCTTCCTGGGCTGGGAGCCGTTGCACCCCTTCTGAGGAATAGCCAGGGTAAACTAGACTGTATGCTTTTCTCAGCCCTCCCTCCAAAGCTGATTAAGCGGGTCTTATGGACAGTCACCATAGAGGAAACTTTGAGGAGAATGCCAGCAAGGTAAGCAGTAGGGAAAAGTGCTGTAGGGAGTAGAGGGAGAGGAGAAGCCAATAGCGTTTTTCCTGCTGACACTAGCTGTACTTCCTTCTTCTAGATATCATCTTATTATGGGCTGAATTTTGTCCCCCCCGACCCAGTTCATATATTGGAGTCCTAACCCCTAGTTCTTCAGAATGTGACTGTGTTTGGAGATAGGGCCTTGAAAGAGGTGAGAAAGGTAAAATGAGGTCTTGCGGGTGGGCCCTAATCCAATAGGACTGATTTCCTTATAAGAAGAAGAGATTAGGGACTTCCCTGGTGGTCCAGTGGGTAAGACTCTGCGCTCCCAGTGGAGGGGGCCTGGGTTCGAGCCCTGGTCGGGGAACTAGATCGTGCATGCATGCCACAACTAAGAGTTCTCATGACGCAACTAAGTAGCCTGCACATGCAACTAAAGATTCCGCATGCCACAGTGAGGCTCCCGTGTGCCGTAACTAAGACCCAGCGCTGCCAAAATAAAGTAATAAATAAATAAAATCAACACTAAAAAAAAGAAGATGAGATTAGGACACAGACACATACCGAGGGGTGACCAAGTTAAGACCCAGAAAGGAGACAGCCGTCCACAAGCCAAGGAGAGAGGTCTCAGAGAAAACCAGTCCTGACAACACCTTGATCTTAGACTTGCAGCCTCTAGAACCATGAGACAATAATTTCTGTGGTTCAAGCCACCTGGTCTGTACCACTTTGTTATGGTAGCCCTAGAAAACGTATACACATCTCGATTGCAGAAATATATCTTCTCAGAAGCTTCTGCTCAATGGAACGGAGTTCAAGAAGAATACTCTTGGAGAAAGCAAGGAATAAAGTGATGGAATGGGAAGTGCGGGGAGTGTGGAAGGGAATGCTTGCTGTCCCTCCTAAGACAAAAGATGTCTCCTCTTCTTTCCTACCAGCTGGGCCTATGGTTCACAGCCTGTTGCAGTTGGCTGTGGCCATGACTATGATCTCTTCAATGGAATGCAGGTGCACCACTCCAGGCCTGGCCCAGAAACCTCCCAGGAGCGTCCCCCCATGCTCTGCCTGGGATGATGGAAGCCACACGTTCAAGATGGTGGAGCCTCCATCAGCCTGGTTCCTGTAGGACCACGTGGAACAACTTGAAATATTCACCCTGGGTAGTTAAGTGAGCAAGAAATAGACTCTTATGTATTGTTCCATTCTATTTTGGATCTTCTCGAACAGGGGTTCAGCCTACCCAAAACATAAGACACATGTTAAAATAAACAAGTATAAACTGAGAGCATGCCGGTGTTCGGTCTTTTCTGTGGGTATAAAGGACATAGAAGACATGGGTGCTGCCCAGGAGTTGCTTAAGGGTTGCCGGGGAGACAGACAAATCATGAGAGAAAATAGGGGAAGATACAAGATAAAAATTGCTGAATTGTGTGCCACAGACTGGAGTAGCCACAGCCGGGTGTCAGGGAAAGAACCGCTGTGTCCAGGGGCACAGCTGCCAGACCAATTCATAAGAGGAAAGGGTAATGTGACAAAACAAAACACACGGCACTGAACAAAGTCGTGACACCAGGCGGGTAGCCGGCAGGAGCTGAAGGGAGGATGAGAAGGATAGAACTTATGGACGGCAGGGAATGTCGGGGAGAGAGTGAGGTGCTTGTTCAAGAGGGGAGGCCAATTCTGCGGGAGTGACCGGAAAGCCTGGAACTTTCCCTGTGGGTAAAAGGAAATTAGGTGGCTGAAACCATAGAGGTTTTCTCTCAAATTCGTAGGCACGTTTCACCCTACTCGATTCTAATTAAACAGTTATAGGGAGAAACAAAGCAGCCCTGAGCTTTATTCTCAGGTTAAGAAGGAAAAAGAAAACACATGATGGGAAAGGCATCACTCTGTTAAGATGGGTAGAACTTCAAATCGAGAGCCAGGAAAACTGTCTTCCTTCTGTTTCTGTGTTTCTTGAGGGAAAAAAGCAATGCTTAAAACAAAGGACAGAGAAGCAGAAATAGGGGAGGCAAGTTGAAAGAAAACAGGCAAAAACTCTTGGGTATAAAATTTGCCAATTATTATCACAAACCATCCCAAGGGTTTTTGGGGGTTGTAAGCATCTCGTCCATCTCTGTATTCCGTGACGTGTGATGGTGCTAGGAGACACCGTCACTAAATAAATTCTCAAATAATGATAATGCTTAGGATAAGACAAAGGAATTGGTAAGCAATGATGTAATGTGAATATCTTTTGGTGGGGAGGGGAAGGAAACAAAAGGAGGGAAGAGGGAAAAAAGGAATTGAAAGTTCACGAAGTGACTTTAGTCTCAGTCCTGCCTGGCTCCCTCCAACCGGTCCAGTTGGGGTAATTTATCCAAAATCTCCATCCTGTCTGATTCCTTGCTCCAATGAGAAAGGCCTACAGACCTTCCCAACACATGACTCTTACCTGTAAGTTCCTCCACATGCTATTGGTCAAATTCACCAGCCTATGCTCTTCCTTGTCTTAAAAATCCTTCGTAAGAATCCAGTCCCCATACACTCTTGTTCCCAGTCATTCAAACAACTCACTGCCACCACCGTTTTGGGTACCAGCAGCATTAGGAAACTCACAAGCAGGGCTGTAATTTGAGAGACTCCCATTAGAAAGTAATGAAAATTGGCCGGGGGGTGGGGGAGGCGGTTACTGTGGGCCCAGGGTTGGGGTGTGAGGTTGGGGAGGAGGCTGAGTCTGGTAGTAAATGTCAGGCAGAGGCCTTCCCTTGGCTGATATCCGAGGAGGTCCACCCTATTTGATAGACCATGAGCTCATTGCTTTTATTCTAAACCAGTGTTTTGTTTGACTCAGGTTATAAAACTTAGTACAAGACAAAGGAATTGGTAAGCATGGCAACACACGAATGTTTGGTGGAGAAGATGTTGTTTTTCATCTTCAGGTACCTCTTGGTTGAAGCAGCTAAAGGCTCTGTGTACTGAGACCTGGGCGAGGCTACACCAGGGACACAGAATACGAATCCATAGTTCTTATCCTAGAGTGGCTCAGGTCTTCAACAGGGAAAAAGACACTGTTCAGGACACTGGTTCAAATCCTGTGAGTGGATTTGGCCAAATGAAGCTAGTTTCCCTGGATAAGTAATACCAAAATTGCTTCTGGTAGATGTTAATCATTGGCCTCTTGGTGAATGATCAGTTTTGTCTTCAATTACTCAAAAAACATAAAACTTTGGTTCTGGGATGCCCAAAACATCTGCCTGACAAAGATGCTCTAAAAATGAGAATTACATAAACTCTAGGGCCCTAGGTCAATTATTCAAAATATTAATTATTTAATTAGAAACAGTCTATTTGGAGCCTTTTGATGTTGGTAGCTTGGTTCACGTGCCAAATGATAAACTTTTAAGCAGCATTATTCACGATAGCTAAAACATGGAAGTAACCCAAGTGCCCATCGATGGATAAGGGGATAAGCAAAATGTGACATGTCCATCCAATGGAATATTATTCAGCCTTAAAAAGGAAGGACATTCTGACAGATGATACAACATGGCTGAGTCTTGAGGACATTAGGCTAAGTGAAATAAGCCAGTCACAAAGACAAATACTGTATGCTTTCACTTATAATATTTAGAGTAGTCAAAATCATAGAGAGAGAAAGTAGAATGCTTGCCAGGGGCTGGGGGAGGAGGAGGGGAATGGGAAATTAATTGTTGAGTTTTACAAGATGACTAGAGTTATAGAGATGGACGTGCTGATGGTGGTACCACACGATAATTGTATTTTATACCCCTGAACTGTATACTTAAAAGCGGCTAAGAGGAAAATTTTTATGTGCATTTTACCACAAATAAAATTGAGGAAAAAAAGTACCTTAAGGTGATTGATATCCTTTGCCTCCTGCTAAGAAAAACATCACCCTCATCCACTGTGTTCCTCATGTGCTTTTTAAAAAGTGGTTTCATTTCCACACCACACTTTCTGCTTCCTGTCGACTTCCTGTAACACTTGTTAACTTTCACTTCTGGTTTGCTTTGACTGCTCTATTTTGGATGTCATTTTCTTTTTAAGTAAACATTAACAACTCCAATCCATAGCACCTATATTTTCGTCTTAGTAAAAACAAAAGCAAGAAAACACCGTAGCACTGTTTTCCTTTAATTCAAGTAGATGTCCAATATGAGATATGTCAGGCTCTGGTGATTTTCGGATTACTTTACTCCCTCTCTCACTTAATAAAAGGGGGAAGTTTTATTAGAAAATGCACAGAGCCCTGTGCCCCAAAGGACTGGGTCAAACCTATACGGTGCACACAGCTCCATAGGAACGCAGAAGCAACTCATCGCTCCTTTGGGGGCTGAACAGAGAAGAGCTGTGGAATACATTTCCTTTTTCCTCTTTTCTTCCACCCGACTCTTATTTCTGCTTTTCTGTTGGTTCCAGTCAGATACAGGCACCACCTTCTCGCACTGACATTCAGGTCAGCTGCTCCAGGAGGAGGGTGAGACAGAGATGGCTTTCTGCAATGACCTAAAATGATCACTGGTTCCTAGTAATTGAAAGGAAAACTAATACGTGATTTTAAAAATAAAGTTTTCCAATACTCTCTTCTAACAGTGAAGTCTTAGGGATCTAGATGCCTTTCATTTTTGTTTTTCTCACTCCCTTCTTACTATCTGTTCATTTTATTGTTTTTCCCTATTTATCCCTTAATGTAAATAGACTCTTTTGTATGTATGATAACTTTCACATACGTATATGTGTATATATATATGGATATATATATGTATAACTGAATCACTTTGCTGTACACCTGAAACATTATGAATCAACTATACTTCAATTTAAAAAAAATCCCAGTTGGGAATCAAAACACGGAAGAGGGCTACTTGGCATCTTGAACATCATTATTGAAATCTATAGCACAGGAAAAAGGAACCCGCCTACATTGTTGGTGGGACTGTAAACTGGTACAACCATTATGGAGAATAGTACAGAGGTTCCTTAAAAAACTAAAAACAGAGCTACCATATGATCCAGCAATCCAATTCCTGGGCATATATCTGGAAAACACAAAAACTCTAATTCGAAAAGATACATGCACCCCAATGTTCACTGCAGCTCTATTTACAATAGCCAAGACATGGAAGCAACCTAAATGTGTCTGTCGACAGATGAGTGGATAAAGAAGATGTGGCATATATGTATATATATATATATACACACACACACACACGCATATATATATATATATACTGGAATATTACTCAGCAATAAAAAAGAATGAAAAAATGCCATTTGCAGCAACATGGTTGGACCTACAGATTATCATACTAAGTGAAGTAAGTCAGACAGAGAAAGACAAACATCATATGATATTGTTTACAGGTGGAATCTAAAAAAATGATACAAATGAACTTATTTACAAAACAGAAACAGACTCATAGATATAGAAAACAAACTTAATGGTTACCAAAGGGGAAAAGGAGGGGGAGGGATAAATTAGAAGTTTTGGATTAAAATACACACATTGCTATATATAAAATAGATAACCAACAAGGACCTACTGTATAGCACAGGGAACTATATTCAATATCTTGTAATAACCCATAATGGAAAATAATCTGAAAGGAATATATATATATATATATATATATATATATATATATATATATATATATATAAATAATGAAATCACTTTGCTGTACACCTGAAACTAACACATTGTAAATCAACTATATTTCAATAAAAAATTTTTTTAAAGGAAAAGAAGAAAAAGTAGTACAAACCTTTAGTGAACAATTTGGCAACATGCAGAAAAGTTGAAGTAAACCAAACACAATGATCCAGCAGTGCACCCAAGAGAGGTTCACACATATATAAGAGGCAAGTATAAGAACCTTTGGTACAGTACTTTTTGCTGTGAGGAAAACTCCAAACAATCTGAATACTTCAGAATAAGAGAATTGGTAAATATATGGTGGTATTCATACCAGCAATAGAATACAGAAGAGAATGAATGACTTGGAGCCACAAAGATAAACTTCAACAGCATAATATTGAAGGAGAAAAGCGGATTGCAAAAGAAAACAACCAGCATCATAACATCCTCATAAAGCTAAAAAAAAGTAAAATAATAGTTTGTATTGTATTTTTTTAAGTTAATTTCATTTTTTTTTATTGAGCTAATTGTGGATTTACAATGTTGTGTTAGTTTCAGGTATACGGCAAAGTGGTTCAGTTATACATACATATATATCTATTCTTTTTCAGATTCTTTTCTCTTATAGGTTATTACAAAATATTGAGTATAGTCCCCTGTGCTATACACTAGGTCCTTGTTGGTTGTTTGTATTGTATTGATACACATATAATGCAGAGAAGTATAAAAATATGTATAGGAGTAATAAATACAAATTCGGAATAATGGTTACCTTATTCTGTGTGTATGTAGACAGGGATGTACAGCGGGGTCCTCAACTGTATCTACCTTATTTCTTAAAAGATCTAAAGTAAATATGGGGCAAAATGGTAAGATTTGATAAAGCTAGTGTGTGGGTGCATGGGTATTTTTATATTATTCTCTATACACTTTTTATAAGTTTGTCATATTTTGTAATAAAACCAGTCAAAGGTCCTATTCAACTCATAGGATTCACAGAAATCGATTCCTTATAATCCGTAAGATTCTTCACCATATCTATTAAAAACAATTGCTGTGTTTTATTTCATTGATGGCCCACAAGAGGCAGACCTAGAATGATTCAGGGACCAGATGTATAAATGTATATAAAGACAACCGGCATCTTGGGGAGCATGGCCGGAACCCCGAGGAAACCAGGGACTGTCGAGGCTCTGTCTGGCCTCTGTCTAAGGCAGGACAGACACATTCAGAAATCTGCAGAGCAACCACTCATGGTAAAGAAGACACATTGCAGGATGCGGCCCTAAAGCAAACGGCGTTTTTAAAAAACACAATTTAATGAGATGTTTGCAGAGCGAAGAACACGCGACAGCAAGAGGAAACTGGATTAACAGTGCAGGCAAACATGGGGGGCCCATGGTGTCCTCTGGAGCCTGTGGCCAGGTGCTCGGGGTCTGCCCCCCTGGAACAGCGCAGAAAACCAGAAACTCCTGCCGCTTACCCGGGGAACACGGGAGAACTGCTCATCTACCTGTTTCTACCACGGCAGCTAGAAACAATACAGCTAGTGATAAGCATGGCTGTCCTACAGCTGTAATTTAAATTTACCATTATGAGGACCCCTTAAAGATTTAAACTAGGTATGATGACTTGCAGGCTTTTCCATTAATATTTCTGCTACTTACTTTATTCATTTGTAATCAGGTGCCCAAGGGTTTTAGTAAACATTGCGGAGGATACATACATTAAGAATAGTCTCTTCATTGGGATCTTGGTAAACCATTACTTCTAGCTGTTACTATTTAGTGCCTCTTCACCTCTGGGAGGGCAGGGACCCCCTAGTTACCTCAACAGCAATCTTATCTCCAGCAGCAAACGTTGTGCCTGCTACATCATTGGCACTCAAAAAATGTTTGTTACATTAATCTATAGCCAAGTGTCCGTCGATAGATGATGGATAAGCAAAATGCGGTCTATGCATAAATGGAATATTTTTCAGCCTCCGAAAGGAAGGTATTCCTGGTACCTGCTACAACATGGATGAACCTGAGGGCGTGAAATACGCAAGTCACAAAAAGACAAATACTGTGTAATTCCACTTCTATGAGATACTACAGTCATCAAATTCATAGAGACAGGAAATAGAATGGAGGGTGTCAAGGCCTGGGGGGGAAGTGGAGCGGGAATGGGGAGTTAGTGTTTAATGGGGACAGTTTCAGTTTAGGGAGATGAAAAAGTTCTGGAGATGATGGTGGTGACGGGTGCACACCCTTGTGAATATACTGAAAGCTACTGAACGGCACACTTACAAATGGTTAAAATGGTAAATTTCGTGTTATGTATATTTTACCACAACTTAAAAAAAAATAAGGAAAGAAAATTAATGCAATAGAAGGGACATGGGAGAGGGTGAAATTCCCTCTGTTTAGGGTGGAAAGGCTCTGGATGGTTCTAAACTAGATCAGTGGGTCATCGTGGCCCGCATGGTGGGATCCGCAAAGCAGTGTGATTTGGGGTGTATGGCCTCCACAGGGGGTCCTTCCGGAGGGAGGAGGAGATGGTCTGGAGCTCTCACCCCACCCCTCCCCCCAAACTCAGGAACCTGAGCCTGGCTCAGGGTGAAGCACTCGGGTCCTACTTCCCCCAAACACAGCCCCCAGGGGTCATCGTTCAGCTGAACATCAAGAGGAGAGACCAACAGAAACCAAGGGAGAGATGCAAGAAACCACCTCGTGAGTTGAAGTGTCACAGGTGAGCGGGGTCACAGAAACCGCCAAGCATCCTGAAAGGTAGAGAGGGAAGAACAGAAAGGCCTTTGTGCCGGAGCCGCATATTGTAACTTTCTTCCCGCCGCCCACACCTGCCCCGGCAAGGTTCCCAGGGGCACAGAAGCACTGGTCACACCTGAGGAAGAATGGGTAAAAGGGAGGAGACAAGAAAAAGAAACAAAGAACATCTATCTGCAGGAAGAGCGAAAACCTAGCACATCTTCATTTTCAGAGACAGAAGCTGGATTCTGCAACCCATGCTTCTGTGACTTGGATGTCGCCCCTGAGCAAGGTCCTAGCTTCTAGGACGCAGAACAAAGCGCCTCCTCAAAGGGAAGTTTACCACAGGGAGAAATCACAATCCTCCAGAATTCTCAGAAGAAGGCTGCCACCTGCCCAATCCACTGGTAAAGGGTTTTTATTACACAATCATGTAATAACTATGACCCGAGAGCTGGCTTTTATCCCACATGTCGGGCTGTTGCCCTGTGAGGTAAGAGAAAATAACGCGTACATATTGGTCTCTGCCCTGGGTTCCTGGCACAAAGCTCCTAAAACCCTTGGAATTCCCTGGGTGATAGCAGTGATTGGAGGTTGGGAATATTCAGCCCCTGCTCCCCTGAGAGCACCGTCCTGCGAGGGCAGACAGGCTGGAAACTGAGTTAATGACCCATCAAGCCTCTGTGATGAAGCCTCCGTAAAAACCTCCAAAGTGTGGGGTCTGAAGAGCTTCCAGGCTGGTGAACACGTGGAGGTTCACGGAGGGCTCGGCAGCTCTGCATCTCTTCCCATAAACCTTGCCCTTTGCGTCTCTTCCATTTGGCTGTTCCTGAGCCACATCCTTTCACCATAAACTGGTAACCTAGTAAGCAGAATGTTTCTCTGAGTTCCGTGAGCTGCTCTAGCAAGTTAATTGCACCCGAGGTGGAGGGGTCATAGGAATCGCTGATGGGCCAGAAACACAGGTGAGAACCTAGATTGTCGTCTCAGGTAGGGACGATTCTGTGGGACCGGGCGCTGAAGCTGTGGGATCTGACGCTCTCTCCGGGTGGCTAGTGCCAGAACTGAGCTAAACTGTAGGACACCCAGCTGGTGCGACAGACAATTGCTCGGTGGAAAAACCCCTAGGCATCTGGGGTCGGAAGCACTGTGAGTGCGGTAGGACAGAGGAGACAGACTGAGGTTTTCTAAAACATGCCCAGAAAGAGAGGGGGACCTGTCCGGCTGCCTTTGGAAGTATGGGCTTCTTACTGGGGGGTCAAGGGTCTCCACCGGAGACGTACACAACCAGAAACCAGGAACAGCCACTGCCGTGACCGCCCCCCAGTCTTGACGCCTCCTTGGAGATTTAGGTCAAATGATACTTCTTGGTAATGCCTCCCCATCTTCCAGAGTTTGCTTGCCGGCCTCTGTTGCTGCCGGCGTGTTTTCTGTAGTTACTGCACCAGCAGCTACCTTCCCAGGCTTCTGTTTGCGTTTTCCTGTCGGTCCCCCCCAACCCCCCTGATGGACCACAGCTTCCCTGGGAGAGCTCTGGTGCTCCTTCACCTCAGGGACCATGGAGCTGAGAGCCTGGTTCCTCAGTGAATTTTGCCGAATGAACGAATGAATGAATGAGAACCGAAGGAGGTAGATTCTTTGATCAGGAACCCGAGAAAAGATCATTTTGTTATGAGCATCATATTTGCACGATACTCCTGGTAGCCATGAAAATTGGAAATAGGAGAGGTGGTCCAGTTCTTCCTGTCTATCCCCATGTTTGTTCTTTAGGCAAAAGAAGTGCTTTGGGCCTTGAATTTCAGTGGGATTTGTTCCTTTGAGTCCTCTCGTGTGACACACGCTTCCCCAGCTCCCAGGCCAGTCTGAGGAAGGACGCTGCAGGATGTGAGGGTGATTACAACAAGCACAGCAACCAAATCTTTGGGTCCAAGCCTCGTCCAGAAGAATCCCAGGCATCTCAGTGTCCAAACGCCTCCCTGCATCTGATGGGCCCCGGGGGGCACAAACATTCTCCCTTCAGCCCTTGCAGAGAGCTGTTCAGAGGTGCAGGCTCATGTGGGTGTGGCATCACCGTCTGCATTTCCCTGCACCGACCCCCTCGTGGTGCTGTAGCTCAGAAGTGCACAGCCTCCATTCAAGGGGCAAAAGCACCCAAGAACCTCTAGCACAGGATCAAATTATCTTCATTATAACAGCACTTTGAATAAACAGACATAAAGGGCTCTAAGTTTACAGAAGTTTGAACTCTTGTTTGAACTTTCTCCACTAGAGAAACAACTTTACAAACTAAACCTCAAAACAATATAAAGCCACATTAATTTGACATGAGGGACGATGCTCTTTGGCTAAAACCAGACCTCTAATGTTTGTTTTAATAGCAAAAAAAAAAAAAAAAAAAAGCAGCCTTAGGTATGGTTTAATGTTTAACCTGCTTTAGTATTTCTGGCTCCAATACTAATGCGGAGGATGCTTTCTTTGTATCAGTATTTTGCACAAAATGTCATTTTTAACTTAAAGGCTTTGAGAGCTGGTTCAGAATTGTCACACCTCGTATTTAACCAAATTCTGCCAGGCAGAATTTAAATGGGATGTGATTACAAACCGTAAAACTGTTGCTCACATAACAGTAGAGTTGGCATGAGGCTATATTGAATTGTACCTTCAAGAGGTATCTAATTTAATATTGTAGGAATCAGGAACAGGAACTAATCACTAAAACTGGTTATTAATGCCACAGAAAGAAAAAGAAAGACAGTTGTATTGTGGGCACAGGTTGTTGAAGGAAAGCGGTGAAGGCCGGAAATGAAGTATTCGTGTAAGTTCAGGAACGGTCTGACCATAACTCGAAGTTTCTTACTGTGGCGTTCACGTTGTTTGCAGGTTAAAGTATCCAAACTGAGAGGAAACCTCGTTCTGCTCAGAGACACAGCTCGTGACTAGGCTTCACTTGCTGCAAAGCTTTATTTACCCGTTAAGACCCCTGCTGCTCTTTCCTCAGGAGCCCTTCCCTCCACCATGTGCATCAAAGTTTCAGTGGATCCATCAGTCAAGAAAGTGACCCTTTTTGTATGAAAATGGCTTTCAACTGCAAATTAGCACAGCAAGAGTTTTAGCATACCAATTATAAAATAATTTAAGATGCTGACAATATGATTTACCCCAAGTCCCGTGTGTTGGGGGACAATTTCAGGGGCAGGACACAGGCTTATAATCAAATCGTATCCAATGTCCCCCCGTGGAGAACAGCACCCCAGTGCCCTCCTTGGGGTGTGCTATAGACTGTGTTACCGACAGTGGGGTCCGGCTGCTCGCCGCTCAAAAGCCAATGAAGAGACAAGGTTGGTGGTAAGGGAAGTTTGCTTTATTTTGGAGGCTGGCACCCGGGGACGGGGAGGGCGGACGCCTGTCCGAAGGCCGACTCCCCCCCACTGACAACCAGGGGGCAAGAGCTTTTATAGGTAGAAGGAGGGGGCTACGTGCAGAAACAGCACAGTCAGCTCTGACAGGCATCTTGCAATTGGTCCTGCGGTGGTCTGATCAGCGTCATCTTGATTGTTTTAAGTACAGTTAATCTTCAGTTCCAGGGTCAGTTTGTTCCCATTTCATTGAGGCCAGTTCTGGGAATTGTGGCAGCTTATGTCATGGCTACAGTCTGGTCATCACGTTAATTTCTTCCACCTGGTGGGGGTTTTGGTATCTACAAGACAGCTCACAGGACAGGGCTCAGAATATTATCTAGAGCCCTTGAGGAGGAGCTAAAGGTCCTTGACTTTGCTTACTGACTAAACTATTATTGTTTTGTCCTATTTGTTTTCCTTTGCTTCTGTATCTTCTCACTTCTCTGATTAAACTTGCTCCTTGACTAAAGCTTTTCCACAGACAAAAAGCAGGTGGACGACATGAGCAGGGGAGGACCACAGGGTCCTGCTCCGCTTCATCTGTGTCCCCCCCAAATTCATATGCTGACACGGAGTCTTGCAGTATTAAATTAGACACTTTTTGGACGTAGATTCCAATATTGCCTGGTACTAACTTTATCCCCACTGTGATGATATTGGGGAGGGGGGGCTTTGGGAGGTGACTAGGTCATGAGGGTGGAGCCTCAGGCATGGGATTGGTGCCCTTGTAAAGAGACCCCAGAGAGGTCCCCCTCCCTCTCTGCCACGTGAGGACAACGCGAGAAGACAACCGTCTTTGAGCCAGGAAGTGGGCTCTCACCAGACACCAAATCTGCCGGCACCTCGATCTGGGGCACCACAGCCTCCAGAGCTGCGAGAAGTAGACATCTGTCGTTTACAAGCCCCCTAGTATGTATCTGCCCAGAGCAGCCGAAGGCAGTCTTTTCCTGTCCCTGCTCCTCGAGTGGCCCTGGCTGAGCTGCATCAGGCGCCCCCATCACCACCTCCCTTGCCCAGACCTGCAGGACGTGGGAGAATTAATGTCCCGGTGGAGGGAGACATGTTTGTGAGGCACAGGGACAGGCTGAAGAGCGCAGAGACTCCCAGCACAGGTGAGGCAACGTGCGCCTTCCCAGGGTCCCGTGCAGAAGGACTGCCCGTCCAACAAGAGAGGGTCACCTTCCCAGTGGCTCAGAGCCAACAAGAAGCGCCCAGAACACTAGACTTATATAAGTCCCCTCCCACTGCCCCAGTTAACAGTATTTCAAGGATCTTTGCTGTGTACAAACCATCCAACTCTCAGAGGCTTGAAACAACAGCCGTTCAATTAGCTGGTGTGATTCTGCACGTTGACTAGACTCGGATGGGCGCTCCATCAAGGCAGCGGCCGGTGGGCCTTCTGGAGGGCGGGTGGAGCCAGGATTCTGGGTGGCTTTTCTCCAGGCCTCTCCACGTGGCTTCTTCACATGGGTTTGCTTATGGGCAGCAGACTTCTCCCACGATGGCCCAGAGCTCCTGGGAGCACAAAAGAGGAGGCCCAGGTCTTCTATGGCCCAGCGCTGGAACACACAGCGTCACTGCTACAAAGTCACAGGAGCAGCCCAGGTGTGGCGTGGGCAGGGTGACACGGGGCGTGGAAAACGGGGGGGTGGGTGGAGACTGGAGCACGGAGAAGGGGAGTCCCTAGAGCTCACAGCTGGTGAGAGCTGGTATCCTTGCCAAGGTTCAAGATCCAAATTCAGGTCAGCCTAACTTCAAACCCACGTTCTCAACGACTGCCAGGCTGATCGTAACCCAGGACCTAAGAAGAGAGGGGCGGAGGCTAAACCAGTGTCCAGAGAGCTCACGGCCATCCTGCACTAAGGCTCACAGCCGATGCTGGGTCAACTTTTCAAACAGATTTTAGTTGTGCTCAGAGAAACAGGAAGGAGAGGGAGGCCCCCCGCCTGGGACAGATGGTGAAATGTAACAGATGAAAACACAGAGCTGCTGAAGTCTTAATTGGCGTCTATTCTTTCAGGGACCATGGTCTTCAACTCATGAAGGGCAGAGCACATGCCAGCCTGAAGGAGGCTGCATGACATCAGACTTTGAGTCAGAAGACCTGGGGTTTGCCAAGCTCCACCCGGACCAGCTGCTCTAACGGGACCAAACCACACCCACCCTCTGAGACTGTGGCCTGGTCCCTAAGAAGAGATGAAGAGAAAAACAAGCACACAGGGTGTTCTGAAGGCTAAACGAGACGGCGTGAGGATGAACGGGATAACCTGGATCTAGCAAAGAGCTAGGCTCTACCAGCGTTTACTGGATCCACCTGAGGAGATCTTATCCCATGACATGTTTTCATATTGCGAGCTTAATGATCAGATAAAACAAGGGAAAATTTGCTCCCAGCTTAAAATTAAGAGCTGGCAGGGCGTCCGAAATTTTAAGCTGGGAGCAAATCCTCGCTGGTGATATTAGGACAATTAATGGATTACCGGACCCTTGTTTCTGTTAACCATTCCCTTCTGTTAACGTCTCACTCCTTCAAGGCTAATCTCATTCTCATCTCAAATTGCATTTCACACTTTCAGAGGGATGTTCCATTTCCGCTGGCCCTTCCTCCAAGTGAGCCTGGGGGCTTCCTGGCTGCCCTGCCGGGTGGGCGGGCACAGGACACTAGCTTTCTCCCCCAGTTCCATGAGGCTGCTTACAAATCTGCTTCGCCCTGTGCAGCTGTTCTCTGCTTGGTTTCTGGGCCTCTAGCCGGGCGGTCAGGATTTCCAAGCGCCCTGAAGCCAGGAAGGCAGAACCGAATGTCAGGCTCCCTTCCCTACAGACCCCCTTTCTCTGGGTTCTCGGCCCCTCAAGTCCTGGCAGTTGGCTTTCTTTCCTTTGCCTTTTATTTCCTGCCATTTCGGGGGAAATAAAATCAAGGAAGCCCTGTTTTTCTTGCACTCACACAATTCCGCTGGATTCCCGCCTGCTGCCCTGGCCTCCGGGTTCCTTCGGCCCTCAGCTCCTCCCCACACGGAGGCCACCCCGCCACACGGCCGAACACTCGACTTGTCACGACCAAACACTCTACCGCTTCTGAAACGTCAATCTCAGACACACACCGAGCAGCTCCTTTTTTTTTTTTTGGCTCGCGTGATCTGGGATTTTAGTTCCCCCACCAGGGACTGAACCCGGGCCCTCGGCAGTGAACACACTGAGTCCTAACCACTGGACCGCCAGGGAAGTCCCCTGGCCGCCACCTTCTATCACAGCCCACTCTCCTGTACTCCTGTGTCAACGACTGTTCCCCCCAGATGAGCTCTCTAGTCCGCAGCCCTCCTCTCTCCCCTTCCTGGCACCCCCATCCTCCTACTTCCCTGCTTCGAGGGGCCTAGATTTCGCCATAACTGCTCCTTTGGGAACCCCCAACCCCCTTGCTCACTTCTCCTTTTGCTGAAGCCCAACTAGGATCAAACCCAGCCACCCCTCACCTACATCCGCTGCCTGACGTCACCGGAGGGACGGCTGAGCAAACTCCTTCCACGTCGATTGCCAGTGGGCGCCGGACCAGCCTGACCCCCACTGCTGGACGCTGCTGGTGTGTCCACTTCCCTCTCTCTAAGTCACACTTCACAGCTGTGCCTCCTAAAATCTGCCCCATCCTCCCCCCACTTCCGAACTCTCACCTAAATCGATAGATGAAATACAGGCCATCAGAGGGGAACTTGTCATCTTCCCAACACCAGTCCCACGAGGTCCCTGCACCTGCACCAGAAACATCCCAAAGGTCCCTCCTGTCACAATGATCGGCCCGTCCTGCTCCTCTCTGAAGCCACCCTCCCCAAGTGTATGGGATGCTGGTCTCTCATGAGCTCGTGGACCCCCCTGCTGACGGCACCCCTTTCCTCCTGCATTGCCAACTCCCCCCTCAGGTGAACTCGGCTGCCCCCCATCTTCAGAGAAACATCTGCACGCAAACATCTGCACGCAACTTCACACATCCTTTCAGCCTCCCCTGACGCCATCTCTGCACCCCACTTCCAAGTCTCAGAAAAAAGATATCTCTACTTGCTGTTTTCTGGTTTGTTTGTTTTGTTTTGTTTTGTTTGGCCATGCTGTGCAGCTTTCGGGATGGGGATCTTAGTTCCCCAACCAGGGATTGAACCCGGGCCCACGGCAGTGAAAGCGCCGAGTCCTAACCACTGGACAGCCAGGGAATTCCCATCTTCTTGCTGTTTTTATTTGTTCTCCGTCCCCACGCTGCCTTCAGCCCAATCTAATTGTGCTTCTGCCCTACCGTTTCACTGAAAAGAGTCTTTTTAAAGTTGCCCATTATTTCCATGTTTCCAAAGCCAAACGGTCAACCATCTCTGAGCAGCGTGTGGCGGGGTTGATCTCTCCACTCCTTCCCTGGAGCAGAGCCTCCCCTGACTCGTGGGACAGCCCTGGCCGTGCTCTACCCCGCCCTCCTCACCAGGCAGCCCCTTCTCCTCTCCGTCCTCGCAGCGTCAGGACCCAAAATTCTGTACCCATCAGGTTTCTCCTCTGTCTGCACCCTTTCCCTGGGTAACTGTCGTGTGTTGAAAAGCATCCCCGCAAAAATTCACATCCTCCCGGAACCGGTGAATGTGGCCTTATTTGGAAATAGGGTCTTTGGAGATGTCTTCAAGTTCAGATGAGGTCACGCTGGAGGAGGGTGGCCCTAACCCAATGACTAGTGTCCCTATAAGGAGAGGGAGATTTGGACACAGACCCAAGGGAGGACGCCCAGTGATGAGAGGGAAGGAGTTGGGAGTGATGCAGCTGCCGGCCAAGGAGCGCCCACGATGCAAACAGCTGAGCAGGAGCTAGAAGAGCCAGGAAGGACCCTCCCTTGCAGCCTTCAGAGGGAGCACGGCCGTGCTGACACCTTGATTTCAGATTTCTGGCTTCCAGAACTGTAAGTGAATACGTTTCTGTTGTTTCGAGCCGTGCAGTTTGTGGTACTTTGCTACGGCAGCCACAGGAAACCAATTCAGCAGTCCTAGCCGGTCCCGTGACTCCAACCACCACCTCTGCCCGGCTGATTCTGAAACATCTAACTCCAGTCCAAACCTGGTATCAGAGTCCCACACAGGACTGTTACCCGACCATCTGCTTGGATGTCAAAAGGCACCTCAAACTTAACATGGTTAAAAGAGAATTACAGAATACCCCTAAATCTGCTCCCCAAGAGTCCCCCTATTTCGTAAATGAAACCCATGCAATTTCTCAGCCCAAACTCACTGTTTTCTCGTGTCTTTAGCTCTACCATCTTTAATGCTAAAACCTTAATCCAGGCCACCATTATCCCTCAGGGGAACCATTATCACTCAAGTGAACCACCATTCCTCCCAGGGACCATCATGATTCCCCTGGACCATCATTCCTCCCCTGGACCACGTCCTGTATCCCAGCTTCTGCTCTTACCCTGCACGTACAGGGCATCCCCATACAGCTGTGGGGGTGATTGTTCTGCAGAGAAACTCAGATCTGGCCACTCTCAATACCCTTGCAGTAAAAGGCAAACCCTTAATGAAGGACCACAGGCCCCGTGCTGCCACCTCCTGCCCTCCCCACTACCATACTGGTCTTTTCTCTGTCTGCTGACTAGCCTAAGCTGGTTCCACCCTCGGGGCCCGGGGATTTGCCCCTGTTCTGCTCCCCCAGGTCACTGCTGGCTTCTTCCTCCTCACTGCTCAGGTGTCTTCAGCGCTGCCTGACCACGGCAGCTGAAGCTGCCCCTTGGTGCCACGTTGCTATGGGGTCTTCATAGCCCCTGGGCACGTCTGAAATGATCTTCTTTACTTGTTTACTTACTTCAGCCATTCTCCCTCTGCTGGAATGCTGCTTCTTAAGGACAGAGACTCAGCTTTGTTTCTGTGGCATCTCCACCCACTAGACCAGGGCCTGGGGTCTGTTGGATAGAAGGTTCTCCGCATTTATTTGTTCTCTGATGGATAAAGTCCATTATGAACGGATACTATGGAACCAGACTTATCTTTGAATATATAGTTCCATCTGAAGAAGGAAAAATACTCTGCTTGTACAGTGCTTTTCCTGGACTTTGACCTCAAGAAGAAGTGCTTCCTCTGAGAGCCTCCAAAACCAACAAGATAAAACCCAGGGCTGTACACAGTCAAGGGCATGCCTGCCACGTCTGGTGGCCAGCGTGTGCAGCCCACACCTTGCCCACAGCAGCAGGGACGGGTGTAGAATCTCTCAACAAGGGGGCTCCTCCTCCATGAATTAAACTCTCTCTCCTGGGTCACTACCTAGAATTTACAGGGTTCTCAATGTGTACATAGTACTCTGCTCTATTTTATTGAGGGCAGGAGGTCTACAGCAAACATACACACTTAGATACAAATGTTGAATCAAGAAACCTTGGATTTATTCCCAGGTTGGTTTCTGACTTTTGTGATTTTTTTATAAAGGTCACTTGATTTCTCAATGCACCTTGCCCTTGCTTTACTCTACCGGGAGGTTGCAAAACCTAATGAGGCTGTTCCTGAAATGTCTTAGATATTTACAATCACAGGATGTACTTTTAGTCTCCCCTATAGTATCACCAAAGATGTCAGTATCACTAAAACCACTTTATACAAGAGGAAACTATGGCAACCGTAATATGGTCTCAGGCTGGAGTGGCCGTGGGCACCCCATCAGCAGGTAGGTAGCGCAGGGCTTTCTTTTGTACTGATCAAGAAGGCTGGTGGCAGTAAATAGGACCTCAGGAGTCCCTTACTCTGGCCATGCATCTTCAGCTGTCCACACCCAAATTTGGGGATATAGTCCTGATGCATCCCTCTTCCTGAACAAGTCCTGCTTGTTTATTTTTCTGTACGAGTCTCCCTTTGCCGCTTCCTTTTCATTCCACATGGCTATTCTCTTCTCTTTGCTGCACTCCTGGACATCTGAGGTCTCTGAAACAGGATATACGGAAGTAATGGGTCCCCTGCCTGCAACCTATTGCTTCTATATATCCTGCCTGTTACCGCCAAATTAATATTCCCAAAATACTGCTTGGTATGCTCCTCCCCTGCTCTAAAACTTTCTATGGCTCCCCATCACTTAAAGAATAAACTCCAAACTCTCTACGGATGACCATAATCTGGACATGAGATTGCCTTTCCTGCTTTATCCTATTTCTCCATCTTGGACAGCTTTCTACCTTTACACACCTGCTCTGCCTATGTTTACCTCTCTCCTCTCTTCTCAAAGGCCCTCCTCAACTCCACCCAGATGGTATTGGTCCAACTTGTACTTCAAGATCCAGCCAGTAACAACCACTTCTCGCCTCTCAAGCACCTGCAACTCCTCTGAGAGTCAAGCAGGCACCACCTCCTGTTATGAGTGTGTGTGTCCCCCCCCCAGAAAGATTATAGCTCTTTAAAAGGAGACATGGCGCATTATACAGCATTTCATCAATTCTCAGGCACATCTCTTTTGGCATTTTAACAACTGTGAAATCAGGATACATCTGACAGTCGATACGTGTCATAGTTTAACTGCCAGGGCATTTCTTTCTCGACAGTAAATAAAACAATGGTCGGCCATACAACCCATTGTGTCTTGGGTTCAATGCTTCTTTTGATTGCCTGCAGCTCCTAGCATGGGTCTTGCACACAGAAGGTGATTTTTACAAGTCTTACTGGTTGCTTGATGAGCGGATGTACCTTCAGGTGACCAGCGCAGGCACAGGTTCTGGATACATGAGAGCCACACCGGCCTCTACAAAGCGCCAGTGCTTCAAACCAGAGACACAAATGACAGCCAAAGGGAGCAGGGATTTGGGGCTGTGGCTCAGCCTCGCATCTACATCACAGTTCTCAGACCAGGCACCTGCCATGGAGGGAGTCACGGAAGGATGGGGACACCCCAGTGGGTCGTGTCAACCAGGTAGGACAACAGACTGGATGCAGCTGAGATGCTGCCCGAGGAGTCCCCATGGGAGACAGGACAAAGTCATCCAGATTCACATCGGTCCAGGAAGGCCGGAGTGTGTTAGCGAGACACAGCACGTGGCTGCTGAATGCTGAGCTCCACGCTTCAGGGTTGGTTAACAAAGCCCCAGTCTGGCCAGTCTAATACACAAGAGGCCATTAAGTGGATTGCTATTGTCATAAAAGGGGACTCAGGGATCGAAGGTTTAGGAGAGAAACAGGCCTAAGGAGGAAACATCCTCTGCTGGGGGATGTGTGTTGGACCATCATCTGTACGGAGGGAGGATACTCCGTGCCCCACCAGCTACCTGACGGAGTGCACCTGTCCTACTTAATGAGGTCTTTAGTAGGTGCTGCCAGTGGTAAAAGTTACTTGAGCAATTCTTTGAACAGTAACAGCTATTATTCATAGTACTTTATAATTTACAGATATTTTCACATCCACTGTTTTCTTTTGAATTTTAAAAGAACACTTTACGGTAAGATTTTGTTATCTCCATTTTACAGATTAAGAAACTGAGGCTCAGAGATGGAGCAGAGGAGAAAGGCAGTACGGTTTACGAAGCCCTCCCAGTTCTGGGCACGTTGGGAACCTCACTTCATTTTCACAGCAAGCGATTTTGATGCTTCTTATCTCCATGATTTAGAGGAGGTTGCTGAGGTCCATATGCCTGGCTTGCATGATGGAAACAGGCCCTGCACCCTGGTATCCAGACTCCTTCAGATTCCTTGCTTTTTCCCATTAACATACTAGGCTCCATACATTGTTCTGGGGACACAGAGGCACAAAAAAGGACTGAGACGTGCTCTCCGGCTGGTGGGCATGGTCTTCAGACCCTGGGCTCTCTGTGGCTTCCTGGCTACGTTTGGGTCCAGAGTCACCCTGACCACCTGCACGCACCACACGGCCCCTCCCTTTCTGGGACCTTGCTGCCTCCCTGGCCCTGCTGCTCAGGGAAATACCCTTTCCAACCTGGAGGGAAGCCCTATGTGCTCTCTACTTTTGGCCAAGACATCATGTCCACATCCCAACTGTCTTTAGCTTTCTCTTCCCATTCTGTCCCATTCCAACTCCTGAAGCAAAAAGTAAAAAGACAGATTACCTCCCTAAGTGGGAGAAAGGAAAGGGGGAAGGAGAAGGGTGTGGGTTAATGGTGTCCCCCTGCAAAGGCATGTCCAAGTCCTAACCCCCTAGCTCAGAACGTGGCCTTATAGGGTCATTGCAGATGTAATTAGCTAAGATGAGGTCACCCTGGAACAGGGCCGGCTCCTGATCCAATGTGACTGGTGTCCTTATAAGAAGATGGCCACGTAAAGATGCAGACACACAGTGAGAAAGCCACGTGAAGGTGGAGGATTGGGGTGACGCACCTACAAGCCAAGGGATGCCAGAGAGTGCTGGCAAAGCCCCAGACGCTGGGAAGAGGCCCGGAAGGATTCTCTGACGGGCTTCAGAGGGAGCAGAGCCCTGCTGACGTGTTGATTTTGCACTTTTAGGCTTCACAACCATGAGACAATAAATGTCTGTTGTTTTAAGCCATCCAGTTTGTGGCAGCCTCAGAACACAAATTCAGAGAGGTATAGAGGTTAATGCCTCCAAATACTGCCCCCGCCCCCCAAATCATGAATAAAAAACCAAAAACTACTAGAGTCATGAGCCGTTGATTAGAGGGGCACTTGATCTGGACTCTGAAGAAGAGGTAAAAGGTGAATAAAAGAAGAGTAACACATCAGGGAGGGAATGGAGAGGGCTTTTGGGGCCAGAAGTGGGGCTGAGCTTCCGGGAGCAGAGGTGAGGCTGGACGGGCAGGGCAGAGCCTCAAATGCTGGAGGTCTCTAGATGGGTTGCTTTAGGTGTTGGGAAACCAAGTTAGGTTTTAAAGCTGGGAACTGCTATAGTAAAAGCAGTTTTTAAACAAAATGCAGTGGAAAGAAATAAGGGCTCTGAAGTTAGAATCAGGTTCAAATGCTGGCCTCCCCACTCACCAGCTGTGGGACTTTAAGGAAATTGGTTAACCACTCTGGGAATTAGGTTTTCTCCGGCTATAGGAAGGAGATTGCAGGAAAATTCCTGGGAGAGACATGTTTTTCAATATAGTTTTGGATCTTCCTAAATCCCCAAGTAAGAACAGGCAGAGCAACTGGATACAAAAAAAACAAAACCCTATGCATGACATTTACCAGACAATTAGGTGCCAGGGTGTCTCCATAAACTCCGAAATACAAGCAGCTGCGACAAACCACTAGAGCCACAAGGCCTGCACCGTATTAGCATCTGCGTGGGAGGATGCAGAGACGTCTAACAGAGCAACAGGTAGAAGCCGGCAGACCAATCTGCAGACAGTGGCTGAAACTGGGAGAGGTTCAGCCTATTTTAATAGAGAATGTGAGGGTCCTGCAGTAAAACCTCAAAGGGCTGGATCAGTCCAACTCTGTGAACTCTTGAGACTGGCCCACCAGGGCTCCTTTCCCAGATAGGGTCCCACAATGAGGAGAAACAGCTTGGAGTAAAATCAAGATAGAGCAGCACAGTGATAACAGAAGTGAAGAAAAGAGAACGTCCGGATAATGGAGAGCCAAGCCAATGCATGTCCTCAGCAGGCTGCTCCATGAAAACAACAGAAGGATCTCTGTTACGTTAAAAAAAAAAAAAAAAAAAAAGAGAGGCTATTAGCACTAAGCCTTCTCATAAAAATTCAGGAAAACTAACTTCATATAAAAATTAACAGCAGAAAAATATCAAGGTCAAACCGTCTCATACAAAGATACTATTTAGAAAAAGAAGAGAAGGAGTAGAATAACATCCATACAAACAGCGCACAGGAAAAGACATGCTCATGGAACAGGGCAACACTGCAGTGCACGGCGTTCGTTTTCTATTGGTGCAGAGACACTCGCCACACGATGAGCAGCTTAGAACATATTGGTTATTTTGCATTTTCCATGGGCCAGGAGCCCAAGCACAGGTCAGCCGGTCCTCTGCTCAGGATCTCCTGAGGCTGGAATCAAGGTGTTGGCTGGGGCTGTGCTCTTAAACCTGAGGCTCAGGGTCCTTCTCCAAGCTCACTGGCTGTTGGGAGGATTCAATTCCTTGTGGTTGTAAAACTAAGATCTTTGGCTCCTAGAGGCCCGCCTGCTGTTCCCAGCTACACGGCTCTCTCCAAAACATGGAAGTTTGCTTTCTCAAGCCCAATAGGAGAGTGTCTCTGCCGCTTTGAATTTCTCTGACCTCTAGATTCTCATTTAAATAGTCTCTTGATTAGGTCAGGCCCATCCAGTATACTCTCTCTTGATTAACTTAAAGCCACCTGATTAGGAATCTTAATTATAACTGAAAAACACTCTCACCTTTGCCATGGAATGCAACCTAATCATGGGGATTATATCGCTTCCTAGTCCCAGGTCCTGCCACACTCAAGGGAAGGGGATTATACACGACATGCACACCATGTGGCTGGGCTCTTGGGGGCTAGCGTTAAAGGTAATTCTAAAAAAGCTAAAAGATGCTAAGAAAATGATACAAGATGAAAAACAACATAAATCAAAACTGGAAAATCTCAGAAATGAGTTGACAGAAATAAAAAAGAACTAGAAATAGAAGAAAAAAAATCTTAGAAATGAAGACTGAACTTGAAGAAACACAAGAATCAATAAAGGCAACAGACAATGAAAAAAATAAAAACAGAAGGGAAAGGAGGGGAAATTTAAAAATCGAAAAAGGATAAAGAAAAAGGATAAAGATTCGAGATTGTGACAGTATTGAAGACAGACAAAGAAGATCCAGCACGTGACTAACAGGAGTCCCTGAAGAAGAAAAACAGAGCAAGGGATCAGAACAAATACTAAAAACTATAATTCAAGAAAATGCTTCTAAAGAAAGGTTTAAAATTATGTATTGAAAGAGAACACAATGTACCTGGGAATACTGACCCATAAAGATCAACACCAAAGCATATTCTAGTAAAATTACAGACTTCCAGGAAAAAGAGGAAATATACCTGGAGTATCTAGACAAAAAAGACAAAGTGACTTATCAAGAATATTGAGTTATATGGCTTTTCAGCAGCTATGCTTTCTACAACGAGAGTAACATATTTGAGAAGGAGAATAAGCCTCCCTAACAAACAGCACCTGCATCACCTGGCTGACGTGACCATCAGATAAGATAACACACAGTGCCTCCTACCACATGGAACAAGTTCACTGTCAATGCACATTATAAAATGTTATTTACAAAAAACAGTCTGGTGGCTATATGTAGCATGGACTTCTCTCTGCCCTGCTTCCCGTATTCTGTCTCTCAGGAGTGGGAGAAAATGTCGAGAGCAGGCCAGGTCTTGATTTCCCAGCAGGTAGGGGCAGCCGTTGGGGAGCACTGAACGGGACCACCCACCATTCCTCAAGAACAATTTAAACCTTAGGACAGTTCGTAATCCTGCTGAGAACAAATATTTCCCCCACTGGCCTGTTTCAACCCCTGGAACACCACAAAATAAGCCTGTTCCCTTCTCCATCTTGTAGGTGCCCAGATAAACGGTAGGTGTTAGATTTTCTCTATTCACCATCTTGCCCTTCCCAGCGGAGGTGAAGCAACAACCAGACTTTCCAAACTGTGGAACAGTACCACACTGATGCTGGGCGGGGTTGCTAGGCAGCAGAAGCCATGCCTGGTACAGCCTGCCTCCTCCTCCTTCCCCCCCTCCTTCCCCCTCCTCCACACCTCTTCCTTTCATCCTGCTACAGACAAGTACTAATGATCATAACTAACATTTTTGGGTGCTTACCAGATACTGTTGCAAGTGCTTTACATCAATGAACTCATTCATTCCCCACCACAGCCCTATGAGGTAGGCACTATTACTATCTCTGCTTTATGAATAAGATACCAGGAAACTTGCTCACGGTCATATGAGTAGTTAAATGGCCGAGCTAAGATTCAAGCCCAGGCTCTGGGAGTTTGGCTTCAAAGCCTGTGCGTTTCATTACCATCTTCTGCTGCCTCCAGTCCTGGTACAATCAAGATTCAGGGTCAGAAACCTAAATAACTAGGAAAAAGGAATGCTTCCTGAGGTCCAGCCCAGCTGACAGAAATCCTCTGCAGGGGATCAGAGAACCAGGTCAAGGCCACCATTGCAGAGTGTCATTTCCTTTCTCTTTGGGTGTAAATACCTCGTGGGAACTCCTGGGGAGGGGTTGGCCAAGGTCTGGAGCAGAGTTTGCTGTTCCCAGTTCCCCAACCCTGAGGCCCCCATTGTATCTACTGCAGATCGCCCTTTGGGTGTGGAGCCATCTGTCACATGCCCAGTCCTTTCTCCACAAGGCTACAGGGCCTCCGTTCCTTCAAACACTTCTCCTGGGGAGAGGGGAGTGGTACAGCCCATGCCTCCGGCGCCTTAAGTCCCCCAGCTCAGCCCTGAGCTCCCCGCG
This sequence comes from Balaenoptera physalus, assembly GCF_965194825.1. Taxonomy (NCBI): domain Eukaryota; kingdom Metazoa; phylum Chordata; class Mammalia; order Artiodactyla; family Balaenopteridae; genus Balaenoptera; species Balaenoptera physalus. The sequence goes on along the minus strand of NC_138887.1, from coordinate 119,329,571 downwards.
CCGTGAAGGACGGACCCTGCGAGCTCAGACTCGGCTCCTGCACCAGCCCCACCTCGGGCGCAGAACCACTGGTCTGCCCGTTGTCTTATGACCCCAGGGCCCCGGGGACCCGACGACGAGTGCTACAGGGGCTCCCGCCTCCCCTCCTCCAGGGGATGATCCTGGGAGGCGTTCTCCGTGCTCTCTAGAGGTTCCAGCAGAACGAGGTGTCCTCAGCAGTGACCTTGATGACACACCCTCGCGTTGGTTTTTCTTCCATTTCTGTGTTTCCTTCCTGTGCTCTCAGTCTAGCTTCTACAGAGTACCTCCCAAATAAATGACTCAGATGCAGGTTCTTTGTCTCAAGCTTCGTTTTGGAAGGAAGCCAAACTGGGACAACTAGTGCCCTGATGGGCCTTCACCCCCGACCCCCCTCAGAATGTGCCTACAGACTTCAGTCTTACAGCTCCCACCACCACAGGAGAAGATTCCTTAAAATAAATCTCTTTGTGTACATATCAATCTGTCTGGAGAACCCTGACTGGTTTTTATTAACCGAAGTTCACCTTACTGTATTAATTTGGAGGAATGCATAAAGGGATCTGTAAGTGTGATCAGTCCTGAGTCTCACCCTAACTTGGATGACTTTCTAAATATTATTGGGAATGAGTTGGTCAATTCTCAATAGATTGAACTAGAAATTTTCTGCATCAGAGGTTAGCTTTCTCTTTTTTTAAAAATAAATTGATTGATTGATTGATTGATTTTTTGGCTGCGTTGGGTTTTCATTGCTGCACACAGGCTTTCTCTAGTTGTGGCGAGACGGGGCTACTCTTTGTTGCGGTGCGCGGGCTTCTCACTGCGACGGCTTCTCTTGTTGCAGAGCACGGGCTCTAGGCGCGTGGGCTTCAGTAGTTGTGGCACGTGGGCTCAGTAGTTGTGGCTTGGGGGCTCTAGAGCACAGGCTCAGTAGCTGTGGTGCATGGGCTTAGTTGCTCTGCGGCATGTGGGATCTTCCCGGACCAGGGCTCGAACCCATGTCCCCTGCACTGGCAGGCGGATTCTTAACCACTGCGCCACCAGGGAAGTCCCAGAGGTTAGGTATTGATGTAGATTTGCTGTCGTCAGGCCTCACAACCAGGTGGCTCTTACTGGCTAAATTTGAGACAGGAAGCTAAATTGAGGCAGGTGGAGATTTCCAGGAGCCCAATCCTTACACACAGTCTCCAGGTTGGGAAACGGGGCCATCATTGCCCATGTGATGAACCTGCAGGAGCTTGGAGAAGGCTCAGCTTTAAAAAACCTCACCTACCCACATGGCTAATGCCGAACTCCAGCATTAGAATTCTTTAAAGTTCTGCTTCCTGTTCCCGCTTTTACTCATCATGTTAGTGATGCAATATAGTTTTCTCACTGAGCCCACTGGCTGAACAGGGGGTAGCCGACGTCCAGTCTTCCATCCTTGGCTGAACAGCCCGGAGCTCTTTCTTCAGCCTTCAGTCCCTGGGACACGGTTGTCAGGAGGCCGTTCAGGACAGAAGAGCAAAGAGCCAGGGACTGCTCTGGTGACAGTGACCTTAAGGCCACCGAAAAGTGGGAGATGGGAGGCCAGAAGTGGAAAAATGAGGCACTGTGGGCTGTTTACTTAGCTTTTATTTTTACCATAATTATATGCAAATATAACTTCAAGGGTCAAATCGGTTAAAAAGTCATTGGACAAAGACATTAAAAAAAAAAATGCTCCCAACTTTCTCTAGAGAGCAACTACTTAAAATTGTTTTTTAACTGATTCTTAGGTATTTGCCTCCATAACACATATCTCTGTAGACTTTTCAAAGTTAAGATGCCCCACTTTTATAACTGATCCAATTCCCAAGGTTGGATATTCAATGACCATTGAAAGAGAGAAGGACCTGGTGCCACAGTTTTTAAAGCGCTAAACATGGAGACCAGTGAGCTCATAGTAGCAAAGCCCTCAACAATTATCTAAGTGATGGCGGTTCATTACTCAAAGCTTTCACAGCAGGTTTCCCTGGAGCAGACCTGAAATATTCAAGGCAATTTACGGGAAATGTGCATTCAAAATTCTTTCTGAAAATGTTGCTTTTCTGCAGATTTATAATATCACTTGCGGTAGTATTTGTAGTATCTGGCCTGGGAATACCCCTGGGAGACAGTCTTCGAAATACTGCGGCAAAGCAAACAGGATAGCCTGGAGCACAGGGGCAGAGACCCTCCCTGCAAAGTGTTCTGTATCCTTTAACACAGACTCTCCACATTGCAGGTTCAGGTTCATTAAAACGCAGACCCTTCTAGGAGGCAGGAACACTGCTCCCGCAGAGCTGATAATGACTTTCCAACGGTCCTTCCACACATTAATTTTAATGAAAGAGAAGAGCATGGGTTCCCGCCAGGATGTCTATTTCATCTTCCTGGGATCCGGAGGTTTCCTGTTCTCTCCTTCCTTCCCAATCCCATAACTCACTTTGGAAGGAACTGGAGAAGCGGAGTTAGCCTGTGGAAGTCATTTAACAATAGCACCTTCCCAACCACATTGTTGTATAAATTATATAAATAATCGTCCATGATTGTATATGTCACAATCATCATCTCTTCCATGATTATTTGGGGTTCCATTGACCTGCCTGCTTCCTATTGACCCATTAGTACATTGTTTTTATTATTACACTGTGTAATTATGTACTGTCTGCGAAAGAAAGTCTCCCCTCATTACACGTTCTATCCCCCCAAACCATTAATGGCTTTTCTCCTATATTTATTCTTCTGGAGGAACTTTAAAAGGACTCATTCCAATTTCTGAAAATCCTGTGAGGGGTGATGATTAGATTCTGTTCACTTTATATAGTACTTTGGGAGGTGATGGTGGCTTTATTACAGTGCATCTCCCTTTCCACCAATGTGACTGCCATTCACTGGAGATTTCTTCAAGTCTCACTGAGGTTTTGTCATTTCCTTTTTGCAGGAGCTGCACATTGGTTTTTGTAAATCACGTCTTCCTTCCCTTTAGTTTTCCAGCTGGTTTCTTACTATGTAAGAAAAGCATTAAGTTTTGAGTATTTTCCAGTCACTCACTTCATGGGATCACGTTACTAGTTCTAAGCATTTTCAGTCGATTTTAATTTGTTTTCTAGGTTGGTGATTGTATTATCCAACAAATTCCTGTCTCCTTTTCAACATTTATAATGCTTGGTCCGTTCAGAATTGAATGAGAATACTTCTCTTGTTTCAGTGATTTTGTTAGGGATTTTTTATTATGTTAAGGAAAAAACATAATAAAAGTAAAGCGACATTTGATTACTGTTTTACTGTGGATTTTCTTTATTCCGAGAAGAATTCTGGATTTTGTTCAGATGAAGACTCTGTAGCCAGACTTTGGTGTCAGGTCCCATTGAGCATGTGGAACACAAAATGCTGTGCGTCAGAAAGACAAATCTATCAGTGCATCAGAAGGACTGACATTTAAACTTCCAGGAAATTGCAATAGTTTGTGGCACCAATAGGATAGTGCATTGAAATTAGATTATTCCAGGTGACCCTGCACTATTCCAGGTGGGATGAATGGCATGCCCCTCAACCACTGCTCCCGCCCGTCCCTGCCCTCTCTGTGCAAGCCTAGCTGTGGGGACCACGTTTCCCAGGTTCCCTTGAGCCCTAGCTCCGCACTGGCCTGGCCAATGGAGGCCCTGGAGGAGGAGCAGAGGCCAGAGGCAAAGGGAGGCCAGAGGCAAAGGGAGGCCAGAGTGTTTCTCCCCTTCATTCTCTGCCTCCTGGGGTGTCCCTGGAAGAAGTTGCATGGCCTTATTGGCTCCACTTTCACTGAACAGCCCTCCTTTGATGGCCAAGCGACAGTCAGATGGCCCTGGTTTGGGGGATTTTGGTGGAACCACCTCAAACCACCTCTCCTTCCATTGGAGGCCAGCCCTAAGGGCGGCAGCAGTCAGGGAGTCAGGGTGGGCTTCGTGGGCGTTCCGGCCGTGCAGGTGTGCGGGGTACCGTGCTGGTTTTGATGCTCTATATTAAATTCTCTCTGACTAAGGGACTTCCCTGGCGGTCCAGCGGTTAGGACTCCATGCTTCCAATGCAGGGGGCGCAGGTTCGATCCCTGGTTGGGGAACTAAGATCTCACATGCCGCGCAGCACGGCCAAAAAAAATAAATAAATGAAAAATAAAGTGGCTCTTCCTAAAACTAAAACTAAAAAAAAAAAAAAAATTCTCTCTGGCTGAAACCCGTGTAGTGGGCCCTGGCTAAGCTGGTCACCCCAGTCTGTGTGGCTCCTGAGGACTCTCGGCCTCCAGCCTGGGTCCCTGACCTCTGCGGGTGGCTTCTGTGCACACTTCCCTGTTATCCAGGTGCGAGTGGGCAGGCAGTCTTGAGTCCCAACGCCAGGACTGCTCCTTTCCAGATCTACCCGCTTCTCTACACTACAGGCCTCAGAACAGCAGCTGTGAACCCATCCTCCCTCCTCCAAGCTCCACAGCCTGCCGGGTGCACGGCCAGGCTTTAGATGGGCCTTTACACAAAGCACTTGGCACAGGGAGAGGCCCGGGCTTTGGAGAAGGCGATGGGCTATCCTTGTTACAGAAGTCGTGCTGATGAATGTGCTGAACCCTTAAGTTCTCCTTGCCAGCAGCTTGACCACTATAGTGGAAGCAAAGCCAAGTCCAGTTTTTCTTTGGATGCCAATCAATTCTTTTCCACGGTCCCTGACATTGCCTTTGCAGGCCATTCCTCTTCCTCTCTGTTCAGCTGGAGGAAAAATAACCACTACAGTGGGTAAGAGCTTGGGTTTAAATCCAGCTCTGCCACCTACTAACTATGTAGCCTTCGGCAAATTACTTAACCTCTCTGTGCCTTAGTTTTGTCACCTGTAAAATGGGGTTAATAGCAGCACCAACTCTTCCCCGGCTTCAGATCTCTCTGACTCCTCACCACCAGACAAAACCCAATGCCTCGGTATGGAGCCCAGGGAGCCCCGGAGCCCCCCCTCCCCGTCCACTGTGTTTGGAGCACCCGCTGTTTGCTTCTGTGCAAGACACTTGCACACACTCGACCTTCCTTGGTTCTCAGAACAGATTTATTTATTTATTTATTGCCTCTATGTACAGATGAGGAAAGCAAGCTTAGATGGTTAAGAAACTTGCCCCAAACCTCAGCCGGTGGGAGGGAGAGCTATGTCAGGAGTGTCTGCAGGACCCAAAGTCCTTCCTCCACAACCTGCACCCTGAGGTCTCCACGTGCTCCAGGCCAAACCAAACTTGTTGCAGTTTCCAGAACATTCCATGTTGTTTCCTTCCTGTTTTTTTGCCTACACACAGTTCTCCCTGTTGCATTTTGAGAACTATGAGTAAGCGAATTTGGCAAAAGCAAGTGGTGTGGACGTGCGAGAGTACAGAGAGTAGACAGGAGGGTGGAAGCAAGGGATGAAGTGAGGCAATCCAAGCTGTATTTAGATTTTTGAGCAGGGGTGGGAATACACCCCCGTGCCCTCCCGTTCCTGAAGGGGGTGCTGTGGCTTTCTACTTGGGATCAGGACACCAAAACCTGTGGTTTCAACATTTCAGGCTGAGGTTGAAAAGTTCGTACAGCAGGCCTGCATCCGATTGACTTAAACTCGGCGTAGCCTGGAAGGGGCGGTTGTCATGGCGATGCATCATTACCGTGGCGCTACTGGGAGTGGGAGTAACCGCCCGGGCACTGACCATCGATCTGCACATCTTTTGTTTCTTCCCCCACAAAACATTTCCCTTCAAGACAGGTCCACACATGAGAAACCACTTCAGGCTGACGAGAGTCAGAACCCCCAGGGTAAATCTCTCTATCTTCTCTGCTGGGACCAAGGGAAGAAATGGGGAGAATGTGCTACCAAAGGTGGCTTATGACAGGGGCCTAACAATTTACATCCCAGGAGCCCGTGCCCCTGCCCCTTGGCTCAATTTCAAATCCCAGTCACTGATATTCCCGCTTCACCTCCCGACTTCCTGCCGCTACCTCGGGCCTGGCTTCTCTCCAGGGTCTGTCCTCACTCTACCTGAGAGTAGAGCTCTGAAAAATCAGTTCCTACGATTTCACAAGTCTTATCGTTTATCCCAACCATACTATTATTATTATCATTAATGATATTATTATCATTATTATTATTATTACCCTTCCTTCAAGGCTCAGCTCCAGTTTTTACGAAGCACTCCCAGCACCAAAAGTTAGTAACAATACTTGTGGAACCTAACCCAGGTCTTCTTCCTCCCTTCCTTTTCCCCCAGAGCTCTTGGTCTGTATCACATTTACTCATTCAACAAACACTTATTGACCATCTACGAAGTGGCAGGCACTGTACTAGGTTCTGGACACTGAACAGAACAAACGTCTGTTTGCATACAATAAACACAATATATAAGTAAACTAAGCAGTGTATTAGGAAGGGAACATATGCCAAGGAGAAAAATGAGCAAAGAAGGGAGATGTGGAACGCCCAGAAAGTGGATCTCAATGTAAAAAAGGTGGCCTAGGAGGCACTCACTGAGTGCATTTGAGAGGAGAGCCGGAAGAAAGGGGAAAGTAGATCACTGGGATTTCAAGAAAAAGGACATTGCAGGCAGAGAGTAGCCAGTGCAAAGGCCCTGAGGCACAAGGGTATCTGGCCTGTTGGAGCACAGCTGGGCGCACAGCCGGCTGGACCGAGGTCAGGAGGGAATAAGTGGTGGGAGATGAGGCCAGACAGGAATGGAGGCCTTGTAGGTCACTGTGGGTCCATGGGCTTTTTTGTGTGTGAGATTGGAGCCTTTGGGGGTTTTTGGCAGAGGGTCACTCTAACTGATGTTTTGAGAATAGATCACGGGTGCTGGGGGTGGAAGTAGAAACCAGTTACCAGGTGACAGATGATTCAGTTTGGAGCAGACTGGCACTAAGGAGGTGGTGAGAAGGGGAGGTTCTGGCTGTGCTCTGACGGTAGGACCACCTGGATTTGCTGATGGGATCAGAAGTGTGTATGGAGAAAACAGGCAAAGACAGCTCGGTTTCTGGCTTGAGTAACAGGAAGGCTGGCAAGGCTGTGGTGAGAAGGGAAGACGGTGAGGCAGAACAGCTTTGGGAGGGGGAGGAAGAGCAGGACTTACGCTCCGGGGTGTTCAGTTTGAGACCTGCGTCTATGAGACCCACAGAGGAGATGTCAAGTAGGCGTTTGGATCTGCGCGTCTGGAGTTCGCGGAAAGAGGTCCAGACCAGAGGCGTCATCTCGGGACTCATTAGGGAACAGATGATTTCTAAAGCCACAAGACAGGATGAGCACAGAAGGGAGTGAGAGGAGGTCCCAGGATGGAGCCTTGGGCCACCAGCTTGAGTAGGTCAGGAGGAACCAGTCACGGAGACCAGGAAAAATAGCCGTCAAGGTAGAAGGAAAGCCACAGCGTGATGTCAGCAGGGGAAGGAAGTGCTTTGAGGAAGAGGGAGAGATGGGCAGTCAGTGCTGCCGGGGGCTGAGTAAGATGAGGCTGGGGACCCAGGCGGTTCAGCCACACGGCAGCCCAGAGCTTCAGGGCAGTGTTGGCTCCAAAGTCAATTGCAGGAGGGTCTGAAGAGGAAAATCAGCGGAAAAGGAGGGACAATAAGGCTAGACAGCTTTTTGGAGGGTCTTAGCTGGAAAGGGCGTTAGAGAAGCGGGCAGCTGGAGGGGGGACCTGGTGGGAAGGTGGTGGTGGTGAGAGTGGCCGGGAAAGCACGTTCCTGGTGGGGCTGCATATTCCCAGGAGCTTCAGGTCTCCCAATGCCTGGGTAGGACTCCAGGCCGATGAAGTCAGAATCTTGGGGGCCTCTTGTTCTTTTTTTAAAAGCTTGTCAGGTGATTGCAACCTGTAGCCAAGGTTAAGAAACAATGCACTACAGAAAGAAACGTTGACGGAGCGGGAAAGGGAGGGAGTCATTGCTTGAGTAGAGGAGGGGGCGTCTGGTGAAAAGAAGAGAGTGTCTTTCACGGGGGGAGTGGGCCTGGTGTGCCTCTGTGGTGTCATCGCCGGGGGGGAGCATGGTGGGAGTTCCCTTCTGATTGTCCCTTTTTTGGAGAAAGAGGTGAGAGGTTATCAGGGGGAGTGAGGGTGGAGGAGAGTGTTGGAGGCTTGAGGAGGGTGAAGGGAGCTTGCAACGTCACCCAGGGGAGTGGGAGAGAGAAGGCACCAGAGAAGTGTCCTGTGGTCCCAGGCAGCACCTTTAAGGGCCTCTTAAGCTTGTGGTCAGTAAAGTGCGACCACTCAGCCTGGTGACCCTCTCCCTGCAGCGCCACGGTCTGGGCACCTGCTTTGAGGCCAGCAGACCCGACTGAAGTCCTGGCTCTGCCACTTGGTGCTGTGTGGCCATCTTATTTAATCTCCCAGAGTCTTCATTTCTTTGCTGTGAAATAGAGACAATACCTTTCACCAAGGAATGTGTTAAAGGTGAGAGGTCACTGCAAGCATCTGGTCCCCCTGTAGGCACATCGTCATCATAAATGTTAGCTCCTGTTGTAATTGCCAATTAGTTCCGGACGGCTGTAGTCTATCCAAAGAGCTTGGCTGATCTCCTCTTTGGATGGTGGGGCCTGTGCTTTCTTCTCCGTGTCCTTCAGAGAACATGTTATGTGCTGGCCACGTGGAAATCACTCAGTCAATAAATGCCCTTGGCTGAAAAATCAACTACTTCATGAGCATTCGTCACGGTATAAGCTCTGAGATCACTGAAACTAAGAAGATGGCAAAAGCAAGGTGCAGATACAGCCCGTTTCCCCAGCCCAGGCAGACCTCGGAGATACTGCACGGTGGGTTCCAGACCACAAGAAAGCGAGGTATGCCTGTATTCTCTCCTCTACAACCCTCCCCATTTAACTACTGGCATTCTGATCGTCACTGCAAAGTTATAAATAAAATGCACGGCTCGTACCTCTTCTACTTACAAGAAAAACATCAGACCACGTACAATAAAAGCACACATATAACACAGCCGTTAAAAGAAGGATGAGAAACGTGACTGTACAACCTGACGGGGGACAGACCAGGGACCCCACGGGGAGCCGTGCGTTCTTCACTCTGGGCTTCCTGAGGTCGAGCAAGCACGCCTGTTTGAAGACAGCACTCCCAACTCTGCAGGCGTATCTTCATCTAGCTGAAATGATTTTTTTTCTGTGTGTTTCAGAAAATGGCACGTTTTCGGAGCCCTTTAGGACACAGCTTCCTCTGGGCTGGGAAGTGGTCACTGGTGACAGCACAAGAGCCCGGGTGCTTTCACTCTCTGCCCCCAAAGCCCACTAATGCTGAAACAGAGACGGCTGGGGGCCCCCCATTCCTGGGCTAATAAGGAGTGGCCTCATGGGAAAGGGGTGCTGACCACCCTGTTGCCGAAGGGTAGGAAGAAGGTGAAGGTCAGGTATCAGGGGCCCTGCCAGCCAGCTTCCAGGTCTGCCTGGAGCATGGGGCTGTCCCTGGTGGGGAGCCTCAAAGACGTACAGGCAGAGGCCAGCCTGGCACCATGCGACGGGATGCGATGTCCGCCGCAGAGTCTGTGATCAGAGGGTCACGGGGGACCCAGGGACCCCGGGCTGAGCCCCCCACCTGCTCCCACGCCATCAGCTCGTGGGCCTTTGCTGCTGCCCATGGGCCCCTGACATGTCCATTCCAGCAGCACAAAGAAGCAAAGCGCGACATTCTCATGCAAGAATGTGGGTCCTTCTTCCCACGGGCTTCTCTGATGCGTGGGACCTAACAGTGATGATATGATGCTCGTATTAGGAGAGGGTTTCATGTTTTACAAACTGCTGTTACATGTACTTCCTCCTTCAGGGCTCAGAATAACGGGCCAGGTGGGGCACACGCCCACTGTCCGGGCGAGGAAGTTGAGGCACGGGCAGCCCACGGTGCCAGCAGGGTCGGGGTGGAGAGGGGGCCTCGAATCCAGGACCCAGCTTGCTGCGGGGAGGGGTCGAGGCAGTGTGTCAACGGCCGGCCGGCAGTGGAGAGGGCCGGGGCTCGCGGGCTCAGCATCTTCCTCACTGGAAAGGGGTGATTAGGGCAGAGGGCCTCCGAGTCCCCCCGGGTTCTGACGCCCCGGGATCCTGTGGCAAGGATTATTCTTACACACTCAGCTCACACGTCACAGGTCGGGATGAGTTCTCGGGGAGGCACCGTGCAGCCATCAGGCGCCACGAGGCCACAGCTGGGCCGGGAGGCCCCGCACGCCCAGCTCTCCCCGTGACCTGCCAGGTTTCACGGTGTGGCACGAGGACCGCTAGTTCTGTGGCCTCAACTGGAGATAAGCCACATTGTGCCCTCATTAAAATGGAAGCTTATGGGTATAAATGCAGCTGCGGCAACGTTTGATGCAAATTTACATATGGAATGGGTCCCCCTGTCTCTTTTCTGTGCATTAACTTTCACGTGGCAAGGTCTGGAATCTAATTTTTTTTTTTCTGCTGAGAGCTGCTAAAGGACTTGGGGAGTTTGAGGCTTGGGTGGGTGTAAATTCTGCTCAAATCCCCAAGTGATCGTCTTCTTGTAGATTTTGCTTTAGTCCAGCTGGTCAAATCACAGACGGTCAAGGCCTTCAAGACAGAGAGACTCCTGGCATTCACGACAGAACATGGCAAAGCTGCTGTCCATCTAGAGTTGGGAGATGGACACAGTTGGGTCCCAGACAGCTGGTTTTGTACGAGGCCTGCACCCAGGAGGTCTGGCTGCCGTTCCAGGCGGGCCCTAAAGACCTCGCGTTGAGGCCTGCTGTGTGCTCGACTCTGAAGTTGGAGGTTGACTCCAAAAAAATTAAGTCAGTCTTGAAAAAATACAACAGATAAACCTTTCGGCACACAAGAGGAAGCAGCAGTTGCCTAAAATCTTTTTATGGAGCAAGGTGAGATATACAAGTGAGTCCAACGAGGTGGTTTATCATTAACTGCTAAGGGGTGTGGCACAGCCCATAAGTGAGGGCCTGAGCTGAGTGATAGAGCTTCAACATGTCTCTCTGGGGACACAGTTCAACCCACACAGCCTGCTTATGGTCACAGAACCCATAAGAAGAACCCACTGTGGCCCAAGACCAGCTGCAGCAAGGGGGACTTACAGTCATCCCACCCTCCCTCTTCTTAATCCCCCTAAGATGAGAGGCCCAAGGAACCATGGGGGAGCTGCTCCCCAAACAAGCACGGATAGGTGAGCTTGTGTGGTACAAGGCGGGATGCAGTGGCCATGGAGGTGACACCCAACTCTCCTTCCAAAGGACCTGGGCCAGAGGCACCCTTGATGGACAGCTCCAGACACCCCCCCTTCGGAGTCTCCACTGCGTTTGCCCCGAGGCCACGCTTTACCCGGGCTGATCCCAAGGAGTGACAGAACATGTGGGGTTCTAGAGCTGCCCGTCCCTGCTTGTCAGTTTTCCTCTGACTGCTGACTTTTGCTTGGAGACTCCCCAACTGGTCTGGTCAGACTTTCTCAGAACCGTGTGGTCTGAGGCTTTTCCCACCCAAGCCTGCCTTCCCGCCCTTCGTCCACAGGTGTCAAAACTACACCTGGTCTGAGGTTCTCCCCGCCCACCCCTGCTCGTTCCCCTGTATCCTTCACAGGCATTTCCCCCCTTACACCTCTTGCGTGTCTAATCCCGTCTTGGCATCCACCTCCCCAAGGGTCCCAACGGAAACAGGAGCCTCTGAAGTTGTCCGTTTCTTTGTACGATAGGGAGACAGACAGATGAACTGAGTAATCCCTGGGGGCTAGTAGTGCCACCTGAGACAGATCCCATTTTTCATTAGTAAGGGTCAGGGAGAGCAAAATTCACAGGCTAGTGAGATGCGGACAGAGACGGTGATAAAGGAATTTCACTTTGACCTGCAGCAGAAATTCCCACTGGATTCTTTATGTGCCTCTTCTATATGCTAAGGATTTTGCTTGGTACTTTCACAAATCTGCCATCATGTTTACTGACATTGAGACTTTTTGCTCTTTGCACCTCACAAACTGGCCCTAAATTAATTTTAAAAATAGTTCCAAAATATTTTGAGCCATGGGAAAATCATTAGACTAAATATAGAGCTTCCCAATGGACTATTATAATACCATTATTTGTGTCTGTTACCTCACTCTCAAGGAGAGTGGAATAGTGGTGGAATACAAGGCAGGGTATTTTGTGATCTCATGTAGCCCTAGGACCAGCCATTTTGCGAATCTGAATTTACAAACAGAAAGAGATATTAGGATTAAAAAAAAAAAATGAGGATGTGAGTAAACCAGAGGAAAGTAGGTTCTTTTGCATCAGGTCTTAGAAATTCTCTGAACTAGCAATCTGACCATTTCTATCAGCCCAACAACCTTGTTTTCTTCTCATTACTCAGTCCATCCCCTAGCCTGGAGGTATCTGGTTACAGTGCCACGGAAGTTTAACCAAAAATAAAGAGAACTGAATTACGCCTGTCAAAGCAAATGACCAGCATACACTTGATGGTGCTGGGTCTTAGCTTCTGTAATCACTACTTTTTTCTTGCTCAGGTAACTTGAAAAATTACTAAGGGACATCAATAATCCCAGTCATTAGTATACTTTAATCAGCCTTTCTCCAATTACAAAGGGAAAACTTCTCCTCCTATAGAAGATTTACGCACTCCAATTCCATAAACACCCATCAGAGATCCTCATCTGAACCCCCATAGTAACAAGAATACCCAATGCCTCTGCTTGAGTTGAGCCTCTGAAAATGGCCCTGGCAACCCACAAGCACTGTTTGGAGTGTTACAACTGCCGAGACGTGCCTTCCTGCAGATACTCAGAATGGGCTTGGGGATATATACCCTGGGGCTGCAGGCCCTCTGGGAGATCCCCGGTCATGAGGGCCAGGGCTACCTGACCACAACCAGGAACATGTCAGGGGTGGCCGAGGGGCAGAGAGGTTGTGCTATGACAGTTAAGTAACAGGTACTGGTATTAGTTACAAACGCTGCTTACACAGCCTTTCTTTGCTCCCCTCCTCCCTTCCTGCCTCTCTTTTCCTCTCCTCACCTTGTTCTACAAAGAATAACCTACAGGGGGACCAAAAAAATACAACAAGATTAAGTTAATTAAAAGTGAGAAGTCGGTCAGTGAGGACTCTTGCCTCACAAGAGACAGAAATCCAGCTGTATCTTAAGAAAAGACACAGGGAGAGGGAGGAGGAACTGGTCTTAGGGACAATGGGGACCAAGGCTTCCATGTTCTCCCCATCCTACTTCTCTCTCAGTGCTGTGTTCAATCTCTCAGGCTACTGTCCTTCAATTGGGGTCAGCTCCAGTTAGAATCCCAGGGAAGGGCTCTGATTGGCTGCCCAGGACCACTCCCCCAAGAGGGTACTTATGATCGGCTGAGCAGGTGGGCCGGGACCAGAACACTGAGTCAGAGGGGCAGCCTCTACCCCCTCAGCTGCCCCTGGACCTACGGCAACTTCGGAACAGTGCTTCTGGGAAATGAGCTCTCCTCTGGGGTGGACGTCACCTCTGAGTGCAGGCCAGATGGACTTGAGAGGGTTACAGGGCGTGTGCCCAGGAGATTATGGACTTTTTGCAATTTTCCAGAGGAATTCAGGAAAGCAAACAGCACTGACCGTGCCACTGCCATGTGCCTGCTTTGCGGACTGACACGGAGAAAAGAATGGAACTAATTTTTTTTTTTTTTTTTTGAGGCTTTAACGTTTTTATTTAGGAAAAGATTGAGCCTGAAGCTATAATGGTTCAATCTAAAGCATCCCTTTTTCAATAGTGGAGTCAATTTATGTAAAATATTTTTTCTTGTCTATAAAAAAAATTGAACAGTATTTTGATTATAAGGAAATACAAATATGTACTTTAAACTATCCAGTTTGCTCTATCATAAAAGAAATAGGATGCTCTTTCCCTTCCCCTCTTGCATCTCCCATGCATGGGCGCTTACACTCTCCCAGGCATTCTAATGCCTGCATTTCGAGATGGTTACAAAGTTGCCTGCAGATACTCCACCAGGGAGTGGCAGAGACAGGTCTGACTCCAGAGGCCGTGCTCCTCCCACCTCCCTTCCCTAAATATGACCGAAAACCCTAGTAGCCATAAAAAAACAAATCAATAGAACAAACTATACAAAAAGGAGACAATCCTGCATGAAAAAAGGGCAAGATAAACGAAGCCAAAAGATCAATAAATAGACTGGGAAGAAATGTTTGCAACCCACAGTACTGACAAGGGGTGAACTTTTTCAATATATATGAAGGGCTCCTACAAACAGACAAGGCAGGAGAATGGGCAAAGAGCGCAGACAGATAATCACAGAAAGGGAACTGTGAAGGAAATACGAATGCACAAAGACGTGTTCATCCTCCAATGAGACACTATTTTCACCTAACAGATTGGAAAGTATCACAGAGTTAGAAACTATACTGTATTGGAGAGGGCCTGGGCAGACAGGCGTGGGCATATACTGGTGGTGGGAGCGAAGATCAATCAGCCTCTGAAAAGGACCAATTCCCTGCCTATGGAAATGAACCAGGTACGCACGCTCTGCCCCAGCAGCTCCCATCTGAGCACATGCCCTCAGACCCTTGCCAAACGTGTGAAATGACGTCCGTGTGAGCATTCCAGCCCTGGAAGCGGCCTAAATTTTCATCAGGAGGGGACAGCTCAAATACACCTAATGTAATAAATAATAAATCATAATCACGACAAATCGCGTAACGTTTATACAACGGGATAGTATGCGGCCGTTCCCAAGGACGACGCAGCTCCCTGTCAGCAGATACGCACAATCCTCCAGACGCGTCCCCGAATTAGAAGCCACACACGGTGCTCTCCCGCTCATGGGGGAAACGTCGGCACGAGCCACCCTCCCACTCTCCCGCGGGAGGCTACACACCTTTCCTCTCTCCTCAAACCTCCCACACCTCTCCCTCCATCTGCTGGTGGCATCGTTTCCTATTCCTGTGGACACCTGAAGCGGTCAGGAAGACCCCACTCCCTGCCCGCATGCCCATGTCCTCCCTCTGCCCCTCCTGTCCCACGATGGGCTGTCCTCTACTGGCACGCCTCACCCCTCCTGCCTGCCCCAGGATTTCGCTCCTGAAGTTTCTCCTTCTCTTTTCTGCATCCTCGATTCCTTCCCCTGACGGTGACAGGGTCATGACACTGGCAGATGAACATGCTGTAACATCCTCCTCCTTAAGAATGAGACAGCCCTGTCCTGACCCACATTCCTCTCTTGCACTGCCCCGTTTCTCCGCTCCCCTGTAAGCGAAGCTCCCACGAACAGCCGTCCGCTTTGTGCCACATCCACTGACCTGTCCCTTGTGAACCCGCGCCACCGGCCACTCCTCGCCCATGTCAACGCTGCCAGGGGGCTCCATGTCACCAAACCCCACGGTCATCTTTTTTTTTTTTTTTTAACTTTTTAAAAAAATTTAAGCATAGTTGATTTACAATGTCGTGTTAGTTTCAGGTGCACAGCAAAGTGATTCAGCTATACGTGTACAGGTATCTACTCTTTTTCAAATTCTTCTCCCATTTAGGTTATTACAGAACATTGGGCAGAGTCCCCAGTGCTAGACAGCAGGTCCTTGTTGGTCATCCATTTTAAATACAGCAGCGTGCACCCGTGGTCACCTTGAACCCTCTTGTCACTCACAGAGCACCTACTACTCCTTCCCTCCCCGGACGCTCCGTCGGGTGGTCTCTGGATCCACCCCTCCTGGCTGTCTTCCTAATTCACGGCTGCTCCTTCGTGGACCCTCTGCTGGCTCCTCCTTATCTGCCCAACCTCTACCCGGGGGGGCCCCTGGTGCAGTCCTGACACCTTCTCTTTGCTGTCTACACTCGTACCTGAATCTCTTCCCGTTTCATGGCTTGAAATGCCAGCCTTTGGTGGATGACTCCCAAATGCATATCTCCAGCCAGATGTCTCCCCTGTTGCTCTGGGATTTTCCCTCAGCTGTCTGGGTATCCTACAAGCATCTCAGATTCACTACAGCCAAAAGGAGACTCTCCACTTCCCAGCCCCTCCCGGGAAACGGGATCGTTCCACTTGCTCAGGCCCCAAACTTCAGAGCCACAGGGTACTCTTTTCTCTCAGCCCCCACATCCAATCTATCCGCAAATTCTGGGGATTCTGTCTTCAGAATATATTTGGAAGCAACTCCTCACCACCCTGCCGCTGCCCCCGTGGTCGGAGCCACGGTCGTCTCTGGCTTGAATGTCAGCGATAGCTCCTTACTAGGCTGCCCGGGTCCCTCCTTTCACTCTTTACAACCTGTACACGTGACGGCCAGGCTGATCCTTAAAAACGCAAACTCAATCTTGTCTTTCTTCTAGTTGACACTATCCCATCTCACTCAGATAAAAGTCCCCAAACACTAGCCCACCTGTCCTTTTGCCACCTCTGGCCACACTGCCCTCCGGACCCCTCCTAGCAGCCTCCTCCGCAGCTCCACACTTCGTTCAGCCCCTCACAGCCGCCGCACTTCTGCTCAAATGTTCAGGGTCAGAGCCGTAGTCGGGGCTGCCTGGCAGAAGCTGGGCCCGCGGAGGGAGGGTCTGCCTGGCGGAGTGGGAGCCACAGGGGAAAGAAACACTGTGCAAGATGCTGCCCCAGGAAAAACAAGGGAAGACGAAATCCCTGGGGTCCTTCCTCTTCCACTCCAGACCCCAGTCTCCCCGACTGTCTCCCACTGGCCAAACCTGGCCAGACACCAGTTGACCAAAGATCCTGGGACTGCAGTTCCCGGCAACACAGAGCAGGCAGGACAGCGAACATCTAAGAGCAGAGGCAATGACCCCCCAAAAAACACCCCCACTAGAAAGAGCAAGTCTCCAGACAGGCTGAAAAATCAGTCCCTGGTGAAGGAGTGATTAAACGACACAATGCTCTAGACGTATCCGTTCTTAGACTTGCAAAGATAAACAAAAGATTTGGAACCAGCGATCCTGTCCCATGGAGACGTAGGGTCTCCTTGAAGCTCGGCTACGAAGAGCCGCTCTCCTGGCCTTCTAACCACAAGAGTCACGGACAATGCGTCGGCCTCAGCGTGTGTGCCCTGGAGTCTTGGCTGTGAGCCCGCACCGCCCCAACCCTGCACTGCACGCCAGGGCTTTGGGAGAAGCTGGGGCACCCACCTCCACCAGATGCTGGGAAGTCCTGGACCATGGGTGAATATGCTACAATGGCAGGAAAACGTTCTCTCAGGCTGGTCAAAGAACAATGAACCCTGTAATTACACTTTATTTTTTGACCTAGAGGGT
Source organism: Balaenoptera physalus (assembly GCF_965194825.1). Classification (NCBI taxonomy): domain Eukaryota; kingdom Metazoa; phylum Chordata; class Mammalia; order Artiodactyla; family Balaenopteridae; genus Balaenoptera; species Balaenoptera physalus. The sequence goes on along the minus strand of NC_138887.1, from coordinate 119,312,345 downwards.
AAAGAGCCACAATGAGCGGGGAGAGGAAAAACAAGCCAGGCCTCTGGCACCGTGATGCTCTTGGGAGTGTGTGTTGCAATGAACTGAAATGAGCTGACGCACGGCGTTTTAGTCAGAAAATCTCTCTCTCCCCATCCTCTCCCAAGAGCTCATGCAATTCTTAGGAGTTATATTTAGGAACATTTTACAAAGTGCTGTTCTGACCCACATGGCATAAGGAGGGTTGTCAAAAACCACTAGGTCCTTGAGAGCCTACCGCCTGTCCGTCCAGAGCCCTTGAACGGAGCCTCTTGTGGGCTCTGTCTGTGCACCAAATGGGCACTTACTGATTACGGTATAAAGTGCTAAGGTACAAGGACGGGAATAGAGGTTAGCAAGGCCGAGCATGGGTTTAACTCTGGGTGTGGCTGGGCCCTCGTGGGGAGGGACGCTCTGAGAGCCGGGAGGACATCTGTGCATCTTCAGTGGGGCTCAGGGGTCAGCAGGTCCAAGTCTGTACACACCTACCAATCCAGGACAGGACCTGGTGCTCTGCTCCCCAAACGTGGCCAATCCCTAGGAATTGTAAATATATTTTTTTCTGGAATCTTGTTGAAAAGCTATAACTGGCATTCTTTTTTTTTAAGTATACCTTTCAGCACTTTTTTTTTTCCTTTGGCCACACCACACAGCATGTGGGATCTTAGTTCCCCAACCAGGGATCGAACCCATGCCCCCTGCAGTGGAAGCGTGGAGTCTTAACCACTGGACCGTCAGGGAAGTCTCTGTAACTGGCATTCTCAAGGCCAGGTCTGGACATCAGCTGCAAGTCACACAAAGGGATGATAACGACGGTGCTGGTAAGCGCCCTCCCGTAAAAGTTCACGTTCCATTTGAACTGCAATATATGAACTTTGGGTCCAGTCTAATAACCAAAGTAATTTTATTTGTTGGGAAATTACTACAATTAATGTGCAATATTTAATCACGTCTGAAATAGACGGGTAAGTGAGAGGTCAGGAAGTCAGTCATGAGCCACAGTCAGATAACAGTGGTATTCCAAATTTCCCAGAGTTAATCTGTATGCTTCTGGCGTGTTCAACAGAACAAAGTTGGGAACCAACAGACACAGACCTCTAGTCAAATCCTGCAGCCCAGGGAACCCAAACCCATTACCTGGATGGGAGGTTATGCCGGATCACCGGGACAAAGGTCACATGGGAAACACTGTAAAGCAGCCATTGGTGGAACCAAGGACTTTATTCCCAACTACTGCGGTTTATGTGTTGATTACCCTTAGTCAAGGAAGGGAGCATAACGGCTGGGATTACCTATCCTTTTATTTAGCAAACCGACCCCTCCCCCTGCCCAGTGCTGGGTGGCCACACATACCCTGCTTTGAACCTGCCGTTCTTTAGATCTGCTGCGTGTGTGTGCAGGCACAGAGCTGGTCAAGACAGCAGGCTACTCTCTAGAGAAAAGATGGGAATGACAAGTCTGCCCTTGGGAGAGTATTGCCACAGAGTTTACCTTTACCTTAATCCAAAGTACTTCTTAGATTCCATGATCGGGACTGCCTCATGGTCAACTGGTGTTACGGGTGAAGAGCAATCTGGAACACAGATAAAGAAGTGGCTTGCATGGGTCCCCCCCCCAGAAAATCAAAAGGGACCCAGGAAAGGGTTTGTCAGGAGAGGTGCTGGTCCGGAGCACCTGCCTCCACTTCTCCCCATGGATGGGTATTCATGGTTCCATTTGCGCCAGGGAGCACAAGCTGTCACAAGGTTACACAATCAGTGGCCAAGTTTAAAGGGAGATAAAAACTGGAATGTGACCCTCAGTCTGGTTTTCATGATTAGATAACACCCTCTTCGCTTGATAGCCCATGAGCTATCAGAGCGTTTACAGAGTCCTGAATCCAAGCCTTATGGTTTCCTTTTCCCAAGAGTTGCTTTTTTGCACAGAATTGAGTCGCTGGTGTCCTGACTACATAGACCACTGTTTTCCCCTCAACTCTATGTCACAGGCACAGAGACCAAGGCAGCTAAGATGTTCAATCATTTGTCCAAGGTCACCCTGACGGAGGTTCCTCAATAATGCTGTCAACCTTGTGCAAAGCTTTTAAAAAGGAGGGGCCACATTTTTAAAATGTCGTTCCAGAGGACACAGCAAATTAAGATCAATGGACAGAAGTTAAATGGATTACAAAGCACTCTGACAGCTAGTCTCAGTTTCCCTCATCTGTAAAATGCCTAGGAGAGTTTTCTTAGGGGATTTTAATAGAAATTAGGTAAGATAATTAATATGAACTACCTAATATAATGTCTGGTATGTAATAGGTAATCAAAAAGTTAATTCCTTTCTTCTTCCTGACAGTGGAACGTATCACCACTGAATACAGGAATTCACCAGACACAGATGTCTCTCTACAGACCCTGTTTTCGCCAAGATTCCTTCTAACTGTAACATTCCAAGTTTACAGGGCAGACTTTAAATCTATGAGTGCATCACAAATTCTAAGACTTTCTAAGTTGTCAATGCTCTACTAAGATGACTCATGGTTTCCAGACTCATTTTCATTTATATGGGATATTAATAGACAAAATGGAAAAAAAAGGGGGTGGGTGGGTAGGGACCAGTTAATCTAGAAAACTAGGCTAAGTGAAATTCATCCTGTAAATTCTTAATCCAGGGTTTCATTTATGTTGACTGTTGTACTCCGTGTATTTCACTTCTCAACTAGATTGTAGGTCCTCAGTGCAGCATTTTAAATGGTCTTCTCTGAATGAAGTGCTGCCCTGGCTGGGGAAGAGGTGGCACCATCACGGTGCACCAGCGTGATGACCTGGAGCCCTGGGGGTACATCAAACGTCCAGGGGATGTTAGTCTGGGGTGTTAGTGGTGGTAGAGCAATTACACCAACACATGCGTGGTATAAAACAGGGTTAATAACATCCTCTCCCATAGATGTATTGAAACACCCCACATATGGCACCTAGTAGGTGCCATATATCGGTAACTCTATGAGGAACCTAGACAAATGATGCCCCAAATGGACACATCTTCAAAATACCCCCTTCCCCTGAGAACCTCTGTCTTAAACCATCTGTGGGGAAGGACCAGGGGTCTTTTGTTTGCTTGTTTGTTTTAAATGTTCAATTCATCGTGAAATGGAATGAAGGAAAAAAAGAAAGGAAAATAAATGGCTGGTAAACTTCTTCTGACTCCATCTATAAGAAACACCCAAATTTCAAAAAAAAAAAAAAAAAAATTAACATGTGGAACCCAAAAAAAGGAGAGGGCTCTTGAAATGCAGGCAATATGGTAAAATGTTTTGATTTAAGATTACCAGGCAGTAAAGTCTGCACTCCAACAAAACAAACTCAGAAAACAAATGAATTTTATTAATGAATGATCGGGCATATTTACTCAAATCAACTGACAAAGTACGTATTCTAACAATCGGTAGACGAGGCCCTTCAACCATGACAGGCCTCAGGCAAAGCGTTTAGTGTTGAGAAGTAACAGCGGCTTCCTCATTCTGAATCCGTCCCAGGCGGGGCCTCCCAGTGGCTCCCGGACTTCCCCTCCTGGTTCTCCATCTCTCCTTTTCAAACCCGTTCTCAGCAAATGGAGTGATTTGCATGCCTTGGCAAATAATCATTGTGATAGGGATTAAAACATTAAACTGAAGAGGTGAAATTTAAATGACAGTTGGGGAGTCATTTTGAGTGGGTAAGGGTGGGCTTTATACCACATCACATAGGCTGAAGGTCCACCCTTTTCTACTTCTAACCAGTGTTTCTAGCATTTAGTGAAATAATGCAGTCAGTCTCCTGAAATCCTCCTGCAGGCAGCCAGTCAGAAAAAGGTCAAAGCGAGAAACGCCACACCTGTGGGGCAGGGATGGCCACCGGGTTTTTGAACCCAGGTGCGGTCCCCTCCAGAGCACTGCAACCTTCTGTCCAGAAAGCACTACTCCGGGACCAGGAGGGTCTTCAGTCTGGCTCCATTCTGGACTGGAGAGCCGGGAGGAGAAGGAAGACAAACGCACCAGAAACCCACTCCTCTGAACCACGGCACCACCCAGACCGCAGGAACTCGGATGGGAGAGGGAAACAGGGCAGATAGCTGAACCAGGGTTCCTCCTGGCTGGGTGGGGGGCACCGCCTAAGGGGCGGCCCTGAAAGCGGGCTCACCCTCCTCCCCAAGAGAGAACTGTGCGAATCTCCGCACCTGGACAGGAGTGAAGGCCATCTCCTCACAGACCCCAGGGCGTTCCCAAAGCGACCTGTGTCCCGTTCTTTCTCGGGTGGCCTCCCCGCCCCACTGATTACGGGGAGCAGCAGCGCTGACGTCAGCGTTCAGGGCGCTCGAGTGACTTTTGGGGCCACTCTATCCTCAGAACCTAGAGCAGGAGAGGAGGCGACTCCCGACCGAACACTCACCTTACTCCCAGCCAGGCGGGCAGGGGGCTGGGGGGTGAGGATCGCGCCATCCTGGGGCCCACCTCGGCGGGTGGTGGGGGGGCGCACCGCCACCCGGGAGAACGCCCCACCGGCCCTCGGCTACGGGCGGTGCCAGACGGGCAACGCGGTGGCTGAGACCGTGGCAGCACGTGGGGGACTCGCGCGGGGTTTACCGCCCTCTCCTCCACTGTTTCTTCCGCAGTCTTAGGAACCCCGCGTACACGGCGGCGCCGGGTTGCTGACTCCGCGCCCGACACTTACCGCCGATCCCCTGGTGAACCTGAGCAAAGCCGGGTGGGGTGGGGTACGGCGGGGTGGGGGTGAAAACCCGCTCTCCGCCCGCGACACTGACCGCTCTCAGTGCGCATTCAAGTCCGCACGCCGGCGGGGAGGGGCCCGGGCCGCGGTTTTCCGAGAAGCACGTGCGGGTCAGCGCGCATCCCAGCGAAACCCGCGCTTCCGCCGCGGCCGGGTCTGCGGGGCACAGTGCGCGTGTGCGTGTGTTAGCGGGTGAGGCATAAACAGACACTGGGGGACGACAGGAGTCAGAAATCATCTCGGAGCGAGTCCCGCGCCGCCGCGGCCGCAGGGGGCGACGGGGGTCGGCGGGCGGAGCGGGAGGGCGCGCCGCACGCCGCGCACTTCCTGTTCGAGGCACGCCGCCGTCCACCGCCCCGCGAGCCTGCGTCGGTGCCGGGCCCGGCCCTTCGTTGACCCCTCGGGCCCCGGGGCCGCGGCGAGGCGGCGGAACGGACCGGGCGCCTGCCCTCCGCTCCCCGCGGGGCTCCCGCACGCCCTCCGGCCGGCAGGGCGGCCGCCAGAACTCGTGCTCGCAGTCGAGCTTCAGCCCAGTTGCGAAGAGTGTTCGCGCTTGCACCTCCTCTTCCCCTCCTCCCTCCCTCCCTCTCGCCCAGAAAGGAGGACGGACCTTGTTCCAGGCTGCGGGCTGGTTTATTCTTCGGTGGAGGGTCATATTAACATACAAACTGTCTGGCTCTCGCCAGATTTTCCACTTAGGCATAGGCATAGGAGGGCTGCTTCCCAAACTGCCGTGTTTAATTGCACCTGCCTTTCTGATTACCTCTGGGAATCTGTGGGAGGAGCCGAGAGGGTGGAAAATGTTGCTTCGCTTTGCAAAAGGAAGAAAACTTTGTCACCCAGCGGGAGACCTCTGCCACGCGTAGCCCGCTGAGAGACCAGAACCAGTACAGCCTTTGGCTTTGATTTCGCATCCGAAGAGCCCGTAGGAGGAAGAGGACACGTGAACTCGGCGCTCCCGCCGACCGCCACCCCGGCTCCACCTTCCCTCCCCGCGGAAGTCCCCACGCGGTGTCTTCAGGCTGCAAGGACAGTAAACAGCGCGTGCGGCTCGCGGCCGACGGCTGGGGCCGGGCTGGGAAGGAGAGGACCGAATATCAGGAACGAGTCACCCGGAATTAACTTCTGGTTAAAGTTATGGGAAGCGCGGCCATGGACACCAAGAAGAAGAAGGACGTTTCCAGCCCCGGCGGGAGCAGCGGCAAGAAGAACAGCAGCCAGAAGCGGCGTTCGCTGCGAGTGCACATTCCGGTGAGTCCCACCCCGCCGTCCCCGGCCCCCCACCCTCGGGTCGCTGCGACCCGGCGCGGAAGCGGTTAACGCGGGACGCCCCGCGCGCGCCGTGCGTGCCCCTCCTGTCACTTCGGGCGGATTGGGGAAGGGTGGAGGCGCGGGGCCGAGCTGGGCCGCTGTGCTCGGGCTCCATCCCTCTCCCCACCCGCGTGCCGCCGGTGCTCGGCAACCTTCTGCGGCGGGGGCGGGAGCTGCGGGGCGGGCTGTGCGTAGCACGGGATCCCGCCGGGTGCGGGTGCTGGGGCGGGGGCGGAGGGGCGGTGCGTAGCGTTGTTTTGTTGAAAAAGGACAGTGTGGACTGAGCTCCGGGGAGGTGGAGCCGCGCGCCGCTGCCGGGGACTGAGGGGAGGGGCGGTGGGTGGGGACAGCGGGGGAGGGGGGCGTTGGCTGTGTAGCTGCGCCCTCAAATGGACGCCCCCCCTGCTCCCCAGTTTCCCTCGGGTGACTCTGGGCCGGGGGCTGGAGACTCCTCTGCAGCCGGCCCCTTTGCCTGACCCTGGGAGCACCTTTTAGGCACTTAGGGGCTCGGGATTCCCTAAGGCGTGCAGGGCCCTCGCGAACTTCAGCCCTGGCCACGCCGGCAGCCGGGCCCGGACTTTGGCGACATCGATCGGTCTGCTGCTTGACTTTGTCCAGCTGGAGGGAGCGGCGGGCGGGGTCGTGCGCCCACCCTGCGCTTTGCCTGCCCAGGTAGCCCGTGGACCCCGAAGCCTTCCCTAGCCTCCCCGTGGGGGGACGTGCGGCGCAGCCCTTAACCTGCACCGGAAGGAAACCCCCAACTGGGTCACACCCCCCAGCCTTCACCAACCAAGTAAATGTATACACATACACACACACACACACACACACACACACACACGCACACACACACGAGGGCTCCATGGAAAATGCAATTTTGATCACGGATGAGGGTCTTGGGCACGGGTTGGGGGTACGGGGTGAGTCCCACCCTCCAGGGCTGTCTCCGAGGACACCTTGTTAAAGACACCTCCTTAAAGCTAATCCTTCCTGACGGCAGAATGGGGCCTGGGGTAGGGCAGCTGGTCACGCACTTTCTGCTGCGAACCACCTTAGGCACTTCACTCCTATGTTTGTTGACTGCAGCTCCTCCTTCCCAGGCCTGTGTGCACACATTGGCCAGGAAGGGTAGGGAGCCCCAGACATCTGATGGGTACTTCAGGGAGCAGCCCCAAGTTGGGAAGGGTGGCCAGCCCTCCCTGGCAGGGGGACGCTCAGGGAGCAGGTGACTGGACCCCTGCCTGCTGTGTGACCACCAGGGTGATGACCCAAATATGCAGGAATAAGCATTCCTTTGAATAAACATTCTATATGAAAATGATATATTCCTGTTTACATTGCTAATGTGAGACATTTTAAGCCACATTTGTAAATAAAAAGTTAGACACAGGTACTCCTAACCTCCCTCGGCAGTCATCACTTGGCTGAAACGTTTAACCACTCAGCTTCTCCCATTTGTCAAACAGATAATAATTCTGCTTTGCCTACCTTTCAGGGATGTTGAAATAAAATAACTCACGGGAAAGCTCTTACTAATGCAAAGTGTTATATGAATGTATGGCTATTACATCTACATCAGAGCACCTAATTTAAAAGAGAGAGAAAAGAAAATGACATTTTCCAGTGCCCAGGCCATATCGTATTTACGCTGATTGGTGAGGCCGGTCTCAAATGGGAGTATGTGTGTGGGGTGCGCTCCAGAGGTGGTGGTGTAGGACAAAATCCAGAACCCGGAAAGGGACTGAGCGGCCAGGCTGTGAAAGTGGAAAAGCCACGATATAGTCGGAATACTCCGACCAGCCTTCCTGCTGCTGGTGATGACTTTGGCTGATTTAGACAACGTTCTTGGCATGATGCAGCCCTTACAGAAAGTTCTGTTCACTCAATTATTCCACGACACGTGTGCCGTGCTGCTTGATGGTGAGATCCAGGGGGGAACGAGAGGGGCTCTATCTCCGCCCTCACAGGGCTTGCCTTTGCTTGCGGGGGGGGGGGGGACCGGGGGGGTCCTCTCACTAACCAACTAGTAATTACCTGTTGATCCTTGTGCTGGGCTGGGTGAGAGTTACACTCTAGCTGGGAAACTACAGCATTCAGACAGATGTGAGCAGATGACCCAAGGGCACAAGATGACCAGTGCAGGCAGTACCTGCTTTCAGAGGGGAGAGAAGGGAGAGGTGGCAGTACATTGACATGTTTAGAGAGACATTAGACCCAGAGGTGGTAGGCAGGACAGAGACATGGCAGGGGTTACCCCTGCCCGGGAACCAGCCTGAGCACCCCCATGGAGTCGGGGAGTTGGAGGACTGCTTCCAGCTCCAGTGAAGAGCCCCTTTTCGTGGAAGAAAGGGTTTGAGAATCAGAGTAATCAGAAATACATCAAGGCCAGATCAAGGAGAGCCTTGAGGTTGGATTGCATGATTTAGCAAATAAAAATACTAAATGCCCAGTTAAATTAGAATTTTAAACAATGAACAACTCTTTAGTATATGAATGTGCCAGGCCCCATTTGGGATGAACTTATACTAAAAAATACCCATCGTTATCTGAAATCCCAGTTTAACTGGCGTCCTGTATCTTCTCTGGCAGCCCTCCCTGGAAGGTAGGCCCGGGGATGAGGATGTCCCCTGAAGCCACTGAGAAGCTGCAGTAGACGCTGTTGGGGCCCTGCCCGGTGTGCCCATAGCCCACCCAGCGTTCTCCGCAGCCTTGCTGGACAGCTCCACCCCACACCACAGTTTCTCACTGTGTCTTTCTTGCTCCTGAAGGAACCCTCCTGAATAGGGGCAGTTTGCTCAGCCTGAGTACAGGCTGGGCTGGAAATGCTGGGATTGGGATTATGCCCTAAGGGGCAACCCTCAGCCAGGGAGGGATGCAGGTGGGACTGTTCTCCAGCCTCCCCATCCCCGGGGGTGATGGTTCTGACATGGGTTCTGCAGGATGCCTCAGAGGGTGGCAGCAGGGCCCAGCCCCTGTTGCCCGCAGTGGTGGTCTGATCATCCATAATGCACCCTTTCTGGCTGTTCTGGCTTCCCTGCCTCACTTGCCCTGCTCCCTGGTATAAATGACTGAATCTAAGTCGTTGTCTCACTGTTTTGGGCCAGGGGGGATTTAAACTAAGAAGCAATTAAAGGTGATGAAAACAACGCTTTGTGAGAACTAGCCTGGTGGCAGCATGTACCAGGACATTCGGGATTCTAAAGAGTGACTCCTGGAAGACACTGTGGCCTGGCAGTCCTGTGGGTGGGGTCATTTGGTGGCATCCAGTGACACTCACAGTGATGAGGCCTCCTGGGACCTCCAGTGTCCAAGGAGCTTGTCTTTTTACTGAATTGGATTGTGTCCTTTTTGGACACGATTGGACTCAGTCTCCACCCCCATATCTGGTGCATAAACAGAACCATGACCAAGGATGTTGGGGGAAATCATTGCAAACCTTCATCCTAGGCTCTGATTATCTTTAACCATCTTCACTCTGCCTTCCTACCAATAGCGCCTGCTGTGCCGTGAGACACCAGAAAAGAGGAATCAATTTTAGGGGATACACTAGGGACTTGGGTGACAGCGGGTAGTGGAGACCCAGAGTTACTAACCAAAATAATTTATTCATTGAATTCTATCGTAGGGAGAATGGCCCTTGGGCCTAATGGAGGGTGTAACCTTGCTTGATTTTAGTCTCAGTTTGGATCACCTTTATGGGAAACCCTCTCGGATCTTGTCACGGGAAAGAGAAGGAGAGAGAGGAGAGGAGAGGAGAGGAAAGCCTGAGTGCAGTTCCTTTGGGGTTGCGCTGGGCCTTTAAAAGTAGCGAGATGGGCGTAGTGTTCGGTGTCCTGGTGAGTTGGCACCTCGCCTGGGTTCTCTTCCCTCAGCCTTTATCCGTAATGTAAAGCGGGAATAATAATCAAGGTGGTGGGAATGCGTTTAGAAAATACCTCATTAGAAGTCTAGCTGTGCGTGACATCTGCCAGCACTTTGCCAGAGAAGCCGTTGCTGGGAGTAAGCATGTTCTTTCCTCCTTTTTGTCCGAGAAAAATCATTTTCCCTATTAATGCTGAAATTTATGTATCTTAGACATATTTTAGTTGATGACCGTGGGCTGGGTCGTTGACTGTATTGTTGGTCTCTGGAGCTGTTCACAAGCCAATGACAGAGCAGGAGGCCAAGGGGGCAGGGAGGGCTTTGGAGAGAAGGACCCACACAGGAGCCCGTGGGGACACTGAGGCAGCTGGAGGGGGTCGGGCTCGATCCGAGGTGGTGGCCCGATATTCGCTGCTGGCGGAACGCACGAGTCCCCAGGCCTCTTGGGAGAGGTGCTCCAGAAATCCTTCACAGTCCCTGGAGACAACCTAAACATAGAGCCAGGGGCAGCTGGCCAGTCCCAGAAGGTTGTGGAGACACAGCTTGGCTTGGGCCTGCCACTAGGGATGCCTTCGCTTGTGGTGTCTCCGGAGGGAGGCCTCACGCTGCTGGAGGCCCAGCGCCCTTCACCTTGGCGATGAGCCGGTGACCAGTAGCCTCCATCCAATCAGATCCGCTCCGCTAGGGCCGTGCGTACAGGAGGGGGCATCGCCCGGATGCGGGTGGGGATGGGAGCTGCCCTTCTGCCCCAGGGGCTGGAGGACCCAGTGACAGCAGTGCTCACTGCCCAATACACCATCGAAACACCCTGGACTGAAGCCTCGGTGAAGAGAAAGGGGATCCCGTGCGGCACAGTGGGGGTATCAGTTTTGACCTTGGCCTTGACCTTGGTCAGTTTGTACCACCTTGAGCAAGATTTGTTGGGTTAGGGTTTAGGGCAGTGTTTTTCAAAGTGCAGTTTGTGGACCAGCTTAAGCAGAACCACCCGGTGTTTGTTTAAAATGTAAAATCCTAGGTCTCAGCCCAGAACTGCTGAATCAGAGTCTCTGGGGAGTGGGACCTGTGGTTCTTTGTTTCTGGTAAGTTCTCCAGGTGACTCTTATGCCTACAGGGGTTTAAAAAACAATTGATTTCCAACTTCCTCAGCGTAGCGATGATCTGTTCTCCTGCCCCTGTGAGTTATTCTATCAATCTGTCCATCCACCCATCTAAGTATCCGTGTGTCTGTCCATCTGTCCATCTGTCTATCTATCATCTGCACTTTTTCAGCTGTCATTGAGAAGAGAGATCCTTGGCTGCTGACTGTTAAACAAAGGTGGAATATTTCTGGCTCCCAAATAAAGATGAATGTCCAGATAGGCCCCCAGCCTGAGTAACCCAACATGGGCCAGCCTGTTAGGCCTCACTGCAGTGTTTCTTGACTTGGCCCTTCAGTGGTTTGGTGCATCTTGGGTGCCCTGAGCACAGGTTCTTAGTTGCTCCGCAGCATGTAGGATCTTCCCAGACCAGGGCTCGAACCCGTCTCCCCTGCATTGGCAGGCAGATTCCCAACCACTGCGCCACCAGGGAAGCCCTCTTGTGCTAAATTCTTAAAAGAAGTGATTGTGTGAATCCTTCTACGAAAAAACAAAGATTTTGTATATGTATATATCTTCAAGAGTTTTACGAAGGTGCAGAAGTGTTTTTCCTATAGCTCTTTCTAATAATATTAACCCTCAATAAATGTTAAATCTAAAATATGAACCTATAACTTAGTACAAGGTGTCTAAGTTGATGTGCCATTTAAATATCTACAGGAGAACTTTGCAGAAGGGCCCAGAGTATGATACTGGGACCTTCGGGAGTCAAGGTACTCAGTGATGGAGCCCCCGGAACTCTCCTGTGGCTCCGGGGTTTATAAATGAGGCCTGGGTGCCTCTCTGCGGCTCGCAGAGCACGGCTGGCAGTGTGTGGGCTTCCTGCAGCGTGGGCGTTGCACATTGGCTGAATGTCAGTTAAACACAGTCCAGTGCTGGGCTGTGGGAGGGAATGGGCAGGCAGAGAACAGATTTAGGGGTCCCTTTCCTTGAAGACTCTACCCCGCAGACCGTGCACAGACCGCTGTGGACCAGCTCACGTAGTGATCTAAGCAGAGCACATTCAAAACGCGTGGATTTGCAGAATCACGTCCAGTGACTTTGGGCGTACACGCAGGCTGGATTCCCTGTCTCATCCTCTTGTCCCCACTTTACAGATGGCCCAGCTGAGAACAAGTACGTTCCCTGTTTCATGGTTGGGTGACACTTTATTCAAGTCTAGCCTCTGCTGCCCTGTTCCCACTCTCCCCCAGGACCTGCCTGTGGAGGGTCCAAGATCCTTGTGTAAACCAGGCTCTGAACACTGCATAGTGGCCTAATGATAAATGCGACCATTTATATTCGGGATCATTATTGCACCAAAAGGACATCGCTAGTACTGAGGTTCCAGAAACAGAAGCAGCAGCCCAATACAGTGTGTGTTCCATATTACATCTTTCCACACATCATAAACTCGTTCTGGTTCTCAGTGCTTCACAAATATCTTTCCCTGCCTGTTTTCTTTGAACTGCCCTTCCGAAATAAAACCCAGCAAAACTATTCTATTGCTGATCTGCACTCAGGGGTTTCCCTTTAGACCAAAGTATGACTCAGGAAAGGACTTGGAAGCACTTCTTACTTGCCAAGGGCTTTTCACCTGCTCACACCTCATTCACTTAACTTCTACATCAGTTTGTGTCCTCTGAAACCATCCAGACAAATAACTGTGCTCTTAAATGATGCTGTTTCTTGTCTATTTTCTTCTGCTTTTCCTGTCTTGGTATATTCAGCTCACTGCCAGCGCTGTCTATTTCTGGGCACTATTTCACTTTTATGGGGCTACTCAGGTCACCGAACAGGCCACAGACCCTTGGAAGAGCTGGGTTAGAATCCAGCCCTCTTTTCCCCCATTCTCCTCCACCCACCCCCCTCTGACCCAGAGCAGTGAGTATGAGCACATGTGAATGCCTGTGACTCCCAGTTCTTTCCAGACAGTAACCAGCCTGTCTTGATATCCCAGGACAGCGAACCAAATGTCGGAATGTGGTCAGTGTCTTTAAAATTTGGGACAGACAAAGGCCGATGAAGTGCTGCGCAGCCAAGTTGAAACAGTCCTTAATTTGCTTGGTCAATTGACCGTGACCTTGCTGTCAGATGGGCACAGCCACATGGGAGTGAAGCTATATCCCCAAGGGTTAACCACAGGGAATTCTTAGAGAGACCCCACTGCAGGGTGCGTGCAGCTGAACCAGAGGAAATGGTTGAGGGTTAATCAGCCGGGCTTCCCCTCCGGTGGAGGAAGGTTTCTCACGTGTGACTGGCTTAGCCCTGCATCAGAATGGTTAACCCAAATCTCACTCATCTCTTTGTTCCTCTACCTACGTTGAAAATAATTTGATCCCCATCCTTTCCTTCCTGTTGACAGGAAGCCCTTCTCTGCCAACTCATGGCTTGTCACAGACCAATCAGATATCATCCAGGCTCTGGGGCTCGTGCCAGGGCCTCTCTGTTTTGATATACTCTGACCTGGCAGCGAAGTTGCTGATGAATGTACAACAAAGACCAATTTGCTCTTGGTCACCCCAGGAGTCCAGCCTTTTTTCCATGCGGCTGAGGCCGGGTCCTAGCTGTGGGAGCCGTGCAGCCCTGCCAGCCTCCTGCGGGGGCCCGGCGGGGACTTGGTGCAGAGCCAGGTGCAGGTGGCTCCGGGGTGACCTCCGCTGGTGCTGGGGGGTGCAGGAGGAAAGACACGACAGGGCCGGAATTTTAGGAAGTGGGGCCCCAACTACTCAGTTTGTAAAGAAATGGAGAGCTAGCTTGCTGGGACCATGTTTACAGTTGGGCACCTTTAGAGCTGGGACTGGGAAACCTGTCAACTCATTTATGTCTGTTTCCCAGGTACTGTGCTAGGTGTTGAGGATACAAAGGTGAATAGGGTCATGGGCTGAACTGTGTCCCCCAAAGCTATGGTGAAGTCCTAACCTTTGGTACCTGTGAACGTGACCTTATTTGGAAATAGGGTCTTTGCAGATGTAATCAAGTTACCATGAGGTTAGGCTGGGCCCCTAAACCAGTATGACTGGTGTCCTTATAAAAAGTGGGAAATTTGGATACAGAGACACAGAAGGAAGATCATGTGAAGACAGAGGCAGAGATTGGAGTGATGCTGTCATAAGCCAAGGAACCCTGGGGCTACTAGAGACTGGAAGAAGCAAGGGAGGACCCTCCCCTGGAGGTTTCCAAGGGAGTGTGGCCCTGCCAACACCTTGATTTCAGGCTCTGGCCTCCAGAACTGTGAGAGAATTTCTGTAGTTTTAAATACACACGGTTTGTTTGTGGTACTGTGTTACGGGGGCCCCAGGGACCTCCTACGACAGGCTCCCTGCCTGCACAGCACAGCTGGAGACAGTGGTCATTCCGATGTTGTTCGCCGGCCCCATCCTTGTCCACAGGATGTTGTGTAATGAACACCCTAGCAATTCAGACGCTGCTCGACGGGTAGTTTTGTTCCTGGTGGCTACGACCGATCAATATTACTGACGATCAGATACTCTCTGGGACGGCACGTTGTCATCAGATTTAGCTAATACTGTGGAGCACTTGCTCCAGGTGCCAGGTGTGTGCTTATGTAAGCTGTCTCTGTTTATCTCCAAAATAACCCTGTGAAATACTATTATTGTCATTATCGGTGTTATTATCCTTATCACAGAGAAAGAACTTTAGGCCGTCCACAGCTCACAACTATTCTAATCCAACCTGCCAAGAAAGTCCTGGTGTTTAATTGGGTTTTTGATGTCCCTGCTCTGCCCTGCCCCAGCCCGGGGTTTGGATGCCCGTGAATGGTCCAGGCAGCCTGGGGTGGGAGGCAAGACTGCTGGGCAGGACAGACACCACCCCCATGATGGGTACACGGAGGACGAAATATCTGGTCTGGCAAGCTGCCTTCCAAGGGTTTGCCCTTGGGGTTGACCAGGTCTTTATTTGTTCCCTTTTACATGAAGGACATTGAAGGCTGTTATTTACCCTTCTCATCTCGAAGATAAATAATCTGCCTTTTATAATTTCATAGGTCTTATTCTCTAGTTCTTTCTCATTTTTTGTTTTTTAAATAACTGAGTATTAGAGTGAACACCAAACCGGGAATCAAGAAATCCTGCACTGAGTCCTCTGTCACATGACTGCGGAGCTTCTTCTTACTGAGTTACCAGACATTCGCCAAAAGCCCTTTCTTTGTGTGCCAAGCACCGGGCAAGGCTGAGAGTAAAACTGCCACCAGGAGGGGCACGACCCCACCCTCACAAGGCTCAGAATCTACAGGGGAGCCGTGGCACAAGTCACCACGTCGGTTCATTTTTGCTACCAAACACCCCAAAACAGTGACTTCAAACAGCAAACACTTGGGACTTCCCTGGCGGTCCAGCGGTTGAGACTTCGCCTTCCAATGCAGGGGGTGCGGGTTCGATCCGTGGTCGGGGTGCTAAGACCTCACATGCCTCGCGGCCAAAAAACCAAAACATAAAACAGAAGCAATATTGTAACAAATTCAACAAAGACTTTAAAAATGGTCCACATCAAAAAAAAAAAAAATCTTAAAAAAACCCCATTTATCTTTCTCAAATACATATAATATATAATAATTAATAATATTAATATTATATAATAATCAGTATGTTAATCTTGTTACTATATAATTATATATTATAATTATGTGATATTGTTATATACAATTATATATAATATATAATTGTATATGACATATAATACACACAGATAAAGTATATATAATTAAATGTAATATATTACATGTTATATATTATATTACATTATGTATTACAATTATAACATATTAATTATAATTGTTAATTAAATATTACTTTCTAGTAGATACTTAATATATTAAGACCTTAAACAGGTTGACATATAATTAAATTATGTTTAATAATATATTATCATTAATCATATAATTGCTGGGTAGTAATACTCTATGTCGTATCTATAAAAAAGAGGATTGCAATCTAAGGTCTCCATTTGGCTCAGGCACCATGATTGTATGGAAACTGCTTCGTCCCAAGGTCAGGTGGGCGTCGAGGGGCTGTGAGCGAGGGTGAGGAGCCCAGGTCCTCCCGAGGCTGGCCTTCGATAGGCCCCCCACCCTTTCATCACTGAGGGTGGGTGAGCGTCAGGGGAGCTGCTGTGCCCTTGGGGAGAGGCCAGTGCCAGGAGAACGGAGAGGTAACTTTTCACCACTCTTCTGTGCTCGTTAAGTATATTTTGAGATTTCTGAAATGACCTCAGGACACAGGTAATAGAATATTCTCGGCTCAAAGACACAGGGAAATGCTGGGCCACAGTACCAAACTGGGTTTAGGGAGGAACCTGGCCGGGAGTCTTCCGCCAGGTGCAGAAGTGGCCTGGAGCCTGCATGGTGGCCTCTGGGAGCAGAGATGAGGCCGCCTCAAGAGCCACATGACTGGCCAGTGGCAAAGCAGGGAGGAAAACTCGGGTGTTCTTCTCGGGGGAATGTTGGGAAGACAGGAGACCCTTTCAGGCAGGCGGGCATTCGGGGCGCAGGTGAGGAGGGCTTCCGGGGAGCCCAGTCTGCCTGGCCCGCGTGGCGCTCTGCAGAGCTCTCTGCACCTCGGCTTAGATCAGAAAACGATTTCAAAGCAGGTCCGTTTTGCACTGGCTCAAAATCAAAGCTGTGGGCAGCGGTGAGCCGTCATGGAGTCCTTTCAGTGCGGACCCAGGCTGCAGGCTTGCACTGGCTTCCACACTCCATCCACACCCTCCTTCTCTAGACGTGGTGACGACCGTTTTCAGGGAAGGTTCAGAGCACAGCTCCATAGGCTTGGCGTGCGGGCACCGCATTTATGACCATAATAAAATACAACTTAAAGTCGAATGGACATATTTGGTTATATTCCTCGTTTAATGATGGTCTACCTCTGAAACGATCTTTGTTACCTTCACCTAAAAATTATTCTTAGCCAATGATTCTGTGCCTCTAGCTTTGGTCCTTCAGTGGTGGGGGAAGGAAAGAAAGCCAGTGGGGCAGAGGGAGAAGCTGGATGGTGGAGCGGTCACAACTGGCCTCAGCTGACTCCCTGGAACTGGGATGGCCCTTCAGAGTTGTCCCAGATTGGGCGAGTGGGGGCCGGACCCTTGTCTCCTTAGTTAGAACGTGTGCCCCTTTGAGGATGGTGTGCCTCTACGTCTTCCTGTCCCAGCCCCAAGGAAACCATCTCCCACGTGAGCAGCCCTCACGTTGATGCTGATAATGGTGGGGAGAAAGCGCAGAAGCCAAACGACACCGCGGGAAAGGAAAAAAAATGTGTCTTTGAGAATCCAGATGCTTAGTTAACTCTACGAACTAATTCCGAAAAAGCTGGGTGAATCAACTGTTTACAAATCTTACAGGAGTCAAATATCGTAAAGAGAAAAGTTTCAGATAAACCATGTTTTGTTGGTTCAATGAAAGGGTAATTTTCAGGAATGCTACCGTGTTAGTTGTTTTCTCCCCTCCATCTCCTACCTGGGAAAGTTATTTGGGCTTTTTGCTCAGGCTAACTGACCAGTTAGAACATCATAAATCTGCCAGGAGGTATTCTAGATGACACAGTAATCCTTTGACTGGAAACGGGTCTGGCGCCTGCACTGAAAGATGCCAAGCAAGCAGGGAGGGAGCGGGTGGTGGATGGGTCCAAGGCCAGGCGCCAGCCCCTCAGCCTCACGACCTTCGAACCACAGGAGGTGGGGGCACCCACCCACGGCGGCGACAGTCTGGACCTAGCTGTCATTTGTGCTAGGTTCTCGAGAACAGAATCGTTTGTGGGAGCAGGGAAAGCATGAGGGTTTTCACCTGATCTGTAAAAGGGGGGCGTGGTGGAGGGCGGTGAGTTTGGGTGTCAGACTTCAAGGTTGCGATTCTCATGCCATCGTTGCTTCTGTGTCCACTTGGGCAGTTTACTGGAGCTTCCCGAGCCTCAGTTTCCTCACCTGTAAAATGTGGACCATAGTCCCCACTTTGCCCACTGGGCTTGGGGAGAATGAGATGAGATCCCTGGGTGAAAGCAAGAGGGCGGTACCCCAGGAATGCTGGTTTCCTCTCCACTACAAAGGGGCCCGTGAGGAAGGCCGCCCTAAGCATATAGCTGTGGCTCCCATACCACTCCAGGATTTCTGGGACGGTCCCCCAGTAACAGAATTTTATTCTTTCCAGTGGAAGTGATTCTTCAATTATAAATTCAATGTAAATTCCTCTTTATCCCTTGTGGCACTTCGGCTAAATACATTTACAGATTTGTTCCGCAGATGTCCTTACTCACAGTGAAATAGTCCAAATGGCTAACCCCCCTTGACCCCAGAGTGAAAGCCAGTGTGAGCCCCAGGGGTTGAGAGGTAGAGCCTTTAACTGACTGTGGTTGGAAATGGCCTTTGCCAGGAACTTGAAGGCCAAGTCTTGGGAGGGGGGCTGCCGAGAGTTGGGTGGTGGGTGTGCACATGGAAACCGGCAGGCTCCACCTGGGAGCGGAACACCCCTGGGGACTCCCGCAATCTCTCCCGCCTCCCCCGCCCTCTGCCTCGGGCCTGCAGGGCCCCAGGGGAGTCGCTGGCTCTGGGGGGGGTCGTGTGCTCCCCTGGGTCGGAATGTGACAGCCCAGGAGATGGTGCTGAGCAGCTAGCCTTCTGGGGTTAATGTGTGTCTGTCCTCACCCCCTTGGGCAGCTGCCATTTAGGCTCTCCTGGGGATTTTGCACCTCAACTCCAGAGAGTGAGCGTTGGGGCTTTTGTGGGGCTGGGGTCTGGGCTGGGCTCCCTTCGTGCCTCTGTGTCCTCAGCTGGTCCCAGTACGAGGTGGGACCTACGCCACCTTCCACAGCCGAGGCCTTGGGCGCCGTGGGCCACTCTTGGGTAGAGTCTGTCTGTGCTTCTGTGTCTTGCCCGCTGCAGCGCAGGGATAGACTGGAACACGCTGCTGCAGGGAGGGCGGAAGGGGGAGAGCCAGCGACAGAGCCAGGTAAGGGGGGTGGGACGGAGGAGCCCAGTGGGTGCGCAGGCGGGCAGTGGAAGTGGAGGAATAAAGTGCGTTTCTGCAAGGTCCGGTGATCTCTGTCCCAGAGAATGACGCGGAAACACTTTCCGGCCTGTGTTTCTGCCCTGGTAGCTCCGCAGGCACCCCCCGACCTGCCCAGAGCTGCTGACGGTGCCGGCTTGTGCCCCCTGCCTGCCTCTCTGGGCTGGGGGTGTGCCTCTCAGGCTGCTAATTAATAGTTCTTATTTAGGGGGGGATGAGAGCATTTGATGAGGGAGATGGAGCCTCATTAGGGGCTGGAAGGGCCCTCCCGGGTCTAGCATCCCATGATTTTGTGATGCCTGCCGACACCACAGGTGCCCACCCACTGCCTGCCCCTCCCAGCCCTCGGTCCCGGCAGGCAGGGCTGGGGGCCACCATAGAAAGAGTCTTGGACTGCGTGGCAGAGGGACGTAATCCCAGTCCCACGTCCCCCAGCTTCATTGACTTGGGCAAAGCTCAGAGCCCCGTCTGCTACCACGAGATGACTGCTGTCTAAGTGGGTGCATCATTCAACACGCTGAGCCCTGGACTGGTGAGGGAGGGGGCCGCATCCCCTGGTGCGTTAATGTCAGTCCACCGCCCTTACCTGGAACAGAAGAGGGTCAGATGGCATTGGTTTGAAAGACCCAGAGGATTTCATACAGACCCCAAGGAAACAGGAGGATTCCTTCACCAGATGGCATCTTTCTCCCACGATCCGGAGAAGGAATCTGCCAGCAGGAGACTGGCAGGTCTCACAGATCCACGCAGCAAGCCCGCCCAGCGTGGTCGCCGAACAAGTGGGGACGCAGCTTTGGGGAGGTGAGTCCATTCAGCAGGTTAGCGGCTGAGCAAGCGCAGAAGAGACGCACAAAGTGTCACAAGCCCTCAGCTTCTGACGGAGCCAGGACAGCTCTGGGCTGGCGGCCCTTCTGGGCACGAAGCTTGGGTGCCCGGGGCAACCTGCTCCCCCATCCCGCAGACCTCGCCCTGCCAGCCCTGCCAGCAGCTTCCCTTGGTGCGTGGGTGAAAATCCTGGAGAAGGGCTTGGCTCCACCTTCAAAGTCAAGATCAAGATTGATTACTGCTGCCTTGTTTTCTTCTGTTTAGAGAACTATAAGTTTCCAAGGCGATCGAGCAGGCTCACACCCCCTCCGCACACAGCTCTTTCTGCGGAGAGGCTGGGAGCCTGGGATGATGTCCGTCTCGGTCTTGCTGGGGGCAGCGTCCTGCGCCCTCCATCCCCCCCACCAGTGCAGCTCAGGACCAGCTTTGTTGCTGGGTCCCAAGGGAGTGTTCACTGGTACCCGTGGGAAGAACATCCCCGGTGGTGCAGCAACACTGCCCCTAAGCCAGTGTCCTCGCACTGCCGGAAGCCTCAGGGGCCTGCTTTTCCTGACTCTTGTTCTGTGGCCGACGTGAGAGACACTGGCCGCTGTCCAGCCCCTCCTCAGAGGACGCTGGTTCTCCGAGCTTTCTGTGGTCTGAGAGCTGCTGAGAACTCCCCTGGGCTGGCGGGGGCCAGGACGGGCTGGACCTGTCGTTTGTGCCCTGCTCTTGCAGGAAGTGGGGCCCCTTTTCCACTCCCTGGACTCCTCAGGTGGAATTTCTGTTGCGTTACCTTTCCTTAAAGCACCCAGTGTGTCCCACTCGGCAGGCACTCCCTAAACACTGTTCTGGCTTCTACCGAGGTGACTTCGGTTTTGAAGGTCAGACCAAACCTTCTCATCTTTAGAAAACTCTCGAGTCACAGGACTGCCAGGAATGGCCAAAGTGAGTTACGACATCACCTTGTCTCGCAGCAGCAATGGCATCGGGCATATGTCTTGGTCCAGGACCACCGAGGAGGCAGGCCTTCCGTGCCCCTAAATCTCCCCTCCCCTCCACACTCACAGGGGAGGAGAGGGGAGAAGGGGAGGGGAAGGGGTCCTTTAGAATCTCCAAGTTGGGAAAGACGTGGGTATTTAAATGTCCACCAAGGACCACCTAGTCCAATCCCGAGAAGGTATCATTAAAATACTTGGACTCTGAAACGGCCGGAGGCTCCCGGGCACACGTACACGCAAATGTCAAATAATCTCCCTATTTCTTGAAGCTACAAGAAGTGTCAGCTTCAACCGCCTTCTCACCGGGTGTCAACTTCAACCGCCTTCTCACCGGGTGTCCTGTGCTGGGCTCCTGGCAGAGCAGACTCGGGTGGGGATGGTGACGTGTACTGGAGGTGGCGATCACACGCAGGGGAGCTTTGGGGTCGACTCCTGGGGAGGGGAGGAAGCAGGGTCAGGCGGGGGGAGGGGCTGAGTGGCGGTGCCGTCCCAGCCAGGGCCTCGGTCCACACTCCCAGGTTGTGCTGGGTTAGTCAGTCACGCATCCCACGAGGGCGGCCCGGCCTTGGGCGAGGTGGCTGCCTTGGGCCGAGGCAAACCTTGAAAGGGGGGCAGCGGGCGCCGTCTTCCTGTAGCACCGCCGGCAGCCGGGAGCAAGCCCCTCAGCCCTGAAGAGGGGCCCGGGAGGAGTATACAGCACGCTGGACCCTCCGTGGAACGGGGCCACCTGCTACCCTTTGTCTCCTCCATCCCTTCCTGCCCAGCGATGAGAGACGTAGGTCCAAGTTGTGCTGAAGGTGGAAGAGGTAGTCGTGTCCACCTCCACTGCTCCACCGAGGTGGCACCTGGTGTTTGCGATTCTCAAGGTCAGCCTTGAAGGGGAAGGAAGAGGAACGGTGACTAATAAAAAGAGCTGATACTCACCGAGCCGGCACGCCCAAGCACGTGTGTGCAGTGGCTTACCTGAGCCCCACCTGTGAGGTGATACCCATTCTCCAGGTGGGAAAATCTTTGCAGCAGAGGCCAGGCTCCCAAGCCCGAGCCACCTGGCACCTGAGTGCCCATGCATAACCACCGTGCCCCACAGCCAGATGGTGCGGGCAGGCAAAGTGGCCCCTGAGGACACGCACGGAAGGCGCAGGATGTTTACCTCCAGCTGTTGTTCCAGGCTGATCGCAGACCGTAAGTCTGCGGTCTTGCACCTGCAGCTCCTGATGGGTCCACCTTGGGCACAGCGGCCCCACGATGGGCGGACCCGCAGCTCCGTGAACCTCGCTGGTCTGCAGGGAGCCAGTGGCAAGAGAAGAAGGGTCCTGAACGTCACCAGCCAAAACAAGTGACTTCTCCCTCCTCCGAGTCCTCACATTGATTTGCATATGACACCGTACTTCCCTGGTCCTCTTGGCTCTGGCCAGGCCCCCACTTACCCACCTTCACAGCCTCTGCTTTCAACCACCCTTCATCCGCAGCAGACGTTCTTTCACAGCAATGATCAGACCTTGGCTAATGGAGAATTGGTGGGTCTTAGGGTTTTTTCCTAATGTTGCTTTCCAAAAATTCTGCTGGCTAGTGTCTTTGGATCCCTAAGAGACCACCTTTCATGGAAAACTGAAGGAAGTAGACTGATGCCCAAGACTCTTGGCTGCAAACGAATAGCTTCTCGTCATCCATTTCCCTTTTTTTTTGTCTCCTCCTTTGCGTCTCTTTTTCTGTTTCTTGTTTTCTCCTGTTTCCCTGCCCTCTATCTCTTCTCGTCCTTTGTTTTGTTTCTTCAGAACTAGATTTCACCAGGCTTGAAAAACCTGCTCTCTGACCCAATTCCCTTCCCTGTGGTCACCGCCCCAGCCAAGAGGCACCAGCCGAGTCCCTGTGGGGATACTGCCCCTGGTGCTTCGAGGTTCGTCTGCTTCTTCTCAGACTGTTAGGTCACCTTTGAATGGAATCGTGACACGTACACTTGCCACAGAGTACGTTAGGTATGCTCAGCACCACGACAGGCTCCGTCACATGTTTTATCATTTAACTCTTCATCAACTCTGCCTGGTTCATATTATCGCCCCCATTTTTACAGTTGGGGAACCTGAGGCTCAGATAGACTGAGCAATTTGCCCAAAGGATGCAGTTGGCGAGAGCAAGGCCAGCGTTTGAAGCAAGCGTGGTTGTCTCCCAAATCTGTGCTCTTTCCCCTGCAAGATTTCTTCTCACTCCCCCTCCGAGTCCTAATGGGTCCGGGGGCTGGAAGGCAGAAATGCCTGGTAAGAAGCTGCCAGCTCCAGAAGGCCCACCGCTCGCTGGCAAACGGACGTTCCTGTGCCCCATGTGTGCTCCGAGGACCCGGCCTTGTAAAGATTGTTCCAACGAGCTGGGCTTTGGGACCTGGGTTTCCTGCCATGTCCTTGGAATCCCTGAACCTAAGTTGCTTCATTTGTGAAATAGCAATGAGACTATCCACCTGAGGCTGGTGAGAGAATTAAATGACATCAAAGCACCTGGCATGTAGCAAACTTGAATGAATTATAGTTAATGTCTCCTCTTTATTTGTTGGCTACAATGTTGGAGAAGCCCCGAGAGAGAGCTAACCGTGTAGCGGGGCCTGCAGGGAGGGAGGACTGAGCTTTGGGTACAGCTCACGCCAGGCCCACCCTGCTTGGGTTTTCTGTGGCTACTGGTTTTCCTTCTGATAATAATATCTTTCATCTTACTGCATTGCAGCAACTTTTTGGTAATGAAGGCAGGTGTAAATAAGTATCAGTGGGACCCGATAAATTCTGTTTAAGCAAACAAACAAATCTCCTTGGTCCATATTTTGGGGGGGGGCGTGGGAGCTGGGTCCATTCCCAGTCCTTTTTATTTCTTCCACTTCTTCTTCCCCTCCTGCTCCCACCCCCCTTCCCTGATGGTGCGTCCCACATGCACCTGAACCTCCTGCTGTTGCCTTGCGAGTACATCCCACTGCCCAAAGTGGGGTTTGTGGGCCGTGGGTATGTGGGCGGTAGGGTGTGGACGGTGGGGTGTAGACAGTGGTGCTGTGTGTGGTGGGGTGTGGACAGTGGGGTCTGGGCAGTGTGCGTGTGGACCATAGGATGTGGCTTGTGCACGTGGAGAGTAGGGGGTGTGAGCAGTAGTGTGTGGACGGCGGGTGTCTGGAACCCCAGTGCACAGCCTCAGTCTGGGAGGAGCAGAGTCCCACGGCCATCGCGAGCTGGGCGCAGAGACCGTGTCCTGCTGGGACCCTGTCCATTCTTGCAGTGTGCCCTGCACGTCCCCTGGCTCCGTGGGATTCTGTGCTCTCGGCTCTCCCTCGAGGCAGTGGTTTGGCAACGACAGGAGGTGGGACAGGAGGACAGACGGTCCTTGCGTACCGAGGGCAGGAGAATGTGCTCTGGGCCCTGGGAGCCAAGAGAGGTGAGTCTAGTCCCAGCTCGACTGTACAAGCTGAGATGGGTTCACCTAACCGCCGTGGATCTCATTCTAGAAGGTCTTTAAGGCCCCATGAAGCCCTGGGGCTAAGGCACTGGGTGGTTGCCCTTCCTCCCCTGACAGAGGCCGGATTCCCCTGGCCTGACCCTTGCAGGGAGGGGGCTGCGGGTTGTCACACGGTTCTGCCCCCATAAGTCCATGACGTGAGGGTTGGGACGCACACAGGCACTCACAGGGGCCTGTGTTTTGATCAGGGGCTCTCCAGGCGCTGATGGAGGTCGAGGACCTGCCACCCTCAGCCACCTGGAGGTGGCTCCAGCCACCCAGGAGCATGTGCTTCTTGAGCACCGGAGGGTGTGTGTGTGTGTCTGTGTGTGTGTGCGTGTATAGAGAGAGAGAGAGAGACACGTAGACAGAGACATGCAGGTACAGACTAGGACATGGAGAATGAACCGAGTTTAATTTTCTGGGATCTGCACCTTGAATCAAGCTCCTTGTTGGTTCATTTGTAATAGGATCTTCAGAGGAATAAATGACAGTGACCCTGGGGACAGGACTCTCCTTTATGATCCAAGGTGGGCGTGACGTTGTAGGAGGAGACGTGAACTGGGGTAAAAATAAGTGGATTCGCCTTTGGGTTTGCGGCTAATCACCCAGGTGTCCTCAGGCAGGTCGCGGGGCCTGGGCCCAGATTCTGCTGTGGTTTGGGGGCCGGAAGCATTGTGGTTTAGCAGAAGAGCCTGGATTGGGAGTGGGACTATCTTGGTTTGAGTCACATTCATCCCTTCTCATTTTTGTGTCCTGTTTCCTCTGTGGTAAAAGCAGTTGATAATATTAGGTTAAACCATAGGAAATAGCCAGTATTTCACCATTTTTTTCGAGCCCTGGTCCGGGAAGATCCCACATGCCACGGAGCAACTAAGCCCGTGCACCACAGCTACTGAGCCCGCGAGCCCTAGAGCCCGTGGGCCACGACTACTGAAGCCCGCGCGCCTAGAGCCCGTGCTCCGCAACAAGAGAAGCCACCGTGGTGAAAAGCCCGTGCACTGCAATGAAGAGTAGCCCCCGCTCGCCGCAACTAGAGAAAGCCCGTGGACAGCAGTGAAGACCCAACACAGCCAAAGTTAAATTTAAAAAAAATGTATATAAGAACCATTTTTAAACAGTTAAGTTTCAAAACTGTGAATTATTTTATTGGCAACCCTGTCCTTTTGATTTTAACCCCGTTGCTGAAGCAGAGCATTTCTCTTCCTTTTTCTGGACTCTTCCTGGAACCCGGCTGCAGCCCTCCTCGTCCCCCTCGTCCAGATGTGGGGCCCGGGGCACAGGGCACGGCAGGCCGGAGCCTGCGTCAGCCTCATCGCAGTCATCACCTATTTTTAAAAAGTTGGAGAGAAAAAGTGGTCATGTCATCACCTCCCCCCCGGTGCGAGCTCTGCGACGGAGACACGAAGGAGTGACCGAGGGCGATTCTGGAGACGCTCCGAGCTGGGAAGCCCTTTGAGGCAGCCGCCCACCCTCTGAGGGTGAAATTAAATGTGCTTCAGAGCTGGCACAGATGGTGCAGAGCCCCTGCCTTCCCGGGGCGCCTGCTGAGCCACGGCCAGGCCTCCCTTCTCACACCACATCCCACCTCCTGGTGGCCACTGATGCTGAGTTGGGGCCCCCTGGGGCCCTGAGCTGGGACCGAGGGAGAGCCCAGGGCCCTGGCTTCCTGGGAAGGGGGGGTCGAGATCTGAGCAACGCCTGCCCTCCTGCCCCCATACTCCTATGGGGGGGGAGCACTTCTAAGGCGATGGCCTTACCCTCCTGCTCCCATACTCCTGTGGGGGGGGAGCACTTCTAAGGCGATGGCCTTACCCTCCTGCTCCCATACTCCTATGGGGGGGGAGCACGTCTAAGGCGATGGCCTTACTGCAGGAGCCTCAGGTCTCCGGGGTCAGCATCTCCACTCCTAGGACAGAGTCTTTATCCCATGAGCTGGCTTCTTGGGACCCCAAGCCTCAGCGACCCTAGTGCATCCCGTAACCTATGATGCAGCGCTTCTCATGTACCCTGGGACTGGGCTGGGCCCTGGGAGCCGCAGTGGGGGACGGGGGCTCCAGCCACCCCCACCCCTGGGGCTGGGGCTCCGGTCCTAACTGATGTCTTCCAGGAGCCGCAGTTCAGTCTGATCTGGCCCCCGTGCAGTCTGCAGGCTTCGTGTGGGTGCTGGGGGTCTGGGCCATCCATCCACTCCCAACTGAGGACAGTCGCTCTGAGGGAGGCGTTCTTCGAGACACCGGGGAGGGGAGGTGCGGGAGACTGGGGAGGCCCGGCCTCCCTTTTCAGTCTTGCCCCGCGGAGGGCCCAGTGGAAGGCTCCTCTGAGCTGCCTTGCGGCTGTGCCTGCTGCCCCTCCTCCAGCTGAGGAGAGGGGAGGCCAGCCCCTGACCTGGGCGGATGCGGAGGCAGGCATGGCCCCAGCTCCCCTCATGTCCACGGCCCTGGGGTCTGAGGAAGGAGTGCGTTAGAGGTGACCAGATTGAAGATGCACTCAGTTCACAAAAGAGAACCATGCAGAGTAAGACATGTGGGTGTGAGGTGTGGAGGAGGACCAGCGAATAGGAGGGCTTCCATTCCTTTTTTCCAGAAGCATCCGCGCCGGCTACTTCTGGCACAGGAGACCTCCCAGCGTCGGCAGCCCCAGGAACGTGCTCCAGGCTGTCTCCTTTAGGGCTCCACGGGGTGCCAAGGGTTAATGGTTAATGGTTTGACAGTGATGATGAAACCAAAAGCCTGTAATTTTTGCTGAACAGGGGAATACGGAAATTTCCATTTGCAGCCGACTCTGGAGAGAAACATAACATCAACATCAGGAAAAACAACTCGCCCACAACTGAGCTGTGGTGGTGCACATCTCAGGGCCGGCCGGGCCGAGACAGGGGCGGAAGAGCAGCTGCCATCGCAAAGGCAAAGACTGCAAGGGGGACGAGTGTTTTCCAGAAAAGGGGAAGCTCCTTGGCAAAAGCAGAAGCGACTTGTTTGCCAGAGGCCCCAACTCATTGGCCTCAAACGGGGAAAACTTGTTCTTAGCAAAATGCCCAAGTGCGTTATGACAGCAGGAAAACTCACTCTGGCTCCGGAAAGCTGTGGGTTGGCCTTTCACAGGAAGAGGCACCATTTATTGTCATAAGCAAGCTGAACTCTGGCATTTGCTAAGTTTCTTTTTCTTTGCTTTGTGTGTGTTTGTTTTTCTATATTTCCCTACGAGGCCATTAGAAACCCGTTGGATGACAGTTGTCTTAGGGGGAAGGGTCTCAGATACAGACATGAAAGCTCAAAGCAGATAAAGTATTTAACAAAATTCCTGGCTATCGTTCCTGGAGGGACTTGGAGTCGATCTGGTCCCCCCTCACTTCTCGGGGTGGAAGCAGGTGGAAGTCACGCCCTTGGGAGGCTGAGAACCTGGCCTGAGGTTGAATGGTGGCAGCTCCCTGAGGATTCTGTAAGGTTGTCAGCACCTGCGAGGGGAGGGGTCAGACCTCACGCATCTTCCCTGTTCTCGGCGCCAAAGGAGACACTGACTCAAATTGATCATCCCTCTGTGCTTTGCTGGCAGATAACCAGGCGAGGTGGATAGATGGGGGTGTGTGTGAAAGGGGCTTTTGTGGGGGGCACAGGATGGTGAGGCGGTGTGAAGGAGTGCAGGACATCTTAATGGTCTTGGAATCTGACCACCCGAGTTCAAGTCCAGGCTTAGGATGCCTTTACTGAGCGTGCACTTGGGCTGTTGCAGCCGACCAGGCCGATCGCTTCCAAGCCTCAGGTTCTTGCCTCCAGGTGTAGGGAAACCCCACTTTAGGTGACTCAGAGCACAGGACAAGTGACCTTTGGCCTACTGTTCGTCCTTCCCTTTCCAAGATGAAGTAATGTTGTGTTCACTGATCATTTCTTCGCCATGTAAATAAACAGGCGAATTTGGTCCCTTCCTCCAGGACAGACCTTCCGGCGGTGACGTGGGTTCTCAGCCTCACTGGCACAGCCCACGCAGGACCTGCCCACCGCCCTGCGGCCCAGCGGTGCCCCTCTCTACAACAGCTACACTATCCTTTGGGAAGCAGCAGGGTGCTGGGGAACGGGCCTAGAGTGGGTTCCCTGGACCAGAACACATTCAGCAATAGTAGGTGAATAGGAGGGGCTGAATCCTGCCCGCCCCAAAATATGTCCCCATCCTTGCCCCTGTGAATGTCGCCTCATTTGGAAAGAGGGTTGTTGCAGATGGAATTAGTTAAGGTGAGGGAGCCCCTGATCCAGGGTGACTGTTGTGCTTACGAGAAGAGGAGAGAGACCCACACGCAGGGGAAGCCACGTGAGGATGAGGCAGAGATTGGAGTGACGCGGCCACAAGCCACGGATGGCCAGCAATACTGGAAGCTGGAAGAGGAGAGGGAGGATTCTCCCCCCAGGTTTGCGGGGAGCCCTGCCGGCACCTTGATTGTGGACTTGCAGCCTCCAGAGCTGGGAGAGAACACGTTTCTGTTGCTTGAAGCCACCCTGTTTGTGGTGCTTTGTTAGGGCAGCCCCGGACCATGAATACAGCAAGGTTTCATGTCCGTTTTCACCTCCATCTTTTGCTCTCCGGTCGTCTAGACCGAGACAGAGACCTGGAGAAACAGAGGCTTGGAACGCCTGGACCACGAGCTCCCCCCACCAGGTTTCTCAAGTCTTGACATCACTTGGATTCTTGCGGACGGGAGGGCCCGAACTGAAGGAAAATGGTACATTGCCAGTTGCCAACACGGCGCCCAGTGTGGGAGAGCAGTCTGTGCAGTCAGAAACTTTCCCCGAAGACGCCTCGTCAGGAAACGCTGTCCCTAAGCAGCTTGTCTCCAGGCCTGAGAGCCAGCAAGTGGGGAGCGTGCCCCCCGCCCCCCAGCGCAGTGACAACACCCGTTTCCATCACGGATCACAAAGAGCTCCCTACACAGTAATTAATTTTTGTTCAGAACTCCCCGCAGAAGCCCCTGGGAAGAGGGCCTGTGGGGAGCAGGAAACCTGGGCCCTGGGCCTGCACGGACCAGCTCTGCACAGCCGTGGCGCCCTCCCTCCCTCACCTGTGACAGGATGCGAAGATCAAACGGAACGGCACGAGGGGTGCAGCCTGAATTCGAACTGACTCTTTCAAGTTATTTATCTTCCTCCGTTTTGTTTTCTCATTTCTAGATCAAAGCATGTAAGGTGTTTGTCCAAGCTTTCTTCTGGGCGGTCAGCGCACACAGCTGCGTCCCTGGGCCTCGGCTCTGCAGTTCGGGCCCCGCAGAGGGCCGCCGGGCTGCAGGCGACTGGCTGCAAGAGAGCAGCCCTGACCTGGGGTGTAGGTGCTCCTCCTGCAACCCATCTTGATCTCACCGCGATGCCGATCTGCAACTGCTTTCCTCTTGACCTGGAATCCGTCGGAGGGAAGCGTTGCGCGGCAGGGCAGGGGGGTGGGGGGTGGGGAGGGTGAAGAGCCATTTAAACAGCCTCCTGGCGCTGGGGGCGGGAGGGGCACTCGGCACTTTGCCGCTTGCATTTACCAGATCAGCTCCGCCTCACTTTGGGAGAAAAAGGGATCTGAGTCTTCAGAGGATGAGCCAGGCCGGGGTCAGGGGATGGAGATGAGAAGGGTCCAGCGGAGGCAGAGCCTGAGCCCAGCCCTCCACGGGGGGCCTTAAGGGATCGGTTCCTTCTTCCACAGAGGCCACCGTCATCCGGTGAGAGTGTGGCTTGAAAAAAGGAACAGAGCTGATAACGGGAGGGAAAGTCACCAAGGATAGACTGGCCTAATTCATGTCTTCACCGGCAGGCCTCCTCGCCCCAGCCAGTTAACCCTACCTCACCTCGGCCAGAGGGGGGCCACCGGCAGCTCCGGGGCTCCCATGGATGCTTTGCCAAGGAGGAGTGTCCCTGCCAGCCCCAGCTCTGCCACCCACTGCAGCCAGCGCGTGGCGTATAGGCTGCTGCTCTGTGCCCCACGTGACACTAGACGTCCAGGGGTGCCAGCTTAGGGCCGCGGTCTTCCTGCAAGGTCCCAGGGGTTTCATTTTCCATAACCATTTCCACCCGCTTTCTTCCTCGCAGGCACCCTTGCTTGGCACACAGCAATCCCCTCCCCAACCTTTTACCCCCATGCCCACTTTTATTATTATAGGCGCCCTGCTGATTTTGCTGAGAACAGTTTTTTTTTTTTTTTAATTTTTATTGGAGTAGAGTTGATTTACAACGTTGTGTTAGTTTCAGGTGTACAGCAAAGTGAGTCAGTTATACATATACATGTACCTACTCTTTTTTAGATTCTTTCCCATATAGGTCATTACAGAGTATTGAGTAGAGTTCCCTGTGCTATGCAGGAGGTCCTTATTAGTTATTGATTTTATATACAGGAGTGTGTATATGTCAATCCCAGTCTTCCAATTTATCCACCCCCCCCGCGCCCCCCCCCGGTTACCGTAAGTTTGTTTTCTGTATCTGTGACTCTGTTTCTGCTTTGCAAATCTCTAGGTCCCCCCGCGCCCCCCCCCCGGTTACCGTAAGTTTGTTTTCTGTATCTGTGACTCTGTTTCTGCTTTGCAAATCTCTAGGTCCATCCACGTTGCTGCAAATGGCATTATTTTGTTCCTCTTTATGGCTGAGTGATATTCCATTGTATATATATGTACCACATCTTCTTTATCCATGCCTCTGTCGATGGACATTTTGGTTGTTTCCATGTCCTGGCTATTGTAAATAGTGCTGCAATGAACGTTGGGGTGCATGTATCATTTCGAATTATGCCCAGATATTCCAGATGTATGCCCAGGAGTGGGATTTCTGGGTCATACTGAGTGAAGTAAGTCAGACAGAGAAAGACAAATACCATATGAGATCGATTATATGTGGAATCTTAAAAAAAAATGGTACAAATAAACTAATTTACAAAACAGAAATAGAGTCACATGCTGAGAACAAATAAATAAGCAGGTGGGGACTCACATTTGTGTCATTAAAACACGAAGCCCCTTGCAAAACAACTGGCTCCCGTTCCCAACTGTGGGCTCCAGTGGGCCCTCCTCATTCTATGACCACGGCTCATGGATGAGTCACGGAAACATCCTAGGATCAAACTTGGGAAAAGTATAAATATGTAAAATGTATCAGAACGTGCTGTTTATTGATACCTGTGGTGATTATAAGAGTAGGATTTATTTTACAAAGATAACTGGAAGAATGCTCAGTTACGCATATACACATATGTACATACACACGTACATACACGTACATATACACTCATGTGCATCCATACATGGGCTGAAATGCCGTCTCCCTCTAGTGTCCTGAGTTACTTGCCCTTCAGGGAAAGAGAGGCAGCATTGCAGGATAGGCTTGTCCAAAACTGCAGTCATTCACGCCTGCACAATTTTTATCCCATCTCAGTACTATTTTTTAACCTAAATCTATTTTATTTTTTAAAAAATTTTATTTATTGATTTATTTGGTTGCACTGGGTCTTAGTTGCGGCAGGTGGGCTCCTTAGCTGTGGCATACGAACTCTTAGTTGCGGCATGCATGTGCGATCTAGTGCCCTGACCAGGGATTGAACCTGGGCCCCCTGCTTTGGGAATTCGGAGTCTTCACCACTGCGCCACCAGGGAAGTCCCTAAATCTATTCTTAAAAGAAAGATCCTAAGGCTAGCAGAAATGGAAAACCACCGTGGTAAAAACAGATATGTAAGCGCTGGGTAACTGGTATCCATCAGGGTGTCACCTGAAACCATCTCATGGGCTTCACTGCTTTGTGCCGGAGCTGGGGGCCTCTCTCCAGGGACTCTGCTGGCCCTCCGGCCGGAGGACAGCTCTCTTCTTTGCTCTGGTGGCCACGCGTGTGGCTCTCGGGAGAATCCGGCCCCAGAGTGAAGGGACAGGGCCCTGAGCAGAGACTCCAGGGTGCTCGTGGTTCCAAGGAGCAGGTGAACTTGGGGATCCTGAGGGCAGGATCCCTTGGGGTTTTGGAAGGAGCCTGACCTCTTAGCTGAGTCCTTTTTCCCACCACAGTGTTTTGGCACATGCCTCCCCACTGCCCCTGCCCCCCCCCCACCCTTGGTGATTGGTGACTTGGCCCCCTTCTCCATCTGTGAGGAAGGCCAGGGAAGCAGGCAGAAGTCTGAAATGTCCGTCACCATCTTTCCTTTTTTATTTCCTTCTCACCTCTGGTAAACCCTGGTAACTGAATATTCCAGAGTCTCCGAAGCATGAGTTGACCCTGACTCTCTCTTCCAAGGCGCAGGTTTCCAGGTAGGCCCGTCGCACCTTTGTCCTTCCTCAGCAGGCGAGGGCAGTGCTTCCCAGACAGGAGCACCACCTGGAGGCCGGGGCCCACCCCCGAGTGCTGGCCCAGTGGGTCTGAGTGGGCCCGAGGATTTGCCCTCCCAACAGGCTCCCAGGCTGGTGCTGGTCCAGGGACCGCAGTTTGAGAACCACTGGGCTGGGGGTGGAAGAGGCGCTGGAGTTCTTTTGCAGCTCTTGGTTCTGGTCGGCTTATTGGTCCAGAACGCATTTTCTCCATTAACGATTTAGTCAGCTGAGAAGGAAGTGATGTGAGGCCTGGCCAAGGCAGGCACCAAATGAAGAGCAGAAGCTCACAGAGGAGGAGAGGTCCATTTTCATCCCAGCAGGTGAGGGGTTAGGAGCAGTGATGCCAGGAAGGAGGATTGTGGGGCAAGGACACAGTTACAGCCAGGGGACAGGAAGGAGGGTGCAGACGCCTCTCACAGCCCCGCACAGAGAGACATCAGCGTGCTGTCACCACACAGCAACTCCTGCGCCAGCCGCTGTCCTCTCACCGCACCCTGGGGGACTGTGCCTGTCCCCGTGTTATGGGGGAGCTCGGATGACCCCTCAGAGTTCACCTGCCAGACCGCCAGCTTAGGCCATCTGACCCAAGAGGGAAGTGCATATATTTGAAACAAAAATTTCATGGAGCGAGACCGATTCGTTTGTCCAACAGATATTTTTTTTAATTAATTAATTTTTTTAAAGTAATTAATTAATTTATTTTTGGCCGCATTGCGTGTCTTGCGGGAATCTTAGTTCCCTGACCAGGGATTGAGCCCGAGCCCTCAGCAGTGAAAGCACCAAGTCCTAACCACTGGACCGCCAGGGAGTTCCCCAACAGGTATTTATTGAGCATTTAGCTGGAGCCAGGCACTGTTTTAGATGCTCCGATCGTCAGTGAACAAAACTGTCAGAAATCCCTAACTCAGGAGCTCACATTCTAGTGCAGAAAAACAGATAGTCAATAGCAAAGGTAAGTGTATTTCAAACTTTAGACTATGACCTACAATAGAGATAACAGCAATAATAATAATAATAGCTTACACATATTTAGTGCTTGCTTTGTGCCAGGTGCTGTGGTATTTTCTCTTTTGTCCTATTTCATTTAAAAAAAAACTGCAGGGCAGGGGGGTGGCCCACTTTAAATAACTTTATGATCCACTGATGGAGAGGGCTGGCATCAGAAAGCCGCTGAGCTGTTGGGTGGCCTCACCTAGGTGGGAGGCCTTCTTGGTCTCATTCTCCTTGCCCCTCTGTCTGGCGACATCCTGTCCCTCCTTTAGGTCCCATGTCCTCTCTGACTTCCAGCCCACTGACTTCACAGAATGACAGGCGCTGAGAGCTGGAGAGGTGTTAGAGGTGGGGTGACCTCGTGCAATCTCACCATTTTACAGAAAAGTAAGCTGAGGCCCAGAGGTCACCGGGAGGCAATGTAGCTGGTCTCTGAGGTGCTGCCGCCTTAACTCCCAGACCTGCTCTTTTACCCACGGCCCCACTCCACCCCTGGGCTTGTCCATCCTCCAGAGCGTAAGACCAGCACCCCACAAATCTTAGGAAAGACCTGGGGAAATGGAAGGGTTGATTTCTGGGCTCCGTCTTCCCTGACCTCCCTCTGCCTGCACCCCGCAGTCTACGGACCCCCAGCAAGAATCAGGAGGTCCAGGACCAGGCCTTGGAGTCTGAGTTGTTGAGAAGTTTCCCAGTGATTGTGTCCATGGCGCCAGACGTGCAGCCAAGGCTGCAGGTCGAAGTGCTCGTGTGGGTGATGGCCGCCCCTCCACGGCCTCTCCATGGCCGCTCTGAGCCTCCCCGGGGCTGAGTCTCCCGTCCCCTCCTCAGGCTCCCCAGCCCAGCTCTGAGAGCGCCCTCGCCTTTGATCATGACTCAACAACAAACAACGGATGGAGGTGTGAAGGGGTGAATTTCCATCTGCTCTTAACCCCGTGGGCTTCAGTGCAGGTGTTTGAATTGGGTCCAGATCCGCCTGACCTTCAGTCTGCTGACTCCTAGTGAATTTACTTTGTTAGTTTGTTTGGTTATAAGCGGTTTCAAGTTCAGTGTCAGCTTTCTCGGGAGGCCCCACCCCACTGTGGCTAGAGACAGGCTTTGTGATCCCAGATCTGGAAGAAGGAAAAATCTGTTCACTCTCTTTGGAAGCGCACCAGCAAGATATCACTTCAGCTCTGCTCCAGAAATGCTTTTTTTTTTTTTTGATGACATAGTTTATTGAACTCTGGGGGACATGACAACAGGGCAACACAGTTGAAAAACATAGCAACAGCTCAGGCACAGGATTGCTCAGCCTGACTTTGACAACCCTTCCACGGCACGGTCCTTAGGATCGGCAGGCCCCCGCCGACACCCCCCGGGTTCCTTTCAGGAACCCCAGAAACTAGAGTGAGGTGTCTGGTGTGTCTAAGTGTCAGAACTTACCAAATGAAATACGGCCCTGCTGCTGGGTTCCATTTGCTCTTCTGTGCCAACCTGATGGTTCATCTTAGGTTTCTGGACAGGTGGCCCATCCGTGCTGTCTGTGGACTCTGTGTGTGTGTGTGTGTGTGTGTGTGTGTGTGTGCATGGGCTCCCATCACAACTGGTAAGTACCCAGGGTGTTGCACACTTACGTTCATGCAGGTATAGACACGTGCAGGTATAGACACCTGTGTGTGTGCGTGAACGTGAAAGCCTTTGCACCCGTGTATGTCCGGATTTTAAACGCTGGTGTTTTGGCTCGTGAGCCTGCGCATATGCGGCCAGGACTTGAATGAGAAGTGAGAAGGAACAGGTTTGTGGACAAGCATTGTTTTCTAGGTGGGGAAACTGAGGCGCAAAGAGCTGGGGCAGGAGTTGTGCCCAGGGCTGCAGACAGCGCCTCCTTGGCTGCAAACTAGGGTGAGAATTCCCCGCCCATGGCTCTGCCATACCTCCTGCCTTTACTAATATCCTTTGATTTCTTCTTTATATTTTCTTTCTTTTCTCTGGTCAGTCTCTGTAATTGGCGCATGACTGAAAAAAGTCCTCACATGTTTGATTCTTAAAAAAAAAAAAAAAAAAGGTTTTTTTTGGTAGATTTTTTTAGGTAGATTTTGGTCCAGAGAGCACTGGGTGGGAGCTTGAGCACGACGTGTTCCCCTCCTAGAAGATTAGGAAATGACCTGATTAATGTGTCTGGCAGCTGCAAGTCTACAGACTTGGCACTGGGAGAACCCACTCTTTCTCTTGGTGACCTTGCCTCCAATTAAGTCCAGTGGGACATGTCCAGGGACCGTGCTTGCCCGGGACCGGGGAGACGGCTAAGGCTGCTCAGGCCCAGGGCACTGGGGGACAGGTGGGAGCCCACGGGGCTGGGCCTGGCAGAGCCACCGTGGCCAAGTCCAGGGGACACCAGGCCCTCTGTGGCCCAGGAAGCCGTGCCCGTGGGGATGGGAGGTGCCTCGGCGCCGCTGACCCCAGCCCGGGACACCATGAAGGTGGAGTTGGCCTCCAGCCTTCTCCTCTGGGTCTGCGTTCAGTGTGTCATGATCGTCGCTTCTGGAAGTAGGGGAGCCACCTGGAGGGAGGGAGAACCGGCAGGTGAGGTTCAGCCCAAGCCTTCACAGGGTCCCTCCGTACTTCCCGTTCTAGCCCTGCCCTCACGGACATCTCTTCTCTGGTCTCCCCTTTCCCAGGAGACGTACCATTAGCGCCCCTTAAGCGCCGTTGCAGGAGCTGGAGGGCGGGGTGGGGGGAACCAAGGGCTCTGGTCCTGGGAAAGTCTCATGCGGAACAGCTTTGCAGCTTTAGCACCCCCCTCTCCCCACCCCCACCACCCCGCTCTCGGCTAGCCCAGAGAAACCCACAGAGAAAAAAAGATTCCTCTCTGCTCAGGCCTGCTCAGTGGGGGCCTTCTGAAGGCGGAGGGATAAAGAGAAGTTAGCTAGAAATAGCGCTTAATAGGTCAGCAGCATCTTAAAGGGGAATGATAAAGGTGTTCGTGCTTAAAAGCTCACGGCCGACAGAGTGGGAAAAAGAGCCGCATTTAGCCTTCAGAACCTTCTCCACTCTCTTCTTCTTTCTTCCTTCCTCCCATCTTTACAGTTGCCCCCCCCTTCTCCAAATGGCTCTCATCGTTAAAAAAATACTTAATGCTTTCTGTATATGTTAATTCTACCTGGACTACTTCTGTATGATCATTAGCCGTCTCTCTGCTTCAGTTGTGAAGCGCTGTGGATGCTCTGAGAAGCTGGGGTGCAGATGCCAGATGCACCTCAGGAGCCTCGTCTGGGTACCATCCCGGGTACCGTCGGCCACTCGCTCCCTGGGAGCTGCCTTGTTTTCCTCGCCTTTTTCTTCCATAATTATATCTTCCTACCCACTTTGTTCCTTTGCCTCTCATCATCCCTGAATTGGCTCCATCAGGGAACTGAAGGCCATTTGAAAACATTTGTGATATTATTTGAAAAAATACAACTTTCTCCTTAATTAAAAGACAGTTGGTATCTCAGCCCCAGTTCTAAGGGGCGTACGCTCTCCTGTAACTTGGCAGGGGTGGAGGGGGCTGACATGAAGCCCTCCCACGCAGCCCTGGCTGGGAGCCGTGGATGTCACCCTTAGGTCACACCGTCTGTCTGTCTAACCTGTGTTCCCGTGGGGAGATGAGAGCCGGCCCTGGAGGGGTGCCCAGGGCAGGGCTGGGCTCAAAGGAGAGACGTTTGAGTCTAATTCAAACAAGTAGCCGCCTCAGATCTAAGCGCTGGCTGCTGGGTGGAGTGGCCCTTATTTCAAGGTGACCTTGCCTGGGACCCTCTTAGCTAAGGGATTGAGCTGGGCCCTTTCATATCAAAGAAACTGCTCCTCTCACTTCCTGCGGGGTTTCCACTGAGGGGCGATCCAGCTTCCAGCACCTGAACGCATGAGTCTCCCCATGGTCCCAAGGGAACTTGACCCAGGACCTGACAGCTGAAACCAGCCCAGCTGCCCAGAGACGTGCCCACCACCAGGGCACGGCGCCCTCCCACCTCGGAGCCCAAGGGGCTGGGCAGGGGCCTGGGAGACTCACACACACTCCCGCTGGGCCCCCCCCCCCCGGGGCTACAGGGACAGGCAGGCCAGCCATCCCAAGTGACAGGCCCTCCTTTTATTTCCATCCCCCTGAACCCCGCAGGCTTCCCACACTCTGTTCCGGTGACCTCAGCCCCGGGGGAGAAGCATCTCTCTTCTCTGCTGACTCATTCAAACGCACTGCCTTTCTCTTCGGGCGTCTGTCCGCATGGAAATGTCCCTTATCTAGCGGGCAGTCGCAAAGCAGAAATACGCGTGGCTGTGAGGTATGGGGGAACATCCCCTCACCCGCCCCTCAGATGTGGGGTCTGAGGACATTTCATATTTATTTTTAAAAGGGCTCCAGCTCCTGGGCCGAAAGTACTACCTAATCATCAGGTTTTGTGGCTGCTGCCATTGCCGACTGAAGGATCTGGAACTAAATCTATTTTAGCTTCTGCTGCTGTGGTCAGGACAGCTTGATCTCAGGACGTCCACGAAGTGCCGTTTCTAACATCTTACAGACAAGATTTTGGCACTCTTACTGGGCTTGCAGACTTAGACCTGAGTGTTATAATATTAAGTGCCTCTGAAGGGGACAGAGAAGCCAAAGTAAACAAACTTTCTGAGGACTTCCTGTTAGGGGTTGAACTGAACAATCAGATGTGTTGAAGTCCCGACCCTAGTATTTCAGAATTTGGTCTTATTTGGAAACAGGGTCTTTGCAGATGGAATTAGTCAAGATGAGGTCACAGTGGAGCAGGGTAGGCCCCTAATCCCATATGACTGTGTCCTTATAAAAAGGGGAAATTTGGAGACAAGGGGACACCGTGTGTAGATGGGAGCAGAGATGGGGTGTGATGCATCCACAAGCCAACACCAGAGGCTAGGAAGGTCCCCAGAAGGTCATGGAGGATCAAAACTTGTGTAGGGGACAGAGGGGGCACCGGAAGACTCCTGAGTTCCGCGCACAGGGTTCTGTGGTCATTGAACCGGAAGGGAGCTGAGAACTGAGGTGGGTGCAGACGGCACCAGCTACGCTGAGCAAGGTCCTCACCCTCTCATCTTGGGCTCCTGTCCTGAGGGGAAGGTACGGGACTGGGACGGAGCACACATGTCCTACCAGCTCCACTGCCTCGACCTGGCCCCAGCCGCCACCATCTCTCGCTTGGACTGTAGCAGTAGCCTCCTTGCTGGTCTCTCAGCTTCCACCTTTTCACCCCAACAGTCTGCTCTCAACAGGGTGGCCAGAGTGATCGTGTTAAGATATATCGGATCATGTCATCCCCTGCTAGAACCTTCCAGTGGCTCCCTGTCATTTTCAGGGTTGAAGTCCTAGCCCTTCCAGGTCCAGAAGAGCGTGGTTTCACTACCTTTTTAACTCATCAACTACTTCAGCCACAAAGGCCACCGTGCTCTGCCATGGCTGCTGCCTCAGGGCCTTTGCATTTGCAGTTCTCCCTGCTGGAAAACTCATTCCTGCAAGAATCCACATGATGAAGTAAGGAAAAGATCCGCTCTCTGACCGTAAGGGAAGGAAAACCCTCTCAGTGCCTCTCCCACAGTCACAGCCCATCTCCCCAGACACCCAACCCCTTTGTCCTTCAAGCATGTTTTGGTCTCCTGTTTTTTCGTTTGCCCTCTGCCTGATGAGGGCTGTGGTTGGTGTATTCATTCAGTGCCTCCTTGATTGGCTCCAAGGACCTCAGCCGAGTTGGTGATATGCGGACCGCCCTTCTCTCGGGCTTCACCGAACCAGCTGCTGGGGGTGGTTATTGGCTAGCACCAGCAGACAGCACGGTTTCCAGGGTGAGGAGGGGGCCCGAGCGCGTAACACAGGCCCCGATGCAGACATGTGTGCCGTCTGCAGTGGATCTAGCGTGCTCAGGTGCACACAAATGTGCTTTTGTTAGGTGTCACCAAGTTTCCCTCCAGGAGGGTGGTACCGACTTCCGCGTCCCACAGCAGTGGGCGGGAGCGCCTGTTGCCGTTAGGCCTGCTGACAAAGGTGCGGGTGTGCCTCTTCATTTCTGCCACTCTGGTAGGTGAGAGATGGTCTCAGCGTTGTTGCTGGTGATGTAGTTTGGTTGCCATTAGTACACCTTCTCTCTCTCTTTTTATTTTTATTGGAGTATAGTTACTTTACAACGTTGTGTTAGTTTTACTGTACAGCAAAGTGAATCAGCTAGATGTATACATATATCCCCTCTTTTCTGGATTTCCTTCTCATTTAGGTCACCGCGGAGCATTGAGTTCCCTGTGCTACACAGTAGGTTCTCATTAGTTAGCTAAGTTATACATAGTATCCATAGCATATATATGTCAATCCCAATCTCCCAATTCATCCCACTGCCCCCTTTCCCCCTTGGTATCCATACGTTTGTTCTTTACATCTGTGTCTCTATATCTCTTTCTTTTTAAAAATCTTTATTGACACATAATTCACGTAACAATTTACCCATTTAAAGTGTACAGTTCCGTGGTTTTTAGTATATTCACAGACTTGTGCCACCACCATCACAGTCAGTTCTAGAATATTTTCATCTCCCCCGAGAGAAACTCTTTACCCTTTAACTATCTCCTCTCTGTTTCCCCCATCCCCCTATCCCCGCCCTAAGGATATTAAGGAACCACAAAACAACTGTCTCTATAGATTTTCCTCTTCTGAACTTCCACATAAATGGAATCACATAACAGCACGTGGTCTCTTGTGACTGGCTTCTTTCACTTATGATAATGTTTTCAAGGTTCATCCATGTTCTAGTACAGTCGTCCCTCAGTTTCCACAGGGGGACTGGTTCCAGGACCCCCTTCGGATACCAAGGTCTTTGGATGTTCAAGTCCCTTATATAAAATGGAGTAGTATTTGCGTGTAACCTGTGCATGTCCTCCCATATACTAGAGATGATACTTATAATACCTGATATAACATAAATGCTATGTAAATGAATGCGCAAATTCAAGTTTTGCTTTCTGGAGCTTGAATTTTTTTTTCCGAATACTTTCAATCCGCCACTGGTTGAATTTGTGAATGTGCAGCTGGGGATGTGGAGGGCCGACTGTATGTATCTCTATTTCTTTCCTTTTATGGCTAAACACTATTACAGTGTATGAATGAATACACATCATTTTGTTTATCCATTCACCAGTTAAAGGACATTTGAGTTGTTTCTGCCTTTTGGCTATTAGGAGTAATGCTGCTATAAACATTCATGTATAAGTTTCTGTGTGGACTTATGTTTTCATTTCTTGGATTTATACCCAGGAATGGAATTGGTGCTCATATAGTAACTCTGGGCTAACCATCTTACATTACCACCGTCAGTGTATGAGGGTTCCAACTTCTCCACATCCTCACCAACACTTACTGTCTGTCTGTTCATTCTAACCATCCTAGTGGGTGAGAAGTTGCATCTCATTGTGGGATTTTTCTTTTTCTTTTTTTGGCTGCATTGGGTCTTAGTTGCTGTGCACAGGCTTTCTCTAGTTGCTGCAAGCGGGGGCTTCTCTTCATTGAGGTGCACAGGCTTCTCATTGCGGTGGCTTCTCTTGTTGCCGAGCATGGGCTCTAGGCACGTGGGCTTCAGTAGTTGTGATGCGTGGGCTTCCGTAGTTGTGGCTCACGGGTTCTAGAGCACAGGCTCAGTAGTTGTGGCACATGGGCTTAGTTGCTCTGCGGCAAGTGGGATCTTCCCGAACCAGGGCTCGTACCCGTGTCCCCTGCATTGGCAGGCGGATTCTTAACCACTGGACCACCAGGGAAGTCCTCACTGTGGTTTTGATTTGCACTTCCCTAATGACTAATGTTGTCAAGTATCTTTTCATGTGCTTTTTAGACATTTGTAAATCTTCCTTGGAGAAATACCTATTCATATCTTTGCCTGTTTTTAAGTTGGGTTGTCTTTTCATTATTAAGAGTTCTTTATATATTCTGGATACAAGTCCCTTATTAGATATTATATGATTTGCAAATATTTTTTTTCCATTCTGTAGGTTGTCTTTTCACTTTTTTGGTGGTGTCTTTTGAAGCAGGCAAGTTTTTAATTTTGATGAAGTCCAGTTCTATCTGTTTTTTTCCTTTGTTGCCTATGCTTTTGGTGTCATATCTAAGAATCCTCAGAACACTTCAGAACACACCAAGTGAACTCATATGTTGGTAGTTTCATATTAATATTTTAATGAAGCCAAAGGCCCTTAAAGGAGGGTATTTCCTTTACCAGATTTTCTAGCATTGTCGTCTCAGTGAGATGGGCTTTTGGGGTCATTTTCTTTTTTCATGCATTAGACTAGTCGTTCTATCTTTCAGCAAGTCTTTTCTGAGCATCTACTCAGGGTCTGGACTAGATCAGGTGAATCAAATGTCAGCCCCGCTTTCAAGGAGAGCCCCACCCCATTTGTTGGCTGGGCTACTTGCTGAAGGAATTGGTGGTGCCCAGAGCCCCGGAAACCACTTGAGATTCCTCCTTTGTTCGAAGGTGAGCTCAAATCCCAGGCTCATGTTGAACCGGATCGTTACCCTGGCATTTTCTGGGCAGGATGCGAAGAAAGGGAAGTAGGGTGAGTCAGGTCCATCACATCTGCTGCACACCTGGAACCCAGCACAGCCCGAGGTGCATCTGAGGAAATGTAGCACCGGCCTGGCTGCCCTGGGGTCCCCTGGGGCTGTCCACAGGGACGAGCAGGGGCTGGCGTTTGCAGCCGTGCCAGATGAGGCTACAGCAACCCAGGTTCTACCTAAGGCCCTCTCAAGACATTTCTGTTGGAATGTGTGTTCGGAAAAGCTGTGCTTCTACCCAGGAACTGGTTTATTTTCTCTTTCTGTAAAACGAGCAGTCTGTAACCCATTGTGGTTTATTTTTCTTGGTCTATAGCAGTGGTTCTCAACTGCACGTTAGACTCACCTGAGGGTCATTTAAGACTCCCAGGACCCAGCTGCACCCTAAATCAATTACATGAGAAACTCTGAGACCAGGCATTGGGGTTTTGTTGTTTTTTAATTACCCAGGTGATGTGCATTTGACGTTGAGAGCCAGTGGGCTACAGGAAGTTTGGAACAAAATGCCCAACTTGACTTTAGTTTTCTCCGGCATACCTGCTTTCTCTGGTTTCAGTTTTCCATCTTAAATTGTTTCTGATCCTGATTTCTGTTGGCTGATGGGCAGTGAAGGTAGCCTTTGGCTTAACCGTAGCCTTTCCTGGCTATAGTCTCTGCCACGATGTACATTTGTGATGTTAGGAAAACATTCTGCTGAATGAATGGATGAGTGAATACAGTAATGAAAAAGCAGGAGGCTAAATGGCGTTGCAGTGGGGTTTTGTTTATCTCCAAAGTGGTGTTTTATGAAAAGCAGGTTCGATTAGAGGAAGAAGAAGAGATACATGGAGAATGTTATAGAAATTCTAAAGGGGCCTCCTTGACCTCCTCAGTATGTTTGGGAATGTGGTGACTCTGGTATTTAGGTTTAATTTCACTCTAAAAGTTCTGTTTTCACTTATAGTCATTACTTTTTCTCGATAAACACAAATCCCTAGCTTTCTTCTTATTCAATGATTAGGGTAAATTTTTACCTTAGAAATGAAACAAAGAGAGAGGAAGGGAAAGCGGGGAGGGGATTTCCTTAGCTACCCAAGAGCTGGGAAATGGAAAGAGGAAATGGGTGAAATTAACAGAGCTGGAAGAGGGGAGAGACAGAGAAAGAGGGCGTGGATGGGTGTGGGAGGCTAAGCCGGGGATGGTGGTTGCCCAGATGTGCACGCGATCTCCCAGGGCAGGGGCAGCAGGAGAGGTCACTTACCTTTTAGGGTGACCAGCTGTCCCGGTTTGCCTTGGGACTGAGGGGTTTCTAGAGACATGGTACTTTCTGTTTTAAAACCAGGACAGTTTTGGGCAAACCAAGACTAGTTGGTCACCCTAACTGTTGGCTGAGGACCTACTAGTTGCTTCGTTTTTCATTTTTGTTTGGAGGCAATTGGGGGCAGGAGAGCGCAGGGCAGGAGTCCCAGGTGGGACAGGAAGTGTGGCCTGGCTACTAGTGACAAGGATTTGAAGCTCCAGTGTCTGCAGTTCTGAGATACCTTTACCTAACCCATCTGTTCTAAGGAAGGGATACACCAAACAGTGTGGAGGGTGGAAAGTGAAAGCACTGAGGTCCCGAGGAGGCCCACAGAGAGAGCAGGGCAGGAAGCAGGGAGGCAGCAGGCTTGGGCCTTTTAGGCAAAAATCCTGTCTCGAACGTGTTCTTCCCCCTAGACGAGGACTTGCTTGGAGGGCGGACTTTGCCCTCCCTCTTCGTGTCCTTATTGCCCGTGTGCCTGGTACAGAAGTGTCCAGTACGTCTTTGTTAAGTCCAGCCAAGTGGAGGCCCACGTTGGGGTGTCTGGCATAGACATTAAGGGTTATGGGTATTTACAGAAAGATCGGCATAGCCTTACTTAAGATATCATTGAGGATACAACACATACAAAGTATTAATACTTAGAGAATAATATGGAATAAATTTGTTGAAGAAAACCAAAGCACCATGTTATGTTTGGGTTCAGGGCTTACTCTCAGAGGACGGGTCAAGCCAAATCGATTCAGATAGCAGAGCAGGGCGAGTAACCCAAGTAAACAACTTTTTAAATC
Organism: Balaenoptera physalus; assembly: GCF_965194825.1. NCBI lineage: Eukaryota > Metazoa > Chordata > Mammalia > Artiodactyla > Balaenopteridae > Balaenoptera > Balaenoptera physalus. The sequence goes on along the minus strand of NC_138887.1, from coordinate 119,268,079 downwards.
ACAGTAAGTTGTACTGAGGTTTTATAGGGATAGGGAGTAGATGCCGAAAAACAGAGTGTGTTGGCCAGGTTACCCTGGGGTAGCAGATGACCCCAATCCCAGCCCTGAGTAGTGGCGGAAGTGTGTTTCTCTCTCATCTGTGTGTCCGTCACGGGCAGCCGTGACGTCCTGTTTGTTCTGGGAACCCAGGCTGAAGGAGCAGGTCCTATCCGAGTCCTTGTCCCAGGGATAAGAGAGGGTATCAGAACTCAGGAAAGCTCAGCAGTTTGGGGAATTCAGTGGAAGGCCCCCCCAGGACCTACCTGCCCCGGTATCCTCGACACCACCTTTGTATTAAATGACAACTTTAGTAAGTGGCAGCTCGTCTTCAAGGCATGAGGACGGGACTAACAGTAAAGCCAGCCATGCCAGGCCTGCGCATGAGTGGTCACTGAGTCATGGCAGGGCCCTGAGGCCGAAGTAGTCCTTTTACAGAGGGAGGGGCTCTGGGCCAGGTGAAGTAACTCACTTTAGGTCACAGAACCAGAGAGTGGGGGACAGATTCAAACTCTGATCCTAAAGCCAGTGGGTCCCCAGCTCTCACCTCCATCCCCCTCCCTCCCTCCCCCCTCCCCGTCCTCCCTCCCCCCTCCCCCTCCCCTCCCTCCCTCCCCTTCCTCCCTCCCCCCTCCCCCTCTCCCTTCCTCCCTCCCCCCTCCCCCCTCCCTTCCTCCCTCCCCCCTCCCCCTCCCCTTCCTCCCTCCCCCCTTCCCCTCCTTCCCCTTCCTCCCTCCCCCCTCCCCCTCCCCCTTCCTCCCTCCCCCCTCCCCCCCTTCCTCCCTCCCCCCTCCCCCCTTCCTCCCTCCCCCCCCTCCCCCTCCTTCCCCCCACCCCTTGCAGCTGCCTGGTACAGTGCTGACTCGTGTTTAAATAACTAGGTTATATTCTGGTTGAGAAGATAAGGAAGCCAGTCACAAAATACCACATGGTGAATGATTCCGTTTATAAGAAGTGTTCAGAAGGGGTAAATCCACAGATATAGAAAGTCAATCAGTGGTTGCCAGGGGCTGGGGGAAGAGAGGGGCGTGGGAAGTGACCACTAGTAGACACGGGGTTTCTTTTGGGAGTGATGAAACTGCTCTAAAATTGATTGTGTTGATGGTTACACAGTAGGTCTGTGAAATACTAAAACAGTTCATTAATGCACTTTAAATGGGTTAACTGTATGATATGTGAATTCTATCTTGATAAAGCTGTTAAAAAAAGAAAGAAAAAGCAAGTGGGTGAGTTTCCTGGGGCTACCATAACAAAGCACTACAAACTGGGGGCCTTGGAACGGCAGACATTTATTGTCTTCCTGATCTGGGGTCAGAAGTCTAAAATCAAGGTGTGGGCAGGGCCGTGCTGGGGAGGGTCTGTTCCAGGCCTCGCTCCTTGGTTCGTGGCTGGTCATCTTCTCTCTCTCTACGTGTCTGCATCTGTGTTCAAATTCCCCCCTTTTTATAAGGACACCATCATATTAAACTAGGGCTCACCCTAATGCCCTCACCTTAACTTGATTACTTCTGTAAAGGCCCTATTTCCAAATAAGGTCGTGTTCTGCGGTCCTGGGGGTTAGGGCTCCCACACATTTTTGGGGTGTGGGGACACAATTCAACCCATAACAGCAAGGAAGAGTACTTACATAATATATACCTATATAATGCATACCTATAGAGTGCCTATATGTTACATTCTTCTTTTTTCATTTTTATTTATTTTTTTGTTGTTGCCAATGATAAGTTTAATCTTTCAAGTGAAAATTAGAATTTTGGTAAACACATATCCACCACTGTGAATTTGACATTTTCCCAATCGTTAAAGATATTTCTAGGGCTTCCCTGGTGGTGCAGTGGTTAAGAGTCTGCCTGCCAATGCAGGGGACACGGGTTCGAGCCCTGGTCTGGGAAGATCCCACATGCTGCGGAGCAACTAAGCCCCTGTGCCACAACTACTGAGCCTGAGCTCTAGAGCCCGCGAGCCACAACTACTGAGCCCACGTGCCACAACTGCTGAAGCCCACGTGCCTAGAGCCTGTGCTCCGCAACAGGAGAAGCCACCACAATGAGAAGCCTAGGCGCCACAACTAGAGAAAGCCCATGTGCAGCAACAAAGACCCAATGCAGCCAAAAATAAATAAATAAATTTATTTTTAAAAAAGGATATTTCTAATCAGTGATTAGATCAGTGATAATATTAATGATTTGTTTTAATTATTGTATAGTAAAATGTATCAACATTTGAAAATTCTGCATAGCTCAGTGAAATAGTATTTTCCAAACAACCGATGCACTGCGTCACAGAATCATACATGGAAAAAAGATGAATTCAAAATGCAAAGTAGACCAATGCAGTTCAATGCAAAACAGTACAAAAGGGTCACTGACATATTTTCAGACTCCAAGTTGCAACTGACCTTTAAGAAACTACTACTGGTCGAAGCGCTTCCCTTCCCTGGTGGTGCAGTGGTTAAGAATCCGCCTGCCAATGCAGGGGACATGGGTTCGAGCCCTGGTCCGGGAAGATCCCACATGCCACAGAGCAACTAAGCCCGTGTGCCACAGCTACTGAGCCTGCGCTTTAGAGCCCGCGAGTCCCAACTACTGAGCCTGCAAGCCACAACTACTGAAGCCCGCGCGCCTAGAGCTCGTGCTGTGCAACAAAGAGAAGCCACCGCAATGAGAAGCTCATGCACCGCAATGAAGCGTAGTCCCCGCTTGCCACAACTAGAGAAAAACCCATGTGCAGCAATGAAGACCCAACGCAGCCAAAAATAAATAAATTTATTTAAAAAAAAAACTACTACTTGTCGAATTTTGATGTACTAGCAAAGAAGAATATACACAATTTTCTGAGAGACTTCTTTTAAAGTTATTAAACATTTTATAGGTTTCAGCTTAAGTTTTAGTGTTGATTCGATTTTCAGAAAAAGATTAATTGATAGGGAATCTGTGTAGCCAACAAATCTGGATACATGAACCTTCCTGTTCTTGCATCTCTCACAGGGATGTCTGCAGGCAGGGGCCAGGGCGGGGGGCGGGGGGGCCTGTAGAAAAGCAGCATCCGGTTTAAAAGGACGAGGGAAGGCATCCTTCTCAGTAGGCACAGGAAGATGAGTCCAGCTTGTCTAAGAGAGGACATGCTTGGGGACCGCTGTTATAGAGGGCAGCCTGGAGAAAAAAATTGTTTTGTGCCCCAGTGTGATTTGTGTTGGTTTCAATTAAATCAGGAAGACTAGGGCTTGTTAAGCACCATCCCGGCCTTCCATCCACCACCTGGGCAGCCCAGAGCCTTCTGTTCCGCGGTGCCTTTGAGGTGATTTTAGGTCACAGGCTTTCAGAACTGGAGCACCTGCCTGAGCCTAGCCAAGCTCAGCCCGTCAGCACTCGGCTGTTGTTGAACCAAGCCTGGCTTCCAGCTTCAATGGAAGATCTAGTTGCCAGGAGCCTTCCAGAGCCTTCCAGAGCCTTGGCAGCATGTCCAGGGACCAAAAGGGGAGCCTTAACCAAATGCAAGGGCCCTCCAGTGCCTCTTTATTCACTTGCTCCTTGTTCTTTCTCAACTTCTAAGCCTCAACCTTAATCCTTTCACGAAGCTCTTTTTTTATTTTTACAACTTTCTTCCGAAGCAGCCGCATCCTTCTGACAACTGCTATGGCAGCTGCTGTCTACACCACACGAGGTACTGCACTGACCCTCCGCCTGCTTGTTCCTTGTCTCCACGACCTTCCTCCCGGCCAGGACTGAAGTCCACGAGGTTGGGGGTCTTGTCTTCTACGTCTCTTGGGTCCCAGGAACGCAGCATGAGGCTGGTACATGTTTGGGGGTCCCCTGGATATTTGTTCTTAGGAGAGGGACCTCCAAGAGATAGAGCAAGAGCTGTGGTGGATGGCGGAGACCCCGCACAGACCGAGGGGGCCTTGTGAAGGGGCAAGGCCGTCCTGTGTGTTTCAGTGCAAAGTCAAAGAGGAAAACGGGGGCTTCCCAAGTGCCACCCTGCTCCCGTGAACATGAGCGCCGTGACCTCCCGGATGACAGGGCCCCCACGTCTCAGGTCTGAGGACCTTGCTCCTTGGTCGGCATTGACCCTGGATGACATTCAGGTGGAGACTTGCAGTGTTCAGAATCGCGGGGGCTCCCCGGAGCCTCGGGCTGGGGCCTAAAAGTTAACAGGATGGAAGCCAGAGGAACCCATGCTGGTGGGAGAGGGAGGCTTTGTTGGTTTTTTTTCTCTTTCTTTGTTTTTATTGAAGTATAGTTGATATGCAATATTATATTAGTTTGATAATTATACCGCAGGTACATGGTACGTAAGAGGAGGAAGTCTTTTTGGCGGCTGGGGCTGGGGTGGGTTCAGAGAAGACCCTACGAGGAGGAGAGACCCGTGTAGGCTTTGAGAGGCAAATACCTAAGCATGTGTAGCTTATTTACCCCCAATCCATCTGTGCTCCTTTGTGTGCCTCATCTTTTTGGCTGCCGGCAGGAATGGCAAATCCTTCCCCTTCTACCCTGTTCTCTGCACCTTCCACAGCTGGGCTTGTTTGGACTGAAGTTGGGGAAAGGCCACTGCAGGGCCATGTGAACAAACCCAGCTTTCCAGCAGGCGGGGCTAAGTTCCTCCTTGTCAGGTGCAGGGGGTCAAAATCAAGATCACCTGGGTCCTGGTCCTGGTCCTCTCGGCACCTGGCCAGGTGGCCTCGGGCAAGTCACTGCCCAGTTGGTCGCATGTGATTTAGAGCTCATATATGTATCAGTTATTTGACAGTGGTAATTCCGTAACTGGGCAGGTGACGTGCTCCAAACACAAACACTGTAACACACGTGTGTATGGTCAGTGCGCTTCCTTGGAGGAGCTCAAGGACCCTGCTCGACATTCACGGCTCGGGGGAGCTTGTGGCCTGGGAACAGGCTCCACACGTGGGGCCCCAGGGAGTAAGTCTCTTAAGACCTTTGAAGGTCCAGGACGTGGCTGGGAAAGATGGAGAAGCTGTTACCCTTTGGGGTGGGAGTTGGCTTGTTTCTGGTTCCTCTCCGTTAAAATCAGGGCATGAGGTCCCACTGATTCCAAAAGTCTAGAGCTGCTAGTTCTGCCTGGATGGAGGTATCCAGTGAGCGGCTGGGTGGCAAAGGAATCTAAGCCAATTTGGTGCGTTAGCAAACACCTGGGTGCTTTGGTAACTATCGGAGGCCTCTGGTACTGGAGGTGGATGAGGCCATGTGTCCCCCCACCTCCCCTACCCTGACAACCGCGGTACCAGGTGATATGTTCCACTGGAAGGAGATCTCAGGCCAGAGTTGGCTAAACCCCTACGGATGATTTTAGGCGGCAGGTACAACCTGTTGTAGCTCAGAGGAAGGCTTGCTGCCCTTCGGCAGGTTCTCTCTGAGCAGAACCCAGAGGTATCCTTGGGGCGGGACTGACCGACATAATAGCAGAGTTCAGCATCAGGTCCTCTGAGGTGGAAGATGCAAGACAGAAGGCATCCCGGCCTCGAGGGCCGCAGCGGGTGCTGCCAGGCTGGCTGGATTCTCTAACCGCTTTTTCCCAGGCTGCTGCAGCCTGTGCCATCCTCCTGAGCCAGCCCTTCCTTGACACAACTCATCTTGCCAATGAAAAGGAGCTTTAACATTTCTTGAACTGATCAAGATGTTCTCTGCCACAGATTTCAATAAGGATGTTCCAGGTGCCAAGTCGCCCTCTTCCGCATGTTGATTCCCAACTGGGATATTTTATTTTATTTATTTTTTGAAGTATAGTTGATTTATAATGTTTCAGGTATACAATAAAGTGATTCATTTTATATACGTATATTCTTTTTCAGGTTCTTTCCATTATAGGCTTTTACAAGACATTGAATATAGTTTCCCTGTGCTATACAGTAGGTTATTGTTGTTTATCTATTTTATATGTAAGAGTGTGTATCTGTTAACCCCAAATTCTCAATTTATTCCCTCCTCCGCTTTCCCCTTTGGTAACCATAAGTTTGTTTTAATCCCAAATTCTCAATTTATTCCCTCCTCCACTTTCCCCTTTGGTAACCATAAGTTTGTCTTCTATGTCTGTGAGTGTGTTTTGTAAAAAAGTTCATTTGTATCATTTTTTAGATTCCACATATAAGTGATATCATATGGTATTTGTCTTTGTCTGACTTACTCCACTTAGTATGATAATCTCTAGGTCCATCCATGTAGCTGCAAATGGCATTATTTCATTCTTTTTTATGGCTGAGTAATATTCCATTGTATATCTATACCACATCTTCTTTATCCATTCATTGGTTGATGGACATTTTGGTTGCTTCCATGTCTTGGCTATTGTAAATAGTGCTGCTATGAACATAGGGGGTGCATGTTTCTTTTCGAATTAGAGTTTTCTCCAGATATATGCCCAGGAGTGGGATTGCTGGATCCTGTGGTAACTCTATTTTTAGTTTTTTAAGGAACCTCCATACTGTTCTCCATAGTGGCTGTACCAATTTACATTCCCACCAACAGTGTAGGAGGGTTCCCTTTTCTTCACACCTTCTCCAGGATTTATTATTTGTAGACTTTTTGATCATGGCCATTCTGACCAGTGTGAAGTGGTACCTCATTGTAGTGCTGATTTGCATTTCTCTAATGATTTGTGATGTTGAGCATCTTTTCATGTGCCCGTTGGCCATCTGTATGTCTTCTTTGGAGAAATGTCTATTTAGGTCTTCTGCCCGTTTTTGATTGGCCAACTGGGATATTTTAGAGGCCACCAAACTGCCGCTGCCCTAACGTATTGCGTAGTGAGTGGATACAGGCGCGCTGGCCTCAAGCTGTTTGTAGAAACGGGATTCCAAAGTCAAGTGCCACAGCCACCCACATCCCTGCTTGACCTGGAACATCTTAGATGCTGTTGCCAATGGACGGTCAAGCCAACGCCAGGCCAACGCCACGCCATGCCCCCTCTTCCGGACTGCCCAGCTTCCAAGTGAAATACAAGTGCAGCTCGTGCAGCCAGGAGCCAGACCCTGGGCCCAGGGGGATCCTCTTGTTTGGCTTTCCCATGCACAGAACTGGTGGCCCCAGGATTGCTGACTGAGTACGTGGACAGGATCGACCGCCTCCAAAAGGAAAGAGGACAAAGGCTTTCCTTAGCGGCTGCTGTCAGTCTGCACGTGCCTCGCGGGTGTGACACGCAGGCCCGGTGCCGTGGCTGATCTGGACGCTCCGTGAAGGGTGTGCTTACCCTCCTGCAGTGGCGCCTTGTCACAGGAATGAGCTTGGCACGCAGCGTTTGGGTTTGGGGCTCACGGCTGAAGATGGTGCGGGACTTGGCAAAGGGCTCGTGCTAGATTCCTGGACCGCTAAGACCCTAACCCTGGTCTGTCGCACAAGGGCCGGGTGGGGGCATGCTTACTCACGTGTGACATGTGTTTCTAGTCTTCTGTGTCACTTACAGAGCGAGGTGATACTGTGCACGGTGTGCGATTTTCCTGCCACACCTCCCACGTCATTGGAATTCTTTGACGTCACCGCTGTGATTTCCTGACAGCACAGCGTGGGGCTCTGTCCGAGCCTCCTTGACAAGACCTCCCCGCTCCTTGCGCACTCGGGTGGCATCTGGGCCTCCTCATTGCTGCAGACTCTCTTTGTGCAGAAAGCTTTGTTTGCAGTTCGGATTTTCTTTAGGGCCAAGCCCCTAAAAGGGGAATTACCAACTTTGAGAGTGCAAGCACATTCCTCTTATTTTTAATTACACAACTAATAAGCCTGTGCCACAGAAAACCCAGAAGATACAAATAAGCAAAAGTAAATAGATAAAAGGGGGTGGGGTGTGAACCTGTCAGAACTGGAGGGAAATGCACCTGTGATTGGGTCCCCGCGTTGCAACTGGTTTGTCTGTAACCCTGGAGACTTAGCCTCTCTGAACTACAATTTCCTTATTCATACAATAGATAGTATTTTACCCATTTACCTACTGTGCAGGTTGAGATAGTGTATGTAAATGCCAGCATGAAAAATACACTCAAGAAATCAATTCCACGAGAAAGGCTGGGTCATAACCTACAGATGCCTGCGAAACCTGTTGAGGGGAGGGGGACCCATGAGAACCCTGGGTGACAGTTTAGCACAAGCCCACAAGGTGGGAAGGTTGGATAGCTGTGGACCTGGCTCCTGTGGGCCTGGTACAGCACCCTGAAGAATTTGGGTTTGTTCTGTAGATGATATGGAACTAGTGTTTTAGTTTTTGTTTTAGTTTGGTTTTGCTTTGTCATTTTGGATCTGGTGAGGGTGCTGAGAGTAATGTTTGGAAAACAGTGTTTAGGAAGATTAATTGGGGGCGGGCAAATTGGGGGGGATGGGCCACAGGCAGGAATATCTCCAAGACCAGTGGTAGGGCCAACAATGGTCTTCCGGCTTTGCTGACATCTGTGATCTCCTGGGGCTCCTCCTCCAAGAGTGCTGACCCACCACCCTCTCAGGAGAGTAGGTGAAAAAGCTCAGAGCCTGAAGAGGAGATGTGAGCCTTTAAGGGCCAGTGGAGATTTTGGAAGCGAGAACACATGCAGGAGAAGACGTTGGCCATGTTCGTGGTGGTAGCTTGGCAGCCGGAGCACAGTGTTTTGTGCTCCTCCGTCTCTAATGAATAGTACTGGGTACCTGAGACCTGGGCCTGCTGGCGGTCAGAACTGCAGAAAGTCACTCACGCCCCATAAGTCATTCGCAGGCGCTTGTCTCTAAGTGTAGCAGACCTTGGACCACTTTGGATGGGGGAGCCGGCTTCCCTGGCATGGCCAGCTATTCCAAGCAAAACTAATTAGGCTTTTTGCCTCAAGCTTGTTTGTATTGCTTTGGAATAAAGCACTCAGAAAATAAAACAAGCCCAGCTAACCCAGCAAGGCTAGTTCCAGAACCAGCTGGAGAAACTATTGTGATTGGCTGGGGTCCCCGGTGGACCCCTCGTTCCTGCGCCCAGGGTGTGGCTGGCTTCAGGGCTGGCTCCAGAGCGCCTGAAGTGGCGCCAGCTTTTTGCCAAAACGTGAGTTTACGCTAGCACTGCCCTCTGGTCCCAGAATAATCCCTCACATCCCAAGCCGACGCTTATTTTTGTCCAAATGCTTGCTCATCCGTTTTCCCAACGGCAGCCCTGGGAGATGTACAGAGCAAGTGTGTCTCACTCAGGCTATTTCCTCAGAGGAAGGACTAAGCTTCAGAGAAGTGGACCTGGGCTGCTGTCGCAGAATGTTCGCGTTTAGGTCTGAGAGGACCCAGAGGTATTTCAGGTGACACCAGGGTGACTGCCACCAGGAAGAAGTTTATTATGGGGCTCCTGCGCCACGCAGGGGAAGCACAGGGGGGGTGAGGGGGCAGGAGGAGCAGGGGAAGATGTGGTTTCTGTGGGAAGGGACAGGCGAGGCAGCTGAGCAGGCATAGGATTGGTGAGTTTGCATAATCTCAGCTCTGGGGGCTCTGGGTGCAGGGGCCACCCCTGGTCGTCTGGTCCACGGAGGGGTGAGAGCTGGATGGAAGAGGTGAGGGGCTGTGGGCTCTGCATCTGCTGGTTTTCATGGGAAAGGTATGCTCCCAGGGGAGCAGTGTACTGTCTCTAGGGATTGGCGAGCCCTGGGAGGGCCGTCCCTCCAGGGTCAGTGAGGCCTCAGATGTCAGAGCGTCAGAATTACAGGAAATGGGACAAGGTTGATACAGGCAGGGACGATGTCGCCTTCTGGATGTTTGTTTGCAGGTGGTCTGGTCAGGGTTGAGGGTCTGGGGTTTCAAATGGGAATTTGATTAGCAGAGCCTTTTGGAAGGGCCTCAGCCATCATTCTTGCCAGAGAGAAAGCAGCATTCTCTGTATTCCAAGAGCAGGGAACCCCAGGGAGTCCAGGTCTCTGAAGCCATCGTGCTGCTTCCCTCCGAAGGGAGATGGGGACCGTGCAGGGGGCTGCGCTGGCAGAGGACTTGGAGCTCAGATGCCATCGGCTGTGGCATCATCAGCCTCCCCCGCCTGCATTTGTCCTGCTGCCTTTCTAAAAGACCTTGCTGGGCCGCCCCTCCTGCTCCCTTGCCTGTGTAGTAAGGAGTTGCCTCCCCGGCAGCCCCTGACACGGTGGTAAGGACAGTTTGCTGCAGTCCCGTCAATGAGGGGATCTGCCCGTGCACTGCCTGCGTCGTGAGCTCCGGCCAGCAAGGCTGCCGCCTGCGCCGTCTCGGGCCAGCCCATGCTGCTGCCATCGCTTGTTGCGCTGCTTTGGGGACTGGGAACACACCCAGCCCGGTCCCCATCTGTTGCAGACGTGCGGCGGCGGCGGCGGCGGCTCGGAGAGCAGCTGAACCCTAGAAATCGCCTGTGCTGAGGGGGCTGGGAAACCCTCCCTCTCTCGGGGACCTTTGGAGCGAGCAAGGCAGCAGGATTTTTCAGAGCCGGGGGCGCTGTGTCTCCCCCATCACTTGTGAGCCAGCGCTTCCCAGCCCTGCACTTCTGATGAGCACCGGGGAAGAGGAGACCTCCAGGACCACTTGGGGCTGAGTAAGCAGACCTCCCGGAGCTGGATTTCCGCGTGCATGGTGATTGTACGTTGTGTGTGGGGGGGGGGGTGGCGGGGAGGGGGCAGCTCTGTTCTCTCATGATGCTTTGTCTCCTCCATATGCGAGACGGATGCTGAATCCTCGCTTTGTTCCTTGGGAGCCTCTTGTTCAATTAAACACCTCCAGGCCGAACCGAATGTTTCTTCCCCTATCTGGGTGCTGTGTGTTCTCTCCTTACGTAACTTTTTCTTGGTGGTTCAGAGAATCACTCGTGAAGGTGGCATGTACGTGCGTGGGCGCATTCATCTCTGTTCCCCGTCTGAGCTCAGTCCCCCCTCCCCCTCCCACCCACCTGAGTACGAGGTCTCCCCACACAACCCCCCCACCCGCCTGAAAGTTCCCTCGCTGAAATCTTCGAGTCTGACGTTCCCTGCTTTTCCTCTTCCTTCCCTGAGTCATCACTGATTGAATCTGTCCCAAACGGAAAGGATCGAGATGCTTCAGGGACCCCTGGGCATGGCCCCGCGGTCCCTGGGAAGGCCCTGGACCACAGACTCGCGTTGGCTGGTCTCCTGCCCTTGGAGGGTGAGCTATCGAAAGCGTACTTGTTGCTTTGAACTTCTGGGAAATGCATTGAAGAAACAGAAAACAGGAGGAGGGTGGGGAAGGACAGGAAGGGGAGGAAGAGAGGGTGGGAGATGTCCTCACCCAGGACTGAGCTCAGGCTGGTCTGTTGTCTGCGGGAAGGAGGAGGCTGGAGGCTGAGATCCAGAAGCCTGAACTGGCGCGCGGGTCCGCAGAGCCGCAAGTGGAGCCGCGGGCTGGACGGGGCTGGACGGGCTGGACCCGGAGACGTGGCCCAGGCTCGACCTCCGCTGGCACTGGTGCGCGCTGCTTTGAGCAAGCCACACCGGTTTTTCCCTGGGGGTTTCTTCCCCCTACGGTCCCCTCCCATAAGCCAGGGGCTGCACTGGTTATGAGTGGCGAGAACTTGAGCTTAGAGTCCGTGATTGCTGGTATTTGAGTCCTGGTGATTGGGAGAGATGGGTGGGGGTGGAGTGGGGGTTGTAATAGAATGAAGCTTGAGCCTGTGCTTCTGAATTTACAGTCTAGTGGGGAGAAAAGAGACTGTGAGACAATTCAAGACTCGGGGGCTGTGGGGAGTCAAGCCCTGGATCGTGGCAGACTCTAGGGGATGAAAGACAGGTCCTTGGGGTTGGTCGGGGGCAGTTGGGAGAGGGCTGCGCAGAGGAGCTGGGACTCGGCAGGCGCCCCCTGGGCCTGGGGCGCAATGGGGTGCAGCAGAGGGTTCTGCCTGGAGGCTTACGTGCGAGAGCAGGGGAGACCCCAAAGCATGAACGGTGGGGGGACCCTCAGGTGCTGTTAGGTGTGACGAGGCCTGCAGGAGCAGAGGGCAGGGGGTAGAGGGTCAGCACATGGAGCTTCCTGGACATGGGAGAGACACACGCAGTGAGCTTGAACCAGCCTCCGTGGGCTCCGCTGACCCATCAGCCAGGTGACCCCTCGCCCTGAAAACAGCCCAGGGAGGCCTGGTCACCCGGCCTCTCCGGACCAGGCTCCTTACCTCTCTAGCTGCTTCCCCAGTTTGCATGGAAACTTCCAAGGGCTCCATCAGTCTAACGTGGGGTGTTCTGTTTTTGTTTTTGTTTTTACCCACTATTAAGCCTATGAGACAGGTGTAAGCTCCTTTTTATAGAAGAGGAAACGGAAGGTTAAAAGGTTAAATTCATTCACAGAAAATAACTGAAAATCTAGGATATTTAAGGTGCTTAATCTTCTTGCCTCGCCTAAAGTCACAAGGGTTGAACTGGGAAGAGAAACCAGGTATCCTGAGGCCCGACTCCCTCTTTATTGAGTAGTTGGGTGGGGGAAGGGGGCTGGGAGACTGAGGATGGGTGGGGGGAACCTCATCCCAGGCCGTGGGCTCCTCTTCAGGGCTGGTCCCCAGGCTGGTATTAAAATCAACTCTTCAGTGAAACAATCTCTTGAGTCCTACATGCCAGGCACTGGCCGTTCCAGGATGAGAAAGACATGTGGTCTTGACGTCATCAATTAATGGTGCTGAGTAGCCAGGGATCCCTGGAACAGAGGTGTGAATTTTGGGTTCTCATTGCGGCTCAGCTGTTTCTGATTTTTGGGTTTTTTGGAGCAAACACAGTTTTTATTTTATTTATTTATTTTTGGCTGTGTTGGGTCTTCGTTGCTGCGTGCGGGGGCTCTAGTTGCAGCGAGCGGGGGCTACTCTTCGTTGTGGTGCGTGAGCTTCTCATTACGGTGGCTTCTCTTGCTGCGGAGCACAGGCTCTAGGCGCACAGGCTTCAGTAGTTGCGGCACGTGGGCTCAGTAGTTGTGGCGCACGGGCTTAGTTGCTCCGCGGCATGTGGGATCTTCCCGGACCAGGGCTCAAACCTGTGTCCTCTGCATTGGCAGGCGGATTCTTAACCACTGCGCCACCAGGGAAGTCCCAAACACGGTTTTTAAAATTGAGATATAATTGACATACAACACTGTATTAGTTTCAGGGGTACAGTGTAACGATTCAATATTTGTATATAATGTGAAATGATCATCACAATAGTAAACATCCATCACCATCATAGTTACAAAAAAATTTTTTTCTTGTGATGAGAACTTTTAAGATCTACTCTCTTAGCAACTTTCAAATGTGCGGTACAGTGTTATTAACTATATCGACTCAGCTATTAACTAATGGAATCCTTCTTGGACTTTTCCAGCCCCTCACTGCTCTCCTTCAAATGACAGAAACCTTTTTCTTCCTTTGAAAGTATTCCAGGGACTTCCCTGGCAGTCCAGTAGGTCCCAATGCAGAGGGTACGTGTTCGATCCCTGGTTGGGGAACTAAGATCCCGCATGCCACGTGGTGGGGAAAAAAAAAAAATGTATTCCAGTCTCTCCTATCCCAAGACGCCCATCCCCTCCTACCAAACTCCTTTAGCGCTTCCTCATATGCTGCCCGTGGGCTAATATAATTTAATGCCTATTCTTTTTGTTTTTTGTATTATTTTGTATTAAGTCGTGTTCATTTAGTTCTCGTAGATTGATTCAATTGATAACTCCCTGTGGTCAGTGGCCCCCCACCCCTGGCACCGCATGGACCCTGTGACCAATGTCTGGTCATGAAAACACGCATCTCAGCTCTCATCACGGGTGGTGACTTCAAGAAATCAAGGCAGGACCTACAGGCAAGTGGCTTGCCGGAGGCTCTAGCTTCCCCACCTCCTTCAGCCCTTGTGTCTGCCTGGACCAGACTTCTTTCCCAGAGCGTAACTTAAGGTCTTAGAGCCCTAAAGCGGTTTAATGACAGACTGCAGAGCTCTCGCCTCGATGACTAAAATTTCAGTTTTGAGAGGGGTGTGATCAGTTTCCTCTTTAACCTCAGAGCCCTTCGGCCCTGGGCTTGGGAGTTGGACTTGAGTCTGAATCTGTGTCCTACTCCTTACCAGCTGGGGACCCAGGCAAATTATTCCATCTTTCTGAACCTGATTTTTCTGCTAAAAATGGAGATAACAATAACTCAGTAACCACTGGGTTGGATGAGACCAGTTGACCAAGGGCCAGTTCCAGGCACGTAATAGATGCTCAGTGAACAGCAGGCCCTCCCTTTAGGTGGCGGTCAGTTGTGGGGTTCCCCCGCTGAGCCCAGCAGAACCTCTCCAACCAGGACCTTGAAGTGACCTGGTTTTCTGAGTTCCCTGGGTCTTTTCACTTGGGTTATTCATCAGGAAATCGAGGCTGGAGGGCTCTGGGTTCTGTTGGGTTCACGTAGTTCCCCTGCGGCTCCAGTCTGGCCACTTCTCCACCTGTCCTTGGTGACGGACACATCCGGTCCCTCCCCCTCCCTGCCTGTCCTGTGTGGACAGTTTGTGCCCTCGGGTGGGTCATTTGCGTCTCCGTGTGGCCCTCCTTCTACAGCCAGCTCCCGAGGGTCACAGCCGCCTGGTTGCATTATCTTCCTTGAATCTTAATTCCTTTCTTGATTTCCTTTGGCATCTTTCATCCTAAGATACAGCATGGTGGGAGGTGGGGAGAGAGTAGGAGAAAAGCAAACCTAGACCTGGGTTTCTGTTTTGATTTTATTCTGCGGGCAAGGTACGTGCTGGCATTTTACTGTCTAATGTCTGCTTTTAAGGGTGTCTGCCATATGCCTGTGATCATGGCCCAGCTCCTCAGTTAGACCCTTGCTGTGCAGGTCCCAGTAAATAAGAGAACAGAACCCGGCGAGGTAGCCAGGACACAGCAGGCCCGCCGGCTACAGGCAGCACCGCATCAACCCCTGGAGGGTTGGGGGGGTCCGGGCCGCCCAGGGCTTGCAAGTCAGTGGTCAGCGTTGTCTCCCAGCCCGCTCCTCCTTCTCTTCTGGGTCCAGGGCTCCCAGGATAGGGTCTCACAGCTTCTTGGATTGAGAACCAGACATGGAATCAAGGGCAGAGGAGAGACAAGACGAGGCACTTCAGCAGATTCATAACCCAAACGGCAGACATTCTCCTTGATGGGGAGCTGCCCTGACTAAGTCATGTTCAAAGTTTTCACGGCTGGAAGTAAAATTGGGGCCGACACTTGTGGGCATTTGGGGTGGTCTGAGACGTCCATGGTGGAAGGGGGAAGCGGGATGGCCTGTGTTCGGGTAAGGGTCATAAGGAAACAGACAGAATGTTCTCCTCACTTAGGGTAGGGACGGTGCACAACCCTCCAAATAACCAGAACCAACAAGCAGACTCTTCCATGAACCCTAGTGGGTGTGGGACCGTCTCAGGAAGGAAAAAAGATGACAAAACATGAGGTGTGATGCATCAGGGCAAAAAGGCTCCTTCCGCACGGGAGTGACTCTGGCCCTAGGACCCGGCGCCACAGTTCTGGGCCTGGTTGAGGTGGAGGCCCCTTTGCTTGATACAAAACGTGGACATCCGATGGGTAAATCCTGCCCACCCCGTTCTTCTTATCAAAGCTGGGAGACGTGGGAAGACATTTCTAGAAATATTTTCACCAATAAGGATCAGAAGGGTGATTTCTACTTATCCAAAAATCAACTATAATTCTTTAACTGCCATTACTGTTACCTAGCCCTTCCCTACCCAGCTTTGGCAGGAAACAAGCGGTTCTTAAAGGCAAGTTTCTGGATGATGGAAACTCCTCCCCAAATAGAGCACTTGACTGGCCAGGTGAGCCTTCCTGTCTCAGAGTCAAGACTGAGCTGGTGGGGCGTCTGCACGTGCTGTCGGCGGGGGGGGGGGGTGTCTGCATTTCATCAGAGAGCAGGACTGATATGCTTTTAAGGCCAGGAAGGCAGAGGTGGAAGGGAAACTTCCAGCACCCAGGTGCCGGGGAGAGGCCTCCAACAGAGGGGCAGGGCAGCGGCCACTCCTTGTGAGCGAGGCCAGGCTGACTCTGGCCCGGGTGCCGGGGGCTTCCTGATACTGCACGGATTTGGGTGGTGGGTTCCAGTGGGAAGGGGCTGGACAGGGCTGAGGATTCATCCGATTTGAACCGATTTTCAGCTCAGATTCCCGGAGCCCCCTGGCCCCTGGTGGGATTTGCCCTTCACGTTAAGCCAAGTCCCAAGCCAGGCATTTACCCAGAAGGGCCAGGCCTGGCTTGGAGCTTGCTGCAGGCATCTGTCACCACCCATTCACTCTGAGTCATCCCACACTCAATCTGCTCAAATCACAGAGCCTTGAAATGCGCTTTCCAGTTGGCCTTCCAACACAGATCGGGGGGGGAGCACTCGAGAAGGAGAGTCCCGGGCGGGGGTGGGACACGCTCAAGTCTGGCCCGGGGTAGAGTCACGGGGCTCAGAGTGCCTTGCTTGGGGCCGAGGACCCCTTGCTTCCATCCCCTGGGGTAGGGTCAGGATGCCCCTCCCAGCCTCGCCCGCCCCTCGAGGTCACACTAGCAGCCACCTGGCGGCTCTCCCCGGAGGACTCACTCCTCTTCCAGGCTGGCTGCCGGCACAGGGGGCACTGGGCCTGGCTTGGGGGCTGGCCAGCTCCGCCCCCGGGAGAGGCTCGGAGGGGGCCCCAGCTGCTGCCTTGGTCTGTTTCTCCTCCTCATATCAGCCTCTATTCCCTTCCAAACCCCTGCTGGCTAGATGGGAACCATTCCTCCACTGTCTCCTAAGGGAGGAGAAAAGACTTCAGCCAGAGTCCCAAGTGTTTCTCTAAGCCTGCCCCCGACCTGCACCAGGATCTCCTGGGGGCTGGGGTCCCACCCCACCCACTGAATGGAGGTTCCCGGCAGCGTCTTCTGTGCCCTGAAGACCAGCTTTGCAGGAGAGGAATCTCTGTGCGTGAGTTGGAATCAACCTTTTCCCCTCCTGCTCATTTATCCAAAAAGAAGATTCTAGACCTTACCCAAGGTCCAACCTGGCACCGAGTCTAGCAGTTTCTCCCCCCAAATCAGTTTTTTCTAATTTCACTCATGGAGAAAGATAAGGAACTCATTGTGCAATTGCCCAACAAAATCCAAAGAATATTTTTCAATAATCTCAAATGCCTAGGGACTCTGGTTAATCCAGGGTCCTGACTGAGAGATGCCAGCCATGCCTCATCTGGAATCCTAACTGTCAAAAAACTGGAGTCTGGTAATATGCACTTAACAATGAAGCCAACCTGACATCACCCAGGCTCTGACACTGGAGGTACTTTAGGATCTCAGCAACCGCCACTCTGACAAAATCTGGAATCCAGTGAGTAAAGATGTCAGGATGAGATAAGCTGGCTGTGGGCACTGTTCCTCATCACATTTAAATATCCACATGTTCTCGGTGCTCGGTGATCCCTACACTTCCTACTTGGCAGGAGGGAAAAGTGTAGTTTATAGAGAGGGGATGGGGAATCATGGCCTCAGCCCCGGAGTGTCCTTGGGCATCCCCTTCCCCACTCCTAGGGACCCCTCCAGGGCTCCCCAAACTGGCCTCACCCAAGCACTTTTTCTGTCTGTCTCCACACCATCCAGTTTTCTCTCTTCTCTCTCTTTGGCCTTCTCAGTCCTCTTCTGAGATTAGCTAATCCAATAACCTACCAACTCAGAGAAAGGGTTAGTTTAATGAGTTATCTCTCCTGGTTATTTAAATACTGCCTTGACCCAAATAAGGGGTCTTGGGATAGGAAATGTAAACACCTTTGTAGGTTTGGGACATCTCATATTTGGGGATTTACCTTTGGGAGAAATTGGGCTCTTGGTGTCCAACAGATCTTTCCTTCTGGATCTGTAGCTACTGTGCATCTAAACTGGGTTCTGGAAAGTGAAACACTGGCCTTTCAGATCCCAGGTAAGGGAAGAAGGGGCAGCTGTGCCCTATCTGATGTGTGTAACAAGGTGCTTTGGCACCAGGAGGGCAATTGAAACTGGAGAATTTTTGCTAGAAAATAAAGTATATAACTGGTCTGTAACACACAGCACAGCTGCTTCCTGGAAATGCTACTCCCACTGCTTGAAAAAGCATATTCAGTATTCCAGAATTAGTAACATGGACATCTTCCCTGGATTCTGTTGATTGCTTGTTTTGTTTTTTCTCCCCTATGGTACAGGGGTGGGTGGTGGTTGACCAGTCACTTTTTGGTCAGCTTTACTGACACACAGTTTACATACAATAAAAGTCACCAGTTTTAAGTATACAATTAGGTGGGTTGTGATCAGTTTGCAGTCACGTGACCACGAGCCCAATGGTGATAACGGAAGAACATTTCCATCACCCCCAGAAGGTCCTTCTGGTCTCTCTGCAACCTGTCTCCTCCCCATCCCCATCTTCAGACTGAGGGTGGCTCTGTGTCTTCCCTATGAATGTCTTCCAGCACCACCCCAGACACACAGGGGCTACTTAACAGATGTTTAAAAGGATAAATACATCAGTGGTTCTAACATATTTTAAAAATCCCCATGAGACTTCTTCTGGTTCTTCCCATTCACCCTCGGTTCTGAAAGATGGTCTAACAAGCATTCGTTAGTAAATAATTTCTGCATTCAGTCACTTCTGATCAGCGTTAGATAATCAGTGTTACCAGAGTTGATGAAATTCCAGCTAAAAGCAGAGACTCACCGTCCTCATTGCATGTGCTGTCACGGGCAAGTGTGCAGTTCCCTTTCCACTTTTCAAAAGACTAGAAACGCTGCAGGAGCATCCGTTGCCATTTTTTGTTATCTCCCATCCTAGACCAGAAATCACTGACCTACGTCGCCCTCAGCTTCTCCGGTTTTTGGACTTTTTTTTTTTGGTAGTCAGTGAGGAAGTCAGCACTTGAGCAATTTAGGGGCATACCTGGAGAACACCCCCAAAGGCTTTCTCAGTTTACAGGGACCTTCTACACCCCTAACTCATCACCAAGGGCACAGAGTCCCTTCACTTTGCCTGGCTGAACTGCCCTTTCTCCTGTAAGTTTGGGACCGATCTTGCAGCTATCAGGGTGCCGTTGAATCTGGCTCTTTCCCCTAATCAAAGCTCTGAGAGACAAGATTCTATGGTCTACTCACTGGGCTCAATAATAGTATTTTGCCCCTAAATAATGGCATCTTACCCATAAAAATCAGTCATTTATTTTAAAGTAATAGCTAACATTTTCCAAGTAATTGTCATGCATTATTATAATCTCTTTATATGTTAGTTCAGATGTATTCTGTGTTTACATATTTATGTGTTAACTCATAATTTCACAGGAACTCCTATGACTCCCATTTTGTAGATTAGAAAACCGAGGCACAGAGAAATTAAATTTCACAAGATTACATAGCTTTCTGATCGTCTGTGGCTATATCACAAACCGCCCCAAATCTCAAGGATATGGTTTGGGGTCATCGCTGGTCTAGGGGCTGCCTGGCTCAGCCCAGCAGTTCTCCTTTGGGGTTCCTCATACATTTTCAATCCAGTGGCCCCTGGGGCTGGAGTTCTCAAGGTTTCTTCATGCTCCTGTCTGGTTCCTGGGTTGGTTTCACATCCCTTTCTCCATGCTGCTTCACCACGTGGCTAGCTTGAGCTTCCCCATAGCGTGGCGGTCTCAGGGCGGTGGAATTTTTAACACGGCAGCTTTTTTTCCCCAGGGAAGAATCCAGGAGAGCCAGGGATAAACTTCTTATCACCGAACTCAGAAGTCTAACTAACTCAAGTAGTTATTCTGTGCTTCCAGGTTACATCAAAAATTAAATAGCATAGACACAAACGTAGGTTACGCGGATGCCATTTCTCACCGATGCGGCCAAAGTTCGGTGGTCTGACAGCGTTGCCTATTGGTGAGGCTGTGGTGTAAACAGGTACTGTCCTACACCAGAGCAAAATGACCCAGTCCTAAGGAGGGCAGATGGCAATGTCTGTCAGAAGTCATGACCGCGTTGCCCTTTGAGCAGCGATCACACGATCCTAGAAACATGAAGAACATACAGAGTGTTCACTGCAGCAGCCTGTGACGTAGACGGGGGCTGGTGAAGCTATTGTGTTCCATGCAGAACACACCACAGATACCAGAAAACCCTATGTGCCGATGTTGAAAGATCTCCTGGACATATACAGTGATAAACAAGGTATGGAGCAGAATATATAACAGGGAGCCCTTTGTATTCGAAAGGGGGGAAATACTTGACGTATGCACTCACATAAAGAAACCCCAACTGGATGTGCAGCTAAAAGTGGTCCCTTTGGGGGGGGCATGGCACGGATGGGGACAAGGGTGGAAGAGCCCAGCTTTTCAACTGTGCATCCCTTTGTTTTGACTTTCAAATCCTGTGAGTTTATTTTTCCATCCACACACACAAAATTAGTCGGATGACATAGCTGTTGCCCTCAGAGCGCTCACAACCTCGACGGAGAGAAAGTTTGCACATAAACAGCAAATGGACAGTGCTTGAGTGGGTTGATTTTAAATGTAGTGTGGTGAGACATCGTTTCCAGCGGACTTGACAGCAAAGGCGTCATGAATCCACGAGACCCGCATTAGTTCTGAAGGATGAGGAGGAGATGAGTGGGTAAAGAGGATGGGTCAGTCCCAGCCGGACAGCGTGGTGCCGGCCGGCGCCTCTCAAACCCCAGGATGGAGGAGGCAAGCGGACCTGCTGGCCTTGACACTGGACCCTTGAAAACTCCATTGTGAGAACCACTGGCTTACAGTTATATTCCAGCAACGTATTTTATTTTTTTATAAATTTACTTATGTATTTAATTTATTTATTTGGCTGCGTTGGGTCTTTGTTGCTGCGCGCGGGCTTTAGTTGCGGCGAGCGGGGGCTACTCTTCGTTGCGGTGCGCAGGCTTCTCATTGCGGTGGCTTCTCTTGTTGTGGAGCATGGGCTCTAGGCATGCGGGCTTCAGTAGTTGTGCCTCACGGGCTCTAGAGCGCAGGCTCAGTTGTTGTGGCACACGGGCTTAGTTGCTCCGTGGCATGTGGGATCTTCCCGGACCAGGGCTCGAACCCGTGTCCCCTGCATTGGCAGGCGGATTCTTAACCACTGCGCCACCAGGGAAGTCCATCAAAGTATTTTAAATTGCAAATTGTTGCAATAAAGGAGTGCTGGCTTCCTGACTGCTACCTTTAAGATGGTTTGTGTATAATAACCTTGAACTTGTGGGGGGTCGTGAGCCCCGGTCTGTAGGTAGGGAGGGATAGAGGTGTCCCAGGCCGCGTGCAGGCAGCAGAATAACCAGGAGGAAGCAGATGTAAGGCCGGGCTGCGGCCTGGGTGCCCTGGACACCAGGCGAGGAGAGCCGCACCTTCTCCCACAGGCAGGAGGGACCACAGAAGGTTTCAGCCAGCAGGGTCTCTGCTCAGTGCTGCTCTGTTCCCTGGGCTAGGCACACAGGCAACAGAGGACCAGGCCACGTGATCTTCTAACTGTGTCCTCTGAACCATGAAAATGGGGCCGTGTGCAAACTAGAGGGGACGACGCGGAGGCTCTGGAATCCCGCCTGGCAGCTCTGGTTTCCCTTCCGCCTGTGGGATTTCCCTTTCTTCTTCATAGACCTCCCCGGGGATGCGCTGGTCTCCTAGATCAGTTTAGAACAGATCTTTGGGAAATGTCGGCTCCCCACAGCGGTGGTGGAAGGTCAGAGTTCACTGGCTTTGGACACAAGGACCTGGGACGTGGAGCCCCGTGTTTTGCAAGTAAGAGGGGGTGTCCCCAAGACCTTGTAGGCGCCAACGGCAGAGATATGTGGCCCAGAGGCTTCCAGGACCAGGTGACCAAGAGTGAAAACGAAAGGGCTGGTGATGCCAGGGGACAGACAATCCCAAGGGGTCCTCTGGCTTAGGAACGTCCCCACAGGACCTGACCCAGAATCTTCCGTGCTTTTTTCAGTGAGAAATAAAGATCCCAAAGCATCCAGCAGGGACTAGATGAGAAATGGTGGGGAGTCACACAGGGAGGTGTTTCTAGCCCGATCCCACCCCGAAGGGAGACCCAGGTGGCCTCTGGACACAAGGTACACATGAGGACACTCCAGGGACCAGGTCTTCCTGAGAGATGATGGCTTTTACCCCACTTCCTAGAATGTGAGAAGTAGGCTGTTTTTCCCCTTCCTTGAAAAAGCAAAGCTACAAACAATCCCTGTGCTGCGTACCTGACTCCCTGCTGTGGTGGCAGCTGATCTAGAAGTTTCTGCTCTTATGGTGACTTTGGCCTCACACCCAGCATTTCTCTTCCCTCCCCTCCTTATATAACGAGCCGGCCTCTTGAATAGAATGGGTTTGTTGGCCGCAAAAACAAAAACAAAAACCCCAGCAAACTCCTTGTTTGGATTCGTTAGCGCTGTGGTCTGTGACCTTGAGTCCCCGACTGGGAACCACTAGTTACTCTGTGCCCATGGGGTCTCCAGTCGGGCCCTGGGATTTGTGTCTCCCGCCCTCCAGACATCCTGAGGCTGCCCGGTGACCCCGGCTTCCCCCTGCTTCCATTTGGAGCGTGAAGGCCAGAGCCCTCGCCCCGGGGTCTACACTGGATGGCTTGGCCTGCGAGAGGGGACGTGGGTTTGCAGACCTTCCTCCCGGCCCTCCTGCTGCCTGACCCCAGCTAGCTGTTCCATCTCCAGGTTTATCTTCTCTGCCCGAGATCCCCGCGGCCTCAGGGCCCTGAGTCTGGGCGTGTGCAATACACCTGCTCCCCTGCGTTCCGGAAGGACGCAGAGCCGTGGGTGCAGGACCAAGTGACCACTCCAGCTCCTGTCCCCACATGGACTGATGACCACAGGCCTCTTGGGGCGGCCCAAGGCAGCCCCTCAGCTAGACTGCAGGCTCCCTGCTGTCTCCTGTAGAAATGACAGGAGGTGGGCGATCAAGGCCCAGAGTGGTGGGTGATTGGTTGGCCGACAGAACTGAGGCCATCTCTGCCTATTTGCTGCTATTACTTTTTTTTTAATTGATAGACTTCTTTTTTTGAGAAGTTTTAGATTTACAGAACACTTGAGCAGAAAGTACAGAGAGCTCCCTTGTACCCCCTTCCCCTCCCCTCCAGCATCCCCTGTTATTAGCGGTGCATTTGTTACCACTGATGAGCCTTTATTAATACACTATTATTAACTGAAAGTCAGAGTTTATATCGGGCTCATTCTTGGTTTTGTACATTTTGTGGGTTTTGACAAACGTATAGTGACGTGTATGCACCATTACAGTATCAGAGTAGTTTCACTGCCCTAAAAATTCCCGGTGCTTTGCCTGTTCATCCCTCCCCCATCCCCTGGCAGCTACTTACAGGTGTTTGTCCTGCCGCCTCTGGGCCTGACCCCAGGGTGCACCCACCAGGGGCACTGTGACCCATCCCGGCCTTGGGGCTCAACCCGGCATGTGGAAGGGAGTCTGCCATCTCAGTGCCAGGAGGAGGGATGGCCTAGAATAGAATTTGGGGGCTGGAAGGCCTTTGGAAGAGCTCCAGGGTTCAGACCCAAATACCTCCTATCTCAGGTGAGGAAACCGAGGACCAGAGGTGGGATGTGAGTTTCCAATCAGCACAGCTGGTTGGAACAGAAATCTGTATCCAGGCCTCAGAGAGGGCATAGGTTCAATTCAGCTTCTTTTTTAACAATAGGAGCTAAGTTAGTAAAAAAGACCAAAAATAAATTTTGCAAAGAGCTAGCCACTCGCCTGTTTTGAGTGTCATCATTAACCTGCCCTGTGGGGGACTCTGGCCCAAGGTGGGGTGCCTGGAACCCTCAGTGGCCACTGGGCTCTGAGGGAGGACGCCGTGTGCCCCCAGTGCCCCCTGTTCTACCCGAGAACTCTGAGTTCCCACGAGGAGCCGCCCGACGTGTGCCCTGCGTGTGCCTGGCATGTGCCCGAGGGCCCCCGGGCAGGCCCTGCCCTGGAAGGAAGGGGAAGTGGGCAGATAGCATCTCCTGGAGCCGCTGGTCTCCACGTACCTGCTGCGTCAGGCTTTGACGCACAGCACCTGGAGCCCTTCTGTGCAGAGTGCCCTCCAGCCTTCCATCAGATTGAGGGCGCTGAGGTTTCTGTGGCTCCCGGAAGTTCCCAGAGCAGCTGCTCACCCTAATGGCCATGACCCCAAGCGTGGAGGAATCCCAGGAAGTAATACATTCACACAAAGCCAGTGGATGACAAAGGGCAACTTGGAACAAGAGCTTTGTCGCTGGACGCAAAGATACCAAGAGAACTGAAATTAGAGGATGGCCGACCTTGTGTAATAATCACAACTGACACCTGGGTGCGCAGAGCAGCCAGGCCCGTGCTAGGGGCTCCGTCTGTACTGTGACTCTGCAGGACAGTTGTTATCATTTTATGTAATGGAAACATAAGCTAGAAGGTCAAAGTCAACTAGAGAGGGCACGGTGTGATAGAGAACTTGGCTAGAAGTTGCAAGACCAGGATTTGGGTCTGGCTCGGTCATGACTCTACCATGTGGCTTTGAGCAACTCACTCCAATCTCTCTGGAAACCTGTTACCCCACCCGTAATGGAAGGGGATCAATTTGGAAGATTTCTGACATTTTCCAATGGCAACACCCTACGACTGCGTTATTTCCCTGGTTTAGGTGTCAGGAGACCAGGGGGTCTGCAGTAGGCCTGGACCAGGGGGGCACAGGTGCTGACAGATACCACTCTGGAGGGGTCTCGGTGGGTGGTTGCCCCCAGGGCTGTAACTGCTGTTCTGGGTCTGGGGCGGCCTGGGACTGCTGGGGTTGGCAGGACCCACGGTGGGTCAGAGCAGCAGTGCCCACTGCGCAGAGGGCCAGGGGAGGGGTGGATGCGGTTGGATGAAAGGGGAGGTGGGAATTCCCTGGCGGTCCATTGGTTAGGACTCTGCACTTTAACTGCCAAGGGCGCGGCTTCCATCCCTGGTTGGGGAACTAGGATCCCACAAGCCATGCAGCGCGGCCAAAAAAAAAAAAAAAGGGGTCGGGGGGAGGTACGGAGTTGCCTACCTCCCATCCATGACAGTGACGAGATGTGATTCTCTGTCTCCATTCTGTGTGCGTATTTCTGGGCACAAAGTACAAAGAGCGGTCAGAGGGCTTCAGCCAGGACAGAGGGAAAAAGATGGTGCTCATCCCTGTTCACTCTCGTGACATCTAGAAGGACAGGGGGTGTCGGCTCCCCTCTGAAATCTACCCGCCCTGCTTCAAAGCTCATGCAGTGCACAATTGTTCAGACTTTTTTGTCCACAACGCAGTAACATGTATATTTTATTCATGTCTATGTGTGAATAATTGAAACAATTTTAGGAAACAATGAGATGCATCCTTGTTTTATTCTAATTTATATTTTGGTGGTTGTATAATCCGCTAAATCGATTTCACGATCCACTGATGGGTTGGCACTATTAGTTAGAAAACTGTGGCTAAATGCTTCTGGAGCAGCCAATTCAGCCTGGGATGAAAGTTAAGAGCGAATAAATAAAAGCACCTTCTCCGTTATGCTTACTTAGTGCAGAAGCCCTTGCGTTCTATTCAAGTCCCTGGTGTTTGCTGCTTCCCCTGAACTCCTTGTACTTTTCAATCTGTGACATGTGGTCACGGAGCAGGTGGTGACCCACAGGTAGGAATGGAAGAATCTTTGGGCACCTGCAGAAATGTTTAGGAAGAATCTTTTGATAAACAGTTTTATAAATATGGACACTGGATATTCTCCAGATCCTGAGCTGAAAACTGTGTGGACTTTGGCTCCTGGGCCAAGTCCCAGAGCCACATTGGGTAGGTGGTTGAGAGCAGAAATTAGGTCTCTAAGCCCTGAGTCTTGCATAAGAGCCCCCTGCATGGAGGAGGGTGTGTCTCGGAGCTGCCAGCAGTGCTGTGACCTTATAAACATGTTCCCTGGGGGCTCAATTTTATTCTCATTCAAGTTTTCTGTCCTGCAGTTTGTCTTGAAGCCCAGACCCAAAGCATGTGATTTTCTCCCTGTGGTGCCCCCGCTGCCCGTGGAGCGCTAGGCAGGCGGGTGGAGAGGCAGCTGTCGGGGGCCATTTGGGTCTGCGGGACGCACCCAGCAGCGTCTCCACTTTCCCTCGTGGTTGCTTTTTTCCTTCATGGAGAGGACTTAACATGTGGGAGGCCCGATGACTAGCAGAGTCACCTAGCTGGCCGGGCAGTGGATGGCGCCCACAGAGGGTTCAACACCAAGGCTACCACAGTCTCAGTTGGTGGTTTGGCATTTTACTTGCGGGTAAATAAACCCTCCCCAGAAACCCAGCGCTGGTCTTTGCAGACCCTCTCTTAAGGTTTGTCTTAGTAAAATCATGAAATGTCAGAGTTGAAAACAGCCCTAGAAATTAAGGGCCGGCTGTCCTCTGACAGACAGCCACTTCTGTTTGTCCTTGCTTTCAGATGGGCCAGGTGGCCCGAGAGATCCCATTAGAACATCCTTCTCTGATCATGAGGTCTTGGTGTCTCCTGTACCCTAGGCTGTCATCAGTCATTTATGTCTCAGTGTGAATGAGCTTCTTGGCCCCTTTTCCAGTGTCGGTTTTGTGTGGGGAAAGACTCCCATTTGAGTCCTGCCCGTGTGTCCGGCAGCGTGGAGGAGCGCATTACTGGGTGAATAAGCGTCTCCCTGCTGTCAGCTGACTGTGGTGGGTGGAGGGAGATGGCGGGTAGGTACCACACAGCATCATTGCACGCCTGGTGGAAACTCACACCACTTACC
The DNA here is from genome assembly GCF_965194825.1 of Balaenoptera physalus. Classification (NCBI taxonomy): domain Eukaryota; kingdom Metazoa; phylum Chordata; class Mammalia; order Artiodactyla; family Balaenopteridae; genus Balaenoptera; species Balaenoptera physalus. The sequence continues at coordinate 119,241,457 of NC_138887.1, read as the reverse complement.
CCAGCAAGTGACACGAGAACAATTCTCATCATTCCACAGGTGACGCTAGAGTGTGATTTCGGGACTTTTCCAACCTGCTGTTCTCCTTTACACATTGTAAATCTTCCATGACAGTAAAAAACAGGACTATTTGGGCTGCTTCCTGTTTTTTACTGAACCTGCAGGAGCGAAGACCTTTCACACCTGTCTTTTCCTCTCATCCATCTATCTCCCTTGGGGATTTCGAGGTCCTTGACAAAGTCAGGGCTCTGTGTGTACAGAGACCCCCCTGCTGACCGAGTGGGCCCCACTCCCCTCCCCAGGGGTAGCTGACTGTCTCCAAACTGCCACCTTCCTGCGGCCAGACTCGCCCAAGGTCAGCATCCACCAGCTCGAGGGTGGTGGGGGGAGGGGTCTAGGTTTCTGTATCGGTCAGGGCTCCGGAGACAGAACCAAGAGGAGTGAGAGATACACATACTGTATACGCATATACACATCCTACATGTATGTCCTTAATATACACACATATATATATCCTTAATATATATTTATCACGTATTAATATATTAAGTATATACAATGTATACTTAATATAAATATTAACTAATAGTAACAGTTGTATATATTACATATATTACACATATTATATTAACTTATATCGTTATATATTATATATCACAATAGGATATTAACTGATATATGTTATTTATATTATAAATATAATTATAGTGTTAAGATAATAAATATTACATATCAAGGGATTTGTGTTAAGGAATTGGCTCATGTTGGTGGGAACTGGCAAATCCTGAATCCGCAGGGCAGGCCAGCAGGTGGAAACTCAGGCAGGAGTTGATGCTGAGATCTTGAGGCAGAATTTCTTCTTTCAGAAACCTCAGTTTTCGCTCTAAGGCCTTCAGCTGACTGGGTGAAGGCCAGCCACGTCGCGGAAGGTGATCTCCTTAAACCCTGCTGATTACAGATGCTAACCTCACCTACAGATACCTTCACAGCAGCATCTAGCTCAGTGCTGATTAAACCACTGGGCGCTGTGGTCTGGCCAAGTTGACACATGAAATTAACCATCACAGGCTCTGTGATGGCGCCTGGTCATCAGAGCCCAAAGCTCTCTCCTCCGTAACACCACTCTCCTCCCATCAGCTGGCTTGGCCTAAAACACCACCTGTGGAGACTGGGATTGTTCTGGATCTGGGACCTGCAGCCCTGGCCATATTTGCTGACAAGAGCGTGAAAGATGCCTACGATGGGCTCTGGGGGGGGGGCGGGGCTGCAGCAGACCAGGCAGCTCGGCTCCTCCCCTGTGTCTCCTGGGCAACCCCAGGCACTTGCCTCCTTCCCTGCTGACCGTGAGCTGACCCAGACCCCCTGCGTCCTTCACCCAGCCTGCCCCTCCCACTGCCTCTATCCGGGAGGGGCTCGGGCTGGAAGAAGACCAGAGGCTGGGGCCTAGTCCTCAGTGGTTAGCAGAGGCTGGACTCGACTTGGCCTGGGAACATTTGCCTTTAAGAGGTCACTTTGGGGGCCTGAGCTGGGAGGGTGTGGAGGGAGGGCCCTGGGAATGTGGATCGGGGTCCCAAGGCGCCCCACAGCCCAAGTCCCTGTTCCCCTCTGCACAGCATCCTTGGCTGTAGAGCCAGGAGGCCACGGGTCCTTCCAAGGTTCCATTTACCTCTGGCCAAGCAAAGGCTGCCCACAAGGCAGGGCCTGGCCCCATGGCCTTTCAGCAGGAAGAGAGCCTCTGGGGGCGGCCTGCACTGTGTAGCCCCGCTTCAGGATCGCCAGGCTCCGGTTATTAACCAGTCTGTCTTCTGCTTGGGAAAGGGATAAAGACGGCTCTCTAATTACAGGAGGGGCAGCTAGCGTCTTTGCAGAAGCTCCTCACCTGATTTCAGACCCAGGTGGAGCGTGAGAGACTGCCCTGGCTTCCCAAGTCGGTGGTTGCCCCGGGTGACGCCCTTGGCCTCTCCGTGGCCTTTATCGGTGAGGCCGGAGTGCGTCTTGGCCAGTGGCCCTGATGGAACCCAGTTCCGTTTGAGAGCTCACACTATGGGAAGGGCCGTCTTTTTTTTTTTTTAACCTTTTTTAAAAATTGAAGTATGGTTGATTTACAGTGTTTCAGGTGTGCACAGCAAAGTGATTCAGATATATATATATATTCTTTTTCAGACTCTTTTCCATTATAGGTTATTACAAGACATTGAATATAGTTCCCTGTGCTATACAGTAGGTCCTTGTTGTTTATCTAGTTTACATATAGTAGTGTGTATCTATTAATTCTAAACTCCTAATTTATCCCTCCCCTGTTTCCCCTTTGGTAACCATAAGTTTGTTTTCTATGTTTATGAGTCTGTTTCTGTTTTGTAAATAAGTTCATTTGTATCATTTTTTAGATTCCACACATAAGTGATATCATATATTTGTCTTTGATTTACTCCACTTAGTATGATAATCTCTAGGTCCAACCATGTAGCTGCAAATGGCATTATTTCATTCTTTTTTATGGCTGAGTAATATTCCACTGCATATATGTACCACATCTTCTTTATTTATTCCTCTGTTGATGGACGTTTAGGTTGCTTCCATGTCTTGGCTATTGTAAATAGTGCTGCTGTGAACGTAAGGGTGCATGTATCTTTTCAAATTAGAGTTTTCGTCTTTTCCAGATATACGTCCAGGAGTGGGATTGCTGGGTCATGCGGTAGTTCTATTTTTAGTTTTTTAAGGAATCTCCATTCTGTTCTCCATAGTGGCTGCACCAACTTGCATTCCCACCAACAGTATAGGAGGGTTCCCTTTTCTCCACACCCTCTCCAGCATTTATAATTTTTAGCCATTTTGTTGATGGCCATTCTGACCGGAGTGAGGTGATACCTCATTGTAGTTTCGGGAAGGACCTTCTTTTGTATCATCCTATCTGGTCTGCATAACATTGCCCTGTGATACAGAAGGCACTATAGCCTCATTTTACAGATTGAAAAACTGAGGCCCTTGGAGACTAAAATGCTTTGCTCCATGCCAGAGTTAGGGGAGAGCTGAGGGGAGAATGCGGTCCCTTGACTACTCTGGTCTAGGGCTTCTGAAGCTACTTGTTGTTGAGAAAAGAGTTTACTGTCTGTTGCTGCCGTGGAGCTGGAGAGGCCACTGGGTGAGCAATTGGGGACAGCAGTGGGGCAGGATACTCCCTTAACACCAAGGAGGGTCAGGCTGCCAGATTTCTGCCTTTTGCACGGCCCAGGGCTTCTTTCTTGGGAGAAAGTCCTGCCCACCGTGGGGCCGAAGCACTTTCCCTCCCGCTGTTGGTCAGTAGGCATCACATGGGCACAAAGACCAAGAGTCATTGGCCAGGGCAGCGAGGGAGCCCCCAAACAGCTATGTGAATCAATCCTGGGACCACCAGGTGAGGGGAGGTGGGAGGGTGGCCGCAGGAGCGAAAAATAGTGGTTTTCTTTTCTCTTTTACATCAGGAAGCCTCTCAGAGTGCACTCAGAAGCCATGATGTATTCTGTGGAAAATAAATAATTCTGGAACTTCTCCGAGAGTTACGTTTAGGCTTTTTCCCTAATTTGTCCCCTGTCCCTCCCCTGTTGCCGAGTTCCAGTGATTCTGGGTTCGTTCCTTATTTTTCTGAGAGTCGTTATGTAACATGACTGTTCTCAAAGGCTCCAAGTGACCATGGCTCTGGTCACCGCCCCCAACATTAGTATCAAGAATTGCCCGTTTGGTGGTTTTGAGGGATTGAGCAAAGCCAGTCCATCTGGAGACGCCTCCCTTGGGTATCCCACGCGAGGGCCTCACCAAGGCCTTCGCCACAATTCCAACAGCTCGGGCGCAGACGAGGTTGGATGGTGCGAGCAGCCCCCCATGTTGGTGACAGGGAGCACGGGGGTCAGGGGGACAGGCAGGGCAGGGGGCCAGGTACCCGTAGTCTGAGGACACCACTCACGGCTTTCCAGAATCATGCTGAGCATCTGCTGGGATGCACCTGGCATTTGTACTAGCGATGCATGTCCTTAAAATTGAGGGACCTGGGCTTCCCTGGTGGCACAGTGGTTGAGCGTCAGCTTGCCAATGCAGGGCACAGGGGTTCGAGCCCTGCTCTGGGAAGATCCCACATGCCGCGGAGCAACTAGATCCGTGAGCCACAACTACTGAGCTCTGCGCGTCTGGAGCCTGTGCTCCGCAACAAGAGAGGCCACGATAGTGAGAGGCCCGTGCACCGCGATGAGGAGTGGCCCCCGCTTGCCGCAACTAGAGAAAGCCCTTGCATAGAAACGAAGACCCAACACAGCTAAAAATAAATAAATAATAAAAATAAAGGAATTCCTTTAAAAAAAAATATATAAAAAAAAAAAAATTGAGGGACCTTAGCAATCACCTGAGAAACTAGAGGGTTAGTACTTAAGAAGCAGATTGAGACACACATTAAGATAGAAAGCCAGACGTGTGTGGGTCCTGACCCACTCAACTATGAAGCATCAGCAGGGAAGCAAGGGGCACCCCCTCATCCCTCCGTTGGTGGAGCCCACACCGTGTCTGGAGACTGTGCCCTGAGCTGGTAGAACAGTGGAGAGTATTTGGTAGTTTGAGAGATGAAGAAAATTATTTTGATGACAAATCCTAGAAGATGAGAGGCATTTTATTCTCAACCCAGCAGCGCCCCCTTAAACTGGTCCTGATTCCACCTGCTGTTTAGCCCAACTGATAAGAACAGAGAAGGTCTGAGCTAACAGGCATCTTCTGAAATTATCTAGCTAAACCCTCTCATCTGACAGATGGAAAACTGGATTCAGACGTGCCCGAGATCCCCCAGATCCCCAGATAGTAAACCACAGAACTGGGCTGGAACCCGGCCTTCCGGCTCCATCTTTGTGAACAGGTCGTGTTCTTATGTGCCCGAGGGGTGTGGGCTCGTCGACACCCAGACAGCGCCCTGGGTCAGCTCTCTGCACCCGGGTAGCCCCAGATGCCGCTGAGGGACACTCTTTGGGCTCAGGTCTGCTCAGCAGGGGAGGAGCACAAAACTGTCCTCAAAGTGTTCCCTCCTCAGTAGGAGTCTAACGGCTGGTAATTGCACAGGAATGTTCTGTGGTCACCCTGACGTTTAAAACCCCTGGTTGGCCCTTAGGTGCAGGCCATGGCCCCTGACACTGGCAGCCTTTCTGTTTGTCCTGTGTGTGCACTTTCACCAGGGCTCTTTCTGGGGTAGCCCAGCTGCATCAACAAAGGAGTTTTGAAAGACAAAGCATCAGAAATGCTGAAAAGGCAGAACTATATCTGACCGATACACACCTACTGTCAAGGCTAAGACGGGAGTAAAACAGCCCTCATTTCTCAAGAATTCACACATCAGTTGGTTGTAAACAGTATAGAGAAATGTTGGGATAAGTGGCCGGGGAGTGGTTGAGCTGCCAATAAGACCCCAAACTACACAAAATGTGGATGATCGAATTTGGTGGTGGGATGCTTGATACTTTTCTGTCCTTTGCCACATCAGCATGAAATGCTTCTTAAAAAATTTCTATTGAAGTACAGCTGATTTACAATGTTGTATTAGGTGAATTACTTTTAATTAAGAAGTAGACCTTAAAGAGACAGTATCACAGGCTGCCTTGGTAGTGAATCATGGAACTGTACAGACCCTTCTCCATCCGTTCTCTTCCCCTGTGATCTCACTGTGCTATGGAGACTCACTTTGAATAGAAGAACCCTGTATCTTCACAGCCTCCAATACCAAGTTGCTTTTTTAGTCCTTTTTTTTTTTTCAGTTTTTTGGCTGTGTTGGGTCTTTGTTGCTGCGTGCGGGCTTTCTCTAGTTGTGGCGAGCGGGAGCTACTCATCACTGCAGTGCGCAGGCTTCTCATTGCGGTGGCTTCTCTGGTTGCGGAGCACGGGCTCTAGGCACGCGGGCTCAGTAGTTGTGGCTCGCGGGCTCTAGAGTGCAGGCTCAGTAGTTGTGATGCACGGGTTTAGTTGCTCCGCGGCATGTGGGATCTTCCCAGACCAGGGATCGAACCCGTGTCCCCTGTGTTGGCAGGTGGATTCTTAACCACTGTGCCACCAGGGAAGAGTCCCCCGGGTTGTTTTTGGTCACTGGAGCTGAGCCATCCCAAGGTTGTGGGAGGGTTTAATAAAAAGAGCTCTGAGCTGGGAGCGGGTGGACCTGGGTTGTAGGGCCTGCTTGCTACTGTCTGGTTGTCTGGCCTTGGGCAAGTGGCTTAACCTCTCTGACCCTCTGTATCTTCATCTGTAGACTGGGGTGATACCACTTGCCTTTCCTACTTGTGTGGGCTCCTCTGAGGACCAAATGAGGCAACAAATGGAAGTTTTAAGGACATTCTAATGGCAAATTAATGAGAGCCCTGCTGCTGAGACCTTACTGTTTTGAGTTAGACTTTTGGCTTTTGCCTGAAATTCTGAAGAGGGGCAGGGATGGGGTATTAAGGTTGGCTCGCATCTTGGGAATTTTCTCAAACCTGGGGCTTTTCTCTTTGTCCTGTTGCTTTCCTGACAGGTGACTTGATCAGCCCAAATCCTGTAAATGCACTCTCCCCAGAGACCCTGCTGTTTATCTCCGGAGCACGTGGTCAGGGTCTAAAATACAGTGTGTGCAGCTGAGGACAATCCCAGAGGACAGAGCCACCTCTTGGTGCCTCAATGTGGCCCAGTGAACTGGCCACCCAGCACCAGAGAGGGTCTGAATGCCTGCCGACGGGGAGAGAGAATTCAGGATGGCCAGATGTGGACAAAGCAGTGAGGGAGGCACAAAGCTCTGGTGGGCGTTTAAACTTTAGAAACCCCGTGAGCAGGGTGAGCTCCCGGTGCCTGGCCTTCTGGAATGTCAGCCGAGCTGAGAGGCCAGGTCCCAATCATTCCACCTGCTGATAGTCTCGTGGTCACCGCTGCAGTCGGAGATTTTCCCACACCAGCCTCCACGGTGCACACTGTTTCCTGGTGAGCTCGGGGAGGTGAGAGCCGAGATTAGAATCGTGGAATGTGGGATGGGGGAGCCTTCCAGCAAAGTCCACTACTGGTGCCAAGGGACTTCTCTGTGGGGATGCTTGACCGAGGAAAACGCACCGTGCGCTGCCGTGGTCGCTGATGTGGTGCCCTCCTCGTCTCGCTCTGGGCGGGACCAGCTTCAGGGGACCAGCTGCAGGCCCTCCCAGGGCTCCAGGCAGCCTGGGATGGGAGCGAGACCCGCGTCCTGGTCTCGGCTCTTTCGAGACCGCCTTGTCCTGAGTCACTTAACCGCCAGGGCCTCAGTCGCTAGAGCATGATGGTTCCATGAGGAATAACCGAGTATGTGCGACAGGGCTTTGGTGTGTGGGAACTGCTCTGCTGAACAAAAGTGAGAGGGTAATGATTATTTGAAACCGCAGAGGAATGTGCTCATTAAAATAGGAGCTAAGCGTCCACACCTGGTTCCTCCTCCGGCTTAGTGACCTGCAGTCTCGCGGGGTCTGCCCGTTCGCCGCCCCTCCCGCCCATCGGCACAGGCGTGCACCCCCTACACGTGCTGCCGGGGCAGGGGCTGCCTTGTCCAGGAGTTGATTCAGACACTTCTGCACACCTGCTGCATGTGGCGCAGAACAGCAAGATGAATGCTCTCCCCTCACCCTTGACTGGTTCACAGTCCGGTTAGAGAAATAGACTGATGCACGATAAGTCCTGTAATAAAGGTAGTCTAAGGTGCTGTGGAAGCACAGATAAGAGAAGAATGAACTCTGCCTGAGGGATCGTATCTGAATTGTGCTTTGCATGACAGTAGGAGTTCACCCTGTGAGCCAGGATCCTGGGGCTGGGAGCTGGGGGCAGGTGGGCAGGAGGAAAGGGCTCCAAGCTTCAGAGAGGCGGCCAGCTCCATCCTGCAGGGACCCAAGTGAAGCCAAGTCTGTTCTCCCAGGAAGGAGTTGTACGGTTGGCGAAGGGTGACCTTGAACTGAGGAGCTGAGACAGCATTCCAGGCAAAGTGTCCACAGTTGCACAGCTGTGTTTAAAAAGCTATCAAGATCCTGCCTGGGCTCTTGCTGAAAGAAGGAGACGGGGTGCAGAGCACATCAGAAATAAGGCTGCAGAGGTCAGCAAATCCCCAGGGCCTGTATTGGAGCCTGCAGGGCCCGGCTGAGAGCTCCTGACTGTGAATCACCCGTGGGAAGCTGGTGACTCCCCGCTTGGGCCGCCGGCTGAATCACCGTGAAGCCTGCACTGCACCGCAGACCAGTCGACTCTGTGGTGGGACCCAACTCCCGAGGTGCAACCAGCCTGGGACGCTGAAATAAACCAGCACCAGAGAGGCTGAGTCTGGAATCTGCCTACGTAAGAGATTGCCGGCAAGTCCCAGTGGACTAGGTGTGGGAGCCATTGCCTCGGCTATGGTGGAGGCCCTGGGGCTTTAGGGCAGAGGCCAGCATAATGGGGCCACGGTTTTAGGAATCACTGTTCTAGCAGAGGTTTGCAGATAGCTTGAAACAGGCTAAGCTGAAAGATTTGGAGAACAATTAGGAAACCCAAAAGAGAGCTGGGCAAAGGAGGGTGCAGACCTGGACCCTACAGCAGAGGGGTTGGGAGGGTGGAAGGGTTTAAAAGAAAGATTAGTCACACAGAAAACTACAAAACGTTGCTGAAAGAAATTAAAGAAGACACAAATAAATGGAGAGACCACCCATGTACATGGATTGGAGACTTAATATTAAGATGGCAATACTACCCAAAGTCATCTACAGATTCAATGCAATCCCTATCAAAATCCCAATGGCATTTTTTTGCAGATATAGAAAAATCCATCCTAAAATTTGTATGAACTCTCAAGGGACCCCAAGTAGCCAAAACAATCTTGAAAAAAAAAAAAGAACAAAGTTAGAGGTCTCACACTCCCTGATCTCAAAACTTATTACAAAGCTACAGTCATCAAAACAATATGGTACTGGCATAAAGACAGACATATAGACCAATGAAATAGAACAAAGAGTCCAGAAAGAAACTCTTCCATACATATATGGCCAAATGATTTTCAGCAAAAGTGCCAAGACCATTCACTGGGAAAAGATAGTCTTTTCAATACATGGTGCTGCTGGGAAAATTGGATATCCACATGTGGAAGAATAAAGTTGGACCCTAACCTTATTATACAATATACAGAAATTACAGTAGTTCCCCTTATCCACAGGGAATATGTTCCAAAACCCCCAGTGGATGCCTAAAACCATGGATAGAACTGAACCGTGGATACTGTGCTTTTTCCTAATATATACATACCTAGGATAAAGTTTAATTTATGAAGTAGGCTCAATAAGAGAATATCCAAATTGCCAGTGTCACTCCTCTTGCACTTTGGGGCCATTATTAAGTAAAATAAGGATCACGTGAGCACAAACACTGTCGATACCGCAACAGTCGAATGGATAACCAAGACGGCTACTAAGTGACTGGCGAGGGGGTAGCACATGTATTGTGTGGATATATGCTGGACAAAGGGATGACTCACGTCCGAGGCGGGACAGAGCAGGACAGTGCAAGATTTCATCAAGTTACTCAGAATGGCACGAAATTCAAACCTTATGAATTGTTTATTTCTGGAATTTTCTTTTTTTTCTAATTTTTATTTTATGTTATTATTATTATTTTGGCCACGCTGTGAGGCATGTGGGATCTTAGTTCCCCAACCGGGGAACGAACCCGCGCCCCCTGCAGTGGAAGCATGGAGTCTTAACCACTGGACTGCCAGGGAAGTCTCTGGAATTTTCTTTTTTTTTTTCCCGTTATTTATTTATTTATTTGGCTGCGTCAGATCTTAGTTGCCGCACGCAGGATCTTCACTGCAATGTGCGGGATCTTTTAGTTGTGGCATGTGGACTCTTAGTTGTGGCATGCATGTGGGATTTAATTCCCTGACCAGGGATCAAAACCGGGCCCCCTGCATTGGGAGCATGGAGTCTTAACCACTGGACCACCAGAGAAGTCCCTGGAATTTTCCATTAAATACTTTTGGACCCTGGTTGACCTCAAGTAACTGAAATCTTGGAAGGCAAAACTGCTGATAAGGGGGGTACTTCTGTAACTCAAAATGGATCAAAGACTTAAATATAAGAGCTTCAACTGTAAAACTTAGAAGAAAACAGGGGAAAAGCTCCATGACATTGGATTTGGCAATGATTTCTTGGGTATGACACCAAAGCACAGGCAACAAAGTATTGATAAAAATATCAACAGATAAATTGGACTACATCAAAATTAAAAACTTCTGTGCACCACAGGACACAATCCACAGAGTGAAAAGGCAACCTACAGAATGGGAAAAAAATACTTGCAATTCATATATCTGATAAAAGGTTAATATCCAGATTATATAAAGAACTCCTACCAACTCAGCAACAAACAAGCTGGTTAAAAAATAGAGGACTTCTTGAATAGACGTTTTTCTAGAAAAGATATACAAATAGCCAACAAGCACAAGAAAAGATGCTCAACATTTAGTAATCATTAGGGAAATGCAAATCAAAACCACAGAGAGGTACCATCTCATACCTATTAGGATGGGTACCATAAAAAACAAAAACTAAAATAAAACAGAAAATAATAACAAGTATTGGTGAGGATGTGGAGAAATTGGCACCCTTGTGTACCACTGGTGGGAATGTAAAATGGTGCAGCTGCTACGGAAAAAGTATGGGGGTTCCTCAAAAGTATTAAAAATAAATTACTGTATGATCCAGCAATTCCACATCTGGGTATATACCCAAAAGAAATGAAAGCAGGGTCTCAGAGATATTTGTACACTCACTGTATTAGTTTGCTAGGGCTGCCATAACAAAGTATCACAGACTGGGTGGCTTAAACAACAGAAATTTATTTTCTCACAATTCTAGAGGCTAGAAGTCCAAGGTCAAGGTGTCGCCAGGGTGAGTTTCTTCTGAGACCTCCTTCTTCGGCTCGTAGACGGCCATCTTCTCTCTGTGTCTTCATGTGTCTTCCTTCTGTGTCTGTTTCCTGATCTTCTCTTCTTATAAGGACACTAGTGCTGCTGGATTGAAGTCTTATTGGAGGGCCCATCCATATGACCTCATTTTAACTTAATTACCTCTTCAAAGACCCTCTCTACAAATACAGTCACATTCTGAGGTAATGGGCGTGGGAACGTCAAACCTGTGAGTTTTGAGGGGTACGCAGTTCAATCCATAACACCTGTGTTCATAGCAGCATTATTCACAGTAGCCAAAACGTGGAAGCACCCTGTGTCCCTTGATGGATGAACAGATAAACAAAATGTGGTCTATCCATACAATGGAACATTATTCAGCCTTTAAAAGGAAGGAAATTCTGTTACACGCTACAACACGGATGAACCTGAGGACATTATGCTAAGTGAAATAAGCCCGTCACAGAAAGACAAATACTGTACGATTCCACTTACATGAGGTCCGTAGAGTTGTCACATTCATAGAGACAGAAAGTAGAATGGGGGCAGGGGGTGCCAGGGGCTGGGGCAGGGGGCTGGGGGGTGGTTGTCAAATGCATATGGAGTTTCAGTTTGCAAAGGGAAGGGCCCTGGAGGTTAGTTGCGCAACAGTGTGAATGTGCTTAACTGCACTGAACTGTACACTTAAAATGGTTAAGATGGTAAATCTTGTGTACATGTATTTTACCACAATAAAAAAAGGAAAAAAGAAAAAAACCGAAAGGCTAGGGATGCAGCAGCTTCTCCCGGTGGAGGACTGCCCAGGTGCGGTTCCTGTCCAGGCATGGAGGTGTCCACCGGGCAAGAAACAGGAGGAAGGGGGAGCAGGGTGAGGGGGACGCGATGACTTCATTTTAGACACCATGAGTCTTTGGCGAGCTACTCCCCCCAAGGCCATCTCTCTGGGCCACGATGCCATCAGGCTTTTCTGACCGCTTTGCCCCAGCGGCGAGCCCTCCCATGCGGCCCTGTCATCTTTCCAGGAGGACACACTTCCTTGGGCCACATTCGCGTCATGAAATGAAGTCCTGCGCATCGGCCTCTCCCCAGAGCGCCGAGGTGGGCTTTGCCCTCCCCTTTTCTGCTTTCCTCCCTTGCACTTTTCCTTCTGCCCTGCGGTCCCGGCCTCTTCTTCCTGCTCCTTCCCTGGGGGGGGGACGGGAAGGGAAGCTGGAGGTGGGTCAGTATCTCCGAGGGGGGCCAGCGCGTCTCCACCCCTCCTTTCACCTTGTTGGCCCTCCGCGTCCTCCCTGGTGCTTGACATTCGAGGAGGACTCGGGGAGGGGCTGGTGATACACACAGAGAGCCAGGAGCGGCCCTGGACGAGGCCAGACGGGCACCTGAGGGTCCAGGTCGTTGACCACGTGCTCTCTTTCCGTCCTAGGACCTGAGTTCCTTTGCCATGCCGCTCCTGGATGGAGACCTGGAGAGTTCAGAAAAGCATCCATCTCGTAAGGTAAGCCACCTTCCTCACAGCTTCTCACGGCTCACCGGAGGTGCCACTGAGGCAGAAGTCCCTCAGCGCGAGCCCAAGACACATCCACCCGTGCTTCCGCCTGTGCTCTCACCTGTACATCCACCTGCGCTCCCACCTACACGTCCACCCGTTCTCTGACCCGCGCTCCCACCTGCGCTCCCACCCGCGCTCCCACCTGCGCTCCCACCCGTGCACCTGGCTGCGGCCGAGCTCAGCCTCACACCTGCCAGGCTTCACTCCTTTCTCTTCTATTCTCTTCCCTCTGGACTCCCCAAAGAGGGCAGAGGTGATGCCGAAGATTGACAGTGAGCTTGGCACCCTGAGCGCCCGAGGAGCTAATTAGCGAAGAGAGGAGGTTGAAAGCATCAGTGAAAGTGGGATGTGGAGACCAACTTTCTCCCCCGCAGGCGGGAGCCCCTTCTGCCTGCCCGTTCCTCGCCCCGTTCCTCTCCCTTCCGTCCTCTTTCCCCCTTTTCCTTTCCTCTCTTTAACCCACATTCTCCCCTCTCCCGCTGGTCAGTTTTTCCTCCACGAGGAAGCTGGGGCCGTGGAGGGCAGGCAGCCGAGGAGTACGCGTCCCGGGGTGGGTGGGTTGGCCATGGCAAGCAAAGGGAGGTCAAGGTGGCCCGCGGTCAGGGTGAGTGTGGGGCAGACGGCTGGGGCGGCTGGTGGGCCGAGGCTTCGGGAGGGGCCGCCGTGAGCAGTGTCTGAGAGGAGAGATATGAGCTAGGCTGAATTCTTTGGCCCTGGAGGTTCCACGTCCCTCATCCCACCAGGCTGATGGCAAATGTGCATCTCCATCATTATTGGGACTTCCTTCCTAGATTGTGCAAAGGTCCTGGGGTCCCATGCAGCACCTACACTTGGGTTTTAAATGAAGAAACTGGACTTCAGGATGGTGAAAAGACTTTCCCACAGTCATAGGGCTGCTTAATAACCAAGCTGGCTTCAGTCTGGGTTGCTTGGTGCTCAGCCCAGTGTGCGTTGCGCTGCGTCTGGACACCCTGAACTGGGGCCAGTGGCGCAGGCCCTGCCAGGAAAGTGTCCTCAGCCGGACAGGTACCGCACAGAGGCTTCCTGCCCTTTCTGGGTCATCTCTGCATCTTTGTACCCTGTGACTAAGATCCCCATCTCCTTAGGGAACCGCAAATCCTCAGTGACTGCCAAGCTGAATGTGGACTGGACGCTTGGCGGCCTCCTCGCCCACCTAGGTACCACGCAGAGTTCAGTGGAGGGGCCACAGCTGAGCTCCCCTTTACGGGTGCTCTTGACTCAAGGATGCCAACCCTGGGACTTCCCTGGCGGTCCAGTGGTTAGGACTCTGCGATTTCACTGCTGAGGGCGCGGGTTCAATCCCTTAGTCGGGGAACTAAGATCCCACAAGCCACGCAGCGCAGCCGAAAAAAAAGAAAACAACGATTCCAACCCTGCATTCCCAAGCATCAGTGGAAATGGGAGCTGCCTGGTCTTCCCACCTGTCCCCTTTCCTGGTCCCCCTGTTCCCAGAGGTGGCAGCTCTTTGTTACATAGCACATCACGGTGCAAGGGCTTCTGGTCACCTTGACTCTGCACAGCTCTGTGTGCAGCTCCCGGGCCAGTATCGGGAGGAAGGTCAGTGCCGTCGACGTCCCTGGGATCATTCAACACCACTGTGGTCACTCTGGGTCAGCCAGCATGGCCTGGTCTGGGGCAGTCTGTGGAATGCCCAAATGACCACGGGTTTTCCCGTCTGTGTCCCTTGATCCTGGGATGAGGAGCCCGGCTCCTTTGTTCGTCTTTCCTGGCAACTTCCCTTCTGTGTGACCTGGGGCAAGATATTCTCTGTGAACCTGTCTCCCCATCGGCAAACCCGGGCTCGTGACGGTGCTCACCTTTCCTCATGAGGATCAAATGAGCTTGTCGATGGAGCAGACGTAGAGCAGTGACTGGCCCGGGACACGTGCTCAAGGGCAGTCTGGGAACGCAGGCGTGGCCTCAGGACGCCCCCCACTTCGGAGCGCCGTGAAGGGGTGCCTCCACGACCCATTTACCCGAGCCGTCGGGAACGTGGCATCTGGCCAGGCCTTAGACGTGGCTCGGGCCCTCTTGTCCGTTGCTGGCCGTGTGCACTGTTCCTCCCTCCCCTCTGCCAAGAACGCCAGCCCCTTTCCGTGTGGAGCGCACAGGGACTGAGACCCGAGCTGTCGGGAACGTGGCATCTGGCCAGGCCTTAGACGTGGCTCGGGCCCTCTTGTCCGTTGCTGGCCGTGTGCACTGTTCCTCCCTCCCCTCTGCCAAGAACGCCAGCCCCTTTCCGTGTGGAGCGCACAGGGACTCAGACCCGAGCCGCGCACCATTAGCACGCTGGCCCCGAGGGCACTGGCCGTGCCCTGCATCCCAAGCACAGCCTCCACACCCCCCCAGCCTGAGTCGGGCTCCACAGACCCTCACCTCGAGGTTTTGTCCAACTCGGCCCCCCCTTTCCTGGCGCCCTTCACCTTTAACCCCCTCGCCCACGCCCATTTCCCTCAAGCTCCCAAGGGGTGCCCGGTGCCCAGCTGTCAGTCACCGCCGAGGCCAGCCCCGCTGACCCCAGCCCCGCTGACCCCTCGCTCACCTTCACACTTGCAACCCTCTTCTTCGCTTTCCTGCATCCTCGGGGACGCAGCTGAGACCGAGCCTCTTCCTGAAGCCCGATGGCTGAGTGCCTGGCTCTTTTGGCCTGCAATTCTGAGCCCGGAATTGGAATCAATCCCAGTCCGGAGAATCCTAGGGCTCCCCTTGCCCGTCAGATACGGTTCAAACCGGCACCCAGGCCCTTCGAGACTGCCATTTGGCTCAACTTGCCCCGGTGACCCGTCCGCGGTGGCCCAAGTGAGTGGCTCTCTGTCCTCCCGGCTCCAGCTCCTCTCTCCCCCCCAACCCTGGGACACCTCCGCCCATCGGCCTGTGCACAGCCCGTCGGCTTTCAGCGCCTTCCCTGCTTCAGGGCCCCGTGATGGGCAGTGTCCCCCTCTGACATCTCTCCCCGTCTGGGCCACTCTCAGGGCAGCCCTGTCTCGCCTGCTGTTCCCCAGGGTCTCGCGGGGACCCCGTCCTCGCCCACGTCTTGTTCCCTGCGTGCAGTGAGCGTCGGCTTTTCTCAGCAATCCCTCCTCCCTAGGCAGGGCTCACTGTGCTGTGTGAAGGGGACGGGGCAGCAGCGGGGTTGGCCTCCTACTGTGACTCCCACCCTCTGCCTTCAAACTTGACCTTGACTCCTCTTCCGTTTCATGTGGCCAGGCTGCCCCCCCTCCTGGCCATTTCTGCTTTTCTCGGGAGGTGTATGGTGGTGAAGGTCAAGGCCGTGGGCCTGAGGTCCCGCCCAGCACTCACCAGCTTTGGGGCCTTCGCTCAGCCTCCAGCCAGCGCCCTCTCTGAGCTCCAGGCTCAGTGGCACCCAGAGGGTGATGGTGACAGGCCACTAGAACGTCTGCCTTAAATGACCGTGTCCCCCCCGCCCCCGTGCTGAAGAGCCCTGTGGTTCCCCCTCAAAAGAGGGTCAGATTCTCTCCCCACGTGGAGTCTTTCCGTAAATCAGCCCGGCCTCCCCGACTCTCCACATCTACCAAGGATCTCTTTGTAGCGAATTCATGACGGTGAGAGCTGACCTCCCAGACGTACCTGCTGTGTGCCACGAACTGTGGCAGGTGCTTCCCTTGTGTATATCCTGTCATCTTGACGACCCTGCGAGTCGGCCTAGTGTCCCCATTGGATGCATGAGGACACGGACACGTAGGTCACTTGTCACTGCTGGAAACTGAGCTGGGATTCAGACTCCTGTATCTTTGACCAGAACGCTGGCATGTACCACCCTGCCATGGGGTCTTTCTCCACCCCTGGGCCTGCTGTCCCTGCGCCCCACCCCCACGTCCACAGGGGCACGCCGCCCACTGCTCCAGAAGCTTCTCTGTGTTCATTACTCTTAGGATGCAGAAAAGCCTCAGAAAGCCTGAGTCCCTTAGGTCGGTGGATAGTGGCTGAACCCAGTACTCTAGAGGCAGAGAATCTAAATGCTTTTCGTACCAAATGGTTAGAAAAAGAAAACCTTGAACTTCTCCATAAGGAGGAGAGCCTGAGTTACATGGCTCTGGGGAAGCTCGGCCTCTGCCTCAGAATCCCACTCGGCGAGGGGACTGGCACGGAGCCAGCCTCTGCACCCCTCCCCGCCATGGCCACACTGGTCCTTTAACGCAGGGTGGAGGGTCTCAGAGAGAAGGGGGCGTGCGGTTGAGGGTCCCCACAGGGCATCACTTCCTTTAAGGGACCCCAAGCCCAGCTCGGGGGCACCCTCTAGTGGTGGAGGAGCTCACAGCGGTCCCGGGTCCAGGCAGGCACCCCAGTGGATAGAGGCACAGAGGCTGCTTCTGCCCTGTGCTCAGTGCACCGGTCGGCACCTGCCGTGCGGAGCCCAGGGGACACGTCGTTTTTTCCTTTTCTGCTGCAGAGCTGGGTGGGCCCCGAGGCCCTTCTGGCTCCTGTGTTGCAGGCTTACCCACGGGATGGCAGCAGGTCATGTATAGAGTACAATTCCTGTGCTTCAGGTCTGGCCGATGCCCCTTCAGACGGCCCTGAGGGGCAGGTACGACCCCTCATTTCACGCAGGAGGAGACGGAGGCTTAGGGAGTCTACATACCCTCCAGGGTGGCCCAGAGGCAAGCGGGTCAGGCCCAGGCACTCAGATGGGAGTGCCAGCTGCTAAACCCACCAGCAGGACACATTCGAAATTCCTTGAGTCTGTGAGTTGTGTGCCTTGGCTTAAATATGGAGTCCAGTAAGTTTTCAAACCATAACTACAATTTCAAGTCATCACCGAAGTGAGCCTCAGAGCTTTGCGGCCTTGTTCGCTTTCTTCCCGACCTCTGCCTGCAACCCCCATTACTCCAGCACCGAAGCTGCTTGGGGGTGAACACCTCATCACTTCCCACGCCAGGGTCCCCTCAGGACGGAGCGCTGGGCCCACTGTCTTTCAGATCAGAGAGATCAGATCTGTAGTCAGACTTCGAGAAGGACAGACACGAGGTTTTGAGGAGTGAAGGCCAGGAGACGGGGCCGCGAATAGGACGAAGGGGGAAGGTGCCGTGTTTTGAGCCTTCTCGGCTGCTTGGCTGTCCTCCCCCACCTCCAGAAGCCCCTTCCAGGGAACTGGGTGGGGGCCAGTGGGCTCCTGGGTGCTGCGGCCCAGCCCGTGGGTGGGTCGTCCTGGGGTCCGGTCCTTCCCCCAGGGCCGCCTCTGTCTGTGGAAGAGCGTGGGGCTGCTTGGGCCAGGTGTCGTGGCAGCAGCTGGATGGTGGGCGACAGGGGGAGGGCAGGCACGACAGGGACACGTCCTCACAGGCTCTGAGTGACCTCACCTGTCCGTCCGTCTGTCTGTCTTGTCTGTCTGCAGGTGGACAGCCCCTTCGGCTCAGGCAGCCCCTCCAAAGGCTTCTTCTCCAGAGGCCCCCAGCCCCGGCCCTCCAGCCCCGTGTCTGCTCCCGTGAGGCCCAAGACCAGCCCCGGCTCCCCCAAAACCGTGTTCCCGTTCTCCTACCAGGAGTCCCCGCCGCGCTCCCCCCGCCGCATGAGCTTCAGCGGGATCTTCCGTTCCTCGTCCAAAGAATCTTCCCCCAACTCCAACCCGTCTACCTCGCCCGGGGGCATCCGGTTCTTCTCCCGCTCCAGAAAAAGTAAGGCATTGATGCTATTGTTCAGGTGGGTGCAGGGCTGCCGGGGGGGCTGCTCACAGCCGCTTGGCCGCGGTGCCACCTGCAGGGACACCAAAGCTGGCCGGGTGGCTGTTACTGATGGTGCTGAGCGCGTGCGTCTGGTCTGTCCCCCAGGAACAAATTTATATCCAGAGCAACGTGTTTCCACCTGCCGCTTTATTCCTGCACTAATCCACCCAGTGTGGCGTGGCTTGTGGGGTTAATGTAAATACCCCGATACTCACGGTATGGCTGTGAGGAGAGCCACGTGGAGCGCTAGCCTCCAGCCTTCTCTGGAAATGAGTAGCGGCCCACGCCTGGGGCCAGAGGGCCCAGCCCTTTCTTCGATCTGCCCCGTGCGGCCCCCAGTGCTTACGGCTTGGCGTTTGGGGGATTTGAGTGAACCTGTTTCTGGCACATCCTGACTTTTTCTGTCTCAGGCCCTGGGTAGGTGGGGTTGATTTGTTACAGAAACAGGGGAAGCAAATGTGTGTTTCAGAGAGAGTTCTTTAGGCTCATGAGTATTTGTGATCTAAGGATAAAATTTTCTCCACTGAGCACCGTTGATCGTATCTAGAAATATACAAGGGGAACCATAAAGTAGATGGAGTGTATTTTCACCGTCCCCGTGTCTTAATGCATCTCCCTACTCTTTACGACTCTTTCTGATGACATAGGAAGTTCCTATCGAAGAAGACAATGATTTGGAAAACAAGCTTGCCCTTGGGCATCGTGTCTGGATTGGTCCTCCTTTCTCTCCGGGTTGTATTTGCAAGAGGACCTGTAGGTTGGAGCTATTGCTCTATCTGCAAGGCCAGCCCAAGTGCAGTTTCGGTCTCCGTGACTTGCAAGGAAAGGGTGGGGAACTTTCTTCTTTAATTTTTTTCGGTGGTTTGGGGTATCGTTCCTAGCACCCCTAAAGGCATCCCCACGATGACTGCACTGATGTGTAAGGGTACAAATGTCACAGGACAAGGTGGTCCTCACGCAGACAGTACGGGTGACGTGCAGTTAGGAACTTAGATATGAAGCCAGGTAGGGAGGTGTGTCCTAGCACGGACATCCCAGCACCCTAGAGAGCATCCCCAGTTTCCTGGTCAGGGGTCCTGAAATTCTCAAATGTGCCATCACGCCCCACCTCTCAGAGGGGAGGGGATGTCAGACCAGACCTTCACCAGGTGTCCTGTTTCTCCAAAGGTGGCGTTGTGCCTGGGTTGCTTACAACAGAACTAGGTCGTATTAATTTCCTGGGGCAGCCATTACAAAGTACCCCAATCTGGGTGGCTTAAACAACAGGAATTTATTCTCTCAGTTCCAGAGGCCAGAAACCAAAATCAAGACGTCAGCAGGGCCATGGTCCCTCTGAAGAGTCTAGGGGAGACTCTGTTCCAGGCCTTTCTCTTAGCTCCTGGGGTTGCTGGCGGTCCTGGGTGCTCCTTGGCTTGTGGAAGCATGACTCCAGCCTCTGTGTCCACCGTCATTGTCGCGTGGCCCCTCCCGCCATGTGTCTGTGTCTGTGTCTGTGTCTCTGTGCTGCTGCTTCTCCTGTTCTTCTAAGGACAACAGTCATTTTGGATTGAGGGCCACCCTACTTCAGGATGACCTCCTCCTAACTAATTACATCTGCAATGACCCTATTTCCAAATAAGTTCGCTTTCTGTGGTTCCTGGAAGGACATGAATTTTGGGGGGGGACACCCTCCAACCCAGTACACAGGTTACATTGAAAAGCCAAGATCTGCAATTCATGTCACTGGCTGGGGAGGTGCAGGATTTGTGGGTGTAGGGTGGTCATTCTGTTAAGACCAGGGTCATTTCTTTCTTTTTTTTTTGGCTGTGCTGCACGGCATGCGGGGTCTTAGTTCCCTGACCAGGGATGGAACCCATGCCCCCTGCAGGGGAAGTGCAGAGTTTTAACCACTGGACCAGCAGGGAAGTCCCAAGACCAGGGTCATTTCTGAAGGCAGAAAGGAGCAGCCAAGATATGGGGTCTGGGAGGCCTGGGGGAGCCAGCAGGTGGGATGCTGGGTCCTGAAGATGGGCCAGATGTTCAGCTTCCCGGGAAGCAGGAGTCCGTGCTGCCCTTTTCTGGTCAGTGTTTTTAAAGGCCATTCAGTGTGCTAGAAAGCACCCAGCTGCAAAGGTGTGTCTTGTTAGGTTCTGTGCAGCAAGTGTGGCTAGTTAAGGCTCCTCTGCTGTCTGGCTGGGTAGCCGTAGGCGGGGCTCAAGAAGGCCGTGGAGTGACTGGGGCTTCTTGTAAAGACATGCATTGATTAGGTCAGGGCGGGGGCTCGGCTTCTTCAGGAAAGCTCTCTGGGAGTGGGTGTTCAGACCAGGGTGGGGCTGGACCCAGGACAGTAGCCCGTGCTGTTGCCCTTGAACCACCGAGCCCACGTCCTTGACCTTCCCCGAGGACGTGGGAAACCAGCCCTGCCCAGCCCACTGATGAGGCAGGAAGGTCTGAGTCCGTGTGCAGGCAGTGTGTGTGCACTATCCACGGGGGCCTCCCCTCAGGTCCTAGCCACCTGATGTTTTCACTGGGCTTGCTGTGAGGCTTGCATGGAGGGTATACAATCTATCTGCTTTTCCTCCTGCCTGAATCTACGCCCGGGTCAACGTGCCCAGACTAGATATTGCTCCCACTGCCCCAGAACTGACTTCACAAAACTGAGCTTGAGAGTAATGCCAGCGGCCTGTGTGGAGGGTCTGGATAAACAGCTGCCCATGAAACCCGCTGTGTCTGTTGGAAAGATGTCGTGAAGACACCGTTTGTCACACGAGCCCCCTGGGAGAAATTTCCTGTCTCGGTACCAAGAATAGCTGTACTTCTGAGCAACTGGATTGTTTTTGTCTATCATAGACACTGATCGTGTAACGACCCAATTTTCCCTGTCTGCATTGCCTGCTGGAAATCTTAGAACCAAATGTGTATGAGGGGCCTGAAGGGATACGTTTCTAGCCTGGTTTCTGAATCCAGTTTTGGTCCCCATCCTTTTACTCCCCCCCCCTCTTTTTTTTAAAACAAGGAAGACAATTTATTGGAAGGATTTGGGTATATTTACAGAATTCAAAGAAGAGCTGAATGCTCAGGACTCAGGAAGGGAAGGAACCAGGCTGGTTCTGGGGGGCTTGGCAGCAAGAATTCACGGAGATCCAGAGAATTCCTAGTCTTCGTGTCTCTCCATTTACCATTCCAGATTCCTCATTATAGGATCTCTGATTAGCCCCGTTGGGATCTCTGAACCAATCAGTTACTGGGGGGCTGGGAGGCAGGATCATGCAGCAAAAGCAAAGTAACCAAGAACCCACCCAGGAAGTGAGCAGGAAGTTCCTGGAGAAGAGGCGCAGTTGGCAGCTCTGCAGGCACCTGTAACACCCTCCTTGTGCACCGCCCAGCGTGTGTGCACACACAGCCTCCCAAAGATTCCCTCACGGAACTCGGTCCAGTCACCCTGCACACAGTGGTGAGTGTCCTTGCTGCTTCCCCAGCGTCATGTCCAAGCACCACCACTAAGGATGCCAGCGCGACGGACTGAGTCCTCCACCTCAAAGTAATGAAATTCCCATTTCTCCTCCAGTACTGTCGGCACCCTGTCCTTCTGTCCGGTGACTTTCAGCCTACATTGATGACAGAGAATCTAAAGGTGCAGCCAGCCCCCCAGGTGACACTCAAGCTTGGTAAACACTGCCGTCTATTATTAGGGGAAAGAAAGAGGGAAGACAGAAATTCTGAGCACAATCATTTTCAAAGGGGAATAAAGGAAAAGGAGATAATTCAATCTTCAGACACTTCAAGAACAAGAAGGGTAATACAGATGGAGGCTACAGTTCCAGATGCTATGTCTGGTCCCGGGACCAACGAGTACCTAGGCTGGCTGGTGCTCTTTGCCCAGGGAGGAAAACCGGCCCTTTGTTCTAGAAGGACCCTACCTCTTGGAGGGGCTGCTTGTATGTAGTGGCTGTAGCCTTCCTCTGGTCTCCGGGCCCAGTGGCGAGTTGATTCAAGACATGTCTTGGGGACTCTGGGGTTTTCGTCACACTCCTCCCAGGCCCGCTGTTAGTAGCAAACCTAATTCCCTTAGAGGATCAGGGTCAGCTACCCCAAGCAAAGCAATAACGTGCTATACAGCCTCCTTGGCTAATACAGTGGTCGGCATACTACAGCCCGGGACAAAATCCAGCCTGAATCCTTTATTAATTTGTGTACATTAATCACTGAGACACAGTCACGCCCTTGTTTCTTTCCCCTGCGGCTGTTTTCACACGTAGCAGCAGACTTGAGCTGTTGAGCTATCCGAGACCACGTGACCCACAAAGTAGGACATGTTTACGCCTTGTCTAGTTCCCAAGAAGTCTTACGTGACCATGTGGCAGTAGAAGCTTCCAGAAAACAGCAAATCTTATCTCCAAAAGATTTTTTACAACTTGATTGAGGATGACTTTGCCTTTGTAGATGAGGAAAGGGAAGTGCACGTCAGTATGTTCTTGAACTGCAAATAATAAGATGAAAGTCTTTTTAAAAGCAAAAACAATCTTGCATAGTCAGCAAGGCAGGACCTCAAGAAGGACTGCATTTCATGTTACTAAAGCTTTGCTCCCTAATCATTGATAATAATCCGTGTCTACTATGCACATTCGAAGTGCATTGTACATGAGCATTGTTTTTTTTCTGCCATATGCATATTCCTTTATTTTACTTACGTGCTTGTAATACTCTACGAATACATTTTGTACATCATAAAACACACCAAAAAAATTAATTTAATTTAAAAATTTAAAGGAAGAGATCAAAATACACAGAAATTAAAGTTGCCACACTTTTCTTTCCACATCCAGTGGACCATTTTGCACACACTCTGGGACGCTAAGTAATCTGCATCCCAGGTTAATTTGGAGACCAGTCTCCTAGGTGTCCGCATGCAGGGTCCACTTCCCGGGTGAGCGGACAGGAAAAGTAAGATTCTCAAAATTAAGAACTGTAGCAAATTTACTTTGTTTGCTTTCTCGATCTTCTGTTGGCCAATACCTAAAAGCATTTCCATATCAGACAATTCCTTTTAATTCAACATACAGCAAACACACAGAATCGAGGACAGGGCCTGTAACGGCACAAAACTCATATACGCCCTCAGACTCTCATGGGACCAAACTGAAAAGGCTCCATGGGTGGAATTGGTCTTAAGCAGGGCACGAAAGAAGGGAATGGCAAAGAACGGCAGAGAAAGGACAGAAGGAAGTTCCAGATGGGCCAAAAGACCACAGGTTGCGGGGAGGAGCATGTGGGGAGACAGAAAGCAGCTTTCCTGGGCTGAAGTAGAGAGAGACTGGGCTCTGAGAGCACAGCAAGGTTGAGGAGGGCAGTTGATGTGTGTGGGATGGTGTGGGATGGTATGAGACAACCTATGTCACCATTTAAAAAAAAAAACAAACTTTAGGTGGACCACAGAGACAGCTGACAGCCATTACAGGTCTCTGTAAAGGGAGAACGGACCAAAATGGTGCTGGGAGAATATTATTAGGGCTGCTTGTGTAGAGAGTGAGAAAGGCCTGTGAGGAAATGAGGCCACCATCCTAGTCCAAGGTGGCTTGGGACCCAGACCAGGGATTAGGAGCCCTGGAACGGTTGGCAGAAACAGAGAGGGATGGAAAAAGAATTAATGGGGGCGTACAAAGGGTAGGCAAAAAAGAAGGAAATGGAAAGAGAGAAGGACAGAGCCCCAAACGTTGTGCATTCGTGCCACTCGTGGGCTTGTGCAGTGGTAGAGGTTCTTGATACTGACAACTCAAGACAAACTGCTCCTTGTTCAGGGCTCGCCGAAGCCTCTTCTTCAGGGCCTTTCTCGGCTTGGGGCTGCTGTGCCCCAAGATGCTGGAGTGCAGGCAGATGCCGGCATAGGTCACCGCCTCCCAGGCCCAGTGCCGGTGCTTCCGGAGGGTTGGCGTGTTCACAACGACGATAATCAGGCAGAGGAAATATGATGAGAAAGAAGGCAGGTGACTTCAGGGCCATGGTGTGAGCCCGGGTGCTGGGATCACTCGGGCCGGGTCTGCGGTCCCTCATCTGCCCCAAGTGCCGGCGCAGCGAGAACACAAGCGAGAGGGTGGGCACCAGGAACAGGAGGAATGGAACTGACCACATGATAATTGCATGAGGGAGAAAAAAGCGCAAAGAGACGGTCTGTGTTCTACCAGCCAGGGTGTCGTTTCCATGGGAACCCTGGGTGGCAACCATCTGCGCAAGAATTGACTTCTCGGTGGCTGATGAGACGACGGTCAGACCAGACAGGATCCGGGAGCCCAGCAGCAGCTGGGACGCTGACCGAGGAATCCCCCGCTTCAGCTGGAAGAAGATGGGGTGAGAGAAGGATGCTATCTTCACACAGTAGAAGACAGCAAGCCAGGTGGTCAGCCAGAACGTGAGAGTGTTGATGAAGCTGCAGGGGATTCTGAAATAAAATCTGGAACCAAAACCAAAGGAAGTCAGGAGGTTGTTCTGGAGGGCCATCCCTTGCGGACGGAACCGGGAGGCGGCCGGGCGGGCCACAGTCATGTCGCCTGCGGGCAGCGTCCGGCATCATCCAGCGTCCCACTCCGGCGCAGCACGATGACTGTGAAGCCGATCTGCAGCCTGGCAACCACCGACTCCAGGAAGAAGATGACCATGCGGATCAGCACGGGTGAGGGGGGCACTTCCTCCAGGGAGACTTCTACCCCCGGGGCTGGGACACACCCACGGGGAAGCACAGCCTCTCTGGATGAGCCACTCTGTTGAGACCTCAGGCCCAGAGGCTCTCCTTGGATTCATGCAAAAGCGTAGCTACCAGCCAACACCACCACCATCCCACCACCTCCCCACCCCGACCCCTGCCGGTCCTCCAGGATTTGAAAGGAGGATGCTTGTCATTTCTCTGGGCATGCAGATCCCTCCCAGCCCAGTGATACCCCGTCTCTGTTTGCATAACCCGTATTTGCTGCTCTTTATCAGAGCCAGATGTAGGGAAATGGTAACAGAAGAGAGGCTCCAGCGGTGATTGAGAATACCCATATCTTGCCCTTTATTTCTCACCATACTATGTCTTTCCTAACTTTTCTTTAAAAGATGTCCTTAACCTCATTTCCCTCCCGTAACCACAAACCTTCCCTGGCCCCTCATGTCCCGGCTTAATAGTTTATTCCGTATCCTGTGCGTACTGTATTAAGACCCACCTGCCGAGTGGGGGGAGTAGGAAGTCATTTGTGTGCACAAGTCTTGGAAGCACTAAGGAAAGGCTCCCTGTTACCTCCAGTGGCTGCTCCTGCCGCCTAAACTGGCGGGCTCCGTACTGGAGTTCCAGGAGTCTGCACTTAAAACATGAGTTTCCCTGATGTGTTAACATCGATCGTTATTTTAATCTGCGTAAAAACTCCATGACGTCAGATTTTGACCATTTTCATCAAAGTAGAAACTGAGGCCCAGAGGGGCTAAGTCACTGAGCAAAGGCCACACTGCTGGTAAGTGGTAGAACCAGGATCTGAACTCACGTGGTATCCGCTTTTACCTCCAGTACCCTACTGTTCAAGGCTTCCTCAAACTCCGAATACCAGGCATTGCCCATCCTTGCAGGCCGGATAAATGCAGCAAAGCTCAGAAAAAAAACAAAGGAACGAAAGCTCCTTCCCCAGCCAAAGTGGGGGGCTTCGCCAGCAGAGGTTTCCCCCCCTCCAACCTTCACACGAGAGGGCGCCTGCACCTCACACCCGATTCCTGCTCCGTGCAGCCCTCAAGCTGCTCCAAGTTTCCATGGACATCCGCCCACCACCAGACCTCATCCTTCCCCCCACCCAGAAGGTTAGCATCAGACCCCATGGGGCGCGGGAGGGAGCAACCCTGCCACCAGCCCGGCCTGTGGGTTCTCGGTTGCCTCCCGACAGGCCTGTCTGATACCCCCTTCCATCCTCCCGCTCAGGCCCCTACAAGCCCTGTGCCGGCACAAACCAGCACTCGTCCCGCTCGGTACTTCCAGGGAGTCCGTGCTTTCCCACTGCCTTCTAGCAGCCACAGACACAGGCGGGAGGGCCTCCCCTGAGCCCAGGGTCCCCAGGACCTTCCTCCCGGTCTCCGCTGGCACAGGGCCTGCTCTCTCCTGGAATAAACTCCGCACAGGAATGGCTGGGAGCGCTCAGATCATCCTCCAGCCGCAGCCAGGGGAGCCACGGGGTGGCCACGGGTGTGGGCCCAGCCAGGTGGATGGTTTCAGGTGGTCTGTACACGTGAGACCCTCCTCCCCAGCTCACGTGCCCCATGGCGGAGGGGCGGCCTGTCAGGGCGTCAGTTCTGCCTGCTGTTAACCTAGAGTGTCCAGGTGTGTCCTGTATCTCCTTGTAAAGTACCTTAATTCCTCTGTGGAATGAGGCAGGCTGTGAATTTCAAGAACATAACTTGGACTTTCTTGAATATGCTTCTGGAACTGGGCAAGGTTCACAGGGTCTGTGTACAGCCTTGCTTGACAGGGAATTGAGAACACGTCAATTCTCTCACCCGACCCACACTTCAAGGTTAGTCATTTTAACTTATCCCAGATTACACCTTCCCGGACATTTGTAGAATTTCCCTCTTCTTTCGGAGGGGGGGTCAAGATTTTCTCTCCCGGGTTCCTATTCAGAATTTCGGGAGGACAGAGAAGTACACATCTTGCTCAAAGGGAGATGTTTCTCTCGGGAGCAATTACATTACCCTCAGAAGCAAAGACCTCGTTTTGGCTTAGTCCCAAAGAATGATTTTCTAGCTGTGAAATGGAACATCAGAAGCCCTAGTGACTCAGGCTCCGAATAAGCACGAGCCTTCAGGTGCATCGCGTGCTGCTTCCTTCCTTCCGGGAGGAGCGCTGGGAGCGTGGCATGGTGGCCGGGCAGTGATTTGCGCAGCGGGGCTGGGGTATGGCTGATGCGAAAGAGGGCCAGGCCTGACCCCCCTAATCTGGGCCCCTCGGGCGTGGCAAGGCGGGGAGGAAGCTCTTCTCTGTACAGACTCTGGACCATTTATTCTTCCTTCCACGATGAGGAACAATAACGTCTCCTATTTTTGAAAGTCTTCTTTGAGAGTTGCCTTCAGAGCCATATCTATTCTTTAATATTCTTGGTGACGGGCAGTTTTGGTCTTTGGAAGATAGATTTTCTTTTTGTAAAGAGATCTCTTTGGGCCAATAATGTTTGGGGTCAGAAGTTGAGATGAAGCTGCGTTGGTAGAAATGCACAACCGTGAGTCTGGGTGGAGATGTGGCACAGGCTTAACCACGGTGCCCGAGGCCGACTGGGGCTCCACGGCAGCGGGTCCTGCCGGGCCTCCACCTGCAGCTCAGCTCACCGTTTGGGCCGCAGCAGCTAACTCCCCTCCCTCTGCCCTCGGTACGAAGCAGTGTCCTTCTGACGTGACCTCGCCAACCGCACGGTGAGGTTTGGAGACAGTTAGTGGTTTTTCTGCTTCGACTCCGAGTGTCGTGTGGAGGGTAAAACACTTTAATAGAGAATATGTTTTCAACTTAGATCCTTCTTCCTCTTTTTCTGCCTCTGCGTCCCAGTGAGCAGTCAGGCCAGGAAGGACTGCGGGATACCCTGCCCATCCCAATGTGGCTCCGTAGGGTTGACCCCTGGCTTGCTGAACACACTGAGGCATCAATGCCCACGCAGGTCTGTCCCTTCTCCTCCATGGCTGTCTAACCTGATGATATTCAAAATAAGGCCCAGCACCAGACCCCTGGGGACAGAGGGGGGTCCCGGCCTTAGCACTAGAGGCACCTTGTCCTGTGGGTTACCTTTTAGGGTAACCGTTTTGCTGGGTAGTGGGCTGGACGTCTCAGGAGGGGCAGGAGGTCTCTGGCCGCTATCACCCACCCAGTGCAGGAGCTTTTCCATCTCTCTAACAGGCCTGGCCGCCCTGGGGCGCCACTGGCCAAACGCTGGCTCTTCTCAGCCAGTCACCGGCTCTCTGGTCAGCCTGAGGTTCTCAGGGAAATCCTGGGCCCTTTCCTTCCCCTGCGAATGTTTCATCTCAGAGTCTCTGTCTAGCAGAGGCTCGGCTCTGCTCCTGGTCCTGGGATGCTACAGATGGGTGTCAGCGAGCATCTGGGCTGCAGCTGCTCTGACACTGCCCTCAGACAACCCGCAGAGACCTGGCTTAGAAGAGAATCAAATGCAAACCACCCAAAGGGTGAAAATTCCTGACACTGGGAGGAGGAGACAGTTTTCTGGAAAGTGTGTTTTGTGTGGGCCTCACTTCCCCCCTCCCCCGTCCCCCCCCCCCAGTGTCCCACCCACCATCACTTCCTCCAGAAGGTCTGCTGTTGACAAGAGCTTTCCTGCCAGCTCCTTCCCGCCCCCAGTAAAAGGAGATGGATTTTGACACATGCTGTTGTTTGCATGAGTGATATTCGAGAACAAAGCCTTCCGGGGTTCAGCCCGCCGCTTCCCCACCCTCCGCTGAGCTTGTGTGAGAGGTGATGACAGAACCTCTGTTCTTTCCAGAAGATGTTGGTGTAGGCTGGGTGCCCCGTTTGGGTTTGCCATCGTACTGCTACTCACGTGGCGTCACAGAAGGAGATGAAGCTGAGTGTGAAACTGCTGTTTGGTACACTTCCTGCAGGTGCATTGGCTCCCTGTAGGCTCTGCACGCATCAGACACTCAAACCATTATGGAAAGAATCGTCCTCCAATGTTAGGAAGGCATCTGATCCCAGCCCACAAGGTCATAGTCAACATCAAGTTAGCCGGTCAGGAATGCAGGGGTCATGTAGGAATTCAAGGCAAGTTATCAGGCCAGGGCTTGTTGGGGAATTGAGTGAGATAAAGAACTGATTTCACACAATGTTAGGTGGATTATAAAGACACACAGTTTCATTTAATCCTTCTAATAACTGTTATGGGTTTAATTGTGTCCCCTCGACAAAGATATGTTGAAGTCCTAACCCCCAGCATCTCTGATTGTGACCTTATCTGAAAATGAACTCATTGATGGTGTAATTTTTTTTTTTTAATTTATTTATTTTTGGCTGTGTCGGGTCTTCGTTTCTGTGCGAGGGCTTTCTCCAGTTGCGGCAAGCGGGGGCCACTCTTCATCGCGGTGCACGGGCCTCTCACTATCGCGGCCTCTCTTGTTGTGGAGCACAGGCTCCAGATGCGCAGGCTCAGTAGTTGTGGCTCACGGGCCTAGTTGCTCCGCGGCATGTGGGATCTTCCCAGACCAGGGCTCGAACCTGTGTCCCCTGCATTGGCAGGCAGATTCTCAACCACTGAGCCACCAAGGAAGCCCCTGATGGTGTAATTAGTTAAGGTAAAGTCACACTAGAGTAGGGTGGGCGCCTAACCCATTATGACTGGTGTTTTATGAGAAGACAGTGATGGGAAGACAGAGACCCACAGGGAGAGCATCACGTGATGACAGAGGTAGAGACTGGAGTGATGTGTCTACAACCCAAGGGTTGCCAGCAACCACCAGAAGCTGGAAGAGGCAAGGAGGGGGCACGGCCCTGCTGACACCTCGATTTCAGGCTGTGAGGGAACCCATTTCTGATGTACCTGGTTTGTGGTGCCCTGGTACAGGCAGCAGCAGGAAACCGATACAGGGACCTTCCATGGGAAAGCGACGCCGTTTAACAGATGGGAGGCTGAGATCCATAGAGCAAGCTTGGCCTATGATCTGTCGTCCATCGCAAGAGTACGGTCAGTGAGGGAGGGTGCCGTGTGGCTCAGATGCCCCCCACTCTTCCCAGATGGGGAGAGAAGGCCGAATATGAGGCCGTCCAGCTGCTGCCACTTCCTCGAGATTTGACCTCGAAATCATTGGTGATTTTCGAGAGAGCAGGTTGGGTAGCCGGGAAGGGAAAGAAGCCGTATTAGGGGCTGAGGACTGAGTGGCAGGCCGGGAGTCAGAGAGACTGGCCTTCTCTCACAGCGTTTGGGCCGGAAGGGAAGGGAGCAAGCGTGTGACGGGATCTCCGAGCTCATCCACAGCCTGGGCTCCCTGCCCCTCCCACCCCCTCCCTGAGGCCGCACTGGGACCACGTGATGAGGTTTCCACCAAAGGGAGTGAGAGTTCAGGGCTTCTGCCTAAGACGGTTCCGGGCAGATCAGAGGTCTTTCGTCTGCAGCTGCGGGCTGGAGGCAAGGGGCAGAGAAAGCCAAGGTGGTGCAGGTGCAGGAGGTGAGCAGCCGGATCTGGTGCCTCGTAGGGAAGGCGGCCGGGCCAGCTGCCTTCCGTGTGGGGGGACTGTGCCATGAGCACATCCCTTTTGAGGTCACACTACTGAGGACCCAGGGCTCATTTCTCACTGTGGCAAAAGTGGGCCCATCCCGACAGAGGCAGGGGGACGGGTAGCAAGTGGGTGGACAGAAGTAAATGGAAGCTAAGGCTTGCCTTGTTTGCTTCAAGGTAGGAGAGACCTGGGCGCATTTATAGGTGGAGCAGAGATGATGCACGGGCAGGTGTGACGGGGCAGGGGCATGAGCTGGCGTCCATCTCTGTGATGGCTTCTGTTCTCCACTCTACTGCTGGGGTTTTGCTTTGGGGGGACACGTCCCATTTGTCCTCATGGCCCCAACGAGGCCATCTGAGCGCCCAGAACTGCCATCCCCTGAGTCAGCCCTCCGGCCTCTCTGGAGGGTTCGGGGACTCGTTTGCATCTCAGTCTCCTGTTTGTGCCGTAAAGCCCAGGTGTCGTGCCTTCCCTGCGGCTCCCACAGGTTCCCGGGGGCTCGGAGTTGGGGCTCAGGTCCGCTCTGCGAGCCCAGAGCCGGCGTTGGCCTCCGGCCTCCCCGCAAGGCAGCTGTTTGTCCCCAGGCAGGGAGGGACTTGCTCTGCGTCCCAGAGCTCAGTAGCGAATAGACACGCGGGAGCTGCTCTGCCCCGAACGCAGTGGGCGCTCAGCGAAGCTGGACTCACCCCTTTCCCGAGGACGCCCTGGAGTTCGCTCCTGAGAAGAGTTAACCCGCCCTCCGACCTCCCTGAGTTAGCTCTCAGTGGTGACTCCTGTGCGGGGCCCTGGGCAGCCACCGGCACCACCTTTCTGTGCCTGGTTGGTCCCTACGCATATGCGTGCGTTTTAGAGTGCGGCGCTCCTCTGTGTCAGCGCTGTCAGGTAGCTGAGCCCTGCATCCCCTGGGCCCATCCTTAGGAGTGTCTCCTGCCCGGTACAGAGGTCGCCTTCAGCTCAGGAGAGGCAGACGGGTGGCCGTGCGGCCCTCGGCTGCCGTGTGCAGCGACCTCCTTTTTTCTTTTCTGCCCCCAGACCCCGTCCCTTGGCCTTCCTTCCCCAAGTTCATTACACGGACCTGTGTGCACGGTCTGTCCCTCACCGGGAGGCTCTGACGGCCGCCCCGCAGCCACTCCCCCTCTTTCTTCATGACAGAACCCGGCTTTACCCAGGGCCCAGCCCCTGGGCATGAGTTATAGATGATCTAATGCCCCTTCCCCATCTGGGGACATGCCTGACTTCCGCATCACTGGCCTCAGGGTGAACCAGCAAAACATAAGGGGAACTCTGCGGGGGGTCAGAGAAAAAAGGTGCCTCCCCTTCAACAAAAAGAGGTGCCGCTGGAGGACTGATCCCCCCTCCTTCCTCTGTCTGCGGTGTGAGGCCATGGTTTCCGGGGCACATTGTGCATCTTGTGACCATGGCCGACACAGAGGATGGCGGGGCAGACAGGTAGGAGGGTAATCTTGATGGAGCTGGCATCACGGAGCTCATTAGTTTAGGTAATAAACGTCCTGGTAGTTTAGTCTCTTTTAAGTTATATGTTTCCGTTTCTGTTATAATGCCATTAAAGCATCCTAACTAATTTACACATCTCCTTGGTGACAGAGGTGAAGTTCCCTGGGATGGCCCGATAAAGGCAAAACAAAGAACTGCTCTGGAATATTCCAGACCCAAGGCTGGGTGGGGGGAGGACTGGAGCACAGACAGACTTTAATCCCCCCATCCCCGTGCTATGAGGGGAAACAGAGCAGGTAAAGGGACAGGTGGGGGCGGGGCAGTCTGGGGCGGGGCAGTGGCCAGGGCGTCTTCTCTGTTAAGTGACCACGACTGAGCCAGAGGAGGAGCCGTGGGGAGGAAATGCAAAGTGCAGATGAGCTAAAAGCCTCATTATGTATGCCAGTCCCCAGCCGTTTCCTCCAAAACTCTCCCTCGACCAAGTAGATAAGCAAGCGAGCGTATCAGGCCACCTTTTGGCGAGGTCTTAGGTCTGAGTTCAGCCTCCTGTAAATTCACTTTTTCTGTGTTTTCTCTGTACTGCTCCTTCCACTTGGTTTCTTTTTTGTCTGTTTGCTTACTTTTGAAGAGCTGCCACCTAGCCTTCGATGACTTGAGGCTCTGAAGGGGTGGCCGTCCCCACTCTGGGCAAAGTCCTTGGGGAGCTGGTCCACCGGGAACCACAGAGCAGAGGCAGGATGTCCGCATTAAATCTCTCCCACATTCAAGACAAGATGAGTTGATATGTGTCCCCCTTTCACCCTTCTATTCTGAATGTTCGTTTGAATCTGATTTCCCACAGGAAGGTGTGCGGGTGAGCGAGCAGCTCTGCGTCCCCCGGGCCCTGGAAACAAGCCCCTCGAAACTCCGGGGGCTTCTCTGGCTTTGCGGCCGAGTGACCGCTAGAGGGCGATACAGCCCCACGTGCTGAGCCGGCCCGGGGGCAAGGCAGGACCCGCTGTCCCTGCCTGGGTCTCCATGTTCACCTTCAGTGCCCTGGACGTTACGGAGCAGGCGGGCGGGCCTCACCCCTGACCAGCCTGACGCAGCCTTTTAAAGGGGAACATTCGTTCAGTGGGTGTTTAATGGGAGCCTGCTGTGATCCTGGGTACTGGGGACACAGCCTCGAACCGCTGAGTCCCTGCCCTTGTGGGACTGCATTCTGCTGGGGCGGGGAGGGGAGGCGATGAGAGACAGAACCGCTGTGCGGCTCCAAGAAAAACGAAGGGGAAGGGATGCGGGTTGGAGGGGTGCGCTTTAACGTAGGACCATCAGGAAAGCTGATTCGGAGGCATCTGAGCAGGCATGGGATGGAGCCAGGTGTGGCCGGGCAGGTGTGTGGGACAGGGCGTGCCTGGCAGAGGGGAGAGCAGTGCAGACGTCCTGAGGCAGGGACAGCCTCCAAGCCTTCAGGGAGCAGCTAGCATGGCTGGAACCAAGTGGGGAGGGAGAAGGGGGGGTGGTCACAGGGCTCGGGTGGGGCTTACAGGATCCCAGAGTCTCACTGAGCGATCCGGGGAGCCATCGGAAGGTGCTGGTGAGGGAATGACTTGCTCTTGGGAGGGATTAGTCTGGCTACTGTACAGAGAGAGATGGTGGACCCAGAAGTGGGGGACCAGCCGGGGCCACTGAAATAGACCTGGAGAGCAGTTACGATGGTCTCCCACCTCCTTTGAGACCTCCTCTTGCCCTTGCCTGATTATTCTTGCCTTGAGTGACCTGCCAGAGCTCTCAGATGTAACTTATTTTAAGTTTCTGCACAGTAGGTGTCCCCTTGTGATATGCTCCTGTCATCTGCTGTCTTTGAGAAAACCGTGTGTCTGGCTCTTCACGCTCTTGCCTCTTACTTCCACACTCTGCCTCTCCAGTGCCAGGCAGAACCTCAGCAACACGAGGCCCCTGGATGGTCTCCCTACCTGGGAAGAGCACCGGGTCTGGGCTGAGAATGCGTCTGGATGTGCCCGTGGGTCTGGATGAAGGATGGACACCATCCTCACCTGCAAGACAAGGGCTGGCCCGCATCACATGGGAAAGGGGCAGGTTATTCTGAGGACCCTGGAGCTCCTTTTTCCGTCCTCTTCCTCCATGGGCTCCTGGTCCAAGAGCTGCAGTGCCCTTTTCCTGCCACCCTCAGACCCAAACCAACTCTCAGGGAAGGTTCTGGCAAAGGTATTCCAAATAAGATGTACATTATAGAAGTTCAGGGCTACATCCTCTGGGGGTAGTTGACACATATAAGCATATAAATGAGAAGGGGCTTCTAGCATCAAAACTAGATGCAGGGCAATTCCTGGTGGTCCAGTGGTTAGGACTCCGAGCTTCCACTGCAGGGGGCATGGGTTCGACCCCTGATCAGTGAGCTAAGATCCCGCATGCCTTGGTACGGCCAAAATAAAGTAAAATAAAATAAAAGTTAATAGCGATTCTTAAAAAAAAAACAAAAACAGATGTGACAGATGCTTTCTTTTGGAAGCAGTGGTCTTCCCAGAACCCACGATCATGCGGTGTTGGCTCCTGGGGTGAGACGGTGGTATTTATCTAGCTGACCCTCCGCTGAGCAAGAACTGGCATCTTGTCCTACTTGGACAGCTGTCCGCCCCGAGTGATCGCTGCTGACAGAAGTCAGCCCCACTGGGCACTAGGACGTTATCTTTGTCCTACTAGAAAAAACAGTGTTGAAAATCGCTGACTTGGACAGCAACCTACTATGATGACACCAAGGGCTACTCTCAGTCACGACCGTGTGGCATCTGTAGGACAGGCCAAGAGGAGAAGGTGCTGCACGTACCCTGGGATCTAGAGAGTTGCAGCAGCCCAGCGAGGGAAACATACAGCATGGGGCATTCACATGAGGCTACAAAGCATCATCACAGCGGTGACCTGAAACTTCTTTGACTGCAGCCCACAGTCAGAAATACATTGTATGTCGTAATCCAGCCATTTCTCATGAAACAGTATTTACCCTGGCCTGTGTGTGCTATTTTCAGTTCGACTCTCGTTGGTTGTAAGAGCACGCTTTATCTGACCCACACAGTTGGTTGCATGATGGGGCAGGCATGGGGTGTGTGATTGCTCTTTGGAAAATACCACCCTAGATGGTCATAAACAGCATGATGGGCTTGGGAACGCCTGCGGAGAGAGTCTGGCTGGGAACTTCAGGGCACGGAGAATCAGTGGGGTGGTGGAAAGAGGCGTCGGGACTTTGCAAGGGATGCGGAACGGTAGACGTTTGAACTGTTTCTAAGACCAGCTCACAACTGTGACCGAGGTCATGTGTACTTTGAACACCCCAAATATATTTAATTTTCTGTTCGTAGTTAAATTAAAATACTAACATTCCATCGCGAATGACTATGATTCTGGGCTAGGTCCTTTACATCTCGGTTCTTTAAACCCCGCTCCCGGTCTGTGGGTCTGATCAGAGGATGTAATGAGAGCTGCTTGAAATGCGAATGAGTTTCCCAGCGAGGTTTACTGAACTTGTAAACCTTCTGTCCTTTCACACTATCTCCGTGTTAGATCGCAGGCCGCTCTTCTTTTCTCTCCCAGCAACTGAAGTTTATTTTTCAAATAAAAGTCTGCTTTCCCATAAAATGCCAAGGGTTCTGTACTGTGTGTGGAGGAATGGACTTGGGCTTTTAAGATTTTAATCAGGAGCCTCCAAGTCTTCAATTCACATGCCAAGGGCACCCCGGGGCGAGAACCTCCTGCCTCTACTCACCCAGGGACGGACCGGGGCCACAGCGCAGCCTGTGTGCCTCGACAGGGCCCGCCCGTCTGCCGGAGTCTAGAGCAGGGTCAGACTCAGTGATTTAGTCTCCAGCACTTGGGTCTGGACCTCGAGGCTGGTTACCCTGCAGAACCTCCACGCTGACACCAGTCTTCTCGTGTAAGGAGGCCGTTTCTGTGACCAGCAGGATGGAACCACTCTGACTATTTAAAACAGATGGAACTGAGGGATGATATGGTTATAAAGGTGAGGCAGGATCTGAGAAGCCAAGCAAGAGTGGGAGGCCAACCGGGGATTGGTGCCGACCCACTATGTCCCTGGTGGGAAAGGAGAAGGAGGAGGGCAGCAGTGGGTGGGGGGAGGCGGTGGAGGGGGGCACGCAGGGGTGACCCGGTGGGAGCTGTCTGTCTGGCAGTATTGGGGGCCAGAGATGCTGTGCAAGGCCTGGCCCTCCCCCCAGCCAGAGGCCAGCCAAGAGGGAAGCCCGGGCACCGCAGCTGCAGGGTCAGCCCCCTGTGCGCCAAGCAGGGCAGGGACAGGTGAGGAGTGGGAATGGGGGCCAACGGCAAGGTGCCAGCCCCCGTGAATGCCACTGGGTGATGCACGTGCCCTGGTGCCTGGGATGCAAGAGCAGACCCGTCCAGGCACCCCTTCCCCCGCAGCACCATGGTGACAGGAAACCTTCTTTCAGGGCACCAGAAGCAGAGGCTCTTAGGGCAACTCCATTTACAGGAATCGGCTCTAGAAGGACGTCCTTGACCTCCGGCCCAGCCCACAGATTCCGTCCTGTGCAGGTCCCTGTGTTTGATGCTCATTGAGCGCCGTTTTCACACCCGCACACGGCTGGTTCTGCCCCTGCCCTAGAGAAGGCCCCGGGGCCAGGGAGGTGGAGAGGCCCCTGGGAGGAGATGCACGGGGAGAAAAGGTGACCTGACCGCTTCCTAGAAGCTGCGCGTGGGTGGCCATCAGGGAATTTCACCCCACAACACACGGGAACCCCCTAAATCTCTCCCCCGACCCCCCAGTCCCACGCTAGGACAGGCGCCTCCTGCTTCTCCCCAGCAGATGTCACTCACCTTTTTCACTCTCCACCTTTCCAGCCGGCCCGCTCACCGGTCCCCTGGCCTCCTGGACCTGACTTTCTTTCCTTCTGCACATTTTCTTCTCCTATAAATCAGCGTGTCTTTGGGACTCTTGGTCTGTGCGGCTGTCCTCCCCTGATGAGCACAGTGACATGCAGAGACGGCGTGGCTCACACGGGACCCCAGGGCGAGGTTCGGGGGGGCGGTATGGGGGGAGGTGGGGACGCCAATCCTGACACAGGCAGGACCCCGAGGCCTATGGCTCCTGCCTGGGGGCCTGGCAGCCCCCTGGACTAGCCTCTGGGCACATACAGGTGAGGCACAGACATTTATCACTAGTGCAAAAGGTGCGTACTCAACCAAGAAGCTGAATGCTGTAAAGGTGGAGGTGAGAGCTGCGGAAGGTCTCAGGGCTCTCGGACCCCGTGGGAGCCGCCTTGCTGCCTGGGAGGTGATGCAAGGAGGGGGGTCTTTTAAAGCAGGGTCGGCAAACTCTTCCTATAAAAGGCCAGGTGGTAGATGTTTTTGGGTTTCTGGTCCACCTGATCTCTGCTGCCACGACTCAGCCATGGACAAATGTAAACTGTGTTCCAATAAATCTTTATTTATAAAAGCAGGTGGCTGGGGCTTCCCTGGTGGCGCAGTGGTTAAGAATCCACCCTGCCAATGCAGGGGACACGGGTTCGAGCCCTGGTCCGGGAAGATCCCACATGCCGTGGAGCACCTAAGCCCGTGTGCCACAACTACTGAGCCCATGTGCTACAACTACTGAAGCCCACGTGCCTAGAGCCCATGCTCCGCAACAAGAGAAGCCACTGCAGTGCAAAGCCCGCGCACCGTCATGAAGAGTAGCCCCCGCTCGCTGCAACCAGAGAAAGCCTGCATGCAGCAACGAAGACCCAACGCGGCCAAAAATAAATAAATAAATTTATTTGTCTAAAAAAAACAAACAAACAGGTGGCCAACAGGATTGGCCTCTGTTTGAACAAATCTGGCCATCTTGTCCCCTCTTTGACCCTTCAATGCCTCCCCAACATGCTCAAGTTCAAATCTGAAGTCTCGCCACCCCTCCACGCTCTGGCCCTTGGCTGGCTCTGACCACAGCCTGTCATGACCACCCAGCCTCCTGCCAGCCTGGTCCTCGAAGACGCCAAACTCGCCCCACCTCCAGGCCCTCTGCTCCGAATACCCTAATGACGGACGCCGTGCTGCCTCCGGAGCCCCCTCAGGAACGAGGGGCTCAGTCCCCGAGCTGCTGCCCGTGACACTAGCAGAGCCACCTCTCGTAGTGTCACGGCCCTTCCTGAGCCGGCCTGCGCCCCGCAGCTGCTCAGTGAGCAGGTGTAAAGTTCCAGCCCCTCACCCCACTCCCGACAGCTCCCGGGGTCGTCCCCACTCCCGAGCTTTCTGTGGGGCCCTCGCTGGGTCTGCCTGGCCCCTCACCTTCGCCCCTGGCCGACTCCTTCTCCTTCCCTGGTTGTGGATGTTGAGCCCAAGGACATCTCTAAATTGCATCCCACCGGTTTCCATCTCATGCGTGCCTCCGGGGAACCTGCAGCAACTCCTGTCACAGGTGGCCGCAGGCGTTGCCCCTGCCCTCAGTTCCTGCTCCGAGGTCCCGTGGTCAGTGGCCGTTTGAGTGAAGGCAGGACAGAGTGGTTGAACCCACGAACGGGTGCTCGGGGCTGGAGGGCGGGTTCTGGGCTCGGGGTGAGGCAGCCCGTGAGGTGGGAGAGGAGGCGGGCCGCCGGGGCTGCTCGCGGCCACTTGTACCGGTGGCCCTGGGTCTGTCCCCAAATGTCGTGCAATCCAGAGTCGTGTGCGTTCTGCCTGTGCCTGGTTGAGTGAGGTGCTCCCTGCTTGCCCGTGCTCCACTGCCCGGTCCCGAGGCTGAGGGCGCTGGGCCCTGCACTCCCCAGCCCAGGCCGGAGCCCTCTGCATCCGGGCAGCTGGTCAGGTCTGAATCCTGGGGCTGAGCAGACTTCAGAAAAATGTGACTCATCTTGCCTGCCCGCAAAGAAAGGAAAAGTATGTGTGGCATCCAAGTTTCCTGAAAAGTTCAGCCAACACATTGCAGAGTTATGTGGCCTGGCACCCAGTGTGGTCCCCGGGTAGAGTGCCCTCTGCTGGCCACCACGCAGACGACCCCAAAGGAGTCAACGTGGGCCCCAGGCTGGGCCGGGCTTCAGGGGTCAGCGATTATTATTATTATTTGGGAGAAACCACAGAAAAAAATCTTCTTTCCCTCAGCAAATTGTAGAGCTCTCTAGTCCTCTAAGGGCTGCTTGGGCGATGATTCTACCACAGGACGCAGTAAAAGTAGATCCTAGCAAACGCTGCATTCTTGCTTGGACGACTTCTTAATTCCTCTCTAAAAATAAGATTTTATTTTGACAATTTCAAACTTCCATAAAAGTTGCAAGGATAGTACAAAGAATTCTCACATACCTTTCATCCAGATGCCCCAGTGTTAACATTTTGTTACCACATTTGCTTATATTCACCCCCCCCCTTCTCAGTACATATACATTTGTGTGTGTTTATGTGAAATCTGAACCATCAAGAAGAAGTTGCAGTCATAATGTCCCCTGACCCTTAAGTACTTCAGTGCACATTTCATAAAAACAGGACCATTCTCCCCACTATGGTTTAATTATCAAAACCGGGAAATTAACATTCATACAACCATGTTCACTAAGCTGCAGACTTTATTCTTGGTTCACAAAGTGTCTCAGTGACATTTTTGGAAGAGGAAACCCCCATCACATGCTGTGTTTGGTGGTCCTTTCTCCTCAGTCCCTCTTGATCTGGAGCCGCCTTCAATCCTGTCTTCGTGACATTTTTCAAGACTGCACAGGCCAGTTACTGTGTAGACCGTCCTTCACTCTGGGTTCATCTGACGTTTCCTTGGGATTCGATTCAGGTCAGCTGGTTGGGCAGGAGGGCCGTGCGTCTGATGTCCTGTCCTGGCATCACAGCAGGGAGCACTTGATGTCACGCTGACCCGTTCTGGATGACACTAACTGATAGCTTGGTTAAGGGAGGTGTCTGTCCCAGTTAAGAAAGTTATTACTTTTCCCTTTATAAGCGATAAATATTTCATGGGGAGCTACTTTTAGAATCATTTAAATACCTTCTTTCTCATCAAGCTTTCACTTGCTAGTTTTAGCATCAGTCATTTATTCTGCCTGAATTATTACAACGGTGGTTGCCATGGTGATTTTCTGATATTATTACTAATTCTACGTTGATTGGTTGGAATTTCTACTAAGGAAGAAATTTTCCTTTTCTCTTTATGTATGTATGTAGGTATATACTCATGGGTTTATATTTTATTCAGCAGGTTTCAGTCTGTCATTTTCATGTTTTGATGCTCAAATTGTCCTGTTGGCCAGCAGGAGCCCCTTCAGGCTGGTCCCTGTGTCCCATGTCTGCCCCCAGCATGCTGTAAGCACTTCTTATTTTCTTTTTTTCCTTTTTCCTTTTTTTAATAATTTTTTTTAAATTAATTAATTAATTTATTTATTTATTTTTGGCTGTGTTGGATCTTCGTTTCTGTGCGAGGGCTTTCTCTAGTTGCGGCAAGCGGGGGCCACTCTTCATCGTGGCGCGCGGGCCTCTCACCGTCGCGGCCTCTCCCGTTGCGTAGCACAAGCTCCAGACACGCAGGCTCAGTAGTTGTGGCCCACGGACCCAGTTGCTCCGCGGCATGTGGGATCCTCCCAGACCAGGGTTCGAACCCGTGTCCCCTGCATTGGCAGGCAGATTCTCAACCACTGTGCCACCAGGGAAGCCCACTTCTTATTTTCTGGTGCAACAAAACCGTCCCGCCTCATCTTGTGCTTTCCCTGCCACAGTCCCTGAATCAGCCAGTTCTCCAAAGAGCCCTTGTTACTTTCAGTGGTGAAAAGTATTTAGAAATAAGGTCCAAAGTGTGCTCATTGCAACTGAGACGTCATGGCTTCTAAGCCTTCTTGGCAGACGTACTAGAAATACGCTTACGTATAGGAGAGTAGTTGAATAAGATAAAGAAGGTGCATCCACACAGTGGAGTATTAAATAGCTGTAAAAAAATGATATCTTTGAGGTGATATGGCAAAAGACATGAATAGACAATTCTCAAGAGACATGAAAATGGTCCTTCAACAATACCGTGAGCACTTAGGCGTCAGTAGACAGCCTGTCCCTAAACCCAGGTTGTAGGATTCACCTATATTTTCCTCTAGTATCTGTTATAGTTTAATTTAACTCTTGTGTTCCAGAACTTTTTCATCACCCCAAACAGAAACCTCATACCAGCAGCTGTCACTCTCCACTCGGCCCTCCACCCAGCTCCTGGCTAATCTGCTTTCTGTCTCTATGGATTTGCCTGTTCTGGACTTTTCATATAAATGGAATCATACAAAATGTGGCCTTCTGTGTCTTACTTCTCTCACCCAGCGTATCATTTTGAAGGTTTATCCGTGTTGTAGCATGTGTCAGTACCTCATTCCTGTTTGTGGCTGAATAATATTCCATTGGATGGATAGACCAGGTTTTGTTTATCCATTCATCTGTTGGTAGACATTTGGGTTGTTTCCACCTTTTGGCTACTGTAAGTAGTACTGCTGTGAACATTCATGTGTACACGTTTTTGTTTAAACACCTGTCTTCAGTTCTTTTGGGTAGATACCTAGGAGTGGAATTTCTGGGTCATTTGGTAATCCTCTATTTAACTTAATGAGGAACGGTGAAACTACTTTCCACAGTGGCTGCGCCATTTTACACTCCCACCAGCAATGTATGAGGATTTTCATTTCTCCACCTCCCCTCCAGCACTTGTTATTTTCCATTTGTGGTTGTTATTATTATTGCCATCCTAGTGGATGTGAAGTGGCATCTCACTGTGGTTTTGATTTGTTGTTCCCTAATGACATTGAGCATATTTTCATGTACATATTGGCCATTTGTATATGTATCTTCTCGGGAAAAATGTCTATTTGTTTTTTTAACTGTGTTGTTTTTTGTTGTTGTTGAGCTGTAGAAGTTCTTTATATATTCTGGACACTAGGCACTTATCAGATATATAATTTGCAGATATTTTCTCTCTTTCTGTGGGTTGTCTTTTCACTCCCTTAATAGTGTCCTTTGATGTACAAAAATGTCTAATTTTGATGACGGCAAGGTTTTGATGACCAAAAATACTTAATGTGCTGCTCCTTAGTACCTGGCCCCTGGAGACACTCAGACTTGTTGACATGAAGGATGGGGACAGGTCCCTGATTCCGAGGAATGAGCCTCTCCTGGGAGGATGAGAGGCCAGAACAGGCCGATGGATGAGGGGACTGTCTCACTGCCACCACATCAGGAAAGGCTGGCTCAGGGTCTAACAGTTCCTTTAAAGCCCCTAGGGAGGGGAGAGAAAAGACAGCAAATTCTCTGGAACATCCATTTTGCAGTTTCATCTTCTGACCCTCAGGAAGTCCTCCTGCTTGACTGCAGTGAGTCTAGTTTCTTCCCAGCATTTCTCTCCGGAGGAGACAGCTGAAAGGCCTCCTTTTCTGGCTCACGGGCCTCTCTCCATGAGGAGAACCTTTCACCCTCCTCCTCACCCTCTGACCCTCCGAGGACCCTCGACCAGCCCCAAGTCACCTGAAGGCCGGGACGCTGGGTTCTAGAACATTGGTGCATTAGCCAGTTCTCTTAGATCGTCCCTGAAGGAAGGTTGGGATAAAATGAGAGCCGATGGCGTGGGAGAGGCTGCTAGTTCCAAGTGTTCCTCAACTTTTTTTTTTTTAAGCATTTGCTAAAGCAGTTTAGCAATTGAGAACGTGCTTTGCTGATTTTTTTCTGCTGTAGACACTCATCACCATTTACTAGAGTTTTTGTTGTTTGTTTTCTCCCTTTTACATTTTGGTTTGCAGTGAAGTAGTTCAATCACATGGTTAAAAAAAAAATTAAGCAATACAAAATGATCAGTATCAAAAGGTCCCTGCCCCACTCCTCCAAAACCCAAAAGGGACTTCTTTAAATTATGTACCTCTTCAACTATTGTACAGCTTGTCAGTGATAAACCTTGCATGTGGTCTTATCACAGTACTCACTCCCAACATCTTCCTCAATTTCCCTCCGTTCTCCTTTTTTTTTAAATCAATCAACTGTTTATTTTGATCACCTCCTAAAGAGTCTTTTTAGACATTCTTTAATCACCCCCTTACAATTTTAATAAAACATAAATATCACATATTATTTATGTGCTGTATGTATGTATCTGTGCTTTATATATAAAAAGAGGATGTTCCCTCCCACCCCCAGGAACCAATTTTCACCCTCTTAGGGACAGTATCGCCCCCATGGCAAATGATGCCTGAAGCAGAATCTGAGGTGAGTGATGTCAGTGGGTATGGTAACAGCTGATTCATTTGGGATAAAGCCAATCTGAATTAGCAAACGATCTGAATTATAGAATATCTTTGTTATATTTTGTCAGCCTCAGGAAATGAACCAGCTACAGAAGTTAACTTTCTAGATATCGGACACTTAAGCCTTTAAGCACCCAAACGTGCATCTTTTCAAGTGTTAGGTGCGTTAAACATTTTGCAGTTTTCTTATTCGAGAGATACCAAATATAATTTCACTCTTTATAGATGATCTAGGGTCCTTACCAGATTGCCCTG
Source organism: Balaenoptera physalus (assembly GCF_965194825.1). NCBI lineage: Eukaryota > Metazoa > Chordata > Mammalia > Artiodactyla > Balaenopteridae > Balaenoptera > Balaenoptera physalus. The sequence continues at coordinate 119,198,136 of NC_138887.1, read as the reverse complement.
TGATGGACACGGCTGAGATGTGAAGGTTGTTTGTAGACTTAGGGACTGAAGGACTTCTGAGTACCCTGCCCCTGGTCTCTGCGACTGCGAGCCTCCTTCCATGTACCGGCTGCGTGGTCTGCAGCAGTGTTTTGCCTTCAATAGCACCAGGCTCTCCTCCCTCGAAACTTGCTGCTAAGATGCTGGGGTTCTTTGTGTGTATGGTTGAAAAGAGGAAATGATTAGGAGGAAAGTCCCTGGGCTCCTCGTTCGAGAAATGCGGTGCTTGGGCTTTTGAGTGTTTTGGCTCAAGAGCAGGGTTCTGTCCCAGTACCTGCGACTCAGTCGAGATCTGGAAGAGGAGCTGCAAACACGTGGTGCTCCCAGTTCAAGTCCAAGTGTCCCCGCACTCTCCCCGATGCAGGGCCCAGGCAGAAAGCCCTGCACCGGCCGCCAGGGGAGGGGAGGCAGCTTCAGAACTGGGCTCTCCAGGTGATGCCCTCTGAGGCACACGGGGCCCTTTCCGGGCTGCTTTGAGGTCCTGATGATGCCGTCTGTGTGTAAGATGCTCTGCAGCTGACAGGGTAGTTTTCCTAATTTATCTTGTTTGATTCCCAAAAACCTCTGTAAAATGGGCTCAGGCTGTATTATGATCTCTTTAAAGATATCTCTAATTCCTGCTTCTAGGGGCGATATTCTTAGTATTTCTCAACGTAAGTAATTTTTTTTTCTCTTCTTTTTTTACGAAGAGAGGGAACATATAGTTATTTTATTTTATTTATTTATTTATTTATTTTAATATTTAGTTTTGGCTGTGTTGGGTCTTCATTTCTGTGCAAGGGCTTTCTCTAGTTGCGGCAAGCGGGGGCCACTCTTCATCGCGGTGCGCGGGCCTCTCACTATCGCGGCCTCTCTTGTTGCGGAGCACAGGCTCCAGACCCGCAGGCTCAGTAGCCGTGGCTCACGGGCCCCGTTGCTCCGCGGCATGTGGGATCCTCCCAGACCAGGGCTCGAACCCGTGTCCCCTGCATTGGCAGGCAGACTCTCAACCACTGCGCCACCAGGGAAGCCCCTGTGATCTCTTTGATGGGAGAAATGTGGAAGGATGAACGACATAGCTCAGAATCGCATGCCGATAACTGAACCTGTATCGCTTTGAGGTGCTATGTCTGACGCAAGTCTTTTAAACCTTTCAGGGTGTCATCTTGTTGGAGAATATATTTCACCATTCAAAAGGAACAGATCACAGGCAAATTTCGACTCAGGCTGGTGGTTCTAAACTGGTGGTTTCCAAATGATGAAAATGCCAAAGTAGTTGGGGTTCTCCTGGGAGCCCTGGATTCCAGAAAATGGAGACGGTGCTTGGTTGCCCGGGAGATGAGGGCCCAAGCGGACCACACTCGGGCTTTCCGCCGAGTCTGTGAGTTCACGGGTCTTCACCCTTGCCAAGGGTTTTGCACATTCCTCTGGCCCCCTGGCCTTTCTAAGACATAACTTAGAGGGAGAAGTAAACAGAAAAGCCAGACGCTCAGCCTCTAGACCCTTTGGAATCTAGTGTTTGAGAGCCCTTGCTCTGTGGCCTTGAGTCTGGGGTTCACCCTGGGGCCACCTGAAAGCTAGAGTCGGGAGCAAATCTCATCAACTCTTGTCTTTGGCGCCTTCAGAGCCCTTGGCCTGGAGAGAGACCCCAGGGACTGTAGGGCCCACGAGAAGCGATTAAATGAGGCTCCCACTGGGTCCTTCCATGGGCCACACGATGCATGCCCCTGAAGGTTTCAAGGATAGCTGGGGATTCCATACTTTTGGGGTGCTGCACTTTGGCGTGCTAGAAATAATTACTGCCATTGGTTTTCGCTTTTTCTGTACTTCTCTGTATTTTTAAAATTAAGATACCCCTATTGTCACTGGGTTTAGATGTCACTGGTATGAGTTGAACTCTTCAAGCCGAGGTGGTTCATCTTTGCCAAAAAAGTCACCCTCTTGTCACTCAGAGAGCCTGTCACTGGAGTTCCCGGAGGAGCCAGGAGGCGTGCGTGACCTGGAGGGGGCAGCTGATGTGGAGGAGGGACGTGGGTGCCTGAGTCGGTCGGGGAGTGTCATCTTTGGAGCCACGGCCTAAACAGCCCTGGGGAAGAGGAGAGGAAGCCCCAAGGAGGTGACACATGATCTCACTCAGAGTCAAGTGCCACGGTGACCTTTAGAACTTTCCATGAAATCCAACACGGTATTTTGCAACCAGCAGGAGAGCGCCAGCAAATCTGTGCTAGCGGGTGCACAGCCCCCCTCTGCTCTGAGCCCCCCCCCCCCCGCCCCGAGGCCTCTTACATAATGGGGTTTTGTTTGGCTCGCGGCCTTTCAGGGGTCTGGTGCTTTTCAGGTGCCATCACATGATCGGTAAAGGTTACTGAGTGCATTTGCAGTGGAGGTGTCTTCATTTCCTTTTCCAACATCCCAACCCAGAAGAGGCAGCCTGGGGTCCTGAATGCCACTGGATGGGGGACCGGCCGACCCGGGATGCCAGCCCAGCCCCACCACTGGCTCCCGGGGGATCTTGGGCAAATCGTTTTGCTTCTCTGAACCTCCGTTGCTTTTGTTTCTTAAACTGAATAGGGAGGGCTGGCCTCCCTACCTCACAGCCTGGTTGAGAAGAACCAAGGAAAGTGCTTTGGGAAGAGCCTGGAAACTCAGTACACACGGAAGGCCCTGGTCTACACTGGGATGCACCCTCCTGCCGGCAGCCCTGCTCTGCCGCCGGGTTCTGCCTGCACGGAGCTCGGCCTCCTCCTCAGGCCGGCAGCCCTGGACGCTGGGGCGCAGTTGAGGGGTGTGTCTGGAGCCGGGAGTGAGAAGTGGGGAAGGTCTGCACTGGGTCTCAGCCGCTTCTCTCTCCTCCAGGCCTCTGGTCACCATCTTGGTGAGATTCTTTGCAGCAGCACGTAACCTAGCACTCAGAGAGGCTTCCGTGACAAGGGAGGTGTGGGCCTTTACATGTTTTCATTACTATTACTTTTCTTATTATACGAAAACTGGAAATCCAGAGGCGGGGTGGACTTCAAGGAGGATTGCTCCTTGGGGTGTTCCGGGGGCCGCCCAGCCTGGGCTTCTGATGGGAGGACGGACAGTGGGCCTGTCTCCACGGCCACTGGGTCCTCGGCCATCAGGGCCTCCTGCTGCACGTGCTGGGGACGGGGCGGGCGGAGGGACCAACAGATGCTGGGCATCAACTGTGGTGTCCGCACGGACAGATGATAAGTCCGGGGGTCTAGCAGGAAGCCAGCGGTAGCCTCCTGGCTCAGTGCCTGTCCCCCACCCCGTGCTGTGAGAACAGGCCTCCGGATCACCAGCCGACAACTGCCAACGGTTGAACTGGTTTACCCGCATCTGGGGTCACCAGGGTCTCCGGGGAACTGTTAGAGCTCGGGAGAAATGCAGCACGCCACGCAGAGGCACTGGGGCGTTCCGTTCTTGCATCTGAAGCGGCGGTGAGCAGACACCTGTCTGCAACCCCCCTCGGCGCCCCTGCTTCCCCCCCTCACGCACCCCCGGCAGGACCATCTCATAGACCGTCACCTCCACATCTGCCTCTTGACCAGGCTGCAGTATCCAGATGTGCAGAGACCAACACACCTGGTAAAATCCGAAAGATCGGGTCCCTGGGCCCATCCCCCATCGTCATGCTGTGGGCCTGAGCCCAGAAGATACCCCTTAGGGTCAGTGCAAAGCTTTGGCTGATGGAGGGCAGGGGGGCCATCAGCACAGCCTCCCTGGGCTCCTGGACGGTCAGCTAATGCCCCCCCTCCCTCGGGACAGGATACACTGCCCCCAAGGTAACCAGAGAGCGCCGCGCACAGCCCACGTCTGTCCCCTGGCCTACCTGCCTGTGAGCCACCTCTAAGAAGACGTTCAGAAAGTACTGATTATATTTCTCCCATCAGGTCAGATCCCCGCTCTCAGGGAGCTTTCAGTCTGGCCGGGGAGAAAAGAAACACATGAAATTAAAAAATGAAACAAGCTCACAGGATACAGTGTCTCCAGGAAGTATTCTTCAATGCCATTTTATTTTTCGAGTTCTCCAGGGTGGTCTTACAGTTGAAAAACCAGAAGAAGAACAACAAAAACAATAAAGAATGCAATTTGAATTCCCTAAAATTCCACCGCTCCCCAGATCCTGTAGACCTAGTATCGAGGCAGTGATCTGGGAAGCCTTGTTCCCTCAGCCTGGGGAAAAGTGCTAAGACATAAAGGCTTCTGCTACCCCCGCTACCTATTCCAGGTTTCCGGGTGTAGCACCAGCCAAGAGAGTGATCTGTAAAGTAGGTTCCAGAAATACATTTTAAAACACCGTTCCATCTTGGAAGCCACTAGTTCCTTCTTTTTCAGCTCTTTCCTTAAAAAAAAGAAAAAAATCCCCAAGTGTGGAAAGCATTCCATGAGGACGTATTCCTGCCAGCTGAATCACAGCCGCGTGAAGGAGTTTCATGTCTTGTTCATTTAGGACCATCCGCTGGTAGAAGCCACGATGAAGGGGTGGTTAGTGCTCCTGAGCGTGGCCACTGCGCCCAGCCCGCTGGTCAGACGCGCTGAAGGACGTGTCCTCGGTCACTCAGCCTGCAACATGAGTGTTGCCTTGCCCTGTGCATCTGCACACATCTCAGTGGTGCAAAGGTGCTGTCCCAAGTTAAGGAATTTCAGGCATGTGTGAATCGAACAGAGAGACCCAGTGGTAAGAGGGCCGATTGTAAAATGCCTGGGAATTTTGCAAGCCCGTCTGTGCCACATCGGTGGCCTGAAATGGACCAAGGTTGGAGTGTTTGAACCACAGAAAGTGGCAGACCCTACGAATCAGTCCTCCCTCTCCCCACCTCACCCCCCAGCGGGGTACCTGTTCAGGATTTCCCGCACGCAGCTGCGTCTCCGCTCCTGAAGTCCACTGTCACCTACAGCCTTCTTCTCTGCTCTTGGGTGAAGCTGACCCTGGGAAGAACATTTTGAGTGAGGTCAAAAGCACATGTCGGTGAAGTCGGTGTCTCTTTGGAGCCTTGTGTCCACTGTTAAGGTCATCATGTCGTCTCGTAGCTTGTCTTAGAGCTGCACTTAACCCTGCTCCTCACCTCCTTCCATCCAGATCTTCCCAGGATCCATCCTGTGGGACAGAGAACTGCTCTGGGCCCAAAACGACTTTTTGCTCAATCAGGCCACCTCCACCATGTCTTTTCAGAATATCCTGTTACCATCTCAGTAACAGAACAGTGACCCCAAATGACCTAGGTAATTCTTTTCCTCACTCTGCCTGAGCTGCCATGTCCTTACTCCCCTCTGCGAGGGCACTGAATGTTCCTATTGAGTGAATCCTTAGCATATGGAGCCCACAGCTGGGCAGCGGCAGTGAACTCCGGCCCCACGGAGAGTTATTCAACTTTAAATAAAATGGTGTTAATAATACCTGCCCCCGGGGCTTCCCTGGTGGCGCAGTGGTTGAGAATCTGCCTGCTAATTCAGGGGACATGGGTTCGAGCCCTGGTCTGGGAAGATCCCACATGCCGCGGAGCAGCTGGGCCCGTGAGCCACAACTACTGAGCCTGCGCGTCTGGAGCCTGTGCTCCGCAACGAGAGGCCACGATAGTGAGAGGCCCGTGCACCGTGATGAAGAGTGGCCCCCACTTGCCGCAACTAGAGAAAGCCCTCGCACAGAAACGAAGACCCAACACAGCCAAAAATAAATGAATGAATAAATAAATTAATAATAAAAAAAATAAAAATACCTGCCCCCCAGGTTTGTGGGAAGGATGAAATAAAATCATAATTGTGGGGTGACCAGCACTTCACCTGGCATATGGTAGGCACTCCACAAATGGGATCTATTATTTTACTAATTAAAATATAGTTCTTAGAGGACAAGAATGTCTTTGAATTATTCATAGCACTAATCCCCTCCATCAACAACTGTCCTGCACATTTGGTAGAGGTTTAATAAGTACTTGATGAGTGAACGGCCATATAAACTATGTACAGAACCATCAGACATGCCCAAGTTGCTGTTTATTTCCCACACGAATTTAAACTCATTCTCTTTTAGTCGCTAGACTTTGAAATGTTATCCTTTCTACCTATTTTATCATAAAGTACAAGAATCTTGCATTGGCTTAGACAAAGCCTTTCGTTCTCCTTTTAATCGAACGTGGTCCTTTCTTACTGGAATCCTTGTTTAGCGATTTTTCCTAAGGAAGTTCTGCTTTGTCTTATTTTATTTTTAAATCAGGAGAATATTTCCATTTCTGTTAAGAGCTGAATTGATTTTTTAAAAAGAGGAATTCTAAATATGAAACTCCAACACCTACCTTCTTAGACTCTTTCAGAGCTTAATCACAGTAAGTTTGGGCTCTTTTTTTTTTTTTTTTTTTTTTTTGGGTTGCACCAGGCCTTAGTTGCGATATGCCGGCTCCTTAGTTGTGGCATGTGAACTCTTAGTGTGGCATGCATGTGGGATCTAGTTCCCCGATCAGGGATCGAACCCGGGCCCCCTGCCTTGGGAGCGCGGAGTCTTATCCACTGTGCCACCAGGGAATTTCCTGGGCTACCATTTTTCACACAGGTATAATCCACTGGTATCCTGGAGGACCCAAGTGGAGGTGGGTTTTGTGACTTGTTTTGGAAAACTAGGTTCATCTACAGGCTCAATGGTGGCCTGGCCTCTCTCCTTTTCTCTGGACCTGCCAACACTCAAGGCCAACTCAAGCTCTCCTTTCCAAGCAGGGCCACGCGGTTGCCTCTCCCTCCATTTGTGCAGATGACCCTTGTCCATTCTGGCCACTGGGCATTGATCACATATCGCTATTTTATGTAGTTAGTATTAGTAGAACAGTTTATCTTTGTCTTTCCAAGTCGTTTTCAAATTCCTTGAGGGCATGACACATTTCCTTTGTTTGCTCATGCATCCTGGCTACAAAGATTTGATCACTGGATCTCCATCACTCCCAGCAGAAAGAAAAGTCATGGCAAATGGCCATTAGACATTCAGACTTCTGGAAGGAGATGAAATCCTAATACAAGCAGGTCTCGTCTGGGTTTAGAGGGGAAACTGGGGCCGGAGACAAGGAGTCACTTTCTCAAGGTCACAAAGCTAATAAGTGGCGGATTTCCGTAACTTCCCTTTAGTCTAGTGAAGATATCAGCAAAAGAAATTGAAAGTTTTTTCCCATATCTTTTTTTTTTTAAGTTTTATTTTTAGTTGCAAAACACATACATACTAGAAGGTTTTTGTTTTATTAGATCAGGGGTTTGGCTTAGGAGTCAGGGAGGTTAGAATTCTAGTCCTGGCTCGGCCACTAGTTACAGGACTTTGGGCAAGTCACACCCCCTTCCTGAGCCTCAGTTTCCCCATCTGTCATGGAAGGGGGTTGGATTTGATCCCCTCTAAGATCTCTTTGGGTTCTGTCATTCTGCAATTCTTAGCAAGTCCAGGGCTCAAGATGCTCCCGTTGAATTCCAGGGGACCCCATGTCCCCTCCTTAAAGGTGGTCTTGCGTCTTTCAACTCAAGGAGCCACGAGCTGAAATAGATTCAGCGATTTCCAGCTCAGGGACCTGTGGCTTCTCCAGCAAGAAGCAGCCGGAGCCTGCTGACCCCGGGGAGCCCTGGAACACATGAATCAAAATAGTTGTGTGATGTCATGTCATGATGGGAATGTGCTCTGGCCAATTGGTGCCAAGAATTGTCTGGACAGGGTAGTTTCCTTTTACAGTCTTTTTAAAGAGACATCTGCAGACCTGCACATGACTGGCAGGCCTGCCCTCCTTTTGCCTATTTCGTCTTCCCTCCCTTTTTAATTTTAAGGAGGAAAAAGCCCTGAGCATCTGAGTGCGTGGCAGACCTTAACGACATAAACAGACCCACGGCGAGGCCCTGTGTGTGCTTCCAGGAGCTTCTTGCCTACTTAAGGGCAGCGGCCGCTCTGGCTGCGGAGCTGGAGGTGCAGAGGTGAAGACAGCTGAGTGTCCCTCGGGGAGGAAGCCCTGCGGTGGGACCGCCTGGCCTGTCCCACGGCTGCTGGCTCCGAGGGTGGCCCCTCCTGCGTTTGCTGGCCTCCCGGGCTGGGGCTTGAGTGCACGCGGCATCTCTGAGCTCTCGGGGCCCACACCTGCCGGCTGATGCAGTGCCTCTCCTGGCCCCTGGCCACCTGAGGCTGACGCTGCTCCTGCGAGGCCTGGCATGCTCACCTGTCCCCGCTCCTGTGGCCACAGCTCCTCATGAAGCGGTTCGGCAGCCTCAGGGGGAACAAGAAACACAAGGACCCAAACCGAAGCACCGCGCGGCGGCAGTCGGAGCCCCATGGCCTTTTTGGTAGGACACTGCCCTTTGCCCAGTTCTCTGCTGGTCCCCAAGGCCTGTGTGTGTGTGTGTGTGTGTGTGTGTGTGTGTGTGTGTGTGTGTGTGTGTGTGTGTGTGCGCACAGCCTCCTAAGTGACAGCTGCGTGAGGGTGTAATTGTTAGGCAGTAGTCAGAGGGACAGATTGATAAGTGTGTCCTTGTGGACGGTCCTGCCGCTCTCATGAACTGCCCAACAGTGCTTTTCCGGAGGCTGTTTTCTCTCACTTGCCCTGATGAGGTTAGTGATCAATTGCACTGTCATTCATTTAGGCAAAACCAGAGGCCTGGGGAAAAGTAAGAATGGATTGGAACTGTTATTTGCAGCTGTTAAGAATGAAATGTGCGTGTATAGAGAAAACTAGTGCTGGGGGTCAGGGAGAAGGAGTTCCTCCGCCTCCTCTTGCTCCATAGCTGTGTAATCAGGCAGGTCAAGGGTTAACTGGGGGGGAAGACCGCCTGCCTGATTTGCGTCCCCTGAGAGAGAAGCCTGCTCTGTGGTCTCCCTGGCTTCTGGGACCTTCTACAGCTTCTCCCAGTACAGGGGGTTGGGAACAGTGTGGCTGGAACATGGGGTGAAGCACCTGCAATTCAGTATTTCCAGCGACCTGTGGGTTTGCGGGGGGTGGTGCCTTTCCCCGGCTGGAGTCAGGCAGGGAGATTCCAAAGCATTTGGAGCTTCCGGGGACCTGGCTGGGGCCTGCCCACCCAAAGTGAGGTGGTAGACTTCATTTTATTAAGAATCGGAGTTCACCTGCCCTGGACGCTACTGCTTGTATGACATGGGATATTCCTAAACACTCAGTTGTAAGATGGAATAACAGGGCCCTGCTCACACAGCCCGGTGGTAGCAAAGACGGGGAAAGCTGACGGGTGCAGTAGATTGTGTCCCTCGAGTAGAATGCGACATGGTACCTGGCAAAAAAAATACTCGTTATGTGTAGTAGGGAAATGGCTTTGGCAAAACACCCGGGCAGTATGTGAAAACTAGAATACAGGCATACCTCACTTCATTGCGTTTTTTACAAATTGAAGGTTTGTGGCAACAACCCTGTGTTGTCAGATGATGATTAGCATTTTTTTTAGCAATAAAGTATTTTCAATTAAGGGATGTACATTGTTTTATAGACATAATGCTATTTTATTGCACACTTAGTAGGCTGCATTATACTGGAAACGTTACTCTTCTATGCACTGAGAAACTGAAAAAATTCGTGTGGTTCCCTTTTTTGCGATACTCGCTTCATTGCAGTGGGTTGGAAACCGAACGTGCACTATCTCCAAGGTAATGCCTGTAGTAAGAAAAGAAAAAGGTAAGTATAAAACTTGCCGACTACTTCTGGAATTACTTCTGGAAGCCTCTGGTGGGCCTAGTGTGATGCTGAGGACCCCGGAGAAGACAAGCCAAGGAGACAGCAGCTCTGGGATTCAGGGGGTTTTCTTGTGAAGGAACTAGAGAGTAGCGTCTAATCGCATCGCGTGCAAAGGTGAATTTCTGGAGGAACACGATGCCTGGCCTGACTGGGTGGGGGATGACAGGCTCCCTGGACTTAATTAGATGTGGTTTTAAAAGAAGACTCTTCTTTTAAATAATAAAGTAATAAACATCCATTTACTACAGAATTAAATCCAAACCTGTTATTTAACTAAAAGTCTGTTTCTGCTAATGGGCACAGGTGGTCCCATCGTTAAAAGCCTAGTATTTGCCAGTGGTTTCTCCCCTTGTGTTTAAAAGCTGACTGTCATCCTGTCTCCTCTGCTTCTGAAATCAAAAAAAATATTTGCACGTCGACCAGGTTTCACAAGTGCTGGCATGCAAATGCCCAGCTCTGACCGCAGGGTCAGAAAAATCAGAGCTGCTTCCAGAACCTTCCTCAGGGATTTGGGAAGCAGCCCAAGGATCCTGATTTTCCTTTTGTGGGAATCCCAGTGGGAGAGCAGTCAAGAAGAGCAGGGGCAGATGGCAGGTGCTGGCTCCTCAGTCAGTGCTGGCCAAGGATACGCCGAGTGACAAAGAACTGAGACTGTGGACCAAGCACCCTCCCAATCCCTGCCTGCCACCTACGCCTTCTCCACCGGCAAGACCCGTACAGCCATCCCTCTCTAAAACCATCCCCATTGCCTATTCGGTGACCTCCAGGCTTCTCAGGGACAGGGACCACGTCCCCAAAGCAGTGTTCGATCCGTCCTTCTGACCCCGTCACCTCCAAGCATCACAGGCTCTCACTACAGAATCGCTGGCTATGGAGTGGATTGAAACGGTGTCACTCCAAGGTTATTCCTGGTTCTCCAGCAGCGTTGTTTGAGTTTTTTTGTTTTTTTTTTTTTTCTAATTCCCTTCCAGTATCTCCCTCTCCTTCCTGCAGTTATTCCTGTAGCCAAAAGTATTTCAGAGACGGCCTCTTCTTCCCCCTAAGAAAGCTTCCATGAGGGTTGTAAAGATGTCTGTCTTTTACTCATCCTCCAGCTTCCCCAAAACAAGCGAACGTAGGTCGTCGGCATGATTCCACGTGCTCTTTGGCCGCTTCTGTGGCCCCGTCAGTCTTTTCCGGGAACCGCTCCCTGTATCCTCTGCTCCAGTTCAAGGTGGAGCCATTCCTCGCGCACACACATCTTCTTTGTTACACGAACGTGCGCACACACACACGCAGCTGTCCCTGTAGCCACTTGAGCAGCCAGACCCACCACGAGAGGGAATCAAGGCCTGGCAGATTGGCAATTACTAAGTCCACTTACGTTTACTTGCGGCTGGCATTTTTGTTTGGAAGTAGCGGCTCTGGTTGGAATCTTGAACGCTTCAAGCCTTGTGATAAAATACCCTGGAAGGTTCTGATTCACCAAGAGCTTGTCCCTTTCAGCCCCAGAGCTTAGCGCCCGCCCAGCTCCCCCTCCAAAGCTAAGAAAAGCACGCCCCACCGCAGGTGAATGTGCTCCGTGGGATAGACCAGTGACGATCTGGACTTAAGCCTTTACTTTCAGCCTCTTTGGTCAACAGAGATCCAGATTATGTGGACAAAGAGCACGTGGCAATAGTAATAAAAATGTAAAAGGAAGATTAGGAAAGGATTTTGCTAATCAGATAACAGAACTGACTGTAGCAGCTTTTCTACCCTTTGTAGTTAGAGGCGAGTAATTAAACAAAAGCTACCTGCAGTCTTAAGAGATCCCTTCTGAGGGCCGGCACTGGAGCCGGGAAGCCAGCAGGTGTGTCAGGACGGCGGCACTCTCTCCCCGAGCTGCCGGGGTCCAGGTGACACTGGAGACCAGAGCCTCTGGCGGATCTTGCTTTGCATGGAGCCGCCTCCTCCCGTTATCCATCCTCGGGATGAATGCACAACCACTTCTGGAACAAAACCCCAGAGTTCCTCCTTCCCCGGGTCACTCGTCACCCCAGCACTGCCTGTCCCAGTCTGTTGTCCCCTGTTAATGCCAGCGGAGCCCTCGGCTGGCTGTGCCACCGGGGCAAGCGTGGATCGTTCTTTGCCTCAGGCAGCGGGCAAGGCTGTTGTCCATCCTGCCTCCCGCACTGTGTCCCCCCCCCCCCCCGGGGTCCTCTGCTCCCTGCCCGGCCCCTCATGGTCTTCGTGCTGCTTCTGGGTGCCCGCCTGCCTGCCTGGCTCCTGGTGTCCAGATCGGGGTGGACTTGAGAGATCCCAGTATTCATTCAGTCACTCATTCGAATGTATGTATTTAGTTTTCTATGATGGAAAATTTCCAGCATAGGGAGAAATAGGGAGAATGGAGTAATGGTACCCATCTTCAGACTCAGCAGTGAGAAACACTCTGCCAGTCCCACCGGTGTCTGAGCTGCTCTGTGCCAGCACTGGGGGCACAGACACCAGTCCGCCCTCCCAGGGCAAACCACTGAGGTGGTTTCTTAAATTGTGGTAAAATAGACAGAACGTAAGATTCACCACCTTATTTTTAAGTGTACAGTTCACTGGCGTGAAGTACGTTCACACTGCAGGGCAGCCATCACCACCTGCATCTCCAGAACTGTCCAGCATCCCCAGCCGAACCTCTGCACCCGTTGAACAACAACTGTCCGTTCTGCCTGCCCCCCCACCAACTTCCTGCCTCTGTGAACTGACTGCTCCAGGTTCCTCGTCCGAGTGGAATCACCCGGTATTCCTCCTCTGTGTCTGGCTTGCTCGACAGCCAAGCGGGTTTTCACTTGCGACGCCAGGCAGTGGTGAGCCCAGTGAGAAAGAGGCAGGACGAGGGGTTGGCCGGCTGGGCGGAGGGCTTGAGTGACAGGAGGGGTGGGCCGTGCAGACCCCTGTGGTAGGTCCTTCCGGACAGATGGGAGGCTCAGGGCCTGCGGAGGGAGACCCCTGGGGTGGTCCAGGAGCACCAAGGGGCCAGTGTGGCTGGAGAGCCGGAAGCAGAGCAAAGCACTCAGCGGGAGGGCAGGCACAGAGGCTGGTTTCCTCACCGTCCTGTGGGCACAGGGCGTGAGAGGAAGCCCCTGGGGGTCCTGAGAAGAGCACTGCTGGGCTCTGGGGGCCGGAGACTTGCCCAGGGCCACAGCATCGTGAGGGCAGCGCTGGGCCTGGAACCCGTGCCCCACCCCCTCCACAGGCCCGGTGCCCACCCAGAGCCGCCAACCCCGGCTCCCATTCCCTCTGTGCCCACACAGAAGACTCTGGAGAGGCAGCACCTCGTTTGCAAGGAGTGGGGATTTCAGGCTCCGTAGCGTCAGAGGCAGAAGCGTTTGGGATCAGAGCAGAGCATTCACCGGTGCTCCTCGGGGGAGCCCACAATTCAGGAGCCGTCATCCGGGCTAGGAGTCAAATGAGGCCTGGCTCACCACCTCCCGTCCACCCATCCTAAGCCGAGCTGGAGGAGCTCACCATTCCTCTGCCCTGGTCTCCTCTATGTGGCCGCCACCAAACGCTGCGTGGCGGGTCCTGGACCAGCCCCCGTAGAGGACAGGTGGAAGGGGGGGCCCAGGCAAGGGCTTCCCAGGAAAGCCTCAGTTAAGCACTTCCGGATTCATCCTCTCCCAGAGGACGCCCTGGATCACCAGCGAGTCAGTCAGTCACCACCCGGCAGGCAGGCAGCTGGGCTGTCGCTCTCGGTGTCCCTTCTTCCCTGTCCTGCCCCCAGCGGGACAGACTAGGACCGTTCTCGCCACAAGGTGGCCCAGTGGTGGTGGAAACGGTGAGTGAAGGAAGTGCTCGCGGGCTGCCAGCAGGAAGCGTGGTTTGGGGAGCTGCTTTCCCTGGGGGGATCCCAGTTCTGGACAGAGAGCCTTGACCCCGGACACGGCGTGTCTGTGATTCCAGGACTGAGGATGTCTGAACGTGTCTGAAGACGGTAGGAGACGATCGCAGAGCCTGGTGGAATGATAGAGAAACAAGGGAGAAAGAAGATTGGTGAGAGGGGGTGGACCTCGCATAGTGACCCTGGAAAGTAATGGAGACGCCTCGGGGCCGGAAAGCCTGGCTGGGGTCGTCACCGCCACTCGTCACCCAGACCCTCCCGGCGGGACCTGGACCAGGGTGAGCCTAAGGGCCCAGGGACCTCGGCACCCAAGAAGGCATCAGCTGGGGCTTCCAGCATCCAGACCAGATTGAGAACCTGGGGCATTTAAGGAGAAGGTGCATTCTGTCCTCAGGTCATAATTTGTCTTTAATGATTGAGAAGGAAAATGTGCACGGTCCAAATCCTCTGGAGAACCCGAGCGCCAAGATGCTTCTGGTACTGCTACGGCCCGTGGCCCTGGCACTGCTGACCTCTGCAGGTGACTCCTGATCATGGCGGTGGTCCAGGGTGTAACCCCCAGGAGGGAGCGTGTCCCCTCCCGGGGAGGCCCCCGTCAGACCTGTGCATGGCCTGTGGAGTCCAGGTTGATTGGCACCCCGGAGCCATGTGCTGCAGTTCAGCAGCTCAGGTGTCTGAGGAGCAAGATGAAGGGCTGTCTGTGCCCGACGGGTCTCCTTCAGGTCCTCCATCCCATCTCCAGGCCTCAGAAAATGCCTGTGAGTGACCGCACACCAGCCCGTGGGGGCCGCCTTCACCCCACTGGTCATCAGCACTATTCCACGAACCAACTACGTGCCCGCTCTTAGTGTGGCCAATGGACGCCTGAGGAGTGGGTTCTGAAAACACACGTGGCCGGGGATGCTTTAAGCCACTTTTACATGGAGTCTGGGGGTTGCCTAATTGTGGCTTAATTTCTGGATAAATAAAGTGATGGGAAGGTGTGGCCAGGCCAACATAAGAGCCCGTTGGGGATACGGCATCACCTGTGGGCCCTCGGGAGGCGCACAGGTCGCTCCACATCAGGGTTTCCTTGGAGCAGAGCTCCCCTCACCGTCCTGACTCCCTGGGTCTGGCCCCTCAGCCCTGTCCTGTCTGTCTTCTCTCCCTGGCTCTGCACCCGCCTCGGCCTCAGACGTGAACGTCACGATTCCCACCTGCTGCTCCGTCTCCATGGCTCTCTCTGTTGACGTATTCACTGAACACAGCTCTTAAGCCCCTACCTTGGGGTGTGGGTCTAGCTGCAGGGGACGGTGGTGAGCTGTATAGATGCCGAGCAAATGCGCATAAATAGTAATTAACGTATGATGAAATATTAAAGAGGAAATCGAGATGTTGTCAGAAGGATGGATGTCGTTGTGCAGGAAGGCTGCTCCGGACAAGAACAGGCTCTAGAGGGTGAGATCGGCAGCCAGCGGGCAGGGACGGGGAGGAGAGGGGAGCAGAAGGGGTCCAGACGGGAGAAGCCGTGTGCAAAGGTCCGGGGCAGGCCGGGCCTGGCACGTGGAGGGGCGTAAAGGGGTTCCCAGAGCCCAGGGGGATTCAGGGATGTCTCCGGCACCTGGAAGGTCATCCTCAGTGGGTACCACGCAGCTCAGCATCCCTCACAGACATTCGGGGATGGTGATGGCCATCGCTCCCCAGCTGACCGCCCCTGCTCCTGACTTCCCTGCTGAGATCAGTGTGGCCGTCACCGGAGGCAGGTCCACATTTGCGGGATCTGCCTGATTAGTGGCCGGTTTGTCGGCAGCACAGGGAAGGGAACAGTTCCACCCTAGAAGAGCAGATTTTCTCCCAAACAACGCACGATGGAACTCTTCTGGAGGTTCTGCCGTGCAGCTCTGGCAGCCCCTAATCCACCTCTGCTTCCTGGGAGTGCCAAGCACCCAGCTAACAGCGGCCCTTGAGGAGTTTGCCCTCGTTCCAGGCTTCTCTGGGTCACGTGGCTGAGAAGGGCCCTTCTGGGTCCACGGTTGTCTTCAGAAGATAAAGCGAATCACACCAACTGTACTTTTCCTGCCACCTCCTCCTCTAGGTCCACTGCCCTGGAGATGTTCTCTACAGAATCTTTCCTGGGCTCTCCAAGACCTGCCTCAGTCTCACTTATGTTTGAATAAAACAGTAACTCAACACAGAGCTTAATTAATCTGGCTGGGCTGTCTTATTAAACTCCTCAGGCGTGGAGACTGTCTCGTTCTTCTCTCTGCTTGTGACAGATCTCTCTCTCTCTCTTTTTTTTTTTTTTTTTTTAATTTATTTACTTATTTGGCCGGGTCTTAGTTGCAGCACACAGGATCTTCGTTATGGCACGTGGGATCTTTAGTTGCGGCACACGAACTCTTAGTTGCGGCACATGAGATCTACTTCCCTGACCAGGGATCGAATCCAGGCCCTCTGCGTTGGGAGCCTGGAGTCTTAGCCACTGGACCACCAGGGAAGTTCCGTGACAGATCTCTTGTTACTCTTGTTCCTTTTCCCCATGTCCCTCGATAACAGGACCCCAGTTTCGTTTTGTGCCAATGCACATGGCTTAATACGGCATGTGACAAAGTTCTTCAGTGAGCTCTATGTGGGAGTGTTGTTTACACTTGTGGGGCAGACTCTTAAAAGGGGGAGAAGTGAATCCCCTTTCATTCCTTTTACCTTTCCCCTGCCTTGAACGTAGATGCGATGGTTGGAGCCCTAGCAGCCATCTTGGATCACAAGGTGACCGCTGAGGATGGAAGACACAGAATGAGTTTAGTGGAGAATAAAGACAGGAGCCTGGGTTAACATTGTGAAGCTGCCATAGTAGCTCTGGACTGCCTGTCTTTCAGACATCTTTTGTGTGATAGAAGAATAAACCTCTTTCTTGCTTAAGCCACTGTTATTTTCGATTTTTCTGTTAAATAAGGACAAACTTAACCCCAACTGATATAGCCTAACATGGAGCTTGATGCATACCAGGCACTCGGTAGTTACTCGAGGACTGAGCAAGTGATCTGTGAGCTTCTCCCGTGTGTAGGTGTGGCTCCTTCAGACCAAAGATACCGAGGCACAGGCGGGTGAGGGCTGCCCAGACCGAGATGAGGGCCCTGTTTCTGAGGTCATCCCACTGACCTTTGTCCAGCTCCATATTCCCTAGAGCTGTGTGCTCACTATACTGCAAGCGGACGCTCTTTAAGGAAACTCTGATATTCTAAATTTAGACTAAAAAAAATTAGGCCTGTGGATGCCTTATACAAATAGGTCATTTCTTCAATTTGCCCTGTCCTTGTCTGTGGATTTTAAAATATGACTTAGTTTGAGACGATCCCACTGCAGAGAGAGGTAGACGTGTTATTTCGGCTGAAGGTGCAAAGGCGAACTTCACACCCATCTTTTGGGCCACTGTGTCGAGCTTGGGAGTAGACTGTGAAATCTGGACTCTGTACCAACAGGGCTTTTAAAAAAAATTATTACAGTTAATCATAGACTTTTTTTCTTCCAGTTTTATTGAGGTACAGTTGACGTACAGCACATTATAAGTTCAAGGTGGACAGCATAATGATTTGACTCCCATACGTCATGAAATTACCACAGTAAGTTTAATGACCATCCCTCATCTCATATAGATACAAAATAAAAGAAAAAGAAAAATATTTTTCCCTTGTGATTAAAAGCTCTTAGGATTACTCACTTAACACCTTTCATGTATAACATCCAGCAGTGTTAATTATACGTATCAGGGTGTATATCACATCCCTAGCACTTATTTATCTTATAACTGGAAGTTTGTACCTTTCGACCACCTTCATCCAATTCCCCGCTCTCACTCCCCAACCCCACTTCTGGTAACCACAACTCTGATCTCTTTTTCTATGAGCGTGTTTGTTTGTTTGGTTTTGAAGTAGAATTGCCTACAGTACTGTGTTAATTCCTGGTACACAGAATAGTGACTCACTATTTCTGTACATTTTTAAATGATCCCCCTGGGCCACCTGGGCCTTGACGTTCCTTTTTATGAAGTGTCTCTGGTGCACATCTTCGGATAAGCCAGACTCCCACAAGTTAACCCGTCTGATGCGTGTATTTATTACACGTGCGTCAGGCTGGTGCTGAGAATGATGTGAAGACATAGGAGGTGCCTCAGTGGCTTGCGTGTAGGTTTGTGGTGAGGGGCACCTACCTGGAGAGGGGCCCCCAGGACGGCCGCTGGGGCTGAATGCTCTGGGGCTCCCGTGCGAGTTGGGGTGGCGTCTGCTCTGGACCCAGGGGTGAGGCCGGATTGGTGGAGACGTGGGGGGCGGGGCAGTCAAGGAAAAGTCTAGAAAGAGAAGATGGGGCCAGATTTTAGAAGACCTAGAATGCCAGGCTGGAGGCTGAGCCGAGCCCTGGGGCTCCTGGGGGTGTAAGCAGGGAGCATCCTGTTAGGAGGGGGTTCGGGGAGGGAACTGCTGAGCTGGAGGCTTCACCGAGGGGAGCTTGGCCTTCGCGAGCAGAGCCCTCCAGGGCCTCAGCCGCAGCCTCCCCCAGCCTCCCCTGGGCTGCAGGCGTGTCGAGCCCCGAGGCAGCCCCCCACTCGCCTGTGGGCAGCCCTGTGGCTCTGAGCCTCATGTCTGGCGGGCAGGTGTCTCCCGGTGCCGGCCAGGTGCGGGCCCGGGTCGCTGGCCTGGAGAACCAGACCTGAGAGGCGTCTGGGGGAGAGAGCAGGGCCAAGCGCGGAGGGGCCGGGCCCTGGCCTGGGTGCCTGGGACATCACGGTGAGCTATCAGTGATGATGTCCCTTGCGTGGCTTCCTCACATTTCACGTTCAGTAGTTCTATTAGGGCAGGTAGGGTAAAAGGTGGAGGTGAGGAGCTGAGACCCAGAGAGGCCAGGAGACGTGGCAGTCACACGTGGCAACCTGCCCAAAAAGAGGTGGGCGTCTAGCATCTCAGCCACCTCCAAGCAGCTCGGGCCCTCCTGCTGCTGAAGGTGCGTGGGGTGGACCACTACGCACCCCTCCTCTCCTGCAGTGCCATCAGAGTATCTCCTTCTCTGCCGCGTTCTTCTCTGTCCCCACCCGCTGCTGCCCCCGCTGGCCATGACTCAGGGAGGCTGAGTCAGAAGTCCCCTCTGTCCTCCCTGCTTCTCATTCCTGGGTGACACAGCTGGTCACAGAATAGTGAGAGCTGATTGAAAGGGACAACAGACGTGGCCCAGCCTAGAGGTGGCCTCTGAGCAGCTCTGGCCATGACCCTGAGGAGGTGCCCAGATGGCGCCACAGAGAGAGAGAGCGCCGTGCCTTCAGGCCGGCACCCGTGGATGAGTCACCCTGGGGTACGCTGAGCCTGGGGGGATTACCCTCCCCTCCGCAGCCCTTCCAGGGTCTCCCTTCTCAGGGGTCTCCCGCTACAGCAGGGTCCAGCCTCCCTTCTCCAGGGTCACCCCCAGCGGGGCCCCGGTGGCAGGGGTGGAGCACTTGGAGCCCGCCCGTCCTGATGCCCACATCCGGGCGCTTCTGCCTCTGAATTCACTGCAGCCTCGCGGGCGGGTCCGCTCCTGCCAGAGGGTCACTGCTCACCACACACAGATCTACCTCGAATTCCTCCAGCACCGAGCGCCTTTGACACCACCTTGTTGATTCTTGACTAACAATGCAGCACTAACCTGTAAAACCTTGTTCATGTAAATGTTGCTACAGCAGAAGCTTACAGAAACATGTACAAATCGTAGGTGGTAAATTTGCACAATTTGAACATACTCGAGTAAAACGTGCGGATTAAGAGACAGAACCTCACCAGCACCCCAGAAGCCTCTCCCAGGTCCCCTCAGTCACTCCCCCCGCAAGATGAGCGTTGTCTGGTTTTGAACTTTGTATGATGGGTCCGTACAAAATTTCTCTCTGTCTGGCTTCTTTCACCTGAACGTCATGAGATACAACCCAGCCCATGCTGTGGCTGAAGTTCGTTCGCTTCACCGCTGGCTCGTTGCTCTGTCCTCTGCATAGACCACGCCTCCTCCATCGCCCACCTGCGGACGGGCACTGGCGGGTCTTCAGTCTGGGGCTCTGACAGTTCCCGGTGCTGCTGTGAACGTTCTTGTAAATCCTCATGCGTTTCTGTTAGACACGCACTAGGTCTGCGGTAGAAGGGCAGGCATATGCGCAGCCTTGGTGGATACGACAGCATTAGCCAATGCGTGTGCCCCGCTTCCCGGGCTAGTCTGTAAGCAGGAGCCGTGGCTTCGTTTCCCTTCCCCGTGCTCCTAACCCAGTGCCTCGAGCTGCACAACCGGCCTCCTCTGCCCATCATTCCAGCTCTGCACAAATGCAGGTGTTTTCCTCACCTGGTAATTGAGATGTAGCATCCCCAGGAGGCCCCCCAGGATCCTCTCTGAAGGGTAGTGCCCAGGGCCCCATGTCCTGATCCGCTTCCCCACTAGCAAGGACTCAGGCTCAGCCTGTTAATTGCACACGGTGAAGACAGGGCAGGTGGGGACCCAGTGGACTGGGGAGGAGTTCTGTTCTCTAAGGCTGCTTTCTTCCTGGGGCTCAGCGTTTGGGGTTTATTTATGACTGGGAACTGTAGCAGGACCTGGTTTGTAATCACCAGCTGTCGCTATAGCAACTCCTCACTTGCACCACTAAAAATAGATCCTCTTCATCCCTGGGAAGAAAAATCAAAGAAAATCAAAGTGGGGGAGGGCCTGTCCGCTCAGCTGCGGGTCCCCAGACAGATTTCAAGGTGCAGCAATGTAGCTCTTGGGGCCTCTTGAACCGCCCACCTAAGAGCAGAAAGGGCCGGGGTGGGTGTCAAGTCCACCCCACTGGCATTCTCCAGGCTCCAGGGACGCTGGCATCTCCCCTGCTCTCACCTCATCTGTCTTCTCCTTTACAGGCTGAACTGCAGAATTTAATCCTTAATTATAAAGTCATTTCACTTGGGCTTTATTCAGTTTCTTAATCTTAAATCTTAATTCTTCTCTGGGATTGTAAATATTTTTCAAGGTCAAGGACTTAATTAGTAGGGTGGTATGAGAACTCGAAATCCTGTCCTATGAGAAAGAGTTGAAAGAACTGGAAATGTTGGCGTGGGCAGGAGTGAACTTGGGACGGGTGGGAACAGTCTTCAGATATTTGAAGGACTGTCTAAGTGAAGAGGGACTTCCTTGTTCTCTCTCATCCCACAGGAACACGGAACTCAACTCCATGGGAGAAGCAATATTTCGCCCCAAGAAAATATGTGCATTTCTTTGTAAAAGCATTTTCTTGCATTTTTAAAATCATGAAAGTAGTAAAAGAACATTTCGAAATGTTTGAAAGCTGGGGAAAGCCCCCATAATGAGAAGCGTGCACAGCACACGAATACCTTTGCATTACTGTACCTGTACCAAGCACAGGCTTTGGAGGTGACTGCTCTGGGAGGGGTACCTGGTGTGGACAGGGCAGGGCCGAAGCCAGCTCCGCTCTGTCACCTAGTGGGGTGGCCATCCTCGTAGGTGGCTGTGAAGACTCAGGGTGACACCCTGAGCTCCCTGCCCCACGCACAGCCCTCAGCAGTGTTAGCTGTTATCGCCAGGGCTGTTCCAGCTGAGGCTGAGTTTTTAAATACAGGATGGGAGATTTACCGAGACTCTCTCTGAGGTCCTGGCTCCGAAATTCTGGCTGGATTAGAACACAGATGTGGGTGAGAATGAGAAATTAGCTTGAAACGTGGAGTGGTCGGGACCAATAGCGCAGGAAGTGCCTCCCTGTGCACCGGCCAAGGGCAGGCAGGGGCATTAGGGAGCCCTGGATGTGGCCATTCCTAGGGAGACCTCCTCTCTGCTCCAGAGGAACTCTCACTGCCCGGGAGCCACACACGACGGCAGTCAGTGATATACCCACTCCTTTTTTTTTTTTTTCATTTTCCTATTGTCATAAAATATACATAGCATAAAATGTACCGTTTTAACCATCTTTAAGTGTCTGGTTCAGTGACATTCACGTTGTTGTGCAGCCGTCGCCACCATCCCCCTCCAGAATTTTCTCATCTTGCAAAGCTGAAACTCTGTCCCCAATGAAACAACAGCTGCCCATTCCCCCTCCCCCCAGCTCCTGCTGTTCTACATTCTGTCTCTGTGAATTTGACTGTTCTATAGGCTCATATAAGCGGGATCGTACCATACTTGTACTCTTGTGACTGGTGTAGCACATGTCAGAATGTCCCTCCTTTTTAAGACTGAATAATATTCCATTGTATGTAGCTGCCACGTTCGCTTACGCATTCATCTGTCGTGGACCTGGTCTCTGTCTGCCTAGATGGGCAGCGATGGGCCCCGTTCTTCTCATGCTGGACCAGACTCACGCGCTCGCTTCACGTGGGGTGAAAATGAGCGGCCCCACTGCCGCCGGGCCCTCCCGGGGCTGCTTGTGTGCCCGCAGCAGACAGGGTCTCGTGCCTCCCCTGCTGTGTGATGAGGAGGTGCTGAGGGTCTAGGGGCCTCCTCTGAGGTACTGCTGGGTGTCAGCCCCCCGAGGGGATCTGTGGAGGAGGCCGCCTGCAGCGTGATTGCAGGACAGCGGGCATCCCCAAGGGCCCTCGTCTGATTTTCTCAAGGTGCAAGCTTTGGGTGCTGGCATCATCCTCTGTTACATCGTCCCTCCCAGAGGGCTCTGTGCCTCTTCAGCCTGCGCAAATCAGCACCAACACCTGAGCAGGAGTGAGCTTATCACACAGAGCAGTGGTGATGGGTGAGGACTAGTTACTTGGGGTTAGGAAACGTGTCTGGATACTGGGCCGGGGAGCTGGTCTGAGGGCACCAGGTTCTTAGAAGAGATGGTAGAGAAACCGGGAGGGCTTCCAGGAGGAGGCAGCGGGCCTTGGAGACGTGCCTGGCATTCTTCACGAGTGAGGGAGGGCCAGCCCTGCCACCTGAGGGGTCTGGAGGGGTTTCCTGGGCCAGGGGCTCCGAACAGCACAGCCCACGGGGGGGTCACCTCTTTCTCGGGTGCAGTGTCTGCAGGAGCAGGGCAGAGCTGACTCACTGTGGAGACCCTCCTGGGCTTGCCAAGAGGATTAAGAAGGGCTCTGGGGCCAGAAAGGCCAACAGTTTTATTTGGTTGGGTTGGCTGAAACATGGACCCTATAGAGGAAGGTCTCCAAAGGCTTAGGGAGATTGGAAAGTTGGCCTAGATTCACATGTAAGTCCTGCTCCCTTTCTCTCTCTCTCTCTCTCTCTCACACACACACACACACACACACACACACACACACACACACACACACACACACCTGGGATGGTCCAGAGGACACCCCTTTCACCAAGACGGTGACAGTTTGTGAGGGAAGCCCCAGGCTCCTTGACCAGCTCTGTGGTCGTTCTCATCCGACGTCAGAGATGACAGTGGGAACCGCAGCCACTGCTCTGGGAATCTTAAACGCAGCGGGGATCACTGGATCCTGGGCGGCAGGGCCGTGTGGCAACACTTAATCCCCAGAGACAAGACGGGCGTGGTTACCGTAAGGGACCGCAGTGTCAAAGCAGCGGTGTAAACAGGCCGACTCCGGCGGACCGATGGCTGGTTGATCACGGCGGTCCTGGAGGTGAGGTAGATGGAGGCCTCAGTGCTTACTTGAAAATCAATGACGAGTTCCAGTTCAAGTGAACCAAAGCCTAACTCGAATCAGAGCATCATGGCCCCTCAGTCAATCCCGAGGTTTGAGCCAGTTTACAAACCCAGAGCCCCTTGAATGAAGGGGAGGGCGGGTCGCCTTGAGAAAGGACCCCAGGATGCTGCCGAAACTGTCGACTACTAACCTTTCTCCCAACCTTCCCCGAAGCTGCCTGTGGCCTTTCCCAGGGTGAACGTGTTGGCAAAAAGGTAATAATTAGACTCTTCAGAGATGAGTCGACGCTGACACCAACCCCTGGAGACCCAGAGCGTTGCGGTGGCGCCCCCGCCCCGGCAGGAGCTTAGGGAAGGAGACGGGGCTGGCGACTCCAGCGGAGAATTTCTCCAGCTCCCTGGGTGGAGGGCGAAAGCCTTTCCCGTCTGCAGACCTCAGTTTCCCCATTTCTGGAGGCGGAGACCTGGGGGGGGCGGTGGGGAGGGGGGAGAAGGGAGGAGATGGGGCCAGGGCTGTTAGAGGCTCAGAAGCGGGAGCTGGTTAGAGGGTTCAAAGGCATTTGGGGAAGTGAGGAATGTCCTGTGATCAGAACCTGCGGCCCGTGTCTATCTAATCGGGTTGGGTGTGTGTTAGCAGCACGTCTAGAATAAGAAAGTGCCGGATGATGTGACAGCCCATGAGCCGGGACTGGTGTTGAGCTGCTGGCTGACGGGGGACCCGAGGTGCCCGCTCTCCGTCCCCCACCCGCGCCGGCACAGAACCCCGAGAGCATTTGTCCGTCCCCACCAGAACCTTGCTGGTTTCAGGAGAACGGACGAATTCTACCCCACCCCGGGCCGCTGGCAGGGAGAGGCTACAAGTGACTGGAATAGATGCTTGTCCTAGGCAGGTGTGATGCCCAGGGCAGGAAAGGAGCCCTGGTGTCTGGGGAGGAAAAGACTGGTCAGGGTGGGGCAGAAGAAGGAATTTTCAAGCAGTCCTACCACCTTTGCAGCCCCGCCCAGCGCAGGTCTTTCAGGCCCCGCAAGCCACGTGTAGGGAGCAGCGTTTAGCTTTGCTCAGAGAGGGCTCATGCGAAGGACAGTCTCGGGGTGCCCCTGGCCAGGAGACAGTCTTTGTGCTACATCCACAGGGGATTGTAGATCTCAGAGTAGAAGGAATCTGAAAGGCCCTCATCCCAGCCTCCTGCTTTCCAGGAGGTGCAGAATCATTGCACCTGTTTTGCAAATGAGGCACCTGGGGCTCAGATGATTTGCACAACACCAAGTAGCTAAATATACCGGGAGTTCCCAGATCAACTTCAATCCCTAGAATAATATTGTTTTGTTTAAATACATATGCAATTGAATAGGTAATGCTCGTGCATGTTAAAACATTCAAAAAGTATAAAAAAGGTAATGGTAAAAAGTAAGCATTCTTCTCCACTGGACCACAGCCTCCCAGTTTCTCTGCCCAGAGGCAACAGTTCAGAGACAGTCTATGCATTGACAAGCTTTTTATGTTTTTGTATCATACCATCCTCCTGTTCTACAACTTGGTTTTTAACCCCTTGGCATGCTGGCAGTCACTTCCTGGTGGCACGTCGGGAGATGCCCTGTTCCTTTTGTGGTTGTATGGTGCTCCGCTGTGTACTGAACCAGTTCTCCACTGATGGAGCTGCTCTCAATCCTTTGCTGTAAAAAACTGTTGCAACAAATACTGCTGTACATAGTTTTGTGTGCATGTGTGTAAATGTATTTGTGATATAAACTACTAGGAGTCAAATCGTCAGGTCAAAGAGTACATGTATTCCTATTGTGACAGCTTTTGCGGAATTGCCCTCCGTGGAGGTTGTACAGTGTATGCTCTCTAAATGAGGATGTTCCCCGATATCCTCACCACACACTGTGATCAAAGCCTTTTGATCTTTGTTTTGTGGTAGTTTCAGACCTGAGCTACGATAGATAACCTTGGTGCTAGAATAGGGGCAAAAATGTGAGCGTGAGGTCACCATGCATTGATTCGGAGCCCACCCCTCGCCTTGATCCATGCGTGTTTCCAGGTATCACAGCAGAGATGCCCCTCCCTGTCCTGTGATAGCTCCTTGGGCTACTAAAATATTTCCACATGTGTTGCCCCACAGATCTGCTCGGTGCCCCCCCAACAAAGGAGGTAGGGACAGGGATTCTGTCTCTTGATTTTTACTGGAAACACCACAGTCCCCAAAACACCATGAGCTGAAGTGCCCCCAGGCAGTACCACCAAGGTCAAGGGCAGGCGCAGGAGGCTGCCCACCTGCCCACCACGCACACACACTGCAGCCTGATGGCATCTTCACGACTGTAGCTGCCGTCACGGCTCCCTGGGATTTTCCCAAAGGCGATGGAAGCCGTGGGCTGCTGGAAAACTCCACAACCCAGAGTTGGCTGGCTCAACCCTCACCCGCCTCCTGCACTGTACTTTAACCCATGCTGCTGGCCGCCTCCACTGCTCTGCCCTCCTCTGCATGCTCGGGGATGCGGGGGGCACCCAGGTGATTCTGCCTGAGTCACTCCACCCCGCCTTGGGACTTCTCCTGCCCCCCTCCTCCACCCTTCGCGTTCCTCCAGGCCACCTGTGGCGCTCCTGTAAGAGGGTTTACTGTAAGGTGTCCTCGTCACCAGCGTCCTCCTCTGGGCCCCCCACTCGCCTGCAAGGCCCTTCGGGCTCCATGTCTTCAGCCCTGAGACCCTCCCGCAAACGCTTGTGGAATAAATAAATGAAGGGCTCTAGGAAATGCATCCTGCTCTGCATTCCACATCCTTTGTCCTCCAACTTGGGTTCAAGGAACTTGAGGAACTCTGGAGATTTGAATATTTCTACTCTGTTCCATGGAATGTGGCTCTACACCAACGAGATCCCACGTCCCTTCTGGTTACGTCCTTCATCTCAGTGTCCCCCTGAGACCTCAAGCCCCTCAGCCCCACCTGGCCTCCCCGTCATGTGTTCCACCGGGCCTGATGCTTAAAGTTTCCACTCTAAAAAAAATGTATATATGTGTGTGTCTATATATACAGACACACACACACATATATATAATTTGAGATATAATTCACATACCATATAACTCATTCATTTAAAGTGTACGATTCAATGGTTTTTAGGGTGTGACTCTTCCATAAACACACCTTAAGTTGAAAATATCAGAAGTCGAAGTGCAGTTAATACCCCTAACCTACCGTGCATCACAGCTTAGCCCAGCCCACCTTAAATGCACTCAGAGCACTCACATTAGCCTGCAGGTGGGCAAAACCCTCTAACACAAAGCCTATTTTATGATAAAGTGTTGAATATCTTGTGTAATTTATTGGACGCCGTACTGAAGGTGAAAAGCAGAATGGCCTTCTGGGTCCAGAATGGCTGTCTGTGCGTCATGGTTTCCCCTGGTGATCACGGGGCTGGCTGGGGGCTGTGGCTGCTGCCCTGCGTCACCACAGAGGATCGGACCGCGTATCACTGCCCAGGAAAAGAGCAACATTCAAAATTTGAAGTACAGCTTCTACTGAATTCGTATTGCTTTCACACCATCATAAAGTCAAAAAATCGTAAATCAGACCATCATAAGGCAGGGACTGTCTATATTCACAGTCATGCATCTAGCACCTCAATCCATTTTAGAACATTTTCATCACCCCACGAAGAAACCCTGTACCCCTTAGCCATCACCCACTCCCGCAGCCCTGAGCAACCACACATCTCTTTCCTGTCTCCATGGATTTGCCTGTTCTGGGCATTTCATGGAACCATTCTCTGTGTGGCCTCAGTGACTGCCTTCTTTCACTCAGCAAAATGTTTTCAAACTTTTCACTCTTTCCCCAAGGCCAGCTTACAAGGCGGGACCGATCAAGGTTGGGGGATGACCAGCTAATGTCCCCTGAACTTAGCTCCACGGGAGGAAGGGCGCCAGGGAAACCAGAGTATTATACGGCAGCGAAGTGAGGGGGAGACATCTTTGCTCTGCTGTCTTGGTCAGATCTGAGTCCACATTGGTTATATCAGAATCTGGGGGATACAAGAGATAACCAACTAATAAAATTAGGTATTAAAAGCTTGCTGTGCTTCAGGCACTAGGCCTAACCGTAGGAGATGTGCCAGCAGGATTTTGCAACGTAGGTAATATTAACATACAGGACACAGCAGCCAGCTCCTCACCAAGTGCTCCAGCCAGCGCTTGAGGAATTCTGCGAGGGCAACAGCTGGGAAGGAGTAGTCAAGGGAGGCTGCAAGGAGGAGGTGGCCCGTGAGCTGGGCCTTGAAGGGCACAGGCTGGTTGGCAGAGGAGGGGAAGAATTCAGAGCCGAGGTGTGTGTGGTGTTTGTACAGGGTTGCCGTGGAGACCAGGGGGACAGGAGCCACAGGGGAAAGGTTGGGCCAGACAACATCTACGAGAGCAATTGAAACACAGTTGCTTATAGATGTGTGAGGGAGCACCGGCCCGTGGTGGTGAATACTCCACATCTGTTCACCCCGGACAAACTCCACTTGTACTTGGAGCTTAGAGACGCCCACCCTGCTGTGCTCAGGCCACCAGGGCAGAAGGTTCTGGATGCCCCCCCCATGGTCACAGTGCCAGCAGCCAACGGGACGTGGAGCATGCAGCACGGTGGCAGCACCGCTCCTGCGGGAGCTGGCGGTCACCCTGGGTCCCCGGACGGAAGGGCGTGCTCTCGGGAAACAGGTCCAAGGTCACCCCCAGCCACATGGCCACACAGCATCTCTCTGCTGGCCTCTGGTGCCGGCCCTTTCTTCGGTTGGAGCTCAGTCCTAAATGGAAAGCAGATCCTGAAAGAGATGAGGGGGCAGGAAGGGGGCATTTCTGAGCCGTGGAGAGGGGAGCGGGCCAGTCCGAGAGATGGCAGCTCTGCAGGCGGGACAGGGCAGCGTCTAGGGCTCCACTACTGTGCCCAGCGGGGACGGCGGTGGGGGTGGGGGGCAGGAAGCCCGGGAAGGGGACTGGGAAAGGGCAGACCCGGGGGTGGCGAGGGCCCCGTTCTGTGGGCACACAGGGACACATGCCCGCCTAGGCTGCCACCCCTGCCCGAACACTTTAACGACCTGGGCATCTTCCAGATGCTCTTAGGCTGTGTGTTCTCCACCCAGTTCGCGTGCCCGGTGTGGTGCGTTTCCAGTTGTGTTCCTTTAATGACTGGATCCTGTGCCGAGAACAATAAAAACCAGATACCACTTCTCTTACTCTGGAAAACAGGGACCAAGACTTGAGGCAGGCTTTTAATTCGGAAGGTGACCCCAGCAAGCAGGGAGGGAGGAGGAAGAGGGAGGGGCCGCGTAAGTGTATTACCAAGGTTACCAGGTGGGCCCAGGCCGGCTGAAGATCACCCCTGGGGGTGTTAACACCTCTGTGCTTCAGGGCTGGGCTCAGCTGTGGACTGAATGGGGACTGGTGGCTTCGGGGGGCCCTGTCCACATGGGGGACTGTCCACTACAGGTGCCCTGGAATCACAGGTGGCTGGGGGGTGAGCCCTGGGTCCACAAGCCCTGCCTCACCAGGAGAGACAGTGTTGGGGCCCCCTCTATCTCCCTCTGCCCTTCTCTGCCAGTCTCTGTCACCTTTGTCCCCCTCTGGACTGGGTTCCTGGACCTTTCTTACCAGTGCACATCTTCTAGAGCTTGACAGAACTTTGTTTTGTTTTTTTTTTTTATAAATTTATTTATTTTATTTATTTATTCTTGGCTGTGTTGGGTCTTCGTTGCTGTGCGCGGGCTTTCTCTAGTTGCGGCGAGCCGGGGCTACTCTTCATTGCGGTGCGCGGGCTTCTCATTGCGGTGGCTTCTCTTGTTGCGGAGCACGGGCTCTAGGCACATGGGCTTCAGTAATTGTGGCACTTGGGCTCAGTGGTTGTGGCTCGCAGGCTCTAGAGCACAGGCTCAGTAGCTGTGGCGCACGGGCTTAGTTGCTCCGCGGCATGTGGGATCTTCCCGGACCAGGGCTCGAACCCATGTCCCCTGCATTGGCAGGCGGATTCTTAACCACTGCGCCACCAGGGAAGCCCCAGAACTTTGTTTTTTTTTTTTTTTTTTTTTTTAACTTTGGGTTTATTTATTTATTTATGGCTGTGTTGGGTCTTTGTTTCTGTGCGAGGGCTTTCTCTAGTTGCGTCAAGCGGGGGCCACTCTTCATCGCGGTGCGCGGGCCTTTCATTATCGCGGCCTCTCTTGTTGCGGAGCACAGGCTCCAGACGCGCAGGCTCAGTAATTGTGGCTCACGGGCCTAGTTGCTCCGCGGCACGTGGGATCTTCCCAGACCAGGGCTCGAACCCGTTTCCCCTGCATTGGCAGGCGGATTCTCAACCACTGCGCCACCAGGGAAGCCCCAGAACTTTGTTTTAAAAGCAGACACTCTGAATGTGTGACTTCAGGGTGTCAAGGTCTGTTCTGAGTTACCTATTTTAAGAACATTGTTTTCCGCAAACAGCAGAAAGAACACACACAAAGCTTTAGTTGCTTGCAGACCAGAGTCCTCAGCTAGCACCGTCGACTCACTCCGGAAGGCCCGTGGTGTCGGTCTATTAGATAGGATCTCCTACTTAGGGCGCTCGTGGGCTACAAGCAACGGAAAGCCTAACTCAGACAGGCTTGAACAATAACAGGACCCGGGTAGGAAGTGGAGGCTTGGCGTGCTGTGAGGAGCAGATGTCAGGGTGGAATTCAGCGCTGAGTGACCTCCCAGGAAGGGTAAAGGGAGGAAGCGGGAGCGGGCAGGGAGAGCCCTGGGCTGGACGCAGGTCTGACGCTGGGGCCCGAGGGGACGGGAGGATGGGTAGTGAGAGCCCCAGACAGCTGCCCATTTCAGAGGAGGCTCCGGCCAGGTAGATGGGCATTGCTGCTTCAAGTCCCACGTCCCATCCCGCAGGGTCAGGCCTGCCCTCGCTCCACACCAGTCGTGGCCGTGGCCATGGCTGGGGGCAGCCGGGGCTGGAGGAACACGGCCTCGGTGTGGAGGGGAGCGAGGGGTGTGCGCTCCAGCAGGAGGCCTGAGCGGTGCATCTTCCTGCCCAACGTGGCAGCTCGTGCAAGGAGCTGGGCCCGGCCGAGCCTGGGGACGGGGTGCAGAGTTCTCTCCGGGCTGGGGAGCTTTGCCGTCTGGCACTGACGCTGCTTGCATTGCTTAGCTCCGCAGAAGGTACACGTGGTCTCTGGGCAACCGTGGGCAGGGGCGACATTTCAGGCACCTCCCTCCATACCCTCCGTTTCCCAAGTTTCAGGGCCTTATGCTTAATAGGGCCTCCGGGCCTAGTTGTTGAGGGAGAGAGCAGGAATCCGCTGTGGATGAGAAACCCCTGGTCACCTGGCAGGCTCGGAGCTCTGAGCTGCGAAGGCAGAGGGCAACAGGCAGCCCTTTCAGACTCAAGAGGCTGATGCAGAAAAGAGAGAGGATGCAAGTTCTTAAACAGAAAGGGGTGGGGGAGGGGCGGGGGGAGTGCCAGCCCGCCCTCAGATCTGGTGAGTGAGAACTGGAAAATCCCACTGGGAAGTCAGCCTTGGACTCCATGGAAAGGGGGGGGGGGTCCCATTGGGCCTGGTGTCATTTGGAGCTCCTAGCCACAGGCCTAGAAATGAGTTCTAGCTTGTTTAAGTGGACCCCCCAAAATGTATTAAAGGGTATTGAGTAGCTCACAGAATCCCCAGGATGCAGAGAACCAGGCTAGGTGTTCCCAAGAAGTGCCCAAAGTCCAGAGCAGGGACACTGAACTCCCACACAGCGCTGGATGTGGACACCATGGCCCCGTGCCAGGCCCTGGACATACCAGCAGGACTTCTGCACTGCTATGGACTGAATTGTGTCCCGCCCCCCCCCCCCAAATTCATATGTTGAAGCTCTAACCTTTAATGTAACTGTATTTGAAGATAAGGCTCTTAGGAGATAATTCAGGTTAAATCAGGTCAGAGCATGGAAACCTAATCCCATAGGATTGGTGGCCTTCTAACAAGAGGAAGAGAGAGAGACTTCTCTCAGCAGAACTTGACCATGTTGGTACCTTGATCTTGGACTTTCCAGCCTCAGGGAAGCGGGAAAATAAATTTCTGTTGTTTACTCCACGCAGTCTGTGGCGTTGTGTCGTGGCAGCCCAAGCAGACGAAGACAGCCATCTCTGGAAACCAGGGGATCCTGCTTTGCACCCACTTCTGTGCAGCAGGTGCTGAGTCTGGCCCAGGACGTCCACCCATCAGTCTAGGTCCCATGGGGGCTTGTCATCGCAGCCCCTGGGGGGCTGGGAAAGTGAGTTTTTGAGCCCCTCTCCCATTCTAGAGACCAAGCATAGCGAAGATTTGACAGATGCTGGGTGGGCAAAAGAACTGACAAAGCCCTCCCAACATCAGGGCAGTGGACTTGAGGGAGGTCTCCGGAAAGGTTGAGACCAGCTGCCAGGAGACATCGCCCATGTGGTAATACTTCTTGGTAAGTCACCAAGTCTCAGGATGGGTGATTAGCTAAAAAAAAAAACCCCACTATTTTCAGCACACCAAGAACAGATCTATTTCTTGGTTCATAAAAACGATCCAGAGCTAAGGTTTTCTCATCTCCGTGGCACAGATAATGGGCACGTGTGTGGACCAGCATACGAACACCAACACTCTACCAGCTGGGCGACACAGGGAACCAGTCCAACGGCTGCAGGGGGATTGCAAGGATGATCTGGAGCGGGGCCGAAGCCCGGCCACCCTTCCCATAGACCGTGTGTGGAAGGGTGTTTGTAGCTCCCTGCTTTGTGCCCTTGGATGACCGTTTTCCCACCATTCTCTTCTCTTGGAGTTTCTCCAAAAAGTTTCTTCTTATTAAATTAGAGTCAACTATTATTTCTGTCTCCCTGCAGGTGACTCAGGTCACTCTGAGTGGAGTTACAGGTGCTCCCAAATTCTTAAGCCGTAATAATCACAGTCTCTTGGGTAACTCTCATCAATGGTTAATGATGTCTTCTTTTATGTTTTTCAAAACTTAACTTTATAAGGGCAACCTCGTTCCTTCTTTTATTTCCCCAGATTCTTACGGGGCAAGTCACTGCTGCACTTGCTTACTGCCAACACTTATTTCTAGAAAAGGTTACAGAGGCTAAAGGTGTAACCACTGTCCCTCCCCACACCCCGAACCCCACCCGGCTCAGTATGTGCCCTCACCTGCCCCATAGAAGTGCACATCTTTGAGTCAGTTGCTTGCCTCAGATCTACATGTTTTCTGAAGTGTTTAGAAACTGTTTTCCTTAGAGGAATTCAGACCACTAACTGATAGAATTTTATTAATCTCTATGCCTTGCAAAATGAATTTCTGTGGAGTTACATTATAGTCTCGGTTATGCCTAAGCCTCAGTTTCCACATCAGCATAATGGGAAACATGCCCCCCATCTGCCTTTGTTAAGTGATTATTATGCACCTGTTACGCGCAGAACTGGGCTGTATTCAGGTTGTGCTTGGTGGGCTCTGGTGGTGTGAGCCCTGAGCTGATGAGACCAGGGCTGGTGGGTTCGGTCCCCATCTGGACCAGGTGGGCTTCCTCTGCCCAGCCCCCTGCTTCTCTAATGAACGCCCCGGCGCACAAAGGGGGCTGGAATGACACGTCATTCTTACCAGATGAAGGTCTCTATCCATTCCCTTGGCAAACGTACTCAACATCTAACAGTAAACGCTTCCACACGTATCTTCCTTCGATCTCTGAGTTAAAGGACAAGGGAACCGTGGGTTTAGTGTCATGTCTGACCCCTGGGGGTTAATATCAACCTGGCTTGTGTGTTGTTTGTTTCTCTGTTGGTCAATGGCCCTAAACAGACATGCATACGGCTCTGCCTTGGCCCCAAGAGGTGGCTGGGCTCATGGATTTGGATGAAGCTCTCCCTTGGAAGCCCTTGCAAAATCTCCATCTTCGTCTTCGTGTCCATTTTCCTTGGCGCTTGGAAGCCAAACATAAGCGAAGAATGTTAATAACAACATTGGGTGTTTAGTGAGCATTTACTGTGTGTCTGGCACTTTTCTTACACTGTCTTCTTTACTCCTCACAACGCCACTCTAATATCTATATTCAGATGGAGACATGAGCTGAGAAAAAAGAGACTTGTTCGAGTTACTCAGCTAGTAAATGGCAGAGCAGGGACCCAAGGCCAGGATTCTCTACCCACACCAGTAAACCGTTCTCTGTCAATGAGAATCCTCTAGGGGATGGATGGGGAAAAGTACAGATTCTTGAACTTGACCCCCTAAATTATGATATACTTGGTCTGGGGTGGGGTCCAGGAGTTTGCATTTTTTTTAATAAATAAATTTATTTATGTATTTATTTATTTATTTTTGGCTGCATTGTGTCTTCGTTGCTGCGCGCAGGCTTTCTCTAGTTGCAGCGAGCGGGGGCTACTCTTCCTTGCGGTGCACAGGCTTCTCATTGCGGTGGCTTCTCTTGTGGAGCACGGGCTCTAGGCGCGTGGGCTTCAGTAGTTGTGGCACGTGGGCTTAGTAGTTGTGGCACACGGGTTTCGTTGCTCTGTGGCATGTGGGATCTTCCCGGACCAGAGCTTGAACCCGTGTCCCCTGCATTGCAGGCGGATTCTTAACCACCACGCCACCAGGGAAGTCCCAGGAGTTTGCTTTTTTTTTTTTTTTTAATTTTATTTATTTATTTATTTTTGGCTGTGTTGGGTCTTCGTTTCTGTGCGAGGGCTTTCTCTAGTTGCGGCGAGCGGGGGCCACTCCTCATCGCGGTGTGCGGGCCTCTCACTATTGCGGCCTCTCTTGTTGCGGAGCACAGACTCCAGACGCGCAGGCTCAGTAGTTGTGGCTCACGGGCCCAGTTGCTCCGCGGCACGTGGGACCCTCCCAGACCAGGGCCCGAACCCGTGTCCCCTGCATTGGCAGGCAGATTCTCAACCACTGCGCCACCAGGGAAGCCCAGGAGTTTGCATTTTTGACAAGACTTCTAAGTGATTCCAATGCAGGTGTTGGAGTGACGACACTTACATACCGTCTTCATGAGTTGGTAGTTGTTGACAGTGGGTGATGGGAAAGTGGAATGTCATGATTCTGTTCTACTTGTCAATGTGTTTAAATTTTCATACCAAAAAGTAAAAAAAAAAACTGCACTGCACACATGCAAGAGACCTGGCAACGCGTCCTTTAAAAAACTGCTAATTCACAGCCTGGCTTGCAAGCCAGAGGTGTGTCCTGAGAGACCAGAATTAAAGGATCAAGGCTGCCTTGTAAGGGAGGGATCAGAGCAAAAGACAACAAAGTCCGCAATTCTCTCCACTCCCAGAAGACAGTTTAGGGCATGTAGATTTGCAAACTAGCCTATCTGGTTTCTGAAATGTCAGATTCAGAACTCTTTCTTCACTGACACCCCACCCCCAGTCCTTCTGGGATTTTTGCACTTGAGTCTTCCTTCTCCGGGTTCAACATATTTTGTTATCCTGCCTTGATTTAAATATCCGGCCACAGAAAGGAGAAATTGGAAACGTCTTCCGCTCCAAAGGAAGGTCCATTCAGCAGGGCGGAGAGTGTTTGTAGAGGGAAGACCCAAAGCAGCTTGCTCCCCCTCCCCCGTGGCCTGAACGCAAGGACACCCCATAAATACAGTTTGCTTTGGATGCTGGGAATCTGCTGAAAATACCCTGTACCCAAACGAGTGATGGAAAATGTAAATGCAAGTGGAACGAATTTGCAGGGTAGAGCATTTTTCTTCTCTGAATCATCAAGCTGTATGTAAACCTCCACAAAAGATACAGATTGAGGTAGGAGAACCTTGTCACACCTTCTGTTGGCAGTTGGACCCCAGCTGAGCGTGTGGTTGGCCCTAGTTGTAGATGCTCACCATCAAGTCCCATTTTTGGTGACAGGAGCCTAAATTTCCCCGGGCTCCCCTCCTGCAGCCGGCAGCCCTGGGAACCTCTCCTGAGTCAGGCCAGCGGGCACCTCCCACCCACCAGCCCTAGGGTTGGTTCATGGGGGGAATGGGGACTTTCTCCCAGCAGACCAGAAGAAGCCATTTGCATCACTGGCAGGAATGGGGAGAGAGATCCCATTCCTTTTTTTTTTTTTTTTTTAATTTTAATTTTCACTATGCAAGTATTCATATTTATTTTTGAAAAAGATAAATACAGGTAAGAGCAAAAGGAAAATAATTTTTTAAATCACCTGTAAATACAGAGATGACTATTTTAATTCTATTCATTTGCCTCTAATATATTTAATGTAGTTATAATTGTCTAACAGATCGCATATCTATATATCATATATGTTAAACACTATAAATAAATACACTTATTTTTACGAAAGTAGAGATACCCCATACAGTTTTCTGTAACTTCTTTTTTTCTCTTAACACATATTATGAGCATGTTCCATATCAAACACATAAATTTACATAATTTTAAATGTGACATAATATTTTATTATATACATCAGTAATAACATCTTTGAAGTCCTTTTATAGTAAGTTTCAATTATTTCATTTTTTCTGTTGTAAATAATATTGTGACCAACATCCTTAACATTTGTCTGATTGGAACAGACAGATCCCATTCTTGTTCATTCATGGCAGAGCTGGCAGAGCAGTGGGGGGTGCCAGGGGACATGTGAGGCTGAGGAGTCCTGTTACAGCATGTGACAGGCAGGCTTCAGAGGAAGGCCCGGTCCCCATGGCCAGTGCAACCCTGACACTGGATCTCCCCAGCTGCCCGTCACCTGAGAGGCAGCCCAGCCCGTGGGTCGGGGAGAACGTCACCCCAGGAGACAGCACCAGGAAGTCTCAAGGCTGCCACCAGCCCTGGGTCCCCTCAGGGAAGGTAGGGCTTCTGGGGTGAGGGGGCCAAACCCAACCAGTGGCTCTCACGCCACCAACACTTGACCTGTGTCCCACGTTCACTGGGTCACCGCCAGGCTGAGGTGAGGAAGAGTCCTTGGGTATGCGGATTTCTAGAGTGTAGACGAGAATCCACAGACAGGCCAGTGGCTCTCATGAAAAGTGCATCTGATGTTTTCATCTCCTCTCAGGCACACTAACAAGTAGTCCTCGATTTCTGTTTAAACATTTCTAGTGATGGGTAACTCGTTCATTCGGCAAAGATTTATTAAATATCCGCAGGTTACCTTTCCTATCCCTCAGTTGGATTATCTATAAAATGGAGGTTAGAATAACCACCTCGGTTTTGGGAATTAAGTGAATAGTCTTAAAGTGTTTAAATATGTTAGCCGTTGAATATTAGCGCACATATTTTCTTCAGTGCGTATACTGATGTGCTCAGTAATTACTAACTGGGAAATTGATGTTAAAATGTCATTGTCATTTTTGCTCTCTGGCTTTGGTTCATCCTTCTAGACTCTTGACTGCTCTTTGGGGCCCCAAGGTAAATGCTTTTCCTCCTGAAAGCCCTTCTGAAATGGGAAGCAGCCGTCGAGTCACCCACGCATGCACTCAGTGTCACATGTCCTGGTCCCCGGGGCCCAGAACTGAGTGTCACTTGCCTGCTGGGCTCGGATCAGAGCAGAGAAGTGCTGTTTGCAGATCTCCTGTGGGGTGCTGGGTTTAGTTGGTGCCCAAGGCTCCGCTGGCTCACTGGGTGGCCACGTCGCCCTCTTGACTCCCGGGGAGTTTGAGTTACTGGCATCACTGAGAATGTCCTGTAGATGCGGTTCCAAGCTATTGCTCTCCTGTACTTGTCCAGTGACTTTTTTTTTTTGACCAGGATTCTTTATTTATTTATTTATTTATTTATGGCTGTGTTGGGTCTTCGTTTCTGTGCGAGGGCTTTCTCTAGTTGCGGCAAGTGGGGACCACTCTTCATCGCGGTGCGCGGGCCTCTCATTATCGTGGCCTCCCTTGTTGCGGAGCACAGGCTCCAGACGCGCAGGCTCAGTAATTGTGGCTCACAGGCCTAGTTGCTCCGCGGCATGTGGGATCTTCCCAGACCAGGGCTCGAACCCGTGTCCCCTGCATTGGCAGGCAGACTCTCAACCACTGCGCCACCAGGGAAGCCCCTCCAGTGACTTTTTCATGCTCAATTTCCCTGTAGAATTGGCCATGGTAGTCAGACATTTCACCTCTCTTCTGCTCACTGCCAGCATCTCCTGGATAATATTGGTGTAAAAAGAGGGAAATACGTTCAATGGGAAGAGTGTCTGCTCACTGACTCTGTGGTGAGGTGGAAAGGTGATACCTGTGATACTACACCTGGCCTGGCTTCCTCACCTGGCTGACTCAGTAACTTAAAATCTGTCATTACAAAGGCACTCCCCTGCTAAAAAGAGATGATTATAGAATTAAAACATTTATGCCCCTTGGAAAGTATTTATATTCTCCCATCTCTATTTCCTTGGCTCTCCTTAGAGGCAGGCAGGCCTCAGATTGTGGTAGGAGGACACAGAGGCAACGGAGCACCTCACGGAACAGTTTTGCTGAAGGTGAGCCTAGATGCCAGTAGTTACTAGAATTCTGAGCTCGTTAATTAGGCCTGTCTCTTAAAAAAAAAAGAAGAAGAAGAACATCCATCCTACTTTCCCTTCACCATATTGGACAGTAGTCGGCTACATGGACAGCGTGAGCGGAAAAGCAATCTGAGTTCTGGAGCCAGGTAGTCCTGGGTTCAAGTCCAGCTCAGCCCAGTGACCTGGAGTAAATAACTCCATCTCTTCCTACTGTGGTATCCCAACTTTACAGTGGAGGCAGCGCCGTGCTGTGTGACAGGTGATGGCCGGAGTCATGTCCCAGGGTGTGTTTGCGGGGCCTTGCCAAGGTCGAGGCTCTGTACATTGTTCCTCCATGCCCTTACCCCACCCTTTTAGGGTGTGGTGAGAGTTTTCTTGCTTAATATGACCCGTGCCCTTGGGCCACTGCTGCCCTGAGCCTGGGCTCTGCATTGGCCCCTGGCCGGCCCGCCTGGAGCCCTGTGTTGCCCTGGGCCCGGGTCACTGGCTGGCCTTGTCTAACCTGGCTCCTGGTCGGGCGCTCGGTCCTCTGTGTGCCCTGCGTTTCCCACCGCGGGGGCTGGGGAACCTCTTCCAGGGCCCGACCCAGCGCTCGGGCTCCCAGGGCGCAGGCTGGCGGGGTTGGGTGGGGGTGCCCAGGGCTGTGCGTGTTCACCTCTCAGCATCCCCACCGAGCGGAGAGCATTTGGCCTTTGCGTTTCCGCTGCTCTCCCCACCGAGGCAACGGCCCCATCCACCCTCCACCTCCTCCAGCCTTGGGGATCCTTGGGAGGCTGGCACGCGAGCAGGGGCCGCATGAGTGAGTTTCTCAGAAGGTCACTCAATGGTCCCGCAGACCAGCGGGGGCTTCTCCAGCCGCTGGTCAGGATGAGGGACCCTGGAAATGTGGCAGCAGCAGTACCCCCGCTACGCTGCCCCACGATGCCTACTGACGACCCCCAAGGATTGGCCCCATCAGGGTCGAGCAGACATTGCTGTTACTCCCCGGACAAAGCCCCTCCAGCCTGGGAAGAGTCTGAGAGAGGGGGGCTGGGTTTCAGGGATATGACCCTGTCGTTACCCAGGTGCGTGAGCTTGTCCTCTGACCGACGCTCAGCGTTCTGGGTGAGTGAACAACCCTTGGTCCCTCCCTGAGTTTTGCCTGGTGAAACGGAGTGCTTGCAGGGCTGGAGCTCCTGGGGCGGCTGCAGGTGGCAGGGACCTTGTTCGTGTGTCCTGAGGCAGAGGCAGGGCTGGGCCTGACAGCCGCATCCTCCCTGTAGGTAGACACCTCTGGGGGGTGTATTCAAGCGCCCTGCACCTTGCAGTCCTGGCCCAGAAGCCAAGGGAACCACGGTGGCCTCAGGCTCAGGTCTGAGCAGTGTAAACAACGGCCAGAGCATGTTCTGGAGGCAGCCTGCAGGGACATTGGCTTAAGCTGCTGTCGCTGCCACAGCTGACACTCCGGCCAAGCAGGTTTGCATCTTTCTTGTGAACGCATATCTTGGAAGCAAGTGGGGAAGACTTCAGCCAATGACCTTATAAAACCAGTTTGCCTTCCGGGGTGCGTCTTAGCGAAGCAGATCGCTGGCTGTTGCGCACACTCTGGCCCCCGTTTTCCCCTTGGTGTCCTCCTGGACTCACCTTTACAGTTTATCAGTGTCCCTCATGGGGACATGTCCCTCATGCTCTGACCCTTTCAGGACCTGTTTCATGGCCTGGGGGCGCTAGTGAAGGGGACATTTGGAGGATCTCACTGGTTAAAGGCAGGGCAAGGGGGGAGCCTGACTTCCAGGTCCAGGGCCGTGAACAGGTTTCCCGGCTCCCTCACCTCTAACTACTCATTCCCTCCCACGAGGGAGCCTTGGTTTCTCCTTTGGTGCCCCGGGGCCAAGAGGCAGAGAGACCAGTGGCTCAGAGCCCGGACTCTGGGGCCAGACGGCATGGGTTCACCGCAGCTCTGACTCTCACCAGCTTGGTGCCTCGGGAAAGTCATGTGATCTCCCGGTACCTTGCTTCCTCATCTCTCAGGGGCCACAGAGCCTCCCTCAAGGGGTGTGGTGAGATTAAATCAGCTACTGTTTGTAGATCGCCCCAAACAATGCCTGATACAGAATAGCCACTTAATACAAGGGCCGGGGAATATGCGCTTTCTCATCAGTGAGTTTTCAAAAGAACCGATGCTTGCCCTTCGAGTAAAGCATTCTAATCGCGTCTTTCTAGGATAGGCAGCCCTGATCATCCAGGCGGCATCCCCCCCCCGCACGCTCTCGTGAACCTTCCTTGCGTGCCTCCGCAACACCACTGTGGGTGGCCGGGGCTCAGCCTGCACTGGCCTGGGTCTCCCGCAGGCAGCTTCCCTCCAGCGTCCCCGGGGCCCCTCTCATACACTGCAGCCGGGACACCAGCTGGGACAGGCCAGGTGACAGCCTTGTGGCAAGACAAATGCGCCGCACAGGCCCAAGGACCCCGGCTGCACCAGGCACACCGTGGCATCACAACCCGCCCTCACGGCTGGGGCTGCAGGAAGGTAGGGGGCCCAGGGTGTGACTGCCGGGGAGATGGCTAAGTCACACCCTGTCCCTGGTCCCCTACTGATGGCATAGGTCGTTTTCAGTGGTTTGTAGTTTGCTCTGTCAGTTGTGTCCCTGGGCGTCATTGGGAAGGCCTTAACTGGCTTGGAGAAATGGGGCCTTTGACACGGCTTGGTGGTTGAAGCTGCCTGTGAGCAGGGGCTCCCCTTGTCTGATCCAAACCCATTTGGGCTGGTTTTCCCTCTGATGAGGAGCTGCAGCCCCGGGTCACACTGACACTGGCTAAATGGTTTGGTATTGCACCTTTCACTCCAAGGCAAGATGCCATCTGTCTCTGACCTGCCTGGCAAGGCAGTTCCACGGACCTTGTTTCATCTTTACCCTGATCCGCAGGACTGAGGAGACCCAGGCTCCAAGCCTGAAGTCCTACCTTCAGTGACCCTGATCTTGGGAGCCAGGGGGCACAACCCTAAGCTGGTGTGTGCGGCTGTCCAGTAAAGAGGCAATAGGGGAGGTGGCATTGGAGGCCAGCCCTGTCCCTGAGACCCCTGTGGGTCTGAAGCCGACTTAGAGCATGCCCCAGGAGAACAGGCAGACCTGCGGCTCTTGCTTTAACCCGGGATGGGCCCCAGAGCCTGGGCACTCAGACAGAGACGGAAATTCACCCAGCTCCTTAGAAGCTCCAGGAGGATCTCAGGGAGCTGATCTTTTCGACCATAGGATTATCTTCTTTCTGGGCCCTTGTGAAAACTGACTGCACTGACTCTCACACCCCCTTCTCTCTGAAAAGTCCCGGTTTCCCTTCCTGGGCCTGCAGCTGCTCAGCTGCCTGGGCACAGCCTTGTGCCATGTCCCCTTACGTAAGAAAGCAAATCAAGAGCTGGCCTGACGGGGACACGTGCCTCCTAAGTCAGGCTCCCAGATCGGCTGAGCTTAGGAGTCATGGACAACTTCCCCCTCCGTCCCTGCCGGACAGAGAGACACGGCCTCACCCAGGGAGATCACAGCGCAGCACGATAAAGCCGCAAAGCAATCTTTCGTGCATTCATAACATGGTATTAGGTACCCGTGTGTACCGACCCAGCCCCCTCACTGCCTGTCTCCCTGAGGAGTGTCTGTCAGGACAGCTGGGCTGCAGCGGGAATGCACCTGCCGGTCCCCAGGGCCGGCGCTGTGTGACGGACGGCGTTGGCAGGGGATGGTGCTCTGTGTTCAGGCCGCTGGACTAATCCTGTTTGGGGCTTCGTGCTCGACAACCAACTTTACCAGCAGGATTAACTTCTGATTCTTGTACGTGTGTGTCTGTGTGTGTATGTGTGTGTGTGTGTGTGTGTGTGTGTGTGTGTGTGTGTTTTATGACCAGACTGAGAAAAGGGAACAAACGCAATCATCTGGGCCCTTCTCTTATCAGCAGGAACGAGAAGGAAACCTGACACCCTGCTCGGACTCTGATACCAGCAGCTTCATAAGAGAACATCTCATCCTGTATTTCAGGCGCCCGGGCCTCTGCTCGGGCAGCTGAAAGTACATCCCAGTTGCCTTTACGTTTTATCAGAACCTTGAGAAATTCTCATTGACCTGCCCATCGTTAGAAATGAGTCTGGCATGTGGCTGGTCAATTCAGCGGTGTATCTTACGGTAGATAGTATCTGATACTCGAAAAAAAAAAACCCTCGTTCAGCTCAGGGCTCTTTGTTTCCTGTTGCTGAGGCTGCCGGGGGTAGGACTGTTGAGTACTAACTGGACATGCTGTGTCTGCTGAGTCCTAGGTTTGGGGGTTGGTCAGACTTGGGTTCAAAATCTGGTGCCCACCACTCCCCGGCCTTACTCCTACTGTGCTTTTCTGACCAGTAACGTCCCTCCCCACCCCACCCCCCAAGCCTTGGCATCCCTGGATACAGAGGGATAAATACCTCCCTCACACATGGTGCTGGGCTCCCTTAGATGAGATGTGTAGCCCAGAACAATGCAGAGGTTCCTCAAATGCTCCAATGCTAGGGTCCTCCCCTGTTTTCCTCTCCTGTGAGATTTTTGTGCTGAATACAAACCTCAAATAAAGGCAAGCACCACCCCCCAGAGAAGGCGTGCATGCCTTTTGTGAACACGTGTATGAATGTTCAGATGGCATCATTTGTAATAGTCCCAATGGAGAAACTCCCCAGATGCCCACAGCAGTCGAAATCGTAAATACACTGCAGTAAGCGCACACGATGGAACGTTCTGTAGCAACGTGAATAAACAGTCTACAGCCACGTGCAGCAAGTATGGTAAACCTCACAAATAATACGAGCAAGAGGAGCCTGATGTAAAAGAATATAAAACACAAAACAGGCAAGACTCGTATATGATGTTAGAATCATAATTATCTTCAGCGGTGGGTGGTGCCTCCAAGGGGCTTCTGGGACCTCGTACCATTCTGTTCCTTAACTGGGAGCTGCTTCCACGGATGCACTCACTTTGTGCAAATTCATCCAGTCGTACACTCAAGATTGGTACATTTTTCTGCATTATGCTCCAATAAAATGTTTTTATTTATTTATTTTTGGCTGTGTTGGGTCTTCGTTGCTGCACGTGGGCTTTCTCTAGTTGCGGCGAGCGGGGGCTACTCTTCGTTGTGGTGCGCGGGCTTCTCATTGCGGTGGCTTCTCTTGTTCCAGAGCATGGCCTCTAGGTGCGCGGGCTTCAGTAGTTGGAGCACGCAGGCTCAGTAGTTGTGGCACGCGGACTCTAGAGCGCAGGCTCAGTAGGTGTGGCGCACGGGCTTAGTTGCTCCACGGCATGTGGGATCTTCTGGGACCAGGGCTCGAACTTGTGTCCCCTGCATTGGCAGGTGGATTCTTAACCACTGCACCACCAGGGAAGTCCCTAAAACGTTTTTTAAAACCACGAGCAGCAAGATGATATGAGAGGAGGAACGCTATCGAGTTCATTTCATCGATAATACAGACGGAGGAGAGTCGGGGAGCCGTCAACTCCTGGGGCCGGAGCTGGGAGCAGAATTGCAGCTGTCCAGACCAGAGATGCTAGCGGGTTGAGAACACTGATTTATTTGCCCGTTGATAAAATAAGTTGGAAACACACCGGAAAAGCAGCGGGGGAGTTCTGCAAACAGATTTTCTTGCTTAGAGCAGCTGCAGAGGGTTATTCATCATGGCAGAGAAGAGCCACTTTTTCCCTTTCCCTTCTGTGCCTCTGGTACCCACTGATGAGTGAGTCAAAGAACTTGAAATGGCATTAAAGAAGGATGAGCTTCTCTCAGCGATTGTGAGAGACTGGAAGGGAGGGCAGGGTGGGCGGGGGTCTTTCTGCCCGGGGTTCCCTTTCTCTTTGGGCAAACTGGTGCATGCTTCACTGGAGGGAGAAAACAGGTCCAGGGAGAAATGAGTGGTGCCAAGGACGTGTAAGGATGCTTGGAGGCAAAACTGTGCCATTGGCAGCTGGACATCCACTTTACTTTGTTCCAGTTCTCCGGCTGTAACCTCCAGCTTCTGGCCTTGGGGGCTCATCTGCAGTCCTGGACTTGAGGCCCTCCCAGGATACCTCTGGTCTCTGGTCCTCCCCTCCTTACCATCATCCCACTCCCCCAATCACATCGCTCACCCTTCACATGATCATAATTAATTCATGCTATACTGTCTTATCCAATAATTTAGATATTTTAACTTGGGGTTCTTGGGACTGTAAATGCTCCATCCTGAGGACTAAGTTATTAGCAGGTGATTGTTAAAGTTCAGAGTTGCATTTGTCTGTGCACAGAGTGGATATGGCGTGCCCTTGATGGGCTTACTAGCAGATGAGGAGAGAAATCAAACCTATAGAAGAGATAAGTTAGACGAGCAGATGGGAACACAACTGGCGAGCCTTCAGGAATGGGCTTGTTGTGTGGATCTGGTTCTCGGGTTCAGGGTGGACCTGCACCCCAGCCTGTCCCCTGTCAGCATTGATGAAGACTCTGGCTGAAATGTCAAGGTCTACTTTCTCACGTCAGGGAGGAGAGCCAATGAGTGCCTTTGGATTTCCCTTTGACAATGCGGCAGGGGGAGTGGTCTCCCTCCCTTTTGAAGGACAGGGACCCAGGGATATTGGGAATATGGGAGACGAGCTCGGGCTGACCCAACAAAAGTTGACTTTTTCTGAAAATTGAACTGTTAATCATTGTGCCTTTCTTATTACAAAGGCATGTTGTAGAACAACACTGTCCAATAGGACTTTGTGCGAAATGGAAGTGTTCTATATCTGTGCTGTCCAATATGGTAGCCACTGGCCGCCGCAAATATGGACAGCGCACCTATTCCTGGGGCTGCTGTAACAAAACACCACAAACCGGGTGGCTTAAAGCAACAGGAATTTGTCTCTCATGGTTCTGGAGGCTGGAAGTCTAAAATCAAGGTGTCAGAAGGTCGGCTCCTATTATAGGCTCTGAGGGAGAATCTTCCAGGCCTGTGTCCCAGCGTCTGGCAGTTGTTGGTGTTCCTTGGCTTACAGCTGCCTCATTCCCATCTCCGCCTCCATCCTCACATGACATCCTCCCCTGCGTATCTGTATTCAGATTTCCCCCTTCCTATAAGGACACCAGTCATATTGGATTAGGGCCCAGCCTAATGACCTCATTTTAACTGGATTATCTCTGTAA
Source organism: Balaenoptera physalus (assembly GCF_965194825.1). Lineage (NCBI taxonomy): Eukaryota > Metazoa > Chordata > Mammalia > Artiodactyla > Balaenopteridae > Balaenoptera > Balaenoptera physalus. Next base: position 119,153,391 of record NC_138887.1, on the reverse strand, counting down.
AGACCATAGGGTCCCCATAAGGTCACAGTCACAGGTTTTGGGGGCTTAGAACGTCAGCATATCCTTTTGGGGGACACAGTTCAACCCGTAGCAGCAATGACGATCTGAACAGTTGACTTTATTTAATTTTAAATGTAAACATCCACCCGTGGCTAGTGAGCGGCTCCCGGGCAGCCCAGCTGCAGACTCTGGAGGGAGAATTTGGATAATTCTGCATTTCGGTTCAGAGCCACCCTTGGCCCAGCGACCGCTCCAGCGGGTGTCACCTGCTGGCTCCAGTGAGGCTTCTTCCCCGGGCAGCAGCCCCCGAGGGCTGGGCGAGGGGAAGGGGCCCGACTAATCCCTGGCCGATGAGGATGCCAAGAGCCGGCGCTCTGAGGGGCGATGCCAGGCTGCTGCTCCTCAGACCGCATTCCGAGCTGGGATCTCAAAATCCAAGCTCCACGAGGACCGGGCCGCTTCTCTTTTGCCCGTTGTCTCCAGCACCCGGCACTGAGCCTACCCTAGACGATGCTTAATTCACTCAGTTTAAAAGATTGGGGTGCCAGAGAGAGGGCTGCTAAAAGTCCCCTCCCATTCCCCTTTGGGGGAAAGAAAATATTTTGCAATGACTTATTCAATGACCTCTTTCCTACTAAATATTAAGACAGAGGCCACATCGCTCCGAACTGCATTGTAAGATATCAATGGGACTATTTTATGCATCTCGGATGCAGCAAACTGTCGGCAGGCATGGCAATCTCCTTTTGGGGCTTCCTGTTTTTGCAGTTTGCGGGCACTACTTTGTGACAGATGATGGCAGCCGACCGCTATCCCCCTCCACCACCCTCTTGCTTCCCTCCCCCCACCTCCCCCAATTTATCTAATCCTCATCGTTGGCAAAGACCAGCCTCGTCCAAGAGCCACGTCCTCACCGCGCCTACAGCACTGCTGTGTTTGCTCTGCTGTGTACCAGCCTCCTTATCTTATCTTACTTTCATTTATTTATAAATACCTTTTCTTTTTCCAAAAAGGATTTATGCATACTTGATCATATTCTTGCCCTGTGGCTTAATGGCCTCGTACATTTCTTTCTGTCTCCTCAGCCCGTCCCATTATCCCAAGCACAGGCTCTCTGGCTCGTGCCTTTTTATCCCCATCCAAACACTTCGCTGTGCAGTAGGTGCCTGGTGAATACTTAACCATCACATTGATTGATTATTTCAAAGCAGAAATACTCTGAAAGGCCCCTTTGCCATGTCTTAACTGAAAAATAAGCATCTCCAGCGGCAACGGGGGGAAGCTCTTTATACCGGCCTCCTTCACGCTAAAGGCTGCCAGGACAATGAAAGGGAAATGTTTCTCCCCCGCCTCAACCCCAGTGCACCTGAGGCACCCCCAGACTCCTCGTGGTAACCCTAGCTCCTCTTTCTCAGCAGGGGGCTGAGACCGTAACCTTGACTGTAAGCACCCAGGCCAGTCTCCCCAAGATCTGCTGGGACTCCCCCAGCAGCAGCCTCGCCCAAGGGAGGAAAGCAAGCTTCGCGGGGGATTTTCTCTAGTCACCAGGCAGGACCTCTGCCCAGAGGTCTTCACTGCAGCCATATGCCCTCGTGGTAACTGTTCATTTGGCTTCTCAGCCGTCTCCTCCTAAAACGAGGGTGAGCTTTTCACAGCTGACACCCCAGCTATCAAGGGGGGACAGTTTGGCCCGAGGGAGAGGAGGGGATCAAGGTCAGAGAAAAAGGGGTGGCCTCAAACATCATCAGGGTGTTTAGGGGTACTGCTCAGGGTTGCTGGGAAGGCTGCTGACTTGGAGGTTGTGTCCTTCTAACTGAAACTCTACCATTTAAGCTTGGTAGTCATTGCACTAGAGTGTGACTGGCTACAGGACCTTCCACAGTAGTGGGTTTTCCCAGGGACACAGACTGCATCTCTGGGTGCCCAGGGCGGGTAGGGGAGAGGCCAAGTTCCAGATATCCGGAGGCTTTCTCTCTCGGAGACAGGAATTTGCTTGGGTTCACCTCAACCCTTTGCACCCCGCCTTCTCTATCCTGGTGCCCGTGGGCCTTTGTGTCTCGGAGGTGGAAAGGCTAGGCAGAGAGGGGGTCCAGTTGGGTGCTATTTCGGTGGCTCTGAGGTTCTGATCCGTCAGGACCCGACACCTGCCTTGGCTCACCGGTCCCCTGGGTCCGGTCCTTGCTTTGCTGATGTTGGGGGCGGGGGCAGTGCCTGGACTTGTTTGGGTCCCACTGACCCAGATGTGATGGACCGCCTGCCCCACGGCCCCTCTTCCATCCGGCAGCTCCCCGAGGTCAGGTGCCTTTTTCTTCTCTCTCACCAAGAATCTGGAGCAAGTGGGCCAGAGGGAGGGGCTGGGCCTGCAGGGGGCAGCCAGCCGGGGCTCCAGCAGGCCTGGAGAAGGCTGCCCTGGATGGGCCGCTCACGGCGCTCCGCGGCCGGGCACCGAGCTGGGTGGCACTGGGGCCCTCTGCGGCCAGAGGACTGGCCAGCTCGGCCCAGAGCGGCCTGCTCCAGCCTCTTCCCTTCCCCTTTGGCTGCCCCTTCGCCCAGCCTTTCCTCCCAGCCGTGTTCACTTCTCCCTGACTTGAAAGGAGAGGGAGGTTTGTCCCAGCCCTGCCCGCACCGGGATCTGGAACCTACTTTTCCAACTGGGGGTTTAAAACCTAAGACCCTGCATTTTTTAAAGTTTGATGCTGATGGGTGGGCAGTTGAGGGGGAGCCTTTTGTAACCTTTCATAACGGGGGGTGATGGTTTTCAGTATTTAGGCAGGAAAAAGACATGCTTGTTCTGAGTCAGAGGAGGAATGATGACATGCGGAGCTGCATGATGCCTGGCAGGAGGCCCGGCCTGCAGACCAGTGACCGCAGCAGTGAAGAAGGCCTCGCCTTGTCCCCCCAAAGCCCCCCGCGTCCCCACCTGCCCAGGTCACCAGAGTAGCCACTTGGCCACGTCCACATAAGGTCCCATGGCATCATGCTGTCCCAGAGCCCGGCTGGGGGACGCTGCTGCCCTCCGACACCGCAGGTTGCCACACGTGGCATTGAGAAGGCCCCAGGCGGGCTGTAGTTTTCTCTGAAAGCACCATTAGCTGTGGCTGAGGCTTGTCAGAGCCACACTCTGAATGGTAAAGAGCCAGGGGAGGAGGAGGAGGGGGGAGGGAGGAGGGGGAGGGAGGAGGGGGAGGGAGGAGGGGAGGAGGGAGAGGAGGGGGAGGGGAAGAGGAGGGGGTTGGAGGAGGAGGAATTTGGGGACTGAAAGAGAACAAAGGCCTGTAGAGCCCCTGGCAGCCCTGGCAGGGGCTGGGAGGAAACCCTGATATGAGGCCAGACTCCTGGGCTTTCAGGGGCGTGCCAGGCCCTGGCCCTAGCAGGCCAGGCTGGGCCCTGGTGCCGGCATCAAGCCCACGCCCTCCGGCCCCTGAAGAGCTGGCGTCGAGTGTGCACAGGCTGGGGCCCACCTCCTCCGCCAGATGAACCCCCGACTATGTTGAGTCTGGCGGCTGCAATGCCTGTGGTTTCCATCTGTGTCCAGCGGACCAAAGCCCCCCTGTGGGCCCACTCTGAAGGTCTGCACGCTGGGCTGAGGGCTAGGCCAGAGCCCGGGCTTGCAGCTTCTGCTCCGACCACCATGAAGAGAACAGCTTTCAGCACGCTTTGGGAGCTAAGCTAGCCTGTTCCCAGCGGAGGTATCCCATTCAAGAGTTCAAGTTTGATTCGTCCATTCCACTGATGGCTAAACTGAGGCTCAGCTTACACAGAAGCAGCCCTGTGGGCAATAGAGCTGGAGTTTGCACTGAAGTGTTTGCAGAATGAGTTGCAAGAGGGCAGGGGCTGTGTTTCCCATCAGTGCCTTCGAAGGCCCCCGCACAGCGTCCAGCTCGACGCTGGCCCTCAGAGCCCCGCGTGAACACGTGCCTGAGCGAAGCCACAGAACGGCCTGAACCCCACGCCCGCTGGGAAGGGCTTGTCCTCGCTGGGAGTCGCTCAAGTAATTCACACTGGGGCATCTGCCTTATCCTCCCCAGGAAGCTGGTAGGTGTTTTCTCAAATGGCTTTCTCGGGGAAAGGGAGGCAGAAGAGCACCGAAGGGGACGGTCTTCATGACTCCGTGGTCACGTCAGAGGGCGCAGGTTAAGCCGTGACATGGAAGAACAGGTGGCCGGTGCTTTAATTTACACAGCACAGAGCCATCGGGCTGGGCGCAGCGGCAGGCTCCGTGCCCGGGGGACACACCCCCCCACCCTCCCTCCCCCGTTATGTCACCGCAGCAGCCTCACCGGGTGTCATGTAAATGTCACATGACCTTGGCAGGGCTGCCCAGCTAGCACGTCGGAAGCTTGGCTGCAGGAGGCCAGGACCGTCTGGCGCCTCCCTGGCCTCCCCCCCACTGCCAGCCTGCTGACCCGTTCCTGGTCCTGTGACCATGGCCTCACACGCACCCAGCGCCCGGAAGAAGGGACAGCCCTCGCGTGGGTTCAGACAGGCAGATTCTGACTAGCAGGGACAGTGGGGACTTCCCCACGGGGTCTTTAGGGACGGTGTGTGCGTCACACACCCTGACCCCCTGTTCCGGGCCCTTCGCATCCTGCGTGAGGGGCGCGTGGAAGCCGGGCTGTGGGGCTACGAGGAGGCTGCTGCCACCACAGGAAAGGGCCGTCGGAGGCCTAGGAGGAGAAGCAGAGCAATAACAAAGCAATAGCAAAGCTGGGAGGGAATTGGAAAAGAAAGCACTCTGGGGTCTGGCCATGCACTGGAATCTTATTCAGCCTTAAGAAGGAATAAATTCTGACCCCTGCGACGACATGGAAGAACCCTGAGTTACGCTCGGTGAAAGAAACCAGCACGAAAGGACAAGCACTGGATGGTCCCACTTGTATGAGGGACTAGAGAAGTCAGATTCACAGAAACGGAAGGTAGACGGTGGGTGTCAGGCCCAGGGAGGGGAGCAGGGGGACAGAGTTTCAGTTTGGGGAGATGAAAAAGTGGTGAAGAATCCGCATTCCCACTGCAGGGGGCGCAGGTTCCATCTCTGGTCGGGGAACTAAGGTCCCGCATGCCGTTCGGTGCAGCCAATTAAAAAAAAAAAAAAGGTTATGAGCCTGGATGGTGGTAGTGATGGTTACACAACAATGTGAATGTATTTAATGCCACTGCATTGAACACCTTAAAGGATTCAGATGGTAGATTTTATGTTCTGTGTATTTTACCACAATTAAAAATAACTTTAAGAAAGGTTAGAGAGTTCTGATCAACAAATTATCTTTTTCAGAAAGTTCTAACGTATTTGTCAGCTGTTCATAAGTATTCATGTACTCGGCATACAGGTTTCTAAACAAAACGAAACCACAATTTTTAGAAGCAGAAAGAAATAAGAAGCAGAAAGAAATAATAAGGCAAGCCCTGAAGGTGTGCAGATGCACGGGACCCTCTGCAGGCCTGGAGGGGCTGTGTGGACAGAGCAGGCAAAGGGGGGCTCGCGGGAGAGACGGGAGCCTGGGAGGAGAGGTCCGCATTTCCACTCCTGCAGAAGCTGCTCTGGGCCAGCAGCCACCTGGCGAGGGCCTCGCCCTTGCGTCTTTGCTCTGGAACCCCCGTGTGGCCCTAGGAGAAGAGCCCCGGGGCCTCCTGCACTGGCCCTGGGCTTTCCTGGGAGCTCAGTCCTACCGGGAGCCCTGCGAAGAAGACGTCCCTTGTTGGGGCCACAGTGCTGCCCTGGGCGAGGCGTGGAATGTGAGGCCTGCCTCTCCTGCCGGCTCTGACCTTCCAGTTCTCTCCCACTGCCCTGCCTTCCCGGCAGCCTGTAGGGCGCAGGCTGGCACGCAGGGTGCTGCAGAGCCAACACCTCACTCTTTCCCCTGCTCAGCAGGGCTGGCTCCAGCCTGTCTCCTGAGATGACCTTCAGGCCAGAGGGAGGGGTTTCCAGCTGCTATTTTTAATCGAGCAGGTCTTGGGCCAAGGTGGTGCTTCTGTTGGAAAGCTTAGGACTATCCCTCAGAGCCCACCCTGCATCCTTCAAGGCCCACAGGAGTTGGTACCCGGCGCCCCCCACCCCATTAGCCTGGACCACACGGACAGCCTGTCAAACTCATGTTAGAGAACTTTCATGAACGATCAGGTTTATGGATGTAGAGTTTACACACAGTTAAATTCACCCTTTTTAGTGTACAGCTCTGTGAGTTTTGAGAAACATATATAATTGTATAATCACCACCACCATCAAGACAGGGAACAATTCCATCACCCCCAAATATTCCCTCAGGCCCCTTTACAGTCAGCTTCTCCCCTGCTCCATTCTCAACCCCTGGCAGCCTATAATTTTTCCCTCCCCTATAATTTTGCTTTTTCCAGAATGTCATATAAATGAAAAAATCCAGTATGTAGCCTTTTGGGCCTGGCTTCTTTCAGTTAGCAGAACGCATCTGTGAATCACCCACGTTGTTGCACGTATCAGTGGTTCTTTCCTTGTTATTACTGAGTAGCGTTCCATGGTATGGGTGCACCAGTTTGTTTATTAATTCACCAGTTGAAGGACATTTGGGTGGTTTCCATTTTCGAGCTATGAATAAAGCCGCTGTAAATGTTTGCATCAGGCTTTTGTGTGAGTAAGAGTTTTCATTTCTCTTATGAGTGGTATTGCCAGGTGATATGGTAAATGTATGTTTAACTTCATAGGAAACTGTCAAACTACTTCCCAAACTGGCTGCACCGTTTTGCGTTCCCACCAGCAGTGTGTGAGGGTTCCTGTTACTCCACATCCTCCCTAGCACTAAGTATGGTCAGTTTTTAAAAACATTTTCAGCTAGTCTAAGAGGTTTGTAGGGGTAGCTCATTGCAGTTTTAATGTGCAGATTCCTGGTGATTAATGATGTTGAGTATCTTTTAGTGTGCCTGCCATCTGTATATCCTCTTTGGTGAAGTATCTATTTAAGCTTCTGTCCACTTTTCTTTTTAATTGAATTATTTGTTCTCTTATTATGGAGTTTTGAGAGTTGTTTATATATTCCGGATGCAAGTCCTTTATCACATATGGGTTTTGCCACTATTTTTCTCCCTGTCACTTGTCTTTTTTCCTTTCTTTAACAGTATCTTTTAAAGAGCTTAAGTTTTCAATTTTGATGAATCCGATTTATTCACTTGTTCTTTTATGGACTGTGCTTTTGTTGAGCAGTTTGTTGAACAAAGGGGGTGCCGCGTAAGTCCTGCGAATATTTACTGAGGAAGGTCTGCGTGCCAGGCACCGTGCACGCAGGGGGCACGGTGATAAATAAGACTCACTACCGCTCACGCTCAGTGGAGGAGACGAGGTCTGTAAAGATGTAACTACAGCATACTGTAACTTTATAATGTCAGAAGGTGCACGGCACATAAAAAGGAAGAATAAAAAACTCCAGAAACCAGTGAAGGCTTTACAAAAGAGGAACTTAGCCAGCAGTAGATGCTGAAGCTGTGCACTGAATCAGAAGATCGGTGGGGAAAACCCGCTTCCCCAAGCACAGCATGTGGATCTCAGTTCTCACACACCGATTCTAGAAAGCCAGAGAGAAGATGATGTAGAGGCAGAGCGTGCTAACTGGGTACCACTGAGGCCGGGGGCCCGGCCCTGCGCTTGCTTCTCTTCCCTGCACCCTCTGTGGCCCCCTCCTCGTGGCATGTGTAGTAACTGCTCTCCCGCCAGCCTTGAGCCACGATTCACAGGGATGGCGCCTTTCAGGTAAAAATGACCTGGAGAAAGGGGAGCCTGGGGCATCAAAGAGATTGATCGAGCAGGTGAGGTACTTGGAAGGGGACCTGCACATAGGGGCTGCCTTCTCCCCATCCGTGAAACAAGCTCTGAGGGTGGTGGTTATTGTAGGTCGGCCTCGAGAAGGTGAGGAATCCTAGGCTTCCCGGAAAGACGGTCCCTTTTCCAGTTCCCTCTGGTGGAGTTGTTACCAGGGGAAGTGCAGGAATGATGCTGTGATCTTTTAGAATGTCCTGAACTCCCAGAGCTGTTCTTGTGTTGCTGTTGTTTGAGGTTCTGGGTTGTCTTTAGAAGGACGCAGCCAGGACGTGTGTTTCCAGCCTGAGATGCTCGGTTGCCTTCTGTCAGCAGCTTTCTTTCCTCCCCGCTTCCTCCTCCGTGGAGCGTCTACCCATTCATCCCTGGGGGTTGCGGGGTGCTTTCAGCCCCTCTGTCCGCGAGGCGGATGAGGAGAGCTGGCAGCTCAGACCAGCCCCATAGAAACAGCACCGGTGGCAGAGGCTCGGCCTGGACGCCCGCCCTGCTGGAGGCCACTCTGGTCTCACACACACCCGCCACCCGTCTCACCGGCTCCTCACACCCAGAAGGCCTGGCGGGTGGTGTCAGGTGATGTGTTGAGTCAACAGAGCCATAGGAGAGCCCTCGTTGGAGTCCCGTGGCAGCGGCCGCCGCCAGCACCCCACGGAGGGGAGGGGAGGGATGCCCGCTCTGGCCGGCAGCCACCTGGCCTGCTGGGCGCCCAGCGGGAGGCCAGAGCCGGGCATCACACCCACCCACAAACCGGCTCCCCGGCTCCAGGCCTCAGCCTCCTCCGCCTGCTGGGCAGAACGAGGCTTTCCGAAGTGGTGGTTTGCAAACGGCTCCCGGGCCCACAGGCCATCGGGCCTGGTAGGGAGGTGCGTTCCAGACGCCATGGGGGCTGCACATCTGGAAATGACCGCACACACCTCGGGGAGGGGACGGGGTCTCGGAGCCTTTCCTAGATCCCCACGGCCCCTCCTCCCCCATACTGAGTCCAGCATGGAGAAGTGGGGAGGCTAAACAGCCCAGCCCAGAAGCCACCCAAAGGGGGGCCACCGAGCACGGCGGGTGGGACCGCACTCCACGAGCCGGGGGCGCCCGCAGTCCGCGCCAGGGCAGCTAACATCAAGGGTTCTGAGTGGTTCCAACACACAAATTGCAGAGAGTGTAGGAATAACTCCAGGTACAATTTCAGATTTTAAAAAGTCCGCCCTGGGAGCTTCCGAGTGGTAGGTTTCCCTGTCAGCTGGAATAATAAACAGGTGATGGGCAGTGAACAACCAGGAATTCCAAGAGGGGCTGGAGACAGAGCAGGGAAAGCCGCGGAGGGGTGGTGTCCCAGGCACAGAGAGGGGAGGCCCGGCGCAGAGCCCCTGGTCAGGCACAGAGAGGGGAGGCCCGGCGCAGAGCCCCTGGTCAGGCACAGAGAGGGGAGGCCCGGCGCAGAGCCCCTGGTCAGGCACAGAGAGGGGAGGCCCGGTGCAGAGCCCCTTTTCAGGCAGAGGCTCTGCTGACTCTTGAAGAGGCCCGGTCTTGCCCCTCCCTGTACAGAACTGTAGTCCCGTCTCAGCAGGGCCAATTCCAAGTGTACCCTCCAACCAGATCCACCGATTCACACCACAGCGAGTACCGGCAGGCTGGCTTTGCCAGGACAATTTGCCTGGACGATGCTGTGTTACAAACAGGCATCTCAGAGAGATCAAGGTCAGAAAGACTTGTCTGAACTTGCATAGAAGCTAGTCCTGACCTAAGGGCGCATCTGAGCAGCGCAGGCCACGAGGAGGGCTCCTGCCCAGACATATTCGGGCCCCACCTTTGGCCAGTGTCAGAAAGCCTTTCCCCTGCCCCCGGGCACCTCGGCACCAGCCAGCGAGTATGAAACTCCACGGCCTCCTGCTGAGTTAGTGTCCTTCCCTTATGTGCTCTCAGGAAATGACAGTCACCACACTGACGAGGGCAGACTCTCCTCCCCCTCTCCCAAACCCAGCATGTCTGAGTCAGGGCTGGCCACTACCCCCTCCACCCTGTGCAGCCTGTGGGCGTATTCGGGGTGGCTGGCGGGCACGGGGAGAGGAGCCTGCAGGCAGTGGGGTGGGTACCCCGAGTGCCACCCTCCCAGCTCTGAGCCCACGCACCTGCCGTGCCCCCATGGGAACGTGCGTTCTTTCCTCTCACCTACACAGACGGTCTCCTGCCCTGACACTCATGCTGGTGAATCGGAGTCTGAACCCTCTCAGAGCTCAGGGAAGGTGCCCGCCTGGGGGTCTGAAGACCCGTGTCATTGCCGTGCATGGTCCAGCTTCCGTCCTAGCTGTCGCCCATGGGCCTGACACATCACCTCCCAGGGCCTGCGTTTCCTCCACTGTAAAATGAGGTCATGAAACATTTGTCCACTAAGGTCACCCACCACCGTTTCCACCGCTCCGATTCACTTGGTGGGAGCCACCCTGACTCTGTCACATTCGGCTGAATTAATCTGTGTGGCACCAGAGGATGCCTCTTACTTTTGTGATTGCACAGAGACCATCATCAGCGGGCACTGGCGTAGCTACTTCCCTTACATTGTCGAATCCTTAGCAAATTGTTCTTTAGAAACTGCTTTATATGGGAACCGATTGTTCTAGAATCTCTCCCTCTTACAAAGCCACTGAGGGTTGTTTGTTTTTTTTTTTTCTCATCCCTTTGCGGAGGATTGCCTTTGAGGTTCCGCATCAAAAGGCACATATGCTCTTATCTTTTGCTGTAGTGAAGTAGCTAGGGTTACATTTGGGGGCCACGAAGCAGAACTTGGGCCTCCAGAGGAGCATGAAAACGGCACAGCTCTTCTAAAGGCCAGGCAGACACCAGAGGCTGGACCAGACTGCTGGAACTGATCCAAAGTTACCGCTGTGAATGCCCACGACATTCCCCCCACCACTGTTTCTGTTTCGTTTTCTTTTGCCGGTTTACCCATGCAAAAATCGACACGCTAGAGCCAACTACTTAATAACTAGGTCCAGAATGCTGTTGGGTATACAAAGCCCTGTAAAACTGCAGCTTTTCCTGCATTCCTTCTAGGAGAATAACAACCTTAGAAAACGTCCTAAAAGAGTTTGTTTTCTTAGAAGAAAGAATTTTTCACCTACCACGTTACCATCATGCTTTGACTGACTCCAAAATGACTTCCGTCTCCAACAGATTTTGGATAGTTTCAATTATAAAAGATTGTAAAACAGACTCTTAGAGTCTATAAGCCAAACTTGCAGCCCCAAACCTTATTCCAAATTAATATATGAATTGAGAGTAAGCTCAAGTATGGCCACAGCCAAAGCCATTGGATATAAAGTTATCCAGGCCCATTTCTGGAGAAGAGTCCAAAAACTCTACCCCTGAGAGAGGGGCCCTGGTGGAGTGGACGGGGTGGAGAGGACACCAGGAGAGCATCTTTTAGGAAATGGGTGATTCTGGAACATTCAGAGCAAGGTCTCAAAGCAGCCAGCTAGAAAGGAGCGGGGCCCTTGGGACGAGACGTAATTCAAGGGGGTCTCTGCATGAGACTGTCATGGGCTGCAGGAAGAGTGGTTTCCACCAGAGGCCAGGCAAGGGGCTTGGAGCTCAGAAAGAAGAGAATTTGCTCTCAAAGAAGGGAACTGTGAGAGAGAGAGGGCTGAGGCCTCATTCCACGGGCCACGAAGAATGGGAACTAGAGTTACTTTAGAAGTCTCTTATCTGTAAAATGAGGAGGTTGGATTGAATGAATGGTTCCAAACTTGTCTGGCCACCTGTATCACCTGGGGAACTTCAGAAATGCAGGTTCTGAGGCTCTACCTCAGACCCACTCAACAGAATCCTTAAGACCTGAGACTGTGTGTTCTCCGAGCTGCCCGGTGACCCTGCTCAGCCAGGTTTGAGAACTGTGGCCTGAGAGCCTCTCAGCTGACCGGGTGACTCAGACGTCCTGCCCAGCGTGTTGGGTCAGACTCTGGGGATGGAGACGGGGGACTGCCCAGACCAAGGGTCTTGAGCAAAGCCTTCCCATGAGAAACGGAGGCAGAAAGTTATCCAAAGTTCAGTGGAAAAGTTATGGGGACTCTTCAGGGATACTCTGCCCAGAGCCTCAGAGCAGACCACCACCGGGCTGGGACAGACCCAGGCCACACACGAGCCATGCCCGGGGTGGGCGGTCCAACTGTCCTCCTGAGAAAAGGAGAGTGCCTGCTTCTGTTGGCACCCAGGGAGACCCCAGCCCACGGAGGCTGGAGAAGTCTGGTTTCCCCTCGAGTAGAGTTCAAGCCCCCGAAAGTCCAGCTGCCACCGGACATGGGTGGTTCCTTAAAATCAAGAAGGACCTAGAAATTTACCATCGAGCCTCAGACCTCAGGTCAAGCCTGTGCCCAGGATTCACCAGGGTCTCAGGTTTGGGCCCAAATTTCCTGATGATGCAGCTTCCTATTTAGACCCGGAACTCACACTGCCTTTGTATTTCCCAGGCTCCCGTAGGTTACTCTGGGAGGAGCCAGGCGGAGATTTCCTTTCCTTCCAGAGTTCCCACCTCAGGTTATTCCCCCCCCCCCCCACCACCTTGGCTGTCCTGCCCTGCTGAGTCAGTTGGCAGCTCCAGGCTAAATTTCATCCCATCAGGCATCATGCATCATTCAGCGTGCTTGGTGGACACAGCGGTGAGCCTGTGCTCTGGGAATTCACAAAGAGGCACAGGGGCCCATCCGTGGGTGCCTCCACCTGTACCGTGATGGCGTGTCTGGAGCGTTGCAGACCTTCCTCCTGGACAGGGCCTGGCTCAGGCCAGCCACTCCTTGTCCTCGCCCCATCCTCTCCGGGCCTGAGTAATGGATGCTTGGACCGAGGCTGGTGAGGCCTCAGGGTGCTTGTGACCCTAGAATGGGATCTGCTGACCAGCTCTGGGGAGCTGCCTCTGCACCTTTGGTCTCACTGACATCAGCCCTGGGTGGGAACACACTGGTGTCTGACGGACGTCAGCGGTGCACCTTTACACGAGGACCATTCTCCACAGGGCAGACCGTACCCCAGCATGCGCACACCCTGCTTGTCTTTCTTCTACCGCCTGGGGCCTTCTGTCCCTCCTAATGTCCCTCTCTGTGGCATGGTCCCTTAGCAGCAGGGGTCCCTGCCTCTCCCTGGCTGGGGCATTTTGTCTGACACACGCTGTCTGTATCACCATCTTCCCATGACCCTCGTCACCATCCCTCCAAAGTTAGGAACAATACCCACCCACCCCCATCTCTGTGATGCGTAGTTAGTTGTTTTAAAAGCTGCATGTAAGCAAACCCCCATCCAGTGTAAATTGGAAATTTGTTCTTCTCACTCCGTGCTCTTGGAACAATGGTCAGCAAGGACGTTTAAGATCAGGAACAAAATGAATTTTTTCTTTTTCTTTTTTTTTTTTTTTTTCTGAGCACCGGGTTTTCCCAGTGAGTTTTGTTTGGGCAGACCTGGGGACGGGGAGGCCCTGCATCTAAAAGAAGGTGTTGGGCCTCTTGGTGGTGAAGCGTGGCTTGTGCCGGCCACGGAGGACCCGGTGGGGCAGCGGGAATTTGATCCTGGAGTCGTGGAGCTGCTTGACTGCTGGTCGGTGGCACTTGCTGGCTGCGATCTCCTCCACCTTCATGATCTGGATCGAGTGGGCCCGGGCACGGTGCCGGGAGCCCATGTCTCGGTCTGCAGGGATCAGGAGGGGGGCACTTGAGGAACGAGTGGCCACAGCATCTGGTCCCAGCAGGTACTGGCTACCAAGTGTGTAGAACCTCCAAACTCACTTTGAGGGGCACAGCTGCAGCCCCCCAAAGGCGACAAGACCCACTTGCTGTTAGCACCTCTGTTTAAACCGCTGTTACAAGAAACAGCAGTTCTTGGGTTTAAGTGCTTGGAAAATGAATTTTTTCATTTTGGTTTTTCTTCCTTGGTATTTCAGACCCAGCCTTGTTAGTCTTGTTAGCCAAGTGCTAACGTGCATGAAAAAGGCTGGTGCTGCCCAAGGAAGAGGTGGGGTGGGGGAGAGCACATGCAGGTGCACACACACGGCCATCTTGTCTACCTGGTTTATTTTTACAAAACGGGGTTGGCTAGTTAGTGGTGAGACTAGGCCTGGATCTTGAGGCTCCTGAAATGCAGGCCTGTCCTCTGCATCCCTCTGCTGGCCCCTGTTGGCTCGCTTTCTTCCCGTGGCACCGCTGTTCTCCTTTCTCCCCTTCTCTCCAGGCGTAGCCCACGCCAGCACAGCCTGGCCCTGTGAAGTCACCAGCTCATGGCTCCCTGGTGTCTGGAGCCACTGGCCTGGTGTCTGGCGTGGCTGCCAGGAGTCGTTTCTGTTCACTCGCTGAGCCTATTCACGGGCCCTGGCTGCGGCCTCTGGAGACTCGGAGGCATTGTTCACTCTCAGAGGCTGACAGCGGTGCTAACAGAGACCTCAAGGGGCAGGGGAAGCGGGGAGAGCCTTCTCGGAAGAACAAGACAGGGGAGCCTGTCTGTCCTTCTCGGTTCTGTTGCCACAGCTCCGTGCTGTCTGGGCCCATGGGAAAGTTGTCTCAATCAGACGTAGACCCTTTTCATTCTCCAGAGTTGAGGCCCAGCTCTTCCGGGTGTGTCCGTGGGACGTTCCCGCCCCTCCAGCCCCTTCTCCGCGCGCCCCCGGTTTTGGCCTTACAGGCGTTTCACTCTTGGCGCTCATTGAGTGCTGCTGGTGGTGTTGGTGCTGGTTTTGCTTTTGTCCCATTTTCTCCAGCCAGACTGAAAGGTGGGACTTGTCTGCTGCATCTTGACCTGGCCCATAGCAGCCGGCCAATCGGACACGTGGTTCTCCTGAGAGACTGAGTTTGGGAGTTTATCCTACAGTTAGGAAATAGATTGGGACTGCAGCCTTGACTGCAGCCTCATGAAAGACTCCAACCCCAAACCATCCAACTAAGCTGCTCCCAAATTCCTGACACACTGAAATGTGTGAATTAATAAACATTTATTGTTGTTTTAAGTTAAAAAAAAAAAAAAAAGCAACAAAACAAAAAGAAAGAAATTGGTCTCTTTAAAAGGAATGGGGGGACTTCCCTGGTGGCGCAGTGGTTGGGAATCCACCTGCCAACGCAGGGGACACGGGTTCAAGCCCTGGTCCGGGAAGATCCCACATGCCGCGGAGCAACTAAGCTTGTGCACCACAACTACTGAGCCTGTGTGCCACAACCACTGAAGCCGCAGCACCTAGAGCCCGTGCACCACAACGAAGAGTAGCCCCCGCTCGCCGCAACTAGAGAAAGCTTGTGTGCAGCAATGAAGACCCAACGCAGCCAAAAATAAATAAATAAATAAAAAACAATCAAACAAACAAAAAAGTAGGTTAAAAGTAATGGAGGATTGTGTCAGCATTGCCCCATTTTTCCCTTTATTGTGACACCAATATTCAAAAAAAGAAAAAAGATTTCTGTATATCATGCTTACCTGGCCCCCTTTCCTTTCATAAGACAGTTTTCCCCCCACTGGTAAAGTGGCATAAGTGTGAGCACAAGTCCCCTCTCTGGTGAAAGTGTCTCTACTCTTTCTGGCTGGCACAGAAGAGAAAACATCTTTGAAGGCACCCATCCTCGCCCCGCCAACGCTGCCCCGCCACCGCGGGGAGCCCCCCTCTCCCTCCTGCGTCCCTTCCCGTCCTTCAGCAACACCAACGTCCCTCCAGGCACCCATGCTTCCCTCCTCTTGGCCTGTGAAACCACACTTTCTGGAAGGGTGATTCACGCACCCAAAGTGTGATTCTAAGTCTTTGTGTTCTTTCTCTGGGCGATATTCCAGTTTAATCATGGCAAAAACAGTCTAGAATTTGGATCCGGCTGTGACCTCTGCCATTCACTCACTAAAGTGAATGGATCCGTAATTTTTCTAAGCCCCGGTTTCTTCACCTGTGAAGTGGGGTCATAAACCTGCCCCCTTTCTCTCTCGGGGCGGGGTGGTGGGAGCTGCTAGGAGCAAACAGAGCAAGAGTGTGTCCCAGCGCTTTGTAACCAGTAAGATGGTATCGTAAGACTCCACCCTCTTAGAGATGTTTCAGGTTTCAGTGCAAAGAGGGGGCGAGTTTTTGGTTCTAGGAAAGTTCTTTCCCCGTACCCGAAGCTACACACGTTCCTAATCCACACAGCATTTTACCTGTCCCCTCCTCCCCCCCGCCCCCCACCATGGTCCAGGGTACCATCCTGTTTCCCAGCAGGAATCACCTGCGCTGGGAAGGGAGGAGAGAGGAAGCAGGAGGCCAGGTGGAAAGGTGGATGCATCTCTTGAACTTGGAAAGATTTCCATGAGAGGAGCTTCCTTGAGGGGCGTGGAGTTCCATTTGGTTCCACCAGAAACAGACTGTTCCCACCACCGGCTGGAAAGCCCGGCATCTTCTCCTCATCCTGGGCAGCTCCCCGAGGCTGTGTGTGTCTAGGGCGCGTCCTCTGCATCCAGCTGTCCCTCTTGCCCTCTGTGGGGACCGGGTCAGGATCGTCCTGGTGCTTGTGTGGGATGAGTCCCGGGGGACACAGAAGCTGCCGTCTGGGCTTTAAGGAGCCCTCTTAGGTAGCAAGCTGCTTTGTCACAGTCTCCTTAATTCTTCACACTTGAGAAACTAACATTCTGTCACAAGAGCTAGCCAGGAGTTCCACCAGCTCTGAAAGTCCCCCCACAATGGCCACTGCGCTTCGTCCTGAAGACTGTCCTATGTGGGACAGCATCCTCCAGAGAGAAGGGGAAATGGGGAGAGTTGAGGGGGAGAGCCTGGCGGGAGGCAGGCCCTGTCCTCCGTCTGGCCGGAGCCGGCTGGGCACCAGGATCAGGGTGCAGGCGCTTCCAGACCGTGTTAGCCGGCCTCTTGCCTCAACAGCAGAAGAGTGGCTGAAATAAGTGATTTTCTGAATAACAAATATATCATTCGTATGATATTATACATCATATTGAAAAGCAGCAAAGGGCCCACGATGATCCTCCTCCCTTCCGGTCGTTCCCATCACTGGATGCAGCCCGTGTTCCCAGATGCTCCCAGACACTCTGGGCGAATGCAGACAGTGGGATGCAGGTGCACAGGTTCTTCCCCGTCTGTGAAGCTCTGAATGGGCCCTTCTGTGCAGACGGCTCTGCGGTTTGCTTCCTCCATCTGGGAGGTGAGAAGGACGGTGGGGCTTGCTGCGTGCCGTAGGGAAGAAGGCTGCAGGCGTGCGGTGATGTATGTAACCTCTCCCTACCGAAGAGCATCTGTGTGTGTCTCAGGCTCTGCCTTGAAGCCCCAGGGAGGTGGATGACCCCAGACACTGGCTGGTTAGTGCTGACTCAAGTACGTCTGCGGCCCGAATGCCCGGCAGCAGAACGGCTGGGGAAGAACTTGTGTTTGTAGTCGTGAGAGATGCTGCCGAAATGACCCCTCCGAGGCACTGATTTCCTCTGGCCTCGGAAAACTCCCCCGCGGGCCTGGAGCGGGGTCGCCGCCAGATGGGGACGGGTCTAGACTGAGCCCTGCGAGACAGAGCAGGGTCCGCCCTGGTGCTTCTTGCTGCTGGCTGCGGGTGCGGAGATCCCTGGGGCTGCTTGTCCTCTATGTGAAGAACTCAGGCCCCCGAGGGGCTCCGCCTGAGGGGTCCCTGCGGGTTGTCAGGATGTGGTCAGTGGCACAGGCTTTTGAGCCTAAAAGGCCCCCACCCAGTGCTGCTCTGTTTCCCCCTCTGTTCGGTCTCCAGCACAAACCCCGGAAGGCAGGGAACACCCCAGAGAAAGCACAGGAAGGGCCTCTGTGTCCAGTGGCCCAGGCGGGAGTTGGGAGCAGGGACCGTGACATTTCCCGCTGGGCCGTGGCACCTGCGCGGGCTGTCACGGGAGCCAGTGAAGGCCACGCCACCACCCCTGGGGCCTGAGGCCCGCGAGGTGCCCGTCCACAAACAAAGCAGCCCGAGGGCTTCCTTCTCCCATCCGGCACAGCCCCCTGAGAGGCTCGGGCCCGCCCCAGCCTGGCCCGTGGCCTCACTCCTCCTGCTCCGTGGGTATCGCCCACAGCCTGGCCTGCCCGCCAGAGCACCTGCATCTCCCCCTGCAGAGCTGCTGGACCTCCAGATCTCCAGCTGCTCGGGGTCCCCAGTCTCCGTCTTCCGCTCCTCACTCCCCCAGCCCCATCTCCAAACGGGCCTTGCTTCTCAAGACCTTTGGGGTAAACTTTTTTCCAAAAAGTTTTGGAAACTTAGGGGCCTTTGCTCTTAGGGGCCTTTCACGTCGTAAGTCTGGAGACCTTCAAAACCGTGGTGACAGCATTCTACCTCCTGCTTTCACCTGGAGCTCCTCCCAGGTCAGCCTGGGGCCCGGGCGGCAGGGATCCCCACTTGGCGTGGTTCCGTGGGATAAGGGGTCCCTGGAAAATGGCACTCCTCCTTTACCTGGTTACTCTCCCAATGCTTCTGCCTGGGAAACATGGGAGGGAAGATTCCAACTGAGCTTGAGCCTTGGCCCTGCCCCCTTCTCTTTCTCTGCCTGTTGGGGGCCGGCATTGACCAAGCACCTGCCCCTCGCCCAGGACAGCTCTGGGCCGATGATGCGTTTGGGGGTGGGGGGGAGGGGCGGGTAGCGAGGAGAGAATTCCATACTTTACATTTGGTTTGGTGTGAAGCAAGCAGCTCATTGTTCACTGGTAGCGCTCAGTACAGACAAAATGTGCTGAGTTCAGGGGTGGGAGGCTCATAGGGCCGCAGAGTCAGCAGGAGGGAGATGGGATGAGTTAGGCGGCCGCTCTGGGTGGTGAGGATGGAAGCAGAAGAGCGAACATGTGTGCACAGCGATGGCATGAGAGAAGTCTGGACGTGGCACAGAGCAGCACAGAGAAAGAGCCCCAGGCTCGTGGCTCGTAGGCTGACCAGTCTTTGTCAAGGTCAGAAGGAGCGAGAGGATGGCCCTTGGACCATGTCTACTGATGTCTTTGCTTTGGCTTGCATGATTAAATATTTTTAAATAACCAACTTAAAATAAAAATTTTATTCAGTTACCTATAAATGTGAGAGATCAGACTCAAATCCAGAGTCTGATCTTAGAAAACAAATCAATATCAGGCAACATTATTGTATTCATTTCCTAGAGCTGCCGTAACAAAGTACCACAAACTGGGTGGCATTAAATGACAGAAGTTTTTTCTCTCACGGTTCCAGAGGCTGGAAGTCTGAAACCAAGGTGTCAGAAGGGCCATGCTCTCTCTGAGACTCTGGATAGAATCCCTCCTTGCCTCTTCTAGCTTCTTTTTGCCTTCTTCCAGTTTTGTTGAGAAATAATTGATACGCATCTCTGTGTACGTTTAAGGCATACAGCATGATACTTTGATTTGCGTGTATTGTGAAATGATGATCACAGTGGGTCGGCTAACATCCCTCATCTCTATAGAAACAGTAAAAAGAAAAGAAAAAGGAAAAGAACTTTTCTCCTTGTGACGAGAGCTCAGGATTTACTTTCTTAACAACTGTCCTGTATATCATACAGCAGTGTTGACTACAGTCGTCATTTTGTACCTGACATCCCTGGTACTTATTTATCTTATAACTGGAAATTTGTACCTTTTGATCACCTTCCTCCACTCTTCTAGCTTCTGATGGTCGCCAGCAGCGCTTGGTCTTCCTTGACTCATAGAGACGTCACTCTGACCTCTGCCTCTGTCATCACATGACCTTCTCCTCTGTGTATGTGTGTGTGTGTGTGTGTGTGTGTGTGTGTGTCAGTGTGTGTGTGTGTCTGTGTCTTCTCCTCTTACAAGGACACTACACATAGGGTTAAGAGCCCAAACTACAGTATAATCTCAGCTTGATTCCATCTCCAAAGGTACATTCATAGGCACCGGAGGTTAAGACTTTAACATATCTCTCTGGGGGTGGGAGAACACCATTCAGCTCGTAACAATGATCTTATGGTGCAGTCAGCTAGGTGTGAGTGAGATAGGCCCCCGGGATTGTACCAACCCTGTCGAAGTGGACGGCCTCTCACTCTGGCAGATTCCTGTCCCCAGCCTCCTCGCAGGTCCTTGGTCACCGCTCCCCACCCGCTTCCTCCTGGCTCCTATCCGTCTAAGTCTTCACTCTGCAAGGCCCCTTCCTTCCCGAAGCCGCCCCCAGCGTTCATCTTCATGGTGATTCTCACTACTGCACACTCACAGCGACCATCTTCACGTGGCACATTTTCACAATAACAGCGTGTCCCGTCTGGTCCTCGGTGTATGTTGTCAGGGGACTTCTGCAGCCCTGACCTTTGTCTCTGCTGAATACTTCACGAACTTCCTCATGTCTCATCTCGAGTAATACGGGTTCCACTCCGCGTGCTCTTGGCACCATGCTTTGTAGGGGAGGAGGGGAGATCCAATGGTCTTGGACTCAGTGGCGGAAAATAGCATCCGAAGTGTGTGTGTAAGAAGTCTTTCACCCCGACAGCTTCTGAACTGTTGGAGCGGCCCCTTCACGGCAAGGGGACTCTGCCCACGACTCAAGTCGGATGACGAGGGGATTTCTGGGCACAGCTGATTCTAAGGGATTACAAGTCATTGTCTACTAGCTTGTCCCCAATATTCAGAATTTAATCTTTTATATTCCTGCCATTTGAGATTTTTGGCCCTTGTAGATGGAAGCCCCTTTCCCTGTGTCAGCCAGATTTCTAACGGCCCTGTGTGGTTTCCTCCTCAACTTCAGGCCTCTCTTCCTCTCCATCAACACCCACCCAAGTGGCCAAGCAGCACACGTTTCCTCTCGAATCCTATAAGCATGAACCTGAGCGACTGGAAAATCGCATCTATGCCTCCTCTTCGCCTCCGGACACAGGCCAGAGGTTCTGCCCGTCCTCCTTCCAGAGTTCAGCCAGGCCTCCGTCAGCATCGCCAACACACCATTCTCCCTCCAAATCTGTAAGTCTGGGCCTTCTCCTGGGGGCCGGGCCGCCAGGTATGGGAGGGAGGGCAGAGTCTGTATACAGCTGAAGCTAAAGCTGTGCACTCCTGACTGACATTTTTGGTACATTTTATCATGAATCACAAACTGAGCAAAAAATGGCGAGGGCACAGTAGGCAAATGGCAACCAAACGAATGGTAACATCTGGAACGTGATCAGAAAAAGCTTTCTGCTCTCTTAGCTTCTTTTTAAAAATCAGTTATTAAAAGCTTTCTTTGAATTTATCTTGATTGGGATACTAAAGTAAAAAGTCATAGGCAAAGCCAAAAAATTGGTTTTTATAGAAATTTTATTCTAGATTTTAAAGATTTAAAGTCTGACGTCATTTGACTTGGGAAGCATTCTTGGAAAGGTGAACCTTTCAAAGCAGAGTGGGATGGTGAAACAGGTGTCTTTGCATCCTTCGGAGGATTGGGACTCGTGGGTATGGATGGAAGAAGCTGGCTTAGCACCAGCGCTTAAACACTCTACATTTCAACACCGTGGGCCCTACGTGTGGGGACCACCGTCACTGCCTCCTAGTTCATGTTGTCTACCACAGACACTCAGTATCATTCCTGTGCCCAGCAAGGATACGAGGACCGTATCGCTAGAGTCTATCCATATGGATGTAACTATTTTATTCAGCTGTGGTATTAGTTTCCTGCGGCTGCTGTAACAAAGGGGCACAAACTGGGGGGATTAAAACAACAGGAGGCTATTGTCTCACGGTTCTGGAGGCTGGAAGGCTGCAATCAAGGTTTCGGCAGGACCACGTTCCCTCTGCAATCTCTGAGGGGGAGGAGGATATTCCCTGGCCTCTCCCAGCTTCCGGTAGCCCCAGGATTTTCTTGGATTGTGGCAGCGTCACTCCAGTCTCCACCTCCATCTTCACATGGCTGTCTTCCCTCTGTCTCTGTTTGTGTCCAGCTTTAAACTCTTATGAGAACACCAGTCGTGTTGGATGAGGGCCCAACCTAACTCAGTACGACCACTTCTTGATAACCTCCGCAAAGACCTGATTTCCAAATAAGGTCGCATTCACAGGTATCAGTGGTCAGGAGCTCAGCGTAGCTTTTTGGGGGACACCATCCAACCATAAGAGTTGCTACCTTTGGGAAGAAAGAAGATGTGTTCGTCATGCAGAGAACCTACTATGACTCTTCTCCTTGTTCGTCTGATGATTATTATATTAGATGTAAGCTTAGCAGAGTATTGTTTTAAGTGCTGAGGAATAAAATGCAAGGTGTTGTCTCCGCCCTCTAGGGCTTAACAGTCTCACTGGGAACAGAATAGCACTCAGATAAAACAGTTAAATAAAAGCGGAAAGTAGGTTGGGTGGGGATCAGGAGTGAAACAGTCCACACTGCAGGGGATGGGAAAGGGAAAGTACTGTTGTCTGATAAGGGCAAGGAAGTCTTGGGTGATTGTAGGGTCTAAATAAGGGGAGAGGGGAGGGGAGGGCCTCCTGGAAAAGAAAATTAACCATGGCTTGGGGTGGGAAGGAGTGTAACGTGTAGCATGGGGTAGGAGCTGGGGGCGGGGGGCTGTCTCTGGGAGGTGGGCATCTGGCAGAGATTGGGGACAAAAGGACCGCTCACTAGAGACGTGGAGAGATGCAGGTCTTGGCCGCTTCGAGCTAAGGGCCCAGGAGGAAGGTCATCCGTGTTCTTGGGTATGAATGAGAAAAGATCTAGAGGTTTCTGTTCTCCCAGGCATTTAGCAAAGAGACTTGGTCATAGAGATAACAGAACAAATATATCCAAAAAAGGAATGATGCGGCAACCCAAAGATTATCAAAAAGCAGGAAGCCACTACTCCCCTCGGGCTGGAGGGACGTGTTGGGAGCACATCAGGTGGGAGGTGGAACCAGTGTGTCTGCCTGGCAGGAGCTGGAACCGCAGAGGAGAGGCAGCCGCTGGCCAGAGATGCCATGCGAGGCAGAGGGGTAGAAAGTCTGGCGTCTCCACTGCTTCCTGCCTTCCACCGTGTGCCAAACCTGCCGAGAGGCCAGTGGGCCAGGAGGTCTGGGACAGAAACCCTGGGGGAGGAGGGAGGAGACCGGAGGAGGGAGCCAAGAGGGAAGCGACCGGCCGAGAGGTCTCAAGTCTCAAAATGTTGGCTTCTTCTCATGGACCAGGGATAACTGACAGGGTAGCCCCGTGTAAGAAGAGACACTGCATGGAAGAGGAGACGGTTATTTCAACTTCAGATCATTTGAAGTGATGGTGCAGACGCAGACACAGGGTTTTTCCATGATTGCAGAAGTTCTGTGCTTGGGACAGCCTCTCCCAGTTTAAGTGAGAGAGAATCCAGAGGGCGTTCTAGGTCTGCCCTCTGTGCCCTGCCCCCACCCCGATTGTGACTAGAAAGTGATATTCTTAACTGTTCATACCGCACAACTATGGAGCTCTTGGTGAAAGTCAGCGAGCCTGGGCCCTTCCAGGCTTTCTGAGGCGGTTCTGGGGCCAGGGAGGAGGGGTTCTCGGCTGTATCCCGTACTCAGCGGTGGGCACGGACCCTGTGCCCTGCTCAGAACCTGCGATTCCACAAACAGACTGAGGGAACTGATAGCACCGTGAAGTTTCAACAACCGTCCAAATGTCATGGATGGATAAACATGATGGACACATACAGTGGAATATTATTCAGCCTTGAAAAGGAAGGAAATCCTGACGGATGCTACAACGTGGATGAACCTTGAGGGCGTTATGCTAAGTGAAATAAGCCAGTCTTAAAAGGACAAATGTCGTATGATTCCACTTATAGGAGGTCCCTAGAGCCGTCAGATTCATAAGAGACAGAAAGCAGAATGGTGGTTACCAGGATCTGGATGGGGAGAAATGGGGAGTCAGTGTTTAATGGGGACAGAGTTTCAGTTTGGGAAGATGAAAAAAGTTCTGAAGATGATGGTGGTGATGGTTGCACAACCATATGAATGTACTTGATGCCACTGAATTGTACTCTTAAAAATGGTTAAAATGACGAATTTTATGTTAAGTATATTTTACCACAGTTTTTTTTCATAATTTAGGAGACCACAGTTATTTGGACTCCATATACCTTATTGTCCATGATCATTTTACAAAGTTCGCCTTGTACAATCTATTAAGAGGTGCTTCTAGGCAAATTGGTAAAATAAGTGACAAGGGGATGGTAGCTGTCTATTTTAGAAACTATATTCAAAATTTATTTTAAGACCCGTTTAGCAGCACATATGTACAAAACAATTAATGCACTTAGTTTTACCTATATATAGGTTGTAAATACAATTTTAGAAAACCCTACACATCTATATACAGCAGTTAATGATAGTAAATCTCTATAGTCTCAAAATATATCATTATGCCCATTATACCTTCACATAATATGTATTCTAATATACTATTAATGCTGATTGAGCAATCCTCTAACTATTATGAGTTAGAGACACTTTTGGTTGTATCCTTTTACCACATTTTTTTAAATGATCCAGTCAACACTGCAATGTTTATATAGTTTGAGCTTCAGAAAATCAAAACCAAATCAGAATCAAAATCAAATCAGAAAATCAAAACCAAAACACTTATGTTTTGAAATGATCTGTTTCAAAATTGGAAGACAGTGTTCCCACTGGCTACAGACATTAAACAGGGGCCTTCATCACGTGTAAGTTTTATCACACAAGGCCTCCAGGAGCTTCTTCGGTATGTTGGTCACAGCCTCTGCAGCTGTAGTTTGGCCCAGGTCTCTGCTTTCAGCAGCCCTTGGCAGCAGGGCTGGTGATGGATTCAAGTTCATTTAAGTGTTTCTTTCTAATTGGATTATGTTGACTGTCCTTATGTGCTAAGTTCCTTAAGAGTTTAGCTGATTTCATGCATTCCGTTACTGGCATAATCTTTATAGAGGAATGTGAGTTGCTTAAAGACGTCTATCAGCCTGAAAATATTTAGATATAATTCATCTCTGCCTTTTGGAATAAAAAGATGCTCTATGTAAACATCGACCGTGAAGATGACTTTTATAAACTTTGTTCCCATGAATTTTATTCGAAAATTGGAAAGGGGATGAGGGTAATGAATTAGTCTTTAGTAGACAGCACTCATTTTATCATTTATTTACTCAGCAAATATTTATGAAGCAACCGCTGGGTGCCAGGTACTGTGCTCGGAAAGGCTGATGGGATGACAAGTACGTAAGCGGCTCTTATGAGGCAGGGACAGTGTTCATTTTGTTCGCCATTTATTAACAGCACATTATGCAGGGGAGGGGTGCGGTAAATAGCTGAGGACTCACTGAACAAAGGAAGGACCTTCTGTCTATTGGGGGGCCACAAACAGGGAAGTCGTCATAATAGAATATTCGATAGAGCCTGTGTAGTTCTCAAGGGAGAAAATCTCCAGTCCAGTGTGAGCGCAAACGCCAGTCCCAGGGCTTCCCTGGTGGCGCAGAGGTTAGGGATCTGCCTGCCAACACAGGGGCCATGGGTTCGAGCCCTGATCCGGGAAGATCCCACACGCCGCGGAGCAACTAAGCCCTTGTGCCACAACTACTGAGCCTGCGCTCTAGAGCCCATGAGCCACCAACTACTGAGCCTGCGTGCCACAGGTACTGAGCCCATGTGCCACAACTACTGAGCCTGCACTCTAGGGCCCATGAGCCACAACTACTGAGCCTGCGCTCTGGAGCCCACGAGCCACAACTACTGAGCCTGTGTGCCACAACTACTAAAGCCCGCGCACCCAGAGCCTGTGCTCCGCAACAGGAGAAGCCACTGCAATGAGAAGCCCGCGCAGCACAATGAAGAGTAGGCCCTGCTCGCCGCATCTAGAGAAAGCCCATGCACAGCAACGAAGACCCAGCACAGCCAAAAATTAATTAATTAATTATTTAAAAAACCAATCCCAGAGGAAGGAAGTGGACATTTTTTGCAGCAGCAGCAGAGAGCAATAATCAGCTCTGCATTTTAGGATGATCCCTCTGGTGGGGTGTGGAAATTACACTGGATTCGGGTACAGCAGGGGCTCAGATGAGATGCAGTGTGAAATGATCTGGGCCTGGTGGCAGCTGACAGTGGAAAGAAGGGGGCTGGTGTTAAAACGTAGAGAGCTGTTTAAGAGGTCGAATTGAAAGGAACTGGGGATGTAGTGATTGATTAGTTGAGGGCAGAAAAGAGAAGAATCAAGGATGATTCCGAAGGTTTTGCCTTGGGAAGCTGGATGGGTGGTAGTTGCACTTGCTGGGATAGGGAACAGAGGGGAAGCAGGAGCAGGCTGTGTGCGTGTGCATGTGTGTATGTGAGCACACGGGGGTGTGTATAAGTGGACACACGTGTGTGTTGGCTGGTGACGGTACAACAGGTGCCTGTGGGATAATTAAGTGGAGGTGTCCAAAGGGCAACTGGATATGTGAGTCTGGAGCTAAAAATTAAGATTTTAATTAATTTGTTTGTTTATATTTATTTTTTGACTGCGCCACGTGGCTTGCAGCATCTCAGTTCCCCAACCAGGGACTGAACCCAGGCCACAGCAGTGAAAGCCTGGAATCCTAACCACTAGGCCACCAGGGAACTCCCCTGGAAATTAAGATTTTTAAATCATCAGAATGTAGAAGGTAATTTATGCCATGATAGTAGATGAAATAATCCGGAGAGATGTATGGTAGTTGAGAAGAAAGCCAGAAAAACGTGGGCATTTGAAGGACAAACAAAGGATAGGGATTCTGAACTGCCTGGAAAGTAGGCAGAAAACCAGGCAAACACGGTATCACAGAAGCACAAGGACTGTGTTTCGTTGTGTTTCACGCCTTTGGAGGGCATGATCAGTGACGTTCCTGGCCATGGAACGTAAGGACTGAGGTCATCGGTAACCTTGGCAGGAGTACTTTCAATGGCACGGTCAAGAGCAGAAACCATGTGATGTGGGGTGAATGATTAAGAGGTGAAGATGTGGAGGTCTCTAGTGTAGATGACTCTTTCCAGAATCCTGACTTCAAGGGGGAAGAGATGGGGTTGTAGCTGGAAGAACGGAGGTGATGGTTTGTTCCCATAAGGATTTAAACACTGACAGGGAAAGAGTTAGTAGGAAGGGAGCAGTTAAAGGTAGAAGGGGAAAAGCAAGCATTACATCTGGGCTTGTAAAGGAAATGGGTGAGTTTTCTTAGGAGGTGGGAGCACACGGTGAGCGTATTTGTCTGGAACCAATGGAAGAATCATCTTCCGTGGGGTCGAAAACTTGATGTGAAGGTATTAAAACGATCGGTACTTATCCCGTTTCCTTTCTACAGCAGTCACACCCATCTCCCCCTCGTTTTCTTCTAGGAGTTTCACTCTTGACCTGTGTCTTCAGAGTACCTAGAAGCAGAGCCTGAGACGGGGTTTCGATGCACGTTTGTTTATTTATTATGGCGTGCTCTCAGAAGAAAGCTCTAAGGAGCAAGGGAAGGGAAGAAGCAAAGCAAAGGTGTGGTTTCAGATGAGATTTAGCCTCAGCCTTTTGACAGGGGAGTTCTGGAGTGTAAACTGCACCAGAATTTGCTCTGCCTCGAGGCAAGGAAACTGGGCTTTTTTTTCTTTTTTTTTAAATTTATTTTTGGCTGCATTGGGTCTTTGTTGCTGCGCCCGTACTTTCTCTAGTTGTGGTGAGCGGGGCTACTCTTCGTTGCGGGGCACGGGCTTCTCATTGCGGTGGCTTCTCTTGTTGCGGAGCACAGGCTCTAGGTGCACGGGCTTCAGTAGTTGTGGCTCGTGGGCTCTAGAGCGCAGGCTCAGTCGTTGTGGCATATAGGCTCAGTAGTTGTGGCACACGGGCTTAGTTGCTCCGCAGCATGTGGGATCTTCCCGGACCAGGGCTTGAACCCGTGTTCCCCGTATTAGCAGGCGGACTCTTAACCTCTGCGCCACCAGGGAAGCCCCCGAAACTGGGCTTTTGTGTCTTCATACGGTGGCGCCCTTAGCTATGGGATGCCAGGATGAGGGAAATGTACCTGCAGCTGGGATGGGGCCTGTCACCCAAGGACAGTCCTATAAGGAGGTTGCATGTTTGGGCCATTAGCAGCAGCCCCTGTAGCAACTTGGTGTCCCAAAACTAGTCACAGGGAACCTAAGACACCTGCTGCAGCCTGGAGTCTCCATTCTCCTCTTCTCTTGCCAGCTCGATTCCTGTAAGCGACAGGGGTAGGTCCTGTATCCGTTTTTCTATTGCTGAATAACAAACCTCCCCCCGGTTCAGGACAACAGCCTTTTATTTAACTCACCCTTCTGTGGGTCGGCGGTTTGGGTTGGGCATTCTTCTTGGCTCAGCTGTGCTAACTCACACATCTGTGGCCACTTAGCAGGTCCCCTGGGGACTGGCTGCACCAGAGTGGCCTCAGCCAGAACAGCTTGTCTCTGTTCCATGTGCTCTCCTCCTGCAATCGGCTAGCCTGGACGCGCTCTCATGACCGTGACGGGGCTCCACGAGACAGCGTGCTCCATGCAAGGCTTCTTGAGGCTGGGCTCAGAACCGCCCCTCTGTCGCTCCTCCATCCTGGGTAGAATCTGTGTCCTCTCCCCTTGGATCTGGGTTGGGCTTATGACTTGCTTTGGCCCACAGAACGAAATGGAAGTGACAGTCACATTGCAGAGGGCATGGACACAGGGAGATGGGGAGGATGCGGGCCAGTTTTGAAATCTATCTCCTGTCTTATCACTTGATTCCAGCAGCTGGGTCTGCAGTTGAACACACAATGTGCTCGAGTCTAGAGGTTCGTTTATCTATATTTAAGGAGTCTAATTTAGATGGCTAACCTCTCCGAGAGTAACTTTCTGTTAAGCAGACTGTTGCAGTTTGTGTTCCCCAAGCAATAGAGAATCTAAGGTAGATATTAGTGTGCAGGATGTTTATTAGGAAGTGCTCTTAGGATCAACACCTGTGGGAGGAGGGACGGAGGTAAGAAGGACAGAGGGAGAAGTTGCAGTGTGGTGCAGTCTCAACAAAGTCCTCTGCAGACCACAGGGAGCTCCTCAGAGTGGCCCCCAAGTTGGGCCAAAGGAGCCAGACCTTTATACCATCACCACCAGTCATTAGATGACAGCTGTCCTAGAAGGGACTTGACCCTGGGCAAGGCAGCTCTCTTCAGCCAAGGGCCATCCTAGCTGATAGTTGAGGGTCACCAGTTGGCATATTCCCAACAGCTGGAGGAAAATCCTTCATTGTTGAAAGGGGATCAGAGTAGTACAGGTGACCCTTGAACACCACAGGTTTGAACTGCATGGGTCCACTTCTATGCAGATTTTTGTCAACAGTAAATACTGCAGTACTGCACAATCTGAGGTTGGTTGAATCTTTGGATACATGACCACAGATACAGAGGAACCATGTATATGTAAAGCTGACTGTAAGTTACACTGGATTTTCCACTGCGTGAAAGGTCAGCACCCCTAACCCTCACATTGTTAAGGGTCAACTGTACATCACAGCCTCTAATACATGGACTTATTCTCTATTTTTCCTATTTATGATACCAAGATTCTGATGGGTGAAAATAAGGGCTATCATATTTCTCCTTATGACATAGTTAATATGTAACTGAACTGAAGAAAAAGGTTCAGGATGGTTGGTTGGGACTGAATGAGAAAGGTTTCATTAGGCCCAGGGGGAGAGGAACTAAAGCCCCAAGCCAACAACCATCACCAGCATCCCAGCCGTAGGAGTGAGCCACCACGGAAGTGGATCATCCAGCCCCAGTCAAGCCTTCAGATGAGACCACAGCCCCAGCCCAAACCCGACTAGACACCTAGCAAGAGATCCTGCATCAGGACCACCCGCCAAGCTGCTCGTGAACCCCTGATCCACAGAAACCATGAAGACATAACGTATTAGTCTGCTGGGGCTGCCATAACAAAATATCACAGACTGGGTGACTTAAACAACAGAAATTTATTTCTCACGGTTCTGGGGGCCAGAAGTCCAAGATCAAGGTGTTGACAGGTTTGGTTTCTCCTGAGGGCTCTCTCCTTGGGTGCAGGTGACCCCCATCTCTCTGTGTCCTCACCTGGCCTTTCCTCCAAGCACACACATCCCTGGTGTCTCTTCCTCCTCTTACAAAGACACCAGTTCTATTGGATTAGGGCCCCACCCTTGTGACTTCATTTGACCTTAATTACTTCTTTCTTTTTTTTATTTTTGGCTGCGTTGGGTCTTCGTTGCTGCGCAAGGGCTTTCTCTAGTTGCGGCAAATGGGGGCTACTCTTCGTTGTGGAGCACAGGCTCTAGGCGTGTGGGCTCAGTAGTTGTGGCGCACGGGCTCAGTAGTTGTGGTTCACGGGCTCTAGAGCGCAGGCTCAGTAGTTGTGGTGCACAGGCTTAGTTGCTCCATGGCATGTGGGATCTTCCCAGACCAGGGCTCGAACCCGTGTCCCCTGCATTGGCAGGCAGATTCTTAACCACCGCACCACCAGGGAAGTCCCCTTAATTACTTCTTTAAAGGTCCTATCTCCAAATACAATCCCATTGGGGGTTAGGGCTTCAACATATGAATTTGGGGGGCTGGGGGGAACAATTCAGTCCATAACAGATAATAAAGTATTATTGTTGTCTTAAGCCCCTGAGTTTTGGGGTGATCTGCTATGTAGCAAAAGATAACTGATACTTGTTTGATCCTGTATGTGGGGAAGCACCAATTCAGTGGAGTCAGGAATAGATAATAAACTCAGGAACTTTGGGTTCTTCTTAAAAACTGACCATCTTGTCCCTGAATCAATCTCTAAGAGCCCTAGTTTTCCTAGTATGAATATTTGGAAAGAAATCAGTAACCAGTTTTCAAGATTGCTATTTGGAATAATTAGCCCTTTTTTTAAGATGGAAAAGCCATTTTTTAAAATATTTATTTATTTATTTGGTAGCGCCAGGTCTTAGTTGCAGCTCACGGGCTCCTTAGTTGTGGCATGCAAACTCTTAGTTATAGCATGCATGTGGGATCTAGTTCCCTGACCAGGGATCAAACCCGGGCCCCCTGCATTGGGAGTGTGGAGTCTTACCCACTGCGCCACCAGGGAAGTCCCAGAAAAGCCCTTTAAACATCTAAAAATATTTCAAATCACTTGACATTAAGAAGTAGTTAAAAATTTTCCATGCACTACTTTGTTTTATATTTCTGTCTACTATTTAAAATATCAGGTTATATAACCTAATAAGGTCTTGACGTTAAGACTATCTGCCCAGAAATGGCAAACTAGCAGTTTCATCATCTGTTACTCACCAACAGATTAGATACTTTAAAAATAGTTTGAAAAAACTTTCACATTGTATCAAGGAGTAGGAGCTACAGAGAGGACTGATTCAAGATGGGATTGGTTATCATGAGAGCTGGAACTCAGACAAGTGCTGCCTGTGTGTTGGAGAGGCTGGCAGAGAAAGTATATTCTCCTAGCTGTCCAGAAAAGGTATTAGAATTAGCGTTCGTCCTGTGTCCCTGCAGTGTTGGTGTCCTGACTTGATGAGCGGAAAGAAGGCGGAGCCCGAATAAGAGAGATGTACTTGGCTGAGAGCTTGGCCCATTTTCTGGGCAGTGGTCTGGGTCTGTGGGATTCTCATTTACTCTGTTCCCCAGGGTAGCTGAGCTCCAAGGAGAGGATGTTGGGTCTTTTTACCTCAACATTTTTTTAACGCTTGATAAATGCCCTGCTTCTGTCACCTCCCCAGGGACCCAAGAAGGAACTCATTCCTTCAACAGTTATTTCCCAAGACCCTATCGTTTGCCTGGCACTGAGTACTCAAAGGTGTCTGAGATGATTCCTGCCCTCAAGAGTCTCCCAGTGAGAAGTAAGTCCTGCAGAATCAGGACCCTGAGCTAAAGCACTGGAGGAGCACCTCCCACCTCTTCCCTCATGGGTCACAACCTAACAGATGGGGGATCGGTTTCGAAAGACCCACAGGTCCCACGGCTGTGCCCTTGGCAGTGTTGTGATCGCAGAGATACAAGCGTGGGGTAAAAAAATGTAAATCTCCAGTGGTGGATTATTTTGCGGTCTTGGATGATGGCGCCAACCCTTCCCGTGGTTAAATCTGCCATCACGACAGTGGCCACCTTAGGATTCATCTTGAAATTTCCCCCTGGAGGAGCAACCCCGCCTTCACCTGGCAGAAGCAATGGTTAAAATGTTGGTGTCACACAGAGTTGGGATGTACGCTGGAGTTTATAGCGAGGATATACAAATAGTATCTCTCCCAGGAGGCAGAATCCATCACGATCATCTGTTTCTCTCATTTGTGCTGGTGTGAAGGGCGTCACCTAAATAAGTAACAGGCCAAACGTATCTCTGCTGAAAAAAGTGTCTCAATCACCGAATTCTCTAAGCTAGGGGCAGAAGCCAGCTTGCAGAGGGTGGCTGAGTGGGTGTGAGATGACAGAGGATGGACAGAGAACGTGGACAACTTTATCAAGAAGTTTGGCATGAAGATGAGCTGTGAGCAAGGGCTGTAGCTGGAGGGGGGTCCAGAAGGGCATTTCTTTTGAAAGACGGGTGTGTCTTGAGCATGTGAATATGCTGGCGAAAGGAGTTAACGGGTTCCTGAACCTTTGAGGCCTCTCTCCCCGTGCCTCTGTTTGAAAGGAAGATAGTGTTTACTTCACAGGATAGTGATAAGGATCAAATGAAATAATCTGTGTAAAGTTACCCAAGGGCTCCTGAGCTAGGCTTGAATTGAATTGAATTGAATTGAATTGAACCAAGGCAATTGGGTTCCAAAACCCATGTTCTTGCTCTGGTTTTTCACTACCTCTTGAGAAGTCCCAGATTCTCAGCCTATCCATTGCACACTGACTCAGCATCTTAGCCCATATCCCTAATTCAGGGCTTTGCACACTCTGGCCCATGGGCCAAAGCTGGCCCATTGTTTTTGTCATTAAAGTTTTATTAATATGTGGCCACAATTATTCATTTATACACGTTCTTTAGCTGCTTTCATGCTACAACAGCAGACGTGAGTAGTTGCAACAGAGACTGGGTGGCCTTCAAAGCCTAAAATATTTACTACCTGGCCTTTTTTCAGGAAAAAAAAACAAAAACAAAAGCCAGCTTCTGACTAATCTGTCCCCGAGCTTCCCTTTACTACCTCCCAATTAGTTGCTAAGACATCCTGTGCAAAGTGGCAGAATGAGACTTGTCCTCAGAAAGGCAAGAAACAGGCTGTAGAGCTTTGCCCCCACCAAGTGCATGGGGCACATCCCACTGGGGAGGGCAAGTGGGTTAGTCACTAGTCCCGCCCGCAAGAGGCCCAGGAATCAGAATGGCCAAAAAGATGACAAACTGGCGAATAGTCCTATAGAGCTAGGACTGAAGGATTTGCATTCTCTTCCCCCTCAGAGTGTTATATAACAGGATGCAATCTGCTTTTGGACTGGACTGGGGACATTGGAATAATATGAGTTTAGGTGGAAGGGCCCTTGTTCTTCCCCTTAATCTCCTTGAGTCAGGAAAGGATGCAAATTCGATGCAGGCAGCACAGATGAGCATCATAAACTTCATTGGCTGCCCTGGCAGTGGTTTTCAGAGGAATGCGTTGGTCAGACTTGCATTTTAATAGAAGGATACCTCCAGTGACGAACTGGAGGTTGGACTTCACGGAGGGAAGATAAGCAAGCCAACCAGAAAGTCTTACAATAATCCAGTGAGAGATGACAGAGCACTGAATTATGGCCACAGGAGTGGAGATTTGGAGGAAGGGGATTAATTATAAAAGAATCTGAGGTAGAATAGGCTAGCCTCAATGATGCCCAGATAAG
The DNA here is from genome assembly GCF_965194825.1 of Balaenoptera physalus. Classification (NCBI taxonomy): domain Eukaryota; kingdom Metazoa; phylum Chordata; class Mammalia; order Artiodactyla; family Balaenopteridae; genus Balaenoptera; species Balaenoptera physalus. Next base: position 119,119,973 of record NC_138887.1, on the reverse strand, counting down.
TGGCATGTGGAAGGAGGGGTCTAGGGTGACTCTCCGGTTTCTGGCATGAAGGGATGGATGGCCTTGTCATCAAATTAGGAAGGGGAAGTAGATCTGGGGATGAAAGACAAGTTCCATTTGGGGCACACTTTCTTTGATTCTTTTGGGACATCAAATAGAGGTTATCAAGAGCCTGGATATATAGTCTGGAGTGGAGAAGCAGAGGTTAGAAAAATGATCTTCTTTGTGCATTTCATTTACCATTTATTAAATCAAAGAAATCAAGACTCTGAACACCTTTACCTGTATAACTGCTGGCGCCGGGAAGAAAACATAGTTTCATCTTATAAGGGACACTTTACTAACACAGTTGTATGAAAATGCATTTTAGGGGCTGAACATTCAATGGTGGAAAAATTACTGTACCTAATCGTGCATTCAAGATGGACTTGTCTTGATTTGCATTTAGATGGGAATTCCTTTAGCTCAGAACCAGGATTGTCCCCTAACTCGCAGCACTTAGAAAAGCATTAACTTTAGCTGGTGAAGTATCATTGGTACAACAGTGACACAGCCATAACACCAGTATTAATAGTGTTCCCTTAATGACTCAGTACAAATTAGCTGCTGGAGTGGTGGAAAAGTTTAGATGCTTTCCTTGGCATCTCTCTGAGAATGGAGTGCCTGCCCTGTTAATGAATGACGCCCAAATTCTGCAGCAGGGCTGGAGTAAACCTGTTTCAAGGGGGTGTGTGTTGTAACATTTTTTCCACTATGTTTCTTTTTTTTTTTTTTTTTGGCCTCCCTGCGTGCACTGCATGTGGGATCTTAGTTCCCCGAGCAGGGATGGAACCCGCGCCCCCTGCAGTGGAAGCGCGGAGTCTTAACCACTGGATCACCAGGGAGGTCCCTCCACTATTTTTGAGGCTTAGCGTGGAACCCTAAACCAATGTTATTTTGAGTCCTGAGTAAGACTGACATCTCATCTTGAGCATGATTAAAGCAGATGTATATTTTATTCAGAAAAAGGGAAATTGAAGCAAGTAGTTCAGTAAAAAGCCCTCTAAGGCAGGGGTCCCCAGCCCCCGGTACTGCTCCGAGGCCTGTTAGAAACCGGGCAGCACCGCAGGAGGTGAGCGGCGGGCGATTGAGTGAAGCTTCATCTGCAGCGCCCCATCGCTTGCTTTCATCACCGCCTGAACCACCACCCCTCCCCCACCCCCATCCCTGGAAAAATTGTCTTCCATGAAACCGGTCCCTGGTACCAAAAAAGTTGGGGACCACTGCTCTAAGAACTACAGAGAGGAGATTCTACTATGATTTCTACAGCTCTGCCAATGTTTCCCTCTCCACACACTGTCTCAAAAGCAAATTAAAAGTCCCTTGCTTATAATGTGTTCTTTCACAAATTGGTAATGCTATTCAGTGATCTTGGTTTAGCATGATTAAGCCATTCCATTTACTTTCTTTGCCTTTAATTTTAAAAATTAGATGCATCTGGAGAAGTATTTCACGCTCTTAAAAACAGCATTCCTCTAAGATGAAAAGTTCTGGAGGTCGGTTGCACAACAATGTAAATGTACTTGACACTACGAACTGTGCGCTTAAAAATGGTTAAGAAGGGAAATTTTATGTTAGGTGTAATTTGCTACAATTAGGATAATTAAAAAAAAATCATTCCTCTGATGATATAAAGAGAAGCATAAAGAGGAGAATAAAAACTTCCTGTAGTTCTACCACTTCGAGACGGTTAAATTGTAGGGTAGCGTTCTTTGCTTGGCCTTTGTTGTTCCTTTATACACAGATACAGAAATGTAGACAATGGAATAAACTGTTTAGCAACTTAGGTTTTCACTTAATATTATAATCAGGCCCCTGTCTTCAATTTATATATTTTGGTTGTCAGGAGAATGTCATTTTTAAAAGTCTCCTGTTCATAAAACTTGGTGGTTACACAGCATTAATTAACTTTATACTATTCAAATTATAAAGCACACTGCCGGGTCTAATACAGTAAACAACAAATATCACATATAGCCTGGAGCATGTGTGTAACATACCAAAGCTGTTGGATAGAGACCATGTTGGTATTTGCATACAAAATAGTGCAATTTCAATAGATACAACTCACTAATGATCAGACTCTTTTAAGACACTGAGTATACACCATACTTTGGTACCTGGAGGTCAGAAGGGTTTTGAGCTGTTTGCCTGCCCACGACTCAGCTGCCAGTTTGAGGGGTCAGGTGAGCAGGGGAATGAAAGGAACAAGTTTTACCTTAAGGTCTGTCCTCATTCCTGGCCTTGAATCTGACCTTGCACTTTTATTACGTCTGGCAATTAAGACTGGTTTGGGGATCCCTAAATACCAATTCATGTGCATCACCCATGCTTCATACACTAGGATTGGGTCATGATATCAATATGGTTTATTCTTTTCCAGAATGTAAGAATGAATTGCAGAAGTAATTTCCCACTAGCTATGTTTGATGTGTTGGAACATAGCTAGTGGAAAATATCTACTTAATTCATTCAGGATTTTTCCTAGGATGCCCCCCACCAGGCTGTATGCAGCACTTCATGCTGAAATAATCAAAGAAATGATCTTCAAAATAGAGGCTTGGTCTTAGCGGTTCAAGACCGCGTCTCCTTCCTGCTGTCAGGACACGGTTCCACAGATGGGCCTGTGTTTTCACTCTGCCTGTCCACTTGCTCAATCTTACAAACAGGCGATTAAAGAAAAAGTCTGTTTCCCACTCGGCATAAACTGTAGACCGCATTCACCGTGTGCATTCGATTTGTAAACACCTCGTCAGTGACCGTGCAAGGACCCCTATGTTAAGGTATCTGTGTGATGTGAGAGGAAAGCCTTAAAGTCAGCATAAATACTCAATCCACTGCCTTTTTATAAGGTGGTAAAAGCAAATATAAAGGCTTTTAGAGCCAGCGGCTCCAGGCATTTAGCATGTCATCAGCATTTAGCTTGCTGGCCTGACTTAAATGGAAGGGTGTACACATCACGGCCTCTCCTGAACAAAACAAAGCCATCTTTAATTTATTTTTCTGAGAATCAGAGAGAAGGCAGAGACAGAACTAGAGCTGGGAATATATTGCCTGGATAAAATAAACTCAGACAGTAAAAGAAGGTCTATTCAAAACAAAATTAGAGATAAAGAGACCGCTTTAAAAAAAAACCCACCAAGACCAACGCGAGAAGGTCAAGTAGTATTTACAAATATACTTGGTTGAGCGCATAGAATAAGGTCAAATTTTATTTCCATTCAAACAGCACTATAACAGGTTGGTTTGGACCCTGGGTGATTGCTGGGTCACCAAATCCCTTCACTACTTAAAGAGTCAAGCGGGGCCTTCATGCAGCTCATTATGGAACCAGAAACTCTATGACCGTTCATTCTATCGCATTCTCTTCCCCTCCAGTCTTATTGAATTAAATTCTGAATTGACTTAGAAGGTTAGCAGCAGTTATTAGGAGAGTCAGTGCCTTATTTCCAGCTTGGTCCTTTGATACAAAAGGGCAGCTGTCGAAATAATATAAACCAGCTCCTTATTCGTCTACACCAGAAAGGACTTTGATGGAATGATTATAACACACACTGTTTTAGATGCTTAGTGATGCTAGCTGTGGGTTAGTTAAAAAGCATCTTATCACATGTTCCTCATTGACTCTGTCCAAGATATTGGCATTCCTTTACTCAGATCCTTATAAGTGGATCTGATCCTTCCAAGATTTATGCTTAGCTAAATATATTGTTGGACTAAAGATACTTGCATATGAAATGAACTTTTTTTCTCATTGTCATGTAGCATATTTTGTATTATCCTCTGTTTTAAACTTCTAGTTATTTCCAATTTTTCTTGGTTCATCAGACAACATATTTATATTTCTCTGTGGTCATGATAAACAATGATGTACTTATAATTTTTTAAACTTAACCACAAAAATGAAGCACAATATAGTACTACTAAGAATTTAAGTTTAGCCTGAGTTTTCAGTCATTATAGTTTATTCACTGAAAAAAATCCCAGGGCTTAAAAAGCACATTATCCTTGGCATATTGCTGTTAACCAGATTTATAAAGTTGGGTTTCTCTGTCAGACCATTTTTATAAAGTTGGGTTTGTCTGTCTGAGCATATCACAGAGAACTGGCAGGCTGTATTTTCATCACATTTGGGTAGTATGTTTGAGATGGTCTGACTTGAAGTACAAGCTGTATGGGGATGTGATAATCATTTTTTGAGCTCTTGCTAAATGCTGGTATAGGTGCTTTATGTGTAGTTAACGCACGTATTCCTTACGACCCTATGAGGCGGGTACAGCTATGATCCCCATTTTACAGATGAGGACACTGAGGCACAGACAGCTTCATGGTTGTGGGACCCATGCAGTCACACATTCTGGGTTTAATGCCCTGTTGTCACAGTCTTGAAATCCTTAATTATTGAGCCAGGGGCCCCTTGCTTTTCTTTTGCACTGGGCCTGGCAAACAGTGTAGCCAGTGCTGGAGTTTTTTTGTTTTTTTTTTAAAGATTTTTTTTTTTTTTCTGATGTGGACCATTTTTAAAGTCCTTATTGAATTTGTTACAATATTGCTTCTGCTTTATGTTTTGGTTTTTTGGCCTGGAAGCACGTGGGATCTTAGCTCCCTGACCAGGGAATGAACCTGCACCCCCTGCTTTGGAAGGCGAAGTGTTAACCACTGGATCGCCAGGGAAGTCCCAATGCTGGAGTTTAAAACCATGTTCAAGTGCGAGAGCCAAGCTTAGGCCCCGGTGGCCTGCTCCAGGATGCACACTCCTGGCCCTTGCTAGCCTGCCTCTCAGAGTAGATTCTGGTCCAGGAGCTGTAGGTTTCTTCTCCTCCGAACCACTCTGCACACACGCAGTTTTCTGTGGAGCGTGAGGGCACAGCTGTGGGGAGTGATGACTTAACAGACGGCTAACGCCTCCCAGCAGGAATCAGCTGGTGTCTCGGGTTATTTTAAAGAGGAAAACTGAAAGAACGGTGTCTGGCAGCGTCCTCATGGGTCTGATTCCTCCCGGTGGCAGGGCAAGGCTGCCCAGAGACGGGGCCCTCTAACTCCTCGAATTTTGAGCCCTTTACGTGTATATAACTATTGCTGTTCTTTTCTGAAGAATGCAAAGGAAACAGCACATAAGGAGAAAAGTAAAATATAATTACCTGTTCACGTATTTCCTGAGTAATACCTATAATTTGGGCGACTCCCCTGAGGTTAAATGTGGGAAGAATTTCCTTTTCAAGAGTGAATTCAACAGCAGTGACACAGCCCGAGCTTCTCTGACACCCCACACCCCACCTTGTCTCAATTCTCTGTCTCTGCCACTGTCCCAGACAGAGGACAGAGGACGGGAAAAGTTTGGGAAAAAGCAATAAGGCACAGCGAGCCGCCCTTCACAGTATAGATGCCGGGAGCAAATTTCTCTTTGTTCAGCTCTAGATCGTTGTTGTGTTTGTAAACCTAAGATCCTGCATGTGTCCTCATGTCCTCGGTATCAGTCATGTTTGAGCCGCCCCGTCCTCCTGGCTGCTCCCAAGCCTTGTCACCTCATCTGCGAAGAGCCTTCACCAGCAACCAGAAAGCAGGCACCATAATACTTTGACGAGTTGCTGATAAAGGTTAGGGAAGGAAGGGGGGGAGAAAAGGTTCTGAGCTGCTGGGGATAGTGAAGCCTTTTTAAAAAAAAAAAAAAGTCTTGTAAATGATTGTTTAAAAATATAAACAAAAAACTTTGAACACTATTTAGGATCACTGGAGGAGAGCAGTACTAAACAAAACTTAATTTTCAAGTTGTATTCTTTTGAGGAGAATTATAAACAGAATAGAATACTAAGACTAAGCCCCTAAGCCACCCAGGCACTAAAAAGGTGTTGGCAAAGGTCTTAGATAAGTTAAGCTCATAACTTCCGGAAGCTTTTGAATGATATGTACAGCCAAACTGTGTGGCTTTTGTGATCCTGTCCACTTTCCTTTATTGGCTTTCTTTTGCTTCCATAAAACCTTCACTGCTGTATTTAAAGGCTTCTTCTGATGAATTCTTCTAGTTTTAATTATTACTCTTCTTGAAAAACTCACCTTCAACTGAAACATGGGCTTGGGGACTCTGGCTTGAAGACACAGGGACCTCTGAAGGCAAGGGTGTGAGTTTGTTTGAGAATTACCATACAGACACCCCAGATTCTCGCCCTCATGAGAAGATAAGTCTGCTTTCTGAATACCTGCACAGGGGGTATGGGTTCTGAAAACAGAGATTAAGTAAAAGCCTATATACAGACTGATGAGCGCCCCACCCCAAGTCCCTGTTCCCCTGCTTTGCTCCCAGAATGTTGGTGCCGGGCTATCCCCATGACCACCCACCCAAGTAGGAAAATGGATTTGTCTTGAGAGGAAAGACCTGCAGAAATGGCAACTTTGGCTTGCCACTTGTATTTCACTACAGTGAAGCCCACTGGTCAGTGATTCCCATCCATGCATACAGACCCCTCAACCTAGCTCCTGAGGGCATCCCAATTAAATATGCATCCAAGGAAAACCAGGCATTTGAGGAAACCCTGTGTTGTGAAAGACAGAGACAAAAGCAAACAGAAAAAAAGAAACTTGGAGGAAGCAATTAAAGGGAATAAAAGAAACTACAGCCATGAAACAAGACCAGGATGCTATAAAAAAAAAAGGGAGGGGGGGAGTATTCCATGACCAAGAATTCTAGGAAACTAAAAATATGCAAATAGATTTGCATAGATATTCATCCATACCTGCACTGGAAGGTAAAGTTGAGCACATCTCCCAGAAAGTAGACAAAAGACAAACATTAAAATTTTTTTAAAAAAGAAAGAAAGAAAATGAGAGCATCCGTCCAGGAGGTTCACCCTCTAAATACTAGGAGCCCAGAGGGGAAGAACCAGGGAGACAGGATGAGAATCAGAGGAGAAAAAGGTCCTCACCCGTGAGTGAAGGGCCTGAGTTTCCAGACTAATGCCCAGTACAAAGTGAAACAAAACAAAAAAGAAAGGAAAAAACAGGGAAAAGAAAAAAAGACCTACACCAAGACACAGCATCATGAAATTTCAAAAAACGACAAGGATAAAGACAGGATCTTAAAAGCTTCCAGAGAGGAGGTGCAAGCAAAGTTTACTTTAAAAACCAAGAATCGTGAGTCAGAACAGCTTCAGACTTCAGAACAACAGAAGCTAGCAGGCAATGGGGTGATGCTTTCAAAACAGAGGGGAAATGATTGCAAAATTAGTAATTCGGCAGGGCATTAAATTGAAAGCCATTATCAGACATGCAGGTTCCCCCAAAATTACCTCCCCATGTACTTTTTACTCAGAGAGATACTGGAGCATCTGGTCCTTCATGATAAGGGTGTAAATTAAGACCCAGGCATCAGGAAAGATGCCCAGGCTAATGGGGAAGGGAAGTAGCCATGGGGCCACCGTGTGGAGGGTCCAGATTTTGACTGGAACCTGGAGAGCCTGGGAAGATGTCTCCAAGAAAAGAACGAAACCCACAGATCAGCTGATGTGTCTGATGATACTGGTAGCCTGAAGTTATGCAGCTTTGTCATATTGGTAGGTGGGAGTAATTAAATTATGCATGCTCTGCTAATTTTCCAGAACTCATTTTATAAGGACCATTTTAATCCTGTTTTCAGACTGAACGTGATTCAAGCTATATTAGTCAACACTAAAATAGCTAAAAATGCCTTGCTCTTTAAAATATATATACATCGAAAAGTATTTAGGCAAAAACCTCTGTTTTTTTTTAAATTATTTATTTATTTATTTTTATTTATGGCTGTGTTGGGTCTTCGTTTCTGTGCAAGGGCTTTCTCTAGTTGTGGCAAGTGGGGGCCACTCTTCATCGCGGTGCGCGGGCCTCTCACTGTCGCAGCCTCTCTTGTTGTGGAGCACAGGCTCCAGACGCACAGGCTCAGTAGTTGTGGCACACGGGCCTAGTTGCTCCGCGGCATGTGGGATCTTCCCAGACCAGGGCTCGAACCCGTGTCCCCTGCATTGGCAGGCGGATTCTCAACCACTGCGCCACCAGGAAAGCCCAAAAACCTCTTTTTTTTTTAACAAGCAAATTTCATGGTAGTTTTCTAACATTGAAAAAATCGATGAATGAATGACATGACTGGGATAAATGGTACAGAACTTAGCGGTTTATAAAAGGTAATATAAATTTGGGGTTTTGGGGGTTTTTTAATTGAAGTATAGTTGACTTACTATATTATGTTAGTTTCAGTTGTACAGCATTGTGATTCAGTATTTTTACGGTTTATACGCCATTGAAAGTTGTTACAAGATAACAGCTATAATTTCCTGTGCTATACAATATATTCTTGTTGCTTATCCATTTTATACATAGTAGTTTATATCTCTTAATCCCCTGCCCCTAGCCTGCCCCTCTCCCCTTCCCTCTCCCCACTGGTAACCACTGGTTTGTTTGCCATATCTGTGAGTTTGTTTCTGTTTTGTTATATACATTCATTTGTATTATTTTTAGATTCCATAAAGATGTGATATCATACACTATTTGTCTTTCTCTGACTTATTTCACTAAGCATAATACTCTCCAGGTCCATCCGTGTTGCTGCAAATGGCAGAATTTCATTCTTTTTATGGCTGAGTAGTATTCCATTGCATATATATATGTGTGTGTGTGTGTGTGTGTGTATACACATACATATATACACACCACATCTTTATCCATTTGTCTGTTGACGGACGCTTAGGTTGCTTCCATATCTGGGCTATTGTAAATAGTGCTGCTATAAACATTGGGGTGCATGTATCTTTTCAAATTAGTATTTTCATTTTTGGATTGTAGCTGTGGTGGGTTCTATTATGATCATTAAGATTTTCTCTTGTAATAATTGAAGTGTGTTTCTCAGTAAAAATGGAAAGAAATGCCTACGCAAACAATCCAAGGTCATTAAACCCAGAGGAGAAGGTGAAGGGGCATCTCCTTTAACTCGTACTAGACTGTGAGTTGTTTCCGAGCTTTGGGTTTTGCTCCCGTGCAGTTCAGCAGTTGTCAGCCTTGTTGGTCTCAGGACCCTTTTATACTCATGATTATTGAGGACCCCAAAGGCTTATATTTTGTGGGTTTCATCTATGGATATTTACCATATGAAAAATTAAGACTGAGCAAATTTTAGTTATTAATTTATCTAAAAAGATCAATAGTAAACTCATCACATAGTATCATAAATATATTTTTAATCAAAAAATAGTGAGAAGAGTGTCATTGCTTTACATTATTGCGGATCTTTTTAATGTCTGGTTTAAAAGACAGTGGGATTCTCATGTCTGCTTCTGCATTCATTCTATTACCATATGTCGTTTTGGTTGAAGTACATGAAGAAAATCCAGCCTCTCACAGATGCGCAGTTGGAAAAGGGAGGAGTGTTTTAATAGCCCCTTCAGGAAATTGTGGGTAGTCTTCTTGACAAGCAGTAGTTTCTTAAAGGTTAGTTGCAATGTGGAATCTGAAACAAAATTGATGAATTTTCATAGTCTATTTAATAGGGTCTATTCTATTACATTAAAACCCACCGTTCTGTCTTACACTTTGAGTGGATCTTTAACCCGTGCATGATTTTGTAACATCCTGCATTGGTCATTTGGAAAATGTCAGGTCAATGATTTATGCAGATCGTCCAAATGTCGGCACACCTCATTCCACAATATCCAAAAAGCTAAATTGCATTTATTAATAACACTACCATCTCCCCTGGAGAAGTCTCTAAGTATTGGGAAACTGTCTTGCTCATTGTGGCAGATACAGCTTCTCCAAAATGCTAATTTTAACTCAAAAACTCAAATTTTATCATTGGCAACAAGTACGGTCAGTTGTTTTCCTTGAAGTGACAGATGCACTTCGTTCAGTTTGGAAAAAACATCTGCCAGATACCCAAGTCTGAGTAACCACAGTTTTTTAGTTTTTCAACGTTTTATTTAAAAAGGCAGCTCAGTCCCACAAGTGCCTTTGCTCAAGAATACTGTCATAAGTTGGCATCAAACACAAATATTTTATGTGTACTTCTTGTTTCATCACACAGGATATTAAAAAGACGTGTACTCAAGGGTTGAGATTTAATAAAATGAGTACATTTTGCTGTGCCATCAAAGACACTCTTAGGTGAAACTGGCTTTCGCCCCTGGAGCAGAAGTTTGGTTGAGTCTGCCACTGCCTTGATGGGGGCTCAGATGCTGGGGTCTCCCAGTGTGCTGGCAGTACGGGGCACAGGCAGCAGTGGCTGAAAATCAGATGATGCCCTGGTGTTACTATGAAATGGTTTGATCTTGTAGGCTCCCTGAAAAGGTTGCCAGGACCCTCAGGAGTCCTCTGACCACACTTTGAGACTCTTGTAAGGCTCTGCTATAATCCACAGATCCTTAGGGGTGCTAAGAGACAGAGACAGGGACGGCGGAGCTTCATAGGATTTAGGACCATGACCTCATCCCCTCTTCGGGTCCCAATTTCAACACACAAACCATCCCCTACAGGGAAAGTGTTCTTAACCACCTACTTCCCGGCAGGAAAATAATAAACCATTACCACTTTTCTTTTAAATTTTTGATATTTGGGAAAAAAAAGTAGAAATACCAAGTAGTCATTATTTTTTGCCACTCCCGTGTGCGTGCGCGTGTTTGTGACTTTCCTCCCAGATATGCAGATCTACATACCTGAATATGCCTTTAAAAATCACCAACCAACATGTCAAGGCAGTTGGGCATAGACTAATACCATTTTCACGGTATTACTTTAGACTTAAAAATAAATGAGTTGAAAGCATTCTTCCCTCAGGCCTAACTTAGTTCTTCTGGACACTGCCTACTTTCTCTCGGGTGAAAGGAAATTTGAGCATGGTTAAATGAGAAGCTTAACATTTCCTGTAACTAGTGTCCCATCCATATAACTAAATCTTTCAACCAAGAGGTGTCAGAAGGTATAGACATCTTTCTTTATTATCTAGTCTGTGGCCATAAACTACGATAAAAAATCTTGGCCCAATACTCACATACACGTATATGTAATTAAGACAGATTTCTTGAAACAATAACTACCCTCAACAACCTGCAATGCAAAGTGATATTTCTATGATATTTCATTCTAAACTAAGTTAGTCCTGACCCATTAAACTGCTTTCATGAGCCATGAATGGGGCACAGTTTACCGTTTTAAAAATGCTGGTTTAGACTTGCATTCTTATCTCACATTCAGTAAAACTGAAAAAAAGAAAAAGAAAAAGGACTTGCATTCTTACCACCTGCTTTGTCCTGTTCCAGGTAGAGCAGATGTGCTTGTGGGGCAGTTATCAGGGGCTGTTTCTCTCGTCCTGCTGACTCCTTTTATGGCTTCGATAAGAGGACCCCGTCTTCCCACTGAAAGTCTCCCCCTTTTGCCCTGTGAACTCCAGCCCTGGGTCTCTGTCTCTTGGTGCCGTCTCTTCTTGTCGTCCTGGACCAGTTTTCCCAAAGTGCAGGGTGAGCCACTGTGGCATGCCAGATGGCTTCAGGGCAGTATAAGGATGAACATTTTTACAGCAATATATTTGTGAATCAGGAAAAAAATATCGAGAATATCCAAACCTATGATTTCATGGAATTTTGGCTAAAGACTAGTTTTTTTTTTTTAAGTCAATTTAAATAATTGTAGAGTTTGTATGGGGACATGACAAAAATCATAAAAATGGCACCTGACTGAAGTTTGGGAAGCACAGCTGATGAATCAAAAAACCTCTGTCACCCCACCCACTCCTCCTTTCCTGCAGAGAGCCACAAACAGCTACCCTACTTACATCCTGAAAGACGCTTCTTGGAGAGCCAATCAACATCTGAGGTTTAACAGCTTTATTACAGCATTTCTCCTTCCTTCTAACCTCAAACAGGCTAATCCTGCCAATTTCCCCTGATATTCCAGTCTCTTTTCTATTTATTTCCTAATCCACTGAAATACCAAGTCCAAACTAGTTTTACCTCTGTGATACTTCTCAGACTTGCTTAATTTCTACATTTGTTGTAAAGGTATCTGAAATATTCTCGCTGCTTCCACGCCCTCCCATATCCAACCCTTTCCACTCTACACAGATATTAAAATCTTTTCCTATCGCCAAAAACAGTTTGAGGGAATTGACATTCACTCCTTATATCCTACGTTTGAAATCTAATTCCATTCCATTAGTTTCCGGCGGTCTCTACCAATCTTTCTTTAACTTCTCTGCCAGGACACTCCACTCTCTACAAGGACATACTGTATAGCAGAAGGAACTATACTTCATGTTTTGTAATAATCTATAATGGAAAAGAATCCAAAAAGAATACATACACACACACACACACACACACACACACACACACACACACACACACACACACATATATATATATAACTGAGTCACTTTGCTGTGCACCTGAAACTAACACAACATTGTAAATCAACTGTATATCAATAAAAGTTAAAAAAAACAAAAAACAAAAAACACTCCACTCTCAGCTAAATGCCATTTGCCTGCTGTGTCCTGCAAGTGTCTTTACCTTCAGGGCTTGTCCTCTGCCATAGCCATTCTCTGAGATGCTCTCCTTTCCTTGCTTCCTTCAAAATCTGCCTCAATACTTCTCTGTAGGAACTCTCTCTCCGAGTACCTTAGCATGTGTATCCACTATTCAGTTGCTATCGTTTTGTTTTGTTTTTTTAATTTAAAGTACTTTGTAATTTTTTTCAGTTACATATGCAGAAATACAGTTTCCACAATTAGACTATAATCCTCACTGAATTAGAATATCGTCTCCTGGCAGCAGGGCCTGTATCTAATATAATAACCAAATATCACTTAGAATGTTTTTGGCTGTGAAGTAACAGAAAACTCCAACTCAAAACGAGTTGAAGGACAAAGACATCTGTTGTCTCATCTTACAGGTCCCAGGCAAGGTGAGATAGAGGCCTGCTCAGTGATATCACCAAGCACCCAGGCTCTTTCTGTCAGTACTGCTTCCTCTGAAGGCTGGTCCTCAACAGCAGTCAGGGTTACATGCTGCCTGTGGCAAGAATAGGGGATGGGCGGGGACATGAACACGTGCACGTGGGCGCTGGCCCTCTTCAACCATAAGTCCTTCCCTTTAGTCCAAAGGGACTAGCTTGAGAAAGATTATCATCACCATCACGACTTGTGTAAGGAAACAGTATATACTGCAACAAAATTAGGGGGGTATTCTGGAAAGGAAGGTGGTGGGAGAGGAATGGATGCCAAGTAGGCAACCAATCGTATCCACTACAGTTAAGTACAATGTGCCACACACGGAGGGCTACACATTGCCGACAACTGAGTCTAAGGTGGGGAATATATACACATATGTATACATACATATTCATACATATCATTACATATATACTACATAATATTACACATATACGGGTATATATGGTACATACATAATAGCAAGCAGAGCAACAGAAATATCATCTTCTCTGAATAAACAAATAAAATGATATATTTAGATAAGAATCAGAGTGTATGTATAATATACTAAACACATAAATATGGGTAAGATTATACATTATCATGGAACTGCAAAGTAAAGAACTAAAAGTGAGAGGCACTAGATGACATGATTACTTATGTAGAAAATCCTAACTCATCAACAAAACATCCACTAGAACTTACAAGTAAATTTATCAAGGTCACAGGATACAAGGTTAATATACAAAAATCAATTGTGTCTTTATGTTAACAGCAAACAATGGGGAAATGAAATTTTAAAAACAGTTTCATTTACAAGAGCATCAAAAAGCATAACATACCTAGGAATAAATTTAAAAAGACATGTAAGACCTCTACACTGAAAATTACAAAAGATTGCCGAGAGAAATCAAAGAAGACACAAATAAATAGAAAGATATAACATGATCATGAATTAGAAGACTCAATATTAAGATGTGACTTCTTCCCAAATTGACCTACAGATTGAATGCAATCCCAACCAATATTCCAGTGGTCATTTTTTTTAAAAAAATCCCAAACTGTAATAAAAGACTTAGAGGAGCCAAAACAATTTTTTTAATGAACAACAAAGTTAGAGAATGTTCACTACCTGATTTCAGGACTTGCTATAGAGCTATAAGAATCAAGCCAGGATGGCCATGATGAAAGTATAGAAATAGATCAATGACCAGAATAGAGAGTCTAGACCTAGACCCCACATATATGGTCAATTGCTTTTATTTATTTTTTATTTATTTTATTGAACTATAGTTTATTTACTATGTTGTGTTAATTTCTGCTGTACAGCAAAGCGATTCAGTTTATATATATATATATATTTATATATTTATATTTCTATATTCTTTTTCTTACTCTTTTCCATTATGGTTTATCACAGGATATTGAATATAGTTCCCTGTTCTATACAGTAGAACCTTGTTGTTTATCCATCCTATATATAATAGTTTGCATCTTCTAATCCCAAACTCCCAATCCTTCCCTCCCTCCCCCCTTGGCAACCACAAGTCTGTTCTCTATGTCTGTGAGTCTGTTTCTGTTTTGTAGATAAGTTCATTTGTGTCATATTTTAGATTCCACATATAAGTGATATCGTATGATATTTGTCTTTCTCTGACTTCACTTAGTGTGATCATCTCTAGGTCCATCCATGTTACTGTAAATGACATTATTTCATTCTTTTTTATGGCTGAGAAGTATTCCATTTTATAATATATGTACCACATCTTCTTTATCCATTCATCTGTTGATGCACATGTAGGTTGTTTCCATGTCTTGGCTATGGTGATGTGGTCAGTCGATTTTAGATAGAGGTGCTAAGGTAGTTCAATGGGGAAAATAAAGTCTTTTTAACAAGCAATGTGGAACAACTGGATATCAGTAAGGGAAAAAAGAACCTAAACCCTTACCACACATTATAAAAAATTAAACCAAAACAGATCATAGACCTAATGTCAAAGTCAAAATATAAAGTTTCGAGAAAGAAACACTGGAGAAAATCTTCACAGCCTTGGGGGAGGCAAGGGTTTCTTAGATAGAACACAAAAATCATGAATCATAAAAGGATGGATTGGATCTCATAGAAATTTTTAAATTTTGCTCTTTGAAAAATATGGTTAGGAATATGAAAACACAAGCCAAAGAATGGGATAAAATGTTCACAATACGTGTATCTGACAAAGAACTTGTATCCTAACTATACTTTTAAAAACTCGTTGTATTATCTATTGCTGTGTAACAAATTACCACAAACTTAGCAGCTTAAAGCATGTGTTTATGATCTCACACTTTCTGTGGGTCAGACGTCCAGGCACAGCTTAGTTGGGTCTCCTGCCTCAGGGTCTTTTATGAAACTGCAGTCAAGACATCAGCCAGGGCTGGGATGTCATCTGAAGGCCTGACTGGGGAGGGATCCATTTCCAAGATCATGTGGTTGATGGCAGACTGTTGGACTGAGGGCCTCAGTTCCTTGCCAAATGGCCTCTCCAACATGGTAGCTTGCTTCATCAAAGCCAGCAAGGGAGAGAATCTGCTAGTATGAGAGAAGCCACAGTGTTATGTAGTCTAATCATGGAAGTGATTGCCCATCACCTCTGCTGTGTTTTGTCTATTAGAAACAAGTCACTAGGTCCAGCTGACATTCAAGGGGAAGAAGTACCAGGGTCTTTGCAACAGTTACAGAAACATTAAGCACTATGACACATGTTATCTCTTTAGATATTTTTAATAGTCTTCTATTTTCACTCTTAATAAGCTTGTAAAATCATGATTGAACCAGCTTTAAACTATCATTATGACATTTGTTTTTATTATCTGAGTGAAATTATTGAGGCAGATATTGCATTAACGGTCATAATATAATTAAATAGATGTACTATGAAAAAAAAAGTCTGCCACATTCATACAACCCAATATGGACAAAAAAATCCAGTCAAAAAAATGGGCAAAAGATTTGTATAGTCACTTCACAAAAGAAGATCTATGAATGGCCAATAAACACACATAAAAAGATATAATTAGTCCTCAAGGAAATGCAAATTAAAACCACAATGTGAGAAGCCATTATATACCCACGAGAATAGCTAAAAATAAAAAATTCTTTAAAAAGTTAACCATATGACCCAGTCATTCTACTCTTTGCTATTTATCCAAGAGACATGAAAATGTGTCCACACAAAGACTTGACTGTGTATATTTATAGCAGTTTTATTCACAATGGTCAAAAATTAGAAACTTCCCAAATATCCATCAAACAGGTGAATGGTGAGACAAAATATGGCACATCCATACAATAGAATACTACCCAGCAATAAAGATGAACAAACTACTGATACACCGAACAATGTGAATGAATCTCAGAATCATTACGCTAAGTGAAATAATCCAGGTGCAAAAGAGTGCATCCTGTATGACTCCACGTATATAAAATTCTAGAAAATATCTATAGTAACAAAAAGTAAATCACTGGTTTCCTGAGACTTTGGATGGAAGTATGAATGAACCCCAAAGGAGCACAAGGAAACTTTTGGAGGGATAAGAAAAATGTGTTGTATCTTGATCATAGTAGGCATTTCAAGTTGACACATAAAACTGTACAGTTGAAATGGATACAGTTTATCGTAGGTAAATTATATCACAATAAAACAGTGACACAAAACATCTTTCTCCAAAGATTGACACGTTGAGGTCCTACACCTGCATTTAGTTCGCACTGTGTCCCCACTTCAGCCTCATCCATCCTGGTTAGCTACGTAGCACCAGAGAGAGGGAATAAAGATCACAGAATTCCCCAGAGCCAAGTGCAGAAGGTACAGCAGAAGCATTAACAGGTCCCTTTAATTTCAGCTTGACTCTATTGCACTTCCTTTGGATCGCTTTACGTAGACCACGATGGAACAAAAATGGAAGTAGTCTGTCTCAATCATTTCTGTAACTTTTCACCAGTTTCTGGCCAGAGTTTCCATAAATGAAGGGATAAAAAGGGCTGAAAAAACTATTAACAGTAGTCTGTTCTGGGAAGGGTTAATGAGTATGCCAGTTTTAGGGGAGAGAGCAGAGAACAGTGAAAGACTTTATATCATTTTGGAGGTTGCTTTATAATAGAAATACAAATTTCTATTTCTTCTGAAATACAGATTTCAAAGTTTATGGCTTGATGCAGTAAGAATTGAAAGGTTAATTGAACTGGCTGAGCAATACTTATTTTTTTAATTTGCACAGTATTATGGGATAATAAGAGTTGTCAACATAATAAAATGTATTTAGCTCCCCAGTAAGTCGTGTTAAACACAAACCTGATAATCAAAGATTTCAATTAGCAAAAAATAAAAACTAATTTGGATTTATTTGTGAAAGGCAAAGAGACATACGTATTCTAGACCCTGACTAATGAGTTCCACAGAACCAGGATTTGAAGAGTAACAAATAAATGCTATGTGTGTTTATGGTTCCTACTTCATATTTTTGATGTGAATTTCTAATCACACCAGATATTTAAATGACTCACCTTCTGTGGTTCCTGGCACATAGCAGATAGTAAATATTTGCTGAATGACTATCTTCAAAATCTTAACATTGTCTACTTTTTGGAACTTAGAAGACAATTTAACAGAAGCCAGACAAAAAGAATTTTTTTGTGGTTTAGTCCACTTTCTTCATCTCTTATTTAATAATACCTCCTCTGAAACAGGAGCTCCTCCTTTGAAACAGTTCAGCTGACTTACTGAACTGTAGAATTGGTTGCCATACTCTCTGAAAAGATCCTGTGAAATAAATGCTCTTTAAAGGAAATCATAAATAAATGTTAGGAAGGAACCAGCTATATTTTATACTATCTGAAGTTGTTATTTAGAAAACTATCAAAATGAACAAAACCTTTCCCCCAAATATAATGATTAAAATTGATCAGAAGAATTAATAGTTGTGGTGTTAAATATCTTATATTTTTGAGCTTTTATCAAATTTTGACACCACTTTAAAAGATCCATTGTTCTCACTTAACAGAAAGTAAAATTGTAGGGTGACAGCAAGAGCTGGCAAAGCTCTCCGCCAGTATCCAAACCAGGATGCAAAGTGCCGTCCACAGCCTGTAGACCTCACAGAGAGTCTGAAAGAACACAGTCAACTTTCTTTTTTCTTCAGAATACCAGCTCCAACGCTCAAGGGAATGTGGGTATAATTATTTCTAAATAGAAACGAGGTCCAGGAAAAGCAGGAGTAAATGGAATGAAATCATCTCTGAACCCATTTATGCTGTTAAAATCATCTGCTGACCCACCATGTTTTTAACTGATTTCCTAATAACAAACAATTCATTTCACTCAACTATTTTTGCAATGCCTACTATGTGTCAGGCACAGGCAATACAAAGATGATCAAACAGGGTCATTCTGCCGCTTCAAAGAGTTTCTGGCATTTAGGGGAGACAGAAGAGTAAATCCCAATTCCATGTTAAGTGCCTTAGAGAAGCATGTGGGTTCAGAGAAGCAATTAACCAGGTAAGTTGTGAGAAGAGGTCAAGAATCAGGAAAGGCTGCCTGGTGAAGACTGAGCCTTCTTTTTAAGACTCGTTCTTTTTTTTTTTTTTTTTTTTTTAATAGGCAAACCTTGAATTTATTTTAGATCGCATCTTTTCAAATAAAATTTCTTAATGGAAATTTTCTTAAATTAAGATCCCAGGGAAAAATAGAACCAAATGATAAAACCTCTGATGAGTATGAGGGCTGATTTTTTTTTTTCTTTTTTTTTTTTTTTTTTTGGCCACACTGCTCGGCTTGCGGGATCTTAGTTCCCCCATCAGGGATCAAACCCACGCCCCGGCAGTGAAAGTGCCAAGTCCTAACCACTGGACCATCAGGGAATCCTGTGATTTTTCAATACATTGATGATTATTGGCCAGGCTTCTCCACTCAGATGAAAGTATCTAGTTTTAGCATCTTTTTTTTTCCCTGGACTAGTTCTTAACTTTCTATGACTAGAAAGTTTTTCTCATCTTAAAGACTCAAAGGAGTGAGTAGGAACTAGCCAAGTGACAGAAGTAGGAAGGGAGGCCAGAATATTCAAACTCTTAGTGCCGTGAGCAGAATATATTCCAGGAACAAAGCATCAGGGCTCCTGTGTAGGGGACGCAGAGGAGGTTAGCAAGCAAAGGTGAAGAAATAAAATGACCAGGTCCTGCTCGGGGCTGAAGAGTTTGCACGACATTCCTAAAGGTTCCTGAGAGTCACTGAATAGTTCTAAACTGAGTAACAAGAACAAGTCTGTGTTTAAAAGGAGCTCTGGCTCCAGGGTAGGGAATGGACTAGAAAAGGGCAAGACAGGAGAAACTGGAGCTGTTCCAACAACAAGCCTAGCTGAGGAGTATGGTGGAGACAGAGACACCTTGGGCAGTGTCCGAGGACACTGAGATAAACCAAGAGGACCCAGGGACCATTTGCAATGGATGAGTTTGAATTGCCCATAGAAAATTCAAACGGAGATGACCAGGAAGCAGTCTGGAGCTCAGGAGAGCTCTGAGCTTGTGGCTGAGGCTTGAAGGGCATCAGCACAGGCATGGGGGTGAAGGCTGGCTAGACAGAGGAGAGCGAAAGGTAGAACGGGGTGCACGCACATCTCCTGCCCGCACAGGTGGAGTTTCCCGTCCCACCTTTGCTACCACGCAGAGGACGTCTTTGCATGGAACCAGAGCTCACAGAAGACAGCAGGGGGAAACATCGACGCTGCCTAATTATTCAGGAGCTCCTTATCCAGTATTTAAGGTTGATTGATTTCTTGCAGTAGCTATTTATGATTGAAAAAAACAAACCAAAAAAAGGGCAAAGTGAACTCATAGCCGACCTCATTGCATAAAGGAAAGCTTTTTTGGCAGTCGTTTTATGATTAAGCTTTCAGGCTGATGTTTCCCCTTCTGATAGTCATTCAAAACACTGGGCACAATTATGTAAGACATTCCTTAATAATTTAGTATTTTTCACTAACCAGAAAGTCACACTTGTAATGGCCCCATGTATTTTAGGCATTCTTTCAGTAAAGTTCCGCTCTGCTCCCTCCCCATCACCCTGGAGTCCGGTAATCCCAGACTGGCTGCAGAAGCCGATGGTATACAGGTAGAAATAATACCACGAATCTGCACAAGGTCCAGCAAGGACAACCTGGCACCTCTCTACCATGATGTACCAGTTTAGTTCTCGAGAGAGATGAGGTAGCATCGCGGTGCAAGCCCCTTCTCTCTGCATGCAGAACGTGGCCCGAGCCCTTCCTCTCTGCTCTCCTCCTCTCCTGGCTTCCCCGCTTGCCTGAAATAGCTAAAATTAAGTCTGGCGTGTAAGTCTGTTGAGACTTTAAGAAAACATCACCGTGAAAAGGCAACCGATGGCCACCAGCTTCAAATTATTTGTACAAACCAATCCATCACTCATTTCAGCCTGTCGACATTTCTGTGCATGTCTGAAAAGCTTCGCAGGGCTTTAGGTCCCTGAAATTGACTTCGTGTGTCATAGAACAGTGCCATCTGCCTCTTCCTGGTGTCCTGTGACTACGCTCCTTTCTAAGGAAGAAAGCGTGAGATGTCTTACAAAGTGAAAACAACCCATGGAAATAAATTCAGCCTCGCGAGCGTATTATATAGAGACATTTTTATTTTAAGTCTACTTCTGTACACCCATTATCAAGTGAAGTAAAATTAAGAGACTCACGTTAATTTGTTTCCATTTCTATTCTCTACCAACGTCGGCAGTAATAGGTACAGGACATTTTGGTCTGAGGACCACTTTTGCGGAGTTCACAGCCTCCAGAAATACATACTCCCGCCGGCTGCCCATTTCTGCCTCCCAAGAAACAACTCGTCAGCGTTACAGTGAAATTGATGGTGCTCCTAATAAATATCAGTGAGGGATTTCTTTTTTAAAGTATGCCAAATTTACTGCAGGAAATTCAAGTGTAGACTTTTCCAAAATTAGGATGATTGACACTTCCACTATGTACTACCAAACTTTTGTTTTATTTGACTTTTTATTTCGAGATCATTGTGGGTTCACATGAAGTTTTTACAGATAATACAGCAATCCTGCATGTCCTTCACCTAGTTCCCCCAATGGTAACATCTTGCAAAACTACAGTACAGGAGAAATTGGAACCTTCGTACATGACTAGTGAAAATGTAAAAAGGTGCAGTCACTGTGGAAAACAGTTTGGCAGTTTCTCAAAATGTTAAATATAGAGTTACCATATGACCCAGAAATTCCATTCCCGGATCTATACCTAACAGAAATGAAAACATACTTCCACACAAACCCTTGTACATGAATGTTTATGGCAGCAATATTCATATTCACAATAGCCCAAAAGTGAAAATTACCCAAACATCCATCAACTGATAAATGGATAAATAAAATGTGGTATATCCACACAATGGAATGTTTTTCAGCAATAAAAAGAAATTAAGTGCCAATAAATGTTACAACATGGATGAACCTTGAATACATTATGCTGAGTGAAAGAAGCCAGAGACGAAAGACCACATATTGTATGATTCCATTTATATGAAATGTCCAGAATAGGCAAATCTATAGAGACAGAAAATAGATTAGTGGTTGCCTAGGAGTGGGCATGGGAGTTAAGGGAGTAATAGGCAGTGACTGGTAATGGGTATGGGGTTTGTCTTTGGGATAATGAAAATGCTGTAAACGCAGATGGTTGCGCAACCCTGTGTATATACTGAAAATCATATTTTATGTTACGTGAACTGTATCTCAATAAAGATTATTTTTCTAAATGAGCCCCAGTTGTCATTTCCTCCACAGAATTAAATCAGCTTGGCTTGACTCATGGGGGAAAATATAGTATGATAACACAAGCAGAATATTGACTTTGAAACAGTCCAGATACAGAACAGATCCATCACCACAAGGGTCCCTCATGTTGCCCTTTTATAGCCACAGGTACCTCTGTTCCCCCACCCCCATCCCTGACCCCTGGCATCCACTAATCTGTTCTCCACTTCTATAATTTTTTTCATTTCAAGAATGTTATATAGGGATTTCCCTGGTGGCGCAGTGGTTTAGAATCCGCCTGCCAATGCAGGGGACGTGGGTTCGAGCCCTGGTCCGGGAAGATCCCACATACCGTGGAGCAACTAAGCCTGTGCGCCACAACTATTGAGCCTGCGCTCTAGAGCCCGTGAGCCACAACTACTGAAGCTCGCGCACCTAGAGCCAGTGCTCTGCAACAAGAGAAGCCACTGCAATGAGAAGCCCACGCACAGCAACGAAGAGTAGCCCCTGCTTGCTGCTACTAGAGAAAGCCCACGCGCAGCAACGAAGACCCAACGCGGCCAAAAATAAAATAATAATAATAATAAATAAATTTATTAAAAAAAAAAAAAGAATGTTATATAAATGGAATCATACAGTATATAACCTTTAGGGACTGGCTTTTTTCCACTCAGCATACTTCCCCCGGACATTCATGCACGTGGTTGTAGGTATCAACAGCTCATTGCTTTTTACTGCTGAGTAGTATTCCACAGTATAGATGTAACATTGTTTGTTGAATGACATCTGTTATTTCCAGTTTTGGCTGTTACAAGTGAAGCTGATGTGAACATTCATACATAGGTTTTTGTTTTTGTTTTTAACATCTTTATTGGAGTATAATTGCTTTACAATGGTGTGTTAGTTTCTGCTGTAACAAAGTGAATCAGCTGTACGTATACATATATCCCCATATCCCCTACCTCTTGCGTCTCCCTCCCACTCTCTCTATCCCACCCCTCTAGGTGGTCACAAGCACCGAGCTGATCTCCCTGTGCTATGCGGCTGCTTCCCACTAGCTATCTATTTTACGTTTGGTAGTGTATATATGTCCATGCCGCTCTCTCACTTTGTCACAGCTTACCCTTCCCCCTCCCCATATCCTCAAGTGTTGGAAGATTTTTAATCACAGTTTCAATTTCAGTGCTTGTGATTGGTCTGTTCATATTTTCTATTTCTTCCTGGTTCCGTCTCGGAAGGTTGTGCATTTCTAAGAATTTGTGCATTTCTTCCAGGTTGTCCATTTTATTGGCATATAGTTGCTTGTAGTAATCTCTCATGATCCTTTGTATTTCTGCAGTGTCAGTTGTTACTTCCCCTTTTTCATTTCTAATTCTATTGATTTGAGTCTTCTCCCTTTTTTTCTTGATGAGTCTGGCTAATGGTTTATCAATTTTGTTTATCTTCTCAAAGAACCAGCTTTTAGTTTTATTGATCTTTACTATCGTTTCCTTCATTTCTTTTTCATTTATTTCTGATCTGATCTTTATGATTTCTTTCCTTCTGCTAACTTTGGGGGTTTTTTGTTCTTCTTTCTCTAATTGCTTTAGGTGTAGGGTTAGGTTGTTTATTTGAGATGTTCCTTGTTTCTTAAGGTAGGATTGTATTGCTATAAACTTCCCTCTTAGAACTGCTTTTGCCACATCCCATAGGTTTTGGGTCGTCGTGTTTTCATTGTCATTTGTTTCTAGGTATTTTTTGATTTCCTCTTTGATTTATTCAGTGATCTCTTGGTTATTAAGTAGTGTATTGTTTAGCCTCCATGTGTTTGTATTTTTCACAGATTTTTTGCTGTAATTGATATCTAGTCTCATAGCGTTGTGGTCAGAAAAGATATTTGATACGATTTCAATTTTCTTAAATTTACCAAGGCTTGACTCGTGACCCAAGATATGATCTATCCTGGAGAATGTTCCATGAGCACTTGAGAAAAAAGTGTATTCTGTTATTTTTGGATGGAATGTCCTATAAATATCAATTAAGTCCATTTTGTTTTATGTATCATTTAAAGCTTGTGTTTCCTTATTTATTTTCATTTTGAATGATCTGTCCATTGGTGAAAGTGGGGTGTTTAAGTCCCCTACTATGATTGTGTTACTGTCGATTTCCCTTTTTATGGCTGTTTGCATTTGCCTTATGTACTGAGGTGCTCCTATGTTGGGTGCATAAATATTTACAATTTTTATATCTTCTTCTTGGATTGATCCCTTGATCAATCTGTAGAGTCCTTCTTTGTCTCTTGTAATAGTCTTTATTTTAAAGTCTATTTTGTCTGATATGAGAGTTGCTACTACAGCTTTTTTTTGATTTCCATTTGCATGGAATATCTTTTTCCATCCCCTCACTTTCAGTCTGTATGTGTCCCTAGGTCTGAAGTGGGTCTCTTGTAGACAGCATATATATGGGTCTTGTTTTTGTAACCATTCAGCCAGAGTGTGTGTTTTGGTTGTAGCATTTAATCCATTTACATTTAAGGTAATTATCAATATGTATGTTTCTATTACCGTTTTCTTAATTGTTTTGGGTTTTTATTGTAGGTCTTTTCCTTCTCTTGTGTTTCCTGCCTAGAGAAGTTCCTTTAGCATTTGTCGTAAAGCTGGTTTGGTGGTGCTGAATTCTCTTAGCTCTTGCTTGTCTGTGAAGGTTTTAATTTCTCTGTAGAATCTGAATGATATCCTTGCTGGGTAGAGTAATCTTGGTTGTAGATTTTTCCCTTTCATCACTTTAAATATGTCCTGCCACGCCCTTCTGGCTTACAGAGTTTCTGCTGAAAGATCAGCTGTTAAGCTTATGGGGATTCCCTTGTATGTCATTTGTTGTATTTCCCTTGCTGCTTTTAATATTTTTTCTTTGTATTTAATTTTTGATAGTTTGATTAATATGTGTCTTGGCATGTTTCTCCTTGGATTTATCCTGTATGGGACTCTCTGTGCCCCCTGGACTTGATTGACTATTTCCTTTCCCATATTAGGGAAGTTTTCAACTATAATCTCTTCAGATATTTTCTCAGTCCCTTTTTTTTTTCTCTTCCTCTTCTGGGACCCCTATAATTCGAATGTTGGTGCGTTTAATGTTGTCCCAGAGGTCTCTGAGACTGTCCTCAATTCTTTTCATTATTTTTTCTTTATTCTGCTCTGCGGTAGTCATTTCCACCATTTTATCTTCCAGGTCACTTATCTGTTCTTCTGCCTCAGTTATTCTATTGATCCCTTCTAGATAATTTTTAATTTCATTTATTGTGTTGTTCATCATTGTTAGTTTGCTCTTTAATTCTAGGTCCTTGTTAAATGTTTCTTGTATTTTCTCCATTCTGTTTCCAAGATTTTGGATCATCTTTACTATCATTACTCTGAATTCCGTTTCAGGTAGACTGCCTATTTCCTCTTCATTTGTTTGGTCTGGTGGGTTTTTACCTTGCTCCTTCATCGCTGTGTATTTCTCTGTCTTCTCATTTTGCTTAACTTACTGTGTTTGGGGTCTCCTTTTCGCAGGCTGCAGGTTCGTAGTTCCCATTGTTTTTGGTGTCTTCCCCCAGTGGTAAGGTTGGTTCACTGGGTTGTGTAGGCTTCCTGGTGGAGGGGTCTGGTGGATGAGGCTGGATCTTGTCTTTCTGATGGGCAGGACTGCATCTGGTGGTGTGTTTTGGGGTGTCTGTGAACTTAGTATGATTTTAGGCAGCCTCTCTGCTAATGGGTGGGGTTGTGTTCCTGTCTTGCTAGTTGCTTGGCATGGGGTGTCCAGCACTGGAGCTTGCTGGTTGTTGAGTGGAGCTGGGTCTTAGCGTTGAGACAGAGATCTCTGGGAGAGCTCTCACTGATTGATATTACATGGGGCCGGGAGGTCTCTGGTGGACCAATGTTCTAAACTCGGCTCTCCCACCTCAGAGGCTCAGGCCTGACACCCAGCTGGAGCACCAAGACCATGTCAGCCACATGGCCAGGAAACTACGTGGGGAGTTTCTTGCCTTTTGGGAAGTCTGAGGTCTTCTGCCAGCATTCAGTAGGTGTTCTTTAGGAGTTGTTCCACATGTAGATGTATTTTTGATGTATTTGTGGGGAGGAAGGTGATCTCCATGTCTTATTCCTCCACCATCTTTACAACGTTTTTTAAAAATTATTTATTTATTTATTTATTTATGGCTGTGTTGGGTCTTCGTTTCTGTGCGAGGGCCTTCCCTAGCTGTGGCAAGCAGGGGCCACTCTTCATTGCGGTGCGCGGGCCTCTCACTATCGCGGCCTCTCCTGTTGCGGAGCACAGGCTCCAGACGTGCAGGCTCAGCAATTGTGGCTCACGGGCCCAGTCGCTCCGCGGCATGTGGGATCCTCCCAGACCAGGGTTCGAACCCGCGTCCCCTGCATTGGCAAGCAGATTCTCAACCACTGCGCCACCAGGGAAGCCCCCTCCACCATCTTGAAGGTCTCCCCTCCGCCATACATAGGTTTTTGTGTGAACACGTTTCATTTTCCCTGGGATAAATGCCCAAGAGCGCCACTGATGTGTCATATGGCCGTTGGGAGGTTAGTTTCATGAGAAACTGCAAAATTGTTTCCCAGAGAGGTGGTACGATTTTGCATCCCCACAGCAATGAACAAGTGATTCTGTTTCTCTGCATCCTCACTGGCATTTGGTGTGGTCACTATTTTTATTTTGGCCATACTAATAGGGGTGTAGTGATAGCTTATTGTAGTTTTGATTTGCATTTCCCTAATGGCTAATGACGTTGGACATATTTTCATGTGCTTATTTTGCCATCTGTCTATCTTTTTCAGTGAAACGTCTCCATATCTTTTGCCCATGTTCTGATTGGATTGTTTTCTTTTTCTACTATTGAGTTTTTATTTTATTTATTTATTTTTGGCTGCATTGGGTCTTTGTTGCTGCACGTGGGCTTTCTCTAGTTGCGGCGAGCAGGGGCTACTCTTCACTGCGGTGCGCGGGCTTCTCATTGCGGTGGCTTCTCTGGTTGCGGAGCACGGGCTCCAGGCGCGCGGGCCTCAGCAGTTGAGGCACGCGGGCTCAGTAGTTGTGGCTTGCGGGCTCTAGAGCGCAAGCTCAGTAGTTGTGGCACACGGGCTTAGTTGCTCCACGGCATGTGGGATCTTCCCGGACAAGGGCTCGAACCCGTGTCCCCTGCATTGGCAGGCAGATTCTTAACCACTGCGCCACCAGGGAAGCCCTGTACATGTTCTCTTAAGTAAATACCTAAGTATTTAATTTTCTTTGTGGTGATCATAAATAATATTGTTTTTAATATCAGTTTCCACATGTTCATTGTTAGCATGAACACTTAGCACAAATGTGATTGATTTTTGTGTGTTGATCTTGTATCCTGTAACCTTGCTGCACTCATTAGTTCTAGTTTTGGTGTTTTGGGATTTGTTTATCTAGTAGATTCCTTGGGACTTTCTATGAAGACAACCATGTCATCTGCAAATAGGGATGGTTTTATTTCTTCCTTTGCAATTTGTATGCCTTTATTTTTTTCTTGCCTTATTGCAGTGGCTAGAACTTCTAGTACTATGTTGATTAAGGACAGTGTGAAAGCAGACATCCTTGCCTTGTTCCTGAACTTAAGAGAGAAAGCATTCAGTCTTTTGCTGTTAAGCATGACACAGCCGAGGGTTTTTACCACCATGTCTTACAAAATTAGTTCTGTCTTCTTTTCCTCCCCCCACATTTTTTAAGGCAAAGATTGAGACTTAGGGATTGGCAGGACTTCCCTGGTGACCCATTGGTTAAGACTCCATGCTCCCAATGTAGGGGACATGGGCTTGACCCCTGGTTGGGGAACTAAGATCCCTCATGCCACATGGCGTGACCAAAAAAAAAGACTTGGGTATTGGCCCAACTGAGATGACAGAGCAAAAAGAAAGCATAAAGGAAATTTAAGTACTTCCTCCTGCAGGCTAGGCTTGCAAGAGTGACAGAACCAAGTTCCTTTGGTGGGGGCGGGGCTTCACAGCCTTAATCAGTGCTGGGGAGCTAATCTCTTTATCAGGGTCCTTGCACTCTGCAGTGAGCTAAGGGCCCCCTGCACCTGGGGCAGTCATTGCCTGTGTAACACAGGAGAGCCTCACGGCATGGGGTGCCTGTCCCCTCTCTGGTTACCCTGCTCTTCCAGGAAGCTCTCGGCTGCCAGTCTCGCTGCCTGCCAACCTGAGTTGGCGATTGGAGAGTCTCAGATACCCAGATCCAGGGTGACAGGAGTGGCCAGGGCCAGATTTAGATTTGTATGTGCTTTTGGCAGTGGCTCCCGAAATGAAGAGCGGAAGCTCATGAAAGAGTTCCATGGCTAGGTAAAAGTGATAGCGACACAGTGCATCTGCAGTACGTATATTCCACGGAACAAAATTTTTATTAGGGGAAAGGGATGGGCAATTTAGTCTAAACTTTAAAAAGAAAAGCATGCAATCACTCCCTCATCCACTCCCCGCGACCCCGCCCGCGGCCTTTGGGGTCATCTCCCCCTGGGGTCCTGCAGCTTCCATTCCCCTCTCCCTGGCACGTCGCCCCGCCCACCCCACCCCCACCTGGCAGCGCTCCCCTCGTGCCCCACCCCCGGGCTGGCCGAGACCACACCTGCGCAGGTTAAACCTGCAGGGACGCGCTGCCGTGGGTGGCGGGGGAAGGTGAGCGGATGTGAGCGGTGGGATGGGAGGACGAGGCAAGGATAAGAAAACGGGCCTCTGCTAATGGCCGGTCGGCGGCCCTGGCGGGAAGGAGGGATGCGGCCGGAGGGGGGCGCCCCGGCCGCCCGCGAGCGAGCCAGCCCCTGGCTCCTCGGGGTCCTCGTCCCACGGTTCCATCTCGCCGGTCCATACCAACGCGCGAGGCGCCGGGGGGAGGCCGGGAGCGGGCCGTTCCACTCGGGGAAGGGCGGCAGGTTAGGCCGCGGCCCGCGCCACCTGCGGCCTGGGGCGAGGGTGGGCCGGAGGCTGGGCCGCGCCGCCCGTTCTGTGCCGTGCAGGCGGGCCGGGCCGCGCCGCGCCGCCAGCCGCCCGGGAGGCCCCTCCTCCCAGCGACCCGGCGCGGAGCAAGGCCGGAGCGCTCCGCGGAGCCGCAGAGACCGCCTCCGTGCCCCCGCCCCCACCCCACCCCCACACGCTCCCCGCCCGCCTCCCTGCACCTCCCCCAGTCGCCCTCGTCCCGCCCCCGCGCCCCCAACCGCTCGCCCGCCTACACCCGCCCCCGGCCGCTCGGCCCCGCCCCCCGCGTTCGCACCACCGCCCCCCGGCCCTGCGGCCCCCCGCGGCCTCCGCCGCGCCCCTGTGTCCCCGGCACCCCCGCCCTCCGCCCCCGCGCGCCACCCCCCGCGTCCCCGCGCCCCCGCCCGCGCGGCCGGGGACGAGCGCGGCCGAGCGCATGCTGATCCCTCTCCTCCTCCTCCTCAGGCGGCGCTGGCGGCGGCCCCGGGACCCGCGGAAGCCGGCATGCTGGAGAAATTCGAGTTGGAGGAAGAAGGTGAGTGCCCCCCGCTGGAACGCGCTTCCGTGTCTCCGCCGGGGGCCCGGAGGGGCCGGGGCGCGGGGACAGCCGGGGTTCACTCCCCGGAGGCCGCGGGACCCAGCCGCCCACCGCCCGTCCGGCTTCGGGCGGCGCGCCCTGCGGGGGCTGGCGGTGGAAACGCGGAGCCGGCAGAGCGTGTCTGCAGTGGCCGCGGGTGCCTTTCGGTGGCGAAATCTCGCTGGCTTCTAAGGGGAGCCCGCAACCCGGCCATCCACACGGATGGTCGGTCCTTTTGTCCTTACAAGTCGAACTCGAATGAGAGCAAGGTGACGTGCAGTAGTAATTGTTTGTAAGGCCACCGTACATGTAGGGGTGACCCCCAGATTATGCCTATGGTCCATTCCTTTAAATAACACACACTGGTTCCCTTATCTGGACTTGTGAAAATACCACCAGCAGGGTGTGTCTTCTTGTCTTGATAGGGAAAGTTCAATAGGAAAAGCGGTGGCGGCTTAGCGAATTGGTTTTGAGTTCAGGTGATCCTGTCATTCCATCGTTCCTGTCTTCTCTTCGCTCACTCGGTTTTTTTCCTTTTCCTGCCCCGTTTTCTTCTTCTTACCTGGATCTTATTTTGAAGCTGTTAAAATGTGGGGGCATGAGTTTGTTCTTTGGCAAAATGAATATTTAACGTGGATTATGATGAGCTTTTACCTGGATCTTATTTTGAAACTGTTAAGATTTGAAGGGAATGAGCTTGTTCTTTGGCAGAATTAGTATTGAAAATGGGATATGATGAGTTCAAAGTCTAAAAAGAACTTTGTATAAGATGCTTGACAATTTGAGGAATTTAAAAGACCTCCACACTATCTTGTGTTTTTCCATTATTCGTTTAGTGACTTCTCTTTTTTCCAAGAGTATTGATGGAATAAAGCTCCTGGAACAAAGCATGTGCCATGTGGATGCTGTGCCTTCTGCCAACTTTAACACTTCCGTTTATTTACAGTCAGGCAATTACTTAAATAAGCATGCACAGCCAATATGAGAACGTTAAGCCGACAGTATCAGGCCAGTGCCTACGTTTATTTTATGTTTTAGAGTTCCCGCATTTCACAGACATGTTAGCCAGAAGATAACGTGTTCATAGTAATTATCATTAAAAGTCTGCCGCCATATTTATTATTAACAAGCAGTTACATGATACGTTTCAGAATTTTACTAGGGCTTCCTTTGCATTCTGTCCTGCTGTCCTACTGAAAAATAATCCAGTGTGTTCATTGGAATCCACCTCATTATTCCGTGATTTTATTACATTGCACGTCAAATTTGGGGCACTGTCCACAGGGCAGTATGGTGTGCCCCCCTTTCGTTAAGACTTTGAATATCTAAATCATAGGGTTTTCTTTGTCCCTGATTTCAGTAACAATGAGAGTCCATTGCAGTTAATCATTTTGCAGATTCACATGGGGGCAAAGGAGAGTAGAGAGCAGATGCTACTGGAGAGGTGCCACAGTTATGGTTTAGAGCATAGGCCCAGCTTCAGACCGTATCTTGACTTCTTATTAAGCTGTGTGACCTTGGACAAGTTACTTAACCTCCCTGTGCCTTAGTTTTCCCATTCATAAGGTAGAGCTAATATCAGGGTGTTTTGAGGATTAAATGAGATAATCCATGTAAAGGTATGTAGTACAATGTAAATCCACAGTAAGCACTTAGTAAATGTTAGTTACTGTTACTGTTTAAGTGCCATTTACCATTGTACTGAACTCATGGACTTTTTAAGCTTTTTATTAATGAATCGTCCATAGAGATTTTTCTCAGTACAGGTTTGATGGAGTTTTTTTCCTTACTTGAGATTTATTAATTTAATTATGTTGCACTTCTCAAAGCAGATATTTGAGAAATATCTCGATGCCTTATTTTTTTTGCATTGTTTCTGCCAAGGGAATGAATATAAAATACTAAACCTAAGCATCTAAGAAAAGGACTTTCCCATTTTCACCCATCTGTTTTTATCTATACTGCTGTCATTACTTTAAAGCATACTGAATCACACAAATTACCCTGTCAAATTTTTCTAGATTCTTAAGGAGGCAAAATGTTAAAAAGCAGTTACTTGGAAGCTGTTAGCCAAGCTGGAAGGGGTAGTGTTGGCGTGGTTGTCTAAAGTGCTGCTTTGTTTCTTTTGAACTTTAGATTGCTTATTCATCCAAAATACGGAAAAACTGAATATCAAGCAGAATCTTACATTTATTCGGGGGAACAGTAAGTCCTAACAGTAGGACATTACACCTTTACATAGTATCCTGTGAGCTGATGTGTTAGCAGCCTACATAATATTGATACATAGCTGTTGAATAGGTCCTCATTTAATCTTCCAGCTTCCTTCTTATTCACTTGGTGTCATCATTTGTGCATTGCGATCTGGACGCTTTCCTTAGATGGGGATGCATTTGGTATACATGGAAACACGTGATTGCTGATATTTTTGTTACCAAGTCTTTTTCTCTTTCCTAATAAATTCTAACAGATACTCTGTTCGTTAGAAAGGCATTAGTGAAGTTGGCGTAATCTCTTAAAACGTTATTTGCTTCTGGGAAGAACGAAGAAATTGTGCCTCTGTCTCCCGTGTGTTGTCCAGGTCCTCTTTTGCCTGGGTTCTGACACCGGCTGCCCACCCACTTCTTCCTACCATCGCACCCTGACAGAGGGACCTTTCCAGAGCGTGAATTGACAGCACCACTCCTTTACGGGAAAATCTTTACCACTTTCCTGGGTCTATATATAGAATACACGCAGACGTCTCTTCATCTGCAGCCTCACCGCCTCATTCCGGCTGTACACACCAATGATCAGAGGGCTTTCTGTGCCTAAGCGCACCGCCAGAGAGCTTTCTAAAAGGCAGATTCTAATTCTGTGGGTCTGGGGTGGGACCTGGGAGTCTGCATTTCTGCTAAGCTCCCAAGTGCTGCTGCCGCTGCTTCACAGACCCTGCTCTGAATAATAAGGCTCTAGAACAGGCACGGGCAAACTTTTTCTGTAAAGGGCCAGATGGTCTCGGTCTCCGTCCCTGTCAAGACTACTCAGCCTGCCCGTGCAGCAGCAAAGCAGCAACGCGGTCCAAGTGGCAGGGCTGCGTTCCAGTCAAACTTTATTTACAGAAAGAGGCCAGATTTGGCCCACAGGCAGAGTTGGCCAGACCCCTGTTCTGTGACCCTTCATGGTCGCGGTGCCTGAGGGTGTACATCCTTTGGAGGGTAAGACCTTCTCTTGCTCCCTTTCTCCACCTGCCAACCTTACTGCATCACGGCTCAGCCCAAGTCTCACCGTCTCCGAGGCCCCTCCCTAAAGCCCTTCTGTACTTCTCCATAATCCATCTTTCTCTTCCCAGCAGGTGATAACGGTGGCACGTCGTAGGTGCTCAGCGGCGTTTTGGTATCTCAGTGACTACATTCAGTGTTTATGTTTCCTTTATGGGAACGATGGGAGGATGAAATGATTCGGTATCTGCAAAGTGACGCGAGCAGTGCCTAGCCCATAGCAGTCACTTTATGTGTTCGCGTTTCAAGTGCTTAATTGTATCAGTCACACCTGTTTGTTTTTATCAAGATTAACCGTCTTGAACTTATTTAAGCACGGGGCCCAGCACCTTCGTAAGCACCTCAACGCAGCCAGTGAGTGCTTTCTCAAGTAGATGAGTATTCAGAAATTTATTCATGATTAATAAGTCTGTAATTCTGGCACTACCTCAAGAACTTCACGGCCCCTGGGAACTGCCTGTGTCACCGCTTCCTTCCTAGCATTCCAGCCGCCGCAGACCCGCCAGACTCACCAGTTTCCTCGGGCTTTCAGCAAGACGCGGTGGTTGGTCCATCCCACTTCTTCCCAGTCACCTGTCCCCTCTCCCCTCACCCCCTGCCTGCTTCCTTCAGTCCAGGTGGTCTTTTCTGTCCGAGCTGTTCCTTCCTCACCTGCAAGTCATTTCCCAAAGGATAAGCTTTTCAGAACTTGCCTCCAAACTCATTTTCCTAGCAAGACTGGTCAAGCTAGTCTGCACGATCAAAAATGGGGAAGAAGTGGGGGGAAGAAGTACCAGCGAGGGGAAAGCGTTATTTTTCAGTCAAGGATCTTGGAATTGTAGGCCCAGGTCTGTAATGAAGTAGCTGTATTCTTGAATAATCCTTGTCTCTTGGGGCGTTGCTTGCTTGTTTTGTTGCCGTTGTCATTGTGGGTTTTCTCGGTAGAACAGAGCCCAGCATTGGTGAACTTGTACTTTTCCTTCCAGCTTGAAAATACGACCTAAAGCAACCAGCACCCCGCTCTACAATAAACCAGAAATGTGCATTCACTCTAACTTGTTCATTCTCAACTGGAGGGTATTGCCCTGAAGTGAGCAAAGATTGGTTCTTGTTGGGGGACAAAAAATCTTAGCTATTACAGTGGTTTCTGGCTCTCCAGAGGGCCCCTGAATGGATATACAGTGTATCTGTGGTATTAAAGTTTCATGGGGGTAGGACAGTTGAAGGGGGAATGTATAGAAAGGCTGGGGGGGGGTGTGGATAATGAAAAAAAGTTTGAGAAACACTGCTCTAACTTACTTAAGGGAGAATGTCTTCCTGTGAATTTGTGGAACCTTTTAAAGTATCCCCTTATCACTTAGCTTTGATAAGTGAGGCTCAGCTGGGTCCACTTGGCTTATTGACTGTAGTGTGAGGGGTACTGACCTCTGGTGGTGACAGGTTTGTGATCGCGGTTTGGTTGCTGGCCGATCATCTCGTAGTATTAGAAGGCTCTGATAATCTATCATCCAGACTCTTTCCTTCCCTACTGAGCTTGCATACTTATCTTAGAGAAGAGGTTTATTGTTTCTTGATTATAAAAATAGTTAAAGATTTATGAAATGTTTACAATTAAACATTTTCTGCTCTGGCTGACCCCATATTTGAAAGCTTGCCATATTTAACAGACTTTAGGTACACATTTTAAAGTCAGGCTTCACGTTTGATGGTATCTTAGATTTGATAAGATAGAGTAGTTGTTTTATAGGCTGCAGAGGTTTTGTTATCTGAAATGTTAAGACCCCTGACTATTTTAAACGAGAGGGGAGTGCACAGCAGGGTTTGAGGATCCAAAAGTGGGACCTGCCGCCGGGCTTCACCAGGCTTCACTTCTCCTGGGAAGTCATCGGGAGCCAAGGCCGCGCTGAGTCATCTCCACGATGAAGGGACCTCCACGACCTTCCCGCTCGGGACTGGCTCTGCCTGCTCCTCGGCGAGCGCTCAGCAGCCCCAGCAGGCAGCTGGCAGGAATCCAGGCCAGTGAGTCAGACTGTCTGCTCCATGGCCGGGGTGTTTCCACCCTACAGCTCTGCGTGGGGTGGGCAGAGCCCTTGCAGAGTTGTTATACCAGGACCCCTGTGACTTTACATTTTACCTGTGAATTTTAAAGTGGGAAAATTTTGGTACCACAAAACATCTGGAATTTATTCGAAGAAACTGGAAGAATTTGTGTCCTTTTTCTATGATTATAGTAACTGGCGTATGTTAAGTATATTGAGGCACTGTTATAAATCCTTTACGTTTATCTCATCTCATCCTCAAAACAACTCTTAAGGGGTAAATATTTTTATCATCCCTGTTTATAGAGGAGGAGATTAAGACGGTGGGAGGTTAAATAAGTGACCACGGGGGGGCATATCTGGGAAGGTGGGGTCACCAGGTTTCAAACACAGGCTTTAGACTTGCAGCCCAGGCTCTGAGCTGGTCTTCGTAACCGACATGAAATAATCCCTTATCTGGAAACCCTCTTTCCATTTCCTCACTTCCCATTCCTTCTTCAGCCCATTTCCACCACTCCACCCACATTCCCTGAGTTGGTCACTCGCGGCTCCATTTTGCAAACTCCAGTGGACACTTAATCCTCTTCTCATTTTGAGCTGTTAGTAGCCGTCACCAGAGGTGACCTCTGCTCCCTTCTCCCACAGACACTCCCGGTGTGCTCCCCATACCTTTCCGCCCGTTGTTTCCTTGATGGTTCTTACCCTTTTTCCTTTTGCATTCCGTGTTGTTTTGTGGTAGCAGGTGGAGTGAGGGCTAATTCACAAGCCGTACATTTGAACATTAGCAATGGGACTTGCTCCTGGCTCTTCCCGAAGCCACTTGTCTTCTCCTCCTGTGCTCTCCCCTAGACAGTCTCCCTCACTTGCATGGCTCCAGTTACCGCCTGCCTGTTGCCCAGTGTTTAATTACCACGATGCTGTAATAACTGATGATGCCCAAATAGGTATCTCCAGCCAGATCGCTCTTCTGAGTGTTCGGTTGCCTATTGGATGTCTCTGCCTGAGTCATCGCACCGTCTCTCTGGTCTGTTCTCCTGCTCCTCCCTCTCGCCTCTTTCTTTTTCCCCCCAACCTGATTCAGTAAGTGCTACCACGTTCACCTGGTTTTTTGTTTTGTTTTTTAACAAGAATGACGTTGAGCTATGGCTCTCTCACTCTCCCACACCCAAGCGGTCTGTCCTCTCACTTTCACCTCCTGCATACCTACCTGTCTCCGCCATCATCACCTTTCTATTGACTGTTAAACAGCCTAGTCTCTCCAGCATCTACTCTGGCCCCCTCCAATCAACTTGACGTGCTGCAATTAGAGATATTTTTAAAAACATGGATCTGATCGTGTCACTTCCATGCTTAAAAGCCTTCTCTGACTTTCCTTTGCCTTTAGGCTGGAGCCCAGACTTACCTCCCTCTTCCCTCTGCCCGCCTCACCGTGCACCTCCCTCCTCCTGGCCTTGTTCCTCCGTGCCTGCTGAACTTTGCACAGGCTGTTCCCTCTCCCTGGATTGTTCTTCCCTGTCCTCTTGGCCACCTGCTAGTTTTCTTCAGGTCTCAGCCTACATGTCACTTCCTCGGGAAAAGTGACTTTCTAGAAGCCCCAGACAGGCCTTCACATATCATCTCATGATCCCTCATGGCTGATGGGGCTGTTAAGGTGAAAGGCATATATTCATGTTTCTCTGCCATTGTGGAAGCTCTGTGACGATGGGGACTGAAAACTTAACTACTTGCCAGGTCTCAAAGATACGATGATGACTAAGACCTAGTTTCAGTAAATACTTGTCACATACATGAACACATGTATTTTTTTTGGAGCTTTACCTTTTACTCTGGCACATGGGCTCAGTGTATTTGAGTGGTTAATGTTATTTCTTATAAAGAAATAAGGCATTTCTACTTAAGGCAATGAGAGGAAATCCACTTGCCAAGTTTATGTGTGCTAATCAAAGAGTAGTGACAAGGTAGCTGTAAGATGACCCGCATGTACCTCCCAGATGCACCGAGGCTTCTCCTCCCAAGTGTGAGGTCAAAATAGACTGTGTCCAGTGTCTGAACAACTCAGAGGCAGTAACAGCGGATAGAAACGTGATGACTTGCTTGCATAATCTGGTGCCTGAGGAAAAAGTCTTTTAGATCTTTCTTTTGTGGCTGTGATCGCACTTGCACTGATATTAGGGGAAAAGAAGTCTAGCTTAATTCGGATACTAAAAGGAGAGTCATTTTGGGGAGGAAACTAATTTGGGAACCTTCTGGTCAAATTTTAGTCACTTTTAAATCTTTTAATTTGTTGCTTCTGTCCCACTTTGAGCTGTTTTCTGTGTATCTGAATTTATGTCACATCATTGAGGTTTCTGAACTTTGTTATTACCTGATTTATTTTATCTTAGGTCGTACTTCGATCATTTGTTTCTAACAGTAAGTTGCTACCAATAAATTGTTATTTTATAGACCACATATTATGGAATGTGTAGTTGTTTCATTAAGACCTCCGCAAGAATATCCAGGTCCACATTCTCACGTGTTTATTTTTACCTTTGTTTGGCTCTTTTCACAGTGACTCCTCTAGCTTTGATGCTTACACATGTGGCATGTCCCCCCCTTAAGTTGCATATATAATTAGTGTCATGTAATTAAGAGCATGAGTCAGACCCAGATTGGAGTCCCATTTCTTCTACTTAATAGCTGTGAGACCTTAGGCAAGTTATTTCAAGCTTCAGTTTCTTCAAGTATAAGTAGGAAACAATAATAGCCGCTAGCTAATAGGATTATACATGCATTAAGTAACCTGAATGTAACAGTCACTTGAGTACCTGCTGTGTAGTGCAGTCTCTACAAGTATAACTATCATGATGACCCTAGAAAGGACCAGAAAGGCAACTGAGCACAAACTTAAAATCAAGCCACCATTAGTGCATCATCCGGCGACAGCCATTTGGCTAGTGATGGCTTCGGTGTCTGCACCGTCAGACTTTTCCCCATGTGAATACCACCCAGTGGACAGCATTTGTGATTGAATGTTTGAGTTTATTTATCCCCAATTCCTCAGAATCACTCTGCAAGAAAGATGGTGTTATCCCCATTTTACGAATGAAGAGATTCAGGCCAAGGGGATGAAGGAATTTGCTCAACGTCACACAGAAGGTGATGACAATTCTCATACAGGTTTGGTCTAGATCTGCCCTGTTCTTTCTTCTACACTCACTCCCCCTGGAGCCTGGAAGTCCTAGAGTCCCCATTGGAGACGACTGGCCTGCTCCCTGACGTACCTGAGGAAAGGACCCAAGCCCGTGAGTTTCTCAGGGAATCGTATATCGTTAGTGCCTTACTCTGCAAATCATTTTTCGTGTTTTGAGTTGAACAGCACTTACCCATGTTGTAAGAACGATAACGTGCTGTATTAGAGGCAGACAGGGGCCCACAGCAGAAAGATCCGTTGTATTGCTAAACCCCAGAGATGTGCGTGCATTTACGGACATCTGTTTAAGCGCTGGTAACTGAAATGAGTCAGGATGCGTCCGAACTGCATTGTGTCCAAATGACAAAACTGCAGCACGCTGGTGGGGACGTGGTGACAAGCCGGTCTTCAGTGCACCTGCCTGATGCACTGAGCTGGGCTGCCACATTGTGAGTCAAGACGGTTTGCTGAGTGTGTGAGTGTGTTCATTCCCCTCTCCTCCCCCCTAAAATGCTCCTGAAATGACAGCAATCAGAAAGTAGTCTTGCTCAACAAAAGCAAAAGCTTAATTCTTGGAGAAGACCAATTAAGTGGATAAACCTGTGTCAAGTCTGTTCAAGGAAAAAAATGAGTGAAAACGCAAAGTATTAGAAATAAGAGGGGCTTCTTAATTATAAATGCAGAGATTTAGAAAATAACATTAAAAGAAATCTGAATATGTCAAACTATATCAATATGTTTTAAAATCTTTTCAATCACTTTTGAGTAAATTTTACAAGTTCGTATTTTCTTGGTTAACTTTCATCAATCACCACACCAGAGAAGAAATTAAAAAGTAATTAATCAATCACCACAGAAGAAATTAAAAAGTAATTAATTGAATTGTACACTTTAAGTGGGTGAACAGTATGGATGTGAATTACCTCAATAAAGGCTTTGGGGTCTTTGCAAGTAATGAAAGGTCCTCGCCCTTCCTCTGCCCCTGCAGAAGAGGCCTGGTATTCAGCCTGTTGATGGGTTAATTCTGTAGAACCTTCAAGGAACAGTTAAGGCCTAGGTCATCTGAACTATTTTAGGGCTTAGGGAAGGAGGGCGGCTTCCCAGCTCCTTCTGTGAAGCTCACTCGACCTTGACATCAGAACCAGAGGACAGCACACAAAGAAGAAAACAGATGATGAACCTGGCATTTAAAATATGGGCAGGACTCCTACTAAAACATCAGCAGGCTGAGCCATGCGGTCTCCTGTGACCAAACAAGGTTTTGTCCTAGAAATGCAGGGCTGCAGTTTGTTAAGAAACCCACCGAGGAGTTAATGTCAGCAGATTAAAGGAGAGAAACCTCTGGTCATCTAAGTAGATGCTGAAATAGCAACTGATAAAATTCAACATATGTTCCTTTTACAAAATCCTTATTAAGCTAGAGGGAGAAGGAAACTCCTTTAAATTGCTGAAAGCGTGTTTGACAGAAGTGGGGACTGACATATGTACGCTGCTTTGTATGAAGTAGATGGCTGGTGAGGGCCTACTGAATAGCACAGGGGGAAAAAAGAAGGTACTATAGCACAGGGGGAAAAAAGAAGGTACAGCCTGTTTACAGGACACGTATTAAGTTAACCTTAGAAATGCATTCCAATAAGCATTAGATGCAGACACATACTGTTCGATTCCACTTATACGAGGTACCTAGAAGAGTCAAATCATAGAGTCAGAAAGCGCACTGGTAGATGCCAGGGGCCGGGGAGGTGGGCAGGTGGGGAGGGGGACTGGGGAGTTCGTGTTTAATGGGGACAGAGTTTCAGTTTAGGAAGGTGAAAAATTCGGGAGGTGGATGATGGTGAGAGTTGCACAACAGTGTGACTGTACTTAGTGCCACTGAACTGTACTGTTAGATATGGTTACAGTAGTATGTTTTACATTATGTGACTTTCACCACAGTAAAGAAAAAAACATTTTAAAAAAAAGAAGTGGGCTGGGGTGGCCGCCTGTTGTTCCTGGTATCACCGTCATCAAGGTGTTCCTTACCCCGCTGGGGGCTGGATCCCCGTGAGTTAACCTTGGTCCTCTCTGCTGCTTCGGCTTAGTACAGTAATTGGGTTCTGTTTCCTGAAAAAGAGGAAACATTGGCTGTGGTTCATAGAATTAAACCCAAAGCCATTTTAAAATGGATGGGGAGCCCTGTCATTTCAAGGTCACAGCCTTGTCGGGTCTGTGGCATTCCTTAGGCATTTATTGCAACTAACTTTGAGCTGTCTAATTGGGGAAGCTTTGTGCCTTTACTTACCTGCGCTTTTCCTTCTTTCTTAGTAACTCTTTGCCCCCTTATCTAGCAGAGCACATGCATCTCCCTCTTCAGTGGACACTTTTGCCCCCAGCACACACAGAACCAAATGCAAAAAGCATGGAAAGGAAAAAAATCTAATGCACTTCATTTATTCTGCTACCTTGTAAGTCCTGTAAAATTATATTTAAGCTTTGACTTTGTTAATATTCATGTTTCTAAGCACTTTAGGAAAACATATGTATATGAGAGTTTAATCTTTTCCATATACTTTTAAACTTTTTCTTTTTTTTTTTAAATTAATTTATTTATTTATTTTTGGCTGTGTTGGGTCTTCGTTTCTGTGCGAGGGCTTTCTCCAGTTGCGGCAAGCGGGGCCACTCTTCATCGCGGTGCGCGGGCCTCTCACTATCGTGGCCTCTCTTGTTGCGGAGCACAGGCTCCAGACGCGCAGGCTCAGTAGTTGTGGCTCACGGGCCTAGTTGCTCCGCGGCATGTGGGATCTTCCCAGACCAGGGCTCGAACCCATATCCCCTGTATTGGCAGGCAGATTCTCAACCACTGCGCCACCAGGGAAGCCCTCCATATACTTTTAACTTCCATATTCCCCTTTTTGCTTATTTCTTGCTTAACTATTTTAAATGGTTTTCTAAAAAGAAAAGATACTATATGAATATAGTAAACTTATGTTTCTAAATATAGAATAAAGCATAAAAGACAAATTTTAAAATAACTAACCTATTGATAATCTTTTTCTTTGTGGAATTACAATGAAATGTCTTACGTTAAGTTAAAATTACAGGATTGGAAATAAGGA
Source organism: Balaenoptera physalus (assembly GCF_965194825.1). Taxonomy (NCBI): domain Eukaryota; kingdom Metazoa; phylum Chordata; class Mammalia; order Artiodactyla; family Balaenopteridae; genus Balaenoptera; species Balaenoptera physalus. The sequence continues at coordinate 119,079,094 of NC_138887.1, read as the reverse complement.
GTTAGTTTTTTTGGTTGGGGTGTTTTTAGTGACATTTGGGCAATGTGTAAATTTTGTTTTAGGACGCCTCTCATCCTTGCACTCTCAGCTCTCTAAGATGGGGATTGAATCATTACCATGGCCCCTGCCTTTCATGGATGTGTCTTTCAGTGACATACAATACAGCAGGCATGAGCTTGTCCTGACACCCGTGAGGAACTTTCTGGGGACCCATCTGCTGCCTCAGAAGCTGCCGTCTAAAGCAGATCTATAGCTTTGGCACAAGGCACTTCAGGGCTCCGAAAGGGCGTCAGTCACGAAGCGCTAGCGGGGGTGTTCACAGTGGAGGGGTGCTGGTGCCTTGAGGGCCTTTGGGGAAGGTGCACGGGGCCTGTGAACTGAACTTGGGAGGCGGAGGAGGCTCCTGAGGCCGCCATGACGAAGTGCCACAAACCCAGTGGCTTGGAACAACGGAACTTTATTCTCCCACACTCGGGAGGCCAGACGTCCGAGCCCAGGGGGTCCGCGGGGCTGGTCCCGTCTGGAGGCTCCGGGGAGAATCTGTCCCGGCTTCTGGTGGTTGCTCGTGCTCCCTGGCGTCCCGTGGCTCGTGGCAGCGTCACTGTGATCTCTGCCTCCATCGACCTTCTCCTGTGTCTGTGTCCGCTCTCATTTGTAAGGACGTTGGTTATCGGATTTAGGGCCCAACCTGATAATCCAGGGTGACCTCATCTCCAAAGACCCTTGTTCCAAATAAGGTCGCGTTCTGACGTTCCAGGTGGACGTATCTTGTGGGGGCCACCATTCAGCCCACACAGAAAGGCGGGTAGGAGTTCAGTGGCCACCTGAGCCGTGCGCCCAGCAGAGGCAGGCACGAGGACACTGGCCCAGAGTTCAGAAGCTGCCTTTGGAAAGGAAGTGTCCACGGGATCGCAGGGTGTGAAACTCCTAGGGGCCGCGGCGTGTGGGCTGGCTGTGCTGTGGTATGGTGAGGACTTGTCAGGGGTGGTGTGTAACCAGATCTGCTTGCAGAGAGAAACGCTCTGCCACGCTTTCCTAGCTAGAGCGTACAACTGTTTGCATGTAAACTGAGATGTTGCATTTTCCAAGTTGTTCTGTTGACCTTCACAGATGAAACACTTTCACATATACTTTCTCCTTCCCAGCAGTACTCTTCAGTAGCTCCCTTGGATGATGCTGGGTTAGCGTGTGATTGGACGGTGTAACGTCATTCCACGATGGGTGGCTTTCATAGACCAGTGACTCAGGTGCCAGCGTGACACTCTGCAGTTACACTTCTCCCCGGGGACGGATAAAATAACCCAACAGTGGGACACTGCGATACTTTCTTAGCCCCAGTTACCTTTTGAATAATGAGAGCTTGAACTTGCCTTCTCAGGAATTTTAATAACTTATTCCAAACAACCTGTTATTGTTGAATGGTTTTGGTTTTTTTAGGTGTTTTTCCTTTTTGGTTTAACTCCAGATACTCTTATTTTCTGTTTCAATGCGTTTCTTCCTTCAGGTACAATTTGAGGCTTCATCATAATGTAAATAATACAAATGGTGCTCTCATCGAAAAGTTTTACCAAATGTAGAGAAGCAATGACATTTTATCGTATTTTACTTTATTCTCCTGACTTTAAATGCTAACACTTTTGTTATTGATGTTATTACATCAGTAATAATCTAGCCTTATCATGAAGCAAAATATATTTCAGTGTCATTTTGCTGTGCTTGGTCAAGCTTTTTACATTAAAAAAATATAGTGTTATAGATCCACCTCAAAACTGAGAACCCCAGGCTAATCATGAGAAAAACATCAAATTCCAGTCGAAAGTATCTGCCCAGTACTCCTCAAAACTACCGAGACCATCAAGTCAAGGTTTGAAGAGCTCTCACTGCCAAGGGGAGCCCAAGGTTACAGGGCTGCATGTGAGGTGCTGTCCTGGAGGGACAGAAACTAAGGCAACTGAGTAATTGTAACAAACGTACCACAGTGATGTAAGACGCTAGTGACTGAGGGCACACGTTTCACCACCTGGGGGCTGGTGATGCTCCAGTGGGAACAGAGGGAGACCCCGAGGGCCCAGCTCTCCACGTCCTGCTGGCTTGGGGGCTGCAGGTGTGAGCAGGGAAGTCCTGGGGGGCCTGGCGGGGAGTCACAGCCCCAGCAGACTCAGGAGAACGTGGGCCGTGCCCCACACAGCCCCATCATTGGGGTGGACCCTGCCAGCTGGAGCACTGATCCTGACGTGGTTGTTGGATTGTGACTCAGAGTATGGGATAGATGCCGTGAGTCCATAGTGAGGTAGACAGACAGACAGACAGACAGACAACTCTCCTCTACAGAAATGTTCCAAGTACAGTAAGTTCCCTGCATACGAACGAGTTCCGTTCCAAGAGTGCATTCGTAAGTCTAAATCTGTAAGTCCAACAAAGTTAGCCTAGGTACCCAGCTAACACAATCGGCTATATAGTACTGTACTATAATAGGTTTTAGAATACTTTTCACACTAATAATACATTAAAAACAAACACAAAAAATAAAGAACATTTTTAATCTTACAGTACAGTACCGTGAAAAGTACAGCAGTACAGTACAACAGGTGGCACACAGGGGCTGGCATCGAGTGACAGGCAAGAAGAGTTACTGACCGGAGGAGGGAGAGGAGGTGGGAGATAATAGAGGTGAAGGATGGTCAGCAATAGGAGACGGAGGGCAAGCTGCAATTTCCCTCACGCCTGACCTTGATGGCACAGGTTCTGGTTCCTTGCTGGATTCAATTCTATCTACCCAGTTGAAAAAACGATCCAGCGATGTCTGGGTAGCAGCTCTTTTTTTCTTATCGTAGATGACACGGTGGCACTGGATTGCTGAACGCCTGCTGCAACCTTCGTGTACCGTTCGTTGTACGTTCAGGTCCTGTGCCTCAAAAACTACCAGTGCCTCCTCAAATGCAGAGAACCCCCTTGCCGTTATCTGCGTCGTGAATCTCTTTGGTTCTTCAGTTACTTCTTCTTCCTCTGTCTCTCTTCGTCCTTTCTCTGGGCCTCCAATTCCATCAGGTCTTCATTAGTAAGCTCCTCGTGTTGAACAGCAAGGAGTTCAGTGAAGCCGTCCTCTTGCACATCTAGCTCCAGCTTCTCGCTGAGGGTCTCTGAGTTGCTGAAGACCTCTTTGGACTCCTCATCCGCCTTCTCAAATCCACGAGAATCATGAACAAACTGGGGGGAAAGGTTCTTCCAAACCCCATTCACAGTGACGGCCGTAACCTCATGCCAAGCAAAGCCAATTTTTTTTTATGGCCTGTAGATGTTATAGTCCTTCCAAGATTGTCGCAGGGTTGTTCCTGATCCGTCAGTCGCCTTTACTGCCTGACGAAAAGTGTGACATAAATAATATTTCTTGAAAGTCGCTATAACGCCCTGGTCCATAGGTTGGATGAGCAACGTAGTATTCAGTGGCAGATGCACTACTTTGACGTTGGGATGCAAGTCATCCATGAACGGGGGGTCGCCCAGAGCATTGTAGAGCAGCAAAAGAATGTGGAATGGGACGGGACGTCCTTCTCCAAGCAATATTTCTCTACCTCCGGGATAAAGTGGTGGGAAAACCAGTCCTGGAAAAGGGCCTGTGTAACCCAGGCCTTGGGGTTACTCTTCCACACAACAGGAAGAGAGCCCTCGGCTATGTTTCTGAGGGCCCTTGGGTTCTCTGAATGATAAACTAAGAGAGGCTTCAGCTTCATATCACCGGAAACATTGCCACCAAACAACAGTTAGCCTGTCCTTTGTTGCTCTATAGCCTGGCATCAACTTTCCCTCCTTACTGATGTAACTCTGGTCTGGCATCCTTTTCCAGTACAGTCCTGTCTCGCCCACGTTAAAAACCTGCTCAGGTAAATACACGCCTTGAATTTCTTGAAGCATTTCAGGAAATTCCCGGGCAGCTACCGTATCTGCACTCGCTGCCTCGCCACTTACTTTTACGTTGTGAAGGTTGGCTCCAGCCTTGAACCGATGAAGCCAGCCATGGCTGGCATTAAAAGATGCACGCTCTGATTCTTTGCTGTGTTTCTTCTTCAAGTCTTCATAAAGGCTTTTAGTTTTCTTTTGAATCAGCATTAAGCTGAGCGGGACTCAACACTAATGCTGGTCCTGCATCCACACAATGAGAAGTTTCTCCATCTCCTCCACCACTTTTCCACGCTTCTTCGATATTATTGTCTGCACAGCAGACTTCACATGTTCTATGATCTTGTCCTTGTTCTTTAGAATCGTGCCGGTGGTTGAACAACTCATTTTATAAGAATGAGCGACGTCTACCATCTTTTCACCTCACTCCGCTCTCTCAATTATTTTCACTTTTGTTTCCATCGTTATCGCTTGGCACTTCTTAGCGGTACCGGCTACATCACCACTGCTTTTTACGCTTGCTTCTGGACACCCTGGGCTTGAAATAAAGATACTGTACTCCTGTACTCTATACAGTACTGCACAGTAAGGTACGCAAGAGCACAACCACTTGTAGAAGATGCACACTCGTGACAGTGTACGCCAGACACATGAACTAACTTATGTGATTGGACATGCGAAGGCACATTCACATCTTTGAAAGTTCGCAACTTGAAGGTTCACATGTAGGGGATTTACTGTAATTTATGCAGATGCTTCGCCCTCAGGGAGGTGGACCATGACTTCCCTGCCAACACTGCAGTGTGGGAAGAGTCCCTGTAGGGGAAAGACCCGACAGATCCTACCTGGGCCAGGTGATCCAGGTGATGAGGTATGTTGACAGCAGGTACCCTAGATACAGTGGGATGCGAAGGCACTTCGCCTTCTGGTCTTCCTGGTAAAACACACAAACCTCAAAATTGAGATCATGAGAAAAACATCGTACAAATCTGGAATGAGGGCTGTTCTACAGAATGCCTGTCCAGTACTCCTGATCAGGGTCTCATGGTCAAGTACTCAAGGTCATCAAACACAAGGAATGTCTGAGAAGCCATCATTGCCTAGGGCAGGCTACGGAGCATGATGACTAAGTGTGCTGTCCTGGACGGGGTCCTGGGACAGAAAAAGGATGTTACGGGAAAACTAAGGCAACCCTATTAAAGTGTGAGCTTTTTAGTAATGTGTCAGTGATGGTTCGTTGGTTCTGACAGATGTGCCAGAGGAATGTCAGATGTTATCTTTTTTTTTTTTGGCTGTGTTGGGTCTTCATTTCTGTGCACAGGCTTTCTCTAGTTGTGGCGAGCAGGGGCCACTCTTCATCGCGGTGCGCGGGCTTCTCATTGCCGTGGCTTCTCTTGTTGCGGAGCACAGGCTCTAGATGCGCAGGCTCAGTAGTTGTGGCTCACGGGCCTAGTTGCTCCGCGGCATGTGGGATCTTCCCAGACCAGGGCCCGAACCCGTGTCCCCTGCATTGGCAGGCAGATTCTTAACCACTGCGCCACCAGGGAAGCCCGTCAGATGTTATCTTTAGGGGAAATCTGGCATGGGGTATATAAGGAACTGCTGTGTCTTCACAACTTCTCTATATAAATCTAAAGCTATTCAAAATAAAATGTTTATTTAAATATTTTTAAAAATTAACAGACGAATTAAGATGTTACCCCAAAAATATGTTTAACACAAAGCTCACAGTGTTTTAAAAATTCTAAAAGTTCGAATATTTCTTTTCATAGAATTTTAAGATTTTATTTCAGATATTCGTACTGTGATGTTAACATCTATAAAATGTGCACTCCTTTTATGAAAATTCTTGATTTAATTAACAGACAAACTATCTTGTAAGGGTTCCTTTCTGGGAGATGGAGTGTTACATTTTATTGTAGTTTCCCCCTTGAAGTCCTTCATTTGCGTTTTAGGAGAATGGATTTGACGGGCACTCTGTAAGTTAAATGTTAGTTACGCGCGTGCTCGCCTGCCTGGTCCTTGGAGCCTGTGTCTGCACGGATCCCCTGTGAATAGGCTTCCAGGAAACGACTCGCCTAGCGGCCTGGTCGTCGTCGTCCTTGGCAGCGCGGGAGCAGTGATGGCAGAGACGGACCGGGACCTTCCGCGTGGCTGTCGTATGAACGACCTGCGTTCCAGTTCTTTCCTGTGCAAGGCTCCTATTTTCCGGGAGATAAACGTTTTGAGAAAAATGGAAGCACGCTGACTCAAATTCCATCCATCCGTTCACTGACTGCCACTTACCTGGTTCATAAGCCCGGACTTGTCCTGTGGTAGCGCTCGTGACGGTGTAGTGACGGTTCATGTGTCTCCCCCGCTGGCTTGTAGTACCTGCAGGGCAGTGGCATGTGTGTTGGGTCCCCGGGGACCCCCAGCCTCTAGCACAGTGGAAGCTGGTGGGAGCAGATGGCTTGTGGGCGCAGGGCAGGAATGTCAGAGGTCACGCCCCGGGGTAACCCCTCACCAAAGAGGGCGGGGTGCTCCTGACTAGGAAGCAGTTCTGAGGTGCGTGCGCGGCCTCCCTGGGGTCCCCAGCAGCTGCGACTCTGCACAGAGCTGTGACCTGCTTACTGGAGCTCCCTTTTTGACTCTTTCCTTCCGTCTCACTTCCCCTGGTCTCGGGGTCAGCTTTGGGAGAACCCACACTGAGACCGTATGCAGTAAGTCGGTACCGACGAAATTAATCAGCATAGTAAATGAGTAAGATCCTGACCATTCAAAGAAATTATCATCCAGGAAGAAAAAGATTATCAGAGCTGTGCAGATCACATGAATGGGACATAAAGTGATGACTGACGAGAAGTACAGATAGAACGTGCGTATTCAGGGGAAGAAGTCGCTGCAGACTTCCCTCCTTACCCTCCTGACTCAGGGTCGGCTCCTGCCTTGTGACCTTGAGCCATCCAGCACCTCACCTGTCGCGTGGCTCACATCCCGGTGCCCTCGCTCTGCCAGCTGGTGAGCTGGGAGGACAGAGATGTGTCTGCTGCGTCCCCTCGTGTCTCGACACTGGGACAGTGCCCCGCAGACAGTAGCTTCACAGGTGTGTTGGACCCGTGCGTTCGTGGGGAGACTAGGTGGCAGAGTTTCCATGAGGAGAGGGTTGGAGTCTTGGGCACGGATTCAAATCCCACTCCAGTCACTGCCTAACTTGCTGACTTCAGGCCCGTTGCTCAGTCACCTCATGTGTAAAGTGAAGAAATCGAGGCACACCCTCAGGGTCGTGACATAAATTAAATGAGGTCATTTCCTGTAGTACCTAGAGTTACAGCACAGAAATGAGCGCTCAGATGTTCACTGCTTTTATGGAGAAGATGGCATTTGAGGTTGGTTGAAATTGGATGAGAAAAAGTAGAGAAGGAAGTTTAAATTACAGCAGAAGGAACAAATGCCAGAAAGTGAGATTAAGGATAGTAGGGAGCTTAGCAGGGAGCTGTGTGCCTGGACCCGAGAACAGGAAGTAGGGAGATGAGGTCACGGAGAAGCCAGACCACGGAGGTTCGTGAATGCCAGCCTGAGTTGTGTGACTTTATTGCATGAGCAGGAGCGGAGATATTTGAGAAGGGAACTGTCCAGGAGGTGATGGGATTATGAACTATGAGTTACAGTACCCTGAAGAGAGGTCAGAAATGAAAATAGAGGTTTGGGAGTGGTTCACATAGTTTATCATGAAATTGGCAAACCAGTCAGCACATACGGAGTGTTTACCACAGTAGGAAATAGAATAACAGGGGCTCCTTTCCACAATCAAGGAACTTGGTTAGCGTCATGCTGTTTAACACTTATCTTGCTAATTAGTGTGTACAATATAGTAATTTTTTTCTTCTGGGATATTTCCCAGGTAATCTAAACCTTCCCCAAATGTACAGATTGGTGTGGGCCCAGCGGCATTGTCAAAGAGGTCTCTTGGAGATGCATTCTTTGAGTGAACCAGGAGATAGGAGTGAGGTCCTCGCGGGCAGTGGGCAGTGGGCCATTGTCCGGCTACAGGCACAGCTTTGGAGTCACAGTACCTTGTCATTCCTTTTGCCAACTGTCAGTTAACTTCTACAGAAATTTAAATAATAAAGACTGCTTTGTGTGTATTTGTTCACATCGTTACTGTTTTCAGGGCTCCGCGTCTCCTTGTGTAGATCCTTATTTCCATTTCATGTTTGTATAAATGATGCCTTCAATTTTTTTAGATTTCCAGTTATTCCTTGCTAGTATATAGAAATACAGTGGCATGTTTTTTTTGTTGTTGTTTTTTACTAACTGCATTCTCTGACCTTGCTAAACTCCTTTTTTAGATCTGGGAACTTTTTTGTAGATTCTTTGGTGTTTTTTATATGTAGAAAATCATATAGTCTGCCAATAAAGACAATTTTGCTTTTTCCTTTTATATCCATAGCCTTCTTTTTTTTTTTTTTTTTTGGCTGTGTTGGGTCTTCGTTTCTGTGCGAGGGCTTTCTCTAGTTGCAGCAAGCGGGGGCCACTCTTCATCGCCGTGCACGGGCCTCTCACTATCGCGGCCTCTCCTGTTGCGGAGCACAGGCTCCAGACGCGCAGGCTCAGTAGTTGTGGCTCACGGGCCTAGTTGCTCCGCGGCATGTGGGATCTTCCCAGACCGGGGCTCGAACCCGTGTCCCCTGCATTGGCAGGCGGATTCTCAACCACTGCGCCACCAGGGAAGCCCCATTTTTTTTTCTTGCCTTCTTGTGCTCGTGAGGACAGCCGTGTTGAGTACCAGGAGCTTCTCGCTCTTACAGGGAGAACACTTGTTATTTTCCATTAAGTCTGTTAGCAGTACATTTTTCATGCATACTCTTAATCTGATAGGGGAAGTTCTTTATTATTACTGATATTTGCCTTTTTTTTCTTTCCTTTTTAGCAGAAGACTCAGAAAGTGGTGTTTACATGCGATTCATGAGGTCACACAAGTGTTACGACATCGTTCCAACCAGCTCCAAGCTTGTGGTCTTTGATACCACGTTACAAGTGAGTGTGCCCAGTGTCCCCGAATCTGGGGTATATTATTTGGTGCCTGCTTTGTCGGGTAAGTTAAATCCAGCAATACCCGCAGACAGTATCCAGTCCTTTCTGCACGTCGGGTCCTGTGCTGAGGTTTTGTCTGAGTTGTCAGTCGTCATGGCAGCCTTCTGAGGAATGTGCTGTTTTACGGATAAGGAAGCTCATTATCTAGAGTTTGCTCACATTCTAGCATTTAAGAACTCAGCCCACAGAGCTGGTGAGTGACGGGGTCTGGAATTGGTGCTCGGGTCTGCTAGCTGCACCTCCTCCCTCGGCATGTCCTGAAGGCCTTAGCTATTTAGTAGAACAATGACGTTGAAATAATACTGGTTAAAAAGAAAGCATCACTCAGGTGGGTAATCTCTTAAGAGAAAACTCTACTGATCTCTTTCGGCAGAAAATTTGAACCTGATTACTTTGGTATTAAAATTATGCTTGTTGTAACTCGTTTTATACCAATATGACTTAAAATCAGACGTGAAAAGTCCCAAATAATACATTCAGTGTGATGACCAAATTACATCCGGTGTAATAAGATACATGTGCGTACACAGGTGTACGTGTGTGCATTTGGTGTATAGATTTATACATAAATCTTTACCAAGCAGGATTGTTTTCACCTGGGTTCCCCAAAAGTAGATGCTGAGCCAGGAATTCATGGGCAGTGGGCACTTTATTAGGGCGTCCTGCCAGGAGAGCCCCTGAGGGACTGGGGGAGAAGGAGAAGGGGCAAAGGCCAGGGAGGGCAGCCTCCGCTGACCCCTTAGGGGGACCCCAGCGGGTAAGGTGCCTGTGCCAGTTCACCCCGGCCTCTTTCAGTCTCGTCCAGGGCTGTCCTGGGAGATGTGTGCCCCGGCCCTGCCAGCTCTTCCCAGCGCTCGGGGCCCTCTCCCCAGGCCTCCCCCGCCTGCTCTGCTGGCGCCCCCAGCGGCCCGCCCTGTGGCTCTTCCTTGAGGACGCCTGGGCTCTAGGAGCTACTTTGCCTGCATTCAGTCTCAGCTGCATAGGATTCTCAAGAATGTAGATATGGCTTAGTTCTTCATTATATTTTCCAATTTTTTTTTTTTTATAAATTGGCCTAAAATCCTATGACTTTGCTAAATTCACTTTGGACCAGGTAAGCTTCAAGGTCCCTTCTACAACTCTGATTCTTTGACACAAAGAGGACAGAGAGGCACCCAGATGCAGTGTTACCGGAAATATTCTCTGCCACTGACCGCAGACTTCAGTAGTAAAGCGACGAGAAATTCTGAGTTCCCCAAGTAAAGAAGTGTGGACCAACCCATCTCACCCTCACTCCACCCTCCGAAGTCCTGACTGTAGCTTTTCCACCAACAGAAAAGCACACGACAGCGGGTACGCCCTGCACCTGCTTTCACTCTTGCTCAGCTTTTCCCGTGTTGTAAAATTAACTCTTTTCTGAATTTAGAATTTAGCCAGAGTGAGTAAGACATGAAAAACGTGATGCTTTGTGGATCATCGGAGGTCACTAATCCAGTGACTCTCACTTCCCTAATGAATAGAAGCTGCATGTGCCTGTCTCCTGGAAGTCACGAATCCTTGAGGCTCTAAGCTTTAAAGGAGCTAAAATTGGTTACCATGGAAATGGGGGCGTTGGCACTGGTTACAGCAAGTTAAAGATGTGTTTGAAAGGGCTGAGTCGACTGTTGTCTGGACACAGACAGCACTTGTGGTCAGGGACATGTCTCGAGAACGAGGGAAGCGAGCAGGGGAGACACAGCCCGTCCCCGAGACCAGGTGACCGTCCTCTGGGCGGGGTCGTGCCCTAGACGGCTCCCTGTGTGCACGTGTGATAGGACAGCACGGAGCCACTGAGGAGGGCGGAAAAAACGTTTGTGGAGAATGTGTTTGTTTGGGTTTTTTTTAAGATTTAATTTTTTATTTATTTTTGGCTGTGTTGGGTCTTCGTTGCTGTGCGTGGGCTTTCTCCAGTTGCGGCGAGTGGGGGCTACTCTTCGTTGCGGTGCGCGGGCTTCTCATTGCAATGGCTTCTCTTGTTGCAGAGCACGGGCTCCAGTAGTTGTGGCTCGCGGGCTTCAGTAGTTGTGGCTCGCGGGCTCTAGAGCGCAGGCTCAGTAGTTGTGGCGCACGGGCTTCGTTGTTCCGCGGCATGGGATCTTCCCGGACCAGGGCTCGAACCCATGTCCCCCTGCATTGGCAGGTGGATTCTTATCTACTGCACCACCGGGGACGTCCCCTAATACATTTATTTTTAAGTTAAAAAAAAGCAGGTTGCAGAACAACCCTTATATTCTGACCAAGTTACCCTGAGGGCCCAGAGTATCAGAGACACAGCTGGTCTGGGAACCAGAGTCAGCCGTTCACAGGTGAACTGAAAACAGGGTCGCAGACAACAGAGGTGACTGGGACAGCCCGAGAAGAGAGGGAGAGAAGGGCCGCCCGCCCCAGGCGGCTGCGCCCTCAGCCTCCAGCTCGGCCTCTGCGAGGCCCATGGGCCTCCCGCAGGCGGGGCTGTGACGCACCCCAGGGTCCTGTCGCTGTGTCTCGCGTGGGTGTGAGAGACGGCGCCTTGGTCCTGGTGCCCCGGAAGCCCAGTGCCCGTCCTGGAGTCGCGTCCCTCCCCCTCGGCCCACCTGGTTCTCCCTCGGCGTCGGCGGTCGTCCGGAGCCTCGAGTGCGGGGTGACTGAGGGAGGGGGTGATGCCCGACTCCCCCCGGCTCCCTCACCCGGTGCCGTGGGGCACCCGGCGCTCAGGCTGGACGGGGCAGACGCCGCCCGCTCGGGGTGGGCGCTCGGCTTGCACGGTCACTCGGCATCTCAGCCGAGTTGTTCCTTCCCGACCAGGGCCCCGCAGTAAGCCAGGAACTATTTCTCAAGAGGAAAATAATTACCTGCAGAAGAAGGCATGGCTTTTTGCTGTTTGTTTGTTTTCTCCGAAAACCCAGTGAATCTCCTGCTGGTGCCTGATGGGGGCCTCATTCGGCGTCCCCAGCTCGGCCTGGGGGGGGTCCCAGGCCCCGGTGGACGAGGGGCCTGCCCTGCCGCAGAGCTGTGTCTTGCTCTGGGCCCCTCTGAAGACTCCCTCTGACCGTGTCAGAGCAGCGCTCAGACTCGGTGTGTGCCGCTTGCGTGGACCTGCCGCGGGTGGCAGGGGTGCGGGCAGCAGCCTGAGTGGCATGGGGGTCTCTCCGATGCTCCAGGCCGTGGCCTCCCTCACCCTGACCCCTCACTGGCTGGCTGGCCGATGTCACACTGAGGCGTCTAAAGCATTGCCACTTCCTGCCCATCAGACCAGTCGGCACGGTGTCACCGATGTCACGGGACCGTGTGACATGAGGCCTGTGGGGTGGTCCGCATCTCTGCAGACCGTGTGCAGTCAGAGAGCCAGGGGTGAGGGTGTGAGAGTGTGCCGTGCCAGGTCAAGGCAGTCTGCTTCTCCGGGTCCTTGTACGTTGGTACAGAGAAAAAGCGTGCGTGGCTGACGGCTGCAGGGCCCTGCGATGCGGCATCTGGAGTTACAGGAATCCAGTCACTCTGGGAGACGCGGTCACGGCCAGACGGGCAGCTTCCCCGGGGTGTGACAGTCAGCCTCTCCGTCTGCGCACTTCCCCAGGGACGCTCTGCTGCGCTTGGCTTGCCAGTCTGGTAGCTTCAGGGGCGTCCTCCCTGGTCCTCCTCGGCACGATATCCCGCGCCCCGTGGGTCCGAGAGCCAGCGTAGGGATCCCAGTGACGTACTCAGGACTGAGCGGATAACCGCAGTCTCACTCCTAGGGACGCTGTAACTGGTTAGCCACGACCAAACCGTCTGCGAATCAGAGCATTCTCACCCCTGGCCACGTGCCTGCCCTGCTCCCTCAGGACCTGCCACCACGCTGGCATCAGTGAGGCCGTCATGGTGCTGCCCCCTGCAGAGCACAACCAGCACGCAGCTTCTCAGGGGGTAGGGGTCCCCGCACGCAGACATTGCTCAAAAACCTGGGGAGGCTGTGACCTCGGGGCGCTTTTGGGGACGGTAGCTGAGGGCTGGGTGTGCAGGCCGCGTGTGCTGACATCTCCCTAAGCCTGTGGGTTCACTCTTCCTCGTTAGGCCTCTGAAGTTCTGGCATCTCGGCCTCCTCAAACATGCACTCAGCAATGCCCTGCATTTCAAGGCAGTCAACTCAGAAAGCTTTAGAGCCGTTTCCAGTGGCATGCACTAAACGTTAGATCCACGTTTCTGGTAAATCCACCTGTGTCAATAAACTGTACCGTATCCAGTGTTAAATTCCCTCTCCTCGGTCTAATATTATTAGAAGCTATTCCCACGCTTACTTTCCAGGTTTCTGCAGATATGAAATAGCGAAGGTTTCTCGTGGTTTCCATGTGTGAGTCCCCCTCTCGGGGGCAGGCTGGAGTCTGTCCCCAGTCACAGGTCTCGGGGCGGCACAGGCGGCTGTGGTTGTCTGGAGAATGAGTGACCCCGTGCAAGGCATCTGCCTAGGAGAACTTGCTACTGGGCTTCCAAGCAAAGAAAGGCAATTCGGACACCACACAGCCAGCTGTTTCCACTGCCAAGGGAGGCTCGGAGTCACCCTGGCATTCAGGAATCTCTGCTTCGTCTCAGTCCAACCCTGTCGCTGTGCTGGGTTCCAGGGCTGCACTCCTCCCAGATCAGTGCCCCGGCTTTCACGTCAGAGACCGGGGAGACCGTGAGTTCGGGGTGGTGAAGCTCCAAGTCCCGCAGAGTTACATTTTGTGTTTGATTTAGGAAGGGTCAGCCTGGTAGCTACAAGAGAAGGGCTTTTTAGGGCTGCCATAGAGGCTGCCAGGTTCTCGGTGACCGAGAGTCCCCAGTCGGAGCTTGTCCTTCCCCGGTGTGTGAGCCCCATCCTCTGGCAGGACTCTGCCCACACCGGATCCCATGTTCCTTTCGCTGCAGTGACAGCTAGTGCAGCAGCCCCTGGCCCCTGCTCTCCTCTGGCGACTGCAGAGTGGGGCGGGGGCACCACGGTCACAGGTGATGCTTGTTCCCTCTCGATGCCGCTGCCTGCCCGGGGTCACTGGGGATCTGAGTGCCCGCTGACCCAGAGCTCAGCACCGTGTTCAGGCCCCAAGACATGAGCCCGGTCCCAGACCCTGTGTCCCCAGAACCCTGCCTGGTGCGGGCGCTTCTGTATCAGTCGGGGTCCGGTCAGGACACAGAAGCCATAGCAGCCATCGAACAGAAAGCTAATAACGTAAACCAGTGGTAACTGGACGTAAGTCAACTGGGTAACTGACAGGGTAAATACTGACCTCTGAGGCAGCGATCTCAGACCTGCAGCTGTAGCATCACTAGGAACTTCCGGGAAACACAGACCGTCAGCCCGTCTCAGACCCACTAAACCGAAAGTCACGGTGAGGCCCAGTGGTCGTGTCTCACTGAGTCCTTCCAGCGATTCTGGTTCTAGCGCTCTGCGGTTCGAAAACCGCTGCTCTGGGGCATCGTGGAGGTAAGGAGGAGCCTGTGTCGCCTTCTGAGGGCCGCCGCTGGCGGGGCTGTGCCTCGGCGGCAGGCGGGGGGGGGCAGCGTGAGGGGGCTGCTCAGGCTGGACTCAGCTGCTGCTGCCGCGGGAGCGAAGCCCGCAGGTGGGGATGTGCACTGCGCCGGGTCCTCCCCCACAGCCCTGTGTCCTGCCCTCCAGGCGCTGCGGAACATGACCTCATCTGGACACAGGGCCGCTAAGAGGTAATTGGTTAAGGAGGTGTCGGTCCTAGCCCACCGTGATTGGCGTCGTTGCAAAAAGGGGAGATGTGGACACAGAATCATGCATAGGGGGAGAGTACCAGTGACAACGAAGGCAGAAATCGGTGTGACGCTTGTACAAGCCAAGGGGTGTCAGGGCGTGCCTGCACACCACCGGCGGCCAGGTGAGAAGCCTAGAACAGATTTTTCTGCACAGAAAAGGAGCCAAGCCTGCTGACACCTTGATCTCAGACGTCCAGCCTCCAGGACTGAGACGATAAATCTCTGTTGCCTGGTGCCCCTAGTTCATGGTGCTGTGTTGTGGCCGCCCTCGCAGACTGATCAGGTGGTCGGCAGGTGAAGCAGCCCTTCTTCAGCCCAGCCCTCCCGTCCTCGCTGGCCTCCCTCCTGTCAGAGGCCGCAGTAGAGCCCATGGCAGAGTTGAGATGTGGTCCCCAGGGCCCCAGTGTCACGAAGCAGAGTTAGAAGGGAGGGTTTGGGGCTGAGAGACAGTAACCTAGTAAATGGCGGAGTCGAGAGCACACACCATCCCTTCCGGAGAAGTCTGGCAGCGCAGATAGTACTGATGGGTGTGATTTAGTGCCTTCAGATTCTAAATGGTAACTCCTCAGGAGGTATGGAAGGCTCCAGAGTAAATAGAATTTCACAATGGAATCATCACTTCCAGGACCGGGGGCGAGGGGAGCACTGAGAATCATATAGGCCTTCCCTCACAATGGCAGTGTGCGGGAATGTGTGTTTTTAGCAACATTCTACTAACAACATTTTTTATAAACTTTTTTAGATTGATAGAAGAGTTGTGAAGATAGTACAGATCGCATATACCCCACACCCAGTTCCCTCCATTTTTGCCATCTTACGTTAGTATGGTCACATTTGTCACCGTTAACGAACCAGTATTGATACATAATTATTGCCTGAAGTCCACAGTTTGTTTAGATTTCCCTGTGTCTTTCCTGATGTCACTTTTCTGCTCGAGGATCCCATCCAGGTTACTGTGAACATTTAGTCGTCACGTCCCCTTAGGCTCCCCTTTGCTGTGACGGTTTCTCAGACTTCCTGGCTTTTGGGAACCTTGACAGTTTTGCAGACCTGGCCAGGTGTGCTGTAGGGTGCCCCCGAATGGAATTTGTCTGCTGTTTTTTTCTCACGACCAGACTTGAATTATGGGCTTTGGGAGGAAGAGCATGGAGGTAAAGTGCCCTTCACGTCGTATCAGAACTGCGTACTGTCCGCCTGGCGTACCACTGTCAACCTTAACCTCAGTCACCTGGCTGCGGTACGTCTGTCAGGTTTCTTTACTGTAAAGTTCCCCTTTTCCATACTGTCCTCTTTAGGAGAAGGTTACTCTGCACCGCCCACACGTAAGGAGTGGGAAGATGAGGGCTGCGCAAGTTAGCTGGAATTCTTCTGCAAGGGACATGTGTTCCCTCCTTTCACTTATTTATTCAGTCATTTGTGTCGGCATACGTTTATGGAGAGAGAGAGAGAGAGATTGCATTGGGTTATAATCCACTATTACTTTGTTTTATTGTTCAATTCATTCCAATTGATATGATTTTAATAGTGCCAGTGAAAGAAAACAGGCAAGTGTCCAAGTAAGTGGCTGTTTGCCAAACACGGGTTTTTAGAAGAACATGTAGAAAATGTAGAAAGACGAGCATAGAAGTAAGTTGAAGAAGGGCATGACTAGGAGGGGGCTGCCCAGGGTCCTCTTAGCTGAGGTTAGAATCGAGATCCACAAGCGGGAAGCAGGTGCTCGCCTGCTTTAGAAGCAAGAATAAGGGTTCGCTCTGTTGCTCAAGATTCATGCTGCAGGTGCTGATAAAGAGGAAGGGAAACTCTTCAGCTCGTTTTGTGCTTTTTCATTATCAAGGAAAATGATCTTCAAAACGGAAAAAGTACAGTAAATGGTGATTAGAAGAAGTTAAAGCCCAGGACAGGTGTGGATTGTAGGAGAGTGCCTGTTTGCTTTCTGATCCCTAGTTTAATCAGGATGTAGATTGCCAGGCTCTTAGTGGTAGTGGAGGAATGGTGGAGAACAGGTCTGAGGCCTGACGCCCGAGGTTCTAGGTGAGAGGAAAAAAAGAGTCCTCAGAAAACGGTGGGAAATGTGGTGTCATTCCCAGGTAAGGTGTTTGAATGAAATATTCATAAAGTAATAAAAGTAGTAATCTCTGGAAACCTATCATGAATTGACCCCAGAAAGTCGGGGAGATGAACCCGATTTCCTTTTAGGACTGTTCGTAGATGTGGTAATACCATGAAAGGCAAATCTGGGTTTCACCTTGGCGGTTGACAGAGCCTCGTGCCCTGTCCTGATGGATAAGATGCAGAAGTGTATCTTGGCAGCTCAGTGGATTGCTGGCGTACGGACCTTAGGGGAACATCAGTGAAATCGCAGCCTGCCTGGAGCGAGGTTCCTAGCTGTACTGGATGCGTCTCGCGGGCCGGGCCACCTGCTCCCGCAGCCAGCCCTGCAGGCGTGGTGGGCGGCACCTCCGCTTCCGTAACCGGCGGGGACGAGCAGGTGGGGAAACGCCCCTGCCTCGCACGCTCGGGGAGGACGATCCCGGTGCCATCGAGCCCCTGTCAGGCCCCTGTCCTGCGGCCAGCTCCACCACCCTTCACACACTGACACTGGCTCCCCTGCTAGCCTGTGGCACTCCTGCCCCCGGGACCACGTTCTCAAATAAACCACGTGCGAGCCAGGCTCTGCTTTCTGGGTAAGACACTGCTGGGGCGCCTTAAGATTCTTTCACTCTGAGCTCAGCGGCATCTGGAACAATGACTTGAATACTGACTTTGTTGACCGCATCATCTAATTAACAGATGACTTGAAACCAGGAGAGAGAGCAAATAATAACCAATATCCAGAAAGATTCCTCAATAAGCTGAATTATTCCTAGGCCCAATTAATAAGTAGCTGGCATCCAGAACAGTGGGAATTAGAGCGCGTTCCAGAAGAGAATAAGGCTGGGGGCTCAGAACTGTGGCGGTGTGAGGGTGACCAGACGCGCCCCGCCCCCATCAGGCTCACACGAGGGGGGACCTGCTGATGCCGACAGCCAGCAGACTGTAAACCCAGAAGTACAGGCTGTGGTTTTAAGCGTCACGCAGTTTAAAAGTGGTATGAAAGAAGCTTACCTAAAAACAGCAGTCCCTGTTCCTTACACCCTTGTCAAATTCCCCAGAACCAACAGTTCAGCTGTTAAATCTGGCGCTCACTGCCACATTACCTTGATTCATTAGTTTTAGACACTTTTTCCTCCCTAATTCGGTAGCTGGGTTCTTTGTTCCTTGTGTGGCTTCCTTCCTCCTCTCACGCCCAGTGTCACTATCTCAGTACCGGGGTGCTTTCATTCATTTGACTGTGTCACTGAGCCCAGTGGTTTACTGTGGTTACATTTCCTATTTGTACAGTTCAGTGTTATTCCTGGAGCTTAGAATTCTTCCGTTTTTTATTTTCTTTGAACATCTAAGGCTTTTCCCACCAGCTAACTTCTCAGTAGGATTTCCTGTGCCGCCAGACTTGGCCCACACGTTTCCAGCCCCACTTGGAGCCACTCCTGCCGGCTCTGTGTCTTCTTGCTCATCACCTGAGACTTTCACTGGGTCATGGCGGGAATTACCTCCACCCTCTCCTGATTTTTGAACACATGCTTTTCTGCTTTCGTGATTTATTCGCTCTGTTTTGGTGGAGCACTTTCTCCAGGAGCTTCCGGTCCTAGACCACTCGGGCTGCATAACAAAACCCCGCAGGCTGGCAGGCTTCACAGGAATTTCTCCCTCAGCCCTGGAGGCTGGGAGTCCAAGACCAAGTGCCGGTGGCGTCAGTTCCTGGTGAGGCCTCTCTTCCTGGCTTGCAGACAGCTGCCTGGAGAGCGCGAGAGCTCTGGTCTTTCTCATCAGGACACTAATCCCAACCTTGCGGCCTCATCAAACGCTATCCAGCTGCATCAGGGGGTGCAAACATCAGGGGGGTCAGGGGGTGCAAACACTGTCCATACGTGTCCCAGGAAAAGATGCATGAGAGTTAGCTACTTATACGCAATCTGTAGACTATGTGTAGATTCCATGCGGTCGGTCTAGAATTTCGAAGGCATCGTTCCATTGCTCTTAGCTGCCAGTGTTGCTGAAGAGATGGCTGTTGTGGTTTTATTCTTCTTTAATCTCCATCTTTTTATATGTGATTCCCCCCTCTGCAGCTTTTGGGGTTTTCTCTCTCTCTCTGGTGCTTCCATGCCGTGCGCCTGGTTGTGGTCTCTTCCACTTGTGAGCCAGGCACCCGATGGGCCTTGGGACCTGACACACGTGTCACTCGGTCTGTGTTCATTGTGCTGTTCCTTCCGAGATTCTCTTCCTGCTGTTTCCTTTCTTCTGGAACTTCAGTCGGGAGATCTTGGGCCCCCTGAATTGATCCTTTAATATTCTTATCCTGTCTCCTTCTCTCATTACTTCTCTGTTCTACTTCTTAGAAGTTTCTTTGTTCTTAACCCATCTAGTGAGATGTATTCAAAACTAGAAGTTGTGCGGCTTCAACGTTCAAGGTGGTGTCGAGTGGCTCGTAATTAAGAGCGAGCGCCGACAGTTGCGGGCTGATCACAGGGGAGCTTCTGCCTGGGGGGACGTCTCACGGAAGAGTGTTGGGCCACCATCGTGTTCATTGGAAGCGCCCAAATGTTCGTCTCTGTGTAGTTGATTTCTGAAGCAGTTTCTCCAGAAAAATAATCCTTTGATGGTGATGGCGGGTGGCTTTGGTCATGACCTGATTTGAAACAATCTTCCTGTTTGTTTTCAGCCCTGCCCCGGCCCCGGCCCCTCCCCACGCGGCTCCTCCTCTTCGTTAGCATTACCCTTGCCACACCTGCCTCTCGCCCTGGCATCTCCTCGCTCACCTTCTAGTTTATACTCCCTGTAGTGTGCGAATAACTGTTCAAGAGGAAAAGATGTCAGAGATGTTTCTCTGCCACTTTTAAACCTAAGGAGGCACGAGGGAGACTCCAGGAAGGAGATGAATGAGGTCCTGCGGGAGTAGAGGGATTCAGCTTGGCTGGGCGTGACGTGGGCAGGTGGTGCTGAGGGCTTGTGAACTGGGCTTTAACTGGTGGAGCAGAAGGTGAGTGCCTCTGAAGTGGGAGGAACATCGTGACACAGCCCGAAAAACGGAGGATAAGTTCACGGACTGAGGAGTCTGCTGGGCCGTAGGGCTCGGGCTGGGGCTGCATCGCAGAGGGTCTTGGAGACCAAACCTGAGAAGCTGGGCCCGTCCTTGCTCAGGGGAGACGCCGGCAGGTGTTGTGAAATCCATTTGACGAGCTCTGATGTAAAAACTTAGTAAACTGTAGTGAACAGTTTTAAAGAGCTTTAGCTATGCATCAGCATTAATTTTAAAAGCCCCACAATTAGAATCAGGGTAAAACTGTGTATGGAAAGCAGGGAAGCATTAGAGGAATCAGATTCCCATTTTGGGGGAACACAGATGTGCTACTTGGCATTTAGATTGCCAGAATCTCTTAGCACAACTAAGGCCGGCTTACCCTTTTTAAAAATCATTTTTATATTAGACTTTTATTTTCCTCTTTACTTAGCTGATTATCACATTTGGTTGTTTGAAAACCCTATTCAGGGCTTCCCTGGTGGTGCAGTGGTTAGGAATCTGCCTGCCAATGCAGGGGACACGGGTTCAAGCCCTGGTCTGGGAAGGTCCCACATGCCGTGGAGCAACTAAGCCCGTGCACCACAACTACTGAGCCTGAGCTCTAGAGCTCGTAAGCCACAACTACTGAGCCCACATGCCACAGTTGCTGAAGCCCGCGCGCCTAGAGCCCGTGCTCCGCAACAAGAGAAACCACCGCAGTGAGAAGCCCGCGCACCGCAACGAAGAGTAGCTCCCGCTCGCCGCAACTAGAGAAAGCCCGCGCTCAGCAACAAAGACCCAACGCAGCCAAAAGTAAATTAATAAATAAATTTATAAAAAAGAAAATCCTATTAAAATATAAAATTTTTAATTGGTAAATTGAGTTTGAGCAAATTGCGTTACCAGTTGAAAAGAAAGACATTTTCAGAGGCACTCCAGGCCCCTAGAGTTTTCCCCTTATTAGTAGACGGCGCCCGTCCTCTTTCCGCCTGTTGATGGTTCGTTGGTGACACCCTGTGCCTTCTGTAATTGAGGAGTTTCCTGAGCGTAGTTTTAAATTGCCTCTCAAACACTCCGTGCATGTGGTGCTAAGAAAGCCAAGTTTAGAAGGCTTCGTGACTGCGGAGAGGCTGCAGTGAAACCACAGCAGCAGGCGGGGCTGCTCATCTGGGGACACTGAGACGTCCCCGCTACGGTACTGTGAGCACGGGCTGTCCACTTTGGGGAGTTCTGTCGGGTCTCTGGAGGGTGGCATTGTGACTCCCTCCATGACGTGTGGACCTGTCAACAGTTCGTGTGGCTGAAATTAAAACAGTAACTCATTCTCTGCTTCTGGTCTGTCAGCAGAGAGTGGAAAATTAAAGCTTTTATTCTTTTTGGCTCTTCATGCCGAACATCTTCACAGCAAGTCTGGTTAGTCCACGCGCTTGCGGGAGTTCCCTGGTGGCCTAGTGGTTAGGATTCAGCACTTCCACTGCCGAGCGCCCAGGTTCAGCCCCTGGTCGGGGAACTGAGATCCTGCGAGCCGTGAGGCGTGGCCAAAAAAGGAAAAAAACCAAAAAAACAAAAAAACACGCCCTTGTGAGGAAAGCACTATCTGTTAGCCCCACCTTGTAGCTAAGAATGTCGAGGCTCAGAGAGGGTTAAGGACCTGAGCTGCCGAAAAGTCAGTCTGTCCAGTTGGTCCTGCAGCTTCGCCCACTGACACCACTAGGAGGCTTTTTTCCTTCACTCCAAGTATTTCCTTAGCATCTGGTTGTTTTATTAACACCTTCTCGTGCAGAGGTGAAGGCACTTTTCACCTTGAACTCTTCACGTCCCCTTTGCCCCTGGACGGCTGCTTCCCTGGGTGTTTCCCTCACGTGGCATCAGCAGTGTATCCTCAGGATGACCTGAGGTCAGCACACATCACCCCACCCTCTGCATCCCTGGCCTGTCCGTCTTCGGTACCTGAGAGAGTCAGTGCTGTGCGGGCATTTCCTTGTGTTTTGTGTGCAGAGGCCTTGAAACCCCTTTAGTAACTAACTTGGAGCATTTAGAGGCTGTTTAAGAGCTTGCAGGTAGCAGGTTAGTCAGAGAAGTTATTGTGGGGAAGCAGGATTTTCTCTGTTTCTGAAAGAACAGTCATTATATTGAGTGTTAAAGTTAGGCCCTGCTTCTGTTGGTGTTGCCATCTGTCTGATTGCTGCTCCTTTGAAAGTTAGTGTCTTTTCTTCCCTCTGGCTGGTTTTCTCTTTGCCTTTGATTTTTAGCATCTTACCTATGATGTGCTGGGTGTGGTTTTCTTTGTATTTTTCCTGCCTGGGTTTTATTTGATGCTTTTGATAGATTCAAATATTCTATTGAAATTCGCCTATTTGAAGATGCTTCGGAAAATGCCTTTGGAAAAGTTCCAGAATTTCGTAGCTCAGTTCATATCTTTCTTTTCTCTCAAGGATTGTAGTTCCCTGAATCCTGCCTTCGTGCTGTCTGCCAGTGCTTTCTAATGGGGGTTTGTATGTTTTGTCCAACTCGTGCAGTTGTTTTCAGCTATTTCATCATGGCCAAACCAGAACGTTCCGGAGTGGCTTTTCAACAGCTGTGGTCACTTAGGGTTACGTGCATGATGCTGATGAATGATTTTAATGCTGGTTTTCTCTGCTAAATCTGTTATTTTGGAGGAAACAGTAAGCAGTTTGTGGTTTTAAAAGTGCCCCCACTCCCTGCCTACTCCAGCCAGTTAGAAAAACAAGCTAAGCAGATATTTAATGTGTTTCAAAATCCGTTTATCCGTGACTTTCCCCCATATTCTTTTATAATATTTTCTAGGCCCACAGTCAAGGATTCCCAGAGCCTCATCAAGGTAGAAATAGACCATTCACACTGGCACACCGTCCCTGGATGCCATTTAGGTACACAAACAGTGTGAATATTTTTGTGATTCTTGATACAAGCTGTGGTTCAGAAACCATTTTGCCAATTTGTGGATGCCATTTAGTTACCGTCTGGCTCCCGTGTCCTTGGGTTGGCTCTGCTCACCTCCTCTTCCTAGTTTCCCTGCCAGTTTGTTCAACAGATTGATGGAATCCCTGCCGTACTCAGGACAGTGCTGGACTTGGCTAAGGCGAGTGTGGAAAGTGACTAATGAGAGCCCCCCTCACCCACCAGCCGTCCTTCTGCCCTTGTGCAGGTGAACCAGGCACCTACATACGTCATTCTAAATAGAGGCGAAATGAGTCACAGTAAAGGCAGAAACGGGTGCTGAGTTATTACTTCTACTCTGATTTTGAAGCTCTCGTTTCCTGAAATCCTCTCTTTTCACTATTAAGTTAACAAGGGGTTTCGGAGTATAGTGGGTGAGAAAATAACCTTTTTCTTAGTTAAAAAGATAAGTATACCACAGAATAAAAAAAAATTTTAAGAGATACACTTCCACTGCCTCAACTCCATAATATAAAAGTTTAATTTTTTTGCTTGTTTCTCTTTGATCTTTTCTGTGTAAATACATGTTTTATATAATTATAATGCATAATTTTATAGTCTGCACTTTCACTGCCATAAACCTTTTTTTTTTTTACTTCAGCATAGTCTTCACAGTTATACTATTTGATGCTTTTTTCTCACTGGTATACCAATATTTAACAAGTTTTGTTGGAGGCAGATCTTTCTCCAGTTTTCAATGTTAGAAATAATGCCACATAATTGAACATCTCTGATTCAGGAATCCTACTCCTAAAATTTTTGTATGAGTGACTAATTCAACAGAGAAAAAGCTAGTACACAAACAGTATGAATATTTTTGTGATTCTTGATACAAGCTGTGGCTCAAAAACTATTCTAACAATTCATGGAGCCACCAGTGGTTTTACAACTGCACTTGTGTCGGGTGCTATAACGAAAAAATACTGGCTTATTTAGCAGCTATAAATGGTACTTTAAATTTGCTTTAATTTTCATTTCTTTGATTATCAGTAAAATTGAACCATTTTCCATATGTTATTTGCTGTCTGTATTTAGAGGTCATTTTCAGCACTGAGCTTTTGGCTTTTAATAAATCATCACCTCTGCTGCCTGTCACAGTGTCCCAGAGGGTGTTTGTCCCGAGGGCTCAGGGAGATACTGTATGTGAACTACTCTGAACAGGGCCCAGCCCATAATAGGCACACAGTGAATGTTTGTCTCAAGAAGATATAAAAGTAGGAGTATATTACATCTTTCATTCCTTCTCTTTCTCAACCGCAGGGAAATGAAGGGGGGAATGCTTGTTTTGTTATTCAGCATATGAAAAACAAATTTTCATTTCAAGTTCTTTGATATAACTTCAGTATTTCTGAATGAACTAATAACCACATATAGGAAAGATCAAACTCGGAAGTTTGGGGAATTCCCTGGCGGTCCAGTGGTTAGGACTCGGCGCTTTCACTGCCAAGGGCCTGGGTTCAGTCCCTGGTTGGGGAAAGTAAGATCCCGCAAGCCGTGTGGCGTGGCCCAAAAAAACAAACCTTTGAAGTTTAATTTTTCTGTGTGGTTTTAATTACATAAAGTCTCTCTGATTGCATTGTTTCAGTTTGAAAAAATAATCTCCAATCCCTATATACCTTTCAATATAATACAAAAGCATATTGCTAATGTTAATAAATTCTGTTATTTTTAACTGGTAAGGTTTAGTTGAGTGTTTTAGTGGAAGGTATTTTTCTCCCTGCATATATATAGACTTTAAAAATGTGTGTTGTCTCTCTCATTGGTCTTAGGTTAAAAAGGCCTTCTTTGCCCTAGTAGCCAACGGTGTCCGAGCAGCGCCTCTGTGGGAGAGTAAAAGACAAAGTTTTGTAGGTAAGCGGCACGGGCCGGGGATCTGAAAGCCTGAATTAGTTCAAGAAGTGCTGGTTTGGAGTGCAGCCTAGGAGACATGTTACCAACCAAAGGACAGTCTTGCTTTTACATCCTGTGCGGTGGGACTGCTAGTAAATTCAAAACATTTATGTACCTGTGTGGAGTTTCTCTGGATTCAGCGCCGTTTTGGCTCTGAAGCCTCCTTGGTGCCTTTGCCGGTCCCCTGGTCCCAAGGCTGAGGCCCGACCCCTCCCTGTCGGCCCCTCCGCTCGCGTTCCCGCCGTGGGCCATCCCCGGTGAGCACTTTTCTGACACCGCAGATGAAACGATGGAAACGTGATTGGTACCTTTGATAAAGCGTTGTTACGCTATTTAAAATACCACGTAACTCACAGTATCTAAGCTCCATAATTTCTCATCTTATGAATCACAGTGGACAATGGGTGTCGTCCCTGTTAGGAGGCATCGCATCATTTTGAAATGACACTCCGTGTCCGCCGCCCCTCGGGCTGCAGCTGCCTCAGGGGGGAGGTTCACGCCTTCATCTCTGTAGTCCTGGTGTCCGGCACACAGTGGGCCCTTCGTAAGTTGTGCCTGTGAAAGCCACTGTTTTTAGAAGGATTCTCAGAAAACAATCCAAGTGCTACCAAAAGTGTCATGTTTCTAGAGCTTATGGGATACTTTATCTTATTTTAAAGTATCCTAAATTATTTACATGTAGCCACAAGTCTTTTGTGATGTTTAATAACATTCAGAAAGTTTTGTCTTGGTGAATTGCCAACTACTGCATTAATTCCATTAATTACTATCAGGTTTAATTTCAGCTAAATTTGTGTATCTTAGCGGGTTGTAGATAATTAACAGATTAATAGTTTTAAATAATATATTAAGCTGTGCTGGTAGTCTTTAAAGTGTAATCTAGAAGCCTGTCTAGTAAATAAATATTCCAGGTTTGCTTATCATCTGAAATTTTTCTTTAATGTTTTCATAGTTTTATATTTAATATATAATTCTTTCTTCCAGGAATGCTAACAATTACAGATTTCATTAATATACTTCATAGATACTATAAATCACCCATGGTAAGTGCCAGAAATCCTTATGTCAAGTAAGTGGAGCTATATATTTCTCTGTACGTATTTAGAGCTGTGTGTGTGTGTGTGTGTGTGTGTGTGTGTTTGTGTTTTAAGATTTTGTGTTTTTCTTTTTTGGTACTGGCTTGGTGGTGCTGGTGGTTGATTTTTCCAAATATATATAATGTGCAGGAAACCTCAGTGTAAATCAGTCTGATATTTGAAGCTTGAAGAAGGTAGTCTCAGGAAGCGTAAAAGGCAGTAGCCTCTTTATTCAGCTTTCAGAAGTCCTCAGATTAGTGGAATTCTATGTGCTTATTTATTGCCTAGATAGTCTATGAATTTCACTAAATTTATGCTCTTTACCGGCATTCTGGGCATGCTGTAGTGTTGAGATCTGCCTGGACCCATGAATGAAGGAGGCCCCTCGCACCCTTCCGGACCAGCGGTGGCTGTCCCCCGTGAAGCCCACAGTGGAGATGAGAACAACACAGGCCTGACTTCCGGGCCTGCTGATGGGCACGCGGCTTTATGCAGTTACCCCTGAAATTTTATAAAAGAAATATATGGACTCTGTGCTTTTAAAGAAGTAAACATTTAAATTGGAGAAATTCAGTTTTGACATTTTTCTGCCACTTAAGAAAAGACTGCTACTGGCTAATTTTAGTGGCAGAACTCCCTGGTTCCTGGTCCAACTGTTTTATAAGAGCATAGTTTGAAAACTACATATGGCCTTTATCTAACACTATGATTTTTGTGATTCTACCGGCTTGTTTGGTTTTTGGTTTTGGTTTTTGTTGTTGTTGTTGAGTTGTTTTCGTTTGTCTTTGGTTTTTTTTTGTCAAGGTTGGGGAAGGACAGAATTGTATACTTTGTTTCTTTAACTAGTACTATTTTGGGTATCTAATAGGTAAAAGGCAATCCAATTAATACTGTTTTTACATGTAATGGTCAGTATTGCCCAATAATTAAATTCCTACATAAAATGGAAAAATAAGCTTCTGCTTAAGACATACTCCTAGAAGGAAGTTTTACCAAAGACTTCATAAGTATTCCATATTTATTTCACATGACATATCTGATTTCTTAAATACTGCCAAATGCAGCTGAATATTGGTTTTCCTTATAATGGTCAATATCTCTGCTTTTGGACTGGCAAAATCACAAATATGATTATTAAGTGGCTACATTTTAATAAAATGCAGCTAAACCCTGTATAATAGATCTCAGTAGTAGTTAATTAAATCATAATTTCTAAAGAGCAGTTATATCTAAATATATAGTCCAAAGTTTTTCTTAATACTTGAGGATACATTTTTTTCCTCCATATTACACCTCATTTTCTAATTATAAACAGAAAAGTGCAATTGTGAAAGCTATGGCTTATTTCATTTTTAAGAATTCATCACTACTATATAAAAACACAATTGATTTTTATATAGTAACCTTTCATCTTGTAAGATTCAATTATTCTAGTAGTCTTTTTGTACATTTGTTAGGATTTTTCTATGTACATAATGATATCTGCAGATACAGTCAGTTGTACCCAACCCATTTATTGAAAAGACTTTCTTTTTGTCATAGAATTCTTTTACTGCGTTAAATGTGGGTCTGTTGCTGGGCTCTGTTCTGTTGTTCTACCTGTCTGTCTCTATGCCAATACAATAGTCTCTTGGTAACTATTAAAAAAAAAAAATGCCTGCTGATGTTATTGGGAGTCAGTCCGTAGATCAGTTTGGGAAGGAGTTGGCATCTTAACAATACTGAGTTTTGCAATCTGTGGAGACGATATTTCCTTTTCTTGCTTTATTTCATTGGCTAAGACCTCCAGTAGAACGTTGACATCAAGAAAGCGGACCTGCTTCCCTTGTGTCCCATCTTAGAGGGAAAGCATTCAGTATTTCACTGTTACTTATGGTGTTAGCTGTAGTTTTTTCATAGGTGCCCTTTATCATGTTGAGGATGTTTGTTCTTTTCCAGGTTGGCCAAGAGTGTTTCTCGTGAAGGCATGTTGAATTGTGTCAAATGCTTTGTCTGTAGCTGTTGAGATTATCATATTCTTTTTCTCCATTCTCTTAGATACTGTTTTTCAAGTATTTTTCTGTCCCCTCCTCCACTTTCTAGGATTCTAGTTACTCAGCTGAGACTCTTTTGTTTTGTAGGGGTTTTCCCAGTATTGTTTTCTCTCGGTGCTTCATTTCAGATATATTTTATTTCTGTGTCTTCATTTCCACTGTTATTTTCTCCACAATACCTTAACTACTATTTTTTTTCCTTTCAGATAGTGTATTTTCTGTCCTAGAAGTTCCATTTGGTTCTTCTTTATATTTTCCATTCCTTTCCTTACTATGTTCATGTTTTCCTTTAAATCCTTGAACATATTATATCAGTTGTTATATATCTGAGAGATGTATATATATATATATATATATATATATATCAGATGCTCTTTCCTTCACCTCTATTCTGGGTCTGATTCTAAAGACTGGTTTTTCTCCTGTTATGGGTTACATTTTCCTGCTTCTTGGAAATGTAATAACTTCTAGTGGATGCTGGACATCGTTAATGTTATGTGGTTGAATATCTGTATTGTCTTCCTTTAAAGAGTTGGAGTTTGTTTGGGCAAGCAGTTAAATTACTTGCAGGTCCTTTTTTAAAAACAGTTTTTATTGAGATACAGTTCATATATCCTGTATTTCACCCATTTAGTGTATACAATTCAATGGCTTTTAGTATATT
Source organism: Balaenoptera physalus (assembly GCF_965194825.1). Classification (NCBI taxonomy): domain Eukaryota; kingdom Metazoa; phylum Chordata; class Mammalia; order Artiodactyla; family Balaenopteridae; genus Balaenoptera; species Balaenoptera physalus. Next base: position 119,050,672 of record NC_138887.1, on the reverse strand, counting down.
CAGAGTTTTGCAGCCATCACTACAGTCAATTTCGGAACATTCTCATTACCTGAAAAAGAAACTTCACACCTTTAACTGTGACACGCCACCAGTCCACCATCACCACCAGCCCTAGGCAACCACTAATCTACTTTGTCTCTGTAGATTTGCCTATACTGGACAACTCATGTAAATGGAATCACACAACATGTGGTCCTCCGTGACCGGCTTCTTTCACGTAACATAGTGTTTTCAAGGTTCCTCCATGTTGTAGCATATATCAGTACTTCATTTCTTTTTATTGCCAAATAATATTCCACTGTATGGCCATACCACATTTTACTTATTGATCAGTTGACGGACATTGAATGGTTTCCACTATTTGGCTATTGTGAATGATGCTGCTATGAACAGTCATGTACAGGAGCTTATGTGGATATATGTTTTCATTTCTCTTGGGTGTAGACCTTGAGTAGAATTTCTGGGTCACATTGTAATCTGTGTGTAACTATTTGAGGAACTGCCGGACTTCTCCACAGCGGCTGCATCATTTTACATTCCCACCAGCAGTGTGTCAGGGTGCCAATTTCTCCACGTCCTCGCTGACCCTTGTTACTGTCTCTCTTTTTGATGATAGCCATTCTAGTGGATGTGAATTGGTACCTCACTGTTATTTTGATTTGCATGTCCCTGATGGCTAATGCTGTTGAGTATCTTTTCACGTGCTTATTTCGAGGCTTGTTTTTAAGCTTTGTTAGGGTGTTAAGCGTTACTCTGGCTGGTTCACTTCTACTAGTACTTCTGGGATCTCCATGGATTTCCCTGGTTGTTGAGCAAGGACTTTTCACTCTGCCTGGTGAGAAGGCAAATGCCTTCTCGCCCCGTGCATGCCCGGCTTAGTGTTCAGTCGGGGCCTCAAGGCAGTCTCTGCACAGCCTTCTTTTCTCTTTCTGCACAGCTCCACCTTGTCTGGTAGTCTGTCCTTCAGTTTCCATCCGGCCCAGTCGGCCCAGACTTCGGTTTCTACCTCCTCAGCTCACTGAGACCTGCTCCACTGGGGGTCAGCTGCCTGCGTCACACTCGGCAAAGTGCCTCTCAAGAGGGACGTGGCGGTCACGGGGCTCAGCTTGCTTCCCTTCTCTCGGGGACGACGGCCCTGCCTCGCGTGTTGTCTAATGTCTGAAAACAGTTCCACGTACTTTTTCCCATCTTCTAGTTGTTTTCAGCAGGAGACTCCGTGTGGTCCCATCTACTCCATCATGGCTGATAGAGCTCTGTTAATATTTTAACCACACCCTTTTCACTGTTTTGTTGTTGTTGTTGTTGTTGTATGGTTGCTGAATGGGTTTCAGTATCATTTTTAACTTAACCACAGTCTATTGAGAGTTAGTATCGGAATTATATGGAAAATATAGTTCCATTTAATCTACCCCTATCGTTTTTGTTTTAAATAAAATGAAAGGTAAAAGGGAAAAAATTAGTTTTTTATATTTACCCACATAGGTACCATTTCCTGTTCTTCTCTGTGGATCTACAGAGTCACCGTCTGTTGTCATTTCATCTGGAGAACTCCCACCAGCATTTGTATGGTCCACATTGGTGATGAATTATCGCAGTTTCTGTTTGTCTGACAATGTCATTATTTCATCTTGATTTTTGAAGGACAGTTTTGCTGTTTTATAGAGATTGAGTTAACTGTTTTTTGGTTTTTGTTTTTTTTTTCTTTAACACTTTAAGGATGTAATTTCATTGTCTTCTGGCCTCACAGAGCTTCCGATAAGAAGTCGGTAGAAATCCCTATCCTCGTTTCCTCTATGTAAGGCACCATTTCTTTCTGGCTCAAGGCTTTCTCTTTAACCTTGGACTTCAGCTGTTAACTGTGATATGTCTTTGTATTTATCCTGTTCTGGGTATATTGAGTTTCCTTGATCTTCTAAGTTGCTTTTCTACCTAATTTGGGAAGTTTTGGGCTGCTGTTTCTTCATTTTTTTTTTTTTTATATCCATCTTTCTCTCCTCTCCTGGGACTTCGATTCCTTGTATATTAGACCCCTTGATACTATCCCATAGTCTCAGTCATTAGTGTCATTGATCTCAAGATTGGATAATTTCTGTTGCTCTATCTTAAACTCACTAATTCTTCCTTGGGTGATCTCCAGTCTTATTTTCAAACCTTATTTCTACTGAATACTTCCTTTCAGTGAGATTGGGAGCTTAAACATGAAAGATTTTGTAGCTTCTTTGTAAAAATTCCTAGGCTGATTTTCCACAAAATGGGAATGGAACTTTTAAATTATAATTTTATGTATATTATAGAAAGAACTCTTTATGACGAGACCCAAGGCTGCTACCTTTCCTATCAGCCATTGTATTTACCTAGATGTAGGTACTGTATACCTCTTTTTTTTTTTAATTATTAAATTCTGTGCTTGAGCGGTGGTTGCTTCTTCCCTGCCACCTACAGAGCCTGCCGTGGTGGCACTTCTTGTTTCTCCTCCCCTGCTGACCTGCCCACTCAGTTCTCTCTTTCCTTCCTCCTCGCCCCTCCGCTCGTCTCCCTGTGGCTTCTCTTCTTCGGAAATCTGAGTCCACTTCCTCCACGTGCACGTTCTCCTTCAGGTCCTTGGTCCTTGCCAGTTGAAATTCAGGTCTTTCAGAATCCTGCTGGAGAGCCGCCTCAGTGATGGAGAGCCCTGTGCCATCTCCCTGGAGCAGAATTAGTCACTGTTTCAGCGCCCCCATTAACTACCCACACAGCACTTTTCATACTGTATTCTGATGAGTTGTAGGGCAGTGTTTCTCAGCGGGGAGTGATTTTGCCTCCCAGGGGACGTCTGACAGCATCTAGAGACATTTTTCATCCTAGCTGGGGGAGGGGTGGGGCGCTTCTGCTGGGGTCTGGTGGGCAGAGGCCGGGCATATGCTGCTCAGGGTCCTGCGGCGCACAGGACGGCCCGACAACAGAAGCGTCCAGCCTCACGCGCCCGTAGCGCCGAGGTCGAGAAAGGCTGCCGTAGGGGCGTCTGAGGTTCTTTCTTGTTAGGTAGTTCTTTGAGGTAGAGACTGTATCTTACTCAGGTTTGTACCTTACACACACACACCCCTTCCCAGCTTGCCAGCGCCAAACACCCCCGTTCACAAGAGACCCCCGTGTTAGCTGAGTCACGGCCATGCTGGTGACCATAGCTAAAGCTCCGAGGGGGCTGTGCAGGCAGAGCACGGGCATCGCCTCAGAGTCGCCTAAGTGAGACGCAGACCAGGGTTGTTCTACTTGAAACTGTGTGAAAACCGGAGCCTCTTCTTCCTCGATTAGGCTTTTTCTCTGTCGTGGATGTTCTTCAGTCACCTGGCATCAAAATGGGGGGGGGGCGGGTTCTTACTTATTCATCTCTATTTCCCCTATTGTATTATTCTCTAAACCTTTTGGTTCTTCCTTTCAGTTGCCCCTACATTCCCACAGTCACCGTTCGAGACCTAACTGACCTGACACTCGGTTTTTTTGCATCTGGCTCTGGTGCTGTCACGTCGTCCCACTGCTTAAACCCATCCGTGCTGGCCTGGCTTTCTCTCCCAGACACGGAGCCCACCTCGGGTCGTTAGTCCCCAGACTCCTCGCTCCTGCCCCCCAGCACCGTCTCCTTTCTGTGTTTCGGGAACGTGAGGAAGTCCTCTTCCTCTCCAGGCCCTTACGAGTTTATCTTCTTTTATGTAAAGTCCACTCATCGTGCAGAGCCTGGCTGAAATCTGCCTCCTGAAGTTTTCCGTGCCTGACTCTGACCTCTGCTCATCCCTACTCTCCCTGCATCCCTGCACTAAATAAGCCTTTTAGAGTATGCTCTGATACGTACGCCTTCTTCTTGGTGGTTTCTTGCCACTTGTTGGTGGCATTTCAGTATAGGACTGTCTTAATGTTGCCAAGTGGATTTTAAGCTTCAGGAAGAGGCCAGGTTTTCCTACTGCAGGGCCCCCAGGAGTCCCAGTGCAACACTGCAGGAGGCAGAGTGGCTTTCTTAAGCTGAGCCGCAGCGGAGGCTGCAGCAGGTGGGGAGGCCCTCCGCCTCAGGCTCACAGAGCACGTCGTCCGCACAGGAGCTGAACGTGGAGGGCCTCCTCTCCAGCTGTTTAGGAAGGGAAGCAGATTCAGAGACCTTAAGTACTTTGACCCAAAGCAGCAGCCAAGATGCAGTGATGTGAGTGGTGACGACTCCGGGTGACTAAGTGCTGTACCCACTGCCCAGCCTCCAGGCTCTCCAGACTCAACGCCCTCTCTGCCTTTGTGACGACGCCCATGCGGCCCAGGCATAACCTGATCCAGCAGCTTAATTAGCACACGATTTAACCAACTACCCTTTTAAAATTAGAGATGCTAAAAATCTTATGTATCTTCAGAAAGAAGGAATGTGTGTATGTGTGTGTGTGTGTGTGTGTAGGAATGTGTGTATATACGTGTGTGTGTGTGTGTTGGTGTATGTTTTAAAATTCAAGTGTATCAGAAATTTTCAAATTAAATTAATGAAAATATTGTGTTGGTTTATGTTTTAAATTTATAAAACATTTGTCTTCAAAGAAAGGTAGAGCACGTTTTATCTCTCATTTATATTTCTAATATTTCTGAATCATCTTGTTTCCATCTGCTGAATTATGGGACTCAGCAGTAGTTATGAAATAGTAATTTCTTTTTTTTCCCTTATGTTGTGTGTGTTAACATTTGTAAATAAGAGTTTTTCTTATTTCTAGGTACAGATTTATGAATTAGAGGAACATAAGATTGAAACATGGAGAGGTAAGCACTGTTGAGTGTTAAAAACCTTTTAATATGAGGAAAAAAGTGTTCTACATATGTATAAAATGTTTTAATTTCACAGGTCCTCTTCTCTCTGCTTAATAATTGACTACATCAAGACATTTATTTCTATATTAATTTTGATAGTATGCCATACTACTATAAATATTACCCATTCTGTTTAGTACACATGTATAGAGAACCTGTAACAAGTCTTTAGACTAAGGCTGGGATATAGATGGGATATAGTAACTAGTGCCCGAGTCTCTGACCCCCAGTGGAGCCACCATTCACCACTAAGTATTACCTTCCAAATCTTTGCCTTTGTATAGAAAATGCAACAAAGGAATGCCTGAAATTAACAAAAGCAAGGATCTGTTCCTATTTAAATTCAATCATTATTTCTTTACATTATTATTATTTCTTTACGAATTATGGAGACAAGTAGAACAAGTGAACCTTAAACTAGATGATTTGGATAAAATCACATGAAAATAACTTCAAGATTGCTTTCTTTTGTTTGCAGCATTGAAATTCACCCTTCATAATCACAATACCCTTTTCTGAAATGGAGCCATTTTTTAAATTGTAATTTCATGATTGTGAAATTGTTCTGTCTTAATGAGCCCCATCCTGCTGGGTTGGTACAGAGGGGGCAAAGGACCACTCAGTAAGAATACCCTAGACAGGAGCCTGTGATGGGGATCCTTGAGGGAGAAGCCTTTGTAGGGTGTTCAGGGAGAAGCCCACATGAGAAATTGAGGGGCCAACTCAAGGAAATTTTTTAATTTAAAACTGAGATTTAGCTTTGTACTCCCATTATCTGCTTGGTATGATAAGCACCCCCTGTGACTGGCTGTGAGATCTGAACATCCGTTAGAATGCTCTAAAGAGGGCTGGGCCTCTTTTAATCCCATATGATTTAGAAGTTTCACTGAACGATATATTTGATTTATGATAGCTTTATCAAGTCAAACCAAACAAAGTAAGTCAACATAGGATCCACATTTTAGCACTGCCTATTTATGCAGTGAATAGATATATTTTAACACCAAGACAGATACTTTTTAATAAATTCTATTGTATAAGTAATGTTAGACCAAGGTTTAAGTATATTTACATTTTGATATTACATGGTATTTGGTAGTAATAATAATAATAATAATGTCGAGATTTTCTTGAATGCCTTCTGTGTAGAAACCTCAGTAAAACAAATTAATTACAGTTTATCTTTACAAAGATAATGTCTACATACTAGAAAGATCCCCAGATACAGTAGATCAGGCTTTGGTGTGGAAAATAAAAACTTAATAACATTTAAAGAACAAAGTTTGTTATAACTTTTATTTTATCTTTTAACTTGTGAAAATTAGTTTTAAAGGATTTCATAAAGTCTTCATTCGTTGAGGGTGACAGTGACTTGGTACCATTCTAGTGACCTCTGCTGGTATTGCTGTTTTATCAGATTTCTTGACTTTTCTTCTGATTTTTACAGCATCTATTGTAATACTGTTTTTTAAATACTTAACTTTTCCACAAAGGCAACATCCTGAAACAGTTTGGAAGTTGTTTAATAATAGCCATAACTATAAGTAACACAATAGTTGTCAGTAAATTAATTCGATTTGGGTTTTTAATCCTTCTAATTATTACCTGTAAATTGAAGGGTATTTTAATTTATGTAATAATTACAAACAGCAAATATGTTACTAATTACATATTTTCTTTCTATAAATACAGAGCTTTATTTACAAGAAACATTTAAGCCTTTAGTGAATATATCTCCAGATGCAAGGTAAACTTGTAAAGTTTTTCTCCTTTGAAAACATTCCATTCATTCACATTCATCTGTTTTGTTACCATGGGTGATAGATTTTTTTTTTTTTAATCTAGATAGGGCCCAGCCTCCTTAATATTAAATTCAGTAAACTTAGAGACAGTAGAAATCACAGCCATTGTTGGTCCAAAGGACTGATAATGAACTAGGAAGATGGTCATACTGAGCAGTTTGAAAATCCAGATCACCTGCAGCAGAAACCCACTAGGGAGCTCATTAAAGCTGCAGATTCCTGGGCTCTTTTCCCAGTCGGTCTTTGGAGGGTTTTAGTGCCCCGGAATGTGCATTAAAACAACTCCCCCAGGGGTCCCAACATGCACTGAAGTTGAAAAATCAGTCTCCTTAGGCACTGGTCCAGAGGTGGTCAGAGGATGGGGCTGCCCACAAGTGTTGACCCAAGCCTTCTGGGACGGCTCGGATACATTTTCAGAAATAAAAGCATTCTTAAAACTAGTGCACTAGTGAGAAAAAGTGGAATATTGATTTTTATTATTTTATTTCCAAGTCCTAAAAAACAGCTACGCCCAGCACAGCTCCTTGTCGGCAGTCACAGGAGAGGCTGGAGCAGCCAGCAGGGGGCTGGCTGCGCACGGAAGCGGCCAGTGGGCTGCGTGAAGTCAGAGTGGCCAGTGCACGGGGCCCGGCCACAGCGCCCTCTGTTGCCAGGGTCGTCCATTAGCTTCCCGAGGGGTTAGCTTCTGTCATTTCTCAAATAAAAGCATCAAACCTGCTATTAAAAAAACTGCTCTCCTAGAGATTTTTGTAGTTCACACTTGGATTTGAGGCTTATTAACAGATTATGGAAAATCGAAACTTTTGCTGAGATCTCCAGTTTAAAACTTTTCTAGAACGCTGTTTTAGGTCAGTCAACCTTTTAATATTGTAATTTAAAGAAAGACACTGAAAGTACGTTTAAAGCAGGGGTGGTCCAAAGTTTTCTAATTCTTCTTTAAAGCCTCCTAACAACTGTAATGGCTTTTCCCGCAGCCTCTTCGATGCTGTACACTCGTTGATCAAAAATAAAATCCACAGATTGCCAGTTATTGACCCTATCAGTGGGAATGCACTTTATATACTTACCCACAAAAGAATCCTCAAGTTCCTCCAGCTTTTTGTAAGTAGTTTTTAGTGTTTCTAAAGACATAGCTGCATCTACTTTAATTTACTTCAAGTAAATTGGCTCCTGTTACCCTCATAGAAGAAATCGTTAGTTTTGAGGTCTCCATTTCTAAACTTCAGTTTCTCAACTCACTACTATTTGAATTGTACATTCTCAAAGTTGATTCCATTTAAAAAGTAATCACCTTTCAGTGCAAGTAAAAACACTTGGAATTCTCTATTTAAGTGAGAATATTTTATCACCTAAAATGAGGAGAAGCAAAGCAGTTCGTGAGTCAGTCTGATTATGGAACTGCTTACCCAAGATAGCTTGAGCCAGACTGCCTTATGATGCTTTACTGGTGTCATGGTTGGGGACATGCTCAGAAGTCCTGGCCCCAGGATGGTCTTATTATTTACTGCAGCAGTGATAGAAAAGCCCAAAGCAAATAAAATTTTGACAACGGAATACCATGTTGGTCCAAATCAGGGCTATATTGTCTGTAGGTTTTCTCAACTGCATCGGAAATGAGATGGCTTCATAATCATCCAAAACTCAGAACCTCTTTGGTCGGCAGTATTAAAAAGAGGCTCAGAAGGGCCAGAGTGTTCACAGGAGGGCTTTCATTTTTTCCTTTTAATTACATGCACTGAAGTTGAGGTTATAAGTAATTGGTCAGCTAGAACCAGTACGAGGCCTCATTCATGGTTCACAAGAGATCATATTAAGAATCATTTTTTTAAAAGAATCTAGTAGTAGACATTAAAAATCTACATCAAGTTAGCTTTCCTGTCTTCTCCACAGCTTCAAATAAGGAAATAGAGCAGATTTCTAGTGTGGCGTGAAGGAGCCCAGGCTGCTCCGACCGCAGCGCAGAGGGTTTAAGTGATTGGGAGAAATGCCTTGTCCATCAAACCAGCCCTCTATTTTAATAGTCTGTGTAAATGTAACACTCATCGTGTTTAAATAAACACTAAGAAAGAATGTAGGAAGGAGAAGAGTAATTTACAAAAAAGCATGAAGTTTGGTAAAGAGGCAGTCTAGGGAAGAAGAATTAAGGAGGCGGGGACATTGTTGGTCGGACTTCCTGTCTGCCGTGGGCTGAACGCATGCAGTCGCCTGGGCACTGAGCTTTAACAGGACCCAGGGCGGGGCTGTACCAGGCTCTTAGCCCATGTACCCCCTTAGAGTTGCCATTTTAAAACAATACTAATCATGAGAGGAGCATTACGCTGTGTCAGGCACTTCACATGATAAATCTAACCCTAGCCACCACCCTCTCAGGTAGGTATTTTTATTCATCTGATTTGGAAGCGATAACGTTCAGCAAGGTTGCGTAGCTGCCACGGTTGCCGGTGGTGGTGGTGGAGCAGCCCTCCCTCCAACAGCGCCGTCCGTCCGTGTCCAGAGGCGGCTTAGATCTCGGGGTCAGGGCGCCTGGCTCACAGGGCCGACCGCGCCCGGAGGCCCAGCGCGTTTCCGTGGCCGCGCCGCCGTCGAGGGGGCACAGCCTGAGACAGGCCTTTGGCATCTTCTCCTCTACAAGTAGAGGAGGTGGCCTCTGCCAGTACTGCCTTATATTTGGGCCAATATGGTAATTAGAATCATGCTGTTAGAATATTCAGCTAGGGATTTTCAGATAAAAATGAAGAATTTTAAATAAACTCCAGAACCTGATTTTTACTGCCTTGAGATCATGTTCCGAGAAAAAGTAGCATTGCCCTGAGAGACATTTGACAGTCAGCCTAAGTGTGCAGATGGAACAGGGGTTTATCCTGCATCGAGATGGGCTAGATGACCTAATAGGTCTTTCTTTTTTTCTCTCTAAATTTCTAGGATTCTCATGATTTGAATATTGATGAACTCTTTGACTTGAACATTTTGTTTCTTCTAATTGTTCATCTTTTCCTGATAATTATAAGGTACACCAGGAGGATGGAATCAACTGTACCCTTTATAAAAGGTGGATTTTTGAAACCATAGACCTTATTTTGTTTTTAGTCAAACATGATCCTAGACTTCTCTCTTCTGACTTCTCCCTCCTCCTTTAAAACAGCCCGTGAAAAGAAAAGTTAACTTTTAAATGTTCTTTTAATTCTGTTCAGTTGGCTTGTTCTTGTTCCTAGTAGACAAAAATTGGAGTCCTCCAGTGGAGAATTCAGGATGTAGAGGTGGGATGGTGTGGGGACTAGCTTAGCAGCTCAGACAGCCACCATCAAACGCTTTGGGTTTGGAAATGTGTGGGTTCTTAATAAACATTACTAAATGATGACAGCAGGACCATGAATTTAACATGAATAATTTAAGAAGATTCTTGGTGGCTGATGGGTCTTAATTTCCAAATAGACCTGTTGTTCCCTTCTGTCCGGTTTTCCAGTGGGTGGAGAGAAGGAGAAAATGTTACAATGTTAGTGCTTTGCAGTATTTTTACTAAGTAGTTAAATATAAGCATAAACATATAAGCTGGTTTGAACAAAAGACACAGTTCTTGTATGTAACATTTTCACGTTAATTCAGATATCCGGGTGGATTGTTAGAAAAGACTAATTTGTTGCACATAGTTTTTCATCGAGTGTGGACGTGTGAACACTGAAAAGGTCTGCTCTGGCTCTAGAGCATCTGTGCCCGTCTTCCTGTCTAGATGTCTGATATGCCAAAGCCTGCTTTCATGAAGCAGAACCTGGGTGCGCTCGGAATCGGGACCTACCACAACATCGCCTTCATACACCCAGACACTCCCATCATTAAAGCCTTGAACGTCTTCGTGGAAAGACGAGTGTCAGCCTTGCCTGTTGTGGACGAGTCAGGTCTGTGTGCTGGGCCATAGCAGTTGAACAGAAACAACGGTTTATCTCCTTAGGGTAAAACTATTGTTAAATGACCTGGCATATCAGATAAGTGGGGAAATGAAAACTTAGACCAAGGAGTACTCAGGAGAATAAGAATTTTATACTGGCTTATTTTCACATTTTCCATTAAGATATGATTTCATGTCCCTTTTAAAATAGACAAGTTTATTTTGTTTAGCAATATTTAATTCTTAGTAAATATCTAGTTAAGATTGATATTAAATGCTGTTTTTTGTTTCTAAGACATTATTCTAACATACATTTTTATTTTTAGGAAAAGTTGTAGATATTTATTCCAAATTTGATGTAATTGTAAGTATTTTTAATTTTGTTAAACCTGTCATCTAGAATGCATTTAAAGCATATTCATTAGTCTGTTTCTTGTGATTTTTCCTACTTTAATAATTCCTAGCTTCTTTGAGGATGAGGACCTTATCAGAATACCATAGACTCCCCAACAGTAATTGTACTTTTAATATTCATTGGTTTAGCAGTGAGTAACATATTAGTAGCATTTTATTGTTTTTAACTTTTTATTTTATATTGGAATATAGCCGATTAACAATGTTGTGACAGCTTCAGATGCACAGCAAAGTGACTCGGCCACACATACACATGCATCCATTCTCCCCCAGACTCCCCTCCCATCCAGGCTGCCGCATAGCACTGAGCAGAGTTCCCTCTGCTATACAGTAGGTCCTTGTTGGTTATCCTTTTCAGATATAACAGTGTGTACTTGTCAATCCCCAAATCCCTGACTATTCCTTCCCTCCACCTTCCCCCCCACCCCCGTAACCATAAGTTCATTCTCTAAAGTCTGTGAGTCCGTTTCTGTTTTGTAAGTACATTCATTTGTATCATTTCTTTTTAGATTCCCCATATAAGCGATATCATCTGATATTTCTCTTTGTCTGACTTACTTCACTCAGCATGACAATCTCTAGGTCCATCCATGTTGCTGCAATGGCATTATTTCATTCTTTTTTATGGCTGAGAAATATTCCATTGTATGTATATACCACATCTTCTTTATCCATTCCTCTGTCGACGGACATTTAGGTAACTTCCATGTCTTGGCTATTGTAAACAGTGCTGCAGTGAACACTGGGGTGCATGTACCCTTTTGGACCATGTTTTTCTCCAGATATATGCCCAGGAGTGGGATTGCAGGGTTGTATGGTAGCTCTATTTTTAGTTTTTTAAGGACCCTCCATACTGTCCTCCATAGTGGCTGCACCAATTTACATTCCCACCAACAGTGTAGGAGGGTTCCCTTCTCTCCACACCCTCTCCAGCATTTACTGTTTGTGGATTTTTTGATGATGGCCATTCTGACTGGTGTGAGGTGATACCTCATTGTAGTTTTGATTTGCATTTCTCTAATCATTAGCGATGTTGACCATCTTTTCATGTGCCTCTTTGCCATCTGTATGTCTTCCTTGGAAAAATGTCTATTTGGGTCTTATGCCCATTTTTTGATTGGGTTGTTTTGATATTAAGCCACATGAGCTGTTTGTAAATTTTGGAGACTAATCCCTTGTCAGTCTCATCATTTGAAAATATTTTCTTCCAATCTGTGGGTTGTCTTTTCGTTTTATGGTTTCCTTTGCTGTGCAAAAGCTTTTGAGTTTAATTAGGTCCCATTTGTTTATTTTTGTTTTTATTTCCATTATTCTGGGAGATGGATGGGAAAAGATGTTGCTGCGATTTATGGCAGAGAGTGTTCTGCCTATGTTTTCCTCTAAGAGTTTTATAGTGTCTGGTCTCACATTTAGGTTTTTAATCCATTTTGAGCTTATTTTTGTTTATGGTGTTAAAGAATGATCGAATTTCTTTTTTTTACATGTAGCTGTCCAGTTTTCCCAGCACCATTTGTTGAAGAGACTGCCTTTCCACCACTGTATAGTCTTGCCTCCCTTGTTGCCTCCTTTTGTCGTAGGTTAATTAACCATAGGTGCGTGGGTTCATTTCTGGGCTTTCTATCCTGTTCCATTGATCTACAGTTCTCTTTTTGTGCCACGACCATACTGTTTTGATGACTACAGCTTTGTACTATAGTCTGAAGTCAGGGAGCCTGATTTCCCCAGCTCCATTTTTCTTTCTCAAGATTGCTTTGGCTATTTGGGATCTTTTGTGTCTCCATACAAATTTTAAGATTTTTTTGTTCCAGTTCTGTGAAAAATTCCATTGGTAATTTGATGGGGATTGCACTGAATCTGTAGACTGCCTTGGGTAGTATAGTCATTTTGACAATATTTATTCCATTCCAAGAACATGGCATATCTTTCCATCTGTTTGTGTCTTCTTCAGTTTCTTTCATCGGCATCTTATAGTTTTTGGAGTACAGGTCTTTTGTCTCCTTAGGTAGGTTTATTCCTAGGTATTTTATTCTTTTTGATGCAGTGGTAAATGGGATTGTTTCTTGAATTTCTCTTTCTGATCTTTCATTGTTAGTGTATAGAAATGCAGCAGATGTCTGTGTATTTTGTAGCCTGCAACTTTACCAAATTCATTGATGAGCTCTATAGTTTTCTGGTAGCATCTTTAGAATTTTCTGTATATACTATCATGTCATCTGCAAACAGTGACAGTTTCTTTTCCAATTTGGATTCCTTTTATTTCTTTTTCTTCTCTGCCATAGCTAGGACTTCCAAAACTGTGTTGAATAAAAGTGGTGAGAGTGGGCATCCTTGTCTTGTTCCTGATCTTAGAGGAAATGCTTTCAGTTTTTCACCATTGAGAATGATGTTTGCTGTGGGTTTGTCATATATGGCCTTTATTATGTTGAGGTAGGTTTCCTCTGTGCCCACTTTCTGGAGAGTTTTTATCATAAATCAGTGTTGAATTTTGTCAAAAGCTTTTTCTGCATCTATTGAGATGATCATAGGTTTTTATTTTTCAATTTGTTGATACGGTGTATCACACTGATTGATTTGCAGATACTGAGAAATCCTTGATCATGGTGTATGATCCTTTTAATGTATTGTTGGATTCAAATTGCTAGTATTTTGTTGAGGATTTTTGCTTCTATGTTCATCAGTGATATTGGCAGGTAATTTTCTTTTTTAGTGGTATCTTTGTCTGGTTTTGGTATTAGGGTGATGGTGGCCTCATAGAATGAGTTTGGGAGTTTTCCTTCCTCTGCAATTTTTTGGAACAGTTTCCGAAGGATAGGTGTTAGCTCTTTTCTAAATGTTTGATAGAATTCACCTGTGAAGCCATCAGGTCCTGGACTTTTGTTTGTGGTTTTTCAGCTACAGTTTCAATTTCAGTGCTTGTGATTGGTCTGTTCATATTTTCTGACTTTTCCTGGTTCAGTCCTGGGAGACTGTACCTTTCCATATTAGTAGCATTTTATAATTCTTTGTCTTTTCAGTACATGAGTCAGTCACTTATCCGTTACTACAGCACGTGTATATGTTAAATGGTCATGTTTCTATACCAGAGACATTGATTCATTCTGCCAACAGGCATGTGCTTAGTGCGCACGTGGATCCCTGGTCACCCATATCCCACTACTTGCTGATTGGGAACAACTGTTCTAAAGAGGACAGCAAATGTATTTAATAGCATTATGTAAAGTTCTGTTTTTTAATCCCTGGTTTAAATATACTACATTGATTTTGGTCTTACATCCTTCCACTCGATACTTTTCCCCCATTCATTTAAATTCATTTCCTTAGAGTTTTACATTATTTCTAAGAAAGGGAACTGAAACTTTGATAGCCCCAAACCTGCATACCGTTTTTTTTTTGCCTTAATATTGACCATAGCATTAAGTATTCTTTTGTAGCTGTCTCAGACCCTTTTGTTTCATCTTATTCTGTTTAACATAACCGACACCAAAAAATAGGCTTATTGGAATTTGGTTGGGTGGGACCGTGTAAGGTTAATCAGAACCTTGAGAAGCCATTCAGATCTACAGGGCTTCCTCCGTGATTACTTGATCCCGATGGGACCCTGCAAAGCCTTTCTAGCAAAAACCTTGTTCCCTAGCCCTGGGGACTTCTCACCCTTTGCAGGTGTTGGTCCACCTCGCAAAAGACTATTCATTCAGGGAATGTAGGGTAAGAGTGGAGGGATAAATTAGGAGTTTAGGACTAACAGATACAAACTATTGTATATAAAATAAACAAGGCCCTACTGTATAGCACAGGGAACTATATTCAATATTTTATAACCTATAATGAAAAAAAATATATATATATATAAATAAGTCACTTTGCTGTACACCAGCAACTAACACTACATTGTAAATCAACTATACTTCAATTAAAAAAAAAAAAATGAACCCTATAGGGTAAGAATAGGGGAATCTTCTGTAGGACATACAGTCAGAATTTAACCGTTGCTTCATAATAAAGGTACACCTTATAAGCTTTAAGTGATTATTGATAAGATGATGAAATAACAGTACTGATGGCATGTCATAAGCTGGTACAGTCGTACTAAGTTATGATAAACATCAATGTTTTTAAAGATCAGGCTGCTTTGAACTAACTTTGGTCATTGATGTGAATTGAAATGAAGGATATAACTCACTGTTACTTTATTATAGAACCTTGCTGCTGAAAAAACATACAACAACCTAGACATCACAGTGACCCAGGCCCTGCAGCACCGGTCACAGTATTTTGAAGGCGTAGTGAAGTGCAGTAAGCTGGAAGTACTGGAGACCATCGTGGACAGAATAGTGAGAGCCGAGGTGAAGTGGCTGCACCCGGGTCCCTCCCCACCTCCCCGTCTGCCACGAGCACTAACTAGGAAACAGTGCCCCAGGAATTCTGAGTCACAGGACCAGCCCGTGAGGCAGCCTTCCAGGCCAGTCCGGTGACACAGTCTCCCTGCTCCAGAACCTAGCACGTTTCTTGGCACATAGTAGGTCATCTGTGAATGTTCACTGAATTGAATTGAATTTATAAGTCCTGACATCATAGCTGAATCAAATAAGGATACTTTCATGGTTTTAAAACATACTTGAGAAAACAGAAGTCCCAAGAGCTTTAAGTTTCCTTAGAGTATTGATGAATTTAAAGCTAAAAATGTGTAATTATATGGTTATAACAAGTAAGTCAATAAAATGTATTCTGATCTTTTTTTTTAAGTTAAATGGTCTGTTCATCTCCTGACCGTGAGCACTTGTGTCCCCCTGTATTTTACTGCCTGTAAGATTTTTTAGTATACTTTGCACAACACTCTGAATAAAAGATAAGCAAGATCATTTTATAGTGTATCTAATTCAGTATACCCATTCCCAAAATAATTTCTTTCCTTTCTTGTTAGGGATAGGAATGTTGTTACCCTCTTCATCACTCCTTAGGACTGAAGGATGCAACTGTGTTCCTTCTAACCCCTATTAGGCAAAATCAATTCATAATAAGTCTGCTTTGATTTTTATTTAAAAGCAAGAATACAGTCCCTGAGGAAAAGTACCTGGTTATTTTTAGGCTAATTGCAGGCGACCTTAGCCTGCTTTCTGAAAGTTACCTGTGAAGTGGTGTGTTGGGTCAGAGCACAGAGCACAGAGCCCGTCTTCGGGAGCCAACGTTGCCCAAGTCCACCTGCCCTGCTCCTGTCACGTGTGTTGGAGGGTCCCACCCTGCTGCGTCCTCAGCAGAGCTGACTCCCCCCAAGCTTCAGCTGCCATGGCCTTTACCGTTTCACTAGTCTCAACACGAAGTCTTTTTCTACTTGAATTTAACATCCATTACTAGTTTTCCAGAGGGTTCTAATTGACTTAGGAATACATCTAAGCTTTTTATTGTTCTTTTTTATATGCCTTTTGAAGATCGTAAGCAGAAATAGGTAAGACATTCCTCCCTAATTTTAAGGACAACGGACCACATCCATCTGATGGAATCCTTTATAACAATTAAAAATCATGTTAAAGGAGAATACTGTTGATATGGAAAAACAATATATTGCTAAGAGAAGGGCCAGTTACTATATATAGTGTGATGCTTTGTGTTAACAAATGTGCACGTGCATAGAAAAGAGACTAGAAAGACTCACCCCGCAGTATTAACACGGCTGTCTCTGTGGAGAACGCCAGCACGCCTCCGTGTTCCCAGGACCCCTGTTTGAGCACGTGCTACTGTCAGGTAGGAGAAGAAAGTGATTGGCTTGTACTGGAAGTTCATCTGGTGAGCAGCACAAACTTGAATATGAAAATAGGTCATTGAGAGAAATACAGGTGTAATTAAAGTTTTCTCAAGTTACCCACCTTGACTTTTTTCGTCATTAAAATAATTTTTTTCACCATATGACTCCTTGTTGGGGGACAAAGACCAGTTTTTAGCTTCAACATGTATATATATATATATGGGTGGGTGTGTGTATATATATACACACACACACATACATACACATATATATATGCACATATTTTATATATATATATACTTTTTTTATATATACAGTATATTTTTGGCTGCACTGAGCAGCTTGTGGGATCTTAGTTCCCCAACCAGGGACTGAACCAGGGCTCTCAGCCATGAAAGCACAGAGTCCTAACCACTGGACCGCCAGGGAATTCCCAGCTTCAACATAATTTTGTTAAGAGAAGGGTATACAGTATCAGCGATGATTTGGTTTATTTATATGACAAATATCACACTAGCTTTTAGAAAAGAAACATAAGTTTAGACTCAGCAACAGATGATAATATTTTTGGTGGTCATTTCTGTCTGGCAGAACTAATTCTAAGTGAAATGGTTTCCCCTTGACCTTTAGTAGTTCAAAAGATAGTTATTTATCATTATTAAATGTTAACAACAAAATGTGTCTAGTATAGAATATAAAGCATTCCCTGGACCTAGATGTAAATCAACTTATGATTAAAGTTAATAGATAATTGTGTTATATCACAGGGTTATTGAAGAACATAAGTTTTTCTAGAGAAGCTTTTAAAAGAAATTTATGTTGATTAGCATGAGAAAGATGACAAAGTGATTTCTCTTTTAACCGAAAAGCACGCTATGATGTCAAAAGCATCACCGGCACAGTATCATTAGAGACAAACTATAAAAATGATTTCCCGGCTCCTCCCATCTCCCTCCTGTGCCACCCATTCTGTAGCAGCGGGTTTTAACTGTTCAGTGTGGAGAAGAGGATCTCCAGGGTAACCGACTGGCATGTGGTTGCCTCAAGCCTAAATTCTAAAGCTTTTAAATCAGAGAAGCGTGGTGCTCTCTCCCTGCTTTCCTGTTTTAAGGACGCTTTGTTATAGGAATACCTCAGAACATGGTCCACTCACTTATAAAAGACTTTCAAGTAGAAAACAAGACGTGAATGTAATTTATTTCACTTTATTACAGTTGATCATCCTCTGACTGTTACTCTTAATATATGAACTTCATAGAGAAAAGAGAAAATATAATCTAAGAGCAGTGACCTTTTATTTAGTTTCACTGCTTATTTGGACTTCTCTCCCAGGTAAAACCAGTTATTTGATAGTTAATAGAAACCGAGATACAACTTTTAAAAATTAAAAACCGTTTAAGAGATTAGAAGCCACATGAAGCAGCTACTGTGATACTTCATGTTTCGAGTTGTATCTTTCATATATTAATATTTTGAAAATAGAAAACTCAGCAGGACATATCTGGCTAATTTTTCTTAAAAGTAGTCAAGCAAATCAGCATTGCCTTTTAACAGAGCCAAGACCATTGCATGGCTCTGTGCACTGTTCCTTTCTCTCATTTGTGGGATCTGTTCATTGTATAGCACACGAAAGACTTTTTCTAACGTCCATTTTAAGCCTTTACTTATTTCAACTTTCACACGTGGCCTCCTTTCCTCTTCTTTGCAGGTCCATCGGCTGGTGGTAGTAAACGAAACAGACAGTATCGTGGGTATTATTTCCCTGTCGGATATTCTGCAAGCCCTGATACTCACCCCTGCAGGTACAAATGCCAGTGTCTGACCTTTACTGTAAGTGCACAGGGAGCCCAGGCGGGGCCGGGGCGGGGACGCAGGCAGCAAGCCCCCCCTCGCCCACCTGCCAGCCGCAGCTTTCTGTGCAGTACTTTGTAAGCCATTTTCATTTTCTTTGTGGTTTTGAAGTTCTCCTATTCTACTTGAGTGAGAGAAAAGTTTATAGAAAGTATTCTGACTTAAGAGCATCCTGTCGACACCCAGAGTGCTTAAGTAATCGAGGATTCATTGCCATGATCGTCATAACCTTGCCCATTAAAAAGTGAAGATCTCCTCAGTGTTGCTTTATGTTTAGGACTACTAACTGGAAATCAGGAGGGAAATTCTTTGGGATCTAAGTATTGAAACCATCTACCCTTCAAAAAAAAAAAAAGCTTACTAGTGGTGAGTATATAAAACAAATGACCTACACAAACTTTTTTCCATTAATAGTGTATGGAAATTACGTTAACTGCCAAACATTGGTGACTAAACTCATCTTCTGCCAGATTAACTCTAAGCAAACCCTCAGGTCACAGTCGGGGAGCCCGTGAGGCAGGGGGAGGGAGGGGCCTTCGGTGTTTCTCCTGTGTCACACAGTTTAATCGTTTAATGGCTGAAGGGGTCCTAAAACCACCAGCCTTCCACTTCCCCTCCCCACCCACACGAAGTACAGACAACCCAGCCTCAGGCCTCACAGATGAAGGCCAAGACAGGAGACTAAACCATGTGCCCTTTGAACTCTTAGAAGTTGAACATTAAAATGTGCCTTTACTAGGGTATTGATTTTTCTTTAGTTCGGAAATCAATCAGACTGGCTAAGACTAGTTTTTACAGTTGGCCTATAGCCTGAAGATACCCACCCGAAAAGAATCCCCATCACCAGCGAGAAAACAGATTGCGCTGATTGAGAGTGGCAGGGGCGTGATTCCGGGGGAGCGGTGACTCCCAGCAGGCCGTAGAGAAGCAGCAGCACCTGGACGTTGTTAGAAACGCACAGGTGGGGCCCAGCCCACGTCTGCTGAGTCAGAAACTCGAGAGACGGGGCTTGCTGCAGTCATTTTCAAATTTCGGATATGTGAGAACCTGAAACTCGTGGTAACCTCTTTTTAATCATTACTTAAGTTTTAGTACAGCGTTCGAGTTCAACCTGTGTGCACACTACAGAGTGATCCCCCCCCAAGTCCTGCTATCATCCACCACCATACAGCTGAGCCTCTCACCCCCTGCACCCACCCCCACCCCCTTCCCTTCTGGTAACCACTGCTGTGTTCTCCATGTTCTTCTGCTGTCTTTGTTTGTTCATCACTTCTGGCTTGGGTTTTTTTAGATTACACATATGAATGAAACCATATGGTATTTCTCTGTCTTGATTTATTTCGCTCAGAAATAAGTGAAAGATCCATCCATGTTGTCAAAAATGGCAGGATTTCTTTTTTTTTTTTTTTTTTTATGGCTCATGATAATCTCTGTAGTCATGAAATAAGAAAAGGACTAAAAGATGTGAGACTGTTCATAGCATTACTTGTAATAACCTCAAACTGGAAATAACCCAAATATCTTTGAGCAGAAGAACGGACAGACTGCATTCTGTTCATTAGTGGAATGCATTGACGGTGAACACACGTAGCTGTATCGGACGGTGGATGAACCCCACAGACGAAGCAGAGCAAGGAAGCAGGACCAATGCAGAGAGTGTGACTGCATTTATATACAGCTGACCCTTGAACAACATGGGTCCACTTATACGTGAATTTTTTTCAATAGTAGATACTGCAGTGCTATGCAGTCCATGGTTGGTTGAATCCACAGACGCTGAACTGCGGATACGGAGGGGAATCGTGCATACAAAGGATGAGTTGTGGGTAGCGCCCCAGTGTTGTTCAGGGGTCAGCTGTGCAGCTCCTCTGTGTGTGTTAGGAAGAGGGCTCACCTCCAGACAGGCTCATCCCCACAGGCACGTAACTCGGCACCTTCAGAAAAAGACACCCCTTTTCTAGTCGGCGGGCCCTGGGCCAAGGCACACAGCTTGCCGGGCTGAGTCAGGCCAAATGTCAACTTGCTTCCGTCCCCGTGGCCAAGATTGTTTGTGCATCACTGATTCAGAGTAAGCAGTTCTTCATCCTCTCTGTGCCTTGGCGTCACAAACCGTAAGAATGAGAATGTTCGTCTGGATGAATTTAAACTTCCATCCAGATTTGATATTTCAAAAATTCTAAATTATTAATGCAACTCAGCATTAATGAAAATGCAAGGAGGAAACCTGTTCTACAGCTGGATTTGGAATGTATGTTACCACAGAAATAAATATTGTAAAGACAGGGATAGTCGAATTAGAATTCTTTGTAGTATGGTGTGTATAATGCTGTTCATTTAGGAAAATGCCCTGTGTTCCTAATAACTGGATTACCAGTGAACAGAGGGAGCACCTCCGTCAGATCAGACGCTAGCATACTCGGGTGACCGTGTGGTGTAAGCATCGGACTAGAGGTCCAGCCTGGGCAGCCCAGCCCCGCTGTCCCCTCGGAGCTGTGTGAGTGTGGGCCAGCTCGCTGCTCACCTGTGCAGCCTCCGTCCCTCCCTTCAGCTATAGGATGAGCAGCCCGACACAGGCCTAGTGGCCCTCCAGAGATCCTCTGATTGAAACCACAGCTGTGCGTGAAGGCTGTGTGCCGTCAGACCCCGTACCCGGGACAAGCCCCATACCCTGGACCAGCACTGCTGGGTGCATGTTTATGGAATAATCAGTAAGAGATGCTTTTTGAAAGAATCCACTATTATGTGAATAAAAGGTACCAGTGGTTATTCTTTTCACCAGATACTGGACACAATTCCCCATTAAGGATACTGATTCGATATAGTAACATCTTCTCTTTTTTAAAAAGTTTTTAGCAGTAGTTCATTGTCCAACTTAATTCAGACTATCCAAACAAACCTGAGTATCCACATGTGCAGCTAGTGAGTAAACAGCCTGATGGCAGTAGCTACAATTTTTTTAGCCCCTTATTTTTATAGATTGTTGATCTCTTTCAAAGTCAAGTGTCTTCTAGTGTCTGATGAGAAAATACGGAATCTGTTGTAATGAAAAAAATGGCAGCTCCCCCCTCCCAACCCATTTCAAAATATCCTGGCAAGGTGAGAGTAGGTTTTATGTGCAGTTACTGTAAGCATGTTTAATGCTTTTACATTTTTATAAGTATGCACAACAGAAATACTTTGCACCTTCGCTAAAACTTAAATACATATTTCTTTTAAAAACTTTTAGCAGCAGAACCCTCTTCTTTTCCAAATTAAACCTTGCATATTTACAATTATGACACGCAGGGAATTCCCTGATGGTCCAGTGGTTAGGACTTACGTGCTTTCACGGCCGTGGCCCAAGTTCAGTCTCTGGTGGGGGAACTAAGATCCCTCAAGCCTCGTGGCATGGCCAGAAGAAAAAAAAAAAGGGCTTCCCTGGTGGCGCAGTGGTTGAGAATCTGCCTGCTAATGCAGAGGACACAGGTTTGAGCCCTGGTCTGGGAAGATCCCACATGCCGCGGAGCAACTAGACCCGTGAGCCACAACTACTGAGCCTGCACGTCTGGAGCCTGTGCTCCGCAACAAGAGAGGCCGCGACAGTGAGAGGCCCGTGCACCGCGATGAAGAGTGGCCCCCGCTTGCCACAACTAGAGAAAGCCCTCGCACAGAAATGAAGACCCAATACAGCCAAAAATAAATAAATAAAAATTTTTTTAAAAAAAGTAAAATCTATCCCCAAAATATTTAAAAAAAAAAAAAAAAAAGAGTGCCAGAATTAAGATATGCAAAATGGATTCAAAGCGTGCTGCAGTGACGGTAGGTGGGGGTGGGGAGCCTGGCGCTCCCCTGCTCATTCCCCACGTCTCCTAAGGCTCTGCAGGTGCGGGGAGGTGCCACCAGGCAGAGAACCACCACTGCGTTCATCTAGGACATGCACAGCTGCAACGTATTTTTATATTGCTTTGAAACTTTCGTTTCCCATCTCCTGATAGGCGCCAAGCAGAAGGAGACAGAAACCGAATGACGACCGTGCGTGGGGGAGCCCTCGCAGGAGAACTCGAACAAAGATGCTGGGTCGCGCTTTGCCTCATGAACACTGACCGCGACGGAACAGAGCCCCATGGCTGGGAACGTGTATCAGGGTTTAGTGATGGGTGTTTTTTCCAGTGATGTTGCAACTAAGCATAAAAAAGAAAGATTTTGTGTTTGAAGATGCGAGCTTGCATTAAAAGACTGTTTTCAGACCGTCGTCTGAAAGATTTCAAATGCTGTATGTCATTAAAGTGCACTGTGTCCTGAATTTCTGCTATTTTTCATTTTAAAGAATTCACTGGTATCTAACAGGTAATATGACATAAGGCGAGTGTGTGGCATATTGAGATCTAGTGCCTTATGTCAGAACAGCGATATGTCATCACTACTGCCCATCGCAGCTGGAGCGCGTCCTTGTGAACTGACACTGCTGGAGTGTGAACGTCTGAATCTTTACCAAATCAGTTTGTTTTCATTAGATTTGTTGAATAGCTGTAATTTGAATATAAATAATTACTTTATAAAACTTTAATGATGGTTTTATGTGTTAGTGTTCTGTTCTGAACTATAGTGTAAACAAGGCTGATTTACAACAGCTTTATTTATTTTTACTTTCATGCAATTTTTTACACATCTTTTGGTGGGTAAAACTTCACCGTACCCGTTAATAAACCATTGGTTGCTATTTTAAAAGGGCAAAATTCTCATTAAGTTTGATCTGGAAAGGATATGACTTCTCAAATAGCCACTGTTAGGTTTTAAAAGCTGAAGTTTCTAACAGCATTTGTGGGAACCTCTCTGTGGGGCTGCAAACAAAGTGCCGGGAAGATGTCTATTTTTTCTTGTGTTTTGACATGAAAATCATGACGTTTGTGTGATTGCTGATGCGATTGTTTTGTAAATTTTACTGTGGCATATACAGTATTGTCATATGGTTGAGGAGAAACACAATGTTTCCTAATGTAAGTGCTCTGAAAATGTTGACACTATATATATATATATATATATATGTATATATATATATATGTGTGTGTGTGTGTGTGTATATATATATAAGTATAGTTTGGTTTTTTGTTTTTGGGGTTTTTTTTTTTGCAGATTGAAAAATTAAAATAAATCTTACTATCTGCCATCTTGTTACAGAAGTTCTTTAAAATACTTTGTATTTCAGCACATTTCTTTTTTTAACATCTTTATTGGAGTATAATTGCTTTTCAATGGTGTGTTATGTTAGTTTCTGCTTTATAACAAAGTGAATCAGCTATACAAATACATATATCCCCATTTCTCCTCCCTCTTGCGTCTCCCTCCCACCCTCCCTATCCCACCCCTCTAGGTGGTCACAAAGCACTGAGCTGATCTCCCTGTCAGCACATATTAAAATTCTACATGCAGTTTCCCACTTAGATATTTCTCCCCAAATAAAGGAGAACATGAATTCTCATATTCTTTTTTACATCAACAGAAAAAAACCTTAATGATTTGATTCATAAACTTTCTCTCTCCATTATTAAATAGAACATATTTAATTAAAAATTGCCATGCAGATTTTCTTGTGCTAGGTGTCAATTTTTTCATCTCCTAGTAGGCCAATACGAGAGATTTTTGTCTCTGTTTTCCCCATAGAAATAGTAGTGGTTGTGACTTAGGCTAATGGTAATACTTGGAGAACAATGAAATATCAGAAAGTTTTTAAAAACCCCTTTTAAAACTGTGTCCAAAAAAAAACACAAAACCAAATACCTAGGAATAAACCTGACCAAGGAGGTGAAAGACATATGCTGGGAACTATAAAACACTGATAAAGGAAACTGAAGATTATTCAAAGAAATGGAAATACATCCCATGCTCTTTGATTGGAAGAATATTATTAAAATGGCCTTACTACCCAAAGCAATCTACAGATTTAATGCAATCTCTACCAAACTACCATGACATTGTTTTACAGAACTAGAATAATCCTAA
The DNA here is from genome assembly GCF_965194825.1 of Balaenoptera physalus. NCBI lineage: Eukaryota > Metazoa > Chordata > Mammalia > Artiodactyla > Balaenopteridae > Balaenoptera > Balaenoptera physalus. The sequence continues at coordinate 119,026,194 of NC_138887.1, read as the reverse complement.
AATTTATATGGAACCACAAAAGACCCAGAATTGCCAAAGCAATACTAAGGAAAAAGAACAAAGCTGGAGGCATAACGCTCCCAGACTCCAGACAATACCACAAAGCTACAGTAATCAAAAGAGCATCGTATTGGCACAAAAACAGACATATGGATCAATGGAACAGAATAGAGAGCCCAGAATTAAACCCACACACCTATGGCCAATTAATCTTCAACAAAGGAAGCAAGAATACATAACGTAGAAAAGACAGACTCTTCAGCAAGTGGTGTTGGGAAAGCTGGACAGCTGCATGTAAATCAATGAAGTTAGAACACTCCCTCACACCATACTCAAAAATAAACTCAAAAATGGCTTAAAGACTTAAATATAAGACATGACACCATAAAATCCCTAGAAGAGAACATAGGCAAAACATTCTCTGACATTAATTGTACCAATGTTTTCTTAGGTCAGTCTTCCAAGGCAAAAGAAATAAAAGCAAAAATAAATGGGACCTAATCAAACTTACAAGCTTTTGCACAGCAAAGGAAACCATAAACAAAAATGAAAAGACAACCTATGAAATGGGAGAAAATATTTACAATGTGATCAACAAGAGCTTAATTTCCAAAATATACAAACAGCTCATACAGCTCAATATCAAAAAAACAAACAACCCAATCAAAAAATGGGCAGAAAACCTAAATAGACATTTCTCCAAAGAAGATATACAGATGGCCAACAGATACATGAAAAGATGCTCAACATCGCTAATGATTAGAGAAATGAAAATCAAAACTACAATGAGGTATCACCTCACACCAGTCAGAATAGCCATCATCAAGAAGTCTACAAATAATAAATGCTGGAGAGGGTGTGGAGAAAAGGGAACCCTCCCACACTGTTGGTGGGAATGTAAATTCGTGCAGCCACTATGGAAAACAGTATGGAGGGTCCTTAAATAAAAACAGGGTTGCCATATAATCATGCAATCCCACTCCTGGTCATATATCCAAAAACACAAAAACTAATCCGAAAAGATACATGCACCCCAACGTTCATAGCAGCACTATTTATGATAGCCAAGGTATGGAAGCAAACTAAGTGTCCATCAACAGATGAATGTACAAAGATGTGGTACATATATACAATGGAATATTACTCAGAAATAAGAAAGAATGAAATAATGCCGTTTGTAGCAACATGGATGGACCTAGATATTATCCTACTAAGTGAAGTCAGAGAAAGACAAATTATATCACTTATATGTGGAATCTAAAAAAATGATACAAATGAACTTATTTACAAAACAAATAGATTCACATAGAAAACAAACTTATGGTTAACAAAGGGTAAAGTGGGGGGCAGGAGTAAATTAGGAGTTTGGGGTTAACAGATACTACTATATATGAAACAGATAGGGCTTCCCTGGTGGTGCAGTGGTTAAGAATCCGCCTGCCAATGCAGGGGACACGGATTCGAGCCCTGGTCCGGCAAGAGCAACTAAGCCTGTGCGCCACAACTACTGAGCCTGCGCTTTAGAGCCCGTGAGCCACAACTACTGAGCCCACGTGCCACAACTTCTGAAGCCCGCGCGCCTAGAGCCCGTGCTCCGCAACAAGAGAGGCCGCGGCAATGAGAAGCCGGCACACGGCAATGAAGAGTAGCCCCCGCTCGCTGCAACTAGAGAAAGCCTGTGTGCAGCAACGAAGACCCAACACAGCCAAAAATAAATAAAATAGATAAACAAGGACCTACTGTATAGCACAGAGAACTATATTCAATATCTTGTAATAATCTATAATGGAAAAAAAGGAAAAAGAATATATATACACACACATATGAATCACCTTGCTGCACACCTGAAACTAACAAAACATTGTAAATCAACTATACCTCAATTTAAAAAAGAAAAAAATACTTGGGAAAAGGAAAAAAATCTCCAAGCTGCTAAAATAACACAGTTTTTAAACTCAACGTACCTATTCTCAATCCGCCCCTTGCTTGTGTAGCATACGGGAGCGTGCACAGCCTATGCACGCTGTGAAGGAGACATGCTGTGTGTCTTCCGCTTCAGAAGACAGCTGGGAGCCACTTAACAAAGAACCACATTAGCACTGTCTCTTCCCACGACGCACACACATGTCCTGCAAGCCTCTGACTCTCCCCCAAGCATACCTTTTTTTGTTTGTTTAAGGGTTTTGAGTTGTGTGGGCAGGTCAAGCACATCAGGGTGTGGAGCAGATGTAAGTGTTACACACGTTGGCCTAAGTGAAGCAACCTGGTCTAGCGGTCAGGCTACAACGAACGAAGATCCATTATCCTTCTGTTTCCACCTAAGAGTTATTTGTTCCCAGCAAATGATCAAGACTGGGTTACAGGGCTTCCCTGGTGGCGCAGTGGTTGAAAGTCCGCCTGCCAATGCGGGGGACACGGGTTCGAGCCCTGGTCTGGGAAGATCCCACATGCCGCGGAGCGGCTAGGCCCGTGAGCCACAACTACTGAGCCTGCGCATCTGGAGCCTGTGCTCCGCAACAAGAGAGGCCGCGACAGTGAGAGGCCCGCGCACCGCGATGAAGAGTGACCCCTGCTCACCACAACTAGAGAAAGCCCTTGCACAGAAACGAAGGCCCAACACAGCCAAAAATAAAAAAAAAAAAAAAAAAAAGACTGGGTTACAGTAAACATGCTTCTCCGTGCCCCTCTAGAAATAAGGAAAGGTGGCACTTGAAGGCCAAGTGAAGGAAGGATTCTAAGGGGAAATGTCTAAACAATTTGAGACATAGAGCTCACTTTGGAAACCCCTGCAGGACAAGCCTCAAGTGTCTGTAGCGCCCTCATCACCTTGAGGCTCGCTAAGACCCAGCGGGCCCTGGGCTCACTTGAGCGCCCACTGTGACTCTGGCTCTCACACCGACAGCACCTCCAAAGATTGTTGTGAACAAAAGTGACGAATCTGAAAGGAAGAGCGTATCAGAAACACCACGTCTGTTCCAGAAATGGAGGGCATCTGTTCTGTATTCTAATCTCAGAAAAACTTATAGACTTATTGAGCCGATAACATTTCTCATAACATTTTTTTAGAGAAACATCTTTGCATGAAGAGACAGTCCTCTTAAACCACTGGTTCTCAATCTGGGGAGGTTCTGACTCTAGAGGACATTTGGCAAAGTGGAGACATTTTTGGTTGTCACCACTGGGGGTGGAGAGAGGGGCTGTGTGCTACTGGCATGTGGTGGGTAGAGGCCACAGGTGCCACAAAACTCACTGCACTGCACAGGACGGCCCCCATGACAGAGTATCCAGCCCAAGATGTCTGTAGTGGTGAAGTTAGAAACTCTGCCCTAAACAATTAGAATCTTCTTGGTATTGTGATTGTATTTGTTACTTCCTAACTGAATCCACCTGGTCTTTGGAAGAAAAACTCAGTGGGCAGCCTTTCTGGGAAAGGAGACAATTGAAATAATCCACAGGCCAATTCCATGGGTCCATATGACCCTCATCACAATCTCCTTCCAAAGCATTTTCACCAAAAAAGGGGCTTTTGCTTTGCTTAATAGCACTCTAAGGAGAAGACTGCTACCCACAGGGAAATATGTGGAAAGTCTATTTCACTCAGCTATTTTATTTTCATAAAGAAATCGAGAACAAACTCTAAAATTGTTTCTCACGTAAAATTACCTGCAAAGCTGGCGTAATTTAAGTCCGTGTATGAAGCACGCTTAAAACACCTTCACGAGAAACCCCTGAAATTCCGTCTCATTGTGGATCACCCCATCTTACTTCTTGTTCCAAACACACTGCATTAAAACTTACCTTTAGATGTCGACCTCAGCAAGGGCAGAGTACAATTATTCAGCTCTCAAAGCAAACTGAGGTTCCTTCCTGCGGGGAGGCTGGAAGAAAATCAGGTGCTCAGCTCTCTCCAGACATCTCTGCGCCCGAAGCACTGCCGAGCTCTGCACCTCACAGATCGGAAGCTGGAAACTCGCGGAAACACCGGTCCTGACTTAAACCCTGTGTCTCCCTCCCTGGAAAACCTGCATCCCAGGCACGGGATTTCGTCGGCGACCAGAGCAAACGCCTCGTGCTGGTGCACTGAAGACAGAGGCTTGGCGTCACGGCCGTTCCTGCTCGCCAAGGTCGGGACTCTAGCATCTCGGCCCCCCCATCCCGGCCACAGGACAGCAGAGAGGCGGGCCAGCGCTCCCGGTGTCCCCGATGCTCGTTCGCCACAGTCCGGGGCCACCTCACTCATTCCAGGGACCCACCGGTCCCGGGGCGCCTTGGAGGAAGAAACGCTTCCCACCCGCCAGGGGCAAAGCCGCTCCCCTCCAGCTGAGGCCTGTCCCCTCCCGCCGCCTCCCGCGCCTCGTCTCCGGGGACCCGAGGGCCCCGCACCCGAGGCCCGCCTCCCGGCCCTGCACACCTGAGACCTCGGCCTCCGCCGCCCTTTCAACAAGCTCCCCGGCGTCCCAGCCGCCCCAGCGCGGGGCTCGGCTGCCTCGAGGCGGCAGGGCCTCCCCCGCGCCCCCCCGTCCCCGCCCGGTCCCCGCGCCCCCCGCCCCACGCGGGACGCTCCGTCCCCGCACGCGGTGCAGACACGCGGGAAACCTGCCTCGAAAAGACATCACAAAACGGCAGCGTCGGGCTTCCCTGGGGACGCAGTGGTTGAGAATCTGCCTGCCAATGCAGGGGACACGGGTTCGAGCCCTGGTCTGGGAAGATCCCACATGCCGCGGAGCAACTAGGCCCGTGAGCCACAACTACTGAGCCTGGGCGTCTGGAGCCTGTGCTCCGCAACAAGAGAGGCCGCGATAGTGAGAGGCCCGCGCACTGCGATGAAGAGCGGCCCCCGCTCGCCGCAACTAGAGAAAGCCCTCGCACAGAAACGAAGACCCAACACAGCCATAAATAAATAAATAAGTTTAAAAAAAAAAAAAAAGAAAAAAAAACGGCAGCGTTCGGGACAGAGCTTTCGGAGGCGTTCGGGTCGGTAAGCCCGGAAAGGGGCCGCTCGCAGCTAACATTCGTCCCAGTCGTCGCGCTGCAATTTCACACCAGAGCTCTAGGCACCTCACCTCCCCGCTGAGAAGCCACCGGCGGCCCGCGGCCCGACCCGCTCCGTGGGGACGAGGCCCCTCCCAGCCCGCCCGCCCGCGGGAGACCGGCACCCGCTCCCAGGCTCGAGTCCAAACCTGCTTCCCCCCGAAGGCGCCCGTGACGCTCCCCACCCGCGAACACACGCCTCCGGCCTCCGAGCCTCACGTGAGCGGGGACGCCCGGAGCCCCGCGCACCACGAGCCCTTGCTCCGTCCTGCCTCCTTCCCTGAGAGCCCAGGGCGGGCTTGAAACCACCTGGCACCCACAAGCGGCGGAAGGGCGCGCCCAGGGAGCCGCCGTAAAATCCCGCACCTCTCCCAGCCTGGGGCCCCCGCTGCAGGGTCACTGCGCGGGACACACACGCCGACACACACACTTGCGCGGAAGGGCGCTCCGGGAACGCTCACGGACTACGCACGTGTGCGGGGCAGGTGCTGTCAGCGTTGGCACGGTGGTCACCCGAGGCCCCAGGAAGGTGGCAAGATCCTACTCGTCTCCGTTCACTTACCCTGGCACCTGGGAGGTGCTTCCTGAACGTTCACCCGATGCGTGATGAGTGGTCGGCAAGGGCCAGTACTGATACATCTACTAGGGTCGTGGATCCGGTGACACGCTCCGGTCACGAGCGCCCTTCCCTCGAACTTGCTGGCTTACTTGATAAAGTTACAAAGATGCCACAGAAGATGGAGCGTCATCTACAAACTCGGAGGCGGCCTCTTCTCTGCCTTAAGCTGCTACGTTCAAGGACCGACACAGGGATCCCGGAAGGAGATGCTGAACGAAGGTCCCTGAGGATAAGGGGGTTCCGCCTTTTCTAACACAAGGGGCACTCCCTTACTGGAGGACCCCCAGACAGGTGCCCTCAGTCAGAGGAGACAGCTGCCCCCACGGGAGGGGAGCCGGAGGGCACAGAGGTCAAGAGCAGGGAAGACAGTGGACCCCGAGTGAAGGGAGCTCCCTCCCCCTGTGAGGAGAACAGAGAAAAGGACACCAGCGCCTGCTCAGAGAGGAAAATGAGCCTGGCTCCAGGAGCTGCGAGTGGAACAGACCAGAAGGACACGAGTGTAAGGCCAGCCCCTCACACCCTCACAGAAGGAGCAGAGGATCCAAGGAGCTCGCTCCCGACCCTCTTCAAATCCAGGAAGAGCCACTCCGGGATGTTTGGAGAATTCCGTGCGCCATCTTTCTTTGCCCCTTGTCTTTTTTGCCAGCTGAAACAATTTCCAGAAACCAAAAACACGCTGAGGAAAAACCCCAGGATGAGTCCGCATCAGAAGTGTCAGGTGGAAGCAGGCGCAGAGCCGCATGGGCCCCGGTTTGCAGGTTTCCAGTGAGCCCGTCTGGAAGGAGGGGAGTTGGGTGGCCCGTGGCCCACATCATCCCTGCTACTTTTCAGAAACACGTCAAAGAGGAGAGCTGTTTAGTCCTGATCAACGGGGCTTCAATACTAACTTAACTGTGCACAGAGCACCTGCCTGGGCCATACCTGTGAACACAACAAATCCCTGCCCTCGTGGGGGGTCGGGGGCGGGTTAAGGAAGGAGAGCAACATCGGGCGTCTTACAGGTTTTGCTCCAGCTGCTTTCTCTCCCTGGAATCCCCACCCCAGATTTCAGCTCCGCTAATTCCCTCACTGCCTTACAGCCTTGCTGAAATTTCACCCTCTTGATGAGGCCTGTTCTGCCCACATGTATTAATAATTACAATCAACACAAATAACAATGCAAAGAACAGACTGGGGAGGAGCTGCCGCAGGGCGCTAAGTGCTTTCCCCTGGAGCCACTCTGCAGGCGTCATCTTCTCAATCCTCACACGCCATCGCAAGGTGGTCTTCATCAGCACAGAAATGTTCACTGGGCCAAGTTCAAACCGCTTCAAATTTGAGGACACTGGGACTTGATAACAGTCCTAACTCCAAAGCCCATGCTCTTAACCCCATATCTAAACGGCTGCTGTGGGTTGAACTGTGTCCCCCAAAAGGAGTTGCTGAAGTCCTCACCCCCAGAACCTGTGAATGTGACCTTATTTGGAAATAGGGTCTTTGCAGATGTCATCAAGTTAGATGAGGTCGTAGTGGAGTAGGGCAGGCCCTAATCCTATAATATAACTGGTGACCTTATGAGAAGAGAGAGGCACAGAGACACTGAGAGGACAAGCCATGTGACGGCAGACTGATTCATGTGACAGAGCTAGGTGCTGAGTACGTGTTTGAAATGTTCCATACTAAAAAGTTGTTTTTAAAACTTTACAGGGGCTTCCCTGGTGGCACAGTGGTTGAGAATCCGCCTGCCAATGCAGGGGACACGGGTTCGAGCCCTGGTCCGGGAAGATCCCACATGCCGCGGAGCAACTAAGCCCGTGCGCCACAACTACTGAGCCTGCGCTCTAGAACCCGTGAGCCACAACTAGTGAGCCCGCGTGCCGCAACTACTGAGGCCCGCGCGCCTAGAGCCTGTGCTCCACAGCAAGAGAAGCCACCACAATGAGAAGCCCACGCACTGCAACGAAGAGTAGCCCCTGCTCACCGCAACTAGAGAAAGCCCGTGCGCAGCAACAAAGACCCAACGCAGCCAAAAATAAATAAACTTATTTAAAACAAAAAAAAAACTTTGCAAAAATTTTTTACAGAAGTAAACAGTTTGCTTTCCTTTTAAAGTACTTTTATCTTAACCTAGACGTCTTAACATTACAAAACGTGACAGGATATAGCCGAGAATTAAAAAGCAGACACTTGAGATTTTTCAGATGGTAACAGAGATTCACTCAGCGGTCACTTGAAATGCGTTCATTAGAAATTGGCCACGCTACTCACGATTACTAGCATTTCAAAGCTGGCACTCAAAAGTTGCCATATTATAGATTTCAGACAACACAACACTTAGTGATGAATAATTTAGATTTGTTCATAACACTTGTGCACCTGAAAGTTCTATTTATTATGCTATAGTTGATCCAAATGCTCTTTTTTGGAATAGGCGTTTTTAAGGAATGTGAACGGTTTTTGAAGAACAGTGGGTACTTTCCTCTGTCACCTGCAGATTGTCTTGAAGAATGCTCCCCACCTCTGCTGTGAAACAGAAATGATGGTGTGAGCAAGTGGGGAGCACACCTTGCAGGGAAGTGAAACGATGGGAAATGGTCCCCCCCACCCCCACCCCCACCCCGGCAGCTCACCGGCAGCCTCGGACCCTTCTGCTGGTCCACGATCATTTTCAGGTGAGGGGGTCGCTGACCTGCGGAGCAGCCCTCCTCCTCCCCCAGCCCCGTGCTCGGGGCCCTGTGAGTCCACAGCCCCCGCTGTCTGCCCCTCCTGCCTCGCTGCCCTCCGCGTCCAGCCTAGATTCCAGTCCAGACCGCACCAAGCCCCTGCCCCTCTCCACCTGAAAAACCCCAGCCCTGGATGGCCTCATGCTCTGCCTTGGCTGACCGCAGCTGTCACTTCTTCATCTGCTTAGTTTTTCATCACCGATCATTAATTCAGCTCCAAACACTCAGCAAGAAATGCTAGTCCCCTCACGCTGAGTTCAAAACCATGAGCTAACCCACCTGTCCGTGTTCTGAGAGGCACCCCTCCTGGGCCTTGCCATCTTCCTGCTCAGCCCGGACCAGTGACTTTTCTAGACCTGCTGCCTCGCCAGATGCTTGTCGATTTTATTAGTTCTTCCCAAAACCAACATTTTCCTTTGTTGGTAATATTTAATTTTTGTTTTGTATATTTTTAATTTCAGCTCATTATTTTTCCCTCCTTCTGCTTTCCTTGAGTTTGTGTTCTTATCCCAAGTTCTTAAATAGATCACTAAAACCATTAATATTCAGGCTTTTCTGTTGTTGTTCTAATGTAAGCATTTAAGATTAAAATTTCCCTTTTATGGCATCCCATAAGCCTTGATGTGTAGTGTTTATCTGTAGCATTTTTCTTATCATTCAGTTTAAATATTTTCTAATTTCCCTTATGGTTTCTTTTTGACCCATGAATTATATGGAAGTATATTTCCTGTTTCCCAAACGTATGGGGTTCTCTTTCTATGTTTTTGTTATTGATTTCCGACTTAAGTGCACCGTGGTCAGAGAATGTGGCCGATGTGAGAAATTCTTGGAAATCTGCTGAGACTTGCTTCATGACCCCACTACATGGCCAGTTTCATAAATGGCTTGAATGTATTTCTTTTCGTTTGTTGAGAGCAATGTCTGATAGGTGGTTATTACACAAGTTTGTTAATTCTGCTCCTCAAATCTTTCCTCTCCTCACTGATTTTTAAAAACTATTTCACCTATCAATTACTGAAAGGTATTAAAATATCCTATATGATTTCTTTTTCTCCTTGTAGTTTTGTCAAGTTTTGCTTAATATATTTTACCTGAATAGAATGTTATTTCTTATATAAGTTTAGCACTGTAATATGTTCCTGGTGATTTAAACCTTTTATCATTATTTAGAGACTCTCTATCCATAATAATGGTTTTGCCTTAAAACCTATTTTGGATTTTTTTTTCATCAATGTAGCTTCACAAACTTTCTTTTGGTTAGTATTTGGTATATCCTTTTCCAACATGTACTTTCAATTTTTTGTATGTTTTAGATGTTTCTCTTATAATCGTCATATGGATAGATTTCTTTTAAAATACATTCTGTCAATTTTTGTCTTTAGAACATTTTAGGTCCATTTGTTATAATTACTGATATATTTGTATTTGGGTTTACTTTGTGTTTTCTATTTTCATGGCCTTATTTTGTTTCTTTTTCCCTCCTATTCTTTTGATTATTTTTTTCTCATTCCACTCCATTTCTTATTCCATTTTCTCCTTCTATTTGGAATTTGTTCATATTTCAACACTGTCTCAAATAGATAGGAACTTTTTAAGACATTTAACTATCATGCAGTTACCCCAACTGAACATAATTAACAAAATCCCTTAATATCATGTAATACCCTTCAGTTTCAAACATCCCCAATGCAACACACATTTGGTGTGTTCAAATCAGGATCTAAACAACAGCCACACGCTGGAGTTGGTTGATTTCTCTCTCAGCTCTTTTAAGCTGTAAGAATTCTCTACCCACCTCCCTTTTTTCCAGGTCATTTAGTTGTTGAAGAAATCGAGAGGCTTATCCGATAGATCTCTGCACATTCTGGATTGCTGATGTTTCACTAGGTGTCATTTAGCATGTTCCTCTATCCCAGTAGTTAGACCTGGGCCTTCTTCAGACTCAGGTTTCATTTTTTGGCAAAAACATTTCATAGACGGGACTTGTACTTCCTATTACAAGACAGTCAGACATTGTGTGTTTCCTGACATGCAATTCAGCAAAAAAACCAGAAAGCAAACACTCAAAAACAAGAAATGGAGTGTCAAAAAGCCTCAGAAAGGGCTTCCCTGGTGGCGCAATGGTTAAGAATCCACCTGCCAATGCAGGGGACACGGGTTCATGCCCTGGTCTGGGAAGAGCCCACATTCTGCGGAGCAACTAAGCCCGGGCGCCACAACTACTGAGTCTGTGCTCTAGAGCCCATGCACCACAACTACTGAAGCCCACATACCTAGAGCCCATGCTCCGCAACAAGAGAAGCCACTGCAATGAGAGGCCCGCGCACCGCAACGAAGAGTAGCCCCCGCTCGCCACAACTAGAGAAAGCCTGCGTGCAGCAATGAAGACCCAACACAGCCAAAAAAAAAGCCTCAAATATTCCACTGTTGCTCCAGTCTGGCATAAACAAAAAAACTTAACATTCCAGAATCTTTAGTCTTATTTTAGACCATCCATTTTCATCTTTCATTTATTTGAAAATAATTAAATAAGAATATTTTAAAAGAAATGTTTATTTTGTGAGATATCGTGATAAAAATTTTCCTATGTATTCAGTGAAAGAGAAAAGTATGACCACATAATACTATCACTAGTCAGTCCAGCAGCTAGCATAAACTTCTATTTTTGGCTCTTTGGAGGTAAGAAAATTTAAACATTTAAAAGATGAAATAAAAATGATTAAAATACATATAAATATTTCACGATCATTTGGTAAAATGGGTTTTAAGTACCATTTCTGAACAATGCACTCCAACTATTAAAGAAGTATCAAAGCTTTATCCTTGGATTTTATCCAATATATGTTGAAAATTTTGGTGGCTCAAGAAATTTTTTCAGCTGTAATTAACAGAATCAGCTTAACTATCATACTGCTTTGGCTATTTAAAGTTCTTTTCTTTCTAGTTAATGATACAGCCAAGAGATGAGTATTGAGAGCAGTTGAAAAGAATTATGTTCTGGGGCTTCCCTCATGGGGCAGTGGTTAAGAATCTGCCTGCCAGTGCAGGGGACACAGGTTCGAGCCCTAGGCCAGGAAGATCCCACCTGCCGCGGAGCAACTAAGCCCGTGCACCACAACTACTGAGCCTGTGCTCTAGAACCCGCGAGCCACAGCTACTGAGCCCTCGTGCCACAACTACTGAAGACCTCGCGCCTAGAGCCCATGCTCCACAACAAGAGAAGCCACTGCAATGAGAAGCCCACGCACCACAACGAAGAGTAGCCACTGCTCGCCACACAAGAGAAAGCCCGTGAGTAGCAACGAAGACCCAACGCAGCCAAATAAATAAATTTATAAAAAAAAAAATTATGTTCTGATAAGTTTTCTTCAAAGCTGGTTTTTACATATATTATTTCTTATCAATGCTCTCTTTGCTTTGCTGTCATGAAACTCTCCCTCAAGATGGATATATATTGACAACAGCCCAGGGATGGAAGAGGGAAATAAAGGAAAGTTGTCATTCTCTCCATCCCTTTCTATCCTCTTTTTGAATATCTCAACTCAGGTCAAAATACCTCAGTTCTAACACCAGGCTTCAACCTTAACATAAATGTACATAAGAAGGAAGAATACAGGAAACACTAGGGGTTTGCCATGTTTCCATTAATCACTCAAGGAGTTTTTCCCTTTACTTGGCACCCCAGTGTTTTGTACACCTGAAATAATGCAACCTGGTAAGATTTAGGGCTGGTGAAGGGGCTAACTTCTTTTGTAAAGTGGGGAAAAAGTTACGATGAACTCAGGTATATTCCCAGACAGCTCCATCTAGGAAATAGTATACATTTAAGTTGAAAATCCGGAAGTTGATTCTCTTTAAATTATCTGTTCTTGTGTGTCTCTTGGAAAGCTTCTGCATCCTCCTCGGGTTACCCATGCTCTTATTTGAAGACCTCCAATTTTTAAGTGTATGCTGATACCACAGGAGACTAGAATCAATTTCGCCCCCTTTTAAGTACATTCCCTAGGTTTCTACCAGCTGACAGAACACACTCAGAAACCTAAATGAGAGCGCCTTCAGGGCGTCATCCTAGGAAATCGGGATTAAACTGACCATTTCTCAGAGATAATCTGAATCAAATTGGAAAGTGTATGCCAACCTCATTTAGCATCACAATTTAACAGTACTGGAAGTCAACCCTTTACCAGCTTATGAAACTCACTCTGTACAAGTACTGTGTTGGGTTCAAGTTACACCAGATAGCAGTTGCTCGAAATAACCTTTGTGTGGAAAGGTACTATGCTCTTCTGCAAGTGGGAAATGACTGCTTTCCTACTGGGGAAAGGGGGTTGGGCAGAGTGGGTCTTGCGCAGTGTATGTAGGGATGGTCTTTAATCTCTGACTTTACGGCATGGGGGGAAGATGCAGGGGGTGGGGTGGGGCTGAGATCCTAGAACAGGGCCCCGGAGAGGAGCGGCCCATATCCTTCTCGTCTTCTAGGCAGCGCTTCCCCTCTTGGCTACGCCTGGGGAGGAGGAGACACTGCCAGCAGGGAGGAACTCCACCAGGGCCCTCAGTGAAGGAGAGCTGCCTCAGGACCACGTGGTGCCCTGAACCTGGGAAGGTCTGCCAACAGGAGCTGTGTGGAGGGAGTTAACACAGCAAGCTCATCAACAACAGAATTAGTTGGGCTTCCCTGGTGGCACAGTGGTTAAGAATCTGCCTGCCAATGCAGGGGACACGGGTTCAAGCCCTGGTCCGGGAAGATCCCACATGCCGCAGAGCAACTAAGCCCGTGCGCCACAACTACTGAGCCTGCACTCTAGAGCCCGCAAGCCACAACTACTGAGCCTGCGTGCCACAACTACTGAAGCCCACGCGCCTAGAGCCCGTGCTCCGCAACCAGAGAAGCCACTGCAGTGAGAAGCCCACGCACCACAACGAAGAGTAGCCCCCTCTCGCCGCAACTAGAGAAAGCCCGCATGCAGCAACAAAGACCCAATGCAGCCATAAATTAATTAATTAAAATTTTAAAAATTAAAAAAAGAGAATTAGCGTAAATTGTAATTTGAGTTTATTAAATATCAGTGGGAAAGGTATAAAATCTTATTGCTTTCACTTTAAAAACTTGTTCTATGAAATTTAAATGTTCATTCAGCTTAATAAAAAATTATATTTTTACCAAAATAATGATTGGCACGTGGCTTCCTAGAAGCCACCAAAATGCACAATAGGAAGCACAAAAGCACAGTTGTTAGAAGTGTAGGTGCTGGAATAAAAATACGTGTGGGTGCTGGCATTCTAGGCTCCACTTGACGGATGTGCCATCTAGAGCAGGTCGGCAGCTCTAAACCTCAGTTTTCTGTGTGTTAAGTGGAGATACTGCATCAAACCCATCCTCACAGAGTTGGTGTGAGAATTAACCGAGATAATGCATACAAAGCAGTTGGAACCAAGTAAAAGCTCCATAAACTGCTATTATCATAGATCATGATAGAGTCATACAATGGAAAAGTACATAGACGGTCAGAATTATGCTGTAGATGGATACGTATTTGCCAAAGAAAAATGGCATAAAATGGCATGGACAGTATTTCATTTTTGTAGGTTACAAATGTATAGATCTGTGATTAGAAAAAAAGTCTAGAAATACGTTATACCAAAGTACCAACAGCAGTTACCTCTGGATAATGGAACTTCAAGAGATTTTTTTTTAATTATTATTTCTTCCACCATGTGAGTATACAATAGGAAATCTGCTACCCAGAAGAGGGCCCTCACCCAACCCTGCTGGCACCCTGATCTCAGACTTCCAGCCTCCAGGAGAAATATATCTCTGTTGTTTATAAGCCACCCGGCCTGTGACACTCTGTTACAGCCGCCCAAATGGGCTAAGACAGGGTTACTTAAGAAAAAGCCTGAATCTGAGCTAATAAGCCTTTGGTTGTATGGGTCTATCCAGCGATGGTGAGTAATCCTGACTGCCTCCGCGGTTTACCCAATTTGCATTAATTACTTAAATGGGGAAGGGGGACCATGAGTGGAAAAAAAACCTGCAAAACTAAAGTTACAAAATGTTGACAATTGTCATAATCAATAATTCTTGTTTAATAGAAATCTACTTACACAATCTGAAATTTGAAAAGTACCAAATTACCATAATTCCTAAGATATGCCCTCCAATTTTATAGAATTTAAGTACTCTACCCCCTGATATTTTTCTTGACTGCATTACTGGCTGGCCCATCCACCTCTCCCTCTGTAAGTATTCTGACTAAATACTGACAATGGCCAACTCTGTACCAAGTTCACGCAATGACACAAGGGCTGCTCCTGAGAACCAGCCAGTTAATAAGCAAAGGCCTTGCCTTGCGTCCTGGCTCCTGAGAAAAGCTACAGGTTGACTGCCTTGGTGACAGGTTACAGGGAAAGGTGAGGCCCAGCGGGCTCTGGAGGGCAGTGCTGCTCTCCCACGTGGGTTCCGCTGCCCCCCAAGAGCAGCAGTTGTCCCCTGTTTCTACCTGCTGCGCCCCTCTCCGCTGTGTGTCTTCGGCGGCTTATGGCTCCTGTTTCCCTGTGTGTCTTTCAGCCTCTACCCTGCTTCCGACTTGACGCATCTTACACTCAAGCTCCGAGGGGCTGGGAAAGCTGAGCCAATCGCGCAGAAGAGACCACCCTTCCGAGCCGGGCTTTGAGCAGGCCACCCTGGGGTCAGGTGCCACCCTGATCCAGCCAGCGCCGGGCCAGCACTGCAGAGTCACGTCACACAGACCATGCCCACCTGTGCAGGAAGAACCCCCCCGTAGCGCCCTATGGGCATGAAGAGCCTTCCAAGATCTCCCCAGAAAGCAGCTGTATAATTACCCAGCGAGTACCCTGCCTGTTCTGCTCGCTAGAGTTGAAAATAAAACTATCCATACAGACTCAATGTACTAACGTAATGACTTTGAGCTACTATTAGCTCAAGTTACTAATGAGCTTCTACATTTCAGCAAACACTGAGACAAGGCTATACTCCAAATCAGGATGGGATATTTCAGTTCAGAATTTATGTACTGTTAAGTGAGGTTTTATAAGGTAATCTACTGTTCAACCAGGGCACAATGCTTATTCCCAACATTCTCCTGTTTGAATATTTTTACTGTTTAGTATACGGCACGTTAAATGACAAATTTTCTTGAACTCTTGACAGCTGGCTAATTTTATGCTTGCGTTAATCTTAAAAATTATAATTCTCATGGAAAATTCACAGCCAAATTTTCTTACACACAATAAATTCAAGCTGGCTTCTTTCTTGTAGTTTATCTGGGCACATCACCTGTTTTGTTGTGTTTTTGTTTTTTAACATCCAACCCATTTTGTAAGTCTCCTCTTCGACCCTGACCTTGGTCATGCTGACATCCGACTAACAAAGGAGACTTCTGAACCAAGCCTGGCACTGCCCAGTTCAGGGAAGACCTCTGTATAGCACACTGAGGTCAGATCTCTTTCTTCCTTCAGCCAAGTGCTGCCTCTAAGGCTTTTCATTGGTTTGTCTCCAGCTGGCTGTTCCTCTCTCCTCTTAACTACTGTAGCTGGTTTTCTTTTCTTCTGGGCTACCTCCTTAAAGATCGAGCAAAAGAGCCCTCCCAACTTTAGAAGCTCTGGGATGGGAACCTTTTTAGCTCAGGGAAGCATTTGATACTCCTTTCATGTTTGTGTTTTGGTTGACTCGCTTTAATTTCAAAAGACTTATGTAGCTAATCTTTCCTCCATCAAAATCAAAGGAAAATTGGCCTTTCCTTGGAAATGAAATCTTTAACAAAAACCACATTAAAGACCAAGTAACAAGAAATGAACTTATATTATGAAAGAATTCAGAGAAAAGTAAGTATCACAGAATAATTTGAAAACAAGGCTAAGAAGAAACTTTATATTCAGTGCCATATCACATACTGCATGTCACACTGAGGACAGAATCAAGCATTTACTCTGATCTCAAAAGAGAAAAGAAGGAAAGCAAAGTAAAGGGACAAGATGACAGGCTAAGCCTTCCCAAGTGTTGGCTCACCCAGCCCCGTCACTGGGCCCAGGAAGCACATGGAGGTCACGTGGCTTGCCCAGGGCTGTGCAGATTTTAGGAGACAGAGCAGGAGTTCAAACCTAGGGGTACTCGAAACTGAAGTCCTTCCCTTGCTGATGGGCCATTTCTGGAATAAAACTGGCATACCAGTCAATGCTGCTTTTTTCATAATGATTTAAGATATAAACATCTCTTGCTAAGGTAGGGGAGTCTGAACCAATTGTATCTTGTCCTCAAGCAACACCACACTTAATGATGAAATTTGTCCTGCTTACTTCCTAAGATCAAGGAGAGGACAAGACAAGGGTATCTGCTCTCACCACTTCTATTCAGAATCATAGTGCAGTAAGACAAGAAAATTATATAAGGCATCCAAAATGAAAAGCAACAAAAACTACATGATTATCTACGTAGAGAAGTGAATGGACTTCTACAAAAAATCTAAAACTAGTTGAGTTTAGCAATGTTTTAGGATAAGAAATCAATAGTCAAAAATCAATTGTATTTCTATATACAAGCAACAAGCAATCAAAAAATCAAAAAATTTAAATCCCATTTATAACAGCATCAAAATATGAAATACTTAGAGTAAATCTGATAAAAGATATATACAGCCTATACACTGAAAAGTACTAAATACTGCTGAGAAATTAATGAAGACCTAAATAAGGGAGTGACACACCTTGCTCATGGGTCAGAAGACTCAGTATCACTAAAATGTAAGTCCTCCCAAAATTGATTATAGATTCAAAACAATGCCAATCAAAATTCCAGCAGGCTTTTTTGTAGAAACTGACAAACTGATTATAAAATGCATATGAAAATGCAAAGGTCTTAGATTAGTCACAACAACTCTGAAAAAGAATAAGATCAGAGGAATAAAACTACCTTATGTCAAGATTCATTATAAAGCTATGATAATCAAAACAATATAATGTTGATGTAATGACAGACAAATATATCAACAGAACAGAAGAGCGTCCAGAAATAGACCCACACATATATGGACAACTGAATTTAGACAAAGATGCAAAAGCAATTCAGTGGAGAAAGAAGAGTCTGTTCAATGAATGGTGCTGGAACAACTGGATATTCATGTGTAAAAAATAAAAGAAACTTTGATCCATACTTTTCACCACATACAAATATTAACTCAAAACTCAACAGGCTTCAAAACAAGATACACAATCCAGAATTTTTATAACATTTCATCTACAATGGCCACTATAAAATATAAATTACTAGATGTGAAAAGAAGCAAAAAATGACCTATAATCAAGAGAAAAGTCATTCAATAAAAGTAGACCTATGAATGATCCAGACATTACAATTAGCAGACAAAGATTTTAAAATAACTATGTTAAGCGTGTTAAAGAACTTACAGAAAACAGGGGTATGCTGGGGAGAGATGGGAGAACTTCAGGAGAGAGGTGGAAACTATAAAAGGGAACCAAATGGAAATCCTAGAACTGAAGAATATGTTGTCCAAAATTTTTTAAATTATTAAACTATAAATCAGAAAAACAGAGGATTAGTGACTGGTAGAAAGCTATCAAACTGTCTAATATGTGTGAAATTGGAGTCCCAGAATAAGAGAGGAGAGAGTATGAGGGCAGAAAAAAACACCTGAAGAAATGCTGGCAGTGAAGTTTTCCAAATTGGATCAAAAACAGTAACTCACAAATCTACGAAGCTCAGTAAACCTCAAACAGCATTAAAGCAAAGAAAACTACACACAAACACATCACAGTCAAACTCTAAACACCAAAAATAAAGACAAAATCTGAAAAGCAGAAGGGTAGGGGGGAACATATTACATAAAGGAATTAACAAGATGATAGCTGACTTCTCAACAGAAAAAAAATGGAGGCCAGAAGAAAATGGAACATCTTTAATACTAAATACACACACATACACACACACACACACACACACACACACACACACACACACACACCCGCTGTCTACTTAAAATTCTATATCCAGCAAAATAAAAAGTCTTTCAAAAATGTAGAAGAATAAAATAACATGAGGGAGATCTTTGTGGTGATAGGACAGCTCTGAATTATGATTGTGGTTTTGGTTACACAAATCCACACAGGTAATAAAACTGAACAGAACACACACACACAAATGAGTGCATGTAAAATTGGTGAATTCTGAATGAGTTCTGTGGATTGTACCAATTTCCTGGTTTTGAGATTGTGCCCCATTTATGTAAGATGTTACCATCAGGAGAATGGTACACAGGACCTCTCTGTACTATTTTTAAACTATCTGTTAATAGTTATTTCAAAATAAAAAGTTAAAGAAATGAAATAAAGACAATTTTCAGATAAATAAATGTCGAATTTGTTGCCGGAGACTATAAGAAATGCTAAAGGAAATTCTTCAGGCAGGAGGAAACTAGGGTAAAGCATAAAGCCCCGTCCGTGAGGGCTGCACACAGTGACCTCCTTCCAAAGAGGACAGCATGGAAAGGGAGAAAGAAGAGTAACTTACCTGTGGGGAAGCTGGCAGTCACCACCTCAGACAGGTGACCAAGGACAACCACCACAGTGGTCGTTCACATGGATACGATGCACCTTTGATGTGATGAACATGGCACTTAACCTCTGTGGTCTTCCTCCCAAAACCTGAGAAAAGCATCAGACAAATCCCAATTGAGGAACAACCTACAAAACACCTGATCAGCATTCCTCAAACGTTCAAGGTCATCAAAAACAAGAAAAGTCTGAGAAACGGTCACATCCAAGAGGAGCCTAAGGAGACATGACAACTAAATGTAACGGGGTGTCCTGGATGGGACCCCGGACCCGAAAAAGGGTGTTAGGGGAAAACTGAGGAAATCTGAATACTGTATGAACTTTAGCTAATAATAATGAATCAATATTGGTTAATTAATTCTAACAGTACCACACTAGTGTGAGATGTTAATAACGGGGGAACTGGGTGCAAGGCATGTGGGAATTCTCTACACTATCTTCCCAATTTTTCTATACATCTAAAACTGTTCTAAAAAATAAAGTTTGTTTTTTAAAAAAAGACTTAAGAGATATAGCAACCAATTGCACCCTATGGACTTTAATTAGATTCTGATTTGAACAAACTGCAAAGAAAATTATGACACATTAAGAGACATTTGAATAGTCTGGCTATTTGGTGTTATTAACGATTCCTTAACTGGCTTTCTTTGTTTTCAGAGTAAAAATGGCATGTTACATTTTTTTTTTAAAGAGGCATCTTTCAGAGAAAATACTAACACTTATGAATGAAATGGCATGACGTCTAGGATTTACTTCAAAACAATCCATGTGTGGGTGGGTAATGGGTAGCGTGAAACAGGATGGTCCATGACTCGGTAAATATTGAATGAAGCAAGTGATGGGTCTGGGGTTCACTGTACCAATCTACTTTCATATGCGCTTGAAATTTTCCAAAGAAAAAAAGTTGCGGAAAAATTTGTAAAATCTGCCTTAGTGTTTTGGATGCTTAGCTTTTAAACGTCTCATTATTTGTTAAGGGATATTCCCTACATTATCAGCTAATATCAAGGTGTAATTACACTTAGTCATCATTAATGATAGTGGATGTGAATCCATATTTTAAATGCTCTTAATTTTTACCTTTTTGTAAAAATTTTTGGTCATTTTCTTGTAAGATATGATGAGATTATCATGTGTACCTTTAACGTAGCTGGCAAAAAGCTCATACAAGGAAGAGGCGGCAGCCCTGCTATTTTTCTTAGTGTGTGCTTATATCGCATTTTTATTCTCATCATTAATTCCTGGTTCCTTTGAAGGAAATCTTTTAAGACCCATGACCACTTTGTGAGATTCAGTTTAGCAGAACTTAGATAACACATTCTGTAATTCCTCAGAACCAGACATGTGAAAAGCAATACATTATAACATTCTGAACGCTAAACGGTGAGGACGACACTGCCGGCCCCGCCCTGCCGTGGAAGCCCCACCAGGACACCTCTCGTCCCAGGCACCACATGCCACCGTCTGCCACGACGGTGCCATGGTCAGTCCATACACAGCATTACATATTAGCAAAGCTCAATTATTTTATTTTTAAAATAAAAATGTTAAAAAAACACAAGAAGTTCTTTTTTTTTTTTTTTCCCTGCACACCAATGGTAGAAACCCTGGATCCCAACACGCTGGATAAAACCCAACACGGAGAACTCTTCACATAGCAGGAGGAACCAATGGTGACTACGTCCCTCAAATGGTAATTATAACTTTCGGTGGCTTATGAGCGCTGTGACTAAATTCCACATCTAAGGCACATTTGAAGCGCATATGTAATCAAAGCCTCGGTGGCCAAGCCATCGCCTGGTTTTACTGCGAGGACCTGGCCTCCGGGGCATCCCCAGATGCTGCTGCAGCGCACAGGCTCTTAGGAGCAGCTGCTCCCCCAGCCATCATGCCTGACGACCACACACGGACCCTCAGGACCTGCTCTGCCGGGCAGCTAGCACTCTGCTAGTGGCACAAGCTGGCTTGGGATGTTGGGAAAAAGGCCAATTTCACCCACAGCCCAGCAGAAACTAGATTCAAACTTTAAATGACACTTTACTGATAATTTGAGGACAGCTGATGGGTTCGTTTTCTAGAGCTGCTGCTAACAAAGTACTACAAACTGAGGCTTAAAAAAACATAAAGGGAATTCTGTGGCGGTCCAGTGCCTAGGACTCTGTGCTCTCACTGCCGAGGGCCTGGGTTCAATCCCCCGTCAGGGAACTACGATCCCACAACCCGTGGGAAAAAAAAAAAAGTAAATTTATTTTCTCATAGTTCTGGTGGCCAGAAGTCTAAAAGGCTCCCTCTGAAGTCTCTAGCGGAGGGCGCTTCCTTGCCTCTTCCAGCTCCTGGGAGCGCCAGGTGTTCCTCGGCTTGGGGCAGCATCACTCCAGTCTCCACCTCCCTCTGTGTGTGTGTCTGCATCTCCTCTTCTCTTAGGAGGAAACCAGTCATATTGGACTCGGGCCCACCCTACTCCAGTATGACCTCATCCTAACTAATTACATCATCAACAGCTCTATTTCCAAATAGGAGTACATTCTGAGAGCGTTAGGACTTCAACATATCTTTGTGGGGGACACATTCTGAGATAGGCTGGGACATGGGACCCTTTCCTGCAGTGCTTGCACCTGGACAAACATCTCCTCTCCCCAGTCCTGGAGCAACAGAATACAAAGAAACTAAAAGGGACTAAAAATACCTGCAAGCATGTATTGTTGGGGCCAATTATGAACAATAAGATACAAAAAAGCCAAAACCCAACTGCCACATCTGAGGTACCAGGAGCAAAAGCATGAGCCCTGCACACAGCATCACCAAGGGGGTAGGCAGATCACCTAAGCCACCTCTCCAGCCCGACCCACCAATCGGCCCCCATCCTCTCCCCATTTAAGGGACCAACTCACCCCCCCTCAGGGAGCGAGCAAAGGCACCTGTTACTTGTTCTCGCTCCCTCGTGCTACAGCACAAGTCCCAGTGAAGCCTTGTCTGAATTTCTCATCTGACCTCCTATCAATTTCTACTCATTAAAGAGTGCAAGAACCCTGGTCGGTAATAATTCATCCCCTCACATCGAGAATAATCTACAGCTACTGCAGAGGCCTGACCTGTCCTCAGAGCTCCTGCTGAGCTGACTTCCTTTCTCACGCTCAGCCCACTCCATGGACGGAGGGCCAGCCCGGCTCACTCCACTTCCCGCTTCTGAGAGCACCTCACGAAACCCCACACCTCAGGGTTCGGGCCAGGCTGATCCCCCTGGCTTTGGAAAAAAAGAGGATCTTCTTTCATCCCCGGGTAAGTCGGGGGCGTGGCTTCCGCATGATGGCCTCATGCTAGGACACTGAGCACAGGCCTACCAAGGCCCTGCCGAGGAAACCGCTGTCTCATTCACGAGACCACACGGTGAAGTGACCTTGGCATGCTGCCCAAATCTGCACTGCTTGATTTTTAACAATACCCTATGTGAGGCATAACAGACCAGTCTGATTCGGCTTGTACCAAGGTTAAGGTGAGCCTAGTTCTTTTTCTAGTCTTCCTTCATCAACTATTCAGAAAGCAAAACAACAACAAAACGCCTTCATGCCTACTTTCATTTAGGGTCACCCTTTCACGTGTGAAAAGGTAAAATAATTTCACCAACGTCTTTCTAGGAAAAATAAGCATAGTAGTGATTTTCACTCCTCTCTTTCTTAGTCTAACCCAATGGAGAAAAAAAGAAGTTTTGTACATTACCTCCGGGAATTAGTTCCAACTAGAAGTCAGATGTCACTGGCCTTAGAAATGACATCCCACAATATAATCCCAAATAACCAACAGTTCAAGCTTCAAATAACTGCCATTAACTGCCATGACCAGCTACACAGGAGGTTTGGGCCAAGGGAGCCTTACCTGGCCAATCTATAGGTTTAGCATGAGCTTCTCACTCAAGAGATAATGTTAATTAGCTGAACTCACCACGTCTCCTCTCTGGAATTTAAACGGAAGAGACCGAATTCTTGGTTCCCAGGGAAACAGAAGGACACACAGAGAGAAGGCAGTATGCAGAGGCCATAAGACAGAGCAGAACCTGCACAGGAGAAATTGATTGGTGGCAGAACTCCCTGCTGCTGAAAAGGTTAACAAGTGTTCTCAATCAGAAGAACTACAATTGATCCTTGAACATCACAGGGGTTAGCGGCACAGATCCTCTGCTGAGTGGAAAATCCGAGAATGGCCCTCCGGATCTGTGGTTCCTCTGTATCTGTGACCCGGCAACCACAGATCCAACCAACCTTGGATTGTGTAGTATACTATAGTATTTGCTATTGAAAACATCCGGGTGTAAGTGGATCCTGCAGTTCAAACCAGTGTTGTTCGAGGTCAACTCTACTTTGAATTCAGAAGCGAGTCCATTTTCTATATGGTCTGGCTGCGTTCAGTTATTTCTATGTGAATTCATACATCAATCCCAAATATTTTAGGTAATCTGAGTCATTTCTTAAACCAAAGAAATTCTCCCCATTCTGGAATAAAGGAATTTTCAGAACTCCTGGGTCTGGCCTTAAAGGGCTTTAACACAACTGAAACATTTCTTGAATGAATTTGTCTTTTACAACTGCATTTCCCAGTCTGGACTCCTAAAACTCCCAGGCTAGGACAGTGCTTTCAAACTTTCTGAGGCAATGCACAGTAAGAAATACATTTTACAATGGAACTCAGTATACAATACACATATATAGCATAACTATAAATACTATAAACAGAAATGTCATGAAACAATACTCACCCTTACTACGCAAGGTACTCTTTTTTATTGTTCTTCTATTTAAAATGACAAAAAACGCCCACTAAGCTGATTTCACAACGCACTAGACAGTCTAGTACCATCAGTTCAAGATACTGCAGTAGGTGCATCCAAATTCACAGGATAAAAATTATACATTTGACCTGAATTTTTTTAAATATTTCAACAAATTACAGAGTAGAAATGCAAAAATCCATTAAGATAAAATACAACTTTAAAGGCATTTCTCACTTCCAGCTGGTGGCCTGGTGCTTCAATCTGTAGACCCCCCCAAGACATGAATATGTGCACGCCCCCTCTCCTGTTGAGTACTTCAGCGGAATCGTGGAAGGATTCTGCCGTAACGCCAGTGTTCTAACTCAACAAGGCCTCTGTACGAGACTGTCACCTCTAAATCTTCATACCAGGAATCCTATCCTGCCGCTCAGCTTCCTGGGGGCTCCTCCTCTGTGCTCACTGGGAGAGGCCATGACCAGAGAGCGGTGGTCCCACTCAGCCACGCAGGTCAACGCTGCCAAACAGCCCGAGGACAACAGGGGACATCGGTAGGATTAGTGGGTATCTGCTTCTTCGGCAACCGCCATGGACAAGAATACCTACCATGAAGGAAAGCTCCGATCGCATCCTCATTTCTCGGGCCCGGCTTTCACCTTCTTTTTGCAGGACCCAGGCCTCCCGGGCTGGCGTCCCTTCTCGTACCCCAACATTGGTGCCACCACCAGGGCCCTTCACCAGCACCACTGGAAAAAGGGGTTGTAGGTGCGCCTTTTGTGGGAAATACAGCAGCGTCCCATTACCGGAGAGGTCAACCCACACCAGAGCGCAGGCGCAAAGGTCTTAAATCCCGCCCTCCCCGAAGGACGGTTCTGGAGAGTTCTCAACCAACAACGGCTGGTGTTTACGTTTGCCTACTTAATTAGCCAGGCAGGTGTTGACAGTTAAAGATGTGTCGACTTGCGCTATTTATTTCCCGTGAGGTGTGCGGGATCCGCAAATCCCAGGGTTGAGACCAGAACTGGGCTCAATGAAATGCATAACATTTTGAATTAACGCATATTCCATTCTTCCCACGGTCCTTCACCCATGGATGATACTTAGTCATCACCTGCATCCTCAAACCCAGACTTACTAACGCTAATGTAGCAAAGAGTTTTTTAAAAAACCACACAAACGAGTAACGTACTAGCCAACCAACAGCCCAACGAGCAACCGCCACGCGCCTCGCGCCTTTTAAAGGCTCAGCGGGCGCGAGTCCACGAACCGCTCAGCGTCCCACCAATCACCGCATCTCCCACATCTTGCCCCGCCTCCTCACCCCGACCTAACCAATCACTGGGGAGCTAGCTTCTATCCGCCCCTCCCGTCAGCCACCTACCCTTACGAAGTTCGAAGCTTCAAACCTCACTGGTGCCCAACCGCGCGGTCCCAGTCCGAATTTATTTTTAGCTCCCGGGCAGGCAGCCCCGCCTCTGGCTCCTCCCCTCCACCGCCCCCAATGGGAGAAGGAGTTTCCGTCGCGTCATCGTGCGGGCGGGTTAGAACTGCCCAATCGGCGCTCGGAGAGAACTGGCGTAATTAAAAAGCGGCGGAAGCCGGTGGGAGGGTCATGACGCAGCGAGTTTCAGTTGTGACTTTTACAGGGGCATCTCGGCGTCCTCGCTTTTTCCGTTTAAAGTGAAACACCGCCCGACGCAACCTCGTGCGTTTCGGGGGCGAGGGCGGCCGCCGCAGCGGGAGGACGGCGCTGACGCGAGCCTCTGTAGGGGGGCCCTGCGGCGGCGCGCGGTCACGTGGGCGTGTTTGGGGGCGGGGCCGCGCGGCGGTTCCGGGCGGTTGGGCGCGCGAGCGAGGAGCAGAGGCAGCCGCGCCCGCCCGCCCCGCCCCTGGATGCCGCTGTGCCCCGGCGCGGCCGCCACCGATCGCAGCACAGGAGCCGCCGCCGCCACGGTTGATGTGGTTGGCCCGGGGCTGAGGAGGCCGCTAAGATGCCGCAGTCCAAGTCCCGGAAGATCGCGATCCTGGGCTACCGGTCTGTGGGTGAGTGGCGGGCGCCGCGCGGCCTCCTCGCGTCCGGGCCCGGCCTCGCCTGGGCGCCGGGACGCGGCGGGCCCGGCCAAGTTTGGGGCCGGCGCGGCCATGTGGCGGCCGCGCGTTTCGTAACCAGCCGCCCGCCGCCGCCGCCACCTCCATCTTGAGCGGAGGCGGCGGCGCGGCCGGGCCCGCGGGGCGGCGGCGGGCGGCCCGGGCGCGGCGGGAAGTGTCTGGGAGGCCGCGGGCGGACGGGGAGCTCAGGTTGGTCCGGTGCCGGGGAGGCGGTGCGGGGTCTGCCTCTCGGCCGACTGCCGCGGGGCGCCCAAAGGCAGGAGTCGCACCTGTCCCTCTGCACCTCCCCGCGGCGAGCTGTCGTGATCGTTGCTAGCCTTTCCACCCCAAATTAAAGTCCGTGGGATTTTAACAAAGGAAATAGCACTTGGGGTTTTTCTGTCTGTGAAGTTCAGCATTTTAAAGAAAACCAGGGACCTAAAGGACGTTTGGCTAGTGAGGGCAAGTTTCCTACGGAAGAAACTCGGAAGAGTCCTCTTCGGAAGCCCCTTAGATGCTTGCCAGCGGCCGAAGTAGGAGGGCACAGAAAGAGCAATTTCTGATCTCTCGGTGTCCTATTTTTCTTTGGGAAAAAAAATAAGGTCAGGTACTTGTAACCAGGCTGTTGAAGTAATTCAAAAGTTTTTTTTTCCCCTCGAAAAAGGTTGACATATATTTGCAACTGTTGGTGGCAGTCGCTTTTTTGCCGAACGGAGGTGGTCTGGGGTTGAGTGGGGATGGACGGGGTGCTAGAAGACGAGTGAGAAAAGAGAACCGTTGGACTTAGCCATGCTTCAGGGTGAGGCTTTATGGTCTTTGACAACGGGCAGCCTGGAGAAATTACCTTTATCTTTTCGTATTGTTTTTAAGAAGTAAATGAGCCTCAGGAGAATGTGTGCTTGACCACAGTGGGGCGGGGGGGGGGGTGTGAAGGCAGGTTTGGAGTCTCTGGTGATTGCGGGAGGAGGAAAGCTTGTAACTGCGGGCTGCTCATTGGACGGACTCCCCGAGCTCGCTCGCTTTCTGTTCTGCTTCTTCACCCCCATTTTCCACGGCCGGTGCCAAGGTCTGTGCTCTTTGCCCAAGACTAGCTACAGCGTGCTTACTCATCCTTTTATCATCTCTCTCCGTCAAAGGGCTGGGGGGTGTAGGGGGGAGTCAAGATCAGAGGCTGAGAGACGCTTGTGTAGAGATGGGGGGTGACTCCTGTAGGGTGCAATGCCAAATCGTGTGGGGGAAGAACAGGTGACAGCCTTAACAGCTGCAGCCATGAAAGAACCGTGCCTCAGCTGGAGGCTTTTGAAGTCCCTGACCGTCCCAAATGCCCGTATGGAACCCGGCATCCCACCTTGATTGGCAGTCTGAACCACGGAGCCCTTTGCTTCTCTGCATTTTGAAGTGTGGGACTATAACATATCCTGGCTCTTGAGTGAGTTCTATCTAATCAGATACAGAGCGCCCACTAATTAAACGTAGCAGTCTCTGAATAATCAAGTTACAGGTGACCTGTACCTGGGCTACCTGATCTCAACTGAGAGAATGCCCCAAAGATCCCGACTTATTGACCCCTTGAAATTCTGGAGCTGGTGATCCAGTCTTCAGTAAGCGAGTCTAGCTGTTTTGCTAAAGAAGTTCCTTATGTCCAGTTGAAACCCATTCTGTCTCACCTGCCTTCTAGTCGTCAGCCTCCTAAAGACCCAGATGTGACACGTCACCCCTTTGCCTTCACTTCACGTTTATATTAAACTGCTGTTAATAAAATACTGTGCTGGGGCTTCCCTGGTGGCGCAGTGGTTGAGAATCTGCCTGCCAATGCAGGGGACACGGGTTCGAGCCCTGGTCTGGGAAGATCCCACATGCCGCGGAGCAACTAGGCCCGTGAGCCACAACTACTGAGCCTGTGCGTCTGGAGCCTGTGCTCCGCAACGGGAGAGGCCGCGATAATGAGAGGCCTGCGCACCGCGATGAAGAGTGGCCCCCACTTGCCGAAACTAGAGAAAGCCCTCGCACAGAAACGAAGACCCAACACAGCCAAAACTAAATAAATAAATAAATAAATTTTTTAAAAAAAAAAATTAAAATTAAAAAAATAAATAAATAAATAAAATAAAATACTGTGCTAAATTAGCCTCCAGTGGCATACAGAGTAAGTTCAGTCCCTATTTTCTGTGCCTTCAATATGTCATATTGCTATATCCTACACCATTTTCTCCGTATTCATTTTCATATGTGGTGATTAAAGTGAAGTGTATTTTGCAGAGGTTAAATTATTCCCAGTCTTTGCATTTGATTTTACAATTGTTTACCTTTGTTATGAACCAGGACATTTTGTAGTTGTGGGCTCTTTTGTTTTGCCAGCATCAAAAAAGGAGATAACTCCCTGATTCCATGTAGTCGCTACTCTTCAGAGAATTATTCAGTATTCAGACTTATGAGTTTACTGACACGCTTGCTTGCGAGTGGTGCTATACTAGAGAAATTTGAGTATCTGTGTTTCTTTTCTAGGTTGTGTTACTTTGTGATACTAAGCTGTTGTGTCATATTGACTGGGGGTGGGAAAAGGCTAAGCTAGAAAGCACACCTTTCCTAGAATGTTCTTTTGGTTAAATATCTCATGCCAGTTTGACTAGTAAAATACTTGTAAGTTTATTTTAAAAGTTTGCCTTCAGATAAAACTAGCAAGTGCAATGATTGTTTTACTACTTGGCATTCAAATTTTGTATTTTTAAAAAACATTGATAAAACTACCAGTGAGGAAAATATAATTCTCAGGTAATTTATACAACTCTTTTTTTTTTTTTTCCCTGAAGTACTTTTCCTGTTATTTACAATGTTAAGCTTTTAAGGACACGTCACCTGTAACGCAGGCCTGTAACGCAGGCCGGCTTTCAGGGAGTGCTTTGTAGTAATTGTTTTAGTGGTGGCCAAATGTACCAGCTCCCTAACATCTATTGTTTCTAACACAAACGAGTAGTCCCGTGATAGGAGGTAACTAAACTTAATTGAATTAAAGCTATAGTGTCATTTAATTATCTTCAAATAAAATCTGGCACCTTTTTCACTGGAATGTTCTACAGAGAGCTTTGATAATCGAGTTTACCATTAGACCATCATCAAAAGACTGTCATATATAAACCTCAGGGGTTAACAAGCAGGAGGGAATCACAAGAATGTGAAAGATCTTAAGAGAGGAAATGAAACAATTCTGTGGTTTGGTAAAAGGCAATTCAGTAATAGTAACTCAAATTATTACCTACCTTGTCAGAATATTTTAGGTAGTAAAGAACATGCATCCTTTGATTTGGATACTTCAGAGGGAAAGATGTCATTAAATTTGTTTCTGGTATAATATAGTCCAATTGTATTCTGATTTACTGTATATTTTTTAATTATCCTATCCTTTTCTAACACATTGCATGGAAAATTTTTAAAGTAAAAAGTTGTGTACCTGTGGGAGGGGATAGTCCTGTAGTGACCACCTTGTGTTGAAGCTTGAAATTAACTTTTTTTTCAGTGTCATCCATTGTTTTTGTACAAGAGAATAATCAGAGCTTGCATTTGTGATTATGACTTCCCAGTGCTTAATGTAATTTTTTAGACTTTTTTTTTAAGTATAGTTGACGTACAATGTTTATATAAGTTACAGGTGCACAACAAAGTAATTCACAATTTTTAAAGGTTATACTCTATTTATAGTTACTATAAAACATTGGCTGTATTGCCGGTGTTGTACAATATATCCTTGTAGCTTATTTTGTACATAAAAGTTTGTACGGCTTAATCCCCTACCCCTGTATTGCCTCTCCCTACTGCTAACCGTTAGTTCTGTATATCTGTGAGTCTGCTTCTTTTTTGTTATATCAGATGTTACTTTGATGTCCATGTGGGTTATATCGATCCCTACTTACCTTCATCTCCCCAAAAAGAAACTTTGTACTCATTAGCAGTCAGTCACTTCCCATCCTCTCCTCACCTCAGCCCCTGTCATCCACTGATCTACTTTCTGTTTATATGAATTTACCTATTCTGGACATTTCATATAAATGGAATCACGTATACATGGTATTTTGTGCCTGGCATTTGTCATTTAACAAATATTTTCAAGGTTCATCCATGTTGTAGCATGTATCAGTAATTCATTCCTTTTCGTTGCCAAATAATACCATGTTGTAGCATGTATCAGTAATTCATTCCTTTTCGTTGCCAAATAATATTGCATTATTTGAATATACCACGTTCTGTTCATACATTTGTCAATTAATGGACATGCAGGCTGTTTGACATTTGAGCTATTAGAAGTAATGCTGTTCTGAGCATTCATATTTCATATTTTGTGTGTGTGATTTTTGTGTAGACATGTTTTCGCTTCTTTTAGGTATACTCCTAGGAGTGTAATTGCTGGGTCATATGGTAATTTTATGTTTAATATTTTGAAGAACTGTCAGACTGTTTTCCAACCATTTTACATTCCGACCAACAGTTGAAATTGGTTTCAATTTTTCCACATCCTCACCAACACTTGTTATCTGTCTTTTTATTTAATTTTTATTATTTTTTATTTATTTTTTTATTGACATATAATACAGTTGACTTACAGTGTTGTATTAGTTTCTGGTGTACAGGAAAGTGATTCTGTTATATATATGTATATTCATATTCTTTTTGATTGTGGTTTATTATAGTGTATTGAATATAGTTCCCTGTGCTACGCAGTGGGACCTTGTTGTTTATTTTATATATAATAGTTTGTATCTGCTAATCCCAAACTCCTAATTTATCCCTCCCCCCACCTCCTTTCCCCTTTGGTGACCGTAAGTTTGTTTTGTATGTCTGTGAGTCGGTTTCTGCTTCGTAAAAAAGTTCATTTGTGTCATATTTTAGATTCCACATATAAGTGATATAGAGTATTTGTCTTTCTGTCTGGCTTAAATTCACTTAGTTTGATAATCTCTTGGTCCATCCATGTTGCTGCAAATAACATTATTTCATTCTTTTTTATGGCTGAGTAATATTCCATTGTATATATGTATCACATCTTCTTTATCCATTCATCTGTCGATGGACGTTTAGGTTGTTTCCATGTCTTGGCTATTGTAAATAGTGCTGCTGTGTACATAGGGGTGCATGTATCTTTTCAAATTAGAATTTTCATCTTTTCCAGATATATGTCCAGGAGTGGGATTGCAGGGTCACACAGTAGTTCTATTTTTAGTTTTTTAAGGAATCTCCATACTGTTCTCCATAGTGGCTGCACCAACTTACATTCCCACCAACAGTGTAGGAGGGTTCCCTTTTCTCCACACCCTCTCCAACATTTGTTATTTGTAGACTTTTTAATAATAGCCTTTCTGACCTGTGTGAAGTGGTACCTCATTGTAGTTTTGATTTGCATTTCTCTAATAATTAATTAGCTCATCTGTCTTTCTTGTACCAGCCGTCCTTCTGGGTGTGAAGTATCATATACTATTTGCAAATAATTTCTTCCATTCTTTGGGTTGTCTTTTCACTTTCTTGATGGTGGCCTTTGAACCAAAAATTTTAAATTTTGACAAAGTCCAATTTATTTATTTTTTCTTTTGTCACTTGTACTTTTGGTGTCATATTTAAGAAACCATTGCCATGTAGATTTACCACTATGTTTTCTTCTAAATGTTTTATACTTTTATTTTTTATATTTGGGTCTATGATCTATTCAGAGTTAAATTTTGTATGTGTTGGGAGATAGGAGTACAACTTGATTCTTTCGTATGTAGATATCAAGTTGTCCCAGCACCTTTTGTTAAAAGACTATTCTTTCCTCACTGAATTGTCTTGACATCCTTGTCAAAAACCACGTGACCATAAATGTACGGGTTTATTTCTGGACTCTGTTCCTTTGATCTATATGGTCCTTGTGCCAGTATCACACTGTCTAGATTACTGTTGTTTTATGGTAAGTTTCAAAATACGGAAGTGTGAGCCCTCTAACAATTCTTTTTTAAGATTGTTTGATTATTCTGAGTCCCTTGTATTTTCATATGAATTTTAGGACTGGCTTATCAATTTCTGCCAAAAAAAAAAAGCAACTGGCATTTTGATGGTGTTTTACAGTTTTGCAAGTATCTTCAATACCTGGTTTAAAAAACAGCTGAATTCTCATATGTGCTTCTGAATTCATTCCATTGCAATATGTTACTTTAATAAAGTATATGAGCCTGCACAGATACATACCTGGGAAAGGAAGGAGCATTTTAATACTACTTTTTCAGGTAATTGTGGGTATTCTTTGACACCATTGAACCAAGACTCCATAAGTGGTAGTTTGTTAGAAGTTAGTTGGAGCATCTAAACTCACATGGATGAAGTTTTTTTTACTCTGTTACACTGAACTCTGTTGGTTTGTTTGCACTCTGAATGGTTCTGCTACCCATACCTGATTTGGGAACATCGTACGTTGGTCATTTGGAAAATGTTGGTTCACTGTTATGCAGATCCTTCCACATTTTGACGCATTTCAATATACAGATATTTCTTTAAATGACATTTTTTAATATCACCATCAATCTCAGAAAAATCTAAATATTGGGAAGCTGTTAAGTTCACCCTGAGTGATGCAGAATTCTCCTTCCTCTTGAGAGTTCGAATTTGATTGTTGGCAAAATGCTACCAGTTTTACTTAAAACGAGTCTCATTTCTTTCATTTCCAAGAAGACGTCTGCCAGATACCCACATCTGAAACAATGATAGTTTGTTGGTCATTCTTACAAGTAAAAATGGTGTTCCATGATAAAAGTGTCTGTTTCAGACCACTTCCCAAACAGTTGCACCAGTGCTTTTCTCGCAGACAGCGTCACACTGCAGTGGGTAGCAGCCATAAAGCATACATCCCGCTTTGTCTGCAGAGCATCAAAAAGACATGTATTTAAAGGTCAAGATTTAATAAAATTAATAATTTTTACCGCTTCCTCAAGGACACTGTTAAGTAAAAATGGCTTGGCTTTTTTTTTTCCTTTTTTGCTGTGAGTGCACGGCGGTGAAGAATACAATGACTATCCTCTACAGTTTGTGACCACTGTCTTGCTTTGTGCTAAGGGGCACCAGTCTAGCAGTTTTACCCGCCACTGGTTTAGCACCATTCGTGCATATATGAACATAGTGGAAAAGGCAAATAATATATGGTATTATGGAAATAGTTTTGACTTGTGAGCCCCCTGAAAAAGTCTCAAGGGACCCCCAGAGTTGTGCAGACTGTACTTGGGAACCATCGAAGCATGGTGTGCAGGATCTCGCTAGACTGCTACTCACTCCTGTTCAAGGGGATGCGGTGACCGTGGTCTTCGAGGAGACTCCAGGAGAGGCCCTGCAGCACTGGCCGAGGCCAGGATGGTGAGGCGGGGAAGAACTTGGCATGTGGACAAAGGAAGGGACTGGGGCGGCTGCGCGTTGCCAGGTGGGAAGACGAAGTGGGGTTGGAAAAGGTGGTCAGGAGCTGGCTGTACAGGGACTGTAGGGAAACTTTCCTCCTGGGTCATAAGCAGTGAATCACTGAAGCCTGGGGGGAGTTAGGATGTCTAAATGCCGGTTGACTTGGCCTCTGATTGTTGTGTAGTTTGGGGTGAAGTCTTGGTTTTTGACCTGGTACTAGTGCAGCTCCCAAAGAGTAACAGAAATTTCAAGGTGGCAGCACAGCAGGATCTGTATGCTAATTAACATGGTTTTCAAGTACAAGTATCAGCAACTTTATCACAAAATGAGAAATAGCCATCTCTACCTGTGATTATGAAGTCAAAAAGGTACAACAGTTTCCTTAGCTTAGAGTCTGGAAGAGAGGGTTAATATTAATAACTTTAATACTGTCCATGTGTGGATTGTACTTGTTTATTTGAATAAATCACAACTGAACATGGACTTGATTGTGCAAGTTAAAAGCATTATGAAATCTCTAGTGCTCACACTTGAGAGAACCTTTATTCTTAGTTCTAATTGATTTTGAAGGACCAAATTAAGTCTTAACAGTCTCTTAAACTGATAACCATGGGAATGTAAACTCTTGGGTACCTTTGACATGAATTGCTTGATTTAGAAATTTAATTTAATATGTCAAACACAAAGGTCCGGGGATTACTATTTTAGTGTTTTAATAACCTTAAATATATATTGGGCATCTGATAAAAGAGAGCGCCACGTAAGGCATTGGAATTTGAAGTCTAAATTGGTATTAGTTTAGAACAGAAGCGCCGGAAACCTTGCACTCTGTGGGCAGGTGAAAGCAGGGTGATTTAAGGATCCTAATAAAATCCACTCCTGTGGGTCCTTGGTTGGTTGGTGTCCTTACCGTGATATAATTGAGTTCCCTCTTACCTCCCTGCTCCCCCTCCCCCATTTCTCTTTCTGTTGAGCTTTCTTACTTGCAGAAAGACTCCTCAGGGACTTTTGAAACAGAAATAGGTACCTTAACAAGATATGTTATGATCTTGCTTTTTGCAGGATTCAAAGTTGAATGTTAGCTACATGAAGGCATGGTAAATAATTTGTGAACATGGAGATGAAATTAACTGTGACTTGTACAGTTAATATAGTTTTAGGACATGAAAATGCTTTTCTAAGACCTGTATGTCTTGGATATAAATGCATCTGGCCAGTATTTTGCTGGTTTTCAAATCTACATCACTTTCGGAATTTATTTTAAAGAGAGTATTTAAAAATATAGTTTCTCTTCAGTCTTGTTCATGACTTATATGAGTGACTGAACGAAAAACCTAGTTGGCAAAATTCAAGCATGGTGACTGACATCAAGATGGAGGAGGGTTCAAAGTGACTCTGGAAGCCTGGACGCACCACACTGAAATATGGCGCTCTGTGGGGAGGGGTAGAAGCGGGGTTTCCAACCCACCTTCTGGGAAGAAACTAGATGTGAGTATGGCCTTGAGTACACCAGGGGGCAGGAGTGCCTGACCACAGAGGAGAGCCGTGCAGAAGTTCGGAACAGAACATCGCTGAGGTGGCTGCTGGAGGAAAGGAGGGCCACAGATGTGAAGTCTTACGTTTACATTTCAGAAGAATCTCCTGTGCGTATACAGGTGGAGAGACCTCGATTAATTTTCTGAGCAGTTCAGTTGACGCGTTCTCATCGTAAACTAGCTCGGCCGAACTCTGAACCCCAGGCAGAGCGCTGTCTTCAGTTCTGGTGCCCACTTCGAGTAGTGGTTCTTAACTTGGACTTCATGAGCTTTGCCTGAGACTGGGTGCATATTTTCTGGGGAAAGAGTCCAGGACTTTTATCAGCTATCCAGAGGATTTCAGACCCTCAAAAGACTGAATTGTTGTAATGACTGGTTGAAGAGGTCAGTGTGTGAGTTAAGTGTATCACATGTTATTCAAATAGGTTGTTCATTACATGTTTGAGTAACCTAAGTCCCTACTACGTGCCAGGCGCTGTGTACTTAGCCACCAAGGCCAGGGCGGCCCTGATCTCTGCCCGCAGGGAGCTTCAGTCTAGTGAGGCAACCACAGTATACAGTTACTACTATTAACAATGATTGGCTGGTGTTTTTAAAGCATTTACTGGTGTGGGATATCTTTAAACTCCATGAGGTAGCACAGGTATGGTGAGGGATGGATTGGTGTTAGTATGTGGGGTCAATGCAGTTTTAAAGAGCTGTTGAAGAAATAATCTTTATTAATAACCATTCATGCTGATTGATAAATATGCTTTATGTCTCAATTCATTTTCCTAATTTTTTTTTATTACTAGTTTTGATCAATCTTAAACTCCATGTTCTCATTAAAGATTGTTTTATAATTTAGGTATTTATCTCTTGTTTGCTTTTCTCTAGCTCTTTCCCACCCGACCCCCAGCCTTCTCCCCAATTTTGGCCACAAATCTAGCAAAATTCATTCTTCATTGTTGCCAAACATTTAATTGACTGCAGTTTATCAGTTCTATTCCCTTACCTTCCATCTTGGCTTTACCTATAAATCATCCCAGAGAGATGAATATCCTGTTTTTAAAATCTTTAGGGAAGCAGGTCCATGGCCCTTCTTGTCAGCACTTTCTTTTTTTCCTTTTAGCTTAATAACCCAGACAGTTAACAAACTTCTTCATTTATGTAACTCAGATCTTCATGTTACGGTACAAACTTATTTCTCTTATTTTCCTCGGTGGAATGTATCTGGTAGCCTAGTGCTTGGCAATAGTAAGCACCTAATAAGTATTTGAGGGCTTCCCTGGTGGCACAGTGGTTAAGAATCCGCCTGCCAATGCAGGGGACACGGGTTCGAGCCCTGGTCCGGGAAGATCCCACATGCCGCGGAGCAACTAAGCCCGGGCGCCACAACTACTGAGCCTGCGCTCTAGAGCCCATGCGCCACAACTACTGAAGCCCGCGCACCTAGAGCCCATGCTCCGCAACAAGAGAAGCCACTGCAATGAGAAGCCCGCACACGGTAATGAAGAGTAGCCCCGCTCACTGCAACTAGAGAAAGCCTGCATGCAGCAACAAAGACCCGACGCAGCCAAAAATAAATAAATAAAATAAAT
The DNA here is from genome assembly GCF_965194825.1 of Balaenoptera physalus. Classification (NCBI taxonomy): domain Eukaryota; kingdom Metazoa; phylum Chordata; class Mammalia; order Artiodactyla; family Balaenopteridae; genus Balaenoptera; species Balaenoptera physalus. The sequence goes on along the minus strand of NC_138887.1, from coordinate 118,989,886 downwards.
AAATTTATATATAAAAAAAGTATTTGAATGAGTAATAACTTTATGAACCAGTTTTACGTGGTTATTCTCTTTGTCAAAATAATAATTGCACCTTAATTTTTTTCTCTCCTACCATCTGTTGTTTGAAAATTGCTAAGGGAGTGAGAGAGAATAAGATGATGTCAGCCCTGCTTAATTCATAGGAACAAGTGAGATAATTCATGTGAAAATGTTTTGTAAACTCTTTTTTTTTTTTTAAAGTGAAAGAAGGTTTACTCAGGGAGATACACACTCCATAGACAGAGTATGGGCCGTCTTAGAAGTTGAGAGGCCCCGAAATATGCGGTGGTTAGTTTTTATAGGTTGGGTAATTTCGTAGGCTAATGAGTGGGAGAATCATTCCAACTATTTTGGGGAAGGGGCGGAGATTTCCAGGAATTGGGTCATAAACGCTTAAAACAGTGTCTCACTTGTAGGTTCTGGTGAACAATTAAAAGTTGGATTCTCTGTATCACATGCCCTCATCTGACTCCGTATGTGGTGGAGATGTGGGGATGGGGGTGCATATTAGAATCACAGGAAGCACTTCTGCAGAGCACACGGGAACTCCTTAGGCACCCTTTTTAAAATTAGAATGGTGAGGTGTTTTGTGGGTTTTTTTCCAAAAGATTCCTTGGTGACCCTGATATATATACATCTCACCCTGCCCCCTCAAAAAAGCAACAATAACCAATGCTGCTATTGACAGAACTACACTGTTTTTTTCCTTTTTTTTGGCTGCATTGGGTCTTTGTTGCTGCACGCGGGCTTTCTCTAGTTGCGGCGAGCAAGGGCTACTCTTCGTTGCAGTGTGAGGGCTTCTCATTGCGCTGGCTTCTCTTGTTGCGGAGCATGGGCTCTAGGTGTGCGGGCTCAGTAGTTGTGGCGCACGGGCTTAGTTGCTCCACGGCATGTGGGATCTTCCCGGGCCAGGGCTCAAACCCATGTGCCCTGCATTGGCAGGCGGATTCTTAACCACTGCGCTACCGGGGACAGAACTACACATTTTTTTAGTCCGCATGTAATTGGTATCATGTATTGGGTAAGAAACACATTGTTAAAGAAACCTTCATACGGTTCGTCGTTATTCTAGCCCTTTTAACAATGATGATATTCAGGTTGGCGTCCGTTTACAACCCCAGGTGATTCTGTAGTCTTTCTCTGCTGTTTGCAAACCTGGTCCCTTTTATTGATGTCCTTCCATCAGTGGCTCCCAGAGAAGCACCTTCCTGGTACTTATTCATGTCCTGGCCCTGTGGCACTCCTGACCAGCAAGACACTGCAGAGATGATGATGGGCCAGTGCCAGGCTCAAGCCTTAAGAAGTCGGCAGCTTCTCCTTCTGTGTTCTCTGGAGCTTCGAGGAACATGGGGGAGAGACCTTAGGAGAAGACATGTGGGAAGGGAGAAGGTCCAGCCCTCCCAGCTGAGTCTGGCCCCCAGCCTCCCACCAGCGGAGGCAGCCAAGGGGTGACTTTAAGACCAGCAGAGGAGCCAGCCAAGCCCAGCCTTGATTGTAGTATCGGGAACAAATGAAATAGTTGTTGATTTCAGCCACTAAGTTTTGAGGTGTTTGTTACGCAGTGATTACCGAAACAGTAATTTTCTGCATTAGGGGTATGTGTGTGTATTCTTATATTTCTTGATATTTTTTCACGTGAGTTTGAGGATTTAGCTTCAGTAGTTGTTACTGTATATCATTTTCTTAGATTTCAAGTTAATATATTACATATAATTATTAGAATGTGAGACTAGGATTAAATGAAAATGTCTAGAATGTGGTTATGTAATAAGTCCTCAATAAATGTCATGATTATTACATAGCAGATATTCTGCATGTATCGATATTTTCATTTAATCTTCACAACTACCTATAAAGTATGTGCTGTTATTATATCTATTCTACAGTTGAGGAAACAGACCAGAAAAACTGCCAACTGTCACATAGCTAATCACTATCCTGTTATGCTTGGTAAAAAAAATAAATGTCTTCCCTTTTTAATACTTGTTTTAAAATCAAGTTTTGTCTTTCTCTATCTGACTTATTTCACTTAGTATAATACCCTCCAAGACAAAAACTGTATGCTATCACTTATATGTGGAATATAAAAAAATGCAACAGGGACTTCCCAGGTGGTCCAGTGGTAAAGAATCCGCCCTCCAATGCAGGGGACGCGGTTTGATCCCTGGTTGGGGAACTAAGATTCCACATGTTGCGGGGCAACTACGCCCGTGCTCCTCAACTAGAGAGCCCATGTGCCACAAACTACAGAGCCCACACGCCCTGGAGCCTGTGCGCCACAGCTGGAGAGAAGCCCACGCGCCGCAACAAAGAGCCCACGTGCCTCAACGAAAAGATCCCGCCTGCCGCAATGAAGGTCCCGCATGCCGCAACGAAAATCTGACGCAGCCAAAATTTAAAAATAATGATAAAAATTTTAAAAACTAAAAAATACAACAGAGTAGTGAATATAACAAAAAGGAAGCAGACTCACAGTTACAGAGAACAAACTAGTGGTTACCAGTGGGGAGACGGAAGGGCGGAGGGGCAACCTAGAGGTAGGGGATTAAGATGTACAAACTATTACGTATAAAATAAGCTACAAGGATATATTGTACAACACAGGGAATATAGCCAATATTTTATAGTAACTATAAATGGAGTATAACCTTTAGAAATTGTGAATCACTATATTATACATCTATAACTTAGGTAATATTGTACATCAACTACACTTCAATAAAACAAAGAAAAATCAAGTTTTATTGAGGTATAATTTATGTCTAATAAAGTTCCCATTTTTAAGTGTAAAGTTAGATGGGTTTTGACAGATTTATTCACCTGTGTAAAACCATTACTCCAATCAAAATAAAAAACATTTTCATCCCAAAAGTTCCCTCATACCCCACCCCACTCCCAGGCAAACACTGATCTGCTTTCCATTACTATCGATTAGTTCTTCTTGTTAAAAAATTTTGCATAAATAGAATCACACAATAAATACTCTTACTGTGTGACTTCTTTCAATTAGTATAATGTTTTGAGATCCATCCATGTTGTCACATATATAAGGAGTTTCTTTTTATTGCTGAGTAGTATTCTGTTGTATGCGTATACCATAATTTGTTTCTCCAGTCACTTGTTGTTTCCAGTGTTTCACTGCTAAGAATAAAGCTTTGATGAGCATTTGTTGTGTGTTTGTTGACACTGTCATTTCTCTTTGGTAAGCACCCCTTGGAATGGAGTTGCTGGGTCACATGTATGAAGTTTATAATTTTCTGAGCAACTACCAGTTTCCCAAAGCATTTGTGCCATTTTACACTCCACCAGCAACAAATGAGACCCATCCTCACTGATATCTGATATTGTCAGTTTTCTAACTCTTTAGCAGTACGGATGTGGTAGGCCATGGAAATTTGACTTTTCCCAATGACTAATGACATTGAGCATCTTTTCATATACCTCTTGACCATTTGTATATATCTACTTTTGTGAAGTGTCCAAGTGTTTAGCCTTTGTTATTGGGTTCTTTTTATTGAGTTATGTATTCTGAATAATAGTTCTTTTTCATATATATATAATATTTTCTCCTAGTTCCTGGCTTCCTTTTCATTTTCTTACGTTTCAAAGAACAGAAATTTGTAATTTTGTTAAAGCCCAGTTTATCAGTTCTTTTGTTTATGGTTTACTCATTTTTTTTTATCATGTAAGGAATCTTTGCCTATCTGAAGATCATAAAAATTTTCTCATGTTTACTTCTAGAAGTATAATTGTTTTAGCTCTTAAGTTCAGGTCTGTGATCCATTTCCAGCTAATTTTTGTGTCTGAGGTAAAGGTTAAGATTCTTTTTTAAACTTGAAGTACAATTTACATACAGTAAAATTTATCCCTTTTTGTGTATGGCTCGGTTTTAACAAATAAATACTCTATAGTTATGTAACCACAACCACAAGACACAGAACAGTTCCATCAACCCCGCACAATGCCCCTGTGCCCCTCTGTAGTCAGCCCTTACCCCCCTTCTGTTTTCTGTCCCTGTAGTTTTGTCTTTTCCAGAATGTAATATAAATGGAATCACATTTGAGATTTATCCGTGTTGTTGTGTCTATCAGTAGTTCATTCCTTTTTACTGCTGAGTAGTGTTCCTTTGTGTGGATTTAATATAATTTGTTTATCTAGTAACAGGTTGAAGGACATTTGGTTTGTTTCTACTTCGGGACAGTTATGAATAAAGCTGTTATAGGTATATGCATACAAGTTTTTGGGTGACCATAGTTTTCATTTCTCTTGGAAAAATACCTAAGAATGGGACTGCTGGGTCATCTGATAAATGTGTTTTATTTTTAAAAAACTTTTTCCAAAGTGACTGTACCATTTTGCACCCCATCCAAAGAGAACAGTTGTTCCACATCCTCTCCAGTACTGGTATTGTCAGTATTTTTTTATTGTAGACATTTTTAATTAGATGTGTTATATCTCACTGTAATTATATTTGCATTTTCCTAATGAATAATGATAAGCATCATTTCATGGGCTTACTTGCCTTTTTTTTTAATATAATTTGATTAGCAGCGGTTTTATTTTTTTTAACAAATTTATTTTTGTCTGCGTTGGGTCTTTGTTGCTGCACACAGGCTTTCTGTAGTTGCAGTGGAGCTGGGGCTACTCGTCGTTGCGGTGCGCGGGCTTCTCGTTGTGGTGGCTTCTCTTGTTGTGGAGCTCGGGCTCTAGGTGGACAGGCTTCAGTAGTTGTGGCACGCGGGCTCAGTAGTTGTGGCGCAGAGGCTTAGTTGCTCCGCGGCATGTGGGATCTTCCCGGACCAGGGCTCGAACCCGTGTCGCCTGCATTGGCAGGCGGATTCTTAACCACTGCACCACCAGGGAAGTCCTTACTTGCCGTTTGAATATTTTCTTTGTTAAAGTGTTCAAATCTTTTGCTCGTATGCTTAATCGGGTGGTTTTTTCATTGTTAAATTTTGAGAGTTTGTTATATATCCTGATTCATGCCCTTTGTCGGATAATGTGTTTTGCACATGTTTTCTCCAGGTCTGTGGTTTGTCTTTTCATCCCCTTAACAAGAATCTTTTGCTGACCAGTTTTAATTTCGATGAAGTCCAATATACCCTTTTTTTCTTTATGGATTGTGCTGTTGAAATCTTTCTTATTAACTCAAGGTCACAGAGATTTTCTCCTGTGTTTTCTTCCAGAAGTTTCATAGTTTAGGTTTTGCAGTTGGTCTGTGATCCATTTTTTATCCTGTACTTTTTATATGGGATATGGTCAGGTTCTTTCTCTTTAATATTGATATCCAGTTGTGTCAGCACCACTTGTTGAAAAAGACTGTTCTTTCTCCCTTGAATTGCCTTTGCACCTTTATCCAAAATCAGCTGATCATTTATATGTGTGGGTTTATTTCTGGAGCCTGTATTTTGTTCCATTAATCTATATGTCTGTTTTTATGCCAATACCACAATGTCTTGATAACTGTAGTCTCCTATTAAGTCTTGAAATCAAGTACATACTTGTTTCTTTTTTAAATTGTCTGAGGTTCTTGTTTCCCTTACAGATCAGTTTTTCCATTTTTTTCCTTTTTGGTTTGTATTAAATACCTATTTTGAAGCAGGTTAAAATGCCCATTTTTCATTTCTAGTCCATTTTTCAGAATTTCCTCCTGATCTCCCTAGTGTTTCCTCCTCTCACGTCCCTCTCCTCAGTAGAAATTCTCCAGTGGTTGTTCATCTTTTTTTTTTCTGGCCGCACTGTGTGGTATGCAGGATCTTAGTTCCCCAGCCGGGGGTCAAACCCATGCCCCCTGCAGTGGAATCGCAGAGTCTTAAGCACTGGAGCACCGGGGAACTCCCTGGCAGTTCTTTTTTAAAAAACACCACCACCACTTTCTAATCCTGTGGGGGGGAGGGGTGTACTTGACCTTTCACATAGGTGCCTTCCTTTCTGTTAAGATTACAGGATCCTTGTAGATGGCAATCAGGTGTATCATGCTGACATCTTTTTCAGAATTCAGGTGATCATAGAATCCTGTTATGGAATAGCATCAGTCGATGTGTGTGGACTGAAGGTGTACTGTGTTTAGTCATCACACGCATGAGGGTTCCAAGGCACAAAGGCATTAACTTCCCCAGAGACACAGCTGGGGTTCACACCGTAATCTGAATTCAAATCCTGAACCTTAACCCTCAGTCCTGTTTCTATTAATTATATTTCCTCAATGCCAGGATGTATTGTGGTTTTAATTTACTAGTGTGCTGTCATAACCCCTGCCCCGCGAAGCTGCCGTTAACAGATGATGTTTCTTAGAATAAATGGAGTCCTGGAAATGGGAAAAGTTGATTATTACATGGTGAATACTTTTTGCCCTGTGGCCATAACCACAGTTATTCCATTATTTACTTGAAATGTATTTTATGTGAAATAGTAGGAACTTATTTCAAAAGATGTTACCTGGATTTTTTTTAAACAGAGTATTTGTGAAAAAAAAGTTTTTTCATATTCACTTGGTCACGTTTAATCTGTTTTTTCGTAAGTTTTTTACAGTAGAAGCAATTCCTTGGAAAATCTCTGGGAACTCTGGGCATGTTTAGTTACAGTCTTCACAGACCTTTATAAGATTAATTTCACCTATTCCAATTATTCTGATGGCTGCTTTTTCTTAGTAATAGAGTTTTTGTGTGGTTGGGAATTTGGGATTACAGGTTGGTGTTTGAGTTGTTTTCCTCTTACTTCCTCTGCCCTCTTCCCATCTTTACTCACTCTTTTCTGTTGGGTTTTTTCACTGGCCATCATCTGGCCCCAGTCCACAATCCTTTTGTGGGGAGCTTGCTTGGTTCCTGGTAGGACCGTGTCCTGTCCCATTTGCCACCCCCATCCCAGACATGTAAAAAATATGACCCCAGTGCTTGGTCAGCAGCTTTCTTTAAGTTTCTGGCTCTGGCCTCTTCCAAGGATCATTCAAGTCAATTATTAGAAGGCATCACTGATGTTTGTTCCTTGAGAAATTTTTTTTATATATATAATTGTTTAATTAATTTATTTATTTATTTTTGGCTGCATTGGGTCTTCGTTGCTGCGCGCGGGCTTTCTCTAGTTGCAGCAAGCGGGGTCTACTCTTCGTTGCAGTGCGTGGGCTTCTCATTGCAGTGGCGTCTCTTGTTGCGGAGCACGGGCTCTAGGTGAGCGGGCTTCAATAGTTGTGGCACGTGGGCTCAGTAGTTGTGGCTCGCAGCCTCTAGAGCGCAGGCTCAGTAGTTGTGGCACACGGGCTTAGTTGCTCCGCGGCATGTGGGCTCTTCCCGGACCAGGGCTCGAACCCGTGTCCCCTGCATTGGCAGGCGGACTCTTAACCACTGCACCACCAGGGAAGTCCCCCTTGAGAAATTTTACTTCCAGATTGTGTCAGTTAAGAGTGGGTGTAGAGTCAAGTGATAAGTAATGTTTCTTAAAGCAGAGAAGACTCCTATCACTCTAAAATATGAATTTATCAAATAGAAGAGTGATTTGAGTGATCTTTATAAGAAGATACTAAAATTTTCAGTTCTATTGCAATAATATTGCAATCAGTTAGTATGCTTTTGACTGTGAAATAATTTGTCTCATGCTGGCTTAAAGAATAAGGTTTATTCATTCACATAAATGGAAGACTAGCGGTTGACTAGTCAGTCAAGTCAAGAACAGAGTTTCTTCCATCTCTTTTTTCCTGCCAGCCTTGACCTTGGTCCAGGGGTTCTCAAACCTGTGGCACATTGGAATCACTCAGGGATCTTTTTAACAATCCCCGTGCCCTGGCTGCACCTTGTAGTAATTAAATCAGAATTACTTGAGGGTGAGGCCCAGCCAGTAGTTTTTGGAATTCCCTCTGTGTTTCCGGAGTGCAGCTAAGTTTGTGAACCAGTGTTCTAAACTTTAGAACTTGGTTTGGAGATCAGTATCACCAGGGATCTTGGTAGAAATGGAAAATCCCACACCCCACCCCAGATCAAATAGATCAACAATCTACACTTTAACGTGGTCCCTAGGAGAACTGCTTATTCTTTAACATTAGGGAAGCCCTGCTTTAGAACACTGGTTTTCAAACTTCCAGATACGCTGGAATCACTGGAGGAGTTTGAAAAATACTGAGTGAAGCATGGGCCCCACCCTAGAAATTCTGGTATATAGGGGTTACCTGAAGTGTTACCTAGAATCTGGGTTTTGCTATTGCATCCTATAGTATTCAAGATGTTCATTTGTCCCCCGTTATTTCCTGTAAATTGGTAGTTAAATCTAGCAGTTTGGTCAGATTTAGGTGGTTTCTTTCTCTTTTTCCTTCCCCACCCTCCTTAAAATTGCTACTAGGAGACCCATAATATCTGGTTATTTCTCTTTTTGCGGCATTAATATCTGCTCCTCATCATTGCTTAGATCCATTCATTCATTAGTTTAAAAAATCATGGTAATTATTTGTTATGTTCCTTTGTTTACAAGGAATAGATACATAGTTCCTCCAATTTATTGCATTTATTGTGCTTTTTTATTTTAATATACTTCTCACTATTAGAATTTATGTACCAAGCAATTTCTGTTTGTTCGCTGATATATCCCAGCGCCTAGAACCATGCCTGGAACATAATAGCTGCTTAATAGCTATTTGAGAAATTAATGAATTAATCCATAGTCAGGGATTTGAAAACTCGGGATTCAGAATGGAATGAAATGTTACCAAGCTTGACACTGTTAAAAATACAGCCGTTGTGAGGCAGAACCAGGAGGAAAAAAGGTGTTTGGACAGGTTGGGGAGCGCATCTCCTTATTTTACAAAGTGAATAGTTCAGCTCTTCTGTCTGTAACTGATGAAGCTACAAGTCCAGGTTTCAGTGCGGGTAGTGTAACCATTTAGCTCCGGGGAACTGGAGGGGAGAGTAGACCACCTGCAGCTTGGTGGCTGTGCCAGCATCTGGTCCCTATGGAGGCAGACATCACAAAGTCACAACGTGCCTCTGGCCAATAGTTTCTTGGAATTGTTGTTATACGTTGCATGCTTCACTGTTCTTTGATTTCTTTTGTTAAGTGAAAGAGCTGCTGCTCTTCCTTAATTGCCTCTGTAGCTTTAGCCTCTATGTTCCTGACTTTTTACTTCAAGGCTCAAACCAGAGGCTACACACTTTTTGTCAGGTATTGTAGTCAGATTACTACCGGACATGCAGGTCACATGCATTCCCATGGTTGCGTTTGATCTGGGTTAGTGGGGTAGAGCTTTAAGCGACTGAGATCATTTTCTAGAGCATGCGCTCATCTCCGTGGTCAGGGATATAGCACCCAACGGCTGCAACACCCAACCAAGTCTTTCTATAGCACTGAGAGCAGAAGGGGAACATAAGTCAGGATGTACTCCCCTGGATTTTTAAACATATTTAATAAGTATGTCAGAGGCATGTGAGCAAACCAGATGGATTGGAGTTAAACCAGTAGAGAAATGAAGAATGTGTTTAGAACTGTTGCAGGAGGAAGGTTTGGAGGAGACCAGGAGTGGGGATGGGATGTAGAGCCCAGGAGCAGGGATGGGATGTAGAGCCCAGGAGCGGGGATGGGATGTAGAGCCCAGGGGCTGGAATCGCTTCTGTGGAAAGAAGGGTGTGCTGCCCGCTTCCTCTGCGCCGTGGTGATGATGTGAAGAGGGCCAGGCAGACGGGCTGCCGTTGCACAGCCCAGGGGCTCCCTTCACACTGTCTGACGTGCACAGAGCCAAGGCAAAGGTGAGTGGAAGACAGCGGTGTCACAGCAGTTACCTCTAAGGTTCAGCCTCAGCTTGTAGTCATGGCTGTGTCCCAGTTCCTGGCCCATGTTGTGTGTTCTTTAAATGCTTATGATCTGAGCTGCTGGGAGGAACTGGGGAATTTGGGAACACCCTGCAGACAGGGGGAGGTAGGTGATTTAGAATGGTCACATTTGAACTTGGCACCTGAGGGGGGAGTGGTAATTAAACTTTAGGGTGAAGCACATGAGTGGGGGCTTGTTAATACTCCTGCCTGGGAGGTTTGGGTGGGGCTTAGGAATTTGCAGTTGCAGTAGGTTGCCCTGGGATGCTGCTGGAACCACATTTTGCTGCTTTGTTGGGAAAGGGACACTCACAGAAAGGATTCCTAAAGACAGAGGACAGAGCCGGGAAAGGCCACAGCTCGAGAGTGGTTGCCAAGCCACAGGGTTGGGGGCTTTTCTGCAGCTGAGCTCAACAGGCTCACAAAAGGCCAAAGATGAGATTAAGATCATAGAATTTATCAGCCCAGAGAAAAGAAATTGACAGGTTCTGATAAAAGAGTAGTGCGTGGGGCACAGTGATTTATCTTGGGACTTAAACTGATCGGGAAGGAAGTGAACCGTGGTAGAGATTGGAGATTCAGGAGGCTCGTAGAGCAGGGTATATCTAACTTTTTGGGCTTCAGTCTGTAGTAAGAAATACATTGTACGTTGTGACCCAGTCATAAATGTTTATATAACTGAAAAGTTCCATGACGACTTTATTATTTGCAGTCCACTCTGGCGTTCCTATTTCTTTAAAAACGGTGCTGGTCCTAGCTCAGTATGTTGATTTCATGATCTGGTGGGATACAACCCCTGGTTTGAAAACATTGCTTCCAGAGATGGTCTGGATTAGGTGATGGGAGTCAGAAGGTGAGGACGCTGGGAAGACGCACCACCTGCTTATTGACTGGCTCGCGGGAGGTGGAGTGGTCTGGGTGTTTGCTGTCGTGCTCAGGAGGCGGTCGCTGAAGTGTGTGGAGGTGGTTATTATTGGTGGCAAGACCCGTGAGCTTGGAAGCTAAACTGTTAGTCAGTTCGTCTGCATGGACAAAGAAGTCCCATAAGGCCAGCTTAAGGGCTCAAGGTAAAAATGAAAGCAGTTCTTGGGATGCGTTGTATGCTAGGTGCGTGACGTTGGTCCAGTGGACCCTTCTGCCCAACGATGTGATAGCCCAGCAGATTGAGACCTACTCCTCCCCATTTTATCCCCGTGAACAAGTGACTGTCTGCTGTTCCAGAGGATGCTGGTTTCAGGGTGGGGAGTGATATATAAGTAAATTTTTTTCTTTATGGAGAATGAGCATGAAAAGTTGTTCAAAATTAATCTGAAAAGTATTAAAACGTTTGTATAAATAGTGCCTATTTTATAACAGTTGTGAAGTGTGAGAGGTTCAGTTAACAACCTTGAAGGTATATCTTCTGTTGTGAAAATACTGGGTGAAAAAACTTACTGTGCTAAATTACCATTGCAAAATATATATATATGACAATGCTGTTTTTACGTGGTAAAAGTTCAGAAGAAACTTTTTAAAAATAATTTTTATGACTTTTAAAACTAAGGCGGTTCTTAGTTTGGAGGGAAAATATTTGGAAGTTAATTGTGGGATATTGAGATATATTTTCAAACCTCTTACAGTACTGTTATAAAACGAGTGAGTTATGTCTGTGTTGATAAACACATCTGGGCACGTGCTGCTTTTCCGTTTATTTCAGATCACTCCTATATTGCTTTCATATGACATTTCTCCAAAGAGTTGATCTGGAGTTGAGATTCTCTTCAGATTGTACAAATTAATGCACCTTTCGAGAGCATGATCATTGTTGAAACATGATCATACCTAGTGTTTAAGAATCTGAATTTGATAAGGACAAAAGCCAAATAAATGTATGAACTTATTATGAGGGGAAATTTTTAAAGGTGCTCAAGTAAAGAACATAATTTGCTGTAGATCAACAAAGTCTTTTGTAGCTGCTGCAAGCAAACTGCTTGCGAAACTTGACCAAAGAGCTGAATTGCTGCTTTGGAGGATGAGGATGGTAAGGACGTCTCTGAAAGCCAGAAATTACTAGAACCAGGACTGAGAACACTATGAGCAGTGGGCTTTATTTACGAAGAATAATTATCGTTTAGTGCTGACTTGTGAAGATTTCGGCACTAGTTGTCTTCTGTATAATTCTCCTTTTTAATGGAAACCGTAGAAAACCACTGTATCAAGTCTGCAAATGTAGCCTCCCTGTCCCTCCTTAATTTAAGGAATTAATGACCTCCCTTAGGGGAGAGTCCAAGGATGAGAGACCCAAGGGAAACCTAGCTTTTCTTCAGTCCTGCTTCTGCTAATGAATAATCCCTTTTTCCGAGGACCGATCTGATTGAGAAGTCCAGCTTGCCCCCTGAGGAACTGCAGTTTTAAATCTGGTGTCCCAGTTACTTGTGAAGGTGATAGTTTGCTGTCAACCTGCATTGTGATTTGGGTTGAACTACATCGTCTGCTTTTGCCAGACTAATTACTTGTGTTTTCAAGTTAAATGTCCATTTAGCCTGTCAGATAATTTATGCCCTTTATAAAGGTACAAATGAGGAACTCTTCTTGGGATATGTGCCAATAATTGTATCTTTAAGTGTGGTCCAGTTGTTATCTATAACTCCTAACTCCGTCTTTGCACTTTATCTCATGCTGTCTTGTTTACTGTGTGTAACTTGCTTTTGGTTGTGGCTTCTGAAATTTCACTCGAGAAGTCCTGAGGCTCTTCTCCCCCTCCCCTCACCCCTACAAGTAAGGCTGTTGAGACTTAGCTGGTGCCGGTACATGATGGTTCATTACGGTATAATCCAGTGTTCGCTACCGGTTTCCGTCCTCTTTGGGGGAACGTAGTATGTATATCACACCCTCTTTCTTTCACTATTTTTAATCCAGTTCTGCTTTTTAAAAGTTTTCAAAATCATTTTTAATTCCTTTTGTTTTTTAATTCTTCAAAAGCTCTAAAGAAGTTTATTTTCTTTCTAAAATTTTTCAGTTTTGCTAACTTACAAGAGAGGGTTTTTTCCCTTGCTGCTTTCATTACATAAAATAGCTTTGCTGTATTTTGAGCTAAATGCTCCTTTATGGGCTAGCTTATATAACATGGTTTCTTTTGAACACAGTCCGTTTGAAGTGTGTGGCGTTCCTGGATTACCACGGTATCCCTGTGTCACAGGCAGGCCCGTGCTTGGACACCAACACAGACTAGAACTGTGTTTCCTAGTCATGTGTGTAAATGGACATTTTCTGTAGTATCTGAGGGTGAGCGTGCCCTTCGGAGGTCTGAGCCCACATGTCTACAGTGTGTCGGGCACTGCGCTGGTCTTGGTAGACTAATTAGTGAAAGAAGAGAATTTTAGATAACTTTAAGCACTAAAAAGAAATAAAACAAGATGGCTATGAGAGCGTGACTGTTAGGGAGCTGGCGCCACCTTCGGTTGGGCGGTCTCGGGGAAGGGACGTTTGAGCTCAGGCCAGAATAACGATAAAAGTGAGTCTGTACATTCAGAGATGCGGGGTGGCTGGGACAAAGGCACAAAGGCGGGCAGGAACTTGGCAGGGACAGAAGGATGTGACTGGAGCCTGGGAGGGCCCGGGAGGAGGAGGGAGGGCAGCAGATGAGGTAGGGAAGGGGGCAGAGCAGGGCACCCGCGGGGAGAGCCCGGGGCTCTGGGCAGGGTTAGGAGCTGGGGGTTATTCTGATGGCGGTGAGGATTTTAAGCAGGGAAGTAACGTTTAATTTTCAAAAGCTCTTGTAGGCTGCTTTGTAGAGAAGGATTTCAGTTGTTTGTCATTCTGGAGACGCTCTGAACGGTGCTTAGCTGCTCATGAGGAGCGGGCAGGCCTGCCAACTCGGGGCTCTTCTCGTTGTCTCCCAGCAGCCCCTACTTATAAGCTCGTAATTTGAGTGTATGGGGACTGCCTTTGGTGTGAAAACACTGTGCCCCCCGTGGACCGCACCTCTCCGTGGTCTGGAGGAGGACAGGCCCAACCCAAACCCCAGGAGTGTAAAACTCGTGTTACCAAACCTCTCTCCTTGGCTCTCCCTGCACCTCCTTTGAGATGGAAGTTCCGTGAGATACGGCGAGCATGTAGTGTGTGTGCTACATAATGCTCTGAGGGCGCGGAGAGAAGGAAGGGTTTGGGGTGAAATTAGGGAGGGGCCACTTCCTATTTCCTGCTGATAAAATCAGTCTGCGCTTCGTATTCGCCCCACATCCGGGGGTCAACCAACCTCGGATGGAAAATATGGCGGGCGGGGGGCAGAAAGTTCCAAAATGCAAAACTTGAATTTATTGCACACTGGCAACTGTTTACATGGCATTTACATTGTATTATTGGGTATTATAAGTAATCTAGATATTTAAAAGTATGTGGGAAAATGTGCTAGGTTATATGCAAATACTACGCCTTTTTGTTTTATTATTGTGGTATAGTTGATTTACAACGTTGTGTTAGTTTCAAGTGTACAGCAAAGTGATTCAGTTATACATATATATTATTTTTCATATTCTTTCCCATTATGGTTTATTACAGGATATTGATTATAGTTCCCGGTGCTGTACAGTGGGACTTTGTTGTTTATCTGTTTAGCAGTATGTATCTGCTAATCCCAAACTCCTAATTTATCCCTCCCCCCACCTTCCCCCTTTGGTACCCATAAATTTGTTTTCTGTGTCTGTGAGTGTGTTTCTGCCTTGTAAATAAGTTCATTAATACCGCACCGTTTTATGTAAGGGACTTGAGTATCCTCGGGTTTTGGTGTCTGAGGGGAGGGATGGCTGTAATGTGGCCTGTGTTGTTGCAGGGTGTCTTCACACGGAACCCGCTAATAAAGTCCTCCAGGAGAAATTTACTGACAACAAGGGGGTGAGAACTTGGGGCTCTGGTTCTTGATTTGTTAACACACAGGCTCAACTATTACTGGTGATTGTGTGAAGTCAGAGCATTTCTTTATTGTCTTCTGTGTGCCAGACATTGTGAGGCCTTCAATACTGAATGATTGAGAGAGAATGTCTACCTTCAAGAAGTTTTAAAAACCGACTTTTATCACATATTTTCAGATTATCCTCTTTAAAAACTACTTGGTAACACTTATAACAGCCATAAGTGAAAGAGCCCAAAGCAACTGATCATGCTTTATTAATTTCGAGTTCAAAATTAATAGCCAGATTTCAGGGACACCAGAGGAAATTAACTTAGCTTAAACCTTATTTAAGAGTTTGTTTAGTTGTTTTTTTTTTTTAAGAGTTTGTTTACTTTTGACAAACTATGTGGTATGCGTACCGGTCAGTACTGTTTGTTAATGTCACAGACCTGTGTAATTCATAATAGCGTAATTGCTTAAATTCCTGTAGTATATATGGAATTTATTTCCATTTAGAGTATTTCTTGGTAAAATAGTAGAATTAAAGTTTTTTTTACCTTAATATGCCGGTGCGTACTCAGCTATTGCTCTCTCTTACAGGGAAATCCTCATTGACGATTCAGTTTGTCGAAGGCCAATTTGTTGATTCCTACGATCCAACCATAGAAAACAGTAAGTATTGTCTTCAAGGATTTATAAACTGAGAAGCCTGCTTTTTGCCTACAAACAGCCACCCACTGTATATTCCTGGAGGCTTTGATTGCAGGGGGTATTCAGTTAAACCTATAGATCTCCAACTGGGGGCCCAGAAAAGCTTCCAAAAGCTGTACCCACTTTACACTGAATTTTATTCAGTGTCCAGGTCCCACCATCTAGAAATTGTTGCTCATCTCCATCGGAACCCAGTTTTACATTGGAACCTCATATTAGAGATGCTGCTTTAAGAAAACAAGTAGAGAGCAGAATCTTTTTTTTTTTTTTTTTTCCTTCTCCACAGTAGCCCTTTTTAGGGATTCCAAGCTTAAAAAGAAGGGATGAACACACTCCGGATCCTTTGTACCTTACTCTTGTAGAGGCGCTAGTCCCCCGGCCCTTTCTAGTTCTGAAGACTTGAGAGGGGGCTGTGCAGAAGTGAGCTGTCAGGGATTGGAGAGAGCCCTCGCCGCATTTTCTGAGAGGTTGGCTCCAAAGCCTATTGGCATCTCAGGCCACTTGCAGGAAAAAGCACCCAAGACCAGAACCAGGCACAGCCTTTACCTCGTCTAGTTTCAATCCGTGGTTTCAGAATCTTCCTGAAGGATTCTAGGACTAGGACACAAGTCTTGATTCTAGGGATCATGGAAGAGAACCTGAAACACTTCCATCCAGGGAAGCTGGTCTTGTTTTGTGCTATCTTAGAACCCTAGGTAGGCCCTGGAACCAGTCTTCTTAGGTTCTGGGCACCAGGACTTACCTAGGATTTATCACCAGGAGCGCATAGATTTAAAGGTGGGATTCGTCAAACCCTGATTGGCATGTTAGACATGAAGCCGACTTAACAGCCAGGTTCATGGAATTTAACAGCTTTCACAGACTTCACCTGCCCAAAGCTTGCAAGAGAGAGACTTAAAAAGGAGCTTACAGCAGGGGGGTGGACAAACTATGGCCTGCAGGTCACAAAGGCCCCACTGCCTTTTTGTACAGCCCATGAGCAAAGAATGGTTTTTACATTTTTAATATTTGAAAAGGAATAATGTTTGTGACATGTGAGTGTTCTGTGAATTTTAGATTTCAGCACCCTAGAGGTTTATCAGAACACGGCCCTGCTTGTTCCCTTACACTATACCGTCTATGGCTGTCTTTGCTCTACCGTAGCAGAGCTGTTGAGTAGTTGCCGCAGAGACCATATGGCCCACAAAGCCTAAAATAGTTACTGTCTGGCCCTTTTCAGGAAGGGTTTGCCAGCCTCTGGCTTAAAATATTAAGGTGTCCTGGCGTGCTGGTGGCAGGGAAGGAAAGCTGTTGGTTGCTAAACTAACTCTGGGAAGAGAGTTTGAAGTAACCCCTGCCGGTGTCAGGAAGGAGGGGTCCTGACCGCATGCGGTGTTGATTTGTTAGCCGGCACATGATAGTCTGCAGGTGTGAGAGGCAGACTCATTTTAATGCTACCTGAACAAGTTTGGTTGTCCGCCACTGGGATAAGAACATAAGAAAGCCGTGATCTTGCCCTTAATATTTGCTGTATGTAGCAATTTTTAATTTTGTGTCCTTAAAGAGATAAGGCTCATTTGGGAATTTTAGTCATAGAACAGTAGAAGAGAGTTTTCCTGGTAAGCTCTGCCCATAAAAGTGGTTCTTAGGATTGTGTATCTTTGTGCTATTTAAAATCGAGTTGGAAGGAGAGTCATGGTGTTGAATATAAGTACATTTTCTTTATATGTAAGGAATGGACCCAGTGAAAGTACAACTTTATTACCTTGATAGTATCTCAGAAGCAGAATGATATGACCCTACTTTGAAGCCTGTCAGCATCAACTTTAATCATGATTTTAATGTTTACCTATCTAATACTTACTGTTAAATAGTAAAGAATGAATTAACAGTATTTGTTAAATCTTTAGGCAAGGGCAGAAATGACTGTCAGAGTATGTGAATCCCTTAAAAGTTCATGAGACATATACAGACATCACGTTCCATTTACCAGGCTTCTGACCGTCTAACACAGGGCAGAAACCCTTCCTCCACCCTTTCCCCCATGATTTAGTAGGAAAACATTGTTCAGAGATAACAAGGAATGAGAAAGGGAATGGTATCATAAACTCATTGCTAGCAACATAAATGAATGGGTAGTTTTATGGTTTTAAAAAACACAGTACTCTGTAAATCTGGGGATTCTTTTCACACTTAACTTTATAATACAGAACAGGTTGTTTCTATCAAACGTTCAGTAGTAACACGTCTCTGAAGTATCACTGCAAAAGCAAAAATGCTGCGACTATGTCATCTTTTAACATAGGGGTATAGGAGAATAATATCAATGAAACCATAATGATATTTTCTAGTTTGGGGAAATTTCTAGACCAAATACTGTTATGCAGATGTAGCTTTTTTATATACTGTAGTGTATAAACAACTCGTTGCAAACTAAATTGATATGATGAAATTTAACTAATGGTGGTTTATAATTTAAAGGAAAAAATAGCAGCAGTTCACAGTTTCTGCCATCTCAAGGTAGCCCTGCTGATGAATTAATAAAGCTGCTCTCAGAAAGTTGGGGAATTCTCATTAGGAGTTTGGCAGCATTATCAAGCATTGCATGGTGGGTAGACTTCTCAGTAGGATATGAATTAGGAGTTCTCAGTACACTTTAGTAATGCAAATCTTACTTTGTGAATATCCAATTTTAGAAATCTCTTACTACCTTGCTTATTAGTAGGTTTAACTAGTAAGTGGCTATTAGTCTGCTTAGGGCAGTCTCAGGGTTTTAGGTTGGAAATTGGATTAATTTCTCCAGCGATTGAAAAAGGGAGGGAGAGAGGAAAGTGATACCCGGAGAGAGCCAGCTTTGCCTTTCTACACAAGGAGGGCGTAGGAGAATCTGTTCCTGGTTTATGGAACTGACAGACATACCTCTCATTACACTTCCCTTTTTTCTATAGTAACAAGAAGAGGCAGTTTTCCTGTGGCAGATGGAAGGTCTTCAATTTCATTTCACTGCCATGTGTAGGAGGATTTACATCCTTTTTATATGCAACGAAATACTAAAACGTTTATTAATATCTTATTTCTTGTATGTCTCTTCCCTCACTAGCCAGTACTCCCCCAGCCTCCTTGGCTGAATTTTCGTGTTTTTCTGACCCGGCATCACAGGTGCCCCTCTGGCTCTCCCTGCACTTGCTTTCTTGTGACCCTCGCTCTCCAAGAACTTGCTTGGCTCACCACAGCCCCCAGCCTCTCCTCTCCCCTGAACTGGTATTTCGTGGGCTTTCCAACTGAACATACCTAAACCCAGCCCCTGCACCCTCCCCCCCACCCCGTGCTGCTCCTCCAGGCTTTCCCTCTGTTGATGGATGGTAAATCGTGCGTTTGTACTTTGGAATCACCCTGATCCCCTTTCTCTCGCACCTACTTCCAGTTGACCAGAAAATTCTTCGGGTCCTACCTGTGCAGCACATCCAGAACCCAGCATTTCTCACGCCTCCGTCTCCGCCCCGCTAGTCCAGGCCACCGTCATCCTTCCATCACGATAGTCTACGTAGCCACTATATTGTGGGCTCCTACTGATGTCCCTTAGCCACTTTTGTCCGTTTCAGTTATTCACAGCATAGCCAGAGTGATCTTTCTAAAATATAAATCAGACCAGGTTACTCCGTGCTCAAAACCCTTGGTTTTCCCGTCACATTCTGAATAAAAACCTGCGGTCCTCACCGTGTCCTAATAACGTCTCCTGCCTCGTCTCCAGCCGTTCTCTCTCAGGCTCAGCTGCTTTGCCTTCTCACTTTTCCTTGCCTTTCTTACTTCTTCACTTGCAGTTTAGGCTCTGCCTGGATGCTTCTCACAGAGAAGATACCTGACTGTGTGTATGTCTTGTTTGCCTCTCTGTCTGCTTCTTCCTCCTTTTACTGGGATGTCAGCTCACCGAGGTCAGAGACTGCAGTGTCTCGAACACCTAGAACAATGCTGGTGGTGATCATAGGCGCTCAAAAAATAGTTCTTGAATGAATGAATGTTTTGTTTCAATAATCTTTTCACAATAATTCCATGACACTTCATAACCACAACTACTTAGTTCTAATTGAAGGTTACAGGTTTGTTGCTCACCAGCGTTCCTTACAGAATTTTCATCGAGTCTAAGACGCACCTTTGATCTTACCTGACTGAGGTGTCGATGGGCAGGTTTCCACCCAGGAACATCATGACTGCCCCCTGGCCGATGGTGATCAAGAGCACCGTCAGGGCACTAAGCGTCCCAAGTTCCGAGAGGTTACAACGTGGGGAAAAAAAATTCCAATAGAATTTCTTTCTTAGAAAGGATGAAAACAGTTTATATTGGGTACTCCCTATCTTGATATATTCTCATTCAGTTTTCATCTAGTTTGACTATTTCATTAAAGTGATAATTTTCAGAAAGGGCACAAGAATGATATAAAGTGTGGCAATTGGCTTGAGTAGTCTGGTCTGTAATTTTCACTCCCCTGATTCTAGCAGCCCTGCCCACATCAGAAAAGTATGGTGCTGGTATGAGTATCTTTGATTATTGCTTCTCTTTCAGCCATCCTTTCTCTCCCAGTGGAATTCATCATTCAGATAAGATCTTTCTCTCCTCCTTGTTAAGGGTTTTCTCCCATGATTTTCATCTGTCTCTTTTTGCTTTCTCTTTTGTCTGTGGGACAAAGTGGGCAAAAGTGGGTCCTCTCTCAGCTGTTCAAGGGATAGATTCTGTTGCCCGGCGCCAGTCAGATTTGAAGACTCATTGTGAGTCAAGATGGTTGGGACGGGGTGTTTGGAGGAAATCTGTTCCATTTCATTATCAGGGTTCCAGATGGTTACTTTTTAATATCCTGTTACTATTGATAGTTCTTTCCTCTCCATTTGTTTGAAGTCTGTCTCCTTAGAATTGTGGATTTTCCCCCAGATAGGGAAAGGTTGTTGTGACAGGTTGCTTGCATCTTTCAGCTAAGTGGAGATGATGGCTTCACACAGAACATGTTTTGTTGCTGTCCTCTCAATAAAATTGCTAATTTTCTAGGTACTGAAAGTTCTTAGCACTTCAGTTAATATCAGCTCTTCGTGCTCTGGCACCAGACTTGCTATAAATTAATGACATGTTGTGTGCTTTTGGTTCATTCTAGAACTCAGACTTTATGTAATATATTTCACTTTTTCACAAGAGGAAAAGACTGTCCACAGCTAGAGCATTCAGATCACTTTTATAAGATTGGAAGCGTTGCCTACTTTGTTTCTTTGAAAAAGCTTCAAGGTTTACCCAACATTGGTTTTAGTCAGCGTTGCTTAGTTAAATAATGGAAGTAAGGAACAATCTATAAACTCAGATATTCTCTTTTGTTTTGTGGGATCTTTTTATGAGATTACTAAGGACTCTGCTTAATTGGTTGTCATTGTTTGAGCTTTCAGTGATCCAAATTTCACGTTTTTCTAGCTAATATTTAATTTCTTTTTCACTGTAGCTTTCACAAAATTGATCACAGTAAATGGACAAGAATATCATCTTCAACTTGTAGATACAGCTGGGCAGGTAAGTGTGTCAGAATCCCATATAGCACACCCGACAGTCCTAGCCCTGCCACTGACGCTTAAACACAATGGCACTGCCAAGAAGACCCCTAGTGATTTATGTGTGTTGGGATATTAACAGGCTGTCTACTTTGTCTTTTCTAAGATATTTACGGAAGTTTTTCAAATAATTAACTTGTTTTTCTACTGTAGAATGGTTTTAAATATATTCATCATAACATTGTGAAGGTTTATATTTATTAAAGGTTAGTTGTTTTCTATTTTCTAAAGGTTGATTCTGTATCAGAGAATCACATTAGCCCTTTTCCTCCCTTTGTAATATGTATCCTCCTACGTTAAGAAGAGAAGTTGATCTTTTCTAGGGGAAAGGCCTGGGAAAGGCATAGGGTAGAAATGAGCTGGTTGTATTGGATATATTATAGGATTACAAGATTAAAGAGTGTCGATTTGATTTGCTAGACAGTAACTGCCAAAGGTGAGTAACCCCCAAAAAAGGTATGCACAGGTTAATGTGGCAGTGATGTGGGGACTGGATCGCCAGAGGAATTGACTGGAAGCAGAGGATGAAAGAAGTTAAGAGAACCTGAAGGGAGCCAAGAGAACCCTTTTGACAGCTCACCTTCGCCATTCCGTGCCACTCAGTACTGCTTTTACTAGAAACCATTTTGTTCGGCTGAATTTATTACTGTTGACTGGAGGGTGGGGCACGTAAAGAAGCTGGGATGTCACCTTGCATCTTCTAACCGACAAAGGATCAGACTAGCAGGAGGGTGAGTGTAGGGTAGACTGGTCTGCCGTGTTAAATGGAGGCTTTTTTCTGGAACCTGGGGAAACTGGCATAGACCTAGAAAGATGTGGCCTGTCTTGCAGATTTGGAATGAACTCCCTCTGCTTTATATTTTGAAGTGAACGTAGAAGGAAAGTGTAACCCCCCTAGTGAAGCAAGAAAATAGCTGTATTGGGTCGTTTTAGCACTGGAGGAACCCTGGAGTTTCCATTCTGGAAGCTTCAAATAAAATAAGTCAAATGTGTATGTCAGAGAGCTATAACATAAGTCATTCACTCCACATCCGCGGTGGATGTGCTGGGCTTTCGTCTTCAGACTCATGGTGGTTTTCTTGGAGCAGAGCCATCCTAGGCTTTTACTCTACGGGGTACCTGCCTATTGATAGAATGGGAGCCTGTTGGAACAAGGGAAATAACAGAAGTCTCCATTAGCGATTGACGACATAGAGGACGCAGCTTATCTTAGAAGTTAGTGTAGGAAGAGCCTCTGGGGTAGGACCTTGTTCTGGATTCTTAGTGTTGGTATTTTTTATAATAGTTCAGGCAATTGTGTAATTTATTACCTAAAACAAGACACTTCTAAGAGTGAAGGGGGACACTGGTAACAGGCTGGGACAACAGGTATGAGCTGAGAGTGTCCTGGGTGAAGAAATACGGGAGTCTGACATCAAGATTTCGGTTTGGGACTTCCCTGGTGGCGCAGCGGTTAAGAATCCTCCTGCCGTGAATTCCCTGGTGGCGCGGTGGTTAGGAATCCTCCTGCCAATGCAGGGGACACAGGTTCGAGCCCTGTTCCGGGAAGATCCCACACACCGCAGAGCAACTAAGCCCGTGTGCCACAACTACTGAGCCTGTGCTCTAGAGCCCGTGAGCCACAACTACTGAGCCCATGTGCCGCAACTACTGAAACCCACACGCCTAGAGCCCGTGCTCCACAACAAAGAGAAGCCATCGCAGTGAGAAGCCCACACACCGCAATGAAGAGTAGCCCCCGCTTGCCTCAACTAGAGAAAGCCCACGCGCAGCAACGAAGACCCAACGCAGCCATAAATAAATGTATGTATGTATGTAACAATTTTTTAAAATCCATTAAAAAAAAAAAGAATCCTCCTGCCAATGCAGGGCACACGGGTTCGATTCCTGGTCCAGGAAGATTCCACATGTCGCGGAGTAGCTAAGCCCGTGTGCCACAACTACTGAGCCTGCGCACCTAGAGCCCGTGCACTGCAATGAAGTGCCGCAACTAGAGAAAGCCCGCACGCAACAATGAAGACCCAAAGCGGCCAGAAAAAAAAAAAGATTTCGGTTTGCTTTTATATCTTTGTTTTGAATTTTCATTAAGCTTGTGGAAAGTAAGGGTAAGGATGCAGATTGATAAATCACTTTCACGTAATGTAACTATAGCAATTCATTTTATAATAGGCCAGAAGGAGAATCAGTATTTCGTAGTTGTTTGGAGCGTGGGCTCTGCAGTCAAACTGCCTGGATTTGAATCCTAGGTTTTCTTACTAACTCACTGAACTTGAGAAAGGTAACAGACTTTTCTGTGCCTCATACGTTTCATCTGTATAATGGTGATAACTGTGGTGCCTGCCTTCACAGGATTGTTATATGTTTTAGAGGCGATTTATGAGCTTCAAGAGAACTTGATCCTTACTTGTAGTTCTTTGATGCCACTGAGGCTAGAGCAGTGGCCTAGCATGGAAACTCAGTTGAGGTTCACAATGTGAGTGGGAGTCGTGCAGGAGTCTCTTATACTTGGAGGAGAGCTGTCCTTGAAAACATTTCTCTGGAGAGAAATTTCTTTATATTGACTCTCCTTATGAAAATAGAACGTGTGTTCCTCAGAGATTCTGTTTTGCTCTAAAGCATAAATGTACACTTGGACATCACACACCTTTAACTGTTTTAATGATAGAGCAATATAAAGAATGACCCCAAAAGGATCAGAGCTCTCAGGGAATGAGTGTACAGTGTGAGTATGCAAAGAGCATAGGTTAATTCCTGGCTCTGCTGTCTCGCTCTTTTGGGCTTTGTTACCGCTGGCTAAGAATATTTAGAGAATTTTTGCACAAAATATATTCAGATTTAGTTACTTTGAATAATTTGTTCTCATTGCAGCTAATAGTTCCAAAAGGCTATATTCACAGTTGGGAGACCGTAAAAGGTTATGCTGGTATTTGCAATTCACGATGGTGCAACAGGGGTGGTATTTCCTTATGCCACGGTCCTGCCCTTGTTCTGTAGAAATTGGATGAGATAACACTTATATTTACTGCTCTAAGAACTGTTTTTAAATCGGATTCATATCATGGGGTTGAGACTGCCGGTAGCAAGGAAAAATGATTATGATAGCAAGTGCTGTTCATTTAGCAGTTTATTTTACACAGCTGATTTAATTGCCCAGCTAGGGGTGATAATGAGCAGAGTGAGTGGATTATTTTTAGTTTGCTTGAAATATTTTGTTTTGACCTAATTTAAGTAAACTCAATGACAAGTGACTCAGAGACGGTCAATTTTACTGTCAAATTCCCTTTTAAAAAAAAAGTTTTAAATTCATTTAAAAAATAATAATAATACATGTACATGTTATAGAAATAAAATAACACAAAAAGGTAAATAGTCAAAATTAAATCTTTCCACTGCAGCTATCTTAGCTCCACTCCGCCAACAGGAACCCATTATCAGTTTCTAGTAAATGCTTCCAAGCTGTTTTATACGTGAACATGCAAATATAGTTTTAAACTATTTTTTTCTTTTCTACACAAAAAGTAGCGTGTCTCTATATCTCCATCTTGGAGGTTATTCCGTATCAGTGTATACGGGCTCTTTTCTTCCCCCCATGGCTGCATAATGTCCCATTGTTTGGATACATCGTAATTTAACTGTTGATCAGCAGTTAGGTTGTTTGCAGTCATGCCACCACCAGCAGTGCCACAGCCAGTATCTTGTGTTACTTTAGAAGGATGGTATGTATGTAAGAAAATGTCCTGGGTGTGGGATTGCTGGACCATAGGGTCACATTCTTGGCAGCAGTGAATAGGCGTGCCTGTTTCCCTACACCCTCGCCAACACGACGGGTTACCACATTTTTTTGATATTTGCCAATCTGCTGGGTGAAAAAATAGTATCTCAGTGTCGTGTTTTTCTTCTTATGAAGGAATTTGATCATATTTTCCTGTGTTTGAGGGCATTTGTATTATATTTCCTTTCTGCACATTATCCTGTCTATTCATGTACTTCGCCCTTGTCTATTGGGAGGATGGTCTTTGCTTGTTGAGTTGAAAGATCTCTTAATGTGTGAAGAAAATTAGCACTAGAAAATGAGCTGCGGAACTTCCCTGACGTTCCAGTAGTAAAGAATCCACCTTCCAACGCAGGGGACGCGGGTTCAATCCCTGGTCGGGGAACTAAGATCCCACATCCGTGAGGCAGCTAAGCCTGCATGCTGCAACTACTGAGCCCACATGCCTCAACTAGAGAGCCCGTGTGCTGCAAACTACAGAGCCCGCGCACCACAACTAGAGAGAGAAAACCCGCACGCCGCAACTAGAGAGAAGCCTGCATACCACGACAAAAGATCCGATGCGCCGCAACTAAGACCCGACGCAGCCAAAAAAATAAAAATAAATAAATAGATATACCTTGTAAAAAGAAAATTAGCTGCAGGGTTCTGTTTTATTTTCAGTCCATCTTTTGTTTATGTTTTTTGTTTGGGAGGTTTTCAGCCATGAAGAACATCTTCATTTTCATGTGGTTGAATTTATTAATCTCTTTTTAACCAATACTAGTTTTTTAAAATTCTCCCATCCACTATGTACCTAGTTTCAGTTTTCATCTTCAGATCTTTTATTCCTCTGGAATACATTTTTGCTAAGGTTTGAGGTAGAGATCCAACTTAGCCATTTCCCCCCAGATGGCTCTGCATTTGTTCCCTGTACATTTTGTTGAGGGTTACTTTTTTATCCTTACCGGTTTGAAATGCCAGTATTATCATATACCTACTTCCCATGACTATTTGGGTCTTTGTAGATTTCCCTGTCTGCTCCATTCATGAGCTAGTACTGCACTATTTTAATTACCGTAGCTTTATGGTTTCCACCCACCTGCCTCTACAGTTGCTATTCTTTCTCCGGAAGTATACTTTTTATCAGGATTATGTGCCATTTGTATATTAATTTAGGATTAATTAGTGGATATCCTTATGATTCTACATATTCTTGCTGAAGACCCTGGCACACTCTTCCGCTGATTTAACTCTTTTATCTCTTGGGAGTATTTTAAGAGTTTCTTCAGATGGATCACATACTTTTATTTTCTTAGGCTTATTACTAGGAATTTTGTCCTTTTTGGTTGCTTTAAAGCTGAGGGTCTTTTTCCTCTGTTATACTTTCTATTTTTTACACTGTACTTCTTGAATATGATTATCCTTTTCTTTTTTCCCACATCTTCACTTCAGGAAAAAGGTAATTTGAACTTTGGGTCTGCTGTAGCTGAGCTGGTGACTAAAATCATTTGAAATTTTGTTTTTAATCTGGGTCGAAAGATCTCTCATTCCATTAACAACTTGTTTTTCAACATCAACACTAAAATGAATTCAACTTAATGAAAGTTGTACTATTAATGAAATCAAAGAAGGTTTTATTTTGCATACATAGTAAGCTCTGTGATGTTGAAATGCTATTGTGATTAATGACTATAATATCAGAGAGTTGATAGTAAAACTTACTTTTCTTTATTTTTTTTTAAGACACTTTAACAAATAGGGCAGTGACTCAGGGTCATCATCGTAATCACACTATGGAATTGCAGAGTTAACAGAGACAGTTAGTTACTTGATGTAAGGGTGGCTTGCCGTGATTTTTCTATAACAGTGCCTGGGATGTGTGGTATATTAACAATTATATTTCAACTGAGACGGAAATGTTTGTACCATACAGTGGCACTCTTGAGTACTGCACTGACATTAAACGCTCTTGTAGTCTTTGATAATTCTGCATCTAAAGCAGCAGGGTTTTTCTTAAAGCATTGTAAAACTGGTACTAACAGGCTATTGCATAATGCGTACCTGTCTTTCTAATTCCTGAAGTTGATCAGTATATAGCTCATTTGATCCTAAAAAGTCTGAATATACCGACTGAGTCTAGTGTTTTGTTTCTCTTCTCTCTTCCTCTTTTTCAAGCGCTGGTAGCAACCCACTAATGACTGGTACCTTGGGCTCAGGCCATTGTGACTCATGTGCAGAAAATAGGTGAAAATACACACTTATGGAATAAACTAGTAGCACTTGTGAATTTACTGTGAGGCCTAAGGACTCTGGACTTTTAGGTCCATAAAGAAGAGGTGGTGGTGCTTTTCCCTTGATACAAGATCACGGAACCAGTCTTTTTATTCCTTCCATCTTCTTCTCCCAGGAACTGCAGCAGACGTTAGCTGTCCCTCAGAAGTCTTAGAATAGGGACTTCCCTGGTGGTCCAGTGGTTAGGACTCTGCGCTCCCAATGCAGGGGACATGGGTTCGATCCCTGGTTGGGGAATTAGGATCCTGCATTCTGCGTGGCAAAAAGAAAGAGAGAAAGGGAAGAGGGAGGGAGGGAGGAAGAGAGGAAGGAAGGAAGAAAGAAGAAAAGGTCTTAGAATAGCCTGGGTCATTTTTCAGTATTGGCTTAAAGCATATTATTGCCCCCAAACCAGTCGTAAGTAAATCTTGAGTGTGTAGGCTATGTCTCTAGAATAACAGATTAATCCATTTTTTGTTTACTTTGATTTCTTTGACCATGTGATATGTGAGATTGCTTGTTATGCTACTCAAATGTGATTGTTTTTTCTTTCACAGGATGAATATTCCATCTTTCCTCAGACATACTCCATAGATATTAATGGTTATATTCTTGTGTATTCTGTTACATCAATCAAAAGGTAAGGCCCACTTCTGCTTGCTTGAGTTTATTTGCTGTGCTTAGATGGCATTAATCCTTCTAAGGGATGAATGCTGGAATTGGCAGTAGTAACAACTAGACTTTAATGGTTTCTAGTGGTTGTCTTGTGGAACAAACAGGTTGTTAAGGGCAAAAAATTATCCCATTAGGTGTTCTCTTACACTGATGGAGTAAAAACCTCTTATTTCTTACCTCAGGCTGCCTAGCTAGATAGTGACTGAACATGATCTGAGCTTTTCTGCTGATTGCAATGGGAAATGCATTAATTGATTTACTTTTTGCATGTTTTCACCGTATTAGTGCGGAGCACGGGCTGATTGCTAGGGCCTTCTCGCTAAGCAACATTCTGCAAATGTTTATTCAGAGATTAAATCAGCCCAGTTGTAGACTTTCCCATTTAAATATCTCACCTATTCCACTTTGAATATTCTCAGTAAGGGCTGCTGAGTGTTGAATATATGCACATGTGAAAAAGTGGTAGGAAAAAATAAAGGAATTCCTTGTGTTCGGTTTACTTTATATTAAAATGGTGAGTCTATGACATTTTCCATTTTTCCCACTATAAATATTACATAACAAACGTTTTAAAACATCACCACTAAAATGGATGTCTGATTTCATGCTTTTTGTTCTATAGCTTTGAAGTGATCAAAGTTATCCATGGCAAACTGTTGGATATGGTGGGGAAAGTACAGTAAGTAGTAATAGTTTCTCTCTTTTGTTAGATAATCATAATGGTATCTTCTGAACAATCAAATCGGGCGCTGACTAGTGTACTTTGGCTTTTTTTTCCCTTGTATTAATAGGATACCTATTATGTTGGTTGGGAATAAGAAAGACCTACATATGGAAAGGTATGTAGCTTCTAAATACTGATTTATAAAGTCAAGTCTAAGACGATTTAGTCACTGAAGTTTCATTTTTAATCATTGTTCTTATAGCAAGAATATTTTTAGCTGTAGCATATCTCTGTCTTTCTGTGTTCAGAAATGTGGCGGTGACCGTGCATCACAGAAGCAAAACTGCAGTAAAAATCTCACCTGTCTTGGAAAATGTTTCCTCTAAAAAAAGAGCGCAAACACTGTAGAAAATTATCTTCAGATTCTTTTACCATTTTGCATGAAGCAGACTCTGAAAAGACAATGGTAGCACTCATTTATTCAACAAATAGTTTTTTGAGTCCCGGGCTTAGGATTAGAGCTGTGAACAGGGGAGGAGCCTGACACTAGAGGAGGAGGCTCGCTGGCCGAACGCCGGCGGGACGGCACCGAGGGCCCTTTCGGGATTGCCCCGCCTTTGGGTGCTTGCAGCCGAGCTGGCTTCAAAATAGTCCGTTGTTGCAGACGCTGGCGTGTTGGCGTCCTGTTATACTCGCTGGAGCAGGCGTGGCCACCCCATGAGGCAGTGTCCGCTCGGTTCCCCAGGTCAGGGGTGACGGAAATGCTTCTCTGCATTACATGCTGGATGAGAATGCTGAACTGAGCATGCTTCTGCTTCATAAGGGAAAAAACTGATTAACGTGGCGCCTGTTTCATAAATCAATTATAGATGTTTTATATAATAAAGAGCAAAGTACTTTAATGAGAGTTTTCTTTTTCCATTAGGGTGATCAGTTACGAAGAAGGGAAAGCGTTAGCAGAATCTTGGAACGCAGCTTTTTTGGAATCTTCTGCTAAAGAAAATCAGGTACATGTTTTTTAAACTTCATTTTGCCCTGCATCCCATCATTCATGGGCGTATGTTCCTCTCAGTCAGCATCTCACCACCATCTTCATCACTCCTGTTCAGTCTTCATCCTTCCACCATTTCTAATACCCATCTCTGGGTTGCTTTAGGACGATACTATTGATGTTTTAATTCAGTCAGTATTCTACTTAAAATGGGACCTAGAATATTTCTAGGATAAATAGAAATGAATAGTAAAGGCAATACTTCCTTTGAGAACATATAGTCTTATTTTTGTTTCATACTACAGGCTGGTACAGAAGTAAGTCCAGGCATAGAAAAGAAACAAGAATGATCTTACATCACTTTGGCAATAATTTTGTACCCTTACCTCCCCCCTTTTTCTGTTGGGTGGAACTGAGTTAGGTGCATGTGTTGTTTTAACACAGAAACTGTTAAGAACCATTTTACAAGCATTTTTCCCAATTTCAGCCCTGCGGATGTTCCTTTAAAGGCATATCCGAGGAAGGATGTCACTTCTATTGCAGAAGACTTCCCCTATCTCCTTTTCCCTTTTCCTCCGTGGCATTAATTTAGACCTAGAACGTCCAAGCTTGTCTCCTGCCTGCATGTTCTCACCAGTGTATTTCTGTTTGCTGCCATTCACCTTCTGAAGCTACAGATCAGATGATGTCACCCTCAACTAAAAACTGTCAGTGGGTTGCCCGTCATCTATAGAACAAACCCCAAAGCCCTCAGCGTGATGTTGAGTGCAGTGTGTGATTCGAACTTTTCCGGTTTCTTCTTTCACTGTATCCCTGTACTTTTCAGTCGCCCCAAACTCCTCCCACTTCATTAAATACAAGGGGTACTTCCAGATGCCTCCCCTTTACTCTCATTCTTCTCAGACTTGAAATATCCTTTCTCTAATTAACTACATACTTAAAGTATTTTCAACATGTGCTCTTGTTTGATCTTCAAATAAGATGAATTGGCTTTCATTTCTGTGAGGAAACTGTAGTTCAGTGAGGGTGGGTGGCTTGATGTGGTTGAGGACAGTCAGCTGTCCTTCCCCAGCTCCGCCACCTTTCACCACTGAGACCCCAGCCCTCAAGGTTCTGCTTAAATTCCACTTTCTCCTGGACCCATGCATGATTCGTCCGGCTAAAATTAATAGTAGTTTCTTCTCTCTTATCCCCTTTAATTCATTCTGAGATTCAAGGCCGTATCACTGGCCTTCATTTTCTCCATAATGTCCGGCACAGTGGTTTTATATCTACTAGGTGCTCGGTCAACCCAGGTATCCCTTGATAGGCAAATCTGTTTGCCCCTGTGTCCCCAGGTGAGGGAAGTTAAATCTATACAATTGACTCCCAAGTTCCAGATAGCAAGAGATTTACCTGCATCCATTTAGTGTAGAGAGTGAGAATTCAGATAAGAAGAGCTGAGATAGTGAGAGATACCTGTACTGCTTAACTGAATTAAATCAGACATTTATTGGGTGTCTAATCTATCCTTAAGATCATCCAGTTGAACTGTCTCGTTTTAGAAGTGAGGCGTTTTAAGATCCAGAGAGGTAAATAACTTTTCTAAGGTCACTATGTTTCATATGGTGTAAGAACTTGGACTAAATTTTAAATTTAACCCAAATTTAGTCCTCTCTCCTCTCCACCATGCTTTCTGATGGATGGGAAGAGAGGGCCTTGTGCATAACCAAAGTGTAATAGAGATTAGAGTGTTCCTGAGGGAGAGAGAGAGACCGTTCTGTATTAAAAAGTCTTGTGTGTGAACCTTAAATGGAATCTGGTTCTAAAATCCCTCGTGTAAAAGACATTTTTGGTCAATTGGGGAGATTTGATTACGTTTTAGATATATTAGGGAAATGGTGTTAATTGTCTTAGGTGTAATGATGGTGTTGGGATTATGAAGAGAATATCCTTCTTCTTAGAAAATGCAAACCATAGTATGTAGGGGCCGAGTTTCATAATGTCTGCAGCTTAGTTTCAGATGGGATAGATGGGGGGGTTGGACAGAAGGAGAGCAAGCAAATATAGCAAAGATGTTAACATTTGTTGAACTCAGATAGCAGGGCTCCGTGTTATTATACAATTGTCCCCATTTTTCTGTATGCTTAAAAATTTGCATAATAAAAATTTGAAGGTGGTCAGAAGGTACAAACTTCCAGTTATAAAATAAAGAAGTCCTGAGGATGTGATGTATAGCATGGTGACTATGGTTAACAATATTGTATATTTGAAGACTGCTAAGAGTAGATCTTAAAAGTTCTCATCACAAGAAAAAAAAGTTTGTAACTATGTGTGACCAGACTTATTGTGGTGGTCATTTCACAATATATACATACATCAAGTCATTATGTTGTACACCTAGAACTAATATATGCTACGTAACAACTATCTCAATTTAAAAATTTTTTTGACGTGGAGGAGTGAAGTGGAATGGCCCTAAGCTATCTTTGGTTCTGCTTGCTGACTTCGCTCTGTTGTGTTTCTCTTTGGTGAAAATCTGAGGATCCTAAAACAAGTATTGTGTTTGACTTTATAATTATGTAGGCATCATCCGCAGTTTCACTGTTCATGTAGGTTCACGTAGCCCCTGTGCATCGTGTGTCACTGTTCTGTGCGTCCCTGGCAGTTGCTTTATTATTCCTTCCAGCATCCTCAAAGGTGTAGACACCTTATGGACCCTACCTCGAATGTAATTAAGAGGGATTGCTTAGTAAGGCGTGTTGCCTCAGGTTAATTTATCTTTTGAGAGTGACCTATAATGGTATGCTTAGGGTATGTTATTAAACTACTTTTTGGTCGGAGGATGCAGGCCTTTTCTCTATCTAGTTTATGCTATACTTAACCGTAGCTTAAGATTTTTAATATGGTTCTGGATAGATTTACTCTTTAACCTTTTAGTTTCCTTTAGAAGGTAGGATACTGCCTTTTCAGTACCCATATAAAAGATGAAATTGTGCTCAAGGCTTAAAGTTAAAATGAAAAAATTCCAACTGCTGTAATTCTTTTAAAGTTTTGATAAATTTAGTAGATTTATCTGATATTAACCAAAACTCTAAAAGAAGGCAAGGGTGCAGTACGGTGACCTCAAACATCCCAGACAAGCTAGAAGATCAGATGTCCCAACTCACTGTTGTCTCGGTTAACTTTAGCACCTTCATCAGATCAACAAATACCTTACTCGACGTGAAATAATTCTTAAAGGCAGAAAGATTCTTGTACCCAAATTAGGTAAATACAGTGATGATATGCATATCCTTGGAAAGCAGCAGTCCTGACCAGTTGTCTAGACACTTCTCAGCCCTCGGTTGTGGCTCTTGTGACACCGCTCACCTTGTTGTTGAGTGTGCTGAAGACAATTGGATCCTAAGCCTAGTGAGTTTTTCCCCAGCAGGTGGGGAGAAACCAAGTAATTCTAATCCCTTATGTTAAGAGGTGTGATTGAGTCTAATCCACACATATACTAGAATGCTTACTACTCTTGGTCTGTGTAGTAGGAAGAGAGAGAATTTGTGTAGTAAAGAGACATCCACATCAGTAGTCACGTGATCAGAGACCAACCTTTGTGAACTGCTCAAATTTTTTATTGATAAATTTTCAAATGTAGCTTTGTATTACTTAGCAAAAATCCAGTATTTTAAAATAAACCATCCTCAGTGGAGTTCAGTCAGATTTGCTGATAACAAAGTGCACAGTGGTAAAAATTATCAAGTCGGTGAGAATACTGCACTTTGACTATTACTGAACTATGGGATATGTTTGCAGTTCTGGCTTATTTTCTGTGGAGGCCTTCACAAATTGTATTTCAGCAATTTGATGGAAGAGAATGCATTTTGGCAGAGTCAGATCACGCAGGTAATCAAGGAGAATGCTAAGATTTATCTAGAAAGCCAGATTCCAGGCACGCTGTATTTTTTTTGTAAGAGTTTGGCATGCGTCTTTCCACACATTTTTCTGTGCTTTTTTTTTTTTTTGGCTGCGTTGCGTTGGGTGTTCATTGCTGCGCGCAGGCTTTCTCTAGTTGTGGTGGCTTCTCTTGTTGTGGAGCACAGGCTCTAGGCATGTGGGCTTCAGTAGTTGCAGCATGCAGGCTCAGTTGTTGTGGCTCGCGTGCTCTAGAGCGCAGGCTCAGTAGTTGTGGCGCATGAGCTTAAGGGCTCCGCGGCATGTGGGATCTTCCCTGACCAGGGCTCAAACCCGTGTTCCCTGCATTGGCAGGTGGATTCTAAACCACTGCGCCACCAGGGAAGCCCTGTGCATTTTTTTAGGATGAAATAAATAACAACTTGCCTGCATAGTCGTGGGAAAGGAGGGGAATTGGTAATGCAGAACGGAGGGTGCTTGCTGAAGTCAGTGGCCTCAATTAGACAGGAGAGGTGGGCCTGGGGCTGGCTTGGGCTCACTTAGGGGTGCCTCCTTTGTGCCAGCAGGAAAGAGAGAACCAGAGTAGATGAGCCCAGATTCAAGGGCATGGTCATTGGTGGACGGAGTATGGAGAGTTCGCTTATGAACGCTGCTTCTGTTTCCCCAGTGAAATGTAGAACCCAGTCGTCAGCCGAGGGTGAGAGCGGGAAAGAGGTTCAGCGATCCCAGTGGAAGGAAGAGGCATGAACCCTTCATCCCGGGGGGTGACTGGACCAGAGAAATGTGGTTGGGCTGCTGGGGCACCAGGGGTCCCCTTTGGGTTCACGGTCCTGGAGGTGTGTCCGTGGGCTGTGTCCGCTGTGTGGCGCAGGCAGCGAGCCGGCAGACAGATGGCAGGGAAGGGAGTAGGAGGACGGTGACTGCCCTGGAGACGTCTGCGCTGGCCCGGGAGGCGAGAGAAGGAAGGTGGGGGCTGGAGGGGGGCGGCTGCTTGGTGATGACAAGATCTAGGTGCTGCCCTGCGAGGCTTTTGAAAACAGGAGCATTTTCGGATTATCACAATGACCGCATTTGAAGGACAGGGACTGACGTTCGGCCCAAGTGAGGATTTCCTGCCCTAAATGATAGCGGCTCCTCCTTGTGAAGGACTGGTCCCTGGGGCTGGGAGGTGCAGTGGTGGCGAGGGGAGAGAGGAGGTCCCCGGCGGGTGTGCAAGGCCAGGGTGGCGCGAGTGGTGGCGGAGGTGGAGCTGCTGCCCCGGAGGAGGGGGGTGAGGCCGGGGGTGACTCGGGGCTCTAGGTGGCCTAGAGGAAGCAGGCTCGGAGGGGACGGGTGTCATCTCACGGCCTAAGAGTCAGAGCGGAGAGTTTTCAGGAAGTGGGAGGGGAAAGGGTGTGACAGGCAGGGCGTGGGGTGCGGGGCCAGGCAGAAGAGCCCCTGCGCTGCTGTAGTCCCAGGGCACCTGCTGTAGTCCCAGGGCACCGGCGGGCGAGGGGAGCGAGGGGTGCGAGCGAGCAGGGGATACTCCACCCTGGAGGCCCAGAGGCGCCGCAGGAGGCAGAGTAGACGGGAGCCCGGGGGTGTCGGCTCCTCGGGCCTCCTGTGACTGGCGGAAACGGGGCTCAGAAGTGTGATTTGAGGTTAGTCCTGGTGGTCTGCAGTCACACGTGGGGGCGGGGGAGGGAGGGATCCCCGGCTGCCGCGGCTCCGGGGCCACCTCCTGGGCCTCCACGCCTGGACCTCCGCGTGCAGGGCGGGCCGTGGGCCTTCTCCAGTCCCGCCGGCAGCATCCGTGTTCCTCGTGGCTCCGCTCGTAACACTAACATTGTCACTGGTTTTCTCTTTGGTTTCAGACTGCTGTTGATGTTTTTAGAAGGATAATTTTGGAGGCAGAAAAAATTGATGGGGCCGCTTCACAAGGAAAGTCTTCCTGCTCAGTGATGTGATTCTACTGCAAAACCTGAGGGCACTGGGAACCTGGCCTGCCTGAGGAGGCAGCCTGCCCGTTATCCTTTAAGATAAACTCTGCTTCCTTTCTCTTCTGTTAACCTGAAAGATTTCATTTGGGTCAGAGCTTCTCCCCCACCCCCTCCTTTCAGATTATGTTAAACTCTGACTCGGTCCAAATGAGTTCACTTCCATTTTCAAATTTTGAGCAATCATATTTTCAATTTATATATTGTATTTCTTAATAATATTATGACCAAGAATTTTATTGCATTAATTTTTCAGTGTAGTTTGTTGTTTAAAATAATGTAATCATCCAAATGATACATATTGTTACACTACTATTAACTAGGCTTGGATATTTCAGTGTTTATTTCATTGTGTTAAATGTATACTTGTAAATAAAATAGCTGCAAACCCTAATCCTCGTGCGCCTCAGTGTGGCTTTTAAAGAAGAAAACCTGTCCTCCTGAGGGCTTCTTTCCCTGCCTCCGGGGAGGCTCCAGGTTGGATTCCAGGAGCCAGTGGAGGGGAGGATGTGGCCCACCAGGCAGCTGTGGGCAGTTGGGGTACAGTGCCCGAATGGGGGGGGGCAGTTCCTGTTGACTAAAGCCAAGTGACCTTGGGGGCGTCTGTGAGGGGAGTTGCTCCCCAATAATGACCGTTCTCCCCACCCAGCCCCAAAGGCCCCACCTTGGTTGGAGTGTTTCATGCAGGTGGGGCTGCGGGCTTACTTAGAGCCTTCTGGCCACCCTCTTGCTTGTCTCTTAGCTACTTGAAGAAAAGGGGACGTAAAGGGACACTTACCGTCCCTCCTTTTACTTAGCTTGGTGTCCACGGCAGACAGGATCCGACTTAGAAAATAGATTGGCCTGTCACTATCCCAAAACCTCCAGGAGTTTAAAGGATGGGGAAGATTGCCTGGAAGTGTTCTGTGTCAGGGCTTCACGAACCTCCCTCAGACCCAGACTGCCTACCTCCCGTTCTGCCAAGAGCAGCTTTGAGGGAGAATCGAGGATTTCAGTTGCCTGGTGGCCATCACCTCAACTCTAAGAGTTCAAGTTGAACGAAGTTTTTTTTTTTTTTTTTGGAAGGTCTGGGTGTCATTTATTGATAGCAGTTTACACACATTTGTTTTCTTCCCATGGTTGTTTCCTTCAAGGCACAGGCACAGAGCCCTCTAGAAAGGGCAGTCTTCAAACAAGGGAAGCCAGGAACACAGGATGCACACGTCTTTGACAGGCCCATGTAGCCCCCAGCCGGATGCAATCCTTCAAGCTGGAAATCCGCCCGGTATTTGAGACAGCAAGGTGGGAGGTGGAGAGGAAGGCCAGAGGACTCACATCTCGGTCCAGAACAAAGTTTTTTAAATGATGTCCCTTCCCAGTTAAAATTTCACAGGGCCATTTCTAACATTTAGGGAAATGTTATTGAGTCCATTGATAAAATAATATTGCATTGTAACTGATTTTTTAATGAAAAATTATGTTTTTAGAATATGCCATTATGGACTTCCCTGGTGGCACAGTGGTTTGAGAATCCACCTGCCAATGCAGGGGACACCGGTTCGAGCCCTGGTCCAGGAAGATCCCACATGCCGCGGAGCACCTAAGCCCGTGCGCCACAATACTGAGCCTGCCCTCTAGAGCCCGCAAGCCACAACTACTGAGCCTGCATGCCACAACTACCGAAGCCCGTGCGCCTAGAGCCTGTGCTCCGCAACAAGAGAAGCCACCGCAACCAAGAGTAGCCCCTGGTCACCGCAACTAGAGAAAGCCTGCGAGCAGCAATGAAGGCCCAACATGGCCAACAATTAATTAATTTAAAAAAAAAGAATATGCCATTATTTTGAATCTTTGTAGTGTTTGTGTCTTATCATTCCAGGATGAAATTTGAGCCTTAGAAGACCTCCACCAAATACTTTTTAAATAAAAATAAGTTTTAGCAATGTAGTATCATTCCTTATTAACAGGGTTTATTCTTAGGCCTAATATGTGTCAGTACTCACTGGATGGAACCATATTAAATCTGGATTCAGTTCCTCCAGGCAACATTTTACATCTGAGAAGTTATTTCTGTGTAAATGGAATCTTGGGACAGCCTGTTCTTACCGGCAACTACAGTTTGACTCTCATGGAATGTCCTCTAGGCCTAGCTGCCCTGTTTGGGGGTGACGTGGATCTCTTTACATGGTGTGGCTCAGCTGTTCATTCAGATGTTTTCTGAGCACCTGCTGTGTGCTACACACCGTTCTAAGTGCCATGAACACAACAGAAGTCTGCACCCTGTAGAACTTACGTCTGACCTTGCCCCTTGAATAGCACAGGGCGGGCAGTCCCGCTTCCCAGTGCGGTGACCCATCCACAGGACGGTTGCTTGGATTATCTGATGGGCTGAGCTTGTGATGTGTTCCGAGTGTGATGTTGCCGAGAGGTACTCTCCAGTGATGGGAGGAACGTGACCTGGAGGTGGTGTTGGAAGGCAGTCAGCAGTACCTCTTCTGGTTTGCTTTACATCCACCCTGTGAAGCAGGTGCCGCCCTATTTACAGGGAGGAAACTGCCTTAGAGGCGTCAGCGACAGTCAGTAACCACATTCGCTGTGTCAGCAATGCCAATGAGGTGTTACCTGAGCCTTCTGAAGAAATTCTTAGAACCGCCAGGTTTGACTTAAATGTCGTTATTTTATAGTGTATTTCATCACTCCTAAGACCTCTCCTTACATTTTAGCATTCTTTTTTTTTTTTTTCTGATTTGAAATTTTCTTTTAAGTTCGGATGGAAAATTAAGAACACTTCCGGAACTTCCCTGGTGGCACAGTGGTTAAGAGTCCGCCAGCCAATGCAGGGGAACACGGGTTCGATCCCTGGTCCGGGAAGATCCCACATGCTGCGGAGCAACTAAGCCCGTGCGCCACAACTACTGAGTACACGTGCCACGGCTGCTGAAGCCCGCGGGCCTAGAGCCCGTGCTCCGCAACAAGAGAAGCCAACGCGATGAGAAGCCCGCGCACCGTGACGAAGAGTAGCCCCCCGGCTCACCGCAACTAGAGAAAGCCCGCGCGCAGCAACGAAGACCCAACGCAGCCAAAAATAAATAAATAAATAAATAAATAAATATCCTTCTAAAAAAAACTATAAAAAAAATTAAAAACACTTCCAATTCAAAGTTCTAAGCACAAAATTCAGGTATGTCACGCGGTGGACTTGCTTCAACTGGAGGTGAACTTGGCAGCCGATGGAAAGAATCCACACTCTAACAAACGGCAAACGGCAAAATGATTGTCCCCGCGAAGAAGACAGTGACTTTGCATTTGATTTTTCCAGCTTGGCTCACTCCCCAAAGTTCAGGCTCTGGAGTCCTGAGTCTTCAGCATTTAACTAGTTCTTTGTTGGGGGAAGGGGCTGGGACTGTCCCTCCACACGTAAACTGATCTTTGTCATAAATCACTTTGATCATGAGAGAGCAGCCAGGGCGCGTTGCCACATCTTCCCCATTCTCCGTATCTTCCTTGGTGATGCAGAAGTTATCCCCACACGGGCAGGGGTAGACGTACGTCTCCGAGCCCTCGTCATGTTGGAAGTCCTTGATCTCCATCTCATCATGAAACAATGCCATCGTCACTGGGGCCAGGAGAGGTCTTGTCACCTCCGCCATTTTAGCATTTTTCTTAGTGGGACATACAGTGCAGTCTTAGTTTCATTGAAGTACAGTAGGTGCGAATACAAAACTTGGTGTATATCCAAGGCTATTTTGCAGCTCATAATACAGGGTGTAAAATCACAGGACAAATTAATGTGATGGAATTTTGCTAAAACTAAATTGTCTGTTCACTCCCCGCCCTCTCTAGACTGCCATGTGTCCCCGCTGTGTCACTGATGGTGCTCTTGCCGGAATTGCTCATCACCTCCTTGTCACCAAATCCAGTAGGTATTTCCCGGCCTCTTTCCTGACCCTCCAGCAGCATTGCACGCGGTTGGTGACTTCTCTTTGAAGGTCTCTGTTTCCGCCTTCTGGTCTTCCTCCCAGCTCACTGTTGCTGCCTTAGTCTCCTTGGCTGTTTCCTCCTCCGTTAACCTCTCAATGGGCCATTTTTCCTTCTCCCCTTCCTTGACTTCATCCTGTCACATAGCTCTCACTGCCGTGTTTCCTGAAGACCAAAATTCATTTCTCCCACCCTGACCTCTGTGGGCTCCAGGCTTGTCTTCTCTTAGATGTCTCATAGGCATCTGAAATTTATCATGCCCAAATTCTTGATTTTCCCTAAAAACGTGGTCTCCCCTGGACCCTGTTTCGGGAAATGGCACCGTTATCCACTAGATACTAAAGCTAGGAGTTTGGGAGCCATCCTCTACCTCTTCCCTTGTGTCCCCTCCCAGCCAATCCATCAACAAATCCTCAGGGTCCTGCCTTCAAAAATCTTATATTTTGCCCACTTTTCTCCATCTTCACTGCATACTAGTCTCTAACAGCACACCCTCCAAATCATTTACTGCACCCCAAGTCAACTTTTTTTTTTTTTTTTTTGCCACACCGCATCACTTGTGGGATCTTAGTTCCCCAACCAGGGGTCAAACCTGGGTCCACGGCAGTGAAAGCCCAAGTCTTAACCCCTGGACCACCAGGGAATTCCCCAAGTCAACTTGTTTAAAACATAAATTGTTTTGTGTTACCCCCTTGCTTAAAATCCTTTAGTAATAATTGTGCCTGCTCAGGGTCTCTAGGGCATCTCATTCTCCAGCCTTTCTTGTTAAAAAAAGAAGAGGTTTTTTGTTAGTTTGTCTTTGCCTCAATGTCAAATAAATTGCCACTGACTGTTTTTGACAAACACCCCCAGGGAAAAGGCAGTCAGGTCAAAGACAAGCCTTGCAGATGGGGTTTTCCAGGGAACTACCAGACACTGCAGATGATGACAGTTTTCTGATCAGGGGGCTGAGAAAGCACCAGCCCAATCTTGACCCTGCATGCAGCTGCTAAGGAGGGGTCTGGCAATAGGGCAAGTGACAGTGCCACAAATCTCGCTGTGCTGAGAATCAGCCGGTTTCCTTAAACACCCTTGGATTGGTGCAAGCCTTTAATCTCCAGACCTATGAAAAAGTGATATATTTGGACAGTTTTTTGCCAGCGTTCTCACTGAGTTCTTGAAGGGTCTTCCTGCGCTCTCCCCGATGGCGACCCTCCAGGGTCTCCGCAGTAGCTGTTTGTCTGTTGAATGGATGAGTAGCTGAGCCCTCGCATGGGCTGCTTCCTAGACGGGTTCCGTGGAACTTGGCCTGTGTCTGCTGCAGGTAGAGGAAATCCTCACCATTCACACAGTGCCCCGGGATGGCCTTTAATCTTGGGTCCACCCCTTATCGGCTCCTAACAAGGAAGGAGTGCAGCTACCGGGCGCCCCTACCATTGTTGGTGCAGCCAGCCTCGGACTCAGATGGCAGCAGTCTTCGTTAACAGTAAGTCAGAGGATGCAGAACATGCCGCTGCCTTTTATTTTGTATTTTTTGATTTATTTATTTAGTTTTGGCTGCGTTGGGTCTTCGTTGCTGCACGCGGGCTTTCTCTAGTTGCGGCAAGCGGGGGCTGCTCTTTGTTGTGGTGCGCGGGCTTCTCATTGCGGTGGCTTCTCTTGTTGCGGAGCACGGGCTCTAGGCGCGTGGGCTTCAGTAGTTGTGGCATGCAGGCTCAGTAGTTGTGGCTTGTGGGCTCTAGAGCACAGGCTCAGTAGTTGTGGCACACGGGCTTAGCTGCTCCACGGCATGTGGGATCTTCCTGGGCCAGGGCTTGAACCCGTGTCCCCTGCATTGGCAGGCGGATTCTTAACCACTGCGCCACCAGGGAAGCCCCATGCCCGCTGCCTTTTAGATGATCAGCTAAATGGAAACAAGGTTTAACAATTCTTGGAGAAGTCTAGACTCCAGAGAAAAATGTCTCCAGCTCCTGCGGGCTGCAGCCACATGTGAGAGCCTTGCTTGCAGAAGGCTTCTGGCTGCCCTGGTGACTCCAGTTGACCGAGACTGTTGTGCAGGTGAACAGAGGCTGCCATGAAGGCTGTGCCAGCAGGAAACCAGGGCACCTTCAGAAGCATTCTCAGAAAATTCCAGAATCACCCCACTCCTTCACCTCCCCAAGAGGGGACAGTTTTACATTAAGCCAGAAAACTTTACATTGAGTAACATTTTTGTGTTACCCATCCTTATTACCTTTCCGTACCTTTGATAGCTTCCTAGAATGACTTGGGGAAGTCGGCTCTGGAGTTAGGACTGCAAAGATGCTGAGAGCTAACTTAGCATCTGTTTTCAGAGGAGGGGCCTGATCCCAGAGAGACCCCCCAACTCTTAGTTCATTGTTCGCACTACTCCACGTGTGAACACAACCCGAGTACCCACAGGGAACCCCAAATAAATGGAGCCTCGGACTAAGACTCAGAACGTAGCCGTTGTGGTCCCATCTCTGCAGCTAGTGCGTATCTTTGGGTCACTTCTTTATAGTCTCTGGTCTTGATTCCTGCACCTAGGAAACCTCCCTTTGTCAGGGATTGTTGTAATGGACCCAAGTGTGAAAACCTTCGCCGTTCCCAAAGCCCAAATACAAGTGCAGACCATTGCCCTGCGGATGACAAGCTGACCCAGACCCCCGACCTGAGTTTTCCACCTGACGGCAGGGCCTCCACTGCTTTCTGAAGCTCCCAAGGTTCCCAACTGTGCGTCCCCCGCCGTAGTCGGTGACTCCGAATTCTAGCAGTGCTGCCGTGTCATCACGGGGCTGCACATCCAAAAAGGCAAGATGGAGAATCACAAATTACTTCCACAAGCAAGTTTACCACACCAAAAAAAGTTTCCCTCCAGTCTGGCCCGAGGTATCAAGAGCACATGATAATAAAAGACATGCGGGTCTGCCACAGTTCACGGTCACATGCACTGAAGGTCCCTCTGGACCCGCAGGGCTCAGTCCCACACACGTCCCGTCGAACCCTGTGGCCGTGCAGTGGATGAGCCCTGATCGGGGGACAGACAGCTTGTTCCTTCGGATTCCGAGTGGGGACCTCGGTCCTTCCTCTGAGGATGTCATCACGCTCAAAGGCCCCTCCAGCTCCCACATTCTATTACAACCTGGGAAATGGCCTTGGCTCATTTTTTTCTTTTTCTTCTTTTTTTTTGGCTGCACCATGCAGCTTGCAGGATCTTAGTTCACCAACCAGGGATCGAACCCACGCTCTCGGCAGCGAAAGCACGGAGTCCTAACCACTGGACTGCCGGGGAATTCCCAGCTCATCTTTTTAAGTTATGAATTTTCTCAAGAAATAGCATAGGATTCTGGAAATATTATGGCCTCAGCAATCAAGACCTTTCACCCAGTTCTTACTGCTGCCCAAGAAAGGCCCAGGCAGAGCTTTGATTTATTTCTTCCAAAAACAAAGCAGCCCCTTCCCGGCTGCCGCTCCCACAGGGAGAGCCGCCCTCTGCAAGAGTCGCTGGCTTCCTAGTGTTCCATCATTTTAGCCCCTCCTCCTTCTCCCATCATTACCAGATCAACGAAGAATCCAAGTAAATCCATACGGTAATCTCTGGCTTTTCTATGGGCATCCCTGCGAGGTTGACACGTCCTGAACTTTACCCTAAAAGGCTTAAGCAGAGTGCCAGCCTGGTGTTGACAGCTGGTGCAGCTGGAAAGGTTACATTCCTCGGCCCTGACGTGTGGATTTGTATTATCCCAGAGCAGAAATCATTTCAGAGGCACAACCTTTTCTGTGCCTGTAACTGGAGCGTTGCGTGACGTTGTAAAATGATGGAAACGGCTCCAAGTCGGCCACCGACTCCCCTGTGATGCCTGCGGGGGCGGCTCATCTGCTGGCCACTGGTTCTCAAACTCTGACACGTTCCAGAGCCACCTGGAAGGCGCGGGAAGGCACAAGGGGTGGGGTGGGGGGTTCATGCCCAGAGTTTCTGATTCCGTGAAGACACCTGGATTTCTGGCAAGTTCCAGGGCTGCTATTACTAGTGGTTCAGGGACCACATTTTGAGAACCGCTTAGGCAATGATCCCTAAGAATGAGGGGGGGACCACAGGTAGGAGTTCTAT
Organism: Balaenoptera physalus; assembly: GCF_965194825.1. NCBI lineage: Eukaryota > Metazoa > Chordata > Mammalia > Artiodactyla > Balaenopteridae > Balaenoptera > Balaenoptera physalus. The sequence goes on along the minus strand of NC_138887.1, from coordinate 118,946,659 downwards.
GACTACAGGACTTCAGAGCATGCTGAGTGACCAACCGCCCCGGTTTGCCTGGGACTTGAGGGGCATTGAATTCTGTCCTCTAAAAATCTATGTTGTAGCTGATCCCCAGCACCTGTGAATGTGACCTCATCTGGAAATAGGGTCTTTGGAGACATAGTTAGTTAGGATGAGGTCATACTAGAGTAGTGTGGGTCCTGAGCCAATGCCTAGTGTCCTTATAAGAAGCGGAAATCTGGACTCAGAGAGACAGATACACAGAAGGAAGAACGCCATACGAGGACAGAGGCAGAGACTGGAGTGATGCAGCTTCATGCCAAGGGATGCCAAGGATTGCCAGCCACTACCAGAAGCTGGGGGAACATGGAACTGATTCCCCTCTGAGCCTCCAGAGAGGAACCAAGCCTGCCAACATCTGGATTTCAGACTTCTGGCCTCCATATCTGGGAGGGAATACATTTCTGCTGTTCTAAGCCACCCCATTTGTGGTACTTGTTGTGGCCGCCCTCGGGGGTCCCACAAGGTCAGACTTTCACTTTGAAAACCAGGACAGTCCCTGGCAAACCAGAACGAGCTGGTCACTGTAAGCATGATCAAGCTAAGTTCACACGGCCGGAACTCTCAAGTTCACAGAGGAGGAAGCTGATGCCCCGAGAAGGTGTGACCTGCTGTCCTTGGTCCACTCGGGCCATGCTCACAGGACACCACAGACTGGGTGGCCCAGAACAACGGAGGTTTCTCTCACCTTTGGAGGCTGGGAAGTCCAAGATCAAGGCGCCGGCAGATTGGGTGTCGGAGAGGCCTGCCTCCTGGCTTACAGGCATGGTCCTCATGTGGTGGGAGGGATGAGGGGGCTCTCCGGGGCCTTCATTAGGCACAAGCGCATTCGTGAGGCTCCACCCTTATGACTGCGCACCTCCCGAAGACCCCAGCACCTAACACCACCACGCTGGGGCTTAGGATTTCAACCTATGAATTTGGGGGACGCAAACATTCAGTCTGTGACGCCTGCCAAGGGTCACCTTGCATTCGTGTGAGAACCAAGACTAGAACACGAGCCTTCTAAGAGTGGACCACAGCCCCCAGATGCTTCACGTGCACATGAATGCGTACACACGTGTGCCCTGTTGGGCCGCACCCCGCAGGCCTACAAGACCGAAGAAAGAGCCCAGAGTCAGCAACAGAGACACCAGTGGTCTGATGGATGGGGGAGCTTACACATCTGAAGCAAGGTCCCGGAGCGACACCCCACCGTGTGAGGCCGACAGTGGGCAGGACGCGGCGGCAGCCTTCGCTTCCGGTGGGGAAGGGGAGATGACCAGTTATGGGGGAATTGACGTCAGGTGGGCTCATTAGTTACCAGGGAAACCAGCAGAAGGGCACACCCCTCACCGCCCCTTTGATAAGAACAATCACCAGCTGGGGCCTGGGGCACGTACATAGGAAGCTCAGTCTTGTGCATAGGGTGTAGGTGAAGCAGGCCCTAGTCCGGAAGGAGCGAGAGAACTGCCATCTCGAGAGGCCTGACCATACAGCACATACGTGAGTGTGTGAGCCGCGCTGCAGCCTCAGGCTGGGGGTGGGGGGCTTCGTGCAGAGTCAGACTGAGTGGGTCCGGGGGGGAGACCTAGATTTTGCATTTCTGACGAGTGCAACGTGATGCCGATGCTGCTGGATGCTGCCTGGGTTATATAACCCCCTCGGGAAGATTCAGCCCCTGGAATAAAGAAGTGACCTTGGGCTGCCTGCTGGGGAGGGTGGAGGACCCACGTTCTTGCCCTTGCTCTGCCGCTGGGGGGACAGTCCACATTTCTGGATTCACCTTTTTCCAGCTGCAAAATGAAGAAGCAGTTGAACCCAATCGGTCGTTTCCACTTATGCCTGTTTCTCGAGCTGGATTCTGGCATTCCACTACAAAATGAAAACTGTTTTAGACAAAAATTTTATTTCAATCTCGAGGTTGTTTTTCCCAACGACTTTTCTTAAACAGGTGGCACCTGCAGCCAGTTGTCTATGTGACTTAACCCCAAATAACATCTATTTTAAGGGCTGCTGGTGCGTCCGGGGGTGGGGGTGGGGGTGAGGGTGGGGGTGGGGTGAGGTGGGTCTCTCTAAGTTGAGAGCAGCTGGGGCGAAGCCTGAGCCCCCGCCCCGCCCCGCCCCGCCCCGCCCCCGGCCGCGTTTGCTCTGTCGCCCCCTGGAGTCCGAGGAAGGCACGGACTCTGCGCCCTTTTGCTCCGCATTCCTGACCCGCGGCAGCCGGTACTGGGGTGTAGGTTCCCGAGGCCCTGCCCTAGTGACCTGCAAGCTTGTCCATGGTTTCTTGTCTCACCTTCCGAGATTCCTTTTCGGGATTTCGGGGTGAAGGGCGATCGGAAAGCGGGGGACTCCGCAGGAGAGGGAGGGGAGCCCGACGCCGGGGGCGGGGCGGGGGGGGCGGTCGGGGGGGGGAGGGGGAGGCCTGGTGCTCCGCGTGTTAACATCTCAAAGCTCCGCAAGGAAGGGGGTGTGGCAGATGTCACGCGGTTGTCCCGGGCCCCAAGTCCACGCGCACGCGCCACGGCCCCCGGCGAGGAGGGCGGCCCTTCCTCTCTCCCCCAGATCCCGGCGCCGAGGGTGCGGCGGGCTGCATCTTCCTCGCAGGCTCCCCGCCCGTCCCGCCACCCGCCCCTGATGGGTGACTGGCCGCCAACAGCTCCTGCGTTACCTTTCCGGAGGCGCCAGTGCTGCCTGGCCGGTGGGCTCCCCACCCCCTCGAGGTGCCAAAAGTCACCAGGCGCCCGGAGCGGGTTCTGGCCTCTCAGGGGAGATGCAGTTCCATCCCTCTGTCTACTGGCGGCTCTGTGATGAGTTTCCTGAGCGGGGAGAAGCCAGGTGAAAGCTGTTTGAGGAAGACTGATCTGCTGATGGGCGCCCCGGCTTCCTTTTCGGGGATGAGGTGAGTGACGCCAAGGAAACAGAAGGAACCACGGAGGAGAGCATCTGCTGCTTAAACTTCTCGACTCCCACCTCACCCCCAGCCCGGCCTGGGCGATGCTGTCTATTGAGGGAAAGCGGACAGCGCCAGCTCTTCCCACAATGGGAACGCACTCCAGTCTCGGGAAGCCGGGAAAGGGCGCTCTTAGCGTTTCCCCCTCTCAGATGAGGGCGCCCCTGGGACGGCGGGGGCGCAGGACGGGAAGCAGGTTAGGGGCGGGGGACTCAGATTCAACACGTAGGGAAGGGACCGAGGGCCACGTGCAGATGTTCCAGAAACTCGGATTCAGATATTAGCAGTGGAAAAAGGATATTACAGCAGATAAAACATTTAAAATTTTTAAATGGACACTATGAACATCTATATGCCAGTAAATCTGAAAACTTGGATGGTCAATGGAATGGAAGACTATAAATGACCAATAATGACTCGAGAAAAAATACAACGCCCAAATAGAACTATAAGTGTTAAAGGAATTGAATCCGTAGTCAAAAAATCTAACCATATATAAAGCACTAAGGGGGCTTCCCTGGTCACGCAGTGGTTAAGAATCCACCTGCCAATGCAGGGGACACGTGTTCGCGCCCTGGTCCGGGAAGATTCCCACATGCCGCGGAGCAACTAAGCCCGTGCGCCACAACTATTGAGCCTGCGCTCTAGAGCCCGCGAGCCACAACTACTGAGCCCACGTGCCACAACTACTGAATCCCACACGCCTAGAGCCTATGCTCCGCAACAAGAGAAGCCACTGAAATGAGAAGCCCGCCACACTGCAACGAAGAGTAGCCCCTGTTCATCACACCTAGAGAAAGCCTGCACACAGCAACGAAGACCCAACACAGCCAAAAATAAATAAATTAATTAATTAATTAATTTTAAAAAATTTAAAAGCACTAGGCCTAGACTGTTTTAAAGGCCAGTTTTACCAAAACCTTCAAGGAACAAACTCCTCCAGAGAATGGAAGTAAACAATTCCCCATCATCTTTTATGAAACCAGCATAATTTGATACCCAAACTAGAGACAGCCAAACGTGACAAAGAAAAATTATAGGTCAACCTCCTGCCGAGGGAAGGGGACAAAAAAGAATCCGACACTGTGAGGGCAGGCAACAAAGAGTGGAAGACACACATCAGCAGGCTGATCCTCATCCCCAGGGAACGTGGCAGGAAAAGCCAGTAGGAGGTGCACCTGCCCCTCAGGTGTCCCAGGGCCTGGAAGGGACAAAGCCGGTGCTCCCTCCAGAGCCACTCACAGCTCATGAGGGCACTCTGTCCTCACCAGCCACCCCACCCAGAGGGTGCTGGGCAGGGGCTCCACTAGTACCCCCCCCGGGGAATTGCCCCTGCCCAGGGCCCTTGGGGGTCTCTGCCGCTGCAGCCAGTCTCACTGTCTGCCAAAGCCAGCCAGCCTGCACCCTGGGCTCTCAGATGAGCCCTCTGCCACCCACTGTCCTGTGACCTGTCACTCTGCTCTTCTGGGACCTGGGTTGCTCATCTGTAAAATGGAATAACTGTACAGAACTCTAGTGACATGGAGATCTGTAATGAGTGGTCACCAGTTAAACAATAAGAATTTATTAAACACCAAAAAAAAGGAAAAGGGAGGAGAGGGACTTCCCTGGTGGCGCAGTGGTTAAGAATCTGCCTGCCAATGTTCGAGCCCTGGTCCGGGAAGATCCCACATGCCGCGGAGCAACTAACCCCGTGTGCCACAACTACTGAGCCTGCTCTCTAGAGCCCGCGAACCACAACTACTGAGCCCGCGAGCCACAACTACTGAAGCCTGTGCACCTAGAGCCCGTGCTGCACAAGAGAAGCCACGGCAATGAGAAGCCCGTGCACCGCAACGAAGAGTAGCCCCCACTTGCCACAACTAGAGAAAGCCCACGTGCAGCAACGAAGACCCAACGCAGCCAAAAAATAAATTAATTACTTTTCAAAAAAGAAAAAAAAAAAAAGGAGGAGAGTGGAGATCGCAACCCGGCCCTAACTGCTCACTCTCACCTGCTGGTGAAGCCTCATAGCAGGGCTGTGGAGGAGGAGTTTCTTTGTCCCTCTCCCAGCTTAGGCGACTGGGACTCAGGGCCAAACGCCAAGACCACAGTGGGTGTGACTCGGTGGGGTTGCTCCTTCCTGCCGTCACAGCAGGCCCGGGGCTTGTGGATCTCGGGACACCTGAGCCCTGCTCCGGGGGGACAGTGGCGGGTGACACAGGGAGAGACAACACAAGCTGCCCTCTGCCCGGGACGGAGCAGACACCAGCCCTCTCCCATCCCAGGTGGCCAGGACATCCCCTGTGGTGACTTCCATCTGCGCTAATGAACAAGAGGGACCAACGCTCCTCCCCTTGGACAGCACGCAGTAGCCGCGTAACTAATTCCTCGCAGGCCGGGACCCCTCTGCGACGGCCGGGCTGCGTGACTCCTGTTGGGTCTTCCCACGTCACCCTCACTCTTGTGGGGGCCACCCTGGCCGGTACGAAGGGGCAGAGAGGGACCGTGAGGAAGGCGAAGTGGGAGGGGGAAGCCAGGTCTGCAGGGCCCGGAGGCTCTTGGGGTGAGGGTGACACAGAGGGAGGAGGGGTTGCAGGTGGCAGCCAGGTTCAGGACTCGGGTCACTGGGCAGGGCATGGAGTGGGTTTCAGAGGAAGAAGACGGATCAGGTTTTAAACATCTTGACCTTGAAGGACCTTGGCATCTGGGTGGGCGGAGATGCCCGGGAGGCAGTTGGGTCCTCAGCCATGGAGCAGAGTAGTCTGGGCTGGAGATCATGACTTGGGGGTCCTGGGGGCTGCTACCCCCTGGGGAGAGGCTGTAGAAGGAGGAGGTGTGTGAGGGTGGGCCTGAAATGGGAGGGGGTTGCAGGTGAGTTTCCAGACAATCATTGGTGTCCCTGCTACGTGGAGAGGCACGGTACCACCCCTTCGGTCCAGCCCCTGGGGTGAGGTGGGTTCCCCTTTGAGAGGACAGTTTCCTTGGTGGGGAAGAGGGCGGTCACTGAAGCCAGAGGGAGTGGACTATTTTTGTGGCAGGTGACGAATGAAAATATAAGAGAGGGTTGCAGTGTTGGGATGAAAGGGGACTCTTTTAATACAGTTGTTATTTTTTAGGTATAATTTACACACAATAATAATTTACATACCTCTGGACCATGCACTGTCCGACCTGCTGCCCATCACTGAAGATTTGTTCTACCTTGTCCAAATTTCAAATAGAATCATCCAATGTGCAGTCTTTTCTGTCTGCCTCCTTCAGCTCAGTGTAATGTTTTTGAGATTTTCTTTGCTGTTTGCTTTGCTTTTCTATGTGTATCAGTAGTTTGTCCCTTTTTCCTGCTGAGGGATGTTCCCCTTTCTGGGTGAACTGTGATTTCTTTATCTGTTGAAGGAGGTCTGGCGCTTCCATGTTGGGGTTGTCAGGAGTGAGCTGCTGTGAGCAACGAGGGCTAGTCTTTGGCGAATGTTCTCATTGCTCGTGGGTAAGCACCAGGTCGCACGGTAGGTGTATCTTAACTTTATAAAAATATGTTTCTGCAAGTGGCCGCAGGGTTTTACATCCCTGCCAGCAGCTCAGGAGTGTCCACCTGCCCTGCATCCTCACCAAGACTTATAATTTGTTGTCTCTTTAAATGTCCGCCATTCTAATGAGATACAGTGATGTCTCATTGTGCTTTGAATTTGCATTTGAGGGGGAGTTTTTAAAGGATGGGCATATTCTTGGCCTTTGAGGCATTAGATCAGGAAATGTTGAAGACTTAGGTGAAGGAGGGGGAACTGGAGAAGCAAAGTCCAAAACAAGAACAGGAATAGACAAGCTGGACATCCTTGGAAAACTGCCAAATGCTGAAGGAATGTTAAAATTGTATATCTGTGGGGGTTAAGGGCATGGATTCTGGATTCAAATCCCAACTCCACTGCTTACTTGTTGTGTGACCTTGGGCAAGTTACTTATTCACTCTGTGCCTCACTTTCCACATCTATGAAATGGGGGTAATAATACCTACCTCTTTTTTTTGTGGGTTTTTTAAAAAAAATTATTTATTTTTATTTATTTATGGCTGTGTTGGGTCTTCGTTTCTGTGCTAGGGCTTTCTCTAGTTGCGGCGAGCGGGGGCCACTCTTCATCGCGGTGCGCGGACCTCTCACTTTCGCGGCCTCTCTTGTTGCGGAGCACAGGCTCCAGACGCGCAGGCTCAGTAATTGTGGCTCACGGGCCCAGTTGCTCCGCGGCATGTGGGATCCTCCCAGACCAGGGCTCGAACCCGTGTCCCCTGCATTGGCAGGCAGATTCTCAACCACTGTGCCACCAGGGAAGCCCCCTACCTCTTAAGATTGTTGAGAAAATTAAATGATATAATGTCTTCATTGGTGCCTTACTGTGTAAACACTATGAGAGTCATTATTACTGTTCCCATTTTTGAATTTATTATAATTCTATGTCTTCCCACTACCTGGCCCCTAGCAATTTCCCTGGGAGGGAGGGGGAGGTGTAGTTACTGTAATCACCTCTAGGGGTCAGGCTTCAGCGCCTTTCACCTACCTAAGCGGCACAGTATTTGAGGATAGGATATGGGGGACAAGGGAATTCTTTCCAGGACCCAGGCGTCCAGCCTTTGCACTACCACCCTTTTCTTCCCTACCCCAATCCAATGTTCCCCCCTGGAGACCTCTGGCCCCTCTTTTGGGAAGGAGATGTCTTCTCATCTCCTAGAAGTGGATTTGAACTAAGGCAGAGCAGGGAACCCCTGGTTGGTGGGGCCTCACACTGAGCAAGCCAGAGGATGTTTTCACCCCTCAACCCAGAAGGTTGAGGTCCCGGCTAGTGCACAGACAGGGCACAGACTCTGGCTAAAGGTGTTCCCTCCTTCCCTGTCCAACAAAAATGGGTCCCAGTCCAGTGGTTCAAGCCACAAACTGGGAAAGGTCTTCAGATAATAGGTTAGATTACAGGTTAAAACACACATGGACACAATAAAGGAACAGATAACAGGTTAACACACCCAAAAGCAAAGGAACAGATAACAGACTAATAGACATACCACAAAGGAATAGATAACAGGTTAACACACACACATCAGTCAGGAAGGACTCGGGGAAAGATGAGCAAAGGGTATGAATAAGCAGTAAACAGCAGAGCAAACATGATGTACGTATGGACGATGTAGCAGCTGAACACAAATGCACGGGTCTGGGAGGCCTTTGCTTCATCCTGTGGAGCTGAAGGTGTGCTCATGCTTCCCCTGGCAATTTTACTAAAGGTGTGGACCCCAAAGGGGGCGAGATTGGCCCCTGGGATCTTTTGGAAATTTGAAGGTGTTTCCATTTGTCAGAATGACAGAGGAAGGGTAGCCTTCAGTAGGGAGGGCCCAAGGATACTCGATACCCTGCAACATGCAATGAGCAATTGTCCCGCAGTTTCACCCATAAACGCAGTATTCTTGGGAATTCCCTGGTGGTCCAGTGGTTAGGACTCCGTGCTTCCACTGCAGGGGTTCGATCCCTGGTTGGAGAAGTAAGATCCGACCAGCCTTGCGGCACGGCCAAAAGAAAAAAAAAAAAAAAAAAGACAGTGTTCTTTGCCTGATTTTAATATACACCGAATTTTCCCAGCATGCAATTTACTAACTAGATGGGAGATTTTACTTAGTTTTCTGAGGGACTTTTCCAAGAGTTATTCATTCACCGTTTCAGAAACTGGGGTCACTAACAACAAAATAACAAATGACAGAAGGATGCATATACAATATTGCCACATTGTAAAAATGTGTATTATTTCCAGGTATACAAATAGACAGTAAAGATGTGAAAACATGCAAAGAAATAATAAACACAAAAATCAGGATAGTGGGTATATGTGGGGAGGGAAAGCTTCTGATGACTTCTTTCTTTAAAGAAAATAAATCAACCTGACATAAACATGGCAAAACATTAATATGTGACAAACCTGGGTAGTGGGTGTGTCATTGTTCCTTATTTTCTAGAGCTCTCTATGCTCTAAATTGCCCAAAAGGGAGAGAGACTTGACAAAAACAAGAGGCAGGAGGAGGCAGGCAGGTGGGCACTGAATCAGCACACATTTTGCAACTTTCTGACACTGAGCAGCTACTAACAGCTTTTAAGTTTGCATGTTACTGAGATTTTCTAAAAATCAAGATAGCATCCTCAGCCTTGCTCCTTCCACTGTCACCACACTTACGCTGAGCCCATTCCCCCAGTATTTTGTCCTCAACTAGCTGTCATATGCGGCTTAAGATCTCACCTATTTCAAAGTACATTTTAACCATGCTTTGAAGATGATTCACTCAAAGAAATGACTCTCTACTGGTGAGGTTTTGCCAGTCTTGCATTTGTATATGTATGTATTGATAGCTACTTAGGGGAGGAGCTCTTCTCAGGCACACATAGATCATGTGAGTCTTGGCAGACCTGACCTCCTTATAATGAAAATCCTGAGTGAGAATTGAGATGTTGCATTGGGAATGGGGAATGGAGGTTAAAATTGCAGAAATCTTATCGACAGGTTCATTTTTTACCAATTCTCTGAGGCTTGTGACTGATCATTTTTCAGTATTCTTTGCAGAAAATACCCCAAATCACTGCTCTGTTTTGAATTCTGCCCACATCACCTGTGTGCATTGGCTGTGGGCTCTGGCCCTGGCATAGTAACGGCAAATACAAATTAAAGATAAGACACTCTGAAAATAATGAGATCCCACTACACACCTATCAGAATGGCTAAAATCCAAAACACTGACACCACCAAATGCTGACAAGGTTGCCAAGTAACAGGAGCTCTCATTCATCGCTGGTAGGAATGCAAGATGGTACAGCCATTCTAGAAGACAGTTTGGCAGTTTCTTCAAAATTAAACATACTCTTACCATATGATCCAGAATCGCTGGATCATATTGCTGAAATTTACCCAAAGGAGTTGAAAACTTATCTCCATGCAAAAACCTGCACATGAATGTTTATAGCAGCTTTATTCATAATTGCCAAAACTTGGTAGCAATCAAGATGTCGTTCAGTAGGTGAGTAGATAAACTGTGATGCATCCAAACAATGAAATACTATTCAATGCTAAAAGGAAGTGAGCTATCAGGCCATGAAAAGACATAGAGGAAATGTAAAGGCATATTACTAATTAAAAGAAGCCAATCTGAAAAGACGACATACTGTATGACTTCCAACTAGATGACATTCTGGACAAGGTAAAACTATGGAGACAGTGAAAGGATCAGTGGTTGCCAGGGGTTGGGGTGGGGGGAGAGGGATGAATAAGTAGAGCACAGAGGATTTTTAGGGCAATGAAAATATTCTGTACGTATGATGCTATAATGATGGATACATGTCATTATACAGTTGTCAAAACTCGACACCAAGCGTGAACTGTAATGTAAACTATGGACTTCGGGTGATAGCGATGTGTCAATATAGGCTCATCAAATACAAGAAATGTACCGTCTGGGTGGCGTGCTGATGGTGGGGGAGACGGTATACGTGGAGGTGGGGAGGGTATGGGAACCTTCTATACTTTTATTCAATTTTGCTATGAACCTAAAACTGCTCTGAAGAATAAAGCCTATATTTAAAAAAATAATAAGGGGCTTAATTTTCCCAGGTGAATACAAGGGAAGAGACTTCCCCTTTTTCTTCCTGAATTTCTTTGTCTTTTTCACATGTATGGGCACCATTTTTTTTTTTTTTAACATCTTTATTGGAGTATAATTGCTCTACAATGGTGTGTTACGTGCACCTTTTTAACGGCTAAAGAAACCTCTTGCCAATCTAATACTCTGAAGGTTTCCTCTAGCAGCTGGGAGCTATCTCTTTGAAACAATGACGTCCCACCTCCCAGTTTCCTGGGAGGAGAGGGGCTTAACTTCAGCTGTCACCTTACTCTGAACTGCAAAGCCTATTTTATTGCAAAGCCTAATTTCTTTGTATCTGGGCATAAAGATATGAGAAAATTAGCAATTTTATCTTGAGAACATGTATATAATGAATATTTCTGCCTGACTGTGACAGGCTGAGCTTTCTCGGTCTTTGCAGTCACTGTAGCAGATTGCCTGGGACACATCATCTCTTGGTTTAATGCTTAGTCAGTAATACGACTGTTCTTTCTCTTCAACCTATATGGACAGGCTCTCTGGGTTGGGAGATTTTGTTTTGAATTCCATTTCCCCAACAGGGCCCATGTCCGAAAGCAAACGTTAGAATGTGTGGTTTGGCCAGTGTGGTTGCCTGTGGGGACGACAGTCAGGCCAGGCCCCCTGGGAGGCCTGTCCTTGGATGCAAGGGTGACATGCAGGTGGTAGTGTCTGCACTACATGTGCCAGCCTCCCAGAGCAGGGACGAGGTCACCCCTGTGCTCGCACGGTCCATGACCTCCTTTTCCTGGACCTGAAGTGTCTCATCCGTGAAACGGTGATAAAAATCTTCCTTCCTGAGAACAGCTCAGACTGCTCCCCACACCGAGTCCTCTCTGCCCTGTCCTCTGTGAAGCCCCCTGGGGTCACCACGGCTTGGATGAGCTCTCTCTCCCTCGAGCTCAGGGTTGGCCCCTCGCCCCAGCTAACCGCCCTGCATTGTTCTCCGTGTGCACGTCTCATCCCCCTGGCGATTTGGGGGCGCGCATCTTGTGGCCTCAGTGTTGACTCTGTTCATTCCACAAACAATCTTTGAGCCTCCGTTATGTGCCAAGAACGTCTGTGCCCTGAGAAAGTCCCACGCTGGGGTGAGGCTGCGTGTTTCTGTAAACCCGTCCTTGCCGTCCAGGGTGGTCTGGGTGTAGAGCACTGCGGACCGCTGGCGAGTGGGGTTTGAGTCGGGACGGGTGACACCGCAATGGATCAAGGGTGAGCACGGACTGGGCGGAGCGGGGCAGAGGTAGAGGGACAGCATTCTGGGGGGCAAAACAGCAGAAGTGGAGTCTGCAGGCCCACAGCCTGGCATAGAGATGTAGGAGCAACCCAGGGTGCTACTGGAGCAGAAAATTTAAGGTGGGGCTGGGAGCTAAGACCAAAGTGTAACGGAGCAGGACCCTGTGGGACCTTCCTGACAGACCCCTCCCCGCCATGCCCTCTGCCTGGCTCTTGTCTGTAGAAAAGCTGTAGTCTCTCAGGCCTCCCCCGAGTCACAAAAGCCTGGCTCAAGAATTAATGAGTGGAAGGATGTGAACATGTAGTGATAAAAAGAGCAGTGGGGCCAGGAGAACTGGTAAGAATTTGGACGGTAAATCAGCCATGTGGCGGTCACAGAATCCTTAGCTCCTCCCTGAAGTACCTAGATAGCAGTATCCGATGCACATTTCCTGAGTTGTTTCACAGATGCTAAAATCCCCACCAAATGGAAGAAGTTAACCACTTGAGGACCATGAGCACTGTGGCCCCCAGGCCTACTGGAGCCTGACGACTGATCGCGTTAACCCCTGTGACACCGCCCCACTACCTCACCATCAGCCAAGCAGAGACTTGTGCAGGAGCTGATCACTTCACACCCTGCAACTCCCCTCCCTCACCTTGCCTATAAAAAAACCTTCCCTGAAACCCATCAGGGAGTTGCAGCCTTTCGAGCACGAGCCAGCCGGTTCTCCTTTCACGCCCCTTGCAGGAAACCCTTCTCTGTGCCAAACTCCAGCGTTTCGGTGTGTCTGGCCTCACTGTGGGTAGGATACACAAACTTGGGATGGACAAGAGCAGCGGGCACGAGGGCGGGCAGGGGCTGTCTTCTTTGCCCTCTGGAGCAGGGGTCCATCCTTCTTCACTCGAAGAGAGAGCGAACTCAGTAGCAATGTGAGCCTGGGTCCCCGGGTGGGAGAGCGCGCGGCGGGAGGTCTGGTAAGGCTCCGTGCTCTGTGCGGAGGAGGGAGGGCGAGGGGAGCCTGAGGAACCCCACCCCAGGGCAGAGGCGTCGGGGAGGGGGTGGGCGGGGCCCACCCGTCCTGACTCAGCAGGGCCGGCAGGCCGGCTGGGTCGGCGAGAGAGGAGGCCTTGGGGTCTGGCTGGGCTCGCGGGCGCGATGGCACCAGGGAGACCCCCGGGCGGGGGCGGGGGCGGGGTCGGGGTCGGGTTGTGTCCCACGGGCCGGGCGGCCCCTCGCGGGCTTAGCACGCCCGACAGCACTAACGCGCCGGCCCAGCAAATCTTTTGTCGGGGCGGCGCTGAGCCAGCAGGGCGCCGCCCGCTATATCTGGGGCCCCCGCGGGCCGGTGGGACCGCGCACCAGGCGCAGCATGGCGCAGCGCTCGGGGAAGGTGAGTGCCCGCTCTAACCTCTCGCGTCCGGCCGCCGCCGCCCAGGGTCACCGCAGGGCCCCTGGGGCGGGGCCCAGACACCCGCTCTCATTGCCCTTTGTGCTCAGGATGGGGGCCGGGGACAGGGGCGGCCAACCCGCTTGATGCCCTTTGCATCTGACAACCCCGAGCAGAGTGGGCTAAACCTCTGAACAAAACGGGGTGCCTGGCCCCGGCTGAGGGCCTCTGTGATGTGGTTGGGGAGGCCTTCCGCCCAGCCCCTCCAGCACTGGCTCTGCGGTGCCAACCCCCGGCCCCAGAGCCCGGAGCAGGGACGGTGCTCAGACCTAAGGGGTGCCGGGGTTGGAGTGGGGACCCTTGACTTGCCCTGCAGCCCCTGGGCCCCGCTTCTTTGCCTGAGGCTGTTCTAACGTGGCTGCTCCTTCCTCGGCTGCTCGGGGGCACTTGGGGCTGGTTCTCTGCAAAATGTTGAAATTTGAGGGACCTTCGAATCCTGTGGGTGACCAGTTGTCCTTGAATATCTGGGGGCGGGGGGGGAGCCCTCAATCAGACCTGCCTTGTGTGGGAAGATTGGCAAATTTGGATCTCTGCCCCCTTCCCTGGCTCCCTATTCTAGCTAGTCTGAGACTGCCTTTGGTTTCCAGGGGCTGCATTCAAGGTTAGTGGGTGAGACCGTTACTGTATCTGTCTGCAGGGGGCTAGGTTACACCTCAGCAGCAACCCCAGGAGCTCACCTCCACTGTGGCCTGCACCCCCTCCTCTGTGCTGCAGAGGGACACCTTGATATCAGCAGAGGGAAAGGGAGGGACGAGAAATGGTGCGTGGTTTTCAAAGCTTCCACGTCCACGCACATCCCTTTGGCCAAAGCATCTGGCCTTGCCTAACTCCGAGGGGCCCAGAGGAGCAGTTCTACCATCAGTGACAGCACACACACATCATGACCACAGTTACTGGGCCCCAGGTAACATTACTTTGCCAGGGCCCTTCTAGGAGCACAATTCTTGAAACCCAAAGGGTTATTGAGAGTTGGAATTTTAGGTTCCTCTGCAGAAAGTGAGTGAGTTTTGGGGTCGGTATGGTTCTTTTGTTTGTTTGTTTGTTTTTGTTTTGTTTTATTTTTATTGAAGTACAATTGGCTAACAAGGTTGTATTAGTTTCAGGTGTATAACATAGTGATTGTATATTTTTATACATTATCAAATCATCACCACACTAAGTCTAGTTACCATGTGGTTCATGTTTAGTTTGGGAACAGGGATTACCCATCAGTGCTACATCACCATAGGACACAGTGTCTGAACTGACCGCTGGGTTAGAAAGCGCCAGATCTGACACAAGCATGTCACCCAAAGGAGAGGCCTAGGACACAAAGGGACGGGGTTGCATTGAAAAAGCCCTCTTTTGAGCCGTTAATCCCGTGCCAGGCCCTGACTTGGCTCGTTGGATTCAATATCTCCTGTTAAGGGGCCCAGTCTCAGAAACCTGACTTTCTGGAAAGTGAATATTTGGTTATAGGGTTGTAGGTGAAGTGTTTTCTTTTGAAACATTTCCTTGGATGTTATGTCTTAACAATTAACAAAAATTGAGTTTAAAAAATTCAGTGGGAGTTTGAAAAGACCCTGTTTTCAAACGGGCCCCTGAACAAAGGGGAAATCCCTGTCCCCTCGTATCTTCTGAGATTTGTCTGCTCAACCGTGGCCTCCCGGGGCGGGGCGAGCCGGGCGCGGGGTCTGACCTCAAGCCGCCATCCAGGCATTCTCTCACCCAGGCGACAGACAGTGTTGAGCGCCTACTGTATGCCGCAGGGCGGGGCTTCAGGGCCTGGGAATTGGGGTTCAGTGGTGGATGTTGGGCCCCCTGTGTCCCTTCCCAAAACTGACAGGAGAGGAGCCCCTGACTCTGGGTCCTCTAACCTGGCCGTTCTAGATTACTCTCTACGAGGGCAAGCACTTCACGGGGCGGAAGCTGGAGGTCTTCGGGGACTGTGACAACTTCCAAGACCGAGGCTTTACGAACCGGGTGAACTCCGTCCGCGTGGAGAGTGGGGCCTGGGTCTGCTTCGATCACCCCGACTTCCGGGGCCAGCAGTTCGTCCTGGAGCATGGCGACTACCCCGACTTCTACCGCTGGAACAGACACAACGACCACATGGGCTCCTGTCGGCCTGTTGGAATGGTGAGTGGGCCTGGGCCACTCCACTTGGCCGGGATGGGGGGGTTTCCTGCTGGAGTGACCCAGGGCCCGGTTAGGCCTGGTCAGACATGGGATGAGTAATCGGGGGGGGGCGGGGGGGGCGGGGGGAGGGGCAGGGCCCTCCCAGCTTTAGGAACGGATGAGACCGTGGGATCTTTAAGCCCGAGAGATGTCCCCACACAGACCCAGCCACTCTCGTGCATGGGGACCCAATTGGAAAGCCCCTGGAGAGTTTTCATGCCTGCGTTTTCAGCCATGTATCAGGAAACCACTTTCAGTTTCTGATGCCAAAATCTTGCTGAATTTTCCACTTAAAATGCTATTGAAAACATTAGAGGTTTGGATTTGCAACCAGATGGGGGAGCATTCAGCTAAAGTAAGGCTGATGTGGTCCTGGTGCGTCCACCCAGGCAGGTCATCTTCTAGCGCTTTTCAGGAGCCTTCGATGGAGTGGCCCACGGAAGAAGCTTAGGTATCACTGGCCAGGCAGCGGGAATTTGGGGGCAGGAGCCAGCAGGTGGCTGCCTTTTCACAGGGCTGCCCAGTACGTGTGGGAGAGCCAATGAGAGGTGTCACTCCCCCATGGCGAAGTTGCCCCGAGGGTAGGGTTTGAGGACTGGGCATTCCCATTCCTTAGGATTCTTCCACGTTAAAGTCCTAACTGACTTTCTGTGAGCTCTAGAAGCTAGGGTGGGAAATGGCTGGTTCCTGAGATCAGGAGTGAACAACTTACCAGAGAGTCTCAGCCCTGTGTCTGCAGGAGGACCCTCTCCTGGACGGACATCTGAGGACCCCCAGGGGAGGGGCCTCCTGTGTGGAAACCCCTCTCTTTTCTACATGGGTTGCAAAACCAGCTGGGCGTTGGCCTCTCAAATTGTAAGAATGCTTTCTTAAGATTTCCACCAGGTCACGGACATTTGGAAAAAGGAATTAACGTGGCTGGCCCTGGATCTTGCATAATGCTATTTATATGAAAACTATCCTGGGTATCTTTCGAATGCTGTTCTCGTAAGAGCTATCCTTGGGGCCAGCTGTGGCGCAGACCCAGCCCCCGCCGGCGCCAGAGCCCGTGGGGAGCTGGCCCACCTCGGTCTTTGGAAATACGGGAAATCTTATGGGGAGATGTATATCCTCGTCCCAGGGAGCCAGCAGGGATTTCAGCAAATGAGATCCCTGTTATTTGTTTTAGATTTTTGGCTTCATGTTTTAATAAACGTTCTATTACAGTTTGTAAAATATTATCATTTAAAGGCTGCCAGTGGCCTGTGGCCCAGGAGGGGGTGAAGGGCAGAGGAATGTGGTGGTACGTCTGGGGCAGGAGGAAGCCCAGCGGCCCGGGCCGGTCCGAGGGCGGCCGCTGTCCCAGGAGGTCTGGCCCTCTCTGGACCTTGGGTTCTGCAGTTGAAGAAAGAAGCGACTGGACTGCTTCAGGGGCTCTGAATCTTTTTAAACTAATAGACCCCTTTCATCCAACCAAATCTCATGTGCAAGAACGAGCGGCAGTTCTGGTCTGAGGGGCGTGCGTTGAGGTCGGGGTACTCACCGGCCCCCCAGCCCAGGAACTCACGGGTGCCCTGGGTGCTGGGTGGGCCCAAGCTCCTGCCCACACGGGCTCCTGTTTATGACGGGAAACGTCACCACTGTTCATCCTCTTTCCTTCCTCCCCTTGCGGGGGGCCCACAGCATGGGGAGCATTTCCGCCTAGAAATCTTCGAGGGCTGCAACTTCACGGGCCAGTGCCTGGAGTTCAAGGACGACTGTCCCTTCCTTCAGAGTCAGGGCTGGGCCAAGAACTGGGTCAACGCCGTCAAGGTGTACGGGGACGGAGCGTGAGTAGAACCTGCGTGGCCACTGACCACAGTTCCCCGCCTGCCGGGCTGGGTCAGACCCCAGCAGGGGGGCAGCCTGTCCCCTGCCCAGAGACCTTGTCCCTCCCTCATCTGTCCCCCTGGCCCAGGAAGGCCAAGGTGAGGGGACGCAGGGCCCCAAAGGCCCCCCTCGGTGGCAGGAGGGCACTTTGCAGACCTAGCCGTTCTCTCTGACTAGGCTGAGCTCATGGAATGCGCTTTGGTTTTCTTGAGCTGGGGAAAGTCTGCTCTGGCAAGGGTGGCCCTGCCCACATGCTCACCCCTTATTTACCCCGAACTGGACCTCTCCTACCACACACCCAGCCCTGCCACGCTGGCCTCCCGGGGAGATGATGGCACAGTGGTTCACTTCTGGGGGATGGAGAGTGGCTGGGAGGCTTTTCCCCAGGCCCAGAGGGGCTCGTCCGCCCTAGCCCAAGAGAGCCGTCAGAACCCTGTGCTTCCGTCGACTCCTGCACACCCGGTTCCTTCCACCAGCTGAGGGCATCTGAACGCCCATTGTGCACACCCTTTGTGCCAAGTTTCACAGCCCCTGCTCACACCCCAGCTGGCCAGCTCCTCCTCCTCCCACCTGCCCAGCTGGGTGGAGAGCGTTTCCCCATTTTACAGAGAAGCAAGCTGAGACCCAGAAGGTTACCCAACCCCGCTGGGAGTAGACCCGCTGGGATTGCAGCCAGGCCTTTGGCTTCAAGTCAGACTATCCCTGATCTAGAGCTGGGTGTCTCCACAGACCTCAGCCCCATGCCCCAGGAGAAGAGCCCCAAAACGTGGGTCCCAGGAGCCTGGCTCTTCTCTCGGCAGCTACGGGATCCCTTTGCTGTCTGTGTTTCTGAGGCACGGGATCAGGGTGCACGCGAGTGGTCATGGGAGGGACTGAAGGAAGAGGTGGCTGAGCTGGAGGAAGAACTGCTCCCCACCTTCCCCTGCGAGGTCAGGTGTTGGCTGCTGGGCCCTGGGCCTCTGACCCAAAGGCCGTTCAGAAATTCCAGGTTTGCCCTAAGTTGATGGCACCTGGGAATCCGGGGGTAGAATTCCAAAACAACCATTTGCTGGCTAAATTGTGTCTTGTGAGGCCAGAGTCGTACCTTTGCGTAGAAGGTGTCCTGAGCCCCGAGGCCCAATACCCCTCCACCCACCCCGGGGACTCCAGGGGCTTGTTTAGAGAAAAAGGCAGGAAGGTAGGAGCTAAGATTTGACCGTAGGGACTTCATCCCCCACTTCACCTAAGAAGAGATAATGCTCAGAGGGGCAAAGACTCTGCGGGGGACTGCCTGCGGTGGGTCCCACGTCTGGACCCGGGCTCTGCTCCACTCCCCATGGAGCCCTCGTCCTTGGCCTCCTGTGACTTTAACTTGTAAAAAAATAATGTAAGCCCTTGGCAAGGAAAAGCTGCCCAGTGGTGCCCCCCAGGATCCCCTAGTATGGACGTGACCTCCTTCGAGGGCTTTCCTGGCATCTGAGGTTGGGGGTGCAAGGTGGGTCTCCCCACCACCTCCTACCTGCCAGGAGTCATTTTCTTTGGGTCCCAAGTCGCTCAGGAATGGCCTGTCCCCACAGACCCGTGTCCTGAAGGGCACCTGGAAGAGATGTGCCAGCATCTCGAGGCCCACTTCCCAAGGGCTCAGTCCTGGTGCCGATGCGGACGGCGTGCCCCCTCCCTCCCTCCTTCTGCCTTCTCTCCACCCCATGGCAGGAAGCAGGGGAGGGTGAGGGGTTCCTGCGGAGGCCTAGCTGGTCCCTTCCTCTTCTTCCTTTTGGGGACACCCATGTGCTCCAGGGCAGCCCAGGACACTGCTGGGGTTCCTTCCCAGCTCCTCGAGGGAGGGAGGGAGGGGCTGACTCCCTTGGAGGTGCCTCAGGCCACGGCCTCAGCGTGTGGGCGGGAGTGTGGGGAGGTCATGGGCTGGGTGGGGGGATGCGGTGGGCACGGGGAGGCCTGGGGGCGGGGAGGGGAGGCCAGATTGGCCCCAGCCCGCCCGGTGCTCCCTGGCAGGTGCTCCCCACTCACTCCCACTCTCCACCTCTCTCTCCTCATGCCCGACCCCTGACCCTCAGCGGACTGAGCCAGGCTCCGGATGTGGGGTTGGGACGGGGGAGGAGAGGGACGGCGGTGGCAGGTGAGTGGCAGCTGGCCTTGTGCTGGATGGGCTCACAGATTCTGAGGATGTGTCTCCTGGGGAGAAACCTCCTTCAACACCAGAGTGCTTTGGGGTCCGCGGACAAGAACCCTTAGGTCAGAGCACCCCATGGCCTGGGCCGGAAGGGACCCCAGCAGCCAGACCTGGGTGTGTAGCCCCTTTGTCGGGGGCCTGGAGACTGAGGCCTGCTTTGCTTCCCAAGGCCCCCAGCTCCTCCGTGACTGACAGAGCAGAAAGCTGTGTTCTATCAGTGGTCAAAGAGAAAGAGGCCAGAGTGAGGTGGAGAGGGCCGCCCTGGACAAAGAGTGGGTGTGGACCAAGCTGGCTTTCAGCCCCGCCGCCACCCCCTCGCCCCTCAGCACAGGCTCCAGAGCCCGGCTCAGTGGGGGGTCCCCTCGGCCCTCCCAGCTGCCTGCTTGCCTCAGGGACAGTGGAGGGACGGGGCTGCGACAGGCCCGCTCCCCACGTGTCCGGAGGCCTCTCCTCAGATCACATTCCCTCCCCTCTGTCCCCAGGCACAGACAACTCTCAGAGGGGCCCCCATCCCCCCACCGAAACCTTCCCGATTACCGGGCCCTGGGGCCCTTCCCCTGCAGCCCCATCGCCTCTGGTGATGCGGGGCCCTGTCCTCTCCTGCCCTGGCCCAGAGCCCAGCCATACGTGCTCACAGACCAGTCCGTGTCCTTGTCGCCGGTCTCTGCTCTCCGGCCTGCTAGCAGCTGCCCCGGCCTGCTAGCAGCTGCCCCGGAGCGGGGAGCTGTGATGGGGAGGGGAAGGATCCCTCCTCCGTGCAGCTGCCTCCCTCGCCCCTCCCCCCACCGCAGGAACCTGTGCGTCTGACTGATTTGAGACTCGCCAGGGCCTGAAGCAGGGCTGGGCGCACACGTGGACCCAGGAGCACATTTGCTGAACGATCCAACGAATGGATAGTATTCGGTTCCCGTTCTGTGCCAGGCCCCCTGCCACGTGCTGGGTGCTGTCTGTGCAAACAGGCCTTTCCAGGAGCAGGAAGGAGTGGGGTGTGTGTGGGGGGGGGTGGGGTGGGAGTCGGGGGATGAGAGGGCGTGCCTCCTGGAACCACTTCCGGCCCTTGTGATGAACATTCTGGACTGGTCAGTTGCAAGTGTCAGCTGAACACCCCTGGGTGCAAAATGTCTCACCCAGCACTGGCCCGGACACACGGGGCAGTGAAAGGACGGGCGGGAGGTGGGGGGAGAAATAAGCCAAGAACGGGGATGGGGTCACGGGCGTGAAGGGCTGGCCCGGGGCGGAGGGGCGCGGGGCGGCGGCTGCGGGGGAGGCGGGCACGCGCCGCTGCGGTGCCAGGACAGGAGCGGCCGGGCCCTGCGCTGCTCAGCACCGGGCCCCTGACCTCCGCCGCCCTCTGGCCTAGGTGGGTCCTGTACGAGGAGCCCAACTACCGCGGCCGCATGTACCTGGTGGAGCGGGGCGACTTCCGCAGCTTCTCCGACTGGGAGGCCCACAGCGCGCGCGTCCAGTCCCTCCGCCGGGTGGCCAACTTCTACTAACCGCCCGCCCGCCGGTGTCCGGCTGCGACCAGGAGTGGCCGGAGAGAGGGACAGTCCCCTCAGCCCGCCCAGGACTCGGACCGTGGGAAATAAACGTCATACAAGCCAAGCGCTGCGTGATTCCTCTGCCCTTCGTGACCAAGGGACAGCCGGGCAGGGGGCCCCCAGGCCCTGGGCAGGGGACTGGCAGGACCCCCCCGGCGTGGGAGGGACCGATCAGGAAGGGTGGAGGGGGGACGTTGTGAGGCACCCGCTGGGGGAGCATTAGGGCTGGAAGGGACCTATAGGTCATGGAGTTCAATCCTGTCACCTCACACGTGAAAAGCCAACGTCCTACATGGGGAGTCACCACCTCGGGTCCCAGAGCAGCTCCCAGTGGAACCAGGATGGGGCCAGGGCGCTTCCCCTTCCAGGAACCCCACCCACCGGCCAGTTAGGGGAGAAAGGGGGGGCGGGGAAGGTGTGATGGGGGCGGGGCAAGGATGTGATGGGGATGGAGCAGGGCAGGGCACCGAGGGGGTCTGCTGCGAGGTGGGGGCTCCCTCTGGGCTGTAGTCTCCCTGATCAGGGAGAGGGGCTGCCAGGCCGTGTGGTCTGGTCCACTCCACAGCCAGGCCTGACCCAGGGTTCCTGAGTCTGCATCTCTGGGGGATCTTGTAGTTTAATGGGGAGGATCTTCTGGAAGGATTGGCTGGATCCCAGGGACACATCACCCCTTGTACCCTGTAAGGAGAGAGAAACTGGGGGGCTTGGAAGATGAGGGGGAGTTGCTGCCTGAACAGGTGGGCTCTGGGGGGATGGAGGGGTAGGAGACTTAGGAGGAAGCCGAAGGGGCTGAAGCTTTCAGGGCTGAAGGGAGCAGAGAGCGTCTGCTCACCCGCAGCTGCTCACAGGGCTGCACCACCCAGGGCCCAGGCTCTCTTCATCCCGAGGGTGAATCCACGGAGCTTTTTTGTGGCCCGGGCCCTCTGCAGGACACTGGGCCCACCTTGTTGGGGTGGGTTTGATAGGGGGGGTCACAGCCCCAGGAGAGAGGGAGGAAAGAGCCTGGCCTGGGAGGTAGTGGGATTTCCGGGAATAAGAGGCCCCCAGTGCCTCCCCACCCATACTTCAGTGTCCAGCCTCCTGTCCCCAGCGAGAGAGGGCCTGCTGGATCCTGGGAGTGGCCCGGGTAACTCCGCGCTCCCCGCCTACAGCTGCCCACCAGAATCCTGAGCAGCGGCGCTCACCGTCCAAACCAACAACTGAAAACCACCACATGGCTGATGGAAAGGCGTAGTTTGGAGTAAAAATAGGCCTTTATCTGTCATATATTGCAATTACTTATCCCAATTTATCTTTATCTGTTATTGTTGTATGCTTTACACATACACATTTTCAGTGCTAAGGAAAAGGATTTATTGATTTTTCTTGACTTTTCTTTCTTTTTATTATTAGGAACCCTTTCCAATTTTATTTTATTCAAGTTATTATATGCTTTCCTGTTTTCCACGTTTATCACTTGAATCCTTCTGAAATTTGCATCTAACTTTGACTAGCTTATTGTGTAAGTGATAGAAGCATAATAACTACCACCACGCACCAAACAAAAAAAAAAGAAAGAAACCACCACAAAACTAACAGCAAACCAGTCAAATCTCTGAGCCCGGAGTACCTCGCCTTGTGTGAGTTGAGAAGAGGGTTTGTTGAAAACCATGCTCTTGTTTTCCCTTTCTCTGCCAGTTTATTCGGGGATGTGGCGCTTTCCCTGTGACCTCAGCTACACTCGTCCCCACGTGTGGGAAGCCCTGCCCGCAGCCATGACCTTGTACCTGCTCAGCTGGTCTTTCCTGCAACTGTCTGACCCTCAAAGCTCCACATCAGGCCTGGGAGGGGAGGGGTCAGCGGGTCTAGCTGGCCCCAGGCCTCCAGGACCTCACACCCCTTTCCCCGTTGTTGATGTTGATGATGATACTATTGAACTTTTATTTTATGCTCTGACTTGATGCCAGGCTCTGTACTAGTGGAACCTGTGTAATTTTACTTATTGTGTGCGATAACACCAAGATGGTGATATGCTTATTATCACCACTATGAAGGAGAGCTAGACACAGACAGGTTAAGCAACTTGCCCAAGGTCACACAACAGTCAGGATTCAAACCCGGTCTGGCTGATACGTTTGCTCCCAACCACTCTACTGCACACGCATTTGCATATGCAGGTGTATTTTATCGATACAATCGTTAAAATAACAGTAGTCCACCCAGTAGCCATCACATACTCAAAAGCACAGTCCCCTGCCCCACCTCATTCAGACTCCCCATGGCCCATGAGGAAGGGAATCCAGACGTCCTTATCCTGGTCAGCAGGCATCACGGGGAGAAGCAGGGCCTGGTGTGAAATGGGAGCAAAGTGTATCAGTCAGCACGGGGCTTAGATAATGGAAATGTTTTCTCTCACAGTTCTGGAGGCCAGAAGTCCAAGATCAAGGTGCTGGCAAGTGTGGTTTCTCCTGAGGCCTCCCTCCCTGGCTTGCAGGTGGCCGTCTTCTCCCTGTGTCCTCACACGGCCTTTCCCCTGTGCGTGTCTGTGTCCTAATCTCTTCTTATAAGGATACCAGTCACATTGGATTAGAGTCCAACCTAACGACCTCATTTTAACTTATCACCTCTTGAAAGACCCTGTGCCTCCAAATACAGTCACATTCTGAGGTTCTGAGGGTTAGGACTTCAACATACGAATTTGGGAGGGGCACGTTTCAGCCTATAACATGAACCAAGTGGTCTCTCCAGGCCTCAGTCTCCTGCTCTGTGAAATGAGTGTGATCATGTCTGTTGTTCCAACTGTATACAGCTGTAAAGGCCAAACAAGTAACACTGGCTCTTAGTAGTAAGTGATGCACTGGACGTCACCCAGAACGTGGGGGGAGCAGCGTTAAGGGCCAGCTCTGGGTCTCCGCCCCAGTCCTCCCTCTGTTACTCGCTAGGATGTGTCCTTGGACAAGTCACTGCCCCGTGCCTCAGTTTCCCCAGCTGTACAGTGAAGATAAGCCCCTCCTAGGGAATTAAGGCAGAATCCCCCAGGCTGAGGAGCTCGGTCCAGTTCCCGGTAGCCAGGGGAGGAGCCAGCCTCGCACGCAGCCCTTCCCGCGTTCCAGGGGTTTCTCTAAACTCATCCTGCTGCCCAGCACCTCATTAACTGGTGATTTAGTGCTTCACCAATAGGCTGCGCTCCCAGGTGACCTCCCCCTCACCCCAGCCCTCTGCTCCATAATCTGTCAGCGAATCTGCTTTTTGTCTCAAGAAGAAAAACAAGATTCCCAGCAAAGTGCTTGTGGGCAGGCTTGTAATTTGTCTGATGTCGGTCCAGGGGGTCGGTGGACCGAGGGCCAGCGCCTTCTGAAGAGAGTCACACATGCTTCACATACTTCTGTCCCAGCCCTGCGGTTTGGAGGGCCGGGGCGCTCACAGAGCCATCCTCGTGTCCTCAGCCCTCGGTCCTCCCACCCGCCCACCGCTCCACGCCCCCTGCCCCCCGGCCCGCGCTCCCTGCCGGCCAGGAAGGCGCATGCGCTGTTTATCAGGCCCCTCTGATCACAGGAAAAACATTCCCTTTGAAAACCCCACAGATGTTCCCACAACCTCGCTGCCGCTGCCCCACCGCCCGTGAGCCCGGGGTCCTCTGCGCCCCTGAGGACCCCCTACGTTCCCTGACACGGCCTCCTGTCTCCACCTCCAGAGCCCTACAGATCTGTGTTCCCTCTAGAAACCACAGGGATGGGCTTCCCTGGTGGTGCAGTGGTTGAGAGTCCGCCTGGCAATGCAGGGGACACGGGTTCGAGCCCTGGTCCGGGAAGATCCCACATGCCGCGGAGCAACTAAGCCTGTGCGCCGCAGCTACTGACTGAGCCTGCGCTCTAGAGCCCACGAGCCGCAACTACTGAAGCCCGTGCGCCACACCTACTGAGCCTGCGCTCTAGAGCCCACGAGCCACAACTACTGAGCCCGCACGCCGCAACTACTGAAGCCCGTGCGCCTAGAGCCCATGCTCCGCAACAAGAGAAGCCACCACGATGAGAAGCCCACACGCCGCAACAAAGAGTAGCCCCCACTCGCCGCAACTAGAGAAAACCCGTGCGCAGCAGCGAAGACCCAACGGAGCCAAAAATAAATAAATAAATAAATATATTTATTAAAAAAAAAAAGAAAGAAACCACAGGGATTTTCAATAAAAACCTGTTGAATGAGAGAGCTTAAAAATGTAGCTCCAGAGTTTCCGTTTGGGAAGATGAGAAAGTTCTGGAGATGATGGTGGTGATGGTTGCCCAACGACGCGAAGGTGTTTAATGAACTGTGCTCTGGAAAATGGTTCGGATGGTAAATCTTCTGTCCCGTATATGTCACCACAATAAAGACAAAGTCTGGCTTCTCGTTGCTGGGGGGCTGAGGACTGTCGGGAGGTAATTTGGATGTGGAAGAGCCTCCCCAGATTCTGGAGGACAGCGTGGGTTCCACCTGCCCACACCTCCCCGTACCTGGGGAATCTCTCACTTGCACCCCTCAATCCCCATCCAGTGCTGTGCGATGGCTGCCGAGGGAATGGAAAGTGCACAAGGGGTCGTTCCTCCCACAGGGTGGCTCAGAGAGCCAGGGTGAGGACCTGGGCTGAGCCCTGACCTCCTGACCCCCAGTCCCTGCCCAGCCACACAAATGTCAGGGCAAGCCCGATGACACAGGAGGGAGGGCCTTGCACTGGGGCCCGTGAAGCCTGGACCTGTAAAATGAGCTCTTTTGTAAATAGGCTCTTGGCTTCCCTGCTGCCGGAGGCTAAGCCCCTCTTTGGAATGAGTGATTGAAAACATCCCTAAGAGTCCAGCGGACACTGTGCCCTGGCATGGCTCTGCCGGGAAGGGGCTGGGCGGCGGCTGCCCTGGACGGGCCTGTGGGTTTGGAGCCGGCCTCGCTGGACGCTGAGACCAGCCCCTCGGTCAGGGTATGTGGCGGGAGAAGGCTGAGCGGTCAGAGGTGAGAACCCCGCTCCTGGCCGTGCAGCCCCCAGGACTAGGCACCCTGGGTGGGGGGCGGGGGCCAGGTGAGCTATCTGTCGTGTGGCAGGGTCCAAGTTCAGCAAGAGGGGGAGGGCGCTTGTGATGGTGCAGGCTGCCTGATTCGGGGACCAAAGTCTGGGGAGTGGACAGGAGGACAAAGCCACCCCCTCTCTCCACGGACCCCAGAGTCCCCAACAGCCAGGGTGGAGACCCCAGCATTGGGACTGGGAAGGTTGTCTCCCGGGTCCCTTTCCCATCGAGGACTGGGGAGACTGACCCTGAGTGCCTGGCCTGGGGAGCAGGGCAGTGTGTCCACTTCACAGCTGGGCCCAGGCCACCCTGGGCCCCGGGGCTCCTGGATCACGTGGACAGAGAGGGCAGCAGGAATGGGGCGCCCCCCAAACGGGGCGGCTGGTGGAAATCCTTTCCTGGGGCCTGCCAGAGAGGAGCCTCGGAGACGGCAGAGCCCTTCACACAAACAGGCGTGGGGCTCAAGCACCACGGCACCACAGGGGGGCTGGCTGCCAGGGCCAGGGAGAGTGTCCACCTTCCTCAAAAAAGAAGATGGAAAAAGGATATGAAGGAATCATCGGACTTTTGAAAAAGAAGGAAAAAGGTGAGGCCATGGTAATGTTAGCGTCCACGATGCTCTATGTAGCAAGCAAACTCCAGATTCTTTGCTGGAGAGGGACTCCCGATGGGGCCAAAGCAAGCAGGGAAACAAGATCGATTCCATGAGGCCGGGTCCAAGAGATAAACCCATCTCCCCGGAGAAGCACAGCGATTCCTGGGACTCCGGCCAGAAAGGAATTTCTTCCCTGGGTCCTCAGGACCCATGCTCATCATCACAAGCTGTGTCCTCAGCAGATCACTCCCGCAAAGAAAAGAACAAGTTTCTTAGGATTTTTTGCTAATCACATCCCACAGGGGTAGGCCAGTGGCATCATGCCAAAGTAAACTTTCTGTGGGGGAGAAGATTTTAACATCACTTGTTTACATAGGAACATTTAGCAAATTCTAAGGGAATCTAATCGGGCTGTTGAAGCAGGGCCTGGCCATACTTGGTTATCAGTAAACAACTAGTAACGACAACACAGCTAACATTTATTGAGCAACTACTATGCCCAAAACACTGTGCTAAACTATTTTTTACTTATAATGAGGTGGGTATGTGACTCTTGTCTCTTTTACAGCTAAAGAAAAGTAGACTTAACAAGGTAGCTGTAACGTGTCCAGAGCTGCACCACAAGTGGCAAAATAAGCAAAGAGCTCCAGCCAGCCGACTCCAGAGCCCGTACCTAACTCCTGCCATCAACCACAGCAGAGGTTTTCCCAGATTTCAGACCCAGACACGCACATCTTAAAAATATTCTTCTCTTTGTTAAGTAGGGTAGGGTTCTGGTGTCTGATTTATCATTTAGTCCGTAGGTTATAGAATATAAGACAGTATCTCAAAACAGAGTGACAGACTGAGAGAACGACCTTATGGTTACTGGGGGTAAAGGTGGAGGGAAGGGGTAGCTAGGGAGTTTGGGATTGACACGTACACACTGCTATATTTAAAATGGACAACCAACAAGGACCTACTGTATAGCACAGGGAACTCTGCTCAATGTTATGTGGCAGCCTGGATGGGAGGGGAGTCTGGGGGGAGAATGGATACATGTATATGGATGGCTGAGTCCCTTTGCTGTGCACCTGAAACTATCACAACATTGGTAATCGGCTCTACTCCAATATAAAATAAAAAGTTAAAAAAAAAAAAAAAGACTATCTCGATGAGAGTGAACATACCTCATGCTCTAGGACTCAGAGACCAGCCACCCTATCACACCACTTTGGGGCATGGGAAGCTGGGTTGGCAGGGGCTCTTTGGATTGTCACCTGTTGGGAGTGGGGCGATGCATGTGAGGTTCACACAGGGCGGTCCCTGGGAGGCAGGGGCCTTTTTCATCAGTGACCATGGAGAGAAGGGTGTTTGTGTATGAGCCCTGGGCAGAAGTCACAGGGTCCTGCCATAGGGTCGCCGGCAGGGAGCGACTTGGATCTACTACAGCTGCTGTTATTCTGCTGAGGCAGCAGTCACAGGGTCCTGTTCCCAACCAAATGAAACTCGAGGTAGGGCAATTAATTCTCTCTCCTTGGAAATGAAATCTGGTACCAAATCACCCTGGGAGAGAGGAGGGCTGGAGCCAAGTAAACTCATAGCCACATCCCAGAGATGCATTCCTCAAGTTCTGGCTGCTGACACGTTGGCTTCTCCCAAGTTCTTGACCTTCTTTAATCTGGGTGTTCATCTCTTCTGCACTCGCTATCCTTCCAACAAATCCCCCTTTCTTGCTTAAACTCCCCAAACTCAGTTTCTTTCGTTTCAGCCAAAGAATGCTGACTGACACCCCTGGTCGACCTCCCTTTCTGCTCCCAGCAAAATAAAGGCAGGTGTGGAGTTAGGGGTGAGCTGGCCCTGGTCTCCACTTGAAAGAACCCGAAACTCATGTAAATACCCTTTGTAGGATTAACAACCCCGGTACGAATTACACTTGGCTTCGAATCCACACAGAGAGCAAGCAAATGCATGGCTTTGAGGGAAGCTAGAAATCTTCTGGAATGAGTGAAAACAGATGTTGCTAAACCAGGCTCACTCATTGTCCCTCCGAGGCACACACACACACACACATGCAGACATGCACACACACACACACACACACACACGCACACACCCTAACCAGGCTGCCACAGTGTCAGATGAGGATGAAGAGCACGGGGGCCCACGTGCAGCAGCTCTGAGGTCTCTGACAGGGGAAGTGTGTCTGCCCAGAGACTGTCGCCTTGCTTATCTCATCCTCAGGGAAATGCTCTTAGGGCAGCACCCACAGATCCTCATCTGAGTGTTCGGGGAAAGGGACTCTTGCCAGATCTTTGCCCAAGACCTCTCTAGGAAAATTCAGCGGGACTGGAGCGAAAGGCAGTGCCACAAGCCTTCTATGTGTTCACACAGAGGGTGGGCTTGCTCCATCCAAGTCACTGACTCTCTCATTTGCTGGACACGCCCTTAGACTTGGCGATAACAGATATGCAATCTCCACTCACCAGCTGAGCGACTTTGCTTAACCTCTCGAGGCTTCAGTTTCCTCATCAGGAAAATCAGGAAGATAATAATTATCCTGAGAAGTCGTTATGGAAGCCAAAAGTTATTACCCAACGTGTAACTGTGCCTGCCTTATGATTGTCACTCGATTATAGTGGAATAAAATAAACATTCCAAAAGCACAGGAATTTTTGTTTGTTTAGTGTTATTTGGGGGGCGGGGAATATGTCGGAAAGTTTCTACCGCCTTTGTAAATCGTCGCTTTCCCATTGGCCGGCGAATACAGAGACCTGGTTTTACCTCTTTGTAAGCTGGTGCAAGCAAGGTGCTGGTGAAGAGTATGAACGATGGGTTAGTTTCAGGTAATTACTTGCAAGGAGTTGGCAAAGTTGGTCTGAAACCATAAACCAAAGATGGCTGTCACCTGCACAAGGAAAAATCAGGATGCTTGGGAAAGTCTCTCTGTCTCAAATATTTCTCCTTCTGAGGCTGAAATCTGGAATGTAGGGGAAGTGCTCCCTTGGCCCCCTTAACAGCAAATGGAAGCCTAGTAATTCCACTTCAAGAATAATTGTGCTATATTTAATTGTTGAGTAATGGGAGGGACCCTGGGCTGGGGCCGGAGAGGGTAGAAAGGATCAGAGCAGGACCCTGAGGGAAGGAGAGACGGGCCCCCTGGAACAGCAGGAAGGTCCCTGGAGGCCCCCTGGCCAAATAAATGGATGCTGAGGCAGCATTAGCTCAGCTAAACTCTTGACTTGAAATCTGGGGGTGTTTCCAGTTTTGACTATTGGAAATAAAGCTGCTATGAAAATTCATGCATAAGTCTTCACATGGACAGATGCTTTCGTGCTCTTGGCTAAAGAGGAATGGATGAGTCATATGGTAGGTGTATGTTTAACTCTCTAGGAAATTGCCAAACTGTTTTCCGAAGTGGTTGTACTGTTTTATATTCTCATCAGATGTGCAGGCACGCCTCGGAGATGTGGGCTCAGTTCCAGATCACTGCAATAAAGTAAATGTAACAATAAAGTGAGTCACACAAATTTTGGGGTTTCCCAGTGCATATAAAAGTTATGTTCACACTACATTATAGTGTACTGTGTGCAATAGCATTATGCCTAAAAAAAAGTACATACCTTAATTTTAAAATATTTTGTTGCTAAAAAGTGCTAACCATCATCTGAGCCTTCAGCAAGTCATAGTAACATCAAAGGTCACTGATCACAGATCAGTGTAATAAATATAATAACAATGAAAAAGTTTGAAATATTTCAAGAATTACCAAAATGTGACACAGAGACACTAAGTGAGCAGATGCCTTTGGAAAAATGGTGCCGATAGACTTGACACAGGGTTGCCACAAACCTTCAGTTTGTAAAAGGCAACATCTGTGAAGTGCAATAGAACGAGGTGTGCCTGTATATGAAAGTTCCAGTCGTTTCATATTCTTGCCAACAAGAATTCTTGGAATGATCAGACTTGTTCATTTTAATCATTCTAATAGGTGTAGTGGTATCTCATTGTGGTTTTAACTTGAATTTCTCTAATGACTAGTTTATGTTGAGCATCTTTTCATGTGTTCATTGGTTATTTTGTATTCTTCTTTGGAGAAATGTTATTCAAATCTTTTCCTCATTTTTAAATTGGGTTATTTGCATTTTTATTGTTGAGTCGTAAGATTTTTAAAAAATACATTCTGAATACTAAAGCCTTATCAGAGATATGATTTGCAAATATTTTCTCCCATTCTGTAGACTGATTTTTCACTTCGAAGCACAATAGTTTTTTTTTTTTTTTGGCTGCGTTTGGTCTTCCTTCCTGTGCGTGGGCTTTCTCTAGTTGCAGCAAGCGGGGGCTACTCTTTGTTGAGGTGCACAGGCTTCTCATTGCAGTGGCTTCTCTTGCTGTGGAGCATGGGCTCTAGGTGCGCGGGCTTCAGTAGTTGTGGCATGCATGTTCAGTAGTTGTGGCTCGTGGGCTCCAGAGCACAGGCTCAGTAGTTGTGGCGCACAGGCTTAGTTGCTCCGCGGCATGTGGGATCTTCCCGGACCAGGGATTGAACCTGTGTCCCCTGCATTGGCAGGTGGATTCTTAACCACTGAGCCACCAGGGAAGCCCACATTGATTGATTTTTGAATGTTAAACCAACTTTGAATTCGTGGGGTAAATCTCACTTGGTCTTGATGTTTTATGGTTTTTATATTTATACTGTTGAATTCGATTGCTAAAGTTTTGTTTAGAACTTTTGCATCTATGCTCATGATGAATAGTGGCATATAATTTTATTTCTTATAATGTCTTTGATTTTGATATCAGAGTAATACTTGCCTCACAGAATGAACTGAGAAGCATTCCCTCCTCTTCAATTTTCTAGAAGCATTTGTAGAGAATTGGTCTTATTTCTTCCTTAAATATTTGGTACAATTCCCCAGTGAAGCCATCTGGGTCTTAAGTTTTGTTTGTGGAAAGGTTTTAACTA
The DNA here is from genome assembly GCF_965194825.1 of Balaenoptera physalus. Classification (NCBI taxonomy): domain Eukaryota; kingdom Metazoa; phylum Chordata; class Mammalia; order Artiodactyla; family Balaenopteridae; genus Balaenoptera; species Balaenoptera physalus. The sequence goes on along the minus strand of NC_138887.1, from coordinate 118,915,106 downwards.
CAAATTCTGTTTTAAATATAGATACAGGGCTATTCAGACAGATTATATATTCTTCTTGATGAAGCTTGTGTCTTTTGTGTTTCTTATGTTTGGAGTTTGGTGAGTTCCTTGGATCTGTGAATTTATAACTTTCATCAAATTTGGAAACTTTCAGCCCTTAGTTCTTCAAATATTTTTTTCTGTTCCCTCCTTTCTCCCCCCTTCTTCAAGGAGTACAATCACTCATATATTAGGCTGCATGAAGTTGTCCCACAGCTTACTGATGCTTTTTCCGTTTTTTACATTCTTTTTTTCTCTGCTTTTCGTTTTGGATAGTTTTTACTGCTATGTCTTCAAGTTTACTAATATTTTATGCTGAAATGCCTCATCTGCTGTTAATTCCATCCAGTGTTGCTATTGTTTAATATCAGACATTGCTTTCATCTCTAGAATTTCAGTTGGGACTCCTTGATTCTACATCACCTTTTGAACACATAGAATACAGTTACAATAACTGTTTTCATGTCCTTGGTGCACTACTCTCAGCCCTGTGTGGGGTTGGGCAGTAACCCTTTTCCCACCTTGGGTAGTTTCTTCCCATGCACGTGTTAATCTGTCTCCAGCTACATACTGGAGAGGGACCTTCTGTAGGTCTCCAGGGGTCTCTGCTCTCTGGTACTTTATCCAACTCTAGGCACTTGTTTGTCCTGGTTGCTCAGCTGTTTCTGAAACTCAGGGAGTCCACTGGGCTCCATCCAGGCTACCCCTTCCTGATCTGAGGTCTGGAAATTCTCTCAGGGCAGTAAAGTTGGCCTCTCATAGGACTCACCTCATTTGTCCCTGTCTCTCAGGAACTGCTGTCCTTTGTTGCCAGATGCCCAGTGTCTTAAAAACCGTTTCACATATTTTATGTGTCTGGTTTTTGGTTGTTTCAGGTAGGAAGCAGGAGGGTAAATCCAATCCCTATTACTTCACATTGGCCAGACTTGAAGTCAAAGCTAGTGAATTCTGAAAGCTGTTGAAAAACTGCCTTTCCTTTGTCTAGTTAGCCTCTGACATTTCTCCAAAGCTGCCAGGAAGAGTCTGTGGGGGAGATAAAATGAAATTTGGAGGGATGGGATGTTTACCAGCTGGCTTTAATACTACAGAATAGCCATGTCTTTACTAACACTGCCCCGGTCAGACACCCAGGAAAGGCCCAGACATTCCAGTGCCGGATGTGGGGTGAGCTTGGAGAGCCATGTGTGTGTCGAGTCTCTGAACCTTCCTCTGGGCCAGTCTCTGAGTGGCAACTCTCTTGTCCAGAGGGCCTGACTGCTGACTTTGGGGGCCAGCAGCGAGACAGTGGCCAGTAAAAGAGATTTTCTTGTCATGAGAGGGAGATTTGGTTTTCTAAGCCTGCTTGTTTTTAAATCTTGACCCTTTTTAGAATGGACGGTGACTCCTTGGAGCAGATTGAGAGCATGTCATCCTGGGAATGAGGGGGGTGGGGAGTGGGGAGACCTGAGCCCAGTGGTCCGGCACATTCTGGTTCAGGACCCTTGCTCAGAGACTACAGGACTCTCTGATATCTAATGCTGGTCCCATCCTTCTCTGGACCCTGGCAACACTCATAGTGTGGGACGTGCATATACAGGGTTCTAAGGGTATATGGCCATGTATTATTCCCCAAACAATAATTTTAATTCTCTGATAATCGTCCTCCAAACATTAATTATAATAGTAATAATACTGAGGTTTCACAAAGCCCTCTTTTTTCTTCCAATAATACAATATGTTTTGTGTTTGTGTGTGGTAAAATACACATAACAAAATTTACCATTGTAACCATTTTAAATTGTACACTTCAGTGACATTATGTACATTATGTACATCCACATTCACATTGTGCAACTATCACCACTATCTAGTCATACTTTTTTCATCACCCCAAATCAAAACCCAGTACCTGGGACTTCCCTGGTGGCCCAGTGGTTAAGACTCCACGCTCCCAATGCAGGGGGCCCGGGTTCGATCCCTGGTCAGGGAACTGGATCCCACATGCATGCCGCAACTAAGAGTTTGCATGCCACAACTAAGGAGCCCGCCTGCCGCAACTAACACCCAGTGAAACCCAATAAATAAATAAATAAATAAATAAAGAGAAGAAACTCAGTACCCATCTGTCTTTCTTGATGCCCTGCAGAGAGGCCCCTGCAGCAGTCATTCTTTCTAGCAGGTGGAATTGTGGCTATTTGTGTGGCATGTGTCTGAGCACCCCCTGGCACAAAATGGTCTCCTCCATCGCTGTTGGTGCCCGGAGTCCCCCCCGCCAACCTTCAATCAAACATTGCCCCTTTCCTGTTTCTCCCATGAGGCATCTGGGCCCTTGGAGGAGTCTCTGGAAGATAGTTAAGTGCATGACATGGGGGAGGGAGACCAGTGTTTGCTGATTGCACAGTTTTGCTGGCAGACCTAGCTTGGCTCCTGGGTCTCTACAGCTCTGTTTTCTCAAGGTGGGAGGCGGGAGACCCCAGTTTCAGAGGAATTAGGTGCTGTTTTCCAAATTTCCCACCTTCTTGCACCCCTGTTAGATTTGGGTGAAGTTCACCAAAGCAGAGTCTGTAATGCTTGACCTGGGAAGAGAAGCAGGCTCAAGATAGCATCTTCACTGCACATGCAGGCACCGAGACACCCCACACCATCTCACACACACACTCTCCCTACACACATAAGGAAATAGACCGGCTGGCTCACTCCCCACCAGGGGACCACTTTGGCCAAGCCAATGTGGGGGAAGAGGAATAAAGGAGAAGGGGAAGAGGAATAAAGGGGAAGGGCAAGATGAACAAAAACTGTATCAACTTGGAAAGAGGAAGATGGTGGGGGTGAGCAGTACTGGACCTTGGCTGGCTGACGTTGCGGCAGCGCTTCTGAATCCGCTCCGTGTGCTGGGAGCTGAGAAGGGAGCAGGTTTGTGTTGGTGGCGACTGAGGAACAGAAAGGTATGCCTCCCATCTTGCTCACTTCAATTGTGTGGGCTCCTTGGAAGTTCAACTTTTCTCGTAGTGTAGCTGTCCTTTTTCAAACACTAGTAGGCAGGCTCCTTGAGGGTGTGGCCATGGTCATCTCACCCTGCCTTGGACCTCCCCACTTCTTGAACACCCTCTCTTCTTGGTGTCCAAGATAGCAGATGCCTGTTCAGAACATTTGGGTCTCCTCTGGCTCTGAGACAGGCTGGGACCTTGGACCCTTTGCAGTGCTGCAATGCTCGCATCTGGACACACCTCTCCTCAAGCAACAAAATACAAAGAAACTATATGGGACTAAAAATAACTGCATGCATGAGCAGTTGGGGCAAATTATGGGCAAAAAGCTACAAAAGACCAAAAAAACCCCTACTGCCACTTTTGAAGAGCCCGGAGCAAAAGATGGGGGTCAGGAGCAAAAGCAGGGTACTGTGCATGCCCCCTGCACGCAACACCACAAGAAGGGTGGGTAAAACACCTATGCCACCCCTCCAGCCTGACTCCCAGACCCCTACCCTCACCCCATAGAAGGAACAAGCTCACCCACACACACAGGGAGCGAGAGAGCAAGGGAACCTGTTGTGTGTTCTCGCTCCCCCCCTGCTGCAGCAGGGGCCCCAATAAAGCCTTGCCTGAATTTCTTGTCTGGCCTCTAGTCAATTTCTATTGACTGGGGAAAGCCAAGAACCCTGGTCAGTATCAGCTCTTCTCTGTGTAAACTCTCCCTATGTCTTCTCACTCTTCACCTCACCTTCCCCAAGGGCTGCAGCTCCCAGGCATGCTCATGACTCCCACCCTCTCTGCCTGGCCTCAGCTGTAGGCTACACCTGTATGGCCAGATGCCCATCAGTGTTCACATGTGGATGTTGCAATGGCCCCTTTAAGTACACAGCTCCTAAAATGAACTCACGATCAGCCCGTAGAAGCATCCTCTGAACAGGTGTCATCAGCCACCATCTACCCAGTGTCTCGGCTCAGTGGGGACTCCCAGAGTCCCTCCTTCCTCCCAGCAGGCATCTAGTTTCTGAAGAGTCCACCTCTGGAATATCCCTGCCCTTTCTGCCTTCCTCTCTCCTGCTGGATCCCAGCAGCCCCCTCCTGCCTCCTTTCAACCCACCTCCACCAGTCTTTTTCCAAACGTCTCCAAACGTCTAACCATCACCCCCCCCCAAACCCTTCACTGGTCCCCATCGCCTACGAAGTAAGTTCCCACTCCTTAAGCGGAGCTGCAAGGTGATTCACAAATTTGGGGAAAGAAAGAATGGTTTTCTCTGGTTTTGACCACTTGGAGAATAAATGGCCCAATGCCCCATGAGACCCCATTATGGGCTTTTCTTTCGGAGTCTGGACGTGGTCAACCATTAGAAGGTCCGGTCGTCGTGATGAGGGCTAGCTTTCCGGAGCCACCCTGCTCCCCGCCCCCCAAAACACACCGACACAAATCCGATCTGAGATCGCCTGGCTAGCTTCTCTAAAGAGCCCTGGAGGGTTCGGGGAAATCCTGCTACCTTTAGGACCTGGAGGATCCGAGTAGGGGGTCACCCCGCCCCCACCCCCACCCCCACCCCCGGCCGCCGAGCCGGCACCGGAACTGCCTGATGGGAACCCGCAGACCCGCGCTCCAGGAGGTCTCGCTGCCCGGGGCGTCGGATTCCTGCAGAGATCTCGGTGGACAGTCAGAGGTGCGCGCCGAGCCTGGGGGCGCGGGGAGGGGGGGCTCCCCCTCCTCTGGCGGGACTTATTTAGGATTCGAGGTGGGCACGTGATTCCTCAGCGAGGGCGGACGAAGGGCGCTCTCCAACGAGGAGGGCCGACCCCAAGTCCCCCGAGAGCCCCTCTGGCAGGGTCCCTAGGACTGGGAGCCTGGAAGGAGCTGACTTGCCTGGTGGTGGCGCGCAGCCGCGGGCCCGAGTGCGTTCCCGGCGTGAGCGTCTCCCCAGCCCAGACCCTGCAGTCCACCTCCTTCTCCTCCTCCTCCTCCTCGTCTCGGCCTTTGGTCCTGGCGGGGGTGGCAGAGGGCGGGAGCCCAGAGGCGCAGGCCGGGCAGCAGGAACCGTCGCACGCCGAGCGGTGCGCAGCGTCCCCGGGGCGGGCGCGGGGACCGCGGGCTGAGGTCTGTCCCGAGAGGGCGGAGGCGGAGGCGGGGGCGAGGGCGAGGGCGGGGGCGGGAGCGCAGGCCAGGAAAGTGGGAGGGGACAGGTTGAGGGGTGGTCTCTGAGGAGGAGCCAGGCTGAACCGTATTGTTCGCCTCGGCCGCCCGGAGCGCGCGGAGCGGGCCGGGGAGCGTACGCGGGGCGCTCGGTTTCCCGTGTTCCCCCCCGTCCCCGACGCCCCGAGAAGAGAGCCGGGCTTTCCCGCGCGCCCCGGGACGCCTCTGCTCAGGTGGGGTGCGGGTCTTCCCTGGGGGCGCGGGCAAGGGAGGCGTTCCGCGCCGGTGGGGCTGCGACTGCTGCACCCGGGGACCGGGAGTCCCGAGTGGGCCGCCCCGCGCAGCGCAGCCCCCGCCGGCTCCGCGGGCCGGGAGGCCGGGTGGGCGCACGGGAGCGAGCGTCCGCCGCTTCACCCGCGCCGCGTGCTTCCGCAGGAGCCGGGGGCCGGGGGCCCCGCGATGGCCGCGGGACGCAGCCACAGGGAGCCGCGGCGAGGATACCCGGGCGCCCCTGCCTAGCGGGGCGCAGCCTCCTCCTAGTCCGCCGCCCGACCGGCGGGATGGGGGGCGGAGGGTCTGCCCTGAGGGTCTGCGCGGACCACCGCGGGGGCATCAACTGGCTCAGCCTGAGCCCCGACGGGCAGCGCCTGCTGACGGGCAGCGAGGACGGCACGGCCCGACTCTGGAGCACCGCGGACGGCCAGTGCTGCGCCCTCCTGCAAGGTAGACCCGCTCGGCCGCGTCCTCCGACCTCTCGCTCTGTCCTCCTCTCTGCCGCTCGCCTGCCTCAGACCTGGGCGCTTTCGTCCGCAGACCCCTTCCCCAAAGTCCAGCCCGCGCCCATCGCGGACCCTCGTGGAAGAGCGCTGAGTGGGGTGGGAGTGCAGAGGGGGCTACGATACGGGCCAGTGAGCCGAGGGGCGAGGCTGCGAGGGCGCAGATCACCTGTCAACCGCTGGGTGAAATCCCTTCCATCACCGCAGTTTTAACAAAAAGAAATCGCAGCTGTGCCCCTTTCAGCTTCCCTCGGCTCTCACAGGCCTTGTGACCTTTGGCTGAACATTTCCTCTCTCGGGGCCTTTGTAGTCACAACAGTGACTTGTTAATCGGCCTGGGCACTACGGAGCGCACTCCGCATGGTGTGGTACCGTTCTCCCACCACTCGTGCAGGCAGGGGAACTGAGGCACGGAGTTAAGTAGTTCGCCAGCGGTTTACACAGCCCATGGGGGGGCAGAGTCGAAAACCCCCTCCCTCATTCGACCCCCCTGCCCTGCTGTCTCGCTGCCTCATTTCACCCGCAATTTGGCATGTTTGGAAACTCCATGAAATAGCGGCAGGTACACATAGGCGTAAATATTGTTTTATGAAAGAGCCCTACCAATACATCCACACCGATTTATATTTGTGGCTTACTCAAGGGGAGGTGGATGTTTTTCTTACCTCGGGTCCCTGTCACATGCCTGCAGCACAGGACTGAGAGGTCCCTCTGTTGTCTGAGTGGCTCCGATAGCCCCTTGTGGAAGCACCAGGTTGCCTGCGCTGTGTGCACAGTTATTTTTCACTGCTGGTTTTTCCACCATAATCAGCAAATCCTGGGTGGCCTGCCCCAGGCCTCCTGGCTCATCTAGGCACAGGGAGTAAATTAGCTTCCGAATTGGCTGATCCTGACCCTGCTGGTTTTTCTTTTTTTCATTTTATTTATTTATTTATTTATTTATTTATTTATGTATGTATGTATGTATGTATGTATGTATTTATCTTTGGGCCATGCGGCTCGTGGGATCTTAGTTCCCCCCGACCGAGGAGCGAACCTGTGCCCCCTGCAGTGGAAGCGCAGAGTCTTAGCCACTGGACCGCTAGGGAAGTCCCACCCTGTTGGTTTTATTTTTATTTTTTATTTATTTATTTTTTGGCTGCGTTGGGTCTTCACTGCTGTGCGCGGGCTTCTCATTGCGATGGCTTCTCGTTGCGGAGCACGGGCTTTAGGTGCGCAGGCTTCAGTAGTTGTGGCATGCGGGCTTCAGTAGTTGTGGCGTGCAGGCTTAGTTGCTCCACGGCATGTGGGATCTTCCCAGACCAGGGCTCGACCCCGTGTCCCCTACTTTGGCAGGCGGATCTTAACCACTGGACCGCTAGGGAAGTCCCACCCTGTTGGTTTTACATCAAAGCAGTTATGGTAGGTATTTCAAAGCTCAGTAGGGATGCATTTTGGACTGCCTGTTCTTTGGGAGCTGGTGTAGATAATGGGGAGTTGGCCACCACGCACAGATAGTCACACACACTGCCAAGGCATAGATCTGTTAGAAAATTTAAATCCAGTGTGTATTGCTTTCTAAACATGAGAACAGTATCTAGAGGGCTTTCAGAGATTCAGATGCCTAGGTCTGGGTTTCACTGAGCCTTTGGGGGTAGGACTCCAGAATTGGCATTTCTAACAAGCTGTGAGGTGACTGTGATGATTGGCTGGCCCGGGGAGCCCTGGGCCTGGGACCCCTTGTGGGAGCCCAATTCGTAGGCCAGTTTCTGCCTCAGGAAGCTCCAGTCCTTTCCAGGGTGGTTCTGGCCTGGTGGGCACCTGGCTTCGTCCCCAGGGCCCACAGTCCTGCCCAGCCCTGCCCTGCTATCCTCACCCGGCTCTGTGCCTGGCAAGTCCCCTTCACATCCACTTTAGTGACCCTCACAGCAGCTCGTCCCCGCAGGACACCAGAACCTGCTTCCTAGCAGGGCCACGCTGGACCCTCTGTTGCCCTAGTTGGAGGCCTTCCCACTCCACGGGAAAACGCTATCAAACGGAAAAACTGCTGACAGGGTCGTTTCTTTTATAAGGGTTTGCACTTTAAGAATTGTCAAGGACAGAGGGGACAAAAGTAACCTTTCCTTATCCTGAAATTGCACTAATAGACTTGTGAGAGAGTCATTTTGGGTGTGTGATAATCCTTGTGTGGCCCCCATGGTAAGCAAGGACCTGCCAACTGCTCCTCTGTAGGATTTTTGTTTTTGGCTGCATTGGGTCTTCGTTGCTGCACGCGGGCTTTCTCTAGTTGCGGCGAGCAGGGGCTACTCTTCACTGCGGTGCGCGGGCTTCTCATTGCAGCGGCTTCTCTTGTTGCAGAGCTCGGGCTCTAGGCGCGTGGGCTTCAGTAGTTGTGGCGCACAGGTTTAGTAGTTGTGGCACACGGGCTTAGTTGCTCTGTGGCGTGTGGGATCTTCCCGGACCAGGGATCAAACTCGTGTCCCCTGCCTTGGCAGGTGGATTCTTAACCACTGCGCCACCAGGGAAGTCCACAGGATTTTTTTTGTATCAGTGAAATATTAATAAAAATGTCTTGACATTTTAGTGCCCTATATTTTATAAATACCCTTCTAAGTACATATTTCTTATGTTATTAACCCTTGCAACTGTGAGGTGGATAGAATTGACAGCAGTTTAGGGAATTCCCTGGCAGTCCAGTGGTTAGGACTCTGCGCTTTCACTGCTGAGGGTCTGGATTCAATCCCTGGTTGGGGAACTAAGACAAGCTGCGTGGCACAGCCAAAAAAAAAAAAAAAATTAAGAACAATTGACAGCAATTTATTTATTTATTTTTAAAATTTTATTGAAGTATAATTGACTTACAATGTTGTGTTAATTTCTTCTGTACAGAAAAGTGACTCAGTTATACATATATATTTATATATATTCTTTTTCATATTCTTTTCCATTAGGGTTTATCACAGGATATTGAATATAGTTCCCTGTGCTATACAGTAGGACCTTGTTGTTTATCCATTCTCTATATAATAGTTTGCCTCTGCTAATCCCAAACTCCCATTCCTTCCCTCCCCACCCCTGGCAACCACAAGTCTGTTCTCTATGTCTGTGAGTCTGTTTTTGTTTCGTAGATATGTTGATTTGTATCGTATTTTAGATTCCACATATAAGTGATACCATATGGTATTTGTCTTTTTCTTTCTGACTTACTTCGCTTAGTATGGTAATCTCTAGGTCCATCCATGTTGCTGCAAATGGCATTATTTCATTCTTTTTGATAGCTGAGTAGTATTCCAGTGTGTGTGTGTGTGTGTGTGTGTGTGTGTGTGTGTGTGTGTGTGTGTGTGTGTGTGTATACATACCACATCTTCTTTATCCATTTATCTGTCGGTGGACATTCACGTTGCTTCCATGTCTTGGCTATTGTGAATAGTGCTGCTATGATAACACCAGTTTATAGATGAGAACAGGAGATGCAGATATTTACCAACATGCAGCATATTCTAAGTGTCTCCTAGACACTCACATCGTGAGGCAGGTGCTGTTGTCAGCATGCCTGATGCATAGTGTGGTTGCAGGGCTTGTCCAGGGTCTCGCGGCTGGTCGGCGGCAGAGAGGCTTCTCGCCCACTGTGTGGCCCCTGCTCTGGGCAGGACAGAGTTGCAGGGAAGCTGTGCTCCCCCGGGGCCACACGGCTGATCAGCGGCAGACCCTGCAGGTCTCCTGACTCCAAATCCAGGCTCTTTCCACTGCCATCGTAGAAACTGCCACCTCGGGGTGAGTGCCAGCTCCTTGCGCAGCTTGGGGCCCACAGAAGGCTTCAAAGGAGAGCCTGTTGGTGGGTCAGGCCTGGATTTTTCGGGCAGAGCGGCCTGGGTTGGCAGCTCCTGCCATGCGTTTTCCTTCTGCAGACGAGCTCACGGTGCAGAAGCAGTTGGGGGCCAGAGGATCTTCCCAGATCTTCCCGGACCATGGCTCGAACCCATGTTCCCTGCATTGGCAGGTGGATTCTTGAGCACTGCGCCACCAGGGAAGCCCTATTTATTTATTTATTTTGGCTGCGCCAAGTCTTAGTTGCGGCACACGGATCTTCATTGCGGCATGCGGGATCCTCAGTTGCAGCATGAGGGCTTCTTAGTTGCGGCATGCATGTGGGATCTAGTTCCCCGACCAGGGATCGAACCCGGGTCCCCCGCACTGGGAGCGTGGAGTCTTACCCACTGGACCACCAGGGAAGTCCCGTGCCTCAGTTTGTTTATCTGTGAATTGGGGGTGATAACAAGAGGAACCTAACCTCATAAGGTCATGGTGGGCATCAAGCCAGTTAAGAAAGAGTTCCTAGGACTCCCCTGGTGGCGCAGTGGTTAAGAATCCGCCTGCCAAGGCAGGGGACACGGGTTCGAGCCCTGGTCCGGGAAGATCCCACATGCCGCGGAGCAACTAAGCCCGTGCGCCACAACTACTGAGCCTGCTCTCTAGAGGCTGCGAGCCACAACTACTGAGCCCATGTGCCACAACTACTGAAGCCTGCGCGCCTAGAGCCCATGCTCTGCAACAAGAGGAGCCACTGCAATGAGAAGCCCGCGCACCGCAACGAAGAGTAGCCCCTGCTCGCCGCAACTAGAGAAAGCCCGCGCGCAGCAACGAAGACCCAATGCAGCCAAAAATAAAAATAAAATAAATAAATAAATAATAAATTAAAAAAAAAAAAAAAAAAAAGAAAGAGTTCCTAGGTCATTGTATTCGCTGTCTTATCCTTCATGCCCAAAGTGAGTAACAGGATCCCTTGGCACTGTGCCATGCCAGCTCCAAAGCTCTTCTTCATTTGCCTCCCACAACTCTTTATCATCCCGTTTTGTAGATGAGGAAACTGAGGCTTGCCAGCCCTCTGCGCTCCTCCCTCTAGGTCCAGAGCCCTTTCTCCCTCACCTGCCTGTTGGCTTGACGGCACTGGATACCTGTGTCGGATTCAAAGGTGCAAGAGTCTCGGATCCCGCCCCAGGGAATTTGCGGATTGGATTGAGAGAACGATTGCTTAACTAAGGGGCTGTGTGCACTTCAGAAGAGCAGGAACTTGGTGGGCTGGGGTAGCCAGGGTTCACCTCTTGGCCCAGGAGGGCCTGGAACTGAGACAGTTTTTAATTGTTATAAAAAACACACAGCAGGGCTTCCCTGGTGGCGCAGTGGTTGAGAGTCTGCCTGCCAATGCAGGGGAAAACGGGTTCGAGCCCTGGTCTGGGAAGATCCCACATGCCACGGAGCAACTGGGCCCGTGAGCCACAACTACTGAGCCTGCGCGTCTGGAGCCTGTGCTCCGCAACAAGAGAGGCCGCGATAGTGAGAGGCCCGCGCACCGTGATGAAGAGTGGCCCCCGCTTGCCACAACTAGAGAAAGCCCTCGCACAGAAACGAAGACCCAACACAGCCATGAATAAATTAATTAATTAAAAAAAAAAAAAAACACACAGCATAATATTTACCATCTTAGCCATTTATAATATACAGTTCAGAGACATTAAACGTTCAAAACGTTGTGCAGCCATCACCACCGTCACCTCCAGGATTTTTTCCTCTTGTAAAACTGAAACCGTTCCCTCTGAACAATATCCTCATTCCTCCCTCCCCCAGCCCCTGGCACCCACTGTTCTACTTTCTGCCGCTAGGAACCTGACTCCTCTGGGTACCTTGCATAAGTGGAATCACATATTAGTTGTCTTTTTGTGACTGGCTCATTTCACTCAGCACAATGTCCCCAAGGTTGTCGCATGGGCCAGAATGTCTTTCCTTTTGAAAGCCGAATGCTATTCTGCCGTGTGGATCTTACACATCTTCTTTATCCATCATCCGTCGGTGGACGCTTGGGCTGCTTCCACTTCTTGACCATTGTGAGTGACGCTGCTGTGAACATGGGTGTGCAAATACCTCTTCCAGGCCCTGCTTTCCATTCTTTTGGGTATATACCCAGACGTGGGATTGCTGAATCATCTCATACATATTTCTAAGCGGGCACTTGGGAGCACAGGGAAGGCTCTCAGACATAAACAAATCGTTACTAACTTTGTCCTGGTCAAGGAAAAATTCCATCAAAAAACAGTTTGTTTTAAGCACGGATGTGAAGGAAGCCCACACTGGCAATTCACTCTAAGGCTGTGCGGAGACCACCGTCTGGGGCAGGTGAGCTCCCCTGTGGGTGCGGATTAAGGAGAACGGGGATGGAGGCGGGAGAGCAGTTTGGTCAAGGTTGTGGAGCAGGAGAGGCTGGGCTGAGGACAGGCCCTGTGGCGGCAGCAGTGACCAGAGCATCAGCCCGGCCTGGGAGCTGGGGGGCGGGTGGCCCAAGCCTGAGTCCTCATGGCTTTGTCAGACCCTGTCCATTCCAGCCAGGGCTCCCGTGCTCAGACAACGGCAGGAAACAACTGGCACCTCCGAGTGGTAACTCAAGGAGGGTCTAATCAAGGGACGCTTGCAGAGTGTGGGGAACCACTGTACTTATGGCGAGTACCAGAGGGGCTGTCACCATCCCCAGGCCTGAAGGAGGGAGGGTGGGAGCGGTCACTGCCGCCTGGAAACGGCTGGGGGGGGGGCTCCCTCCAGGGAGGCGTGACTGTGGTTTGAGGGCCTCAGCCAGCGTATCCCGAACTAGAGACCCCCTCCTGGGGCTCCCGATTGTCTGAACCTTGTGGGCAGCGGAGGAGACGGAGCCCACAGCGGGTGAGGGCGCTGCAGGGAGCAGGCTGGAGAAGACGAGGACCCAGGGGGGCAGACGAAAGACTCCAGGGGCAGCAGGGCGAGAGGAGGCCCCGCTTTTCATGCTGAGGTGAAGGCGTGTTCAGCTGGGCCGTGCCCACTCCAGGCCCCTCTGCCCCTGCAGACCCTGGTCTCCAGCGCGGCGAGCTGCTGCTGCACGGGGAGGGGGCACTTGGACTCTAAACCTGCAGCAAGTCCAAGGGCGTGCAAGCCGGGAGACGGGGCCGGCTACCTTGGCAGGAAACCCTGAGCCTCAGCATATTCTTTTGAACATAATAACCGCATTTTATCTGCATTCTACATCCCTTCAAAAATATTTATTTTTAGTTTGGCTTTCTTGCTTATTCTGCACAATTCCAACAGCTTGTGGCCGAGGCGCTGTGGTCCCTGGAGACTTGATGGGCCCTCCCTTCTCCGAGCCCTCACTCCTCCACCCCTGGTGATCCTGCCGGGGCGGTGGAGCCCTGTTGTAGGTCTGTGGATTATAGTCAGGGGCGCGCTCCGCAGCCCCCAGGGTCCCTGTGCTGCAAGGGCTCTGAGCCCGGATCGCTCCCTTGGGTTGTCAGATGTGAGATGGGCGTCTTGTGCCGGAGAAGGGGCTTGTGCGGGGGGGGAGAGCCTTGATCGATGCAGGAACCCCCGCCAGCTTGGCCAGGCCCCTGAGGGGGGCCGGAGGATCAGCCTGGCCCAGCTTCAGAGATGAGTTTTGTTTACATTGAAAAACTTCTTTTTATTATCACCTCTTTTCTTCAAGTCTGTTTATATTTCTGTTGATTTGCAATCAGCGTATATATCCTTTTTTTTTTACTTCTACATATCAGAAAAGCTGTCCCACTCTCACGGTCTTGGTTAATGGCTGCAGTTTCACCGAGTCTAGGTGCCACGCTTGGATTTTCAGTGTTTTTCTTGGCCTGATTGACGGGTTCACATGACACTCTGCCTTGCTGCTGTCAGATGCTGTTGAGATGGGACGGAAGGAGCTGGAATGGGAGTGACAGCCCGAGGGAGCCTCTCCTGGCCTTGGCTGGCACTGGGGACCTCTCTCATGGCGCTGAGCCCTCCCGACCCTCCTGATGGCTGATCTGGTCTCGGGGAAAGCTCGTTGAGAATCCTCAAATATTTTATAAACATTTTGGGGTTGGCAAAGAGCTGGGCTGGGGTTTGCCAAACACATTTGCCCTCGACTTTTAAACTGATGTGCACTTTGAGGGAAACAGTCTGCAGCCTCTTCCCGTGTTTACTTAATTTACGCAAATGTTGTTTTCCTAGAGGCCTGGTATGTGCTATCCAAGAAGATGGGATTCTTTCTTACTTTAAAAAAAAATTCTGTTTCTTAGAACCCAGGAAGTTGGGTTCTTCCAAGAGAAACTAAGCTTGACCCCAGGGCCAAAAAAAAGAAAAAAAAAAAGTGTGACTCAGCTTGAAACTACCCAAGAGATTCTAAATCCCCGTCTACAAGATACCAGATATCTAGATGAAGTTTTAAAATCTGATCGAAATCCTTGAAGTAATAAATATGACGCTCCCATGTGTTATTATTGGAATTCATCAGTCTCCTCGTCTGTGAAATGGCTCTTAGGTCTAACATTCCTTTGCTTCCGTTGATTTTCTGGTCCCTGAATTCTTCTCCAATTGAGTCAGCTTCAGTTTGCTGTTGGAAGTGCTTATATCCGAGATGGAAACACTTTTACCTGAAAAACAGGCCCTACTGTGTCCAAGGATGGAGGGCTCCTGGGCTGCTTAATAATGGTCGAGGGGTAAACATTGACCCCACAGCCAGGGTGAGAGTCAGAAGATCTGACAACTGCCCCGTAAGAGGATGACCACGTGCACTTGGCCGAGACCCCAGACTGCGGGGCCCTCCCTCCGTCCCAGACCTCCACCCTCACTGTGTCTGCTTCATCCACCGTTTCTGCCAAACGCCTGAATTCTGGCCCCAGGGGCCCCTCTTGCTTTGGTGTGTGCTAGCTTCTCTCCCAGATGCTCTTCCTCTTCTCCCGACAGACACGGGCACTGCGTAGACCCTTCCTTGCCTGCCACACCCAGGCTTCTGCTCTGTCCACCCTCGTCACGCTCTGTCCCAGCACGTATCAAGCTTGGCTGACTGTCCCTCCTTCTGGGCTGGCTGCTCTGTTTGAAGGCAGGGAATGTGTTTTAATCATCTCTGCATCTGTATTTGTGTCCTGCGGCTGCTGTGACCGACGATCACACTGGGTTTCCTTAAAACAAGTTTATTCCGGCACAAGTCTGGAGGCCAAAAGTCCAAAATCAGTGTCACTGGGATGAAATCAAGGGGTTGGCAGGGCTGGGTTCCTTCTGCAACCTGTAGGGGAGAATGCCGTTGCCTTTCCAGCTTCTGATGGCTGCTGCATCCCTTGGCTTGTGGCCGCATCACTCCGGTCTTCAGGGCCAGCACCTGCCAACCTCTGCTCTGTCTTCACGGTGCCTTCTCTGTGTCCTCGGATCTCCCTCTGCCTCCTCTATGTGTGTGTTTATTTATTTATTTATTTACTTATTTGGCTGTGCCGGGTCTTAGGTGTGGCATGAGGGATCTTTAGTTGCGGCATGTGGGATCTTTAGTTGCAGCATGTGGGCTCTTAGTTGCGACATGCAGGATCCAGTTCCCTGACCAGGGGTCGAACCTGGGCCCCCTGCATTGGGAACATGGAGTCTTAACCACTGGACCACCAGGGAAGTCCCTCTGCCTCCTTCTTATAAGCATGCTTGTGATGGCGTGTAGGGCCCACCCTGATATCCAAGACAATCTCCCCATCTCAAGATCCTTAATTAATTGCATCTATAAATGTGTCTCCTTCCAAGAAAGGTAACATTTCTAGGTTCCAGCAATTAGGACCTGCTGCTCTCTTTGGGGCCAGAATTCTCCCTACCACAGTGTCTCTCCCCAAACGTAAGAACAGCTCACGGCTAACATTTACACAGCCGGCACAGGAACACCGTGAGATAGGCACCGTCACTCTCCCCATTTCAGGGGAGGAAATCGAGGCACAGAGAGGTGAAATAACTTGCCCATGGGCAGCCAGTAGCAGCACCAGGCTGCTAGCCCAGGCATTCTGGTTCCGAAGACCATGGCCTTGGCCTCTGTACTTCCTGCCTCTGTAACATGGGGTTTGTTGAATGACTGAGTGAATACAAATAGCTGAAAAGTTTGAAGAAGACTAAAAGGAGATGACTAAGAAGGGGGAGGGAAGGAGTGGAGGGAGGAAGGATTCCAGGGCAGGCTAAGTGCCCCCTGAATTGCTCCTGGCTCCCACGATTCCTGAGATTCTCCCAGACTTAAAGCGTCATTTCAACACGCTAGTCACTACTGGACTTGCTGCAAACACTCGCCGCCCCCTGCTTTCCTCCCTTCCTCCCCATCTCAAACATTCTCAAAGAAAAACAGGAGCTGGCATGCCCTGCTGTGCTCACGTCTCCCCCCACCTCATCTGCAGGGCACGAAAGCTACGTGACCTTCTGCCAGCTGGAGGACGAAGCCGCCTTCACGTGCAGTGCTGACTGCACCATCAGGAAGTGGGACGTGCTGACCGGGCAGTGTCTGCAGGTGTTCCGGGGACACACGTCCATTGTGAACAGGTCGGTGTGCCTGCCAGGCGGGGAGGACTCGGCCTCTCCTCGTGGTACCCGGCCGAGTCCCAGGGGACAGAGATGTAGGCTGTGGGGCCCCTGCCCTGGAGGAGCTTAGCTTCCCTGGGGAACACGTGTGGACGTGCGGGGAGGCGGTCAGGAGCACACAGCAGTGGAAGGGCAGCAGTGTCCCCTGACTGCCCGGGGCTGCAGGTGGGGGGTTGGGAGGCCGAGGTGGGGCAGGGAGGCACCACCAACACTCAGACCAGAGCCTGAAAGCCCTCCCATGGCCCTGGCAGCACAGCTGTCCCCAGCTGGGTGCAGGGAAAGGGGTTGGAGGCTACAGCTCCTACCGAGGGAACAAATTCCAGAGGAAATGGCTTAATTGGTACCTGATGGTGGACTTGGGGCTCGGAGGAGGAGGAGAACGGCGATTGTTCTGAAGAGGGAGTCGCGGGCGTTTATAAACCTCTCCTCTCCGTGTTGCTGTTGAAAATATCCCAGACCCTCCTTCTCATGCAGGTTTGAATTTTTGCAAAAACGTATTGCGTTTGGGTCTGAGCTGAGCCATGGAGATTCCTTGGTGCTCAGATCAATTGGACACTATTTCTTTAACTTGGGGCCGTCGCAAACTCCCGAGGGAATGCCCGGTATGAGCAGGAGTCTGGGCACCGGGGCCCTCGTGACCTCACTGGCCAGGAAGGGCAGCTGCCCGGGCAGCGCACTAAGCAGGGAAAGGGCCCCGTGCAGGCGGGCGTTTGGCGGGGTGGGGGTCAGGGACGGAAGGATGTTCTCAGCCAGAGGGGATCCTGGCAGCCTGAGCTTTGTGGAGCCTGGGTCCGGGTGGGACCCGTCTGGCCTAATGTTCCAGCGCACGGTGGGTGGAAGTGGTGGGTCAGCCCGATCATTAACTGCCCGGAGTACCAGCTGCCTGCGGATGGAACGGTGCTCCCGCAGGGCGGGAACGGGGAAGCATCCCTGAGCGGAAAGGCAGAAGGGTCGTGTTGGCTCAGGATGGTTCTGAGTGGAGAAGGACCCCAGTGGGGACCCCATAGAGCTCCGCCCCAGCCCCCGCCTCCTGCAGCTGAGCTTTCATCCCCCCTACACCCCTTAGATAGAGCAGGCGAGGCCCGGGGACCTGGGAGACCAGCCAGCACCACGCAGGCCGGGGCGGAGGAGGGCTGGGATTGGGACCCGGATTTCAGCCCCTGCTGGCCTCTTCCACACTCTTTCTTGAGAAAGAAGTTTGTGACTGAGGTAAAAGTGTGGGCCTGGGGCGCCTCCTCTAGTGAGGCTGTGAGAGGCTGGAAGGGCTGACAGAGGATGGGGTGGGTGGAAGAAGGCCACATCTCAGGGGACCAGCCGGCCCTCCGGTTGTACCTGGAAACGAATCAGTGGCTCCTCAAAAGTAAATCTGGACAATTAAGGCTAGAAAGGATGCTCTGCCAGGTGTAGACTCTCCCGAGTGCACACACAACACACACACATGTTCACTTACAAGTAGACATATGCACTCATGCACACACACACACACACACACACACACACGCCGCTTTTGAGCAGTTGGCTCTTCTAAACATCTCAGGGTGCATATTTCATTATGAAGTAACTGTGCTCACAAATGTGTGATGGCCCCGAGGTGAGGATGTGGGCTACACTTCTCGTGTTTTCAGAGCCGGGCCAGGTGTGTGAGCTTCTGGGGGCACCGGCCCGGCCTGGCGTTCCTGCCGTCACAGGCCACACCCGGCAGGACTCGGGCCGCCAGAACATCACCCGAGGCACCACGTCGTCACTGTCCATTAGAAACACACATGTGGTGAAAACCGTATCTCCTGGCATTAGGGAAGAAGCCATCAGTAGAGAGTGTGCTTTTCTTGTGCTGCGTCCTTAATGACTTGCAGGAAGTGAGAACTGCTCAGAGGTGAGAAGCCGCGGAAGGAAGGTCTGCTCTGTTCCGTGTCCATCTTTCCTCCTGCCCGTGCTAGGCTCCCAGGCAAGACCTTTTAAAAGAGGGGGCACCAGGTGCCTCTGAGACTGAGATGGGGGTCCTGACCCCCCTGTGGCCACACAGACGACACGCCTCATTCCAGGTTCAGGCCGTAGCCCTTTGGGGGTGGTGTGTAAATTAGGGTCCACCCTCATGCCCTTTGAAGTTATACACAGAGTTCTATGCTAGAGACCGATGTGTATTTTCTGCAGAGAAAGTCTTAGCATACATCAAGATGAGAATAGGAGTCATGAATAGTTACTGTTTGGCAGGCTCTGCTCCCCCCTCCCCCTGCCCCTCCCCCGGGCTCTCCTGGCTCCCTCACTGCCCCCCTCCTGCAGGGGGCCTGAGATTCCTCAGCCTTGAGATTTTCTCAGACTCGGGTCTCCCAGTCACTGGGACCGTTCATTCTTCTCACCCATCACCTGGGCTCGTTGAACACGTAAGACGCCAGCCTGCCGGGCAGCCCTGCGCGCCCTGACCCCTGACCCTTCCCCTCTTGCCACCAGGATCCTGGTCGCCAACAACCAGCTCTTCAGCAGCTCCTACGACCGGACAGCTCGAGCCTGGAGTGTGGACAAGGGGCAGGTGGCCCGGGAGTTCCGGGGCCACCGCAACTGTGTGCTGACTCTAGCCTACTCTGCCCCCCAGGACCTCCCTGGGGCTCCGTGCGCGGAGGAGGCCGTGGCCAGGGGGCTCCTGGTGACGGGCAGCACGGATGGCACGGCCAAGGTCTGGCAGGTGGCCAGCGGCTGCTGCCACCAGACACTGCGGGGCCACACAGGTGCCGTGCTCTGCCTGGTGCTGGCCACGCCTGGCCACACGGCCTTCACCGGCAGCACGGATGCCACCGTCCGAGCCTGGGACATCCTGAGTGGCCAGCAGCTGCGGGTGTTCCAGGAGCACCAGGGCTCCGTCATCTGTCTGGAGGTGAGGCCGGCCTGGCTGCCAGGGAGGCCCCTGGCTCCTCCTCTGAGCTGCCGCCCCGCCCCAGCGTACCAGTCAGCTCAGGCTGTGGAACAAAGTACCACTGACCGGGCAGCTTAAACGACAGAGATTGATTGGCTCACGGTTCTGGAGGCCGGAAGTCCGAGACCAAGGTGTCGGCAGGGTTGGTTTCCTCCGAGGCCCCTCCCCTCGGCTTGTAGACGGCCTTTCCCCCGGTGTCCTCACACGGTCTGCCCTCTGCTTCCAGATTCCCTCTTCTCGTGAGGACACCAGTCATACTGGATGAGTTTCCACTCTAATGCCCTCATTTTAACTGAATTACCTCCTTAAAGGCCCTATTTCCAAATACAGTCACGTTCACGGGTACCAGGGTTAGGGCTGTTGCCAACACAAGAATTTTGGTTTCCTTCCGTGTGGAGTGAGGATTACGTCCGCGCACAAACCGTGGTCCATAATTCCTAAATCCAAAAGTCGAAAAAAAGGAAGGTTTTTTCTTAGGCTTGGCATCAGAACTCATTTTGATATGAGGCTGGTTGTAGTTAAGTTTAACCTCACTTCCTGGGACTACGTGTACCTTTGCTGTGGAAACACGACTGTGGTCCTCAAATCCAAAAACTCCTGAAACACATCGGCCGAGGTTTGGGTTAGGGATTACGGACATGGAGCTGTGCCCACCCCGGGTGGTCGTGAGGATGTAGTGAGTTGACAGCGGACGCAGTGCCTGCTGCAGAGCCAGTTCTTGATGCCCGTCCGCCTGTGATACTGTTGCTGTGAAGCATGTGTTGCTATGAGGATGTGTGGCCTGCACTTGGCGGGCACGTCTGCAGGATATGGTCCCTCCCTCTCTCTAGATATTAGGGTCTGGATGTTCCTGGCCCGGGTCACGGCCACAGCCCTTTCCCTTCTCCAGGCCAGTTCCCACACCCGAGGTGAGCAGGTTGGGGTGCAGTGCTCGGAGGCGCCGAGCCCCTGGGGAGCCACCGATGAAGCGATGGGGGTGGGCTCAAGGTGGCAGGAAGTAGTGTGTGGCAGTCCCCTGGGGAGCCAGGCCAGGACGCCCGTTTTGGGTTCTCGAGGTGAAGGGCAAGCCCTAGGGCCCCAGGACCAGTGGAGTAGAGAAGGGCTCCACTTTGCTTGGACAGAATGATCTCTGGCCCCTAGTGAACGCCAGAGGGCCCATGTTTGTTTGGTTGTCTAAATTGCATTTTTCTAGCGATGGGGGCAAGGCGGGGGATTGGTTGTTACTGAGCTGAGATTTGGCCACCTGGTTTCTTTTTCTTTTTTCTTTTTTTTTAACTTTGATTTTTTTTTAAATTTTTATTGGAGTAGAGTTGATTTACAATATTGTGTTAGTTTCAGGTGTACAGCAAAGTGAATCAGTTATGCATACACATATATCCACTCCTTTTTTAGATTCTTTTCCCATCTCGGCCATTACAGAGTATTGAGTAGAGTTCCCTGTGCTGTACAGCAGGTCCCTAAGCCACCGGGTATCTGATCCCGGGACTTGGGGAGGCAAAGGGAGGACCGGGAGGCACCTGGGAGGCAGCACTGTGTGTGACGGGGAGAGGTGTGCAGGGGGCAGTGGGGATGCGTCCTGGGCGGGGCATGGGGGGGCGGGCTCTGGGTTCCTGAGGGTGGGCGGGGTCTCTGGGCTCAGTTTCCTGGTACCGCCCAGGGGCAAGTCCGTCTCCCATGTTGGAGTCAGCCTGCAGGGCGCGGAGCCCGGTGTCGGGCACAGCAGTGGGAGTGAATGAGCCCGGGAGCAGAGCCGGACCTCTGCAGGAGGGGGCTCAGGAGACCGTGAGAAGCAGGAAGGCCAGGCCAACTCGTAGTGTGGGGAGCTCCTGGTGTGGGGTGGGGAGCTCCCAGAGTGAAGTCAGTGTTGTTCCCGTGAGCACACACCGGGGTCTGTCCAGGATGGGTCCCAGGCGGGGGTGGGGGTGGTGGGCGTGGGGAGAGGGCCCTGCTGGGCGGTGGGATGGGGACGGGGCGGGGTGAGGGTGGGCACAGTGCAGTGTGTGGAGGACCCTGGGGTCAGAGTTGGAAGGAGGCAGGGCCCACGCTGTTGGCTTGGGCGGGGAGGGTCGCCCCCAGTGTCAGGAGCAGCGGGCCCCGTCATAGAGGCCGGTCCTAAAACGGAGCCTGAAGGGACGGGCACAAAGGCAGCACACACGCTGGTGCCGCAGCAGCAGCGGCGCTTGACTCAGGAAACATGCGGTTATTTGGTTTGTTGGTTAGCTACTTCATTAGCTGTTAAGTCACAGCCTGCTTCGCCCCACGGTGGGACTGAGGCAGAAAAGCCCCCGTTTTTCAGAGTAGTTGGGGGATAAGATTCTGCTCCATAAGGTCCAGGGCCACCATCTCCACAGTAGATGGCTGGCGCCTTCCCGAGAAACGGAGGACCCGCCGACCCCCAGCTGTCCAGGCTTCCTTTGCTTTGATATGACGTCCCCTCAGAGGGGGCCACAAGGGCCCCTGTAGCTTGGATGCTGTATCCTCGCGTCTCCCTGTTGTGTTTCCCCGGTACAAACTCAGATCTAGGTGTACCGCGACTTGGGAGACGCACGTGCGGGTGACCTGTGGGTGTGCTGGCTTTGCCCGCTTGCCAGGGTCCCTCCTCCTCCCCACGTTAGGGTCGGGGAAGACCCTTTCCCTCCCCTCCTGATCTGCCTCTTTAATAGAAGGGCTTCCCCACGTCCCCCCCTGCCATCAGAAACTTGCAGGGCCACCTGCCAGTCTCGGCCCCAGCCCGTGAGACCCTGGCCATGCGGGGCCGTCGCTGGGACCCTGCTGTCACCTCTGGGCTGAGTGTGAAGCACAGCACAGAGTCGGGGCGCCACCCCCCGCCCCTGCTCACCTTACAATCTCCAAATAGATGACCCTCGGTTCACGTCTGCATGTCTGTTTCCTCCCTCTGTCCCTTCCCTGCACGTCCACATGCAGGTTGAGCCACCTAAGCCAAGGAAGGATCTCTCCTTGGGGACCTCCCAGAATTGCGACCCTCCCAGCTCGGCGAGCGGTGGGCTGGCTGCCTTCCCAGACGCCCTGCAGAGGCAGGCAGGGTTCCCGGGGGTCTGGAGACGCGGGATGGTTCTGTGAGCCCTGCGGCCTGGCCTCTGGCGTTGTTTAGGGAGGAAGCACTCGTGCCGGCAGGTGGAGAGCGAGGGAGTTGTCATCTGTGGTTTCCCGTTAGGCTGAGTGGGAGGTGTCCACTGGGATCCCGGGGGGCCTGTTCCATGGAGCTGCGGTGTTTACACCGTCCCTGGGAAACAGGTCAGGCCCTTTTGTGTGTTGAGATAAACTTGGGGGCCACCTTTTCAGAGGCTGGGGAGAAGAGAGGAAGCTCACAGAGCTATGCAGCCTCCTATGCCTGTCTCCGAACCATTGGCCCGTGTGGATGAGGTACCCACTGCAGCATCCTGCCGCCTCCTTGCAGGCCTGCGGCCCACTCTGAACTTGCCGGGAGCTGAGACGAGGCCCAAGAAATCGGCCAAGCCCTGGGGGGCCTCTGCCTTTCCTCTTCACTGTGGGATGTGTATCCAGGGTCAAGCACGCCAACCCCAGAGGGTTCCAGAAGCCAGGTGGGGGCAGAGCAGGAGTGCACAGGCCTCCTACGGAGAAGGTGGGCCAGAGCAGAGGTGAGGGCTCACTTCCAAGTAACAAACTCAAGGTCAAGCCCGCTGACCACCGAGGGGGACCGCTCCTTTACCCCTGCTCTTCGGAGGGGCTCCCAGGGTCTGGGCTCAACCGGGTGGTCCTTCTGAAGAAAGAGAAAGTGGAGACGCTTTCCTGTCCCTTCATATTTTTAAATTTTTAGTTATGAAACATTTCAAACATAAAGTATAGCAAACGGTAAATGGGACACCTATGTACCCACCTTTGAAATGAGATATTAAAATAAACATTTCCAGTACAGCCAGAGGGGGAAAGGAAAGGCTCTGCCAGGTGTGGGGCAGCCCAGGGGCTCGGGGCATGCACCTGCCCGTCTGCAGCATTGTCAGGCCCTCCGTTCTTTTCCTACAAAAGCACTGTCCTGCCAAAGCCCGAGGGGCTGGAGCAGAGATTGCTGCTGCCTTTTAGGGATACGTACCGGCTCCCGGCTTAGATCAGGCTGCGTGCATTATTGAATTTATCCTCACGGCCACCTGTAAGGGTGATTATTTTTTCTCATTTTGTACATGAGAAGACGGAGGCTCAGAGTGGGCAAGCAATTTGCCCAAGGTCTCACAGCTGGTAAAGGGCAGAGACAGGATTTGAACCCAGGACTGAACATGCAACCTGTGCTTTTAACAAGCAGCTTTCAAAAGGTGTGTCTGGGCCCATACCGTGCTGGAGTCGGGGAGCCTCTTGCGACAGGAGGCTGAGTGCCCGGAGCCTGGCTGTGCTCTGCACCTGGCCCTGCTCACCACCTGGCCCAGCTGCTTCTCTCCCGCTGCCCTGTGCGTGGCCTGTCGTGAGTGGAGGGGAGGCCACGGCCGCACCCCTGGGGCCGCAGCAGCAGAGCCCCAGGCCTGCCCTCCGCTTGGGTGGATCACACGCAGGGAGATGGCCCATAAGCCCCGTCCTGTCCTCTCGGAGCTGCCTTGGCTGCTGGGAGGGAGTCCTCCTGGACTGGCCTTTGTGACTCGCCCTGTCAGGGTCTGTCCTGCTTTCCCCATCTGCCTTGAGCCTCTCTGGTCTCTGCGGGCTGCGCTGCTCCTCCCCGTGGGTGTCCTTTCAGGAAACCAGCCAAAGCAAGCAGTGAGGCGTCCGCCTGCTTATCAGCCTCGGGGCTCAGGATCTGTGCTTTGAAAGTGTGCTGCTTTTTAAGCACATGCGCCAGGCCCTGCGTCGTCGTCGGGACACCCGCTATGAGCAGGAGGCGTCTTCCCTTTGTCTCGGCCGCTGTGGACGCTCAGTGCCTCCTTCACGGGGCCGGGCAGACAGAGCTGCAGAGGCCGAGTGGCCTAGGTGTGCCACTAGGGTCTCCATCTCACAGGCTGCACGTACCCACTCCCCTTATCATAGGTCTGGGAGCCTCAGTGGGTAGTTTGGAGAGTGTGGTCCCTGGAGGTCTGGGGCTGTCTCTGGGAGTGACACTTGATGGGGGGACAGTCAGGAAACACTGGGGCCAGTGGCACTCGGCCTGGGGGGCAGGGTGCAGACAGTGCTGGGCAGCATGAGGAGGGGTCCTGGAGGGTGGCTTTCCCACAGAAGATGAGGGGGGGTCAGCACAGAGAGGACTTGTAAAGGGGGGCACGGCATGTGCCCGGGATCTCAGGGCACAGCGAGGACACATGTGCACCTGGGGAAGCCGGGCCACGTTCAGGCTCCAGGCACAGGGCTGAAGGGGGTGCCCCGCAGGTTCCCCTGCCCTTCTCGGTGGTGGTGCAGACGGAGGGGGGACCGGGCGATGTTCTGGACCCTGCTGGAGCCCTCGGGTGTGCGGACATCGCACGCGGCCCTGTCCTCGGGGAGTGGACCGCCAGCGGGAGAGGCCAGAAGCCAGGCTCCATTGGCTGGGCCAGTCGTCAACCCAGTAGCACCGGAGGGCAGGGCCTGAGAGACGCGGGCCAGGCCTGTCGCCCACTTGGTCCACCCTCAGCCTCTGCCTCCAAGAGGTATACGTGTCCCTCGAGATTGCACCCCCTCTGCCATAGCGATTGGCCCAAGGCCAAGTTTGACCTGTGCTGTGGCTGTGGGGTGGAAAGATGCACTGGGCCAGAGTCCTATTCTCCGGGATTTAAACTGGGAAGTAATATGGGGAAACTAAGTCAGCTGTGGGAAGTGGAGTGGTAAGTGGCCAAGATGGGTAGGTAGTGTGTGCTCGAGCTAGGAGGACTTGGGACGAGTAAGGATGCCCATTCCAGGGACTTCCCTGGCGGTACAGGGGTTAGGACTCCGCGCTTCCACTGCAGGGGGCACGGGTTCGATCCCTGGTCGGGGAACCAAGATCCCTCAAAACAAACAAACTAGGCCCACCGCCTGCTGCCCCTGGGAGAAGGACCTCATCTTTCCTAAGCCTCCAGCGGCCCCTGGGCCCCAGCGGCGCCCTGGATGGCTGTCTTGGGGACTTGTAGCCTGCCCTCCTCTTCCTGGGCCCTGCAAAGTGGGAGAAGGCCTGGTGCCATCAGCCAGCTAACGGCAGCTGAGTACCCCACTCCGCCAGCCTTCGGTTCGCGTCCGTGTCTCCAATAACCAGAGGTGCTGTGCTGGTCGGGAGCTCTCTGGGCTGCGTGGTGTTTGCTGTAGGGAAATTTGCAGAATTATTTCAATTGTCTTTGGGCTTCCCTCGCGCTAGTACCCTGTCCCTCTTGGCAGGGGTGCTTCTGGGAGCGGGGCTTCCTCATGCCCTTCCCTTGTCTCCCAGGCCCTCTCCTAACCTCCTGCAACGCCAAGCAGGGGTGTGAAGGCCACTGCAGCTGGCAGCAGCGAGCGAGAAGTGGGGGAACCTGTGTCCAGGGGCAGGGGGGCAGGACCCCATGATGGCCCCTGGGTGTCCAGCTCCGGTCCCAGCAGAGGGCTACCTTACACACACCGCGGTCAGTCAGGTTACTTCTAGAGCTTTCTCTTATCTCCCTTCCCCAAGCAGAAGTCCAGTGTGAAAGCCCTGCCCTGGGTGCCCCTTTCTCAGCTGGAACAGTACCAGGGAACAGAAGCAGCTACAGGTGGAGTCACATTGACCTTCCCGGGGGCCAAGCTGTAGGGAACTGCTAAAGAGAGACACCTGGCAGTAGTAGCAGCGGTGCCGGCCGACATTTTCTGGTCCTTGCTCTTCGGGTGCTGAACGCTGTACGGTCGTGTCTGAGCACCACAAGGAAGGGTCTGGCGTGATCCTTGTCTGCGGGTGAAGCCGCTGAGAGCAGAGTCACTGACTTGGCCAAGGGCCAGTCAGGATCTGAAGCCGGGTCTGCCTGAGCTACACGGCCCTGAGGGGAAGGGAGGAGCATCGTGACCTTGGGTGCTGGAGTGGGTAGTGGTGGGGGATGACCCAGGGGCAGGGGCATTTCTGGCTTGTCCACAGTGTCTCCATTGAGACCTGCATGTGCCCCTCCACGTTCCGCAGAGAGAGGTTTGGAGGGGCTTCCGGGGTGCCCCCTACAGTCAGCGGTACCCATGTCCGGTGCCGACCCTCCCTCCCCCCACCCCCAGCTGGTGAACCGGCACGTGTACTCGGGCAGCGCCGACAGGACGGTCAAGTGCTGGCTGGCAGACACGGGCGAGCGTGTGCGCACGTTCGCGGCCCACAGACACAGCGTGAGCGCCCTCAAGTACCACGCGGGCACCTGTAAGTGACCCCGCCCTCCCCGTAGCCCCAGCCTGCCTGTCCCCTTCACGCCCCGCCCCCCAGCACATCCACTGTCGCCCAGACCTCTCTGCTGCTTCTGACTGCACTCTTCCCCCCTGGAGTCTCAGCTGCCACTCAGTTTGGTCAGTGGCCAAGGGCGGCGGCTGTGCCCCCTCAGTGCACGTGTTTGTTCCTCCAGCGAAAGAAGTTCCAAATAAGGGTGTAGGGGCTCCTCCCCACCTTTACCCCGCTAGGACGTGCAGCGACCTGCGTGTTCGGAGGACCTCAGGTCAAGAGCAGGTCTCAAGGACACATTCTAATTCTCGAGACAGGGACACCACTTAACTCCAGTCAGACTTGAGGGCCACATGGGTTTGGCTTCACTTGGCATTAGGTTTGACTACAGATAAGAGAAAGTCCAGATAACAGGGATTTAAATGAGATAGTGGTTTATTTTTCTCTCAGAGGAATTTCAGCAGCTGGTGGTATAGGCTGGAACGGATGGCTCCACAAAGTTGTTAGACACCCAGGTTCCTTTTTTCACTTTACTTCATCATCCTTAACATGTATCGGCTATCTTTAAGGGGGGGGCCTCATGGTTCAAGATAGCTGCTGGAGCTCCAGCCATCATATGTTTTAGGCAGGCAGGAAGAAGAGGAGGGAAGGGCAAAAGGTTGTGTCTCCTAGATGAGTAGGCCCCTTTAAAGATCTTTCCTGGAAACTCCACCCAAAAACTTCTGCATACATCTCTCTGACCACTGCCTGCAAAAGAGACAGAATAATAAAAACTTTTATCTGGGGATACTGCTGCCAGGATTAATCAGGGTTATTTTGGAAAGAAAGAAGGGCAGCGTGGCTTACTGGGTAGTCAGCAAGCTCTCTGTCCCACAGGTCTCAAACTGTCACACATCTGGGCTTTCCTGGCTCTGTCCAACTGGGCTGCCACCAGTTGTTTACACCCCAGACACACGCAGAAGACAGGCACTGTTCTGTGGAAGCAAAACCCACAACCTCACCACACCTACATGGGAGTGGGGCTCCCAGCTTGCTGGATATCTCTTTCCTAAAACGATCCCCAATGTTATATTTTGCTATCAGCGTCCTTCCTCCCTCCCTCCCTCCCTCCCTCCCTCCCTCCCTCCCTCTCTCTCTCTCTCTCACACACACACACACACACACACACACCTGCAGCAGGAAGCCAGCCCCCCTAGGGGAAGCTGAGCCTGAGAACCATCTTCCTAGCAGAGCAGTGAGGGAGCAGACTGGGGTGGGGGAGGAGCCACAGTGGAAAATTCAAGTTGACTTCACAGCACAGGTGTTAGATGAAGATAGAATGGATTTCCGAAAATAGAGCGTGAGATGCCCTCAGGATTTAGGTGTCTGACGCAGAAAAATGATCTTTTTCCTGTTCCTGTGTCCAAGTGTGATTATGGCTCTGCTCCTGTCGGGGACCTCTAATTTAAAGAGAAGAACGTTGCCCAGAGCGCCTCCCCGTGGCAGCGGCTGGGATGAAACCTGCCGCTGCAGCAAATCCCACAGACCCTACCTGCTGCCCGCTGTTAAGGAACTTGGTCCTTGGTCTTTGCCAACAGGCTACAGGATGATCAGACCTAATTCTGGACCCTCTTCCCACCCTCAGGATGCCCAGTAACCACAGTGCATTGGTGGAGGGGAAGGCAGGAAAGGAGCTGAAGAGGCCGAGAAATGAAACTTCCCCTCCAAGTCCACATGCGCTAGTAGCTTTAGCAGCAAACCTGGGACTAGGCAGGTGACACAGGAAATGGGATAAGGAATAGACACCCCAAGGACAGGGAGCCCCCAGGGGGTGCTTACTGTGGCTCGCTCAGGCTGCTGAGTGGCTGTAGCAGATGCTATGGGTACCACGCTCAGGGGCATTTCCTGCTGCAGCACCTGAGGTCCTCTGCCCGAGGGTGTTTTCCTGTGAGGCAGGTCATGGGAGGGCTGGGAGTTGACGGATAAGTAGCCCAGTGTCCTTGTCCCTGGGTGGAACAACTCTGAGACCCAATCCGCCCCTTCTCCCAAGGGCCCCCAGTAGTCACCTGCTCCCTAACACACCTGCATGGGAGTCCTCCTTCCTTCCTGTTTCTCTCCCCACTTCCTGGAATGCCCTGCTAGATAAACTGTTTGCACTCAAAACCTAGTGTCAGGGTCAGCTTCCGGGAGAACCGGGGCTAAGATGGTAAGTGGACGAGGGAGTTTCTCTGGCCAGTGCCGTCAGTGTGGTCCCTGACCAGCAGTATCAGCATTACTTGGAATTGGCTAGACATGCAGGTTCTCAGGCCCCACCCCAGACCTCCTTAAATCAGAAACTCAGCTGGGCCCAGCCTGCACTCGGGAGTTTGAGAACTCTTGGACTAAGTTATAATGTAGGAAAAAGCCCAAGGGAGGCAGAATCGGGAGGTTCCCCCTGGGAGAGGTTGCGCAGGGGCCCTCTAGTGAACCCCGGAGGCGCTGGGTTGTGTTTGGAGGGCCAAGTTCATTACTGAGGAGGGGGAGGAATGAGTTTCTGGTTGGTCCTTGTCCCGAGAGGCTGCTCAGACGGTGGGGGGGGAGGGATGACCCCCCCCCCCCCGAGGCAGGGGCTTCAGAGCTGCTGGAAACACCCGGCAGGGAAGCTAAGCTTCACCAAAGGCTTCCACCAAATGGCCTGAGAGTGGGAAGCTGGGCCCAGGTGGTACTCAGGAGGGGTGGAAGCACCTGGAAGGACTTGGCAGGCTGACCTGAAGCCCAAGGGCGGTGGGGCAGCCGAAGTCCTGCAGAGCCGGCTGCAGCCCACAGAGGGCGCTTCCGGGCCCCTGGGCGTCACCCTGAACTCACAGGAAAGTACTGAGATAGGGAAGGTGCCACCTCCTTCCTTTCAAGGGGCTTCTGCTGTTTCCCATTTGCAATTATGACATTCCTGGGAGGTGAAAGGATGGGTCCCGGAGAGGGTCCCCGTCACTCTCCCCGCCCTGCCCATCCACGACCCCCGCCCTGCGGAGTCCCGAGGGGACGAGGGCTCTCAGGCGGGAAGCAAGTGCCACCGTGTGTTCACAGTGTTCACGGGCAGCGGCGACGCCCGCGCGCGCGCCTTCGACGCCCAGTCTGGAGCGCTGCGGAGGGTGTTCCGCGGCCACGCCTTCATCATCAACTGCATCCAGGTAGGCGCTCCCGCCCTCTCCGGGGCCCCGTGGCTGGTTGGCTGAGGGAGGGCGAGCCCGCCTGCGCCTCTGCCTCGGAGGGGGAGGGGGGAGGCGGGGCCAGGCAGCAGCGCTCCCCCGCGGGCAGAGCCTCCCGCATCGGGCGGCCTGGGCGTTCGCGGCTCACGCCGACGCCCGAGCCGGCGCTGGCCCGAGGCAGGGCGGGGCCTGCACCTACGTGACCCCGTAGCTGCGGGGAGGCGCGGGGTCGGGGGGCGGTGGCGCGCCCTCTCCAGCGCCGCCCACGCCCCGCGCCCGCAGGTGCACGGCCAGGTGCTCTACACGGCCTCGCACGACGGCGCGCTGCGCCTCTGGGACGTGCGCGGCCTCCCGCGCGCCCCGTCGCCGCGTCCCGCCGCCCCCAAGCGCAGCCTCTCGCGCCTCTTCAGCAACAAAGTGGGCTGCGCCGCCGCCGCGCCCCTGCAGCCGGCCTGAGACGCCCCGACCGGCCGCCCACGGACCCGCGGAGGGAGCGCGGCCCGCCGGCACCGGGGGCTCCGAGGGCAAGGACCGAGGCGGCGGTGGTGCCTGTCCTCCGCGTCCGCTGACTTCCGAAGCCCTCGCCAAGCCGCCCGTGGGGAGGCCATGCCTGCCCCCCACCGCGTCCCCAGCCCGCCTCTCGGTCCCCACCTCCTTCGGCCAGAGCCCCTGCGGAGCCCAGCCCTCAGCCTGCTCTCCAGCCCTCCTGGGACCCTCCCGGGACCCTCCCGACTCTCAGGGTCTCCAGCCCCGCGGCTCCGGCGCCCGAGGTCCTCCGAGGCAAGGCCTTTCCTGCGGAGCGAAGTGGACGCTTCAGAAAGCCTCAGACCGGGCCTTCCCTGGCGGTCCAGTGGTTAGGACTCCGCGCTCTCACTGTCGAGGGCTAGGGTTCGATCCCTGGTCGGGGAACTAAGATCCCACAAGCCGCGCGGCGCGGCCAAAGAAAAAAAGCCGCAGACTGTCGTTATTTTGGCAAATTGTCCACTTGTGAAGAACCGAAATACAGGTCCTTAACAGTGCTCTGCGACACGTCGTCTTTTGTTCTGCCCACGGAGTCCCAGCCCCATCTCGGAGGGAGAAGGGGTGCCGGGAAGCAGGGGCCTCACGCCCGCCTGGGCCTGGCCCCAGGGGCTGCGGCCTCAGAGCCCCTCCAGTGTCGCTGCAGCGCCACTCGAGTGCGGAGTGGCATGGGAGAGGCCAGGGAGCAAGGAACCGGCTCCTTAGCTGCCTGGGTGACAGCGGGGACGCCTGCTATTCCGCCGGAATCGAGGAGGCCCCTTCTCTCAGGCGTGGAGCAGAAAGGCCCCCGCACAGGTGCCAGCTCCGCGCGCCGCGTGGCGAAGGCCTTGGAGGTGTACACAGGAGACAGCTGGAGCACCTGCCCGGAGGGCATGAAGGGGGAAGTGGGGCTCAGACCCTAAGAGGCCCTGAGGGGAGCCGCCCCCAGCAGCCCTTCTCGCACCGGGAGGGGCCCACGTTCCGCACCCACAGGGCCCTCCATGCCAGGCCCTGGCTGGCCCCCCCGCCCCATGCAGGAAGAGGAAACGCTGCAGAGGACAGTGTCTGCCCTTGAGAGCTCAGCGTCTAGCCAAGGACAAGCCTCCCCGGGCAGCGGCAGCCCTTGACGCAGAGAGGTGGGTGCGCCAGCGTCTTCATGCAAGATGCGCGGCAGGACGGGCTTCACCTGCTCCCTGGGGTGCCCAGGTCCATGCCTGATGGGTGGATCCCACCCCCTTGGGAACAGGTACAGGGTATTGACACCAGGGGCGGTAGAAAGGGTTGCATACCTCTGTGATGGGCTCTAGGCCCGACCCCCAAACCCTGGGAACCCAGGGGCCTCGCCGGGAAAACAGGCTGGCCGGTGAGAAGAACCTGCAGAAGCGGCAGCACCCAGCCTTCCTTGGGTGGGACCCAGCACGGAGTAGAGGTGAGGGGTTCCACGTGCGCGGCCTGTCGTGTCTGGGAGCGCTCACTCCCTAGCGGTTCTTCTTCTCCAGGGCCCGAGGCTGCGGTTACAACGGCAGGCCCACCCCGAGGGGCTTTCGGGGGAGCTGAAGCGCACTTCAGGGAGGGCAGGCAGAGAGAACCACCTTGAGTACCTGCGCTGATTTAGTCACCTTCTCAGTCTGCTTTGCTGACAGAGGCAGTCTGAGTAAGCAGACTCTCGCTCCTTGGTGCTGACAGCTGATGCTGCCTTCCTGCCTCCACAGCTCTCGCTAGCAGGGCAGGCAGCTTATCCAACCACGGGGGGCAGATCCTAAAACGGCTGCTGCGTTCGTTTTCTCCAGCCTGCCTCTGCCAGAGAAAGAGTAAGAAGTGAAAAGCCGCTATTTTGCATTTATACAGCATGACATATTTGGGTAAATTTTATTTCAGTAATTTTCTTTTTTGTGTGCTATCTTTGTCTGGTTTTGGCATCAGGGTGATGGTGGCCTCATAGGATGAGTTTGGAAGTGTTCCTCTGCAATTTTTTGGAAGAGTTTCAGAAGGCTAGGTGTTAACTCTTCTCTAAATGTTTGGTAGAATTCGCCTGTGAAGCCATCTGGTCCTGGACTTCTGTTTGTTGGCAGTTTTTAAAATCACAGATTCAATTTCAGTACTCGTAATTGGTCTGTTCGTATTTTCCATTTTTTCCTGGTTCAGTCTTGGGAGATTGTACCTTTATAAGAATTTGTCCATTTCATCTAGGTTGTCCATTTTATTGCTGTATAGTTGCTTGTGGCAGTCTCTTATGGTCCTTTGTATTTCTGCAGCTTTTCCTTTTTCATTTCTAATTTTACTGATTTGGGCCCTCTCCCTTTTTTTCTTGATGAGTCTGGCTAAAGTTTTATCAATTTTGTTGGGTAATTTTTATTTCAGCAACATAGAGGGCTTTGCTAGATGTTGAGGAGGATATACAGACCAGATAACCACAAGATGTTTCTTTGCCTTCGATGATACCGTCTTGCCTCTGATAAATACCTTCAGTTGGGTAGGGGAAGGACAGGAAGTACTTATAGGACATATAGGCAGGAAAACAAGGACAGGACATGGCAGTGTCACCAGAGTCAAGAGCAGACAGAAATTCATACAAGTGATGGGCATCAGATCGGACCGAGCACAGCACGTTCTCGCCGCAGCCTCCCGTCGTTGACCCCATCGGCCTCACAGGCCTGTGCGTGCCACTCCTGCTCGGAGCCCTCTCACGGCCCTGGTATTCACCACTCAAGTCTAGACCCCCGCCTGCCTTTCAGGGTGCTTTGTAGTTGGACTCGGCAATCTTTCCAGCCTCAGTCTCTTCCCCCAGCACACCCTCTCTGGCGGGTCTAGAACAGCCCCTGCGACCCCATGAACGTGGCGCACTCAGCTGCTATCTCATTTGTCCCAGGTCTGGAATGTCCTTTCCCTCTGACTCTCCAAGGAGAACCCCCCAAAGCCCATCTGCCCTGTGACTTCAGGCTCAGCACATTCCCTCCTGTTCAACAGCATTTTCATCACAAACGTCCTTTGCTCCTTCTCTTGCATTCCAGAGCAGGGAGTGATTCCGGAGCAGGGAGTGACATGCAGTCGCCACCTGTCAAGTTGCATACAACCAGCTAGAGGCAGAGCCAGGACTGTAGCCCGTCTCCCGGTGCGTGGAGAGGGCATAGCCGGCACTGTCCCGAGCTCAAGAACTGGCTTCTCTGTGTCTCTTCATAGGAAAATGGAGCACTAGACCTGCTAGTGTGGCGTGAATTCCCTAGCCTTTTCCAAGATCAATTTGGGAAGCTAGAAGCCACACCTGGCCCAAGCCCAGGACAGTAACTTGTTAGCCGGAAGCTGCAACCTAGGCCCCAAATCCAAGTCTGACATGGTCTCAAATGAAGCTAGAAACTCCTCATCGCCTCGGCCCTCAGCCGCTTCCAACGCCGAGGAAGCGAACCCTGCTTCCCCGACTCAGTCTCCCCTCTCCCACAGGCCCAGAGCCTTTGTACACTTCACCTTTTATTATTATTTTTTTAAAGTTATGTTTATGTGAGATGGGTCTCTATTTTTTATTTTTTAATTTTATTTTTATTTTTGGCTGCGTTGGGTCTTTGTTGCTGCGCGCAGGCTTTCTCTGGTTGCGACGAGCGGGGGCTACTCTTCATCGCGGTGCACGGGCTTCTCATTGCGGTGGCTCCTCTTGTTGCAGAGCACAGGCTCTAGGCGTGCAGGCTTCAGTAGTTGTGGCTCGCGGGCTCTAGAGCACAGGCTCAGTAGTCGTGGCGCACGGGCTTAGTTGCTCCGCGGCTTGTGGGATCTTCCTGGACCGGGGCTCGAACCCTTGTCCCCTGCATTGGCAGGCGGATTCTTAACCACTGCGCCACCAGGGAAGCCCACACTTCATCTTTTAACAACAGACATTGATGGTGCTTTTGAGGGCATACGTTTGACTTCCTCACAGAAGTCAACGGAAGCAAACGTCTCGAACTAAATGAAGCTCTAGACCACCCAGACATTTTCAACACTCAACAGTTTAGGAGCTTGAGTAACTCATTGCAAAGCTAGGCTGACAATTTTTGAATATATTTTCCACCTTTTATTTCCATCTGTATCATCCATTTTAAAAGAATGACAAGAAAATATTTCCACCCATTCAAACTGGACTGCTCTCCAAGCTTTATGAAAATGATTCCTGAAAAGCTGGAGCATTTCGGCCAGCCCCTTGACAGCCACCATGTGGCCCACCTGCCCTCTGTCACAGGGGCTTCCGGTGACTCCCGGAGGGCAGGGAGAGCCTTGGGAACACACCTGGCACTTGATTCATCAGCACCTGGCTGCTGCCAGCTGTGTCCTGGTGCTGGACAGGGTTTTCATGCAGTACACGTTTACGGAGGGACGCAGGGTGCAATGAGAACGGTTATTTGAGCTGTTAGACGCTAACAACATACCTTTAGAGACAGTCTTCTGTAATATACCCAAGAAACCCCACAAAGACATGGAGAAAACATACCTTAATCTCTGACAGGTATCTTACCTTAGCCAGCAGTGAATTTAATAGGACAGAAATGCATCTAAAAATGCTAATTAAAAATAAGTTGCTTTGGCTAGCATTTAAGACTTTACCATTTAATAAAAGACTTTATTTTTGTAAAGAACAACTTTGAATACATATATATATTCTGAATTTCAACCTGGACTTTCAAGTGCCTACTTTACTAAGCTAAGCACAAAACACGGACGTTTCAGGCTGAGGGCGTCTGCCACCGTTTGGTGCGGCTGCGGGAGCCGATGCCTCATCATCAGGCCCCCAGAGCACTTGCCGTGGTTGAGGCTCTAAAGGACGTTTCCGGGACGGGGCAGAGAGGCTGAAGCAGGAAGGCAGAGCTGCATCATGGGAAGGAGGAGACGATCAAGCAGGGGGCTCAGGAGGGCAGGAGAGCCGGGCAGGGTGAAGAGGAGGAGACAGGGCCAGCTTCCGCTCCCATGAGCTCCTGCCGGATCCCTTCCCTAGGGGCCACCCTATCCCAGTCCTTCCCATTTCTGGGTGGGGAAAAAAAGGAGCAGGGAGGGCGGCATTAGGGTTGCGGAACCTGAAGGCAGCTGGGAACCGCAGGATCAGGCCAGAGGCAGCTCAGTTCCCAAGAAGGACCCTGGGGACCGGCACCCGCCCCCCCACCCCACCAAGTCTCTTACTCTTTACATCCCTGTTCCCCGCCTACCCCTCCCACCCCCAGGTAGGAAGCACTCTGGAGCAAAATCAGATAAAACGTAAGAAAAAAAAAAGACCTGCATTACACTTTTCATAATGATAGAATTTATAAGCAGAAACTTAAGTGCTTATTTCTGTTCATCATTTAGTTTCTCTTTGTTGCTGACTTTATATTTTCTACATAGGATAAGTACTCTGCAATAATAATTTCTTCGTCTTCCAGAGTTGAGTCAAGGTAATCTTCTTCATGTTCTGGGATATCTTCCAGGATTTCATTCACAGCCTCTGTCTCCATATCTTCATCTGTTGAGGCGCTAGAGGTCCCTGCAGTAAAGAAGTGCAGCAACAGGGGAGCTGAGGGAGGAGGACAGAAAGAGAAACCTCCACGGGGACCAAAGGGACCCACGTCGGCTCCAGCTCGGCCCTCCCGCCACAGCGCCCGAGCAGCCCGAGGCGTGCAGGTCTGCGAACGCCCCTCGCGGCCCCGGGAGGCGCACGCCCCGCCTGCCGGCTTCCGCCCGAGCAGACACTCCCTCCCAGACGGTCTTCAGAGACCGCAGACCCACCTGCAGAATCGGACGGGGACGTGGGTGGCGTTGCGGAAGAATCTTCCGCCGAGAGCTGCAGGTCAGGAGGAAGACTTCCACCGTTGTGAGCGAGGGTCTGAGCTGCCAGCTGGATGTTTCCCCTGAACACCCTCAGGGCTGCCTCGGCCGCTGCCGCGTCGAAGCCCATGTACACGAGCTGGGAGAAGGGGGGCGGCACTGCTGAGGGCCCAGGACACACGGTGCGCCCGGCGCTCCCGCCCCCACGCAGGGCCGGGACAGCCAGGTCTCGGGGGGACACGTTCCTACAACCCACCGCACGCGTGTGCCACCGGCCTTCCCGCGCTGACGTGCGCGTGCGGCGACTCGGAAAGGAAGGAGGAAGACCTGAGGCGACCACGTTGGTGCCCAGTCACCTCAGAACGGCAACCGGCTCGCAAGCCAGAGGAAGCGCTGCGTGCACAGACCTAGTTGTCACCAGTACCGTTAGCTACGTGTGTGCAGCGCGCTGGGCAGGCTAACGTGACGGGGGGCACACGTGGACAGCACAGTGGCATCCCTGCAGGTCACAGGCAGGGGAACGGGCTGACAGGAACGGGAGGCGATGCCCCAAGAGGCGTGTGCAGAAAAGAGGAGAAGAGCCTGAAGAAAGCCTTCCCGTCGCTTCCCTGGGTTTCCTACTCTGAAGGAAATGCCTGTGCCTGCTTCCACCCGCTGCAACTGCTGCAGGGAGGCTGTGCCCTCGGGCGGGCTGGTCACACCCGGAGCCCAGGGAGCCCAGGACTCGGCCCCGCCTGGCCGCCAGCCTCGTCCCGACAGCCAGTCCCACACGAGGCTGCCCGGGCGGAGAGGGGCACAGGGCGCCTGCACTTACTTGGTCGATGGTTTCCCGAGAAGGACTTTCTTGATGGCTGTTGGTTTCCGGACCAGAATCGTTTAACCACCACATCTGAGGATGACTGAGAAGAATCTAAAAACGTACAGGGATACCCGTCACTCATCACTAACATCCGCTCGCGCACTCAGGCAGAGGCTGAGCACCTGTCACGTGCTAGGCAGGCACAGCCGCGGGACACACGAACAGGTGTGGGCAACTGTGGCGGACAAGGCTCGGGGTGCTGTGGAAGCAGAGAAGAGGGACCCCTGAACAGGCTGCGGCTGGAGAGGCTGCTGTTCAAAGGCGGCTCCTGCCAAAGGTCGTGTCTGAGTTGAGGTCTGGAGGATGAACAAGACTATTCAGGCAACAAGAGTGCATCTGAGGAAGCAGGAAAGGATGTGAGAGCAGGCGGAAGGATTCCAAGAAAACAGAAGCTTGCTGCAGCTCAGCCTTAGGGGTGACAAGGTCATAAAGAGCTATAAACGGAAAGCTATAAGCAGTCCAGGGCTGCCCAATGTGACTTCTCTTTGGAAGGTGACATGCTCTAGGTTTACAGTGTCACGGAGAAGAGCAGAGTTCTTTGGACCCTTGATTTCTCTGTCACATGATACTGACTCTTAACCTTACAAAGCCCTTTTGGGGAATTTCCCTTTTAACACTAAATACTTCTATATCGATCAAATGTATTTATGTACTATTTGTATAATTAAAAACTAGTTTTGAGCCCCATCAGTCCCTCCGCATATTCAGAATTTTTAAATTTCTCTAAGAAATCAAATGAGATATTCAAATAACATTTTTGAATTAAAAAAATATATTAATACATATATTTGAAAATTCAGTCGACCCTTGCACAACGCAGGAGTTAGGGGCGCTGACCCTCATCGCAGGGGAAAACCCAAGTATAACTTACTGTGGGCCCTCAGTATCCACAGTTGCTCCGCATCCGCAGATCGTGGAGTACTATATATAGTATTTATTGTTGAAAAAGGTCCACGCATAAGCGGACCCAAGCAGTTCAAACCCATGCTGTCCAAGGGTTAACGGACTGACTAATGGGGACCTCTGAAGAACAGGATGGGAGGTCTTGAGAGTAAAAGGCAAAGGTAGGGCAGGCTCCCCACTGCCTGTAGGATTCAGCGTGAACTCCCCAGCAGGGCAAACAAGGTGACGCGGCCCGCCTAGCCCCTGCCTACCTGTCCAGCCGCATCTCTGGCCATTCCCCACCCCGCCCCACCTCCAGCAGGTGTAACCCAGGCCTCGGCAACCTCGGGGGGCTCAACTCCCCCGGCCTCATGCTTCAGCCCTTGGCGCTGACCCCGCTTCTCCTCCGTCTGCCGGACCCTCTCCCGTGACCGGCCCCCCCAGCTCAGCTTGCAGGCCCTGCTCCCCCACTGTGCTGCGCTCCCACATGGTAGCCCTTACGCCACTGTGCTCTCTGCGTCTGTCTCCCCACTAGCCTGTGGGCTCCCCCAGGGCAGGCGTCATCTCCGCTGAGACTCCACAGCGCCTGCCTCATTAAGTATCCTGTCTGCTCCTTGAACAAAAATTGGAAAGGACGTGGACCCAGGCAGAGTTACGACTAATCTGGATCCCAACCTGTTTAGTCACTTCTGAGGACGTCTTTAAAAAGCCCCTTTGCCAACATGTATTACTGACTAAATAATAAAACTACATATTCAAAGAAAATATTTTAATTCAAAAAAATTATCTTAAAACTTCAATCACCTTTCTTCTCGTCCACCTTACTGT
Source organism: Balaenoptera physalus (assembly GCF_965194825.1). Classification (NCBI taxonomy): domain Eukaryota; kingdom Metazoa; phylum Chordata; class Mammalia; order Artiodactyla; family Balaenopteridae; genus Balaenoptera; species Balaenoptera physalus. The sequence continues at coordinate 118,876,675 of NC_138887.1, read as the reverse complement.
TAAACTGCTGTTGCAAACAGAAACCTCATCAAAGTTCCTGCCCTGTGAGCCCTGCGGAATCGTGGACAGGCACTGAGGTGGCTGGGGCTCGTCGTTCTGGCTCTGCCACTGGGTTCGAGAACAAGAGACCTCTGACCCTTAGATCCAAACCAGGAATGAAGAGGAAGGCCCGCAGCCGCGGGGCTCCTGGCGTCAGGAAGGACAAGAGAGCAGCTTCAACGAAGAAGTGGAGGGGAGGCGCCTGGGCCGGGAGCAGGGCTGCTCAGGGAGGCCAGAGGCCGGGGAGGGGTTACCTGCAGGGCCTCCTCCAGGTTTCCGCTGGCCTGGTGGAGCGCCTGCTTGGCTGCGCGAGCGGAGTAGCCCATTCCTTTCAAACAGTTTATGTTCTCCAGGCGGCGTCTTTTCTTCTCTTTTTCCTCCTTCCTTATTTGGTCCAATTTCTTTAGGAAAACAGCAGAGTCACCAAGTTAGGGATTGCGGTCTTGTAGAAAGCCTTCTCAATCCATGCTCTATAGGATTCTCGGGGTCACCAGGCAAAGTGAAAACCACAAGGAGGGGTGACCCTCTCTCTCCCCGTCCCGCCCAGCATGAGGGCCACTAGGGCAGAGACCAGGGGTGTGCTGCTCGTGGGGAAGCCCAGCGGGAGCCGGAGACGTCAGTCCAGGGAGGGAAGAGAGCACCTCGGGGACCACCACCTGGCACCAGAACAGGCCACTGGGAACCAGCGGGCACATCCTGCGGACCCACAGAGAGGTGGACGTGCCTTCTTCTAGGAAGCGGGGGGAGGAGCTTCCTGCACGGGTGGGAGGGCTTCTCAGCCTCTGCTGAGTCACCTGGGATCTTACCGAAATGTGACTCTGAACATGGGGGCCGTGGAGGGGGTGGGTGGGTCCTAGATGGCGCCGAAGCCACTGATCCACCCCCCACTCCCTGGGTAGCGAGAACTTAGTCCACTTAAAACCCCAAGAATGCTCACGCCAGGTGACAAAGGTCACCTACCCCCGTGGTTCTCAACCCTGAGTCTCAGAGGTGCCTGGCGTTGCTCCAAGAGCCTGAGGAAGGCCACAGGTTCAGTCTCTTCTCCTCTTCCCACCTCAGCCCTCATCAGGAGAGTTCTGAGTTTGTTTTGAAAACAAGTATCACTTTATTTTATTTCTATTTATTTATTTATTTTTTGGCCGAGCCATGCGGCTTGTGGGATCTCAGTTCCCCGACCAGGGATCTCCCTGGCAGTGAAAGCGCCAAGACCTAACCACTGGACTGCCAGGGAATTCCCACAAGTATCATTTTAAAAGGATTTCTGCTGATGAAAACAGTAAAACTAAAACAGGTTTGAAAACCACTAACTGAATCCAACCTCATCATTTTGCCAATGAGAAGACAGAAATCTCTCAAGACAGGTGACCCAGTCAAGGTAATCACCGACAGCAGAGCAGAGAGACGGCTTCTGCACATTCTAGAAATGGTCAGCCCTCGGCCCAACACAGGGAGAACAGCAGAGAAAACAGCTTTTTCCTTTGATGTATCTACTCCTACCTCCATGGCTCAGTGCAAGCAACAAGGGTCCCCTCTACATTCTTAGAGCAAGAACACGGCCTCACCTCTCAGGAGAAGAAAGGAATCCTCGCCACGGAACCAAACACTCCCAGCTGGCAGTAGGACTAGGCAGAAGGGGTGACTGCCCACATTTCCAGGGAGGAAGACAACCTCAGCCTGTAATTCCCTGTTTACAGCAGTGGAGAGCCTACCTGTGAGCAAGCGGGGCTGACGACGGCTCGGCAGCTCTGCCAGCCCGCTGCCCACCCCCTTCCCCGGGGCCGCGGTCCGCACCTCCACCGCGCCCTCCAATTGCCTCCTCCGGGCCAGTCTCCCCGACTCCGAACCCTTCTGCACAGGCCCGGCAGCTCACGCACCTACTCCAGTCCCGCAGCGGCCCCTCCCCACACCCAGTCAGGCACCAGCGCTCCTGCGGCTCCAGCTCCCAGGCCCCGGCTCCGCCTCCCAGCTGACCCCCCCCCCCCCCCCCGCTTCACCACAAAACCCACGCAGGCCGGCGGAAGTAGTCCTATCACTCACATTTCCGCTTTCATTCACACGTACACACCATGTAAAATGCCTCTACCCCGTCCCATCCTCTGCTTGCAACTCCAGCTTCTTCCACTTATACTTCAAAAGGCTAATAAGAAGCACGAATAACATTCAAGCAGAGAAAGACCCAGCCAGCCAGCCAGCAGACACGGGCCTCAGAGCTGACACAAAGTTGGGGCCTCAAAGAACCCTTTTTCCTTATTACAAATGCCTAAGTCAGTTTTCTCTGAACCATGTAGATACACATGATATTTCTCTTTATACTAGAATTAGGAAAATAAAATAAACCAAGGAAATGACAGTAAGCATTGCATTGCGAAATCTTATCGACACGGTAGGGTCAGATGTTGTGAGAGAACTGGGTCCTAAAGTCACGGCTGCGTACAGGCAAAATGACTGAACATCTCTTAGGAAGGCCGCCACGCTGCCTCTCACAGCCTCGCAACACTTCAGCACTGTACAGTGACCTCGGTTTCATTAGTCTGTTTCTTTTGCCAGATGAGAAACTGGCCTGTACTCAGGGCCACGATGTACAAAAAAGTCAAACTTTTAGGAATCACCTATTACCTCTACTCAGTGAGATGTTCAAACCCGGAGCTTCAGGAGCTGAGAGGACAGTAGATTCACGGGAGCTCACCTGCTATGGGACTCGGAGCTGGTCTTCCCACCAGCCACCCCAGCTCTCCCTAGGGTGTGGGAAGCTGACTAGCTCCCCGAGTAGGCCCTGACCAGCCTAAGCTAAGCAGACAGGCTCAAGCCAGTCAGGTCTTGGCATTCCCCTGGCCACGGCGACCGGCTCAAAGGTGGCCAATCAGTGAGCAGCTCAGAAGGTCTCTGAGGATTCTGGGACCCGGGCCATGCTCTTGGTGTGATGGGATGACCCCGGTAACACAGAGGAGGCAGAGAGACAGAAACCAGAACTCAGCGACAGGGCGAAGCCACTGAAGCAGCTAACCTGAGACCCAGCCCTCCTCTGGGCTCTTTACAGTTAAGTAGGCCAGTGAATCCCTCCCTTACCCTCTTTATTGGGTGTTTAAGCCAGTCTGAATTTGTTGCCTTCAACCAAAAGCATCCCAACTACACACCCACTGAGTGGAAGAGTGAGCAGGGTCAATTGCACTGTATACACTATTGGTTTTTTATTTTCTCCAAGGGCTTATAGTTTAATTCATTAAATGCACATCTGATAGGACACCACTATTTTTTAAAAAAACACTTATTTTTGCTACTTATAAAAAGTTAGGAAGTGAAGTGGTAACTTTTACCATTTTATAATATCTCTTGGCTTTTCAGAACCTTCTGTAAAAACTCAGAATGCTATTCTCAGATGGGAATTAGAAAGTACAGGAGAAAACCAGAGCCTTAGTTCAGGTTTTGCCACCGATTTGACCCATGACCCCGGAAAAGACAACCTCTGAGCCTGTTTTCCTCATCTGTAAAACTACCATATTCGATATGGTAACATTCCTTCCAACTCTGAAATTCTAAGTTTTTCTTTTAACTGTACTTATCTCTAATTGTTTTAAATGATTATAGTTTTGAATCTTTGCTTTTATAACATAATGTTAATTGTTCATATGATTTGACTCATGTTTCCAGGCAAGAATGACATCCTGAACTGTAACCATGGCTCCCTGGAAAACACAGACCCCTTTAAAATGCTTTCCAGAAATGTACTATGTAATGTAAAAGAGAGAGAGAGAGAGAAGACTGCTTGGGTAACTGTACTTATGAGCTACCTGCCACCATAGCAAGAATAAAAGGAAGGAAACTACACTGTCTGAAAACTGATGCAATTAAAAAAGACAAGTTTTTCTCCTGACTTCCAAGTCTGAAGCAATACAGAGTTCCTTGTTAATAATACCTACTACGGAATTGTCTTTTTCTGTTCTTTCATATCTGAGAGCTAAGGCACTTTGGAGATAATTTTGCTATTGCCTCAAGTTTCACACCTACTCAAAGGCAAAGGCCTCAACCAAGCATTGCCAAGACCATATCGAGGTACCTCTCTGCGGCTGGTGACGTGGGCAGCTGCGTGGGCCACGTTCCCGTCACATGCCCTTAGGCCAAGCCGAGCTTCCTGGGCACTGAACCCCAGCTGCATCAAACTGTGAACTTTTGATGGATCAATGTATAGCTCTTTAAAGAGCTGACATGCCTACAGACAAAGAAAAATATAAGAATCATGTAACCATAGTAACATTAAAGCTTAACACACAGCTAAAACCTAAAGGAAACTGGACTGTACCCAATGTGAATTAGGGTGTGTCAGATTTTAGATAAAACCTCTAAATGTGACCTATTATCAACCAGTGCAAATGCAAAGAGACAACACCCTCTCTGCTCACATGACTTATATGCAGTATAACATGAGAAAATAGGCTGAGGGTTGTGGGAGGGGCTGGTATCCATTATCTCCTCCTTTTTGGTAATAAAGTCCCCTGAATTGGAGCTGAGTGTAGCCAGATGGTCTAGGCCAATGGCATGTAGCAGAAATAACAGGAGCACCTCCTGAGTCACCTCTCTAAAGAGGCCTGCCCCGGACTCTCTCCCTCCCTCTGCTGGCTGGAAGAGGCACTGACAGGAGCCACCCTGGCTGCCTCACCAGCTGCCCCACTGCCCTGGCTGCTCACCTGCCACACCAGCTGCCCCACTGCCCTGGCTGCTCACCTGCCTCACCAGCTGCCCCACTGCCCTGGCTGCTCACCTGCCTCACCAGCTGCCCCACTGCCCTGGCTGCTCACCTGCCACACCAGCTGCCCCACTGCCCTGGCTGCTCACCTGCCTCACCAGCTGCCCCACTGCCCTGGCTGCTCACCTGCCTCACCAGCTGCCCCACTGCCCTGGCTGCTCACCTCCACACTAGCTGCCCCACTGCCCTGGCTGCTCACCTCCACACCAGCTGCCCCACTGCCCTGGCTGCTCACCCGCCTCACCAGCTGCCCCACTGCCCTGGCTGCTCACCTCCACACCAGCTGCCCCACTGCCCTGGCTGCTCACCTGCCTCACCAGCTGCCCCACTGCCCTGGCTGCTCACCTCCACACCAGCTGCCCCACTGCCCTGGCTGCTCACCTGCCTCACCAGCTGCCCCACTGCCCTGGCTGCTCACCTGCCTCACCAGCTGCCCCACTGCCCTGGCTGCTCACCTGCCTCACCAGCTGCCCCACTGCCCTGGCTGCTCACCTCCACAGCCAGATGAGAGAAACGGAAACTTCCAGCCAATTAAAGCCACTGCCTTTTTGAGGTGTCCTTATTACAGCATCTTGCCTGTACTCTCACAAATACGAATGTGTTTACAGTATATGTGAAGGAGAGGGGAAGGGAGGGAGATGCACTTTCCTCACCAGTCACCACTGAGTTTATGAAATACTTAACTTCTGGGGATTAAAAAACAAAGTAGGTGAAAATGGTCACAACTTTGGAGCATCCATTTTCTTACCTTGTTGAGATATTCATAAGCCTCTTCACCATTTCCACTGTGATAATTTCGGATACCTTGGAGCAAGTAAAGTCTTAAAAACAAGACTTTCTCTTTTCCACAATTCCCCTAGAATTATTGGGGGAAAAAAAGATAAGACTGTCTCATTTCTCATTACAGGTCTGTAATACTCACATTTATAATTCCCTTCATCTCCATAGGGGCAAAATGGCATTACTAAAATGTTTCTATCTTCACTATTGCTGATGGCAAAAGTAAGGATCCCAGGGTACAATGGCATCGCCTGTCCCAAACAGAACACCTATCACCTCCAGGTGCCCAGGACAGGGGCCCCTCTGGTCAGGAGGGAAGTATGCAAAAACCCAAACCAGGAATATCTCTTATGTTGCCCTGCAATTCCCAAGCAGAATTCTGATGACCTGTGGAAACTGCCTGAGAAGAATCCTTATTCAGAGCCCAGCTCTGGAGCTGTGACTCACTCGTGTGAACTGTCACTGTTCAAAACGTCTATTTTCTGCATTTAAACCTTTCATTAGACTCTAATGGATACAGTCACCAGCTCTCTCGGTCACAGTGATCAATGGGTTTCTGTGACTAGAAAACTGTGTTCCTCTGGTCACAGGCTAACTTATAAGATGTTTAACAATCCCCTTAAAATATAGCTTAAAAAGAACACATTGCATACTACTATCAAATAAATCACCTTTGGCAGCAGTCTAAACACTTTAACAGGAATAAACTCAAATTCTACAAATGGGCTCACTAATACCTAAAACTAATTACAGCAACATACTTTTATGTGGACCAGTCTCTGATGATTCTCTCCGTAGCAATTTTTAAAGCATTTCTGGGCCATGTTTAATTTCTTCTCTGCGTCGTCCAGGCACTCCAGCTGCCCCAAGCGGAAGTAGCACCACACTATGTCCAGCTGGAGTACTGCATAGTTGTCCACAGTGTCCAGCAGTTCTCTGCAGCACTCGCTGCCAAAGACAGGAAATGACATCACTGACAAGCAGCAGTAAAAACCTTTTTGTGAACGACTGCAATTTTTTTTTCCCAGTTTTTGCTGTATTTCCAAAGACTAAGACAGAGATCACAATGTTTATGAAGGGAACTGTATTTATAATCTGAATCCTTCCAATGGGAAAAAAAAAAAAGGAGTTAGGGCTCAGGAATAGAAGCTCAACACCATCTGCCCTGGGAGGGGGAAAGAGAGAGAGAGAGAGACAGACAGACAGACAGATGCACACACACACCCTTGCCATGTTGGGAAAGAGGCTTGGCAGGAAGCGGAAATCGGGGCCACTGTGTCAGAACCCTTCAGCAAACGTGGGGAGACCATGCTTTAAAGCAGTGGTTTCCAACCTGACTGCAAATTAGAATCACCAGGATGAGGAATTTTTCTTTCCTTTTCTATTTTTTTTTTTTGTTTTTAAGAAACACTGATGCTAGGACCCCACTATATCAATTGTAACAGAAACCTCTGGAGGTGGGGCCTTGACGTCGTATTTCTAAACCCCCCTAGGTAATCCTAATACACAGCCAAAGTCAGAACCCCAGAGCTTTAAAAGCACACTAAAAAACAAAAAAATCCTTACTATGAACACCTCACTTGATGAAGACTCTGACAAGGCATTCATGTCCAATCACATTAAAGCTGGGGAAAAACAACCCAGACAAATGTCAGGCTCTGAACGCCTAGCTGATCTTGGGGCCCAGGTGCAGGTTAAATGCTACTTTGCAGCTGTCACAGCAGGCTGAACCCAGATACAGAGAAAGGGAGAAGACAGGCAAGGCAATGGAAGGTTGACAAAGATGGGCATCGAGATAATTTATTTTGATTTTAAATTGTGATTATGTTAGAAATTCATAATGCAAATCTAGATCTCAAGTTTGAACCCTCTTCAATAAGAAAGTAAAATCTCGAACATTCACAAACTTTAAAGATCTCATCTGTTTTTGTTGGTATTCTACTAAAAGTAAGACTGCTCTGGTATAAAACTACAAAACCTGCATGCCCTCAAGCTTCCCATCCTGCCCATCAAAATCTGCTTGGGGTGGGGGGCAGGGAAGAGCTCTGATTCTGTCATTTATGTTTTTTTTTTAAAATAAATGTATTTATTTAATTTATTTATTTTTGTCTGCGTTGGCTCTTTGTTGCTGTGCGCCGGCTTTCTCTAGTTGCAGCGAGCGGGGGCTACTCTTGGTTGCGGTGCACGGGCTTCTCATTGCGGTGGCTTCTCTTGTTGTGGAGCACGGGCTCTAGGCGCACGGGCTTCAGTAGTTGTGGCATGCGGGCTCAGTAGTTGTGGCTCGTGGGCTCTAGAGCACAGGCTCAGTAGTTGTGGCGCACGGGCTTAGTTGCTCCGCAGCATGTGGGATCTTCCCAGACCAGGGATTGAACCCGTGTCCCCTGCATTGGCAGGCGGATTCTTAACCACTGCGCCATAAACGACAGGGAAGTCTCTGTCATTTATGCTTTAAAGCAGAAGTCTCCTAAGTGGAGTGCCTGCACTCCAGGGTGCGTACAAGACAATCCACTGGGGCATAAGAATAATCTCTCAGAGCAGGATTTCCATATTTATTTGTGGTTGCTTTCTTCGAACATTTCTATTCTTTGTGAACGTTTTGTAACATACACACCATATTTTACACACATGCACACACATCCAGATGTATGACCAGGTGAGGGGCACCTTCTCTGAATCTTCTGCTTGGCCTGAGAACGTGACATTGAGAGGAGAGGAAGAAGTTCATGGACCATGGTCTGATCTTACACTCCAGGTGAGATTTACTGATCTACCTGTAGATGCCTTCTGTTTCTGGGAGAGAAGCCTACCCCACCATTCTCAGGAAAGCAGCAGACATTTAGCAAGTTTTCAAAGTCTCACACATGTGAACAGGCTTGTTTGTGTCTAAAGCATCAAGAGTGAGGACAGAAACTGCCTCCTTTCAGTTAAAAATAAAATCATGCGTATAAGTTTGACCCAGAATTGAGTATTTGTGCAGCCAAAGCCAAAACCAAAACCAAAACCAAAACACAGCACAGGTCTCACATTAAAGAGGTTCATTTCATTCTTTTAGTTTAAAAAAATAACACTTTTTATTGATATATAGGCCTATAAGAGATCATGACATCACCTGTATATAATAATTTTGAAACTGTTAGGACTATATTTGAACCTGATCATGTCACTCAGAAAAAAATTTAAAGCCTTGTATAAAATTGTGTCTTAGAGTATATTTTTATTGATTTTGCTTTAGTAGCCTTAATAGTCAATAGCCAATAAATTTTCATGTTAAAAACATTAATTAAAATCAATGTATAACATTGATTTAAACAAAATATACTGAGCCTAGCTTTAGAAAAATTAAATCCCATTTGGGCTTAAGTCAGTTATTTAACAGAAACTTATTACACTTGCCTCATGAGTTTTACATTTTTTATATAAAATAAAGATATTAATTTCAAGAAAGGTAAGCTAAGCTTAGGTATCTGCTTTTTTTAAAAGGAAGGTTGGCTAAAAAGTCATTTTTAGTTTTATTACTGGCTGTAAGGAACTGGATTGTGTGTAGTTTTTTTTCGTATTTCTCGGTACATGGGTTCAATAAATATCATTAAGCGTTGCTTGGGATGCAGTTAAAAACATGTTACTTGAAAAGAGTGGTGTGACCTTTTCAAGGCTTAGTTTTAAGCTTTGTTAGGTGGGGACCAGAGCAGCCTGTAGGGCAGAATTAGTCCTTCTTCCGAGGCCACACCCTACTGAATTCTCTAGCGTAGGCCCCGTTTCCCACAGGTTATCACCTGCCCTCCGTGAACTCTCTGCTTCTCTGAGGGGGTGCTTTCCCAGCCTGGGGGCAGGGCGGGCGGGACCTCACAGGCCTGTGCTGACCATCACTCAGCAGAAGAGTCCAGGGGCGCCCTGTGCGCTCTCCCGCAGGCAGCTCTCTCCTCCCACCACCGTGGCCTCCCTGGATTCCGAGCTCCATCTCTTCCACTCAGGGGAGACCAGGAGGCTCTGCCTGGGTTTCTCCTCCGCACACTGAGGCCTGGGAACTCCAGGCAGTGAGCTGAAACAATTCGCAGGGTTCCACTCGTTTGTTTCCCCACCTCAGGGACCACTGTCCTGCATTGCCAGAAAACCACTGTTTTCACACATTTTGCCCAGTTTTTCAGTTGTTGCAGGGAAGAGGGTAAATCCGGTCCCTGTTACTCCATCTTGGCCAAAAGCAGAACTTACATTTTTAGCTTTAAATAGGGCAAAGAAACTACTCTCAGTCATACTACATACCATACCCCAAGATGTACAAAAGAAAGCTGTGATAGAACTTTGAGCCTACTTGGAGAAGGCAGGAAAAACATCAAGGGGCAAAGGAAGAAGAACAACTTAAGTTTCTTCCACCTCCACTGCTGACTTGCATTAGAGTTGATCTCCTTTACGAAGAGAGGGAACGTGCACAAAAATTACGCTAATAAGTTGACCTGAATAAACAAATCCCCAGGAGAAAAACCCAGTATTTTCTACTTAAAAAGGCACTGACAATTATTATTGGATTATTATGTCTACTAATCACTGAACATGTTAACGTACTGTGAACTGAAGAGAGAGTTCTTTTTATTCAGGGTCTCCCTGAGACCTGAAAATGACTTCAAGGATGTGTCCAAGGTAAAAAGATTGAGAAAGGCTCATACAGACAAATCAAGATAACCATGTCTCAATAACTGCTGAAGCTGAATTATAAGTGTATGGGAACTCATTATATTAGTCGCTATTTTTATATGTTTGAAATTTTCCAGAATAAAAAGTTAGAAACAATTATGGAAGGGAATAAAAAATTTACCTGAATTTAAGGACCTAACTTACAGCCTGCACTGCTACCTGTAGCAGAAGAGAATAAAACTGACACTCAGAAAAAAGCAGAGACAAAGAGGCAGAGGAGGAAAACCAGAGAGGCACCAAGCCCTTGTTCTGGTTACTTTCAGCTTTGCCCCCTCCTCCCAAATATTTTATACAATAAATCCCCCTTTTTGCTTAAATTTAAGTTTGTTCACTTATAACACAGGGTGCTGCCAATACAGCTGGCAAACTATATATACTTACATTTATCTTCTCGAATGTACTGTATATATTGGGAATTCCTCAAAACGGAAAAGAAAATAACACTGATGTTGTTACCTTTTGAATATTTCAGACATCAAGTCTATTTTTCAAATATTTCATCTGCCTGGATTATAGCTTCTCAGTACTGTTTCCCATTAAGAGGAACCAGGAGCCCTTGAGAAAGTGCTGGCTGTTGCTCTGGGGCAGGAAATATTCAGGATGAGTCTGGACCAGCTCTGGGCACCAGAGAGCAGAGACTACAAAGATTACGCCAGAATCGGGTCAAAGGGATGCAGGACCACCTGTCAGCTGAAGACAGCCAATTTAAGCTCTGAGGTGTGAAGCGTATCAAATGTGTTAAAATCCATGAGCTCATACTGATACTTAAAAGAAAAAAAAAAAGGCAAACCTCACCGGTGATGTCATCTTTGGAAGATGCTAGGGAAGCAACTCATTTATTCTGAAAACAAGAAAATAAAGAGAAAGAACCCAGCATTTTATTCTGTCTTTCTGTACAAACTGTACCTTAGGAGGACCAAACAGCTGATAAGGAAAAATATTTTTCAAATGAATTCTAGCAATAAATGCAGAAGGAGTAAGTTATCACCATTTTGGAGCACCTAATGGAACAATGGATTCGGGGAATGCTCATCAACATCTACACCAAAATCATTAAGTGAAAAGCTGACAGGGACTGTATAATGGACAGTTCAGGCTGACAATATGTCATAAGAAACAGACATGATACCCTACATGCTTGTTGTAAAAAAATAAGTGCATATGTTTATAAAATTCTTTACAGGGAAGAGAGATCGATTAGAAATGGAACGGGGAGAAACAGTTCACAAATCAGTCTACACCATAACTACTCTTTTACGTTAACCATCTTGGGTGAAAATCTGAAGTCTGAAGTGCACGGGGTGGGGGAAGGGTGCTGTGTATAATTGTCATCTTCCTTCAAACTGGCATTCACCAAGTACAAAAGCGCCTACCAGAAATATTTGTCAGCGTCCAACAGACATGGCAAGGCTATTCCATATTCTTTTCTTTTCAGGAAAGCTCTGCCTTTCTCATGATATCCCATAGCTAACATAAGGGCCTAGGAAAAAATAAGGATTTAAAAAAAATCACTTTAAACTATAATAAAACGAATTATATTAAAAGCATATTAAGTCTAAAGAAATCAAATAATGTGAAAACAAACAAAAAAAAACCTCAAGATCACAACTAAATCTAAAAGCCAAAATTAAGGAAAACAGAATTAAACCTTCATTTCATTTAAACACTGAAACCAAGAACTCAATTTAACATGGCTGAAATGGTCAGAACCGGCAACTGTCCCTTCGTTTTCATCACTTTATTTTAGTATCGGCTGATCTAGATCTATTTCTAGTATCCCTAAGACTAAACATATAAAAACACAGCCAGTAATGACTGTATCCTTTTTAAAAAGAGCATTCATTTCACTCTCTATGCTTAATCAGGTTTTTTCTGAAGTATTTGTCAACTGTAGCATTTCTAAAACAATTTTTGCAAGGTGATCCAAATTTCTTTAAAGTTCATTAATATTTTTAGATTTGAATTTGTATATAATTCGATTTTGTAAAGGTTTCCCCTAAAGATCTAAATATCATCATTTAATATACGAATGTAATATCTGCAGTGGGCAAATAGTTGCCATAAAAAAATCAATTCAATGAGAGTTACAAAGTTCTCTTATTAAAACTTAACTTTAATCCTTAATTTTAAATCCATAATTCATATAGTGAAACCTACTCAAAAGTGTCCTTTAAAGACCAAAAAATTAAAATTAACTTGACCCACAGTCAGTAAAGCTTTTCATATAAGAAGCTACTGGACTCCAGCTCAGAGACTGATCTCATGGGCCAAGTTGTAGATGCTTCTAGAAAGACCCCCTTGGATATGTTCAAAGGTAAAGCCACTTCCCCCTTACTCCAAATTAGAGAACGGGGCTGTGGAGAGACAGGGGAAGAGATGGCAGAATCATCTGTCACACTTTTCCCAAACTACCTAGCACCCCAGCCCCCTCTTCTGATCCATCCCTTAGGGAATGTGGCCCCCAAGTAAAATAAACTACAGCAAAACAAACACTGCCACAGGAAGCCACTGCTCCAGGACAGTGAGGTCCTGCCGTTCTGTACTCAGGCACTGAAACTCACAGGGTGAGCCGGCCAGATGCAGCGCTCATCACATGGTCATGTTCTCTGTTTATGAGCTGGAGACTGAAAGCTGTTTCTAATCCTTTACAATAACATTCCAAGATAAAATAAATAGAAAACCACTTCTGTTCTGACAGCAGATCAAAGAACAAGCCATAAATTTCTTACAGTACTTACTTTTCTTTCTGATGGAGGGATTCTGATTGATCTGCCCGTCTGGTTAGCTATGTCTAAGTATGGTGTGGTTTCTGGATCCACCACCATCTCAGCTGCAACAAAACCAAAAGGAACTCCATTAGTTCAATGTTAAAAAGCGATGATGGTGACATTAAAAATGTTAGACTGTAGGGGAAGAAAGGCCAACAAGAAATGTGACACTCGGGCTTCCCTGGTGGTGCAGTGGTTGAGAGTCTGCCTGTTAATGCAGGGGACACGGGTTCGAGCCCTGGTCTGGGAGGATCCCACATGCCGCGGAGCGACTAGGCCCGTGAGCCACAATTACTGAGCGTGCGCGTCTGGAGCCTGTGCTCCGCAACAAGAGAGGCCGCGATAGTGACAGGCCCGCGCACCGCGATGAAGAGTGGCCCCTGCTTGCCGCAACTGGAGAAAGCCCTCGCACAGAAACGAAGACCCAACACAGCCAAAAATAAATAAAATAAATTTATAAGAAAAAAAAAAGAAATGTGATACTCCCCTCCCACGCACGCCCCCGGCCCATTTGCGTGATTTGCTGCCACCTTTGAGGACTTGAGCGAAAAGCCTGAAGCTCTGTGTACCTCTCTCTGCCAGTATCTCCAGGCCTCTCTTAGTCCTCTGAATTCTTTTTTCTTTTAGTTTGGCTTCATTCTGCTCTTCTTCTTCAATCTGGGAATTTTTTCTCAGATCCTCTTCAGACTGTTTTAGTTCGAGCACCATAGCTTTTACATTGTGGGTCACTCCCTGTTCCTCAAGTGTTTTCCCTGTCAAAATCAGAAATGCATGTTATAAAAAGTCATTAAATTTACTGGGTAATAGGCCATCTTCTATGTTAAATGGAATTCTTAAGCCTGAGTCAGCACTTGCAAACCACCATGCCACATGATTGGTAAGAAGATGTTTAAATTTGGCTGTTTACCTATGTTATTGTTAAGCACTGGTTAAAATCAGCCAGTGAAAATGAGCTGACTAAATTAATCCTTTGTAATTTTCTTTATTCTCATCATAAGGTCAAATTAAAGCAATCAACTGCTTGAGAATCTACTGCAAAGAGAGACATGAATTCTCCCCCCCTCTAGCTGGAGGTATAATCCAGTTCTCAGCAATGGACTGGAGGCCAGAGTGCAGCGGCGCACCGTGAGAGGTAATTTACTGAAGTGGGTAAAAACAAACACCTTGGGTTCCACCCCTTCCTAACTCTATGGCCCTGAGTGAACCACTTACTGTCCACGTCCTCACATACAAAATGGGAATAAAGACAGAGGGAGAAGTCAGTGGAACAGAATGAAAGAGAATATGAACAAAATCAAAAGCTGGCTCTATGAAAAAAATTAATCAAATATACAAACCTAACAAAAATTAAGTCAAAGATGCAAAAAAACAACAAACAAAAGGAAAAAGGGTAAATATAGATAGCAAACATTATAAAATAACAAAATAATATTATGAACTATAAGCATATAAATTTGAACATATTTCTGAAAACTCTAGTTGGACACACATTCATATACATACATACATATACATACACATATATATATTTAGAAACTCGACAACCATTCTAACATTTATATTGAAAAATAAAGGACTTCCTTGGTGGCACAGTGGTTTAAGAGTCCACCTGCCAATGCAGGGGACACGGGTTCGAGCCCTGGTCTGGGAAGATCCCACATGCCGCGGAGCAACTAAGCCCGTGCGCCACAACTACTGAGCCTGCGCTCTAGAGCCCACGAGCCACAACTACTGAAGCCTGCACGCCTAGAGCCCATGCTCTGCAACGAGAAGCCACCGCAATGAGAAGCCTGCGCACCGCAACGAAGAGTAGCCCCCGCTCGCCGCAACTAGAGAAAGCCCGTGCATAGCAACAAAGACCCAATGCAGCCAAAAATAAATTAATAATTTAAAAAAAAGAAAAAGAAAGATCCATCAATGGCCAAGTTACCTTGATAAAGAAGAGCCAAGAGGGAGACTCATCTTACTAGATTTTAAAGCCACAACAACAAACAAACAAACAAACAAAAACCTCTGGTGAGACTATCCGTGCAGCCCTGGGCTTGAGGAAAGAACTTCTTAAAACACGAACAATAAGGTGAAAAACTGATGGATTTGATAACATCAAAATCAAGGATTTCTGCCCAATGAAGGATACCACAAACTAATTAACATAGAGATGAGATGACAAACAGTGCAAAGATATCTAAAACAGGTAACAGGAAATGGCTAGAGGTGATGCCGGAAAGGCCGACTAGGGCTAGGCTGTGAAGGCTGCGTTACATCAGGCTGGGATGGGAACCTGACTCTCCGTGGGCCATAGGAACCTACTGGAAACCAAACAGACTACAGTGCTTGCCCGAACTGCTGCAACAGCTAACCCGTCTCCCAAGTCCATTCGTGTCTCCTTCACATCCATTCCCCTACTGCAGCCAAAGTGATCTTTGAAGCACAAATATAACTGTGTCCACTCCCCAGCACCAATGGCTTCCCACCTCTCTGGAGAGAAGCGCTCTAATACCGAGTAAGGCTCAGGTCCAGGGTTCCTCAGCAGCACTACTGGCATCCTGAGCTGCACTAAGTCTCTGCTGTGGGGACCGTTCGGTGCCTTGATGTTCAGCACCATCCCTGGTCTCTTCCCATTAACTGTTATGAGCACAACCTCCCCTGGCCCCCTGCTACCAAGTCATGACAACCCGAAATGTCTCCGGACATCGCCAAATGTCCCCTGGGTGGCAAAGTCACCCTTGGTTAAGAACCACCACTATAATCTTTACAATGTGGCCTGTCCGCCTGGCCCTCCATCCTTAAACAGCACTGCCCTCTGCTCACCTGCTACACTCAGCCACACTGGACCTTTTCCATCCCTCGAGTTCACACGATGGGGCTCTGACACGAGGCGCTCTGTCTGGAGCGCTCCCCACCGCAGCCTCCTCCCCGTCTTCACTCAGCTTTAGCTCTTCTCCCTCAGGGAGAATTCACTAGAAACTCTATTTTACTTTCAGCACGCCTAGACTTCCATTCTGTAACATTTCATCAGACCTCTACTGAGTATCTCTGGAAAAGCTGCTTCCTGCTTTACATTTTTATTTTAGTAAACTCTAAAATAATTGGTTTTGCATTATATACGTGATAAAGCCACCCAAAATTTTTGAACAGAGGAAGAGTGCGAAAAAAAGATACAAAGTCATTATTTCTCTATTGACTTGATTTACAAATTCTGCATACTTTGCCATAACATACCTAGTTGAAGTTGTTTCTTATTTATGACAATTTTGATATAATTTTCTTGAAATCCAAAGGTTTCAGCTATTCTGTAAAATAAACCAGAAAACTATAGGTAACCAAATTTGTTATTTATTATCCATTAAATAGATTTTAATCATGATAGCTATTTTATACATTCTTCTCAGAAACACCCAGTATTCCAATTTACTGACTCTCAACATTACTTCAGATAAAGTCAGCTTACTAGATGGTTATTTGAAACTGTGTCAGAGACAATGTCCTTTTATAAACTATCTGTTTTACTATTTGGTTCCTTGTGAAGTAGAGACCACTGGTGCCGTGTATCTGTTTGAACAGGAGGGCCCTAGCTGCATGTCAGGAGAAAATCCATCCTCTATACCTTCTGCGGTCTCCTTGGAGGAGCCCATAATAGGGGGGGTTGGTCCATACAATCTTCTGCTCATTGTGTGTTGAATGAATGATGCTTCCTGAATCCATCCCTAACAGCCCTGATGTAGACCAAAGAAGAAAATGAGAAAAATCACTTTAAGAAACACTGACTGGCTATCCCTGGAGGTATTCAAAATACTTACCATTTAAAAATACACAAGTAGATGAAGTAATTGACCAGGTCTCAAAAGTTAGATTTTCACTGGTATGTGACAGGCAGGTATTTTTTTTCGTTTTACAAATGGGCCAACAGCCTGAAACTGGCTGAAATACTTCACTGAACACCACAGCAAGCTATTAGTGCATTAAGGAATAAAATTCAAAACTAATGATCTGGCCAGTATCAGGCTGTCTCCTATTTCTATCACTCATTCATTGATTCAAACACGGATCAAGTACATGCATCCAGAGTTCCCACCTGCTCTCAAGTTACACCAGGAAGTGAAGGAGATTGCTGCAAGTCCTGAGTTCTCACTTTGCCCTTAAATGCCAGTGTGAGCCTGCATAAGTCCTTCAGCCTCAAAGCCTCAATTTTCCCTTCCATTCAGTGACGATAATCATACCTGCCCCATCTCTCTTACAGGATGGCCAGGGAGGATCAAATGAGAGGGTGTAAAAGAGCCAAGAGCACCTGGGGCACAGGGCACACAGATACTTACTTAGACCTCAGTTCTCTGCCAGTGACATGCAGTCGGGTCTCCAACAAGTTTTTTCTATCCTATTTAAAAATAAGACAAATAAAATGCACTTGAATTTGACACTTTTTGGAGCTGTTACTCTGCCTATAAAACCAGACAGGTTGATATCAGAGGATGTAAATACTCGCATGCCTAGCATGAAGCTATTGAACAAAACCTGACGTGTGCTGACCCTGTGACCCGGAAGTCCTCAAGGGGGCAGCAGTGTGGCACCACAGGCAGGGCTTCAGTCTCTGGGGGGATGTCAGCTGCTCAGTGGGGTTTGTCCCCTGTCTACTCAAGGGAGCTGGCCTCTGCTCCACAAGGACCCATCCCACAACCTCTGGCACTGGGGCCACCTCAGTGAGCAAAAGAGATAGTCCCTTCAGCACTCTCCCACTGAGGAGGGAGCAGCAAGACGTGTTCTTGGAACCTTTCCTTCTCGGATGGCTGGGCTTCAGAGGAAAATATGGGACCACCAGGGACACCTATGAGACCACGCAAATCATCTGCTCTGATTCCATACTCACCAATCAGCTTTCTGACTGGTGGTCTGGTTTCCCAGGTACTTGATACTAGCAATGAAGAGTCCTGTATATACATACTGCCCTTTAAGTTCCCGAACTGGCATTCTGAGATAGATACATATATAATTTCCTTCTTCTAATAAAGCTCTTTGTTTTTCCTAGAAATTTTTAACAGCTTTATAGGGATGTAACTTACATACCTTAAAGTTCCCTGTCTAAAAGTATAAGAGTCAATGGTTTCTAGTGTATTTACAGAGTTATACAACCGTTATCATAATCAAATTTCAGAACATTTTCACCATCTCCCCAATCAAACATGTGCCATACCTCCTATTCCCTCCCCTTCCCCCACCCCAGACAACCATGAATATATTTTCTGTCTCTATGGATTCGCCTACTCTAGATATTTCCTATCAATGGAACAACACAGTATGTGGCTTTTTGTGTCTGGCTTCTTGCATAATGTTTTTGAGGTTCGTTCATGTTGTAGAGCATTGGTACTTCGTTCCTTTTTATGGCTGAATAATATTCATTGTATGGGCGCACTCCATTTATCCACCGACAGACATCTGGGTTGTGTCCACCTTTTGGCTATTGTGAACTGAGCTGCTACAAACGTTCATGTACAAGTTTTTGTGTAGACATAGCTTTCATTCCTCTTGGAGTAAAATAGCTGGGTCATATGGTAACTCTTATACACACTTATTTTCATTTCTTCTGAGAATAATTAACATTGCTCAGTCTGAAGAGGCACCCTTGGGTGCCCTGCCTCAGTAACATTTCTGGACTTCAAC
Organism: Balaenoptera physalus; assembly: GCF_965194825.1. Lineage (NCBI taxonomy): Eukaryota > Metazoa > Chordata > Mammalia > Artiodactyla > Balaenopteridae > Balaenoptera > Balaenoptera physalus. The sequence continues at coordinate 118,858,003 of NC_138887.1, read as the reverse complement.
TACTGAGGACGTGGCCCTGACACAGGTGGCCCAGGTTACGGTGGCCCTGCTTGGGCGCTCTGCTATGCCTCTGGCTTCCACTGGCATAGAAAAAAAGACGAATTCCTTTGTGATGTGTCCTACTGCACACAGTTTTAGAAAATCTGAAATAATCTTTTATTCCCCATTTTTGCTAAATGTTCATTCAAACTCTAGAAAAGGTAAGAATGTGACGCACAGCTCTGTGAAGCCTGCAGGCCAGACTACTTTGTAAACGTTCCAGCTTAAGAATCCATAAAATTGACTTTTAAGTTTTTAAATGTTCAACATGTAAAGTAACTGAAAAGAATTTTATCTTTGGATTGTATCTTTAAAAAGAACTCATAATTTATTTAATCGCATTACCAAGTTAACTAAGCATTAGTAACTATGTAAATTTGGGGAAACTACTCACTTTTTTCACCCGTGGCGGTAAGAAGACTTCGATTGTAGCGATTCCTGTTGCTTTATAGTGCTCATTGCCTGTGCCACGCTCCACTGCTTTGCAACGTATTTCTTCTATTATCTTTTCTACTTCATTTTCACAACATTCTAGCTTGTCAGAGTACTTCTTAGCAAGGTCCTATGAAGAAAAATTTAAAAACACAGATCAATACAGTACCAACTCAAAAAAGAAAAAAAGTATAATACACAACAGTGCATGTGGGACTCTAAGGCGAAAAAACTAATGAGTGGTGGTCACCCCCGTTATAGTGAAATCCAGACTGTGGCTTGACATCTTGAGAGGTGTAGAGTTTAGAGAGGACCCAGGGAAACATCAAAACCAGGAAAGGACAGGAAAATAGGCCCAAGAGAGAAAGTAAGACCAGTTGGGATTACGCTAGGGGGGGAAAGCAAGGTGGGCTGTGACTTATGTAACTGCAGTATATACACAATTATACTGCGGCTGCAGTATATACACAATTATTTTTAGGAATAATGAACTGTTCAATACCACTAAAGGGTGGGGACAAAAAAAACAAAAACACAAACAGAGAAAACATTCTAATTTTCCTAACTTGTGAGAACAAGTCAGGTTAGATGATGGTGTAAGTATATATTTATAATAGGGGAGATGTTCATGGTACACATAAGTTACAAAACAGATCAGAGGATCTCCCTGGTGGCGCAGTGGTTAAGAATCTGCCTGCCAATGCAGGGGACACGGGTTCGAGCCCTGGTCCGGGAAGATCCCACATGCCATGGGGCAACTAAGCCTGTGCGCCACAACTACTGAGCCTGCGTTCTAGAGCCCGTGGGCCACAACTACTGAGGCCTGCACGCCTAGAGCCCGTGCTCCACAACAAGAGATGCCACCGCAATGAGAAGCTGGTGCACCACAAAGAAGAGTGGTCCCTGCTCACCGCAATTAGAGAAAGCCCGTGCGTAGCAACTAAGACCCAACACAGCCAAAAATAAATAAATAAAATAAATTTAAAAAAAAAACAAAAAACAAAACTTTCTGTAATTCTCTAGAAAACATAAACATAATTACCCAGTGAGGGTTTTTTTCCCCCTCCTGACACCAACCAATTCTGACACCAACTGGATGTCCTACAATTCAATTCAGTTCTGTCACTAACGACCTGGAGTTAGAGGCAGACTCCACAGGCTAAGGGCTCAATCCCACACGTCTGCCTTCACTTCAGGCACCAGGTATCAGGCCCCCAGGTTACCCACACTTCTGTCTGACTTGGCTACAAAGTCAAGGGACCCTACAACCCCTACTCCTTCAGTCTTGGTAATTTGCTAGAATAACTCCACAGAACTCAGGAAAATGCTCTACTTATTATTATAGTTTATGATAAAGAGTACAAATGAACATCTATATGGAGATGTACATATGGCAAAGTCTGGAAGAGTCCAGAGTGCAGGAGCTTCTGTTCCTGTGGAGCTGCAATGTGCTACTCTCTGGCGCATGGACGTGTCTGCCAATCTGGAAGCTCCCAAAATCCATCATTTAAGGGTTTTTATGAAGGCTCCATTATGTAGGCACGATTGATTAAATCACTGGGATTGATTAAATCACTGGCCGTTGGTGAGTTGCTTGATCTCCAGCCCTCTGCCCTCACCAGAGGTGGGAGGGTAGGGCTGAAAGTTGCAAGCTTCTAATCAAAGTCTGGTCTTTTAGGGGAGCAGCCCCACCCTGAAGCTCTCTCCAAAGAGCTGCCTCTTAGAACAAAAGATGCCCCTGTCACCCTTACCACTCGGGAATTTCCAAGGGTTTTAGGAGCTCCGTGCCAGGAACTGGGGACAGAAAACAGCTTTCTTATTATGTCACACCTAGTTTCTAAGCCAAGAATTTATAACAAGCAGATTCAGAAGAAAGATCAGAAGGTTTGCAACAACTAAGAAGTGAGTCCTGTCAGGAACGAGAGAGACAGGAAAACTCTAAGACCCTGACACAGCTATCACCTCCCAAGCACGTCACTGTGTCACAACACAGGACAATTTGATGCCCTCCTGACAATCCTTAGTCCTTGATAAATGTTACACTGTTTATCTCAATATACTCAGACTGAGAAAACAGAGAAGTACATTCTAGGATATTCCAATGTAATAGATTTCTATCAAAAATGATTAATGTTCCTCAGCTTCAAAAGGCAGGCAAACTTCAATTTCTAGAAGTTTCACTTATGTAAAATAATGCCATTTCTGATGATACCATAAAAAACCGAGACAAAATTATTAGGAAAATATATTTTGGAAAAATGAACAGATAGCCATAGTGTAAACAAAGCTGGGGGAGGGAAGCATTGTCTTACAGCAGACCACAGTAGCAAGGAGGGCTGAGAACCCACCAGAACACTAACCCTGAACAGCTCACACACTAAGCTTCTGACTGGAACTGCCCCGCTAGCAGGAACACCCAGATTAGTAAACTTAGGTAACATCGTGAAGGTATTAGAAATGATATATGCCAAAATAATTAGATGCCATTCTCATATAAATAAAATCTTTTTAAATAAAAATAAGCTTGCCAACTGCTAATAAAATGTGGGAACCTGCTTTTCACTAATGTTTTTGGTTATGACAAAAGTTTACCTGGTTGTGCCTGGCAATTTCTGGTGACTTCAGAATCTTACTTACCAAGGAGACTTACGCACTACTAATTATTAATGTCTTAAAAGAAAAATACCTTCAATGCCAAACCAACTTTTTTATTTTCATCTGTATATGGAGGCTTCCAGAGTTGAATTCTGTCTTCCCTTAAAAACTGGGTCAATTTTGCTTGGAGATATTTCTTTTGCGCCATCCTTGAAAGCAAAACAGTACATCAATGATACCCCACGCCACATTTCAAAGTGTTTTATAACTTACCTAATACACTGACAGGTTTTGTAGAGTAAGCAGAGGTCTCCTCCACTCCTCCTTCCCCAGTTTAATCTAAATTACTTTTAGATTAGGTTTTAACTAGCTCCAGGCTTCTCTAAAAGATATATATATTACATACAGACTGAAATATATATTACATATGCAATTATATATATTACATAAAAATACATATTTCAAAGTTGCTAATATGTAGCAAGGTTTATTACACTTTTCTATTTCTTAACCTGCTATTATTCTAAGAGAAAAGATAAGATAAATCCCTAAAGTAGTGAACTTAAACAATCTGACGCAGAGCTTATCAATTCTCCTGTATGTTGGCTATTTCAACACAAAAAACCAATCACCCTGGCAGGTAAACATGAAGAAAAGCTAGCTTGAACCATGAACTATCAATAATAAATATTTTCTACATCTAAATTTTTAAAATTAAAAATTTAGTGTTTACAATCCTAGAAAAGTTATGCATTCTATTTTGTGATAAAGCATAAAAGCAAATCTACATATACTATTCAAATCAATACTGGCTGGGCCATCATTTTACAGATGAGAAAACCAAGGCCCAAGTTTGTAAAATGACTCGATCAAGGATGCAAAATTAGGCAGCATTATAACTAGCACTGGAACTTCTGCCTACAACACTGGACCACTGGAGTCTGCCTTCTGTCGCGAAATCCCCTGCTGCTTCTCTGTCCTGTGCATGTAACTACTCTCTCCCAAAGAATCACACGCAGCAATGGAGCTGTCTACTCGTCCTTCACTAGCACACCAATTCAAAGGGGTGAGTGAGGCTGCTAGAGAATAAAACAGCTGACAGGGGCAGTACAGCCAAAACAGATAAGCAGTAAGAAAAGTCAAAAGTTATTACTCCTGAAGGATGAAGACACAGTCTAGGGAGTGAAAAAATATGTTAAGAGTTAATGTAACCTAGATAAGTAACTTTCTTTTTTTTATTCAGGGCCTGTATTCCACACTCCCCAAAACTCAATTCACCCGATTTTTAAATCAAGTTCGAGAACTTAAGTGTATTCCATAAACAAGTGTTTTAAAAGAAAGTTCAAATCTATTTTATATCAAGCTGGAGGCAAGAAAAAGGGTAATCAGGATAGCGGGGAGAAAAGGGATAAAGAAAAAAAACACATCAAAGAGGGGGTTGTGTGCATCCAGGTAACCTACAAAAGAACCCCAGATTTTCAAGCACTAATAAATTGCTTCTCGCACAGAAAAGCATATTAGCACTTATGAGCATTAGCTTTCCAAACACAATAACTTACAGGACCACTACACAAAGTTAGTTCTCTACTCGTAAATGTTCAGAAATTCCCACTAAAGTATCACTTGTGGGGAGAGGGCCATTTACTGGAGCCAAGCTATCTCGAAGGCTGAATGCACAGCCCTCTGCCATCCAAGCAGCTACCTGACCAAAGTCTCAAAGGATTTCCTAAAACTAGTGTTCGGCCCACACTCCACCCAACCAGCAAATAAACAGCAAGGAGGGTCTATGAACCATCACTTATGTTTGAGAAAAGATTACACCACTGTCTTGAAACTTACAAAACTTCACTTCCAGACAACTGAATAAACGAGGATACATATTTTAAATCAAATCAAAAGGGAAAAAGGTTTAATAAATCAGTTTCCGATTTTAACTGGAGAACTGAACGTTTCATGGATGCCATACAATGTTCGGCAACACAGCCCCCCACCAAAAGCAGAAATTCATTAGTACTACTGCTCTAAACTGAAAGCGAAAGGGTATCAAACGTTCCTTTAAAATTTCACTTTCACTTTTGTAATAAATCGATCAACGCTACCTTTCCCCAGAGCTTTTCAAATATATATCTATATATATATTCATTCAAAATACATTAATTTTTCTCTTAGGCAGTCTATTAACAAGAATCTTGTATTAAAAAATAAGAGTATGGGAAGGAGTTGAGAAATACAGAATCAGATCGTCAAGGCTGGAGAAAATAAACAGTGTTTTCTCATTAAACAGCAAAGAAAATCTGTCTTTGCAAACAAATCCCAAATGGCATATCTGGAATTACAGTGTTATGACTCAAGCTTTTTGTATGGCTAATTAATTTTAATATATACATATATTTCTCTTTCTCCCTCCAAAGACACTATTCAATCTTCTTCTTAAATACCCAGCACCTCTGCCCAGCCCAGAGCAAACCTAGGGAGCGGCGAACGGCCGGCGCGACCTGAAGCCCCGGCCCGCCGACCCCAGTCCCGGCCGAGCCTCCGCGCAGGGCGCCCACCTCCCGCCGCTGCGGTCGCGCCCGACCCACACGGGGTTGGCGTCGGGGTCGCGCCGGGGGAGCGGGGGCGCCAGGCGGCGCGGCTGAGACCCGGGTCTGGGACTGGACGCCCAGCCGCCGTCTCCTCACCTGCGCCACAGCAGCGCCAACCGCGACCCGCCGAATGCCCGGATGCGGCGGCGGCCGCCGTTTGTTTTCATTCCGGGTGAGGCCGGCCCCGCCCCCGCAGCCTCTGTCGCCGGGCCGCCCCGCCCCCACGCGGTGGCGAAGCAGGGGTTGTGGGCGGGGGCTAAAATGGGGGCGGGATTGTGGGTAGGCTGTGGGCGGGGCTAAGACGGACCCGGGGGCGAGGCGGGAGTGCGGGACAAGGGTGGGGCGGGGTTGGGGCGAGGACCCTGGCTGGAGGCTGGGGGAAGATGTGGGCGGGCAGAGGGGAGGGCGAGAAGGAGCTGGGGCGAAGACCCCGCCCCGGACTTGCTGGGGGTCGGGGGCGGGGCTGGCGGGAAGACCCGGGCCGCGAGGTGCTGTAGGCCTCAGCCCGGAGCTGCGGAGACCGCCGGCCTAGCCTCTGAGGGCTGAGGCACTTGTCAGGGCGGGACTGCTGGCCCGGCCCGGTTTGCCTGACTTGAGGAAATGGAGCCTGGCTTCGTTTCTCCAGAAACCTCGAAAGAGGCCAGAGCACCTGGCAGGAAGTGCCTTTTTCCCCCCCGAGGGAGAGTCTGGACCTTCTGCAGCCGGGTCCGCCCCCCGCCCCCACCAGGCTGGGCCAGATGTTTTGTCCCCCCTAAAGTCCGGCTTTTCATCCCGCCGTCCATCACCCCGCCGGGGCCTCCCCTCGGTGAACTTCCCGGTCCCTTGCCCTCGCGCCTCTCCGCTCATTGCTGGCCTTCCTGAGCCGGTCCCCACACGCTGTCGGCGACGAGATCCGTGGAGATCCGCCTGCTGCCGAAGCGCTCTGCCGTCGGATGTGGTCCATACCCGTAAACCTCTGCGCGGCCGATGTCGGATGTCTAGGTGAGGAAATAAGACCAGGGTGCACAGGGGCTTCCCTGGCGGTCCAGGGGTTAGGACTCTGTGCTTCCAGTGCAGGGGGCGCGGGTTCCATCCCTGGTCGGGGAACTAAGATCCCACGTGGCGCGGCCAAAAAACAAACAAACAAAAAGACAAGGGTGCATAAAAACTTGAGGGCAATGTGTGAAATGCTCAGAGGTCGAGAGCAGAGCCTGGGTGGTTGAGCACAGGTCCTGGCCGAGCTTTGAGAGATGGTTACACCCGCCCTTGGCAGGACCCGGGAATGGAAGCTAGAGTCCGTCTCAGACCCCAGAAAGTTTACTCCGGTGAGGCTGTTGGCCCTTCCATTGCGAATCCCAAGGCCCTTCCTTGGACCCGCTCTAGCACTGCCGAGGGCTGGGGCTTGAGAGCTTGGGCCCGGCACCCGGCAGCCGGTTCCAGCCCTGGGTACCTGGGCAAGCTACCCGGCCCCCACCTCACCCGGGACGACAGTACCGCTGCCCGCCGGGGCACCGTGGAGAAACCGTGCGCTAGGATCTGGCCCTCTCCCTACACCGGGACAATCCCCAGGACACGAGTAGCCCCTGCATCACCTTTCCCAAAATGGATGTGTTGGGTCTAGAATCACACCAGGCGCCGCGGACGGTCTGAAAGAGGCTCTGCACACGCTCTGACACCCTCCACCAGGAGAGGGAAACACGACCCCCCCCCTCCTGGTGCCCTCCGACTCTCTGGGGGAAGCCTCAGGTGGGATGTGCGCCTAAATCCGTCTTCGGGCAGAGAAACGTGTTCCCAAAGGTGCCCTGTGTGCCAGTGTTCCTGGCCCCCACCGGGAGGACTCTGCACACACCATTCGAGTGACATCTGTTCCCTTTTTTCCTCCGCTGACCTGCAGGCGTTGCCCACGGGCCTGACAGGGCGCAGGAAGCAGGCAGATTGCTGTGTCTTTCCAAACAAGAGCCTCCTACCTCCGTAGCCTCCTTTGAGGACACAACCACTTAGGAAAGCTTTGAAATTAAAGTTCTTTACCTTGGGCCAAATCAACTTCTTAGTCAAGGCGAAAGACGAATGGCAAAACGGGGGAAAATATTGGCAGTTCACATCAGAGACAAATCTCTTTAGTACATAAAGAACTCTCACAATTTGATAAGAAAAAGACCAAAATAGAAAACTGGGCAAAAGCTATTAAAATATGATTCACTGAAAAGGAAATATAAATGGTTTGTAAGCATACGAAAAATTACTAATCTCATTCATGATGACATACTAGATATAAAACTACACCAAAATACCACTTTTTACCTTTCAGATTGAAAAAAAATTGGATACCATGCTATGATAACAAGGCTATGTGGAAATAGGCACCCTCATACCTTACTTGTGGAAGGTTAAATTGGTCCAACTCTTAAGAGGGCGATACAGCAGTATCTTTCAAGATGAAAATGCATAATTCAACTTTTATGGGTCTTACTGTATTTTATTAATCTGCCTCTTTTTCTGTTGTTCTTACACTTAGTGGCTTCAACTGCAATTTCTTGAGATGAAGAATTCTTAATTTGTGTATGTGTTTTGGTTGCTGTGGGTTTTGTGGTGATAAAGAATCAGGGGACTTCTGCATAACTGTTCCTACTTCCGGTGGAGTAAAACCGGAAAATCCTTAAACATCCTTTGCATGACAGTGAAATTTAATGCTAAATGTTACCAATTCTTGCTAGAGAAAAAATGAAAAGAGGGCTTCCCTGGTGGCGCAGTGGTTGAGAATCTGCCTGCCAATGCAGGGGACACGGGTTCGAGCCCTGGTCTGGGAAGATCCCACATGCCGCGGAGCAACTGGGCCCGTGAGCCACAATTGCTGAGCCTGCGCGTCTGGAGCCTGTGCTTCGCAACGGGAGAGGCCACGATAGTGAGAGGCCCGTGCACCGCGATGAAGAGTGGCCCCCGCTTGCCGCAACTGGAGAAAGCCCTCGCACAGAAACGAAGACCCAACACAGCCATAAATAAATAAATAAATAAATAAATAAATAATTTAAAAAAAAAGAATTTAAAAAAAAAAAAAAAAAAAAAAAAAAAAAAAAAATGAAAAGAAACAGGAAGTTTTGGCAGTTCAGCTTTATTTATAGTTGCTTGGATCAGAACAATATACATGCAGTGGGTTAAGTTGTGTGGTAAACTAATTTTTTTATAGATGGAGAAATGGATTTGAAAAGAAAATAACTTCATTCTTGATTTTTCTACTTATAAATGGGAATTTCCGAGGAGTGGTTATAAACTAGAATTTTGGGGGGAATTTGAATGATGATTCATACTTTCAGTCTGGTAAGTTTTCAGTTTCACTGATATTAGGAGATATGGTCGTTTTATTCAGCATCTTGGCTGGATGAGAAGACTGTGGAAGGAACAGAGAAAACAAGCGGGTGGAGAGGGAGGTTTGTTCCCATCTGATTGGGAATACATAATTTCAGTCACCCTTGAAAATGATAGAAGCTGAAAGAAGTTATGAAAATATCAGATGAGAGTTACTCCGAGACTCAGGAGACATGGGCTGGGAGAATAGATCTCAGGTACTATCAGAAAGGAGTTGGCCTGCTCACCTGTGACTCGGGTAGAATCATTCTAGAAGCATTTAGCCCTCATGTTCTGTGTCCTGGTTTTGAATCTCTGACATATCCTGGTCCCAGATGTTTAACACAAGTACTCCATTCATCTGTCTCCCAAAAGATGCGTACGTAGGCAATGTACTAACTTTGAAAAATAAAATAAAATAAGGGCAGAGACGATGAAGTAAATTAAACCATGGTATCAATACTACTGAATTAAGTTCTGGGTAATCTATCTGTGTTCTACTGTTTAATCCATTTTTAAAGTTAAAAAGAATTCTATATACAACATTTGTTTTGTGATTTAAATTTAGGGATGAATTAAAACTAAGGTGACTATGAAGGCAAGAAAGTAGCTAATCATTGCTGTAGGCTTACAGTTTGAAAAACTTCTATGGAATGCTAGAATACTTCTTTTTTCTTTTTTTTTACTTAATTCCAGATAACTTATAAATCACATATTATGCAAGACAATTAAAAAGATAAAATCAGAGGGGGACTTCCCTGGCAGTCCAGTGGTTAAAACTCCGCGCTTCCAAGGCAGGGGCGTGGGTTCGATCCCTGGTCGGGGAACTAAGATCCCACATGCCGGGCAGTACGGCCTAAAAAAAAAAAAAAGATAAAATCAGAAATCTTCACTATCCCTGTTCTCTAAATAAAACCTAATGCCTAAAACTTTGGGGAATGTTTAACAGGTTTATTTTCTTTCATCACATTAAAGATGCCATTCCATTGTCTTCTGGCTTTATTGTTTCTAAAGTCAGCCAACAATCTTCAAAGGTAATGTATCTTTTTTTTTTTTTCTGGATTCTCTTAACATTTTATGTTTATCTTTGGTTTTCAGCAGTCCTGCTATGATGTGCTAGGTGTGGCTGGCTTTGTGTTTATCTTGCTTTGGAGTCATAGTGCTTCTTGAATCTATGATTTGATGTCTCATCAGTTTTGGGAAACTCTTGGTTATTATCTCTTTTGGTATTGCCCCATTCTCTTTCTTTTTTCTGGGAAACCAATTACATATATGTTTCACCGTCTCATAGTGTCACACATGTCCTAATGCTTGTTTCTGTATTTTTTCCATTCTTTCCTTTTGTGCTTCAATTTGTATATTCTCTATTGATTTGTCCCCAGTTCACTAACCCTGTCTTCTGTTGTGTCTAATGTACTGAATTCATAATTTTATTTAATGTACTTTTTAGCTCTAGAGCTTCCATTTGATTTATTTTTCCAGATTTCAATACTCAAGTAAAATTCTCCATCTTTTCCTCTATTTTCTTGAACATGTTAACCATAGTGATTTTAAAGTCAGGTAACTTCAGTATCTGGCTTAACTGTGGGTCTGTTTCTATTGTCTTTTCTCTCTTGTTTTTCATATATCTGGTAATTTTTTATTAGATGCCAAATTTTGCTTGTAAAAAGTTGTAGAGGCTTCAAATGTTATTATCCTCCAGGGAGGGTTTACCCCTTACTCCAAGAGACCAATGAGAAGAGTAGCCAATCTCCTTAATCTAATCAGAGACCGTACTGAGTCACGGCTGCATTGAGATCCTGGTAGGGCTCAGTCTACCTCTGTGTCTCCAACTTCCACCTGGGAGCCTGGGGTTTGCTCTGCAGTGACCCACCCCATCAGCACCCCAGCAGGTCTCAAATGCAAATCTTCACCTTGCAAGTCTATCAAAAGCTTCCTCTGCTTTTCAGAGGCTTTCCGCTTAAATTTCAGTTTCTTGAAATACAGAGTTGCCCAGAATCTGGCACATGTCCTTGGAATTCCCCACTCGGTCTCTGCCAAAAGCTCCGCTGTTTGCCTGTCCCCAGCAGTGGCCCTCTGCGGACTCAAAGTCTGGATTCTCAGCCTCATGCCTGTGTCCAGAATTGGCAGATGCCCTCAGGGTAAATAAAAGTGGCTGGAGACATTAGCTCACCCTCTGGGGTTCTCTGCTCCCTGGAGTCTTTTTTTTTTTTTTTAATTTATTTAATTTATTTATTTTTGGCTGCGTTGGGTCTTCGTTACTGCACGCGGGCTTTCTCTAGTTGCGGCGAGTGGGCGCTACTCTTGGTTGAGGTGCGCAGGCTTCTCATTGCGGTGGCTTCTCTTGTTGCGGAGCACGGGCTCTAGGCGCATGGGCTTCAGTAGTTGTGGCACGCATGTTCAGTAGTTGTGGCTCTTGGGCTCCAGAGCACAGGCTCAGTAGTTGTGGCGCACAGGCTTAGTTGCTCCGCGGCATGTGGGATCTTCCTGGACCAGGGATCGAACCCGTGTCCCCTGCATTGGCAGGTGGATTCTTAACCACTGCGCCACCAGGGAAGCCCCTGCTTTCTGGAGTCTTAATTCCTCCAGCTCTTGTCTCTTCAGCAGCTCTTCACTGCCTTCAAAGTGATGGATTCTGACGTTTCTTTCTGGCTTTTCTAGTTGTTGTTAGTGGGAACGTTGGTCTGCTGCAAGCTGCTTTATCACCCCTGAGAGTGGACATTCAGTTTATTGATGGACCACTATGTAAATTAAAAGGTAAAAGTGATGGGACTTCCCTGGTGCGTTTAGCAGAAACCAACAATTATTACTTAAGAAAATAGGGGTTTATTTTTCTCCCTTCAAAGGAGTCCAGAGGTCTGTAGTCCAGAGCTGATACCATCACTGAAGGTTCTTTTAATCTTCCTTCTGGAGAAAAACATTTGTACTTTGATGGAAAAGTACCCGTTATCTGTAACACACCCTTCCACCTGATCAGACCCAGGCAGCTACTTCACAACTCTAACTAACTGTAGGTAACTAATAGCAATGCAGAATTCCTGTCTGTAACTGAGCAGATGCTGCCCTTTCAGGTAAAGGTTCAAGTGTCTTCCCTCCTACCCTGTGGAAAGCCAGTTTTATCTCCATTTTCCATTCATTTCAACATTCCTTTACTCCATATGAATTTGTGCTTCTTGGCACCTTATAACATCTGCTTAGTTCCCTCATGAGTTCAATAAAATCTTTAACATATGTTCATTTTATATCTGAATGTGAGGCATGATTTTACTTTTTTTCTGAAACTTACCTTTTAACACTTTTTATGCCATCAACAAAAGATGTCAGCTGTACCTCCAGGCATTGTGTTTGTGGTCCAGATGAGAAGAAGGGGGAAGGGCTAAGAATGAAAAGTATGTCAACTAACTCTGTCCATTTTTATCTGGAAAACCATAGCTTGTCCAGAAGCCCCACTCCTAAACTTCCTCTCACTTCTGACTGATAAGGAAAAAAATGTCACCTCATCACTACTAGTTGCAAGGCACGACGGGAAATTACTGCTCACCCCCCCACCAAAAAAAACCAGCAACGACCTGGTAATCGATTAGCAAGGAAGAAGGGGAGAATGGACTTTGGGTAGACAGCCAGCAGCCTCTGGGTCAACAAGAACTCATTTAGGCAAAGCTTAAGGTTGATGACATCTATCTCTTGATGTTTCCCACTTTCCCTTTCTTCCCCATCTGCCTTCTCACCCCCACCCATGCCCATTTATCTCACAAGCACTAATTACTAAGCTGTTCCAGCCTATTAAGGGATTCATCCCAATGTATCAGACACTTAGTGTGTTACCTCAAAGGGGGGATAAAATAGCAGCCAGTAATGGAATTATTGTAAAGAGCGTGTCAGTAATGGAATTGCTGTAATCAGGGGTGGTCTTGTGAGGCAGCCTTTGCTGGGAGCGTCTTCCCCATGTTCCCTACAACATTGGCCAATGCCTGTGCTACCTGCACATGAGGCCTAGCCTAAGGCAACCAATCCCAATACCCGGAACATCCTAGGAATACTATTTAACAATTTTTTTCTTGTTTTTTTATTTCAAAAAATTTTAAATAAAAAAATTTTTAAAAATTTTAAATAATAAAGTGAGAAGAAAAAATATAGATCCTTCAATGTTTCATTATCTAAAATATAACCATTATTAATATTTCAATGTAAAATTTCCAATGTTTTCTTTCTAATAAGAGCTTTACTTAGATATAATCATCAATCCACATGCAAAATTTTTCATCCTTTTAAAAATTAATATATCTTAAGAGTGTTTATTATTATTTCACACCTTCATCACTTAATTTCAGCAGCTACCTAACATCTCACCAAGTGGACATGCCACTCCATTGTTTCCTGTTGATTTATGTGTGTTTTAGCTACATGCAGACTGCCTGCTGGAACAGAGACTCAAAATAACAAAGGGAGGAATTTCCTGGCGGTCCAGTGGTTAGGATGCAGTGCTTTCACTGCCGGGTCCCAGTTTCGATCCCTGGTCAGAGAACTAAGATCCTGCAAGCCATGTGGCGTGGCCAACAAACAAACAAAGGGAAATTTGAATTTACAGTTTTCTTATCCAAACAGACCAGCTCTAGTATGGTGGCTCCACGGTGCAGACAAAGAGGCTTTTTCCATCTCATTGCTCTGCCGTCGCCCGGGAGCTGCCCACATCAGCACAGTCCCAGCTGGCTCACGACTACTACGTCCACATTCTAGACAGAGAGTAGGGGAGCCTCAGTCAGAAGCCACATCCTCGCTTTTGCTTGTATCTCCATTGGCCAGCACTTAGTCACATGGTCACCTGGGTGCAAGGGAGGCTGGGAAATGTAGTCATAAATTTTGACAGCCATGTGCTGACCTAGGTCAGGGATTCCGTCATAATTGGAGAGCAAGGGAAATGGATATTGATTGCAGACAACTAGTTGCAAGGTTGTTTCTAATGATTCACTGTTTACAATGGTGAAGGTCATCTTTGATGTAAAGCTTTTTCTATACTTAGGGTTTTTGTTGTGGTTGTTGGTTGCTCTGTTTTGTTTTGTTTTGTTCAGTGACATTCCCCGAAGTAGAATGAGTAGATAAAAGGGTACAGATCTTAGACTCTCCATACTTACTGTACTCATACATTCTCTTTACTCCCTCACCAGAATTGGATACTATAATTTTTTATTGAATAAATTTGACATATAACATTGTGTACAGCATGTTACATTGACATTTATGTATTGTAATATGATTGCCATTGTCACAATATTCATCACATTACATAATTATCGTACAATACTCTTGTCTATATTCACTATACTGTGCATTAGATCCCTGTGACTTATTTACTACTCGTTGAAAGTTTATAAGATACTATAATATTTTTTTAATCTGCCTTTTTCAAGGGAAAAAGAAGGAGCAGGAAGAGGAGGAGAGTTGAAGAGAAGGAAGGAGATATTTTGTGGTTCTTGTGATGTTAGTATGTGTTTCATACTAGCAGGGCAAACACCTTCCGGTGTTTGCTTACTGGCCATATTTTCTTTTTTATGAAACCATTTGCTAGTGTCTGAGTTAGACCCTGTGAGGTCAAGGATCAGACTCACTCAGGAATCTCAGATAACGGAGGATTTACTATAATGGTTCACATGGGAGTAGGAAGAGCAGAAGCTTCAACCTCGTCTGGCCTCGTGGTAACACAGTTGGACTCCGTGGAAACTAGATTATAATTCTTGACTAGAAGGGTCTGGGGCAGCCCCAAGATTTACAGGATTGGTTGATTTACTGCCTTCTTAGCAACAGGAGTTTGTTTACCTGTTCAGGTGTGTCTCTGCTTCTCCTGGTTGTGCCATCCACCGGCTTCCTCACCCTTGCTGGGAAGGGCCCCCCCCCCCACCACTGCATTAGCAGGTGCAAGTCTGGTATAATCAGCACTGTTACTGGGGAGACCCAAAGCACAAGGTAGGCTCAGCCCAGTGTCTCTGGGTTTAGTAAAACACATCCATAAAGGTATCTTTAAACTTTGTTATATCACAAGTCACACTATAGAGACTGTTCAGATTATTTATAATTGTACCATTGCCTGGTTCAAAAGCTAAGTGAAAAAGAAAAGGGAACAAGGCCTTACTTGGACTTATTCTACCATACTTTGCAGTGTCCCTCGAGCTGCAGACCAGAGAAGGTAGGTACACCCCACCACTTTCTTTTAGCCAAAATAATTTTGAAGTAATGTTAACCAATTCATAAATGTTAGCCATATTTAATAAAACTTCCTCTATACCTTCTACTCTGTAAATAATTAATAATAATAATAATAATAGAATGATAGTTAACATTTATTTAGTACTCCCTATGCACCAGGAACTATTCTAAACGCATTGCATGTGTTAATCATTTAATCCTTGTAAGAACCCGATGAGAAAAGCACCATTACTACCTCCATTTTCCAGATGAGGAAGTGAGGCACAGAGATCTTAAGTAACTTGCCCAAGATCACCCAGCTACTAAGCGGCAGAGAAGGATTTGAATCCAGTAGTCTGGCTCCAGAGCTCGTGTTCTTCACCACACATGCTTACTCATTGTTTTTACTGCTTCATTGTTCCTCTGTTTGTTTTCACTGTTTGCTGAGCACATATGGTTGAATTTATACAAGTTAATTTCTTATGCACGTGACTCTAATAAGGAAAAACTGGAACTAACCTAAATGTCCATCAATACACAACGTTAAATGAATGATAGTATGTCCTTATTATAAACACGATGCAGCCACTAAGAAGAATGAGGTAGATCTATATGCACATAGGACATGGGAAGGTGTAAAACTAAAACTGTAAGAAGCAAGTTACAGAACAATGTGTCTAGCATAGTCCCATTAAAAACCCGGTGTATGTGTATACGTGCATTTACAGATGCATGTATATTTACCTCTAAGAACACTGAAAACAGCTTGGAAAGATCTCACGAAGAGCGACTGAGAAGGGAGTGAATAGGGCCTTTCACTTTTACTCTTTATACTTCAGAACTGTTTTAATTTTGACAACAGGCACGTATTACTTCTTTGAGGGAAGAGAGACTTGATCTTAAATTTCTATTTCTTCCATCAGTGCCTAGCACAGCAGATGCCTAGTAAATATATACTAATTTATAATAATTCCCTAGGAACACTTATTAGAAGCTTCTGTTCTCTGATTACTCCATAAATTTCAAGATGAATCTATTTTGGACACATTACACGAGCATAGAAATACCCATTGTCTTTGCTAGGAACCATACATGCCCTTCCCATCATATGAAGAGTGTGTCAGACAGGAAGGGACCGCCTCTCCTGGAGCGGGTCTGACTAAGAGGGACACCCCCTTAGTCCAAAGAGACTGCAGTGTGGGAGGCGAGCCAGGCAGGAGAGGCAACCAGACTGGAGAGGCTGCTGGAAGAAGGCAGGTCCCGGGGTGCTCAGAGCACAATGCACAGGGGCTTTTGTACAAGGGGAGGTCCTGCAGGGTCCTGCTTGGCTTCAATCACCCCTTTTCTTTGATACTCCTCAGTCCTGAAAGGGAAGAGGGGTGGGACAACAAAGGGAATAAAGTTTCGCATAGAGATCAGTCATAAACTTAGTAAGGGGACTTGGTTTTTGGGGGACTCAGTTTCAGCAAGGGGATTAGCCTGTGGCAGGAGGAAGCCCCCCAAGTAAGACAGTGCGGTTAGAGGAGAGAGAGAACAAAGGGAACATGATGTCAGACAAGGTTGGAGGGATGAGCCGGCCTCGTGGGGCCCAGCATGACTGCCCCTTGGGAGCAAGAATCCACTAAGATGGTGAGAACCAGGGTGCATGGTAGGAATGCAGAAGAGCGGCCAAACCAAGAGACGGCTAGAGATTGGACCTTCCAGGGGTTGTGAGGGATGGGCTACAGGAAGTGGGCAGGACAGAGGGGTCAAGGTCACTCCCACGTTTCTGGCTGGGTGGACAGCAGTACCAGTCACTGAATGGGAATGGGAGGCCCTGGAAGAGAACTGGCCTGTTTCATTTCTGTTTATTGTTTTTAGGAGGGAGAGGTTTGGAAGGACTCAAAAGTTCAGTTTTGGAGATGTTAAATTTAAGTTTGGAAACGTCTTTGAGACGGGCAAGAGGGATGTCTGGGAAGAATATGACTAAAAGAGGAGAGATCTTGGTTAGAGATATAACTCTCTGAGACATGTGTGCTCACGCACAGAAATCGAAGGCATAGACGTGGATTCGTAAGAAAGCACAAGGCTCAGAGCACAGAGAGATGAGACGTGGTGCAGGGGACTCGTCAGCGGCTCAGAGCTCTGACAACGATGGGTGCACCTTTTGCAGAAATAAGGAGAATGAGTGTTGAGAAACTGCTCCAGCAAATGTGCCAGCCTGAGTGGTCACCAAGAAGAAAACTCTAGTGAGTGCCAAGCAGGAGCTAGTTTATGCAATGAAGATGTGTAGAGGAAGCACAAGGTGTCAAAGCAGAAATGAGATTCGGGCAAAAGCTAGATACCTGCACAGACATCCCCAGGAACCAGCAGGCAGAAGGTGTTTTGGTGGCCGCTGAGCTAAACCTTACCCAGAAAAGTGGGTTTGAGTATTTTGTCAGTTTTTTTCTTTGCATACCGTGAAGTTACTGAGTGCAGCACACACTGACTGTATGGTGGGAAGTATCAATATCTCCTCTTCACTTCGGAGGAGTGCCACAGGCTGACAGCATAAGTGCCCAGGGAAGATGATGTTGACACCACAGGAGCACGCAGAACCAAGGAAGGACGCAAGAACTGATTGTATCATCAGCTGATAGACCATTAAAAAGAATTGCTAATGATGGATCATGGCATGATTTCTTCTTTTTTTTTTAATTAATTTTCATTGGAGTATAGTTGCTTTATAATGTTATGTTAGTTTCTTGCTGATCACTGCATGATTTCTGGCTTATAACTCGAGTCCAAAAACTTTTGTGGCATTGCTGTAAAAAAACCCTTCCTTTCTCTTGTACTTAACTATGTGGAAGTTTCTCAGCACCAGCACCTATAACAATAAAAAAAAGGAACTGATCTGATGTTAATGTATCTTATTCCAGTAGAGAGAGAAATAAACTGATTGGGAGAGAAAAACAACCTCATTCACCTCATCAAGAGATGCATTTCCAATAAAAATTTACTTTTTTATGTTTAACAATTATTTGCCAAAATTAGCAACCCATATATATTGCTTTAATCAAATACATGTTACTAATAATGGCAATGATAACCCTAGCCAGAAGAAACGTTTCAGTACTTAAAGACTTCGGATCATAGGAAACCTATCAGGTTTCTCAGCAACATAAATATAAATTTAAGGAAACCTGATAGGAATAATTCATAAAAGACTTCCAAACATATATTATATTAGTATAAAATTAGATGTGGGAAGTGGATGGAAAGACAAGTTTAGGAAGAAAAAGGAACAGTTAAAGAAGAACTTAGGGTTTCCCTGGTGGCGCAGTGGTTGAGAGTCTGCCTGCCAATGCAGGGCACACAGGTTCGAGCCCTGGTCTGGGAAGATCCCACATGCCGTGGAGCAGCTAGGCCCGTGTGCCACAACTACTGAGCCTGCGCGTCTGGAGCCTGGGCCCCGCAACAAGGGATGCTGTGATAGTGAGAGGCCTGCGCACCGCAATGAAGAGTGGCTGCCGCTTGCCGCAACTAGAAAAAGCCCTCGCACGAAACGAAGACCCAACACAGCCATAAATAAATAAATAAATAAAATCCATGATTGTCTGCTTTCATGCTCTAAAAAAAAAAAAAAAAAAAGAACTTATATATTTTTATTTAATTAATTAATTTATTTATTTTTCTTTTTCTAAATCCCAAGCTCCTAATTTATCCCTCACCCTTTTCCCCTCTGATAACCATAAGTTTGTTTTCTATGTCTATGAGTCTGTTTCTGTTTTGTAAATAAGTTCATTTGTATCATTTTTTTACATTCCACATTTAAGTGATATCATGTGATAATTTGTCTTTCTCTGACTTACTTCACTTAGTATGATAATGTCTAGGTCCATCCATGTTGCTACAAACAGCATCATTTCATTCTTTTTAATGGCTGACTAGTATTCCATTGTATATATGTACCACATCTTCTTTATCCATTCATCTGTTGGTGGACATTTAGGTTGCTTCCATGTCTTGGCTATTGTAAATAGTCCTGCTATGAACATTGGGGTGCATGTATCTTTTCAAATTAGAGTTTTCATCTTTTCTAGATATTTGCCCAGGAGTGGGATCGCTGGATTATATGGTAAGCCTATTTTTAGTTTTTTAAGGAACCCCTATAATGTTCCCCACAGTGGCTGCACCAATTTACATTCCCACCAACAGTGTAGGAAGGTTCCCTTTTCTCCACACCCTCTCCAGCATTTATTATTTGTAGACTTTCTGGTGATGGTCATTCTGACTGGTGTGAGGTGATACTTCAATGTAGTTTTGATTTGCATTTCTCTAATAATTAGCAATGTTGAGCATATTTTCATGTGCCTGTTGGCCATCTGGAGGTCTTCTTTAGAGAAAAGTCTATTTAGGTCTTAGGTCCATTGGGTAGTTTGCATTTCTTGATGTTGAGCTGTATGAGCTGTTTGTATATTTTGAAAATTAAGCCCTTGCCTGTCGCATCATTTGTAAGTATTTTCTCCCATTCCGTTGGTTGTCTTTTTGTTTTGATTATGGTTTCCTTTGCTGTGCAAAAGCTTGTAAGTTTGATTAGGTCCCATTTACTTATTTTTGCTTTTATTTCTTTTGTCCTGGGAAACTGATGATTTATGTCAGAGAATGTTTTGTGTATGCTCTCTTCTATGAGTTTTATGGTGTCATGTCTTATATTTAAGTCTTTAAGCTATTTTGAGTTTATTTTTGAGTATGGTGTGAGGGAGTGTTCTAACTTCGTTGATTTACATGCTGCTGTCCAGCTTTCCCAATGCCACTTACTGAAGACACTGTCTTTTCTCCATTGTATATTCTTGCCTACTTTGTCAAAGATTAATTGACCAAAGATGTGTGTTTATGTATTTTTAAGTGGTGGGTATCAAATTGCTATGGTATTTAGATATCACTGCATGTATAGCCAAGAGTCACATAAGTCTTATTTTAAAATATGTTAATAGCTGCACTAAATTTGGAGTTGCATCCTTTTAAACTTGTGATGGAAAATTTTAGGTGGAAGATTGAAAATTGTGAGGGGTATCTTTGAAGACAGCACCTTGCCACATTTTGGAATCATCCCGAGTTTAGGGCTCTCTCTTGTGGTGAGATTCAGAATTTGAGTCTGTCATCAAGCAAGAACTAAAAGTGCCATGTTCTGCAAGCCACACCCTCCCTGGTGTATTTTCTGAGATCATCTCTATAAATCATGAGCCAAGTAGGATTCAGTTCACCTGTTCATACTGGACCATCACATCCTATCTCCACCTTGGCTCCCCTCCCCTCAAAAGCAGGAAAAGATTTCACTTCTCTACCCAAGCTCAGAATCAATCAGGAGGGCAAAAAAGCAGGACAGAATAGTACCCTACACACCTCACCAAGCAGGTTGCTTGATGATGTTTCATTAATTTGCCACAGGTTTATTGAGTACCTACTATGTGCAGGCGTGATACTCAGTGATCTACTGTTAGGCTGCCATCCACTAGTAGAATCTGCCCTTTACTTCTCTTTTAAAAAGCTTAAAGAAGCACTTAAATAAAAGAGGAACCCAGCAATAACTAACAACTATATGTTTTCACCAAAAAAAAAAAAAATTAAAATGATCCACGAACATTTAAAAAGATGTTCAACCCCTCTAGTAATTAAACACAAATTAACCACAATGAGAAATCATTTGCCTGCTATTAGACTGACATAGGTTGATAATATCCAAGGTTGACAAGGGTGAGGGGACTGGGAAATACACTTCTACATAATTTGTTGGTGAAGACATAAATTGGTACAAAAATTTGAGTGAAAATGAAGAATATTAAGCTTTTTTAAAGTTCATACCTTTTGATTTGTTGATTTCCCTTTTAAGACTACCGTCATGACCCTGGCCCAGCCTGCTGCTGGGATTGTCAGGACCTTTGTAAGACTTTGATTACATGTCCCCAACCACTCCCATTTTTGAAGAACAGCCTCTTGGGGCTCTGCTCCCAACACACTTTTCAGTGCCGAGAATGGGACGGGGAGTGGACGGGTGCCCGACTCAGCCACCCGGGGATGCAGGGGCTCAGGCTGCACTTCTCTCTCTATTCCTGCCCTCCTTCCCCACCACACACACACACACACACACACACACACACACACACACACACACACACACAGGGAAGGCTAGTAAGAGCACTGGGCTTGAACATGACACCCGGGTGGGCTGCCCCATAGGCCTCCTTTTCCTTCCTGTCCGTAGGAGATTAGATTGGATGACCTCTCTGAGTTCCCCATCCGATTAGATTGGATGTTCCTCTCTGAGTTTAACCCTACTTCTGCCCTCAAGGAATTTATAATGTAGTAGAGGAAGCAGGAGATATATCTTAATTCATGCAAACATTTATTGAATGCTGCTAGGCAATAAAGTTTAAAATATATATAATTTTTAATTTTATTTTTTTGGCCATGCCATGTGGCTTGCATGATCTCAGCTCCTCGACCAGGGATTGAACTGGGGCCCCGGCAGTGAAAGCCTGGAATCCTAACCACTAGGCCACCAGGGAACTCTAAAATATATAATTTTTAAAAATCATTTTTTCATAGAGAAAAATAACGCAATAACTACAAATACAATATTAGGAATGGAAGTAAATATTTAGAATGAGAAAAATACGTTACAAATTTTTTTAAGTTGAAAACTACCACAAACATTATAAAATCCAGAAAAATAAAATAGAATTATTAATTATCTGCTACACCTTTATAACATTTTTTCCTTATAATTTCTGGCTACAGGTTCTTTGGCGAACTCTTTAAATAACAATAATCTTGTCAGAGAAATTAAAAAGATGGTCTTCCCTCCAGCATGGTGGATAAAAAGTTAGTGATTTAGTAATTTAGAAAAGTTTCCTTCACCTTCTGTGCCAGTTGTCAATTTATTGCATCTCAGCTCCCAATATCTCTTCGTTGTTCTCCTATAATTAATTAAGCTGGATCCTGGAAATATTTATTGTTTGCCAGCTGCTATGTGTTAAGCTTCGCCAGCAGAGGGCGCTGGAGGGACACTGGAGGAGAAAGGGGTTTCTCTTCCTGGTTCAGGTGCGTTCCTGGTGGCCACCTCCTGTAGCACAGGGGGATCCGCCAGCATCTGGCTCCTGCAAGACACAGGGTTTCCAGCAGCACGTGCGGCTTCCGCAGCACTTAGCTCCAATGATTCCCAGCAGCCAGTAGCTCCCTTGGCACCCCCGGGGCAGCTTCACGGGGGGTTGTGGCCCGTAAGGCACTGTCCTGTGAACAGATTCCCCTGGCGTTTTCTCCCATGGCTTTGGGGCAGATTCTAAAGCATGACACCTCCCCGTGGATGGTCCCTCCTGCACCCCAGGGTCAGATTTCCAGCAAGTTCTGCCAACCTGGCACCTCAGTGACTTCTCTGCCTTGCAGCGAGCCAAGCCCTCTCCAAGAAGTTCTGGATCTCAGCCCTGCAGAGGGACCGCTTCCGTGGGAGCTCTGTCTCACCCGGGGTGATGGCCACTCCCTGTATATGCTGTGCCTGCGTTCTTTAAGTAAGCATCTTTACTTCTTTCTAGCCAATCCTTTATTACTCTGATCCCCTGTTAATGTTAATTCTTTAAAAAAATTTTTTTTAATTGAAGTAAGTTGATGTACAATATTATATAAGTTACAGGTGTACAGTATAGTGAGTCACAGGTTTTAAAGGTTATGCTCCATTTATAGTTATTATAAAATATTGGCTATATTCCCTGTGTTCTACAATATATCCTTACAGCTTATTTTATACCTAACAGTTTGTACCTCTTAGTCCCCTACCCCTATGTTGCCCCTCCCCCTTCCCTCTCCCCACTGGTAACCGCTAGTTTGTTCTCTATATCTGTGAGTCTGTTTCTTTTTTGTTATATTCACTAGTGTGTTGTATTTTTTAGATTCCACATATAAGTGATATCATACAGTATTTGTCTTTCTCTGTCTGACTTATTTCACTTAGCATAATACCCTCCAAGTCCACCCATGTTGCTGCAAACGGCATTATTTCATTCTTTCTTATTGCTGAGTAGCATTCCCTTGTATATATATACCACATCTTCTTAATCCATTCAACTGTTGATGGACACTTAGGTTGCTTCCATATCTTGGCAACTGTAAATAATGCTGCTATGAACATTGGGGTGCATGTATCTTTTCGAATTTGTTTTTTGTTTTTTTGGATATATACCCAAGAGTGGAATTTGGGGGTCATATGGTAGTTCTATTTTTAGTGTTTTGAGAAACTGCCATACTGTTTTCCACAGTGTCTGCACCAATGTACATTCCGCCAATAGTGTATGTGGGTTCCCTTTTCTCCACACCCTCTCCAACATTTGTTATTTGTGTTCTTTTTTATTTATTTTTTTGTGTTCTTTTTTATGACAGCCATTCTGACAGGTGTAAGGTGATATCTCATTGTGGTTTGCATTTCCCTGATAATTAGCGATGTTGAGCATCTTTTCATGTGCCTGTTGGCCATTGGCATGTCCTCTTTGGAGAAGTGTCTAAAGTCTTCTGCCCATTTTTTAAATCAGGTTGTTTGTTTTTTTGATGTTGAGTTGTATGAGCTGTGTTTATATCTTGGATATTAACCCCTTATCCGTCACATCATTTGCAAATATTTTCTCCCATTCAGTAGGTTGTCTTTATTTTTTTTAATAGTTATCAGTGTTTTTTTTTTAAGGTTAACAAAGCCTTTTTATTTATTTTTTAATATTTCTTTATTTTTTTGCTGCGTCAGGTCTTAGTTGTGGCACGTGGGGTCTTCGTTGAGGCACGCGGGATCTTTCGTTGTAGTGCGGGCTCTTCGTTGTGAAGCATGGGCTTCTCTCTGGTTGTGGTGTGCAGCTCCAGGGCGCGTGGTCTCTGTAGTTTGCGGCATGCGGGCTTAGTTGCCCCACGGCATGTGCGATGTTGGTTCCCCAACCAGGGATCAAACCCGTGTCCCCTGCATTAGAAGGCGGATTCTTTACCACTGGACAACCAGGGAAGTTCCCCAATAGGTTGTGTTTTCATTTTGTTGATGGTTTCGTTTGCTTTTGCTATGCAAGAGCTTTTTAGTTTAATTAAGTCCCATTTGTTTATTTTTGCTTTTATTTCCTTTGCTTTAGGAGACAGATCCAAAAAAATATTGATTATGTCAAAGAATGTTTTGCCTATGTTTTCTTCTAGGAGTTTTATGGTTTCTGGTCTTACATTTAGGTCTTTAATCCATTCTGAGATTATTTTTGTATACAGTGTTAAAGTTAATTCTTTATGTTAAACTTTCTTGCTCAAGTTGCTGTGAGGTTTCTATCTCCTGACAGGACCCTGACTAATAACATCTTTACAACCCATTGTTGGTAAATTTTAAGGATTATTTTTGCATTTAAGGAAATCTCTATCAAATTTCACATATGAGTTGTAAGGTTTCAGGGCATTTTGAGTTATTTTGCTCAGTGACTAATCTTAAAAACCCTTTGAATTAATGACATTTATTAACCAGAGTGTCACGGATGGCCTCCCTGAAGTGGCAGTCTATGAGTTTTATTTTGTCATTGTCAATGTCAGCATTTCATGTCAAATTAGCAAAGAAGTTACATTCTTTTCCAATGTGTTCATGCGATTCATTAATATTCATTAATGAATATTCATTAAAATATTTAATATTCATTAAAATATTTAATATTCATTAATGAATATTCATTAAAATATTTAATATTTTTAATATTAAAAAATAAACAAACAATATAAATAAACAAACAATCCAAAAATCTATTCAAAATTTATATTTTCCCCTGAATCAATGACTGCTTTTTATGTGATCTGAAAGTTGTTACAATCTGCTTCTCAATGTCAGAATAATTTTTTTTTAAATTATTTTTCCTCTCCTACACTCTTTTTTAAAGTATTTTGTTTTTATTTATTTATTTATGGCTGTGTTGGGTCTTCGTTTCTGTGCGAGGGCTTTCTCTAGTTGCGGCAAGTGGGGGCCACTCTTTATCGCGGTGCGCGGGCCTCTCACTATCGCGGCCTCTCTCGTTGCGGAGCACAGGCTCCAGACGCGCAGGCTCAGTAGTTGTGGCTCACGGGCCTAGTTGCTTCGCGGCATGTGGGATTTTCCCAGACCAGGGCTCGAACCCGTGTCCCCTGCATTGGCAGGCAGATTCTCAACCACTGCGCCACCAGGGAAGCCCCTGTCAGAATAATTTATATTGAATTTCTTTTTCATCGTCACAGCTTTTGTAGAGTCTGCTGATTTTAAGTTGAATTTAAAGATGCCAAAAGAAGATATCCTATAACCGCAATCTAGAGTCTATAATTTCACACTCATTTTATTAAAATGTTCCGAAACAGTTTTTGAAATTGCAGTGAAAAGACGGTATCCCAGTTTTCTGAGACATAGCATTCCCATCGATAAAAGGGGGGAAATGTACACTGTACTTAATTTATACTCTGCCGAAGGGGCGAGCAGAGGGCACGTCCCAACACCACCTGTTACAGACAAGTCAGAACTTACAGTCTTCTCTGGGCTGCAGAGCTGAACCTCCCTCCTTTGGACTCAGTAATCCCTCCCCCACCCCAGCATCTGAAGTTCTTCATCTCTTTTAATATATTTGTATTCCTGTGTCTACGGAGACCCTTTTATCAGGCAAAAATCACCTCCCCCACCCCAAGCAGAAAATGCCAGGCACCTCACCCTTTCAGCCTCCCTGGCAACTGCAGGGCAAGCACATATAAAAGTTTCCACCAATCAGCCACATCCGTCCCAGACCTCAGATGGGAAGCTAGTGACTAAACGAGGTCGGTCTATGCAGACTCATTTAGCCCTGGTACAGCTACACCCGGTGTCCAGGGGCAGCGGCAGTAGCAGCTCTAGCTGCCTGGAGCAGTAGAGTATGGGGGTGGGTAACACCGGGGGACTCGTGAGGTGAGATCATAAGACACCATGGACCTCACTGTGCTCCACGGGACGCTCCTTCCCGGGACCCAGCCGCCATGCCGTGAGGAAGCCCAAGCCAGCTCGTGTAGAGCGACCACACCAAGAGGCTTGTGCAGGAGCTCTGGCTGACAGCCGGTCTCAACTGTCAGACCTGCAGTGAGCGAGGAAGCCTCCACAGGATTCCAGCCCCAGCTGTCGAGTCGCCCTAGCCTTCCACTCTTCCCAGCTGAGGTCCTGGACACCGTGGAGCAGAGACTACTTTCCCCTCTTTGCCTCTTCTGGGTTCCCAACCCGCAGAACCCAGGTGCGTAAAAAAAAAACCCAATCATTTATGACACTCAGTTTTGGGGAGGTTGGTTTTGCAACAAGCAGACAGAAGTGGGCGGCAGAGCTATGGGCAGGGTAAAGGCACCGAGCTGCCCCAAGAAGGGCCCTACCTGGACAGCAGCCGCACCCAGGCCTGACCTCGGCAGTCGTGTTAGCAGATCCCGTGAAGGCTGGAGGCGGGCGAGGGGCCGCC
Source organism: Balaenoptera physalus (assembly GCF_965194825.1). Taxonomy (NCBI): domain Eukaryota; kingdom Metazoa; phylum Chordata; class Mammalia; order Artiodactyla; family Balaenopteridae; genus Balaenoptera; species Balaenoptera physalus. The sequence goes on along the minus strand of NC_138887.1, from coordinate 118,831,404 downwards.
CGAAGGGGCAGTCGTCCTGAGGCACCAGAATGCCCGGCCTCCTCGGTCCACCCCTGAGCACCTGGGGGCGCAGCCCCGAGACCCAGCCAGACAGGAAGGGTGGAGAATGAGTCTGGGGGCGCAGTGGTGGTACAAGGGGGACACCCTGCAGGGCTGGAAGTTGAGACGTGTGGACATGGGATTTCCCTGGTTGCTCAGTGGTTCAGAATCTGCCTGCCAATGTAGGGGACACAGGTTCGAGCCCTGGTCTGGGAAGATCCCACATGCCGTGGAGCAACTAAGCCCGTGAGCCACAACTACTGAGCCCGCGTGCTGCAACTACTGAGCCCGTGAGCCACAACTACTGAAGCCTGCGCGCCTAGAGCCCGTGCTCTGCAACAAGAGAAGCCACCGCAGTGAGAAGCCCACGCACCACAACGAAGAGTAGGCCCCGCTCGCCGCAACTAGAGAAAGCCCGCGTGCAGCAACGAAGACCCAACGCAGCCAAAATAAATAAATAAATAAATATATTAAAAAACAAAGAAGTGTGGACATGTATAATCTCCCATGAGTGACCAAGATGTGGGATGGTAAGCGCTTCCATGAGGTGGGCTTTTACCAGCCGGTGAGGAGCTGCACATTACGGACAATCCCTGGATGCGGCCGAGCGCAGTGACAACCACTTCCTGCAGCTCATTTGTCTCCGAGCCCCTGTACAAGCAACGCCCGTAGATCCCGCTGAGCCGAGGCCTTTCTGGCTGCCCTGATGACAGCGCCCATATATCTCGGAGGGAGGTGCACGGAATACTAAAAAATTTAAATGCTGCAATCAGGACTCTGAAAGTAATGTAGCTGGGATTATTGAGGGAAATTTACAAGTGAAATAACCTAAAAGGCTGCAAATGCAAATGACATTAAATTAGCAGGGACTCAGGGAGCACAAGAATGACTCGTCCTTCCTGGAAAAAGAAAGTGGTCAGAGATCAAATCACAAGCCAGGAAGGACAGGGGACACCACCCCCAAACCCCTTATTCCTGACACGGTGTCCTTGGACCCCGGCCTTTAAGGAGCTGACCCCAACCTCAGAGGGTAAGTACCGCCAAACCTTGCTTACCAGCAACCTTGACGCAAACCTGAGCACCTGGGTCATTTCTGAACTGAACCCGTGTTTCATCTGGCTCTGGTTCCCTGTGAGGGCTGGCTGCTCGGGACCCTCTGACAGGGGCATCCTGAGGACCCTGACCTGGGGAATACGGCGGCGACACGCAGAGCGGTGGGATGTTATGTTGGGACACGTGCAGAGTGGACGTAACTGCCCTTAGCACTACATCCTCAACATGAGCTTAACATGCAGATCCTCACGTCAGATTTTGCCAACAGCAACCTCTCTGCTCTGGCCCACTGTCCCCTCCTTCCCCAGCGGGACACCCCATGAAGTCCCCAGGGCTGAGCAGCTGAGTGCAGGTGACCTTCAGATGAAAGGCTGCCTCTCCCGCTGTGAGCACCTGAGCACAGGCAGGGAGGCAAGAGCCCAGGGCGGGGCGTCCAGAGATGGGGTTCTAAACGCAGCTCTGTGTCTAATGAACAGTGTGACCTTGGGCAAATCCTGTGCCCTGTCTGGCCTCTGCTCAGTGTCTGGGTGGCTCTAAGATCCCTCCTGGTGCCGAGACTCTGACTCCGTGGGGAGAGAAGGGAGGGTCGTGGAGAGTCCTCCCAAGTTGACTTACATGAGCAGAACCCACTGCCTTTCCGTTCCAAGAGGAACCTCTACCTGCTTGTCTGCCTCTGCTGCCCGGGTCCTCTCTGGTGTGACTGGGCTTGGGTTGAATGCAGCGAGGCCATTGTTTTCTCCGTGGAAAATCTCAGATAAGGAGCAGGGCTCCGCTACAGCCAGATCAGACTGGACTCCATGATAGGGTCCCACCTCCCCTTCCCTTGATATCCCAGCCAGCCTGGCCTCCTGACCCCAGCGCACAGTCACCTGTGCACGCACACACGCACACCCTGCCGGTTCAGTACAAGCTCAGTGTTTCCCTGATGTGGAATGTCTAGCTCTCCTCTCCGTCCACCCATCCCGTATAATCCAGCTCAAGTTTCACCTCCTCTGTGAAGCCTTCCTGGATACATCTTCATGCAGCCAAACAGCATCAATTCTGCCCCGTTTCAGCCGTAGCACTTAGTGCCCAAACTGTAGACTAAGGTCTAGATCATTTCTGTGCAATATTTAAATGCAGCTTCAAACATACAAGCCAAGAAACGCAGGCTTTCTCTAGTTGCGGTGAGTGGGGTCGCTGAGGTGCCCGGGCTTCTCACTGCAGTGGCTTCTCTTGTTGTGGAGCACGGGCTCTAGGCACGCCGGCTTCAGTAGTTGTGGCACGCGGGCTTCAGTAGTTGTGGCACGTGGGCTCTAGAGCGCAGGCTCAGTACTCAGTAGTTGTGGTGCACGGGCGTAGTTGCTCCGCGGCATGTGGGATCTTTCCGGACCGGGACTCGAACTCGTGTCCCCTGAATTGGCAGGCAGATTCTTAACCTCTGCACCACCAGGGAAGCCCCTTCCAAGGACTTTTCATCTGCAGACTTAACGATACTCAGTTTGGGGGAATGTTCATGTATTTTTACAAATTAACTTCTTTCCTATATTTTTTGTTCCCTGTTTCCAAAACTGCAATTTGGATATTCTGGATTTATCTTCTAATTTTATTTTCTCTCCTAAATTCCCAGAAGCGAAGGTCATGAAATACATATTGAAAGAGTACCCTAAATGCCCCATACAATGTAAAGTTAGACCCCCTCAAAAGGACATCATCATGAATTTTCAGGATACTAAGGATAAAGAGAAAACTCTAAAAGTTTCCAAAAAGAAAAAGAATAGATTTGATAGGAAAGATCATGGATCAGAATGGCCTCAGACTTCTTTTTTTTTGTTTTTTAATGCATTTATTTATTTATTTTTGGATGCTTTGGGTCTTCGTTGTGGTGCGTGGGCTTCTCATTGCGGTGGCTTCTCGTGTTGCTGAGCACGGGCTCTAGGCGCGTGGGTTTCAGTAGTTGCGGCACACGGGCTCAGTAGTTGTGGCTCACGGGCTTAGTTGCTCCGTGGCATGTGGGATCTTCCTGAGCCAGGGATCGAACCCATATCCCCTGCACTGGCGGGCAGATTCTTAACCACTGCGCCACCAGGAAAGCCCGGCCTCAGACTTCTTATCAACACTAGGCAGTAGCAGTGCCCTCAAAACTCTGAGGGAAGGTCATTCCCAAACAACATTTATATACCCAGCTCAGCTGCGGAGGGCTAGGATGAAATAGACGCATTCACAGGTGCATGGTCTCAAGACTTCATCTCTCACACACCCTTTCTCAGAAAGCTGCTGAAGGATGCGCTCAGTCAAAATGGGAGGATAAAGCAAGAAATGAGAGGAAAGAGGATCCAGGAAATGGGCTGCCACCCAAGTGAGAGGAGGGCAAGTCCAGGACACCAGCTGGGCCCCAGACGAAAATACCAGCCCATTTACATCAGGGCAGGGCAGAAGGCCCCAGGAAAGAACTCTTCAACACACTGAAGTTAATAGAATAGCTAACATAGCCGAGTTTATACAACTTGTAAATTGGTTAGAATTTGGTGATAAAATAGTGATAAGCCTATGGAGCAGGAAGCAAAAGCCCACGCAAGACAATAAAATCCGGAGCAGATGAAACATGGCAGAGAGGAAGAAATAACCACGGCTCATCTGTGAGTAGCAGTTACCTAATCTGTTAAAGGGGAACTTGATCTAACCCCAAATAAGAGGTAACTGGGAGGTGAGGAGACAGGAAGTGTGAGGGGGTGAAGAAGAGCTAAATCTTCATTCTCCATCCTTAGCAGAAAACACCTCAAATGAAAAGCGGAGATGATAAATCTGTTGTTTTGTGACGTGGAGGTAAAGCATAAAAGAATCAGCTAAAAGCGCAGAGAGCTGCCCCCGCAAATAGGAAGTGGGGAGGTGGGAACTGCTGCTTTTCTTACCAGCCTCCTGTAACTATTTGACTTCAGTTTGTGTAATTTTGGTAAAATTACAAAAAGCGAGACCCTAAGGAGTTGAGTGGATGTGCCGTGTGCGTGGGCCGGGCCTACTGGCCACCCTCGGGAGGTCCCCGGTGTGTCGCGTCACTCACACCCCAGACCTGCCCCTCCAAGGGACTCGACGGGGAGCGGGGAGTGAGGGTCAGAGGGGGGACTGGGAGGGCGCGGTTGGGTGGGGTGCTGAAAGGGCTTCCGGAGGTCAGGGCAGCACCGGGTGGGCCCGGCGTGGGCGGCCGGCTCCGGTTTGGAGCGCTCCATTTGCCCGCCCCCGGGAAGCAACGCAGGGTGTCGGTCCCGCGAGGGCCGCCAGGTGGCGCCAGAGCCCGCGCGTCCCCGCCGCGCCCTCCCTGGGCGCCGAGGTCAAACCCAGCGCGGGGGAGGCAGCCGGGTCTCAAGGGTGCATCTTAGGATCCCGCCTCGGCAGCCTTAGGGGAAAATTGTTTTCAGTGGAAATTTTAAAATTTTCAAATATGTACCAAAGCAGAGCGAAGGCTAATCCAGTTTCTCCTATCCGCGTCCACCCATGCCTCCCCACCCATTTTATTTTTAAAGGCAACTCCCAGACATCCAATCATTTCATGTAAATTTCTCTGTTGGTAACTCTATAAAAGAAGCACACTTTAAAAAATCGTAGTCACAATGTCATTACCATAAACGTTGAACAACTGCAGGTCCTGGATCAGGAATCTGAGGCATGGAGGGTTGGGACCTCCAGGATCAGGTAGAGAGCCGGCCCTCCACACAGGGCGCGGGGTGGTGGGCATATTGGGGGAGAGGGAACCCCCCACAGTTCCTCGTGTGGACTCCTGCAGAGCTGGGTCACGCAGACAGTGAGGGACAGGCTGGGGAGCCCTGGTCCGGCCCACACCCTCCCCACCCTGGACCACTCTCTCCTGCCCCAAAACAGATCCAGGTCAGCTGGACGGTGAAGGAGCAGAACGGACGACTAGTGCCTTACAGGGCTGTCCTGTCTGGTCCATTAAATTCAGTGCAGTTCGTAAGGCTTAAATCTTGGGCCCCTTTCTCTGCCCAGCTGGTCCCATGTGCCCAAGGAACTGAGCAGCCCAACTCTCCTCCGAGCTGCCCTCCTGCCTCCCTCCCGGGGCTGCTCCTCTCCTGCACTGACTGCAGTGGAGGACAGGCCTGCTCTGCTCCTTCCTTGTGTCCCGCCCTCTCACGTCTCCCCCATTTCAGGACCAGTCCCTCCAAGGAAACAGGGGGCACATGCAGACGGGTGTCAAGGGTTGTATTTGTCTCTGATCTCCACTGGCAGGCTGCTTGGGGCTCCAAAGCCGGGCTGGGGAGGTCAAGACCCAGCTCTGCCTGGCAAGCCGGCTAGCCTTGGGCAGGCTACCTCACCTTTCCTGCGTGCAAATCTTCATCGAAGCGATGGGAACGATGGCACCAAGAATAGCTCTGAAGCTTCGAGGGGACCATCCTAAATGCTGAGCTCAATGTGTCCCTTGGTGATGTTCTCGTTAAATTGGCCTCTTTCAGACCCCATCTTAGGCCGGCCCCTTTCATTCGTCCTCTCGACAAGTGCCTGCTGTGTGCTGGGTGCCAGGGAGCTGCAGCGAGGAAGGCAGAGCCCACCTCTGCTCTGGCCGAGCTGGGGTTCTTGAGAAGACACAGTCCAACAAGGGCCGGGCAGGTTGTGGGCTGGCAGAGCAGGGAGTTCTGGGGACCAGGGCGCCGGCTTCAGGATGAGCTGGGCTTTCCCAGGTGAGATGAGCTAGCAGGTGGCCCCAAGGTGGGCTCACTTGATTTGCTCAGTGCTGTTCATCCCGACAGGGCACCCCTGCCCAGTACCCCTTCCTGTGCTCTCAGCTCCTCTCTCCCCTTGGCTTTAGCTACTCTCTCCTTCCAGGCTTCCTCCCAACCTCTGGCCCATGTGACGGGAAACGGAGGCCCTGGGAGCTGGAGGAGGCTTGTTGCAGCCCAGCCAGCGGGGGAGACACCGAGTAGATCAGAAGGACACGGGTCTGCTGACCTGGATCAGCTCTGGCCAGTTGGGTCACATAGTACTGGGACCCACGGGGCCGACCTGCACCTGTGCGGTCCAGGGGAGATGAGGGGGGACAAGGGGGATGAGCTGGGCCTTGGGGAGTCCCCCCTGCAGCCTCCCGGGAGTGTCTCTTCTCCCACCCAAAGGAGCCCCCTACGCGTTTTGTAGACGAGGAAACCGAGGCTTAGGAAGGTAGTTTTGTTTCTTGTGGCTTCTGTAACGCATCACCACAAACTTGGTGGCCTACGCAACAGAAACGTATTCTCTCTACAGCTTCACGAGGAGCTCCCTACGCCTACGCAACAGAGGAGGGAGAATCAGTCTGTTGTTCACAGGGGGCTTTGTGCAATAGCTGCCGTCAAATGGAGGTGTGCGACCACTGCATCAAGTCCCACTCAGGGATGGTCCTGAAAGACAGTAGTGAAGGGAGAGCCGCCTGGTGGTCCCGTTTTGGCCAGTCTGGTCATCTGCTTTGCTTTGCAGGAGAGGTGGCTGGGGCTCTGGATCTACACTGACTAATGAGCGACGGGCAACAGACTGGCTGGCTGGTCGGGCACCTCTAATGGTCAAGACCAGGAAGTCTGGGAAAGAGGTCCATGGACGGAAGTCCCAGAAGGGGCATCAGGTGAAGACACAAAGGGGTCGTGTAAGTTCCCATCAGGGGCAGAAGAGGATCTGGGTCATCAGGCTGATGAAATGACCCGTCTGTCCTGTGAATGTCCGTCAGCCTCTCTGGCCCTCCCCCCGGTGCTTTTTCAGTAGGTACTCCTCACTAGGGCCGGCACGCATGTCATCTCCACTGAGGTCCCGGACTGAGAAATACGAACAAAGAGCGATGCTGAATCCCCGACATGGCGGACCAGCCTAATAATCTGTATTGTTCCTTCATGGAGGGAGCCAGTCATTTGTTCCCTTAGGAATGGAGTCCTGTTCCAGATACAGACTTTCTTTCCCTACTTGCAGAGCTTCTGCCGGCACCAGATTTTCAGAATGCCCTATTCGTTGTCATGGTAACCCACACAACACCCTCTCCAACCAAGGAACTCATTATAGAGCAAAAGATGTGTGGCACTGAGTTCATGCCCAAGGAATTCACTGGTCTGTGCACAGTTACCGAAATACTCAGTTGCAGCTGTTTAGATGAACCGGGGAATGGACTCCTGAAGGCTCAGTTTTGGCACCCACTGGAGGCCAGCACCCTGCAAGGCTAGGTGCCCTCCTCGAGGGTGTGGTGTCTCCTCTGGGAGATACCACCTATATAGGGTGCTATTTCCCCCATAGCCAGAATACACAGGGCCTGTTCTTTGACAGGGTACCCCCAGAGACGCGAGTTGGTCTCCAGTGTAACCTGGAGAGATTCCAGGAGAGAGGAGAGGCATGAAGTACTCATTGGGTGTGTGGATGTGCAGAAGGGCTAGGGTGGACGAAGAAATGCCTCTCTCGCTACTTCATCAAACAGCCCTCTTACAGAACGTTTGCTTCTCCCGCATAGCCTTGGGCTCAGTAGGTTTGGAGGTGCTAGTGTTCAAGAAGGAGCACTGTCCCCAGCGAACACAATCTTGATCCCATTACATTGGAAGCTCAGGTTTACTACTGGCCGCTTTGGGGCTTCTCGTGCTGCTGAACCAACTGTACTGGTCGGGCTGACTGGTCGCAGTTACCGGGGGAAATTGGATTGCGGGCACAGGATAGGCCACGGAGGACAGTATCTGAACCAGAGGGTTTGCTGGAGTGCCTCACAGTCTCCTCAGTCCAAAAATAATGGCCAGCGGGAAACTGGTGACTCAAGAAAGGTAGGACAGCTAAGAACTTGAATCTTATGGGAATGAAGAATGGGGCCACCCCTGTCAAAAGGCAAGGGAAATACAGACGGGGCAGTGGAAGAAGGAAGCTGAGAGCAGCAGCTTAGGTCTTGTGACCAGCAACAAGTGGGCTTTCTCTTTCTTCCTTTTTTCCTGTTACTTTCTATGCAGAGCAGTGTCGATCACTAACGCTATTCCTATTGGAATTATGACCGACTGAGAGCACCTCGCTGTGATCAGTGGCTGATGGGACTTGGTGTTTCCCCTGGGTGGGACCGCAAGATTTATTCCTCTAAGCAAAGGACAAAAAGTCTCTCCTGATCTGTCCTCCGTCCTTCTCCTGCCTGCTTTGTGTCCCAGGAGGCTGACCTTGACAGACTGCATCGTCCGGACTCCCTCACCTTCCGGCTTCTAGTTGGATGTGGCCAGTGGAAGCGCTGCGGGACATCAGAGGTAGGTCAGGGGATTTATCAAGGTTTCCACAGTGTCTGCATGTCCCTACGGTCCCTGCTGGGCAGACCCTCTTCCGCAGCCTTGACCCCATGTGGTCCTGACAGTGCCATCCCCTCTCCTTGCCCCCTTGGTCTCCGTCTGGCGCTAGTGTCTGGATGCCGCCTCATCATGATTGGTTCCTTTAGCGCTGCCCACATCTCGTAAAGAGGCCCTTCATTAACTTTCTTCAATTAAACCTTCTTTCTGTGCCATATACTTCCTGCTGGGAGCTTGACTGATCTTCGGACCTTTAAGTCATTCAGCTTTACTGGAGCATAAAGTTTAAGGTGGGAGGAAGTGGTAAGAAAGGAAGCTGTACAGAGAGGGTGACCAGTTATGAGAGGCTTTGTATACTGTGATAATGTCAGTTTTCCACACACGGGACAAGCCACCTAACCTCTCTGTGCCTCAGTTTCATCCCCTATAAAATAAGGATAATGATAGGACACACCTTTGGAGTGACTGAGGATTAGATTAAAGAAGGCATGTGAAACACTTAAAGCAGTGCCTGGCACAGCAAGTGATAGCGTTGTTAGGGACAGTGAGTGATTGCAGGGTTTTAAACAAGGAAGTAACCAGGTCAGGTTTGGTGGTTCAGAAAGTTACTCTGGAGGAAATGTGGAGAAGACGTGGGGTGTGTCAGTGAACAAGTGGAATGAAACAAGACTAAAAGCAGGAACACTAGTAAGGGGACTACTGCAATAGTCTTAGCAATCATAATAATAATAATAACTTATGAAGAACTACCATCCAAACAAGGAATTAAAGAAAGAGGATGATATGGGTTACAAGAAACAGGAATTCCAACACAATATCTGGGATCTTTAGGAAGTTCAATTTTGCTGAAGCCTAAATAATAGCATGGCGAGGGTGATGGAAGAGCTGCCCCTCCCCCAGCTCCACACCTACACTGTCTGGGGTCCAGAGAGAATCCTTCTAGCTCGTTGTCACTCTCTCCACCATTGCTGCCGTCTTAATTCCTGATAAGTGGACTGTCCACGTAGAGGATACTTCCAGAATCTTGGCCTCTCAGTTTCGTAAACTCGTCTCCCGCTCTGATCCTGATCTCCACCCTCCCTCAGCCACTCGCTTCCACAGTCTTACCCTAGACCTCGTCATTAACATGACTGCAGTCTTCGCATGCCCAAATCCTCACCCAAAGCTTCTCCTGTCCTCAAGCCTCCAAAATCTCCTCCTCCATCCTCACACTCAGTAGTGAGTTTGCTCCCATTTTACCAAGGAAGCAGCAGCAGTCAGAAGAGAGCTTCTCCCACAATCACTCTGCCCACCCACCTGCCTCTGTGCCCCCAAACTCTCCCCTCCTGCCCGTTCTCTGCTAAGTCATCCCAGAGACCCCGAGTTAATGGGTTAGGGGTGTGGCCTGGGCTGGAGATCTTTAAATGCTCCCAGATGACTTTAATGTCCATCCAAGGTTGAAAACTGCTGCCATAGATGAACGACCCGTGCTCTCCCCTCTCACCTACGCAAGGACATTGTTCCAGAAATCGTTCCCTCCCTCCCAGCATCATTCATTTGTCCCTCCACTGGCTCTTTCTTATCAGCTACGAACATGTTCTTAATTCTCCCAATTTAAAGAAAGCTTTGCCACCCCATTTCTCCCTCCAGCTACTGCTTCACTGCAAAACTTCTCTGAAGGGTACTTGTGTCTGTAATTCCTCTTCTTCCCTTTGCCCCCTGGACTCACCAAGGCTGTTGCTACCACGTTCACCAACGGCCTCCTCAGGGCTATAGCCTGTGGCCGCTGCTCAGTCTTCGACTTCAGTGACAATCGGCAAAATTTGTCGCAGTGACCACTGCCTTCTCCCTTGAATGCTTCCTCAAACTGCCTTCCAGGACGCTACATTCCTCTGGTTTTCCTCCTAATTTGTGACGGACCCTTCTCCTCATCCTTTCTTGGTTTCTCCTGTTATCTGACCCCTTAACGCTGGACTTCCCCAAGGTTCAGGCTTTGGACCTCTTCCCTAACCATGTTCATTCTCTTGGGACCCTCATCCAGTCTTGTGGCATTAACACTTTCTAAACATTGACTGCTACATGTACATTTCCAGCCTAAACGCCCGATGCCTACATCCAAATGCCAACTGGACATCTCTTCTTGAATGTCTAACAAGCATCTCAAATGCATCACGTGCAGAATGGAGCCCCGACCTCTTTTCAAACACGTTCCTCCCGGCACTCACGCCATGCCGTGAGTGCACGGCAGCTCCGTCCTCTGCGGGGGGCGGGGGGGGGGGGCTCGGCTCAGTCCTTGTAACCTGCAGGACTGCCACACCCAGGGTCAACCTGCGAGCAAATCCCAGTGGCTCTGCTTTCCAAATATACTCGGAATGCAACTATTTCTCACCATCTCTATTACTACCTTTTATTCAAATCCGGTCTCTGTATCACCTGAGTGATTGGACAGCCTCCCATCTGGCCTCCTTGCTCTTGCCTTGACCCCTACCGTGACTGCTCAGCATGGCAGCCGTATTGGTCCAGTTCCACGTAAGTCAGATCATGTCTGTCCTGCTCAAACCCTCCAACACTTTCCCATCTCATTCACAGTAAAAGGCAAGGCTCTCAAAATAGCCTACAGGGCCCTGCGTGGTCCCTCCTCCCCACCCCCCATACACACAGAGGCTGTTATCTCTCTGACCTCAGAGCTTCCAGCTACACCCAGGTTCCTTTAATACACAGGCCCATAAACCGAGGGCCTTTGCACTTGGTATTCCCTCCTGACCCCGCTCCCATAGCGAACTTTTCATCTCCCTTCCCTAGTTTTTATAAATTAAACTTTTTATTTGGGGATAATTGTCAATTCACATACAGTTGTAAGAAATAATACAGAGAGGCCCTGTTTATCCTTCAGTTTTTCCCAATGGTGACCTCTTGCAAAACTATTGTATAATATACAGTGAATATGTTAGTTATCTGTGGCTACTGTAAAAATTACCACCAACTAGGTGACTTAAAGCAATAGAAATTTATTCTCTCACAATTGCGCAGGCGAGAAGTCCCAAACCAAGGTGTAGGCAGCGCTATCTCCCCTTCCGGGGGCTCTAGGAGAGAATCTGCTCCTTGCTTTTTCCAGCTTCAGGTGGCTGGTCCACTGCACCTTCCTCACCTCTGTCTTCACATCACCTTCTCCTGTGCGTGCGTGCCCACGCATGTGTAATCTCCTTCTGCCTCTCTCTTATAAGGACACTTGTAATGACATTTGAAGCCCACACGGATAATCCAGGATAATCTCCTGATCTCAAGATCCTTAATTTAATTACATCTGCAAAGACCTTTTCTCCAAAGAAGGCAGCATTTACAGGTTCTGGGCACTAGGTTTGGACCTACCTCTGGGACCCATTACCAACTTCGCACAGCAGTGAAGACAGGACCATTCCCATCACCACAGAATTCCTCAAGTTGCCCTTTAGAGCCACACCCACTTCCCTCCCATCCCCACTCCCTCCTTAACACCTGGCAACCACTAATCTGTTCTCCATCGCTATAATTTTGTCATTTCAAGGATGTTATATAAATGGAATCACACAGTATGTAACCTTTGAAACTAGCTTTTTTCACTCAGCATACTTATTTTGAGTGTCACCTGTGTAGTTGTATGTACCAATAGCTTATTCCTTTTCATTGCTTAGTGGGAGCCCATGGGATGGATATGCAAGTTTGTTTAACCCACCATTCACCCACCAAAGGACACTTGGGTGGCTTCCAGGTTGGGGCTATTATGAATAAAGCTGCTATGAACATTCATAGGCAGATTTTGGGGTGAACATAAGTTTTCATTTCTCTGGGACAAATGCCCAAGAGTGCAATTACTGTGTTAAGTGAGTGTGTAGTTTTATAAGAAAATGCCAAACTGTGTTCCAGAGGACCAGTTTGCATTCCCACCAGTAATGTATGGGTGAGTCGTTCAGTTTCTCTACATCTTCACTGGCATTAGGTATTGTCACTAGTTTCTGTTTTAGCCATTCTGATAGTTGTGTAGTCTAATGGTTAGAGGTAGTGAACAGCCTTCCATGGGCTTATTTACCACCCTTATGTCCTCTTTGGTGAAGTGTCTGTTCATGTCTTTTGCTCATTTTCTGATTGGATTGTCTGGGGGTTTTTTACCTCTGAGTTTTAAGCATTCTTTGTATAGTCTAAATACTAGTCATTTGTCTGATATGTGTTTTATACATATTTTCTCCTATCCTTTAGCCTTTATTGTCATCTTCTTAGCAGAGTCGTTCAAGAGAAATTTTAAAAAATATTTGTCAGTTTTTCCTTTTATGGATGGTGCATTTGGTGTCAAGTCAAAGAACTCTTCACCTTGCCCTAGATCCCAAAGATTTTCTCTGATATTTTTTCTAAGAGCTTTGTAGTTTTATCTTTTACATTCAAATCTGTGACCCATTTTGAGTTAATGTTGTATAAGGTGTGAGAGTTAAGTGGAGTTCATTTTTGTGTCTTTGGATGTCCAGTTGTTCCCGCACCATCTGGTGAAAGGTTATCTTTTCTCCATTGAATTGCTTTTGCACTTCTGTCAAAAATGAGTTGAGCATATTTGTGTGAGTTTATTTCTGGGTTCTCTGTTCTGTTCTATTGATCTACGTATCTATCCCTCTGCCAATATCACATTGTCTTGATTACTGTAGCTATAGAATAAGCCTCAACATGGGGGAGAGTGATTCTTCCACTTTATTCTTCTTTTTCAAAAATGTGTTAGGTACTCTAGTTCCTTTGCCTTTTTATATAAATTTTAAAATAATCTTCTCTTTATCTACAAAAACTCTTGCTGGGATTTTGATAGGAATTGAGTTAACCTGAATATCAATTTTGAAAGAATTGATGTCTTTACTAGGTCGAATCTTCCAAACCATCAACATGCTATGTCTCTCCATTTATTTCGGTTTTCTTTGATTTCTTTCATCATCACTGGGTAGTTTCAGCATATAAATCCTGCACATGTTATATTTACACTAAATATTTACATCTTTTGAGTAATTGTAAATGGTATTGTTTTTTTAATTTCAGTGTCCACATGGTCATTGCTAGTACATAGAAATGCTATTGATTTTTGTGTCCTTTTATAATCTGTGGCCTTGCAGAACTCACTTATTAGTTCTAGGAGGTTTGTTTGTGGGCTTTTTTTAAAGATTTATTGGGATTCTCTGTGTAGACAGTCATGTCATCTTCAGATAGGGATACTTTTATTTCTTCTTTATGATTTCTATGTCTTTTCTTTCCTTTTTTTGCCTTGTTGCTCTGGCTAGAACTTCCAGCAATGTGTTGAATAAGAGTAACGAGAGTGGACATTTTTGCCTTGTTCTGGATCTTAGGGGAAAAGCATTCAGTTTTTCACAGTTAAGTGTAGTGTTAGCTCAAGGTGTTCTGTAGATGCCCTTTAACAAGTTGAGGAAGTTCCCTCTATTCCAGTTTTTCTGAGAGTTTTTATCATGAATGGGTGTTGAATTTTGTCAAATGCTTTCTCTGCATTGATTGATGTGATCGTTTGATTTTACTTCTTCAGCCTGTTAATATGGTAGGTTACATTGATAGATTTTTTTAAAAATATTTATTTATTTTGGCTGCTCCGGGTCTTAGTTGCGACACGCAGGATCTCTGTTGCAGCATGCGGACTTCTTAGTTGCGGCATGCGAACTCTTAGTTGCAGCATGCATGCGGGACCTAGTTCCCCGACCAGGGATTGAACCCGGGCCCCCTGCATTGGGAGGGCAGAGTCTTCTTACCCACTGGACCACCAGGGAAGTCCCAACATTGATAGATTTTTTAATATTGAAGCAGCCTTGCATGCCTGGAATGAACATCTCACATATTTTTCTTACTTGTTGTCTGTCTTTCCCATTTGAAGTCAAGTTCCGAGTGGGAAGAAAGTTTTTGGTTCATTTTATTCATTGCTGTATCCTAGTTCCCAAAACAACACCAGGCATACAGTAAGCTCTCAACACCAACTCGTCGAATGAATGAAAGAACAGTAGAGCTGTGAAGAGAATTCCCAAGCTTAAGGTGAAGGGAGATTCCAGGATGACAGCTGTGGGCAGCCAGTCCGGGTGGAACAGGTCAGAAGGCTCCAGAAGAGCCTATAGAGCCTGAGTGCCCTGAAAAGAGGTCTAGATAGTCTGCAGAGCTTTGGGGTTGATTTGATAAGTACATAGAAAACTAAGCAAACAAACAAACAAACAAGGATTATTTTTAAAAAGGTAATTATTATTGTGGTGCCTCCACACAATGGAATATTATTCTGAAAAGAAATGAACTATCAAGCCACAAGGAGACATTAAAGGAGGAGCCTTAAATGCATATTTCGAAGTGAAAGAAGCCAATCTGAAAAAGCTACATCCTGTATGATTCTAAGTATATGACCTTCTGAAAAAGGCAAAGCTATGGAAACAGTTAAAAATCAGCGGTTGCCAGGGGTTAGGAGAGGGAAAGATGAATAGACAGCACGGAGGACTTTAGGCAGTGAAACTACTCTGGATGATACTATAATGCTGGATACATGTCCTTATACATTTATCCAAACCCAGAGAATGTACAACGCCAAGAGTGAACCCTCATGTAAACTATGGACTTTGGGTGATTGTGATGTGTCAGTGTATGTTCATCAATAGTTACAAGTGTACCCCTCTGCTGGGGGATGTTGATGATGGGGGAGGCCGTGTGTCGGGGTTGGGGGGCTCGGGGGTATATGGGAACCCTCTGTACTTTCTACCCCATTTTGCTGTGAATCTAAAATTGCTCTAAAAAATAAAGTATTTTTTAAGCTAATTATGAACTCCAGAGAAAAACAAAAGTTGCCCAGGAGAAGAAGAGCACTCACAGTTCATTCTGTGGGTTCAGTCAGGACCACGTCCAGGTATCTGTGGGGCCTGAAGTTTATACAATTGAGGGAGGACCCTTTAAGAAAAGAAAAGCACTAAATCAGAAAAAATCTGATTAACTCTCAGAGCGGTTTCTGGAATCTTTGTACCTTCCCTGTCCTGATCTGTGGGTATGTTTGGGGGACAGTGAAGCCGGGGAGGGGGCTGACGAGTCCTGAAAACCCCAAGGAAAGCCCAGAACTCCAGAAGGTACAGCAGCCCCTTGCTGGTGCCCACCAGCCCGGGACAAAGCACGAACTCCTGGGCAAGCACCCCGGACCCCTGCACCGGGCAGGCTCCTTTGCCTGCTCCTTCGGTTCACCAGGCCGGTGCTTGGTTCCTCAAGACTCAGCACCATCAGAACCATTTTTTTTTAGATTTCATATATATGTGTTAGCATACGGTATTTGTTTTTCTCTTTCTGACTTACCTCACTCTGTATGACAGACTCTAGGTCCATCCACCTCACTACAAATAACTCAATTTCGTTTCTTTTTATGGCTGAGAATAAAGATGCAGATGTAGAGAATGGACTTGAGGACACGGCGGGGTGGGGAGGGTAAGCTGGGACGAAGTGAGAGAGCAGCATGGACATATATACACTACCAAATGTAAAATAAATAGCTAGTGGGAAGCAGCCGCATAGCACAGGGAGATCAGCTCGGTGCTTTGTGACCACCTAGAGGGGTGGGATAGGGAGGGTGGGAGGGAGACGCAAGAGGGAGGGTATATTGGAATATATGTATATGTATAGCTGACTCACTTTGTTATACAGCAGAAACTAACACAACATTGTAAAACAATTATACTCCAATAAAGATGTTAAAAAAAAAAAAAAAAAGACTCAGCACCAAGGCTGCCTCTTCCATGAACGTACCCCCCACCCTCTTCCGCAGAGTTGCCTGTGGGGGGGCATGGGAAGAAGCCCAACCGATGTGGATTTGAACCCCAGCTCTGCCACGTGCGAGTTACATGGCCTCGGACGTGTCACTTGACCTCCCAGAACTTCGTGTTTTATCTTCTGTAAATGCAAATAATAATGTCCGTCCTGCAGGGCTGTTGGGAAGAACAAACACCTGATATAGCGCTGGACACGTGGTGAGGGTGAGGAAACACGTCTTTCTTACTCTTTTTTGGCGGGGGTGGGGGTGGGGTGGGGTGGGGCATGTGGCATGTGGGATCTTAGTTCCCTGACCAGGGCTTGAACCCGTGCCCCTCTGCAGTGGAAGCGTGGAGTCTTAACCACTGGACCACCAGGGAAATCCCACATCTTTCTTACTTTCTAGGAGCATTAGAAAGTTTTTTTTAATTGTGGTAAAATACAAATAAAAGAAAATTTACCATCTTAACCATTTTTAAGTGTACAGTTCTGTGGCATTAACTACGTTCACGTTGTTAATCACCACCGTCCATCCACAGAACTATTTTCATCTAGCAACACAAATTCTGTCCCCATTAACACTAACTCCCCATTCCTGCTTCCCCACAGTCCCTGGCACCCTCCATTCTACTTGCTGTAACCCCCAGCATTGGGGCTGGCCTCTGTGACTGGTCTCCTTCCTTCTACCTGGTGTAGTGAGCTATTTACCTGTATTAATCCCCCACCTGGTCCAGAGGCGTCTCATATCCCTGCCCCACAGAGCCTAGTACAGGGCCGGGCCCACAGTAATACCAGCTCTAGGAAGAAGCGCAGAAAGCCTGAGGGAGATGAACAGACAAAGGGTCCTGTATGGGTTCATGGGTTTGTGGTCTGATTTTACATAGTGGGTGTTCAGAAAATATTGAAAGTCTAAAAGATGATATAAATGATTTTTGTTAACTTTTACATATTTTTTGAATGGGTAAAATATTCTAAATTCAAAAGCTACAAAAGAAAACACAGTGGAAAGTAAATGTCCCTCCACCCCTGTCCTCCAGCCCCTCACCAGAGGCAGCTGCTGTGACCAGTTTCTCCTGTATCTGTCCAGAAGCCTGTGTGTGTGTGTTCGTGCACTTACACACACACACACACACCAGCACGCTTTACACACTGTTCTGCACATTTTCCTTTTATTCTCTTGTCTCATCTTTGAGATTCTTCTCTATCCTTGTCTATCAGTACATAGAGGGTTTCCCTACTGGTTTTTTTTTTTTTGCTTTGTTTTGTTTTGTCTTTCATTTTTGTCCACACTGCACAGCCTGTAGGATCTTAGTTCCCCCACCAGAGATCGAACCCGGGCCCTTCAGCAATGAAAGCACAGAATCCTAACCACTGGACCGCCAGGGAATTCCTGCCCTACTATTTGATAGATTCATTGAGTGGTGTATTTATCTTGTCACCTGTTTACACCGGTCACGTGATTTATTTACTATGTCACCTGTTGATGAACCTTCAGACGTTTCCAAATTCTTGCTATTCAAGCAGTAGTACAGTGAACAGCCCCAGGTCTCACTCACAAATGATTGAATTTTGTATATAGTTGTGTGTATGTGTTAATCCCAAACTCCTAATTTATCCCTCTCCCCCCCCCCTTTGGTAACCATGTTTGTTTTCTATGTCTGTGAGTCTATTTCTGTTTTGTAAATAAGTTCATTTGTATCATTTTTCTAGATTCCACATATAAGTGATTATCATATGTTGTTTGTCTTTCTCTGTTGCAGACAACAGAATCGTATTCAGCCTTAGAAGGAAAGGAATTCTGACACCTGCTACAGCATGGATGAACCTTGAGGACTTTATACTAAGTGAAATCAGCCTGTCACATAAGGGCAAATACTGTATGATTTCATTCATGTGAGGTAATCAGAGTGCTCAGATTCACAGAGACAGCGAGCCCGTGGGGTGACCAGAGCGGCCTATCTAGCTGGACGTCCAGAAAGGGCTTCTCTTGGCCGCCAGAGTCCCTGCAGAGACAGGAGTAAAGCTGGGAGGAACCCAGATTAGACCATGAGTGTCAAGTGCATAATCGGGTGGGGGGCATGGGTCAGAGCCTGTCCCTGAACCTGGAGTGGAACCAAAGCCCCCTCCCCACCCCACAGCGTGTGTGTGTGTGTGTGTGTGTGTGTGTGTGTGTGTGTGTGTGTGTGTGTGTGTGTGTGTGTGTGTGTGTGTCTGGTCCTAGAGTAGGTAACGCCTGCGGTCACATCAGACGCTCTGACGGTCTGTGTGAATCCACGGGCGCGTAGGTGCATCTACAGACCGAAGGCACATCTGCGCACAGACTGCAGATCACAATGGGCCCGGCAAGGGCGCGCCGCGGTGCTCCTAGCCTGGCGATCACATATTCGGATGGATGGGGCGACGCTGCCTGCTCTGATCCCTAACTCATTATTAAGCTCCTCGCTCTTTGCAGACGCTCCCTGCGCCTCCCCCGCTCAGGGCTGCAGCGGCGCAGGCGCCGGGGCCGAGCCGAGCGCCGAGCTGGGAGCGAGCAGCCGCGCGCCGGGCCAGGGTCCCGGGGGAGCAGGTGAGCGACCCGCGCCGCGCGGTCCCAGGCCCTTGGAGGAGACGCCGCGCCGCCGCGCTGCGCCGGCACCTCGGCTTTCCCTGCTTGGCAGTACCCGTCTTGCTTCTGTTGGCATCACCCCTCCTTCCCTTGCCTGGCATCCCTCCTCCCCCCTGCCTGGTATCTCCTCTCCTCCCGTCTGCCTGGCATCCCTCCCCCCACCCCGTCTGGCATCTACCCCCTCCTCCCCTTGCCTGGCACCTCCCTTCTTTTCCCTTCCTGGCACCTTCCTCTTACCTGGCACCTTCCCCTTACCTGGCACCCCCTTCTCCCTGCCTGGCTTCTTCCTCCCCTCCTCCTTTCCTGATCTCCCCCCCCCCACTACTGACTCTCTCCCTCCCCCTGCCTGGCACCTCCCCCCACTCCCTTTCTTGCACCTCTTCCATGACTGGCAAACTCCCATCCCGCCTCCTTTCTGATTCTCCCCCTTCCTCACCCCTGCCTGGCATCTTTCCCTCCTTCCCCTACCTGGTACCTTCCCCTTCTCCCTCCCCTGCATTTCCCCTCTTTCCCTTTGCCTGGCACCCTTCTGCCTGGTACCTTCCCTCCTCCCCAGCTGCCTTGTACCTGCTCCTCCCCGCCTAGCACTTTCCCATCCTGCTTCTGACTGGCATCCTCTCCCTCCTCTCCACCCCCTGCCTGGCACCTCCCTTTCTCCCCCTGCCTGGCACTTCCCCTCCTCCCCCCTGCCTGGCACCTCCCCTCCTCCCCCCTGCTTGGTATCTGCCCTCCTCTCCCCTGCCTGGCACCTCCCTTCCTCCCTTGTGTCTGGCACCTCCACCCTGCCTGGCACCTCCTCTCCTCCCCCCTGCCTGGCACCTCCCCTCCTCCCCCCTTTCTGGCACCTCTCCTCCTTCCCCTCCCCTCCTCCCCACCGCCTGGCACCTGCCCTGTCTCCACTTGGCATCCTCTTGCCTGGACACCTCGCTCCCTTCACATTGTCCCTCTGTCTCCCACCTTCCTGCAGGGCACCTCCTCCCAGCCCTGGGCTGGTAACATCTCCCCTGCTGGCATCTTCCTCCTCTCCTAGCCTCCCCTTCCTCCTCACCTTCTCAGAGTCGCCCTCTGACCAACACCACCTACACGTGACCCTGAACTGCTCTCAAGCCCCGCCCCCTGTAGGTACTGCGCTGCCCCCCCCCATCCCCGACTCCCCACCATCTGCCCAGGGACTCCAACTCACAAGGTGGGCTCTGACCCCAGCCCACAGCCGTCCTGCTCTTACATGGGGGTGAAACCAGGCTGTGCACACAGGGAGGGTTCCATGTGAGCTGAGCAGAGTACAGAGCAGGTCAGCTCTACCTGCCGGCCACCCTAGATTCCCTTGGGATGTCCCTGAGCTCCAGAAGTCATCCAGGTCCCAACCTGGCTGATGGTCCTCCTCCGCCTATTGCCAAGTCCCCCAAATTTGCCTGCCCTGCCAGGGCCTGGGCTCTGCCTGGATCCTCTGCTCTCGTCCATCTAACTCTGTCCTGCAGGACCCGCCTCTGACGGCTTCCTGCACTCACACTGCTCCCACCCCACACTCCTCCTCATGCCACCCAGCCGGGCTGGCCCTCGCCTGCCCCCTCGTCCCTTCCTGCACACCTCCTGCCTTCCTCAGACTGTGCCAGGGAGTGGGTCTACGCAGCAGGCCCCTCAGCATCCTCAGGCCCATTGTGAGTCTGCCTCTGGGGCTTGGGGTCTGGCCCGCCCCTCCCACTGCCCTCTCCTTTCAGATCCTCCTCAGAATGGCCCTTGGTGCTGCAGGCACAGTAGGCTCTGGGCCCGGGCACCGAGGGGGCACTGGATGACTCCCCCACTGCAGGACCCAGCCACCTATGACTCCAGGCCTTCAGCACCCACCCGCCGTGGTACAGGTAGGCGCTGTTTCCCCCACCAGCCCAGGAGCAGGAGCCCTGGGGCTCCACTGAGAGCTGGTGGCTCTCAGCCTCTGGTCACACTCCACGGCCCCCTCTTGGCACTTCTGCCCCCATCTGGACCCGTGGCAGTGCCTCTTCTCATCCCCTGTGACAGCTGGAGCCTCTGCCCAGACCCTGCTGCCAGCTACCGCCACCATTGCCCTCCCTCTTGCTCAGTGTCCCCTTACCTCCCGCCGTCCCTGGGCCCTGCCTCTCAGAGCCATTGCAGACAGGGACGAGTGAGCCTGAAGCCAAGGTTTTGGTTCATGTGAAAATGGTCTAGTGCTCTGGCTTGTTCCACTTCCTCCCCACCCCCAGACCCTCAGACACACCTCCTTGTCCTCACGTGTGTGTGAGTGCACCCATGTGCCCAACACCCCACACACACGTGTGCACACATGCTTTCTGCCAGTCGGGAGGAACAGGAACCTGCTGAGCCCTGGCACAACTTGGGCTCTAGAAACCTACCCCCAGACACGTATGGCGAACACCTGAAAGCCTTCCAGGCTGCAGGCAGGGCTTTGTTTGGGTCAGGAAGGGTGGTGGTGGCATCCTGTTTCAGGGCCTCTGGGGCAGCCAGCCCTGCACTGGCTCAGAGGCACGCTCAGGCCCATTGCACGTCAGTTGGACCCTCCTGAGCCTCCTCCCTGCAGTGTGAGAGGAGGACAGCCTAGCTGGTCCCACGTTGGGTGCCCCTGGTCCAGAAGGGAGTGCTGAGGCCCCACGTGGAGAGGCCGCCTGCCCCAGAGCCCCATCCATCTGTGGGGAGGGAGGGGTTGGAGCTGTGGGTCTGAAGCCTGCAGCCTGGTCTGAGCTCTGCCAGTCCAGCCCCACCCGTCACTTCGGCCACCTCACCGGTGGGAGTCACCTGGCAACAGATGGGATGCTCTCAGGGCCCTGGAGGTGTGAGGGACCCAGTCCCCGCCCTTAGGCTGGCAGTCCAGGATGGGGAGCAGACTTGGCCATCCCACAGGAAGTGCCAGAGTGAATGACTCAGGCCTCCGGGCTCTGACAAGGGAGACGTCAGGAAAGCCCTTCGTAGGGGCAATTTGAAGTTGGCTTTCAGAGAACAGGAAGGTGGGGTAGGCTGGTGACTCGGGGGCAGGGGGTGGGCCGAATGAGAGTGCTTTTCTCAGCTTCTCCTCCCTGAGAAGGGGCAGAGGAACTTGCTTTCCTGCCTGGGCCGCTCTGAAGGCCAGGGCAGCGCCGCCCCCTCTCTACCCCGCACCCCTCTGGTCGGTTGGCCCAGGGCGGAATGGTGCAGGGCACTGGCTGCAGGGGGAGCCTGGCTGGCCCAGAGCTGGAGCAGCCCTGGATGCAGAGAGCCCGGCACCGGGTGCTGGTCACCACGGAAACCCGTGCAGTTCATCAAGGCCCCCAGACAAAGGTCCGACCCACTGGCCCACAACCTAACCACTGCCCTAGCCTAAGTGCAAAAGTGTTCCTTAGCCTGTGGGGTTGGTTTTTAAATGCAGACTCCTAGAGAAAAGGTGTGAGCTAGTATACTAAATACATTCTTCCCGGGCAGCTCTAAAGTTCTGGGGTGTCTGAAGGTGGAGGCCAGGTCGAATGGGGGGGCTGGCTGATGGGGAGGCAGCTCAGGTCCCTGGGAGGTACAGCAGAGCCAGGCCCTTACGTAGTGAATCCTTGTAAATTGCAGCTGATTTTGGGTGCACTGAGGTAAGTCCTCAGGGGCTCCCCAGCAGCAGTAGGTGGGCGCCCTGGGCTGTTTCCATCCTTGCCCAAGGGGGATGATCTACCTGAAGGGATGGGTGGTGGGGGAGGGGAGGCTTGAGAAGACCGGGGGGGTTGGGAGGCTCTGGGAGCAGTGAGTACATCGTAGTGACACCTGGTCCCCGAGTGGCCCCAATCACGAGGTTCAGTCTAGGATTCCTGGGGAGTCGGGAGCCCCGACCTCCCCATGTGATGAAGGTGGTGAGGGGCGAGGTGCTGGGGGAAGTTTCTGGCATTTTATTTTGGAGTCACATTGACGTAAAATTGGCCTTCATTCCGTGCATGCAGTCGCAGGCGGGGAGCCGACTTTGACGCCCGGTGGCTTGGGCACGTGCTGTCATTTGGATGCTGACAGGCCCCGCGCTAGCGTCTAGACAGCACAGGCGGGCGGCATGGGCCAGGCGTGCAGCAGCTGGAGGCTGTCTTCGCCCCAAGTGCCTGCGGTGTGATTGCGAGTGAGAGCTCGTTGTTAGTGAGCGTTAAGTGGCAGAGGTAATGAGCTGAGGTGGCACCAGGGGGAGGTGTCACCGGAGGACGCAGAGCCGCAGACATGCAGGACGAGCAAATGGCTCTCCTCTTTGGCTGGATTCTGAGCCCTCTTGAATCACTGCTCCAGAGGGTCCAGCCTGCTTCTGGGGGGCATTCAGCTGAGGGAGACTTTGGGGGTGTGGCTGTGGCTCTTTGGGATATGCAGACCCTCGGTAACTCGTAGGGACCCTACGGGGGCGTATTTGGGCCCCCGTAGCACACCTCAGCCTGGCCCACCTCTTGATTTGCTTCCTAAGCTGTGAAACCCATTTCTCTGTGCCCCAAACTCACTTCCAGGAAATTTGAGAAACTGTCTCATGAGCATGTGGCCACTCATGCCTTTACTGGAATTTACAAACTTGGATCATCTCCCATGTCAACCTTCTTTCCAGACTGAAGAACATTCTGGGGCTTGGAGTGAGGAACAGTATGCTGTGAGGGGGGCGGGGGAGAAAAGATGCAGGAAGATGTACTCGCCTCATTCCAAAGGATCTTGAGGTAGTTTGCAAAGACACACATAGTGAGGAAGTCAGGACGGAGGAACGCAGGGTAGGGAAAGGATGTTGTAGCCAAGGAGGAGGTTAGCGGACAACATGCAAACCATGAGGCCTGGAGCCCCCTCTCACAGCGGGGACACATGAGGGGTTACACTGCCTGTAGGACAAAAGTCAAACCATTTGCCCCAAAAGACTGTGATTTCTGGCCCTGAGACCCCAAGAAGTGTCTCCTGTGTGATGACATGCGGGGGATTCTGTGTGACAAGTTAAGCAATATCCTCAACAATTCCACAGCAGTTTCCTCGGGCTAAGCCCAGGGCTGACAGAACATCACACGGCTGTGCAAATACTGCTGACCGTGCTCGATCCAAAGATAAAATTTAGAACAGCTAGAAGAATGCATTGCCTGTTAATATTTACAACAAAGTTTCCAATGAATATCAGGCAGCAGGCAAGTTTATTTAAAATTGGGAATCAAGTACAGAGTTATCAATACATTCTCGGGCTAAGGGGACTCTCCTCATAGGAAAATAAAGACCTTGATCAGCACGTGTGCCCAACAGGTGAGCTTGGGTACAGGGAGGGACCAGTCACACCCCTTACCCCCAGGTCCTGAACCCACTGAGAACGAGACACAGATGGCAGGCATTTATCAACTTTATGGCAGGGAAAGCTGGACTGAAGAAAGAAGCCTGAACCTGAAGCCCAGATGTAGAAGGTGAACCTGACCCCCTAACCTTGGGTTTGCTTACCTGGCACAGGTTAACAGGAGGAGATAGGCAGCCTCCTGTCAGCAGACCCCCCCTAAAGGGGAAGGCAGGCCACGGGGGACAGCCATGACTTCACCTCCCGCCTGACCCAGGAGAGGAACTTGTCCAGAAGGTGTCAGACCCTCACCACCTCATTAGACAGCCCCTCCCAAAGGGAAGAGAGGTGGGGCGAGGTGGCAGAGGATTATTCCAGAGTCTTGACTCCTGAAGAATAGATTAGAAGCCTCCTTGTGAACACATGATGACAGGAGAGCAGGGTCCCCTTTGCAGTGGGGGTGGGGCCATCCACGTTGCTGGACAGTGACATCAAAGCTCAAGTTCCGACTTGGGAGTGACCTTTGACCCTACCCCTTCCTCCTCTCTCCATCGGGACAATCGTTTTATTTGATTTTATTTCCTAGACACATCTCACTTCCATCCACTTCTTATTCCCCACGTCACCACGCTAGTGCATGCTGCTCTTGTCTTCCGCCTGGATGACAACTGGTGCCCCGCACAGGGTCTGGCCCCCTCCCCCCAGCCCCAACCCATCAGACTAGCCAAATGGGCTTCTTGTAACACAGGCCTGATCCGTTGCGTCTTCCGTTTCCTTGAGGGCTTCATATATGCTGTTCCCTTTGCCTGCAACACCCTTCCAGCTCCCTTCACCTGCCTAAGTACGTGCATCATTCAAGTCTTGACTTAAATACCACTTCTTCCAGGGACACTTTCTCCCACTCCAAGGTGTAAAGTTCCACCTTCTTTTGTCTTGTAGCATGTACCAAAAATTTCAATATTTCATGGACGTGCTCCTTAAAGGCACAGACTGCATTTGTCTTGTTCAACACAGTGCTGAAAAATATATATATGTATTTTTTTGGCCGTGCGGCTTGGGGAACCTTGGTTCAACCAGGGGTTGAACCCGGGCCACGGCAGTGAAAGCGCGGAGTCCTCAGCACTGGACCGCCAGGGAACTCCCTGTTTCTTGAATGAATGAGCGGATGAATGAGGCAGTGGGGGAGAGGAGGTGGCCCTGACAGCTGATGCTAAAGGGAGCCTGAGATCCCTCTGTACCGATGGCCCCGCCCTCTCTACTCCCAGACGACCCAAGGGTGGGCCATTCTTGCGTGCTCGCCTTGACCTGCTGACACCTGAGCTGCTCTGTGCAGGTGCTCTTGGCCCACGCCCCGGCAGTCCCTCTCCGATAGGACCTGTTCACCATGATCAGGGAAGCCCATCCCCTCTTCAGTTGTTCTTGTGGTGAGGGAGGTTCTTCCTTCCTGTGACCTAGGTCTTGCCCTTGGAGTTACAGAGAATGAACCCCTTTCTGCTTCCGCGACATTTGCCCGCCTGCGGACATCCTTGGAGTTACAGAGAATGAACCCCTTTCTGCTTCCGCAACATTTGCCCGCCTCCGGACGTTTGGAGGCAGGTCTCCCACACGCCCTGCGTCTGCTCTCGGGAACATCCCGCTCTGGCGTCTTCAGATGTGCCTTACCTGGGGGCCTGTGCCGGCTGCTCAGACCTTGGCGCCCACTGGGAGAGCTGGACGGGGGCGGGGCTGTCTAGACAGGCTTCAGAGCCCCCAGGCCTCCTTAGAGGCTGAGCTGTGCCCTTTACCTGCTAGGGAGAGTTGGGCAGACACTTAGCTCCCTGGGTCTCAATGTCTCCTTGTAGGACAGGACTTAATCCCCTGCCTATAAAGACTCCAGGGGAAGCTGAGTACCAAGCACTCTGCACAAGGCCCGGACGCCATGGATGCGCCGAGCGCCCCTCATCACCGCTGGGTTAAAATGCGACGCTGGGCGCTGTCCCGGCTCCAGGTGTCAGCTGTAGACCCCAGAGCACTGGCTCTGGTGACCGACCGGTGTCTCCCTGGTTTCCAGCCCAGCCCGCTGTCCTCACTGACACCGTTGCCTCGTAAAGGCTAGAGTCAGCGAGAAGCCCCGGGCTTTCCGCCCACCAGCGAGAAGGTTGTCTCTGATCCCGGTTCTGAGAGCTCAGATGCAGAGTTACCCTGTGAGCGTTCGCCATCTTTCCAGACAGCAGCTCGCTATCCAGCCTGATGCAATCGGTGTGTTTGCGAGGCCTGCCTTCTTGGCCTTTAATGACGTTTTTAGTTGGAGAGAAAAAAAAAAAAAAAGTGAGCCAGTAGAGCCCAGGACAGAGCCCTGTGGTCCTCGGTCTCTCCAGGGCAGTGAACAGATTCCTTGCAGTCCCAGCAGCTGAATCAACAGCAGGGGCCCAGGTGGGTGGGCTTGGGGGAGGTGCTGCAGGAGTGGGGGAGGGTCCTGCTGGTGGGGGCGGGGCCTGCGTAGAGGGAGGGGAAGCTGAGCTCCAGCTCTGTCTGTAAATCCCACTCCACCCCTCCGCCACCAGCGGGAAGCATCATCGTGCTTTTGCTTTTTCTTGCCTCAGTTTCCGCTCTGAGCCCCGACTTTACCACCCCTTCCCCCATTTTACCCAGACCTCTGCCTTCAGGAGAAAATCCAGTCTTAGAAACCCTGTCGAAAATATGCCCGCTGGGTGGTCGACACCGCATCTGTCAAGACTGCCCCCCAGCAGCCCTCACTTCCTCCGCAGCACCCAGGACTCCACAGCAGCGACTTCAGGAAGGGGAAGGGAAGGGAAGCAGGCTGGGGTCAGAATAGTAGCAGCCCGTGTTGACCGAGGGCTTATTGCGGTTTTAAGACTTTTACATGCTTTGACTGATTTGTCCTCACCGCAACACTGTGAGGTAAATGTTATTATTGTCACCACTTTTAAGATGAGACACTAAGGTGCAGAGAGGTTAAGAAGCTTCCCAGTGGTCGGGGAAGAGTCGCAGCTGTGGTCTGTCCACCGCATCTTCTGAGGTGCCATGACCCAAACCTCGGCCCTCAAAGGGCAAAGCAGCCAGGCCTCTGTACGGGCCAGCATCCCCTGTTCACCCCAGCTCTGAGGCCCAGGTCAAAGGCTGGTTGTCATTGTGCACGAGGCCCACACCATTTCTTCCCATTAATTGCTGGGTCCCTAGGGGAATGAGAGATTCAACCCCTAAAACAGGGAATGGGGGCGCGGTGGATTGCAGAGCTCGCACCCCTTCAGAAACAGACAGCACCTCAACTCCATCTGTGTTGCCAGATTTCCAGCGTTTTAAGAGATTCTGGGAATCTGGCTTTTTATATGAAATCTTTCCATTTTTAAGATTTTTTAAAGTGTTTAAGACGCACTGTGGGCTAAGCGAAACCTGTCCGGCTTTCCCAGTTTGCAGCGTCCACTGTGAGCTTTCCTTACCCCGTGACCTGTCACCTGTCATCTCTTCTAGCCTTCAGGCCCTGAACCCTGAATCAGTGTTTCTCAGTGGGCCCCAGTTGAGACACACTGCATGAGGAGTTGCTGTCACTTTGGGTGGCCTCCTGCCGTCAATGAATTATAATCGAAATGCAGAGTCTTGTCAAACACTTGAGGACCCTCTCCGAAGTAGAGAAGCGTCACTCATCAGTCCTCAGGGATGTGCTGCTCATGAGAAGGGCCAAGGCTTTTGGAGATTCTCCCTCTCAACTTGCCCGTGTTGTGAACCCAGAGCAGTGGCTGCTGAGGGAATTCAGGGTACTTTTGACAACCAGCGTGAGAGCAGTCAGAGGGTGAGCAGAAAAGAACGCTGGCCTTGAGATCAGAACATGGGAGTTTGAGCCCCTTTGACACTAGCTGGCTGTCTGGCCCTGAGTCAGTCATTAACCTTGTGTTCCTCATCTTTAAAATGGGTATACTAATAATATCCAGCCCTTTCACTTCCTGGGATGTTGAAAGAACCAAGTTAAATCATGAATATTGAACTGTTTTGTAGGCTCTTAAGCTCCATAAAGATATATGTGTTAATCTGGAGGCGTTTGACAAACTCTCTCCCAGCGTCTTGAGTATGACACATACAAGTGGCCTGAATGCAGTGGTGTGCTGGTAAATACTTAACAACTGGCTCTTGACAGGGTGGGAAGGGGCAGATGAAATATGATTTGCATCATTTGCTAATGTCTGTGGTATAAATACTCCTACCGTAGCTGATTTTAAACTACCACCATGACTCTGCAGCACATCACTGGATATTACTGTGATTGTGTAAAATTGCTGCCAATTGAAGACTAATTCCAAAGGGTGTAGATCATTTGGAGAGAGGGCTCTGTCCTGTTGCCTTTTTCAGTACGTTCAGTAAAGACTTGGATGAAGAGAGAAGGTCACGCTCACTGGATTTATGAATGATGCACAGCTGGAAAGGATGGTAAATATATTGGATAAGGGAATTGAGATCCAAAAGCTCTCAAGCTGGAATAATGGGTTAATTCTTACAAGAGGAATATTCTTAAATTTTTTTTAAAAATTTATTTATTTATTTATTTATTTATTTTTGGCTGTGTTGGGTCTTCGTTTCTGTGCGAGGGCTTTCTCTAGTTGCGGCAAGTGGGGGCCGCTCTTCATCGCGGTGCGCGGGCCTCTCACTATCGCGGCCTCTCTCGTTGTGGAGCACAGGCTCCAGACGCGCAGGCTCAGTAGTTGTGGCCCATGGGCCCAGTTGCTCCGCGGCATGTGGGATCTTCCCAGACCAGGGCTCGAACCCGTGTCCCCTGCATTGGCAGGCAGATTCTCAACCACTGTGCCACCAGGGAAGCCCCAAGAGGAATATTCTTGAGTCCAAAAAGGCAACTTTACAAGTATGGGATGGAGAGACATGTTTTGGCACAAAGTAGAAAGAGAATCAAGTTTTTAATTGACAGGAAGTTCAGTACGAGTCCAAAGTGGGATGGGTGCTTACCAAAGGGTAATACATTAGTAACAGTGAGGACTTCATTCAGTCCTCTGTGACTTAAAGACTATTTTCACATATGCCTTCTCATTTCTATTTTGCTACTCACAATAACGCAGTGAGAGAGGTGTGATGATGCTATACCCATTTTAGAGATGAAGAGACTGAGGCTCAGAGAGGTTGGCACTTTTGTCTTCCTGTCAGTAGGTGGTGGAATAAAGACTCAAACTCAGGTCTTCTGGCCCCAGATTCTGCCCTGTGTTGTGCTCATGAGCATTGTTTTTTTGTTTGTTTTATTGGCGTATAGTTGATTTACAATGTTGTGTTAATTTCTGCTGTCCAGCAAAGTGATTCAGTTACATATATATACACATTCTTTTTCACATATATATATATATATATGGTTTTTTGTTTTTTGGTTTTTTTTTTGCCACACCACACAGTTTGTGGGATTGAACCCAGGCCCTCAGCAGTGAAAGTGCGGAGTCCTAACCACTGGACCGCCAGGGAATTTCCATCTTTTTCATACTCTTTTCCATTATGACTTATCACAGGATATTGAATATAGTTCCCTGTGCTATACAGTAGGACCTTGTTTATATAAGTCCATTGTTCTGAGTGCCCTGCGTTCTGTGGCTTCAGGCAAACCAGAGGATGTGAAGGGAGGGGCCGGGTGGGGTATGGACCAGCAAGGAATAGTGAGGAGCAGTGCTGGGGGAGGATTACTTTTCTAGACCTGCTGTAACCAAGTGCCAGACTGGGAGGCTTTAACAGTGGAAATGTATTTTCTCACAATTCCAGAGGCTGAAGCCGGAGATCAAGGTGTGGGCAGGGTTGGCTCCCTCTGAGGGCTGTGCGGGAAGGCTGTGCTCCAGGCCTCCCTCCGTGGCTTGTAGACGGCCGTCTTCTGCCTGTGCCTCCTCACATTGTCTTCCCTTCGTGTGTGTCTGTCTCTGTCCTAACTTCCCCAGTTTTATGACACCAGTCATATTGGATTGGGGTCACCCTAGGGACCCACCTCATTTTTTTTTTTTTTTTTTTTAAATAAGTGAAGTGGGAAGGAAAATGCTCATGTATCAGTCAGGTTCCCAGCAGCTAACAGCACTGAGTGTTGGGATTTTTTTTTTTTTTTTTTTTTTTTTTATTTATGGCTGCGTTGGGTCTTCGTTTCTGTGCGAGGGCTTTCTCTAGTTGCGGCAAGCAGGCGCCACTCTTCATCGCGGTGCGCGGGCCTCTCACTGTCGCGGCCTCTGTTGTTGCCGAGCACAGGCTCCAGACGCGCAGGCTCAGCAATTGTGGCTCACGGGCCCAGCCGCTCCGCGGCATGTGGGATCCTCCCAGACCAGGGCTCGAACCCGTGTCCCCTGCACCGGCAGGCAGACTCTCAACCACTGCGCCACCAGGGAAGCCCCCCACCTCATTTTAACTTGATTACCTCCTTAAAGACTCTCCGAATAAGATCGCATTCTGAAGTACTGGGGGTTGGGACTCCAACAAATGAATTGGGGATGATGGAGGCTGGAGGGGACACGCCGTTTTCCCATGACAGAGGGACTTTGAGAGCTGCCTTCAGAATTTGGAGTCACGTCTTATGAGGGAGAAGACTGCGCTCTAGGTGGCCGGAACCTCCAGGAGGTGACCCCGGGTCACGCCCACCACAGGAAGAGCCAGGGCCCACAGGGACAATTTGACTTGCTGCCACCGCGGACTCCCTTGGGCCCCTTGGCTGCCGGGACACCGGCTCCACACCTGGCTCTAGCTTTCCGCACGTGGGAACGCGTGGAGGCGGAGGGAGGCCTCCAGCACCTCTGTTCCCACAGACACGCGGGCAGGCAGTGCACCCTGGCTCGGCGGCCGGCCCACAGCCGACCACGGGCAGCTCTGCCGCTGCTGCTCAGCCCCGGCGGCCCGCCGCCTCCGCCAGGGTTTGGGCGCAGCTCCCGGAAACTCACCGATCTCACCGTCACCCTGGGGCACGGCTGCAGCTGCTGGCTGCTCCACCGCCGCCATGGCCCCCCCACCAACCCACGGCTCTTCGGAGGAGGTAGCCGTCGGGGGCGTTGGCCTCGCTTTCCCATAACGAAGCCCGGAGCTCTGGCGGGGGGCACACTGGCCCTCCACTTTTCCGTCCTCGGGCCGCAGCTGTGGCCATCCCGGGGCAGGAGCTGACGTGAGCTGCTCAGTCTCCCACCCTCTCCACGCCCTGAGCCCCTGAGTCCCAAGGGCTGTGACTGTGTCCACCGAGGGCTGTGACTGTGTCCACCGTGTGAAGCAGCGGCACTTCGTACAAGACGGCCACGCAGTAGGGGACGGGGGCGGGGAGGAGGCCCTGCTCTTCCTTCAGATGCCTCCATCGGCAGCTCCCAAACCTCGGCTTCCCTGGGCCCAGCGAGCGGCCTTATGAATTCTTCCTGGATTTCCCTCCAGTTGACTCACTACTCGTGGTGGCTTCTCGATGTCCCCCCTCCCCTCCTTTCCTGCAGCCCCTCCCCTAACCAAGTTTCTACACGGGCTTCTCATGTAAGACCCACGCTGGATACTAATGGCCGTTCTCTGCTCAAGGAAGCTTCCAGTGGTTTGGGTAGAACCCAGGCTCCCCTTTGGCTCCCTGAGCGTCCATGATTGGCCAGTATGAATAATCACCTGGCCAACCCCTCACGGGTACCCTCCCTGGCATTTGGGACAGCCCGCAGGTGAAGGGCTCTGAGGGCTCCTGTATTCACTAGTCCCCTAGCTGGGGGTTGGTGGGCAGCAGGACCACCAGGACGCAGAGGTAAGGCAGGGCAGCGGTGGCCGAGACCCCCCGGGTCTGGCAGGCTTAGCACCGGAAGCTAGTAATAGCAGACGATTCGTTAAGTGTTTACTGTGTGCCAGACGCTGTGCTGAAGTCTGCACATACACGACTTCTTTTCATTTTTTGGCCGCGCCTTGTGGCATGCAGGATCTCAGTTCCCCCACCAGGGATCGAACCCATGCCCTCTGCAGTGGAAGCGCGGAGTCTTAACCACTGGACCGCCAGGGAAGTCCTTATACGACCTCACTTTAATCCTCACATCCACCTGTGAGTCAGGTGAAGGGCTCTGTGTCTTGCAGACAGGGAAAATGAGGCTGACAGTGACTTGTTCAAGGTCATGATCACTCAGAGGCTGCACCAGGCATGACATCCCAAGACTGTCTGACTCTAGAGCAGTGGTTCTCAACCCTGGGCAATTTCACCCTCCAGGGACAAAGGACAATGCCAAGAGATGGGGAGAGGAACGTGCTGATAGAATTTACTGGATAGAGGCTAGAGATATTCCTAGCATCATTCGATACATGAGATGGCTCCCACAATAAAGAATTATCCACGGGACTTCCCTGGTGGTCCAGTGGCTAAGACTCCGTGCTTCCAATGCCAGGGACTTGGGGTCGATCCCTGGTCGGGGAACTAAGAGCCCATGTGCCGCGCGGCGCAGCCAAAAAAAAAAAATTATCCAGCCCCAAAATGTCAACAGTGCTGGGGTTGAGAAGCCCTGTTCTTGAGTCCAAGCTCAGAGCCATCACACCATGGAGCCTACAGAGACCCCACCCAGGGAGGGCAGTGGATTCAGGGCCTGGGGGAGGACAGGACCCCAGAAGAACTGGAGCAATGGGCAGGGCAGTAAGGCCCCGTTGTCACAGCCCTGGCCCAGGACAGACTGGCTTGCAATGGCCAAGGCAAGTGCCCAGATCTGGGAGCAAGAGCCCGGGGTCAGGGCAGGCGGACGGGCTACCTGGAGGGGATTCATTATACAGGTCGGGGTGAGGGACACCCGCTGGCCTTGTTACAAAGGTTTGCAGAAACCAGGAGTGGTGCACCAAGCAGGTCCAGGCCCTGAGACCACCCCACTCCATCTCCTTCCCCCTCCTGCTCCATGGTGAGTCTTCATGAGGCCTCTTGGTTGTCACCACAGCTGTTTGAGCCCCAGAGACTTCCAGGGTATGCTGTGTGGGGACATGGGAGGGGCCGAGCCGGGCTTTGACCATGAAATCCTTGATCACAGGCAGCCCTCACAGACCATCTCCTCTCAATCCCGCATACTTTTGCCTGGTTCCCCAAGAAGCCTGGGGCCCTCTGCGCATAGATGGAGACTTTTGCCTTTTGCTTGGATCATTTCTCCTACCCTTCTTAGGCCAGGGCGGGCCCTCTGAGTTCTCCAGACCTATGGCCATCGCATGGTGCCAGGAAGGCAGGACGAGGTGGCACTGGGGCTGCCCGTGGCCTGTGGGCAGGTAACCATGTGTTCCCAAAGGAAGTACCTGGGGTGGCTCCTGGAGGACAGGGCGGCGTGCCAACGTGGCAGTCCGTGTGCGTGGATCCTACCCAGGAGTTCCACGGACACACACGTGTGTGTCCATCTGTCCAGCCAGGAGAAGCCCGTGGACGGCCCGCTGATCCGCCCACAGGAGCGAGGAGCCAGGGGCTTGTTCAGAGTTTAACTGGGTTTCATTTGTTTGGCTAAAAGGTAATTCTTACATAGGAAATAATGCAACTTCCTCCAACGCATTGACATTTATTTTAGACACCTCGATGGCAAATTTTCTAGAATTTGTATTCCCAGTGTTTGAAACAATCTGCTTGAGATTTTTGGGAGTGTATTTTAAAAGATAATTGAGGGTAATTCAGCTTAAATGCACAGGCCTCTGGGGATCTTGATTTCCTTCTTTAAAAAGCAGGTGTTTGGGGAAGGTGGAGGGGCACACGTGCGTGTGTGTGTGTGTGTGTGTGTGTGTCTATCCCCAGCAGGCAGGCACTCCGTGAGGGGACATCGGAGAGGCAGGTTGAGATGAAGGAGAGAAGCCAGGGACCTTGAGGTTGGGAGACCCGTTCTGCAGCCCCAGCCCCAGCCTGTAACAGCACAGTGACTTCTGGCAGGTCACACAGCTCCTTACAGCCCCCACCCGGTAGGGTCTCTGTCAGTTAGACAGGTTGATGTGTGTGAAAGTGCTTGTGCAACAGCAGACTCCCACATCTGAAATGGTATTATTAATCCTACGAAACACGAGCCCGGATTGTAACATCACCCAGCGTCTGGAAGCACGCTGGCAATCCCAAGTAGACTTGGAGTGGGTTCTCTTTACCCACACCTTTGAGATATTGGGGTCTCTCCTTGGGATTTATCCATGAACGAGGCATAAAGATCCCTGCCTTTGGGGTGCTTACATTCTAACGGGGGAGAGAGAAGTGAAACGCTCAACGTAATAAGTAAGTAGGTTATAAAGGATGGAGGAAGGTGTGCAGGATGGGGAGGAAACCCAGCAGAATGAAAGCGATAAAGAGCTGGCAGGGGAGGGGCAGGCGGTGACTTCTAATAGGGTGGACAGAGAGTGCCCCACTGAGAAGGGGACATTGGAACCAAGACTTCAGGGAGGCGACAGTGTTAGCTGGAGGAAGAGCATTCCTGGCAGAGGGAACAGCAGGCTCCAAGCCCTAAAGGCTGCCGAGTGCCTGGAGTTTCTGAAGAGCCACGAGGAGGCCAGAGGCTGGAGCAGAGAAGAGTGACGGTGATGCATTAGGTGAGGACACAGAGGGAGCAGAGAGTGGCATGGGACTGGGTCCGGGGACCTGCATGACCTGAATCTCACTGGCAATGAGATGGGGGGGGGGGGGCCTTGGGAGGGTTTCGTGCAGAAGTGGCGCCATCTGACTCCCCTTCCTAAAGGACCGTTCTGGTTGCGTGTTGAGAATAGAGGGTTGGGGGCCAGGTTGGAAGCAAGCTGTTCATTATTGATGGATTGGACCAGGGTGGTAGCAGTGGAGAAGTGAGAAGGGGTTGGATTCTGGATCCAGAGCCAACAGGACTTGCTTTCTGATTGGATGTGGGATGTGAGAAAAAGGCAGGATTCCAGGATGGTGCCAAGGTCACGGACCTGAGCAGCTGGAAGGAGAGTGAGGTCTGTGGGTAGTGAGGCAAGTTTGAGGTGGGAGAGCAGGAGTTTCATCGTGGGCGTATCTATTCAAGGTCCAGGTGGAATCGACAGTATGTGAGCAGACAACTGGATACATGAGTCCAAGGATTGGGAGAGAAAATGGGCTGGAGGAAAATGGGAGTTGTCAACATATAGAAAGCATTTAAAACTCTGAGATTGGGGGATGGATGAAATCTCCAAAGAATGATTGTAGAACAGTGAAGAGGACCAAGGACTGGCCCTGGGGCACCCGACCCTGAGAGGGAAAGAGGGCCGGACAGCCAAGGAGACGGAGAAGGAACAGCCAGGGAGGCGGGAGGAAAGCCAGGAGAGGGCAGTGTCTCATGAGCGAAGGGAAGAGAGTATTTAAAAGAGGAGAGAGTGATCAACTGTGTGGGATGCTGAGGCTGGAGAAGCAAGGTGATGCCCGAGGACTGACGGTTGCACTTGGCGACGTGGGGTCATCGGCGGCGGCCGGACGGGAGTGTTTTCAGTGGAGCCGTGAGATGTGCGCCTGGAGGGACTGGAATTCGAGGAGAACCGAGACAGCAAACGTAGACAACTCTTTTGAGACATTTTATTGCAACTGGGCAGTAACCAATGGGATAAGCAGGTTATGTGTTTCTCAGGGAAGGTGACAGTGCTTTAGCATGCTGATGGGAGCAATGCAATAGAGAGAGCTAAGCTGATGATGTGATGGTGCGGGGGAGAATTGCTGGAGCGATGCCCTCGAGTGTGCTGGAGGGGACAGGAGCTCATATGCAAGGGGATGGCAGGCTTTAGATCGGAGCACAGATAACTCAGCTGTAGGGACCAGGCAAGAGAGTTGCCAGGAGGTGGGAGGAGGTGGTGGGAACCTCTGGAAGTTCTTCAGAAGCTTCTGTTTTCTCAGGGAAGTGGGAAGCAAGGGCATTAGCTGGGAGTGAGGAGGCGGGGAGGAGGAGTTGGAGGTTGGAGGAGGGAGAAGATGTGGAAAACTCACATAGGGGAGTGGGAGCGGGAAAGGACCTGAATGGTCTAGGGAAAGAGGGGGATGGCAGGGCAGGATGAGGCCTGTTTGAAGTCCAAGCTCTGGAAATGACAGTGAGACCAGGTTAGGGCGGTGGTGTGTCTCTCCAGCCATGTTCAGGTCCTGGGGTGCAGGGTAGGAGTTGGTGAAGCCGAGTTGAAACTCTTAAGAGAGTCAAGAGTATATGCAAAGAAGGTTAAAATGGTAAATTTTACGTTATGTATGTTTTACCATAACTAAAAATGAAAAAGAGTATATATATGTCAGGGCGGAGTTGTTGTGATAAGGGGTGCAGGTCAAAGAAACAGACCAGCGGTTCCAGTGGCGTCACAGGCTTTGGGGGTCAGGGGGCTGGACAAAAAGGAGATGGTGGTCCGAGAGTGGGGAGCTTAGGACTGAGATGGGGGGGGCGCTGCAGGTGCTGGAATGGCAGGGTCCAAGAGGTGACGCTGGCGTGAGTGACTGAGGGAGGGTGGAGGGTCGCTGGAGGAGAGGCGGCCAAGGAACCCAGAGCCCTGGGGTATGGGAAGGGCTGTCCATGAGGGTCCAGGAGAGCAGCAGGAAGAGGTCAAGGGTGACAGAGGAGTGACTGTGAGCCAGGAGCTAGAAGGCTCCAGAAAAGAAGGCGCCGTACGTGGGGGTAAGATGCAAAGCCAGGGGTCTGGAAGCAGCAGTGAGGGGCAAGGAGGGTCCCTACCCCGCCTTGAGGCCAGTGGCAGTGGGGACTCTGGGAAGACCACTGCCCCCCACATGGAGGGTTTGGGGGGGTTACTCAGCGGGGAGCCCAGCTTCCGTCACAAGAAGGCAAAAGGGATGTTCACAGAAGTAGCAAGTGTATTGGAGATTCTCCTTCCGACAGACCGCACAGGGAAGGGCTCGGTGGGAGATGGCAGCGGAAGAGGGGCGCACAGAGCCCTGTGGAGCCGGGGGTGCAGGAGTTGAGGGGAGTCTGGGGCTCTCCATGGCGCCTGATGCAGTGGGAACAAGGGCATGGTGACAGGAAGGTGGGCGCCCCCAGGGGCCACCAGGGCAGAGAGGCAGCGTTGCGTCAGGAGGGGAGGGGGCAGAGTAGAAAGTGCCCTTTCAGACCCTGTGAGCAGGGCTTGTCCTTGCCTCCTAATGAAGTTGAAGACATGGGGAGACCAGGCCCGCGTGTGGCTTCCGTGGATGTTTCATCTGTACGTTCCACTGCCCACTTCCACTTGGCTTAATTCCCCCCAGAAAATCTTTAAGGCAATACAGATGAATCTTTTTTGTTTTTAACATCTTTATTGGAGTATAATTGCTGTACATTGTTGTGTTAGTTTCTGCTGTGTAACAAAGTGAATCAGCTATACGTATACATATATCCCCACATCCCTTCCCTCTTGCGTCTCCCTCCCACCCTCCCTAACCCACCCCTCTAGGTGTTCACACAAAGCAGGAGCTGATCTCCCTGTGCTATGCAGCTGCTTCCCACTAGCTATCTATTTTACATTTGGTAGTGTATATATGAATCTTCTTTGTGTATTCAGTTTTCTTCACTCAGGTGACATCCCAGACCTCAGAATGCACTGGTTCCCAGGAATCCCTCTGGCCACCTGGTCAGAGCAGTAGCAGAGGCCTCAGAAGCTTCCTGGGGGGAAGACTGAGATGCTGACCACCAGGACGTTATCCTGGTCAGCAGGGAGCACTGAGCTGTGGGAGAAAGAGGAGAGGAACCAGAAGCCCTGGGATGGGGTTCCTGTCTGCCAAGAAAGAGGATGGCTGGGGTCTGGGAGCCCCGGGGCACAAGCAGGGCAGGAGCGATGGCTGCAGCCCCACAGTGGGTGTATGGGGATGGGTGGGTCTCCCCAGGCCGGTGGAGCGAGGCAGGCACCTATGCTCCCAGAAGAGAGGAAGAGGCTCGCCTCTGCTTGGAGTCCTGAGGATTCTGAGGCCTCAGATCCCTCTTGCTTTTGCCCCGAATCTAGCCAGACAGGCCAGTGTTGGTCCTGAGGAAGATGGGTGGGGAGCAAGGATAGTTCTGTGGGACACCTACCTGCCTGCCGCCCCCCTCCAGGCAGAGCCCCACCCTGTGTTCCACCCCCTAGGCTGTGGCAGCCAGCTGGGGCAGTTATAGCACCCATCAGTATCCCATATAAACACCACCCCACAGACCGACCCCATCCTCATCAGAAGGGGGTCCAGGCCAGTGTGGCTCGTTTTTTGCTACATGGGACCACCTGAGTAATGGTGGCTCTGAGGGGAGTGAGAGAAAACTGGCTGTGAATCCAAAATGGGCCTTCCCTCTGGGCCCAAGAGGCCCAGTGCTTCACTCCCTGAGGGACAGGGAGGTACAGTGACTTGTCCAAGGTCACACGATGGTTTTGGCATCCTACTTTTTCTTTTTTTTTTTTTTTTGCTTCTTTCTATCATATTTGTCTCTCTTGTTTGTGCTTGCAAAACTGACATAGAAAGATGAAGTGACACAGAGACAGCCCCCTTGATAGTAGCAGACGATGTCCTGGGCACAGAAACATTCTCACACAAGGAGGGAGGTGACCAGCGCTGCTCTGGCCTGAGAAGAGCAGTGGGGGTAGCCAGGAGGAGGGGCAGGACTGTGCCACAACGCGGCGGTCATGTCTGCGGATGTCCTGTCTGCTGGCTGGAGGAAGCCCCTCGCTGGAGGTGGGCCTGAAGTGCAGACTCCCCTTCAGCCAGCCCTGGGGGCTGGGCCTGGCCCTAAGGTCTAGCCAGGCTTCTCTGGGGGCCTGGGACTTGGACCAGGCAGCTAGGCTGGATCAGAGCTGCCTCTAGGCCTCCTGGCATGCCCTGGGGTTTAGTGACCAGAGGAGAAAGTGTGGGCTGGCTGGGTTTAGGGATGGGCCAGACACAGAAATCAGGGGTCCTCAGCCTGAAAGCTCCAGGTGGTCTCACTTCATTCTCTCTCTCTCTCTCTTTCACACACACACACACACACACACACACACACACACACACACACACACGCCCCAGTCTGTGACGGTAATTTCATGCCACTAAGGAAAGCTTCATTGCTGGGGATATAGGCGGCGGAAAGAGGTCTCTCCCTTCAGTCTGGTTTCCTTTGTTCCTCCCTCGCCTTCCTCCCTCTCCCCTTCCCGGCTTCCCTCCTCTTCTAGCCTCCTTCTTTCCATTCTCCCCCCTCCCCAACCCCCCGCCCCGCTTTCCCCTCCTTCCCTCCTCCCCCCTCCCCCTGAGCTGTGTGCCCGCCGCGGGACCTCCGCAGAAGGCGGGAGGGTGGGACTCCGGGCTCCGGCCCCAGCCTTGGTGGCCATCCTCCTGCGGGGAAGGAGTTAAGTCTCTCCGCTGCATCCCTCCTCCCTCCTCCGCCTCCAACCCCCCCCCCCCCCCCCCGCCCCGCCGCCTTTGAGTCCTGCAGCTAGGCCCTGGGCTGACCTTCACCGGGAGGGAGGCCGCAGTGCGCATGCCCGGGCCGGCTCCGGCCCGGCTCCTGCCGCTGCCCGGTTACCGGGCGGGTGAGGGCGAGGGAGGGCGGCCGCGGCCCCGGACGAGCCCCCTAGCGCCCGGCCGCCGCCCGATCGGGCGTCGTGGGGGGGCCGCCGAGCCCGTCCCGCCGGCCGCGGCGCATCTCTCCCTGCGCGGGGAGCGGCGCTTTGCCATTTGGTGCTGGTGGTGCTTCGGCGAGGGAAGGAGAGATGGGGGGACGGCAGGGGGGACTCCGGCTCCGGGCGGCCGCCCTCTGCCCGGACACGCGCGCGGCCTGCCCGGAGCGCGGCCTGGGCCGGTGGGCCGAGCCTAAGGGCCGGGTTGAGCCGGCAGGAAGGGCCCCTGCCCGTTGGAATCGGGGCTTCCCCCGGGCCTCCTTCCCACCCGGCAGGACGCAGGAGCCGGCGGGCGGCGTGGCACTGCTGAGCGCCCTTCTGGGGCTGAGCCGTTGGGGAGCCTGGCCTTTGTGAGGTGGGAGTCCTGGCCCGGGACACCCTCACTGGCGCCTCTGCTTTGTGGTCTGAAGGCTCCCCGGTGTCCGCACACCTAGGGTCGCCCCTGTAAAAGCAGCATGCACACGTGTCTGCTGGCTGAGGCCTTGTGAACAGACTGCATTGGTGATCACGTTGTGCCTGTGTGTGCAAATCCATGTGTCTCCTTGTTCCTCTGGTGTTTGCATTGGTGTGTGTGCCTGGGGGCAGGTATGCCCTATATATCTGTTGCCTGTGTATGCGTAAGGATGTCTCCCAGAGACGGGTCTGCAGGGCGAGGCCCTCATCCTGGGGTGGCCCAGGAGGCTGTTGTCTATGGACCTGAGTGATACTCACCTCGGTGGCACCAGATCCGTTGGCCTAACCACCTCCTGCAACCTCCAGCACCAAGACCAGCCCCCTCACAAATGCTTGGTGTTCCCACTGTGCCGATCCACCTCCTCTGCTGTCTTCTTTTCCCAAAAGGCCTCTCCAAGAGTTGAGACCTCGGAGCTTTACATAAACCCTAGAGGTGTCTGCCCCTGCCCCTGTCCCCCAGAACCTCCAAGGTGTCACATGTCCATGCTAGAAGCACCCACAGGGAGGCGGGGTGCCCATGGTGAGGCACAGCTTCAGGTAAGTGGCAGAGTATGAGCTCTGTCCACTGGGCCACTGAGCTTTGGGTGGTTGCAAGTGTTAGCAGGCACTGGTCATGTCCAGTCCCTGTGTGCAGGCACGGAGGGAGAGTGGCACTTAAGACCAGCCTCAGACTTCAGGGGGCTGCAGCCTATTTGGAAAGCCAAACATAACACACATGAAACGCAGGGAACGTGAGACATTAGTCAGTAAAGTGCCAGTTCATGGCCATGGTAGATGGCAGTGGGCATTCAGAGAACAGAAAGATCTGTGCACAGGAGTGGGACCAGGGAAGGCTTCCTGGAGGAGGTGGGGCCCAAGCCGGGCTTTAAAGAATGAATGTGATTAGGACAGGCAAAAGAACAGCAGGAGCAGAGGCTTGGGAATGCGAATGAGCAAGGGGTTTTGGAAGTTAGCGGAGAGACTGGAGAGGTTAGCTCCCCAGGTTACCAGCAGCCACCTTCATGGCCTATGGCAAACACCCACCCATTCCCACCCCAGCAGGGCCCAGTCTCTGAGAGTATGGGTCGGGGTGGGGGTAAGCCTGGGGAAAGATGTAGTAGGAAGGGGACCTCTAGGCCCCCTGCTAAGCTGGTGGTAGAGGCGAGGCATGCTGAACCACATGCCCTCTCTAGCCTTTCAGGGGATTGACAGTGGGCACTTAAATGGCGGTGACAACCAGAAGCACGAGGGGGCCCAAGGAAACCAGGCTGCAGGCAAAAAAGGCTCCCTAGCCAGAACACTCCCTTGGTTCTTTGTCCTGACCTCTGAAGGCATTCTGAAGGGTTGAGGGTCAGGACCACCCCACCCCACCCCAGGGTAATCCTGGGTCTTCAGTATCTAACTTCAAATAAACTTCCCAACAAATTCCCCCAGGCACTGCCCCATCCTCACCTGGATACTGATAGTACAACCCCAGGAGGCCCATAAACTTGACCCA
Organism: Balaenoptera physalus; assembly: GCF_965194825.1. NCBI lineage: Eukaryota > Metazoa > Chordata > Mammalia > Artiodactyla > Balaenopteridae > Balaenoptera > Balaenoptera physalus. Next base: position 118,790,086 of record NC_138887.1, on the reverse strand, counting down.
CTCTGTCCCAAAGCCCTGGGGCTCTTCCTCCAGAAGGGGGAGAGAGGGGTGTGGCCTTGGGGGCATGGGCGGGGCCAGGGCTCCCGGCCTGGGGAATCTCAGGATTTGCCCCTCCTGTATCCTGTCCCTCCTTCGCCCCAGGGACTGCCAGCCCCCTCCACACCACCCCTTCTGGGGCTCCCTCGTAGCCCCACCGCTACCCCTGCTTTCTCTGGGGTCTTGAGGCTGGCCCTCCCATACCCAGCGCCCCAGCTCCTCAGGGTCCCCTACCCCACCCCCGACTCCAGAACCGTCGGGTCCTGCTCACCTCCCTCTCCCCGCCCCCCCCAGCCGTCCACGCCGGCTCCTGGCCTGCCCCCACGGCTTCTCTTCCTGTTCTCACGAGCCTCATCCACCTCCCTGTTTCCGAAATACCTCCCCTACTGCCCTCACTCTCTCACATAGAGACAAAGGCTCATGTACCCCGAAATAGACTCACACAGGGCTGGGAGACACACACCGTGTCCCGCCACAAACGCACACGCACGCACGCGCGCGCGCCGGAGGCTCTCGTGGAGGGAGGCACACAGAGAAGGCATTTGTGTGTGCACGCACATAAACATCCACACCCACAGCCCCGAGCCGTGCCCACACGAGGGTGCAGACACACACGGCGGGTGAGACAAGGGCGCACACATCTGTGGACGCAGGGGCACCCCGCCTCCCGGGGCACACCCACGCCTGCCGCCCCGGTGCAGGAGAAAGGCCTCCTCCGGGCTCCGGCTCCCCCCGGATTCCTTCCAGCGAATGTTTCCCTACTTGGCCTGCCAGGTCTCTGGGGAAAGGGCCTCAGAAATGCAGCAGGAGCCACTTGGGGGCAAAGCTGGAACTGACTGTTCCCTGCCTGGCCCTGCCGGCGAATTCCCTAACCGAGAAACTATTTGCGGCGAGAGGCCGGGGGGCCGGCGAGCCCCCCGCCACCTCCCCTCGCGTCCCCTCCCCGCGCCGCCTCCCCGCGGCCCTCGGGCGGCCTCGGGCTGCAGTGCCGCTGCCCAGCGCCCGGGAGCCGGGCTGGCCGGCGTGCCTCGCCGCTTATCTGCGCTGTTTGGCCAGCGAGGGTTGGAAAGGCAGGCTTTTCTGTCCCCGCCGAGTCAACAGGCAGACCCCGGGCCGCCGGACTATTTCTGTCTTATCAGTGCAGGAATGCGGCAGCCGCGGCGGCGGCGGCGGCGGCAGCGGCGGCGGCGGCGGCGGCGGGCGGGCGGCGGCGGCGTGGGCCGTGGGCCGTCAGGGCAGCCCTGAAGGGGCCCCCTCCCCACTCCGCTCGAGTAGAAGTGTGAGAGAGCCCAGCAGGACTCAGAGGGGAGAGTTGGAGGAAAAAAAAAAAAGGCAGAAAAGGGAAAGAAAGAGGAAGAGAGAGAGAGAGAGTGAGAGGAGCCGCTGAGCCCACCCCGATGGCCGCGGACGAAGTTGCCGGAGGGGCGCGCAAAGCCACGAAAAGCAAACTTTTTGAGTTTCTGGTCCATGGGGTGGTGAGTGGGGGAAAGTTAGCGGGGGAGGGAGAGCGAGCTGGCTCGGGCTGAATGGAGGGATGGTCGGGAGGGGCCGGGAGGGGGGCTCCCGCTCTCCCACCCCTCCAGCGGGAGCGCCACGGCCCGCGGCCCAGCCCCAGGACTGTGCCGGCGCCCTGGCACCCGAACACGTCGTCAGGCGGCTGGCCGGGGTTGGGTGCCCGGGCGGGGAAGGGAGGCGTTTGCATGGGTTCCTGTCAGGGGCTGGGGGTGGGACTTCGGGACTGTACCCCCCAAGTAGGGGCTCCCCTAGGTACCCGACGTGTTGTCTTCCGTTCTTTTCCTTGTGGGCCCAGGTGTTACCCCTGCCCTGGGGGTGGGGGTGGGGGACATGGCATCGCTGGGCTGGGCTGTCTGTTAATCCGTTGGGACAGTGTTTCTCTGTGTCTCAGGAGCAAGGAGCAGGTGACCCTGTAGTCACTGTGAGCAGGAAGCCCTAGGGCTGAACAACCTCTGCATCCCGGCAGGAAGACTCTGGGGCTTTGCTGACGGCCTCTGCCATCAAGGCCAGAGAGGGGCCCTCTCTAGGGACAGACCCCAACTTAAGGGGTCTGAGGGTCCCTCGCAGACTCAGCCACCAGAAGCTGATGTCCCTAATGCCTCAAAGGTGTGAAGGAAGGGCTAGAGTCAGGGACGCGAGGCCTAGAGACCAAAGGGGCAGGGCAGCACCGTCCTGCCACAAGCAAGCTTGGAAGGTCCACCGGGAGCCTGAGGGAGCCCAGGGGACCTGAGAGGATGGGAATAGGTTGGAAGGGCTGTGGAATAGGAGAGGCAGGGGCTCCAAGACTTGGGATGGGTGCTGGTGCTGGAGCCCGATATAGAGGAGGCAGTCAGTTTTACAATGGCCACATTTGGTTGTGAGCCCAATGAAGGCACGTTCTCAGCAAAAGAGGCCAGAGTCCCTAGAATTTTGGCCCTTCGTGCGGGTTGCCGATCCCTGGTGGCTGGCACAGCCCTCTGGGGGCTCTGGAAGTCTCCCTCTCAGGGCCTCTTCAGCAGATCAGTGAGTACCACTGACCTTGTTAAGTGGGAGAGCATCTGATGGGGAAAGGGGCTTCCCCGGGGCAGCTGTCCTCCAGCCACTGGGCTCTCTGGGCTAACTTCCATCTCGGTCAGCCTAGTGACCAGTCCTAATCTTGCTGCCTGGGGATTCCCTTTTAAAAGGCCCATCTAGGAGGGAGAGGGACTATACTCGTGGATTTTTTACTTGGCCAACTTAGAGCTTCAGTTCTTGGGTGGCTGGGAGCCCCACTACCCCACTCCCAGTGGCCCATCTGTGCTGGTGGGGAATGGCCGGCGTGGGCTCCATTCTGGGCTGCCACCCTGGAGGTGTGAGTGACAGGGTCAGGTGGGGCAGGGGAGGCAGACACATGTACAGGCAGGTTTCACTGCGGAGGCGATGGGCAGAGACAGCTGGCTGGCTGGGGGTTAGGGTTAGACATAGCGCAGGGCAGGAGGGACCGGAGGGAGAGTCGGCGTTAGAAGGGACTCACCAAGCTCAGGGTTAGGGCTCTGCTCCTCCCTGTTCCTGGGAGCAGCTGCACTCCTGGGGGTGAAGTGGGTGGTGCTCGAATGGTATCAGGGGCACAGGGTCTGCAACCATCACTCCCTAAATCTCCTTCCTGCTCTCCAGTCCCCATCCCACCCACCCTCCACTTGACAGCCCCTCAGACCCTCCCCAACCCCTCTTCTGGAATCTGGACAAGTGAGGTTTTAAAAGTCTGTGGACCACTTCACTCAATACATTTGATGTCATCTACATCCCCTCTGAGCACCGGGGTAGCGGCAAAGGAATACACCTGCCTCATCTCCCTCTCCGTGGCCCCCTGCGAACCCAGACTTCTGACCTCACTGGGGTAGGGTGGGGAATAGAGGCGGTCTGGAGGATGGGACCATCTCTGGTGATTCGGGTGGACGGGCAGGGAGAGATGGATATAAGAGGAAATGTTGCTGCTTTTGACCTACCCAAGCCCTCTGGACCTCCCATCTCCAGTTGAGCCTCCCCCCACCCCCCATCGGAGAATCCTGGTGAGGTCTGACCTCAGTCCCTCAGGTTGCCTCCAGCCTTCACCTTGAGAGCAAATTATGGGGATGGGCTACGTCAGCAAAGCCCCTGCCTGGGGAGGCTTGGAATCAGAGGAAGGGGGTGGGGATCAGGGCTGAGGGGTCAAAGGCAGGGGCCCAGAGAGAAGAGTGGGTTGAAATGGGAAGGGTGAGTTCAAGGCAGGACAGCCCAGGAAATGGACTGGGAAGCAGGGAATAGGAAGAGGGGCAGCAGAAGTCCGAGCAGGGAGCCCAGCCCCTAAACTAAACGAAGCAGCAGAGAGCAAAAAGCCCTTCAGGAGACGGCCGCTCAGCGCTGCCTTCGCCGGGAGGAGCTGCATGACCTTGGCTAGGTTGCTCTTCTCCTTGAGCCGCGGTTGCCTCATCTGTCAAGTGGGGAGAGAAGGACCCGCTCAGACTGTCTTGCAGAGGAGCATGTGGATGTGAACATCCTTTAAAAAGGTTGAAAGGCGCTATTAATATTCATTTTCGCGGCACCTTCCGCAAATCCGAGGCTGGCAGTGCCCTGTGCAGTTGCCTGGCTTCAGTTAGCTTCCTGCAGCGAGACGCAAAGCCCCCCTCCGCCAAAGCCGCGCGGTTCCGGCGCCCCCGCCCACCCCTCGCTCGAGCCGTCGGCAGCAGGGTCACGGGCCGGGGGCTCGGGGTGGGAGAGACGCAGCTCACCGCGCCTGGAACAGGGGCCCTGGTCTGACCGGCGGACGCCTGTGTCTGCTTCACCCCCCGCCTCCCCAGCGCCCCGGGATGCCGTCTGGAGCCCGGATGCCCCACCAGGGGGCGCCCATGGGCCCCCCGGGCTCCCCGTACATGGGCAGCCCCGCCGTGCGACCCGGCCTGGCCCCCGCGGGCATGGAGCCCGCCCGCAAGCGAGCAGCGCCCCCGCCCGGCCAGAGCCAGGCCCAGAGCCAGGGCCAGCCGGTGCCCACCGCCCCCGCGCGGAGCCGCAGGTAAGAGGGGCCCAGAGCAGAGGGGGCGGACGCAGGACCCGCAGGGACGGGGTGGGCGAGGAGCGGGATTGGAAGCGGGAGAACGATCAGCAGGGAACAGGCGTCCTGGGTGGGATGCCCTCCCGGGAGGCGGGCTGAGGGGGCACTGGTCTGGTTCCTTTGTGTGCCCACCGTAGAGACAGGCTGCGGCCGTCGCGCCCTTCTCCTTGTCACCTGCTCTGTCCCTCTCTCCACCCCAGTCCCCAGGTTCTGGGTGATGCTTCAGTCTTTGGAGTGGAGGCGGGGCTGGCACTAGGACTGAGGGCAGAGCTTTAGACTGTGTTTCTTAGTGTGGTTATCCAGTGTGCCTTCCTCAGAACCCGCCGGCTTGACTGTTTAAAAACCCCACTCCAGCTCTTCTTAATCAGAATCTCTGGCCAGGGGGGTGGAGCCTGGGGATTTGCCCCGTGGGTGGGCAGTCGCTGCCCCATCGTGCTCTCGGGTGATTCTTTATCAATCAAATGTTGAAGAGTTGCCATAATCTGTCCTCTGGATCAGGTCTGCCCCCAAACCATCAAGGGCCAGCCTATTTACTTGTCTGAGCCAGCTGGTGGCACCCCAAAAGCCCCTGCTGGTGCCTGGCAAGAGAGATACCCCTCTGGGTTTCACTATTTAGCCAAACACACATGCTTCCCTTTGCACACCAGATGGAGTCCTATAAAAGGTGCAATATGGATTTTACCGCATTATTAAATATTTTTTACATAGCAAGGAAAATTCACCATTTATAGGAATCCCATGATGAATTCTTTTGCAAAGTGAGTCATTCTTTTATACAGTAAAGAGTCCCTGATTTATCTTGTATAAATGGAGAGTTTCACATAGATAATTTCTTCAAAACAAATCAGACCTTTAATGAAAACTGCTTGCCTAGCCTTAGAACAGATTTTTGGACAGAGAGGGGGCAGTGGTTGAGAACACCACAAGGGGGCAGTATGCAGCCATCCTCTAGGCTGGGTTCTAATTAATACTTGCCAAGGATTTTCTGGGGTGCTTTTGGGAGTCAGAAGCAGCTAGTGGATCAAGAAGAGTCCAAGTCCCAGCTGCTACCCCACGTCCAGCCGCAGCCACACCCCTCAGGAGAACGTCCTATCCACTCTCTCTGGATACCTATGGGTGTGTCCCTGGACCCTGCTAGCAGGTGGCCCAAGGGCATGAGCACCCCCTGCCCGTCAGTGTCCCCTTCCAAGCCCGGGGTGGCAGGGGTGCAAGTCCTCGCCAGCTTCACACCATCATTTCCTGCTCCAGGGGTGGGCCAGGGCTGTCAGCTCCCCTCCCTTTGAGCTCAGGCCACCTTGGACTGTGCACCCCTGCTTAGCAGAGAAAGAGAGTCCTCAGAATCCGTCCTCCCTCTCCTCTGTCCTCCCCCCTTCCCAGCTTTCCTCAAAGGCTTCTGCAGCTCCCCTACCCCCAGCCCCTTCTAAGTCTCATTTCGATGGCCCTGAGGATGTGGTGGAGCAGAAAGGGGCTCCCAGGCTGGAGAGAGGACGGGGTCACCTCTGCTCCCCCCTGAGAGGACAGAGCGCCAGTGCCACACACCAGCATCATAGCCCCTTGGGCAGGCAGACGAGCGGGCTGTGGGAACCCCAGCCAGGCGGGCTGAGATGTCGGGATAATTTAGCAGGTGGCCTCGTTACTCCCAGATCTGTCGCCATGGTAACCTGGTTTTTTCTTTAAAAAATGTACAGTGCCAAGAGGAGGAAGATGGCTGACAAAATCCTCCCTCAAAGGGTGAGTGCCTTTCACAGCAGCCCCCAGCCCACCCCCCACCCTTTGCTGCTCCGCCCTCCTTCCCCCCTCCCCGCCGCCCCGTGCCTCCTCCCCTCCCCCCTCAGGAGCTGCGCTTCAGCATCACAGTCACTTTCACTTTTTGTTCAAAAAGCTAATTAAGAAGTGAGGCTCCCCAGGCCAGAGGGAGGGGGTGGGGCGGAGGGAAGAAGCGGAGCCATAAGGTTAGGATACTGGGTCTGGGGTGCAGTAGATTGAATTCCAGCCGTCTGAAGACATAAAGGCGTGGGACAAAGAGGAGACGAGGGCTCGGGGATCACAGGCTGGCAGGGGGAGTGAAGGGAACAGAAGCTGGCCGGAAGGCCCAGGCATCGTAAGAGGACCCAGGCCGAGCTGGCTAGGTGGTAGCATGGTTGAGCAACCATGAGCCAGGGTAGAGGCAGGCAGCGACATCACCCGTCTCAGGGACCCCAGGGTCCGTCCTGTCCACTTTGCAGACACCCAAGGGAAACCCAGAGGCCGTGTGACAAGGTAGAGGACAAGATGAGGAGGTGAAGCCCTAGCACTTGCTGGGCTCCCTGGGTGCTCTGGCCGCCGCTAGTGATGAGAGATGCACTGCTTCTCCCTAGTGGGAGAAGCAGTTTTTATCCCCATGCGTCAAGGCCTTTATTGCTGGATTCGGAGTCCTGGCGAGAGCTCTCGTTCCTGCTCTCAAAGTTCCATGCCCTGAACCTGGCCAGCTCCCCGCCACACTCTTTGTGTCCTGGGACCACATGACGCACGCACATTCCACCTGCAAGGCTGGCTGAGCCCCTGGTTCCCGGCCTTGTTCCTCCTCTTCCAGATCCGGGAGCTGGTCCCAGAGTCCCAGGCTTACATGGACCTCCTGGCCTTTGAGAGGAAACTGGATCAAACCATCATGCGGAAGCGGGTAGACATCCAGGAGGCTCTGAAGAGGCCAATGAAGGTGCCTTGGCTTGGGGGCAGGAAGAGGGGGCTAAGTCCTATTCCCGGAATGGAGAAGCGGGGGCTCGCCCCGGGGGTTGGCTCTGTACTACACTCTTTATTTCTACAGCAAAAGCGGAAGCTGCGTCTTTATATCTCCAACACTTTTAACCCTGCGAAGCCCGATGCTGAGGATTCTGATGGCAGCATTGCCTCCTGGGAGCTGCGGGTGGAGGGGAAGCTCCTGGATGACGTACGTCCTGGCCCAGGTCTCTCCAGGTGTCCTGGGGTGGCTACGGGGCTGGGCCGAGGACAGTACTAGGCTACTAGCACTCAGGGCTAGGAAGTCAGCCCTGGCCGGGGCGGGGTGGTCTAGAGAGACGCTCTGGCCCGAGGCCTGCTTCTAACTGTGCCGCCCTGCCCGACCAGCCCGCCCGCTCCCAACTCACTCTGCCCCGACGGTCCCTGTTCCGCCCCCACGGTCCGTTCCTCTCCCACAGCCCAGCAAGCAGAAGCGGAAGTTTTCTTCCTTCTTCAAGAGTTTGGTCATTGAGCTGGACAAAGACCTTTACGGCCCTGACAACCACCTAGTGGAGGTAAGACCCAGACCCCTTCTGCCCTTGAACCTGCCCCCCTTCCACAGACCGCAGTCTCGTCAGCTGCACAGGTTTGGATGAGGGAGCCCCCGCCACCAGGGCTGTAGCCCCACCAGCTCGGTCGGGCCTGTGACATGAGCCGGCTCTTATCTCCTGGGCAGTGGCACCGGACGCCCACAACGCAGGAGACGGACGGGTTCCAGGTGAAGAGGCCGGGGGACCTGAGTGTGCGCTGCACGCTGCTCCTCATGCTGGACTACCAGGTGTGTGCCCCACCCCCCAGACACCACATGAGGCCCTCAGCCCCCCACGCCCTTCCTCCTAGACGGGGTGGGCCTCGGCCTCAAAGGTGCGCATCCTGAGAGGTCCCATTCGCCTCCCTACCCCGCCCTCTCCAGAGCGTGCTTCCGAGGACCCCAGGCACTGCATCCCCGCCGAGTCCCAAGCCGCCTGGCCCTGAGCTCTTTCCACTCTCTCTCTTTTACCTAATTTTCATGGTCACCTTTTCCCAGCCTCCCCAGTTCAAACTGGATCCCCGCCTGGCCCGCCTGCTGGGGCTGCACACACAGAGCCGCTCAGCCATCGTCCAGGCCCTGTGGCAGTACGTGAAGACCAACAGGCTGCAGGACTCCCACGACAAGGAATACATCAACGGGGACAAGTATTTCCAGCAGGTACCCTCTCCCCCGAGCCTGGCGCCCCGGGCAGCAGGCGGAGCTGCTGGTAGGGGAAGTGCCCCTACTAAGGTGACGCCCCCCACTCCCTTCCCGACTCCGTCGGAAACGGTCTTGGAGCCAGAGACCAGGGTCCCAGTCCCGGCTCTGCCATGGCACAGCTCTCTGCGGTGGCCCACCCATCTTAGCCACCCCAGGCGAGGAAGATCTGGAACCCCGGGAGGCCAACAGCTTTGGGGAACACTTCTTGTCACTTGGAATTGGGATCCCCGAGTTCTAGTCCTGGGTCTAGACTCTGGGTAAACTACTTAGCTATTTTGAGCCTTGTTCCTTATCTTTACAACAGGGTGATAACAACACCTGTCCCCTCTAGCCCACCGGGCAGTTAGGAAAATCAAATTGCTGTGGAAGTGATTTGACAAGAGTTCTACCAAACTAGAGATTATTATTAGTAATATGTTTTAATAATAGTTTTTAAATAAATACAACAGATAGACCTGAGTAGTAAAAATAACAGTCGATATTTATTGAGCACTTACCACGTGCCGAGCACTGTTCCAAGCACTTGTGCGTAACCGACTCACTTCATTCCATCAACCCCTTGAGATAGATTCCATTCCCATCCCCTTTCCAGAGATGACGAAACTGAGGCCGAGGTGTTAGTAAGTTGCTCAGGGTTGCAGGAGCGGTGGAAGCAGCACTTACACCCGGGCCGGCCGACCCAGGGCCTGTGCTCTCACCCGCGCGCCGCACACCCCTCCCCGTCAGCGCTCCTCTGGTCGCAGCCCACCTGGCCCCAGCCCCGTGAGCACTGGCTTCTCGTGGCCTTTTCAGAATGGAAACTGTGCTCTTTCAAGCACAGAAGAGCGATCTCTCTCTCCCACTTCAGATTTTTGACTGTCCCCGGCTGAAGTTTTCTGAGATTCCCCAGCGCCTCACAGCTCTGCTATTGCCCCCTGACCCAATCGTCATCAACCACGTCATCAGGTGAGGCCCCCGGCTGCTCCTTGGAACAGGGAATCTCTGTGGTGGTCCTGGCCTCCCTGCCCCTCCCTCTGCCTCCCCTCTGTGCCCCCCCTCCCCTCTGCATCGGGCCCCAGCGCCCTTGGCCTCTGTGGGGGCGGCACGGACGCCAAGGGCTGGACTCCCCTGGCAGCGTGGACCCGTCGGACCAGAAGAAGACGGCGTGCTATGACATTGACGTGGAGGTGGAGGAGCCACTGAAGGGGCAGATGAGCAGCTTCCTCCTGTCCACGGCCAACCAGCAGGAGATCAGCGCTCTGGACAGTAAGGTGGGGCCAGAGCCCAGAGCTGCAGTGGGACATCAACCCAAAAGTGACAGAAGTACAGACAAAACAGACAAGAACGTGGGCCTGTGGAGAGAGGAAGGGGAGGTGGCCCTTCCCTCCTACTTGGAGCTCCGCCCATCCCCCTTTCCCTGGGACTGCCTCGGCATCAGGGACCTGAGGGATTGCCCTTCAGAGGAACAACGGCAAACCCTTTCCCCGCCCCCGTACCGGCCCCCCCTTTCCCTTCCTCTCACACATCAGCACGGCCAGGTGAAAGCCTCTGTCTTTCTACCTGTAGATCCACGAGACGATTGAGTCCATAAACCAGCTCAAGATCCAGAGGGACTTCATGCTAAGCTTCTCCAGAGACCCCAAAGGCTACATCCAAGACCTCCTCCGCTCCCAGAGCCGGGACCTCAAGGTGAAGGGGACTCAGGGAGTGCTGGATGGAAGACAAGCACATCGGGAAGACAGTAAACGTTGTTCACAGGGGCTGGAGGGGGTCCGGGCTCAGGGCTGACCCCACTGCTCCCTCCCAGGTGATGACAGATGTGGCAGGCAACCCTGAGGAGGAGCGCCGGGCTGAGTTCTACCACCAGCCCTGGTCCCAGGAAGCCGTCAGCCGCTACTTCTATTGCAAGGTGTGAAGGGCCCCGCAGGCCTCCCGTGTCCCTCCGGAGAAACCTCCCTTCTCAGCCTCACCAGCCACTCCAGGGAGCCCTCCCTGCTCCCAGATGCTCCTCCAGGGCGGGCGGGGGGCGTCCTGTCACTCACCAGCACCACGGTAACCTGCTTCTGCTCTCATTTCTCTACAGATCCAGCAGCGCAGGCAGGAGCTGGAGCAATCCCTGGTTGTGCGCAACACCTAGGAGCCCTGTGAACGAGCGCCGCTGGGGGCCTCAGGCCCTGCCCTGTCCCCTAGGGCTCCACCATCACTCCTGACGCCTGGCCTCGCCTCGCGCGGGTGAGGCAGGGACTGGATTAAAGGTCATTCACCTGATAACAGCCGTGTGGTCATTGGTAACTGGGGAGGGAGGAGGAAGGGGAGGGCAGTGGGTCCCTCTGGGGAACTCCCCACCCCCTCCCTCAGAGTCTTCTTACTCCATTTTCCCTAGACCTAAAAACAGTTTGGCAGAAGACACTTTTAATAACATTTTCTTATTCAGAAATACAGCAACAAGCCCTCCGTCGGTCCATCCATCTTGCCTCGCCTGGCCGGGGCTAAGGCCGGAAGGGCTCTAAGTGGCGGCGCGGGGTGGGGTGGGGGGGCCCGGGCCGCGCTAGGTGCTATTGGCCTGCTCCTGCTCAAACAGAGCCATGGCGAGCTGCGCACGGCCCCCCAGCCCCTCCAGGTTGCTGAGGCGGCAGCGGTGGTAGAGCTCCTCGCTGAGCCGAGGGCTGCAGTCACGCACGGAGAACTTCTGCACCAGCCCTGGCTCCACGGCCCGGAAAAGGTGGAGCCCTGAGAACCGGAGGAAAACATCCACCACCTCCAGCCCCTCCAGGGCTTCCTCCTCTTCCTGGCCTGCCAGCTCACCAGCCAGCCGGGCTCGCGCCGCCAGGTAGTCCGCATTGTAGAAGCAGCCCTCTGCGGAAGCCTGTCGGTCAAACCTGCCCCCAGCGGGAGCCCCCCGGGCAGGGTCAGCACCAGGAGGGGATGGGGGGTCAGGGCCGGCCCCCGGGGGCCCCTGGGGAGATCTCTGTGGTGCCAGGGCGGGGCTGAACTCCTGGAAGTGGACCGGGAAGAAGGCCTGCCAGCCGGAGATGGCGTTCATGCGGCAGCGGTTGAGGACTTCGGGCCCGGGCCTGGTCCACACGGTGGTAAGGAAGAAGAGCGTGTCCACGGGGTGCTTCTTAGAGACCACGTCCAGGAGCCGCACCTGGGAAGGGGCCTCCGCGCGCACAGCGAGCCAGGCCAGCCTCGTCCCAGGGTACCGTCGTTCCAACTCAGCCGCTGCAGCCTTCACCCCAAGAAACGGGTCCGGGGCCCCTCGGCCCCCTTCCCGCGGCCCATAGACCAGCAACAGGGTGAGCAAGGCATGCTCTCGTGGCTCCAGGACACCGGCTGCAAAGGCCTCCAGGAACGCAGGGGCCGCGGCGGCTTCGGCCACCAGCAGCGGCAGCACCAGCTGCACGCGGGTGGCCTCGGTGACGTAGGGCATGGGGAGGATCTCCACCCGGCTCAGGGGCCGCAGCAGGCTGACCCTGCGGGCCAGGGCCCGCCGGTGGCCGCGCTGCGTCACAGCTTCCAGCAGCAGGTCCAGGGTGTACTCCATGCCCCGCGCTGGATCAAAGCGCCGGTAGCCGTTGAGCAGCCGCTGCTTCTGGAAGCGCAGGCGGGGCTGATAGCGCCGATTCAGCTGCTCCAAAGCAGTCTCCACGGCGTCACCCACATCTGCCCTGCTAGCCCCTTGCAGTGGGCACTTGGGGGCCCCGTCTGCACAGGAGAAGGTGTGCTGCTCTGTGAAGTAGTCCCAGCCCAGCACCTCAAAACGAGAGTGCGGTGTAAAAGGGGCCGGGAGCCCAATGGGCCAGCTCAGGCCTGCCTCCCCCTCAGGGGTCAGCACAGTCAGGTTCCGGATCTGAGCCTGGGTGGGAGGGACGCCCAGTTAGTGCCCCGCTAGGCAGTCAGGACCCTACCCCGCTCCGGCGTCCCGGGGCCTGAGGTCTGCCCTGACCCCAGCAGCACTCGGTGAGGCTCATGGCTTAATTCCCTGTACTTTACACGCTTTAATCCGGAAAGTGCAGAAGGCATACGAATCACAGCCGCCTTTCACAACTGCTGTGAGAAGGAGGCGGTGGGAAACGTGCTTCTGTGGAGGTTAAAGCACCCTGAAACCTAAAGCTGGGCAGTCTTTCTCTTCCATACTCAAAGCACTCGCGCTCTCCTCATAAAGAGCCCTTTGTTTTCACCTGTACCCCACCTCAGACAAGCCCCTCGGTCACGCAGAGAGTTCCTCTAGCTTCTGCCCTTGGACCTTCTAAGGGCGGTGCTGGAGGTTCAGGGACTTCTAGGTTTTTGCCTCCTTGCTGGAGAGGCACTACTGGAGAGAAATTAAAACTATTCTGTCGGGACTTCCCTAGTGGTTAAGACTCCGAGCTTCCACTGCAGGGGGCACGGGTTTGGTCCCTGCTCGGGGAACTAGGATCCTGCGAGCTGCGCAGGGGGGCCAAAAAATTCAAAAATTAAGAAAACACTATTCTTAGACTCCAATAAAGTTGTTAAAAACAAACAAACATTAATTCACTTAACTTTTATAAAACTCAAAAAACAAAAACCCCAAACCCCCCCCCCCAAAACACACAAACCACTCTTCTGTCTAAGCACTCTACCAAGCCCGGTCCTCAGAGCTCACCTGCAAACCCTTTTAAGTGCATCCAAGTCATGCCAGGAGCTTTGATTATCTTATGACTGACCTGGACCCCCCCAGAGCCCCTTCTCCCTGGAGTCGTTTTAAATTGGGGTATGGTCAGCCTCCTTCTACCTCGCCCAGCCTCCCCTCCCGCGCCATCATGAGCCTGGACGCCTGAAGCTCCCTCTGACCTCCAACCCTGGTCCCAGGCTCACCTGCAGCTGTTCTATTTCACTGTACGCTCGTTCCAGCTCCAGAGCACTGAAGCGCTTGTGGAGCCGGTACATGAGGGTTCCCTCGGAGACAGGGTGCACCGCAAAAGCACTCAGGAAAGCCGAGCTCTCCTCCTTCTCGGGGTCCCTATTTTTGGCCAGTTCAAACGAGCGATACTGCTGCCCCTAGACGACCAATGAGACCAATCAATGCCACACAGGGAGGGCTGCCCGGCCTGACCACCCTCGACCACGCTGAGCATTCACACCTATTACTGCCACTGCCGCAGAAGCGGGGAGGGCACAGGAGCTCATTCTGGTGTCCCCTCAACCTCGGCCTCACTCTCACCAATGGATTTTGGAAAAGAGAGTGCTAGCTAAGCAACTAAGGATGCCCTAGCCCCCGCCCACCCCCCAAAGAACCCCACTGTTCCTCAGAAGAATGAAAGCTGCAAGCCAGCAAATACTCCCAATCCTCTGGTCTGGGAGGAGGGGCCCCTCTGGTATCGTCCCCTCTTCACCAACCGAAAGGGAGGCTCCTAGGCTACCTTACCCCTCCAGGAGAGTGGCCATCTCTAGGACACTCCCAGATCATTGGTGACTGTGCAAGTGTCAGGGAAGGGGCGGAGGGCAAGGGGCCAGGTGGGAGGACTGGTAAGGGGCACCTTTCTGGCTTGCTCAGAGGGTCCCTGACAAGATGCCACTCTTGACGGCCCCAGGGATCTAAGACCGCCAGAGGTGAGCAGGGGAGAGCTAGAGGGGCGATCAGGGCTGGAAAAGGCACGACGACAGCCCCAAGGTGCTGCTGGGAAAGTGCCAGCAGCACCCAGCCTCGAGGCCCATCACTCGGTCACTACTAACTTGTCGGGGACCGGGATTAACTTGAAGGGGCTGTCACCTGGTGCTGTGAGACACAGCCGATGCCCAGAGAGTCAATGAGGCAGCGGCCAAGCCACTCATCAGGACGGGCACTGAGGATGTCCCCTCGACAGCCATCCAGATGTGGCCACAATCGAAGCAGGAGGCTCCGTGACAACAGGTAGCCAAAGCCGCCGTGGCAGTATCGGGCCTGCTCGCCCGCGCCAATGAACTCCTCCGTCCGGCCCAGGTACAGGTCTTGGTTGATACTGAGGTGGCCAGCCAGGGCTGCCAGGCGGGGGGCCTGCACATACGTGTCATCCTGCATGACGAAGAACCAGTCGTAGTCGGCCCCAAAGTGTGTGTGAAGATGGCGCAGGGTCTCGGACATGAGCCAGGCTGGCCGTTCGTCCCCGTGAGATACCACCTGCATCCCGGCCGGAGTCCGGGCCCCTCGCTGCCCAGTGAAGTAGAGTAACCGAGGGAAGTGGTGAGCCACCGTGCGGTTCACAGCCACAGCCAGAGTGGACAGTGTGGCCCGGGAGGTCAGGACAGCCACCAGCAACCGCTCGCGAGAGCCCAGCTCTGTCTGGATGTACCGAGTCCTGTAGGGAGACCAGCGTGCCAAGGGTCAACTCCCTAACCTTTAGGAACTCAGTGTGTCCGGCCTATACATCCCCCTAGGAATTAGTGAGTTGGAGCTGAGAACAGAGAAGGGAGAGACCTCCTCATCCATATTCATGAGCTACTGGAGTGAGCAACCACTGAGTAGCCGACACTGGGCCTGATTTGGGAGAGGTCAGCCAAGGCTGGAGGAGAAGGGTTAGATGCAATGCCTGCCCCGTTGAAGAACATCCAACTACTAATTTAACACCAATGGGTGAGGCTTTCTCAGACCTGAGGAGGAGGAAGAAATTGGACCAAACCCTGATGGATAACAAGGTAAAGAATTGCTTCAAGGAGCCTACAATGATTACCAGCGAAGGCAGAGGCCAGGACTTGGAGCAACCCTAAACTGGGCTCTGGGGACTATGCACACACGACTCTCACCTGAGCACCTTCTTGTAGGGCTTGTTGGGATCCCTGTAGTAGGGGACAATCCGGGGTTTGAAGTCTTCATCACTTTGGTCAAGCTGAGTTCCTGAGTCTAGATTCTGTGGCCCTCCTGGTTCCCCCACAGCCACTACACAGGGATCTTCTCCCTCACCCTGGATCCAGGAAACCCGCAAGAGGCTCAGGCTGCACCCCAGAGACAGCCCTAGGATGAGGGGCAGTGCTGGTCGCAGCAGAGCCAACACTGAGCTCAGTCGCATGGCGGTGGGCCCTGCCATGTGCGTGCCCCAGGGGGCACAGCCTCAAGGATCGATCAGTGGGTAAATGGGCACCTGGCCGGGTGTAGGTCTGCAGTTTTAACAAAGGAACCTGGGGTCAATGAGGTCACCAAGAGAACAAGGCGTGTTTGCTTCCAGGCCCAGTATCCCCGGGAAATGTCTGCCTGGCCTTCTGTTGTCAAGGTGCTGGATCGAACCCTCAATCCAAATAGTAAATATCAGAATCAATTTCACCCACTAATGGTGAGGCTTACAGTAAAAACGGGAGGAAATAAAACTCAGTCCTGTCAAACCTAACCCCAAAAGGACTACATACATCTGTAGACTGGATCTAAGCCAAGAGATGGCAGCAACCGATAAAGATGGGCTTGGGGAAAAGCACGTGCTCCATCAACACAACAGCCCCCGGCTAGAGGAACCTAACTCCACGGGCCTTTCCCAAAGAGCACCTGGCGGGGGCACATCTCACTCAGTTTACTGCAGGCGCTGCTGACTGGCCGCTGAAGGCCGGCACCGGGATGGGGGCAGGGCCTTTCCACTCTATTCCCGAGTGTTAAGCAGACATCTGGCTAGGGTACCCACCCCTCCCAGTAGTCAGGAGTGGTCAGGAGCCACTGGCACCGCGCACAGAAGCTCTGCCCACCTAATGAGGTGGACGGAGGATATGGTGACTCAGCACGCAGAGCCTCTCAGAGGAGCACAATGGCTGATGGAGCCACTCTGCAGGGCGTTCTTCTCCGAAGCCCCGCTGCTGAGAGGCTGGTGCTGCCCACCATCTTCTGAGAAGGGACGGGAGGCCAATGACAGTAACCCCGGCCGCCTAAGAGCGATTCGGTGTTTGGTGTTACCAGAGCCCCGGGTACCCAAACCGAACCAAAGCAAACCGAGAAGAGAAGCAGCTAGCGACAACGCAGGGATCCTGTGAAGGCGCACGGATGCTCGGCTGGCTTCCGGTGCGCCCGTTGTCAAGCCCGGCGCCCCTGTCTACCTCTCAGCAATCAAAGAGCAACTCTAGTCCTACAAAGAAGGCCCAAAGCGAGTGTTAGTCGTTAGTCTCACAACAGAAATAAAACTGGCTGCGTCACGGGGCTGTAGAGGAGGAGCAGGGAGACTCCGTTCGTTCTGGCGACGGGAATGGAGGTCGCGGCGGGGAGAGGTGGGCAAAAACCCCGTTCTCAGGCCCGTCAGCGGGGGCAAAAGCCCTGCCTGCGCCAGTGGGCGAAGAACAACCAAGGACACCCCGAGGCCCACGGGGGGAGTCCCCTGCAGCCGGGCCAGCGGCGGCGGCGGGCGGATAACGGGCGGCCGGGGTATGGCGGCCGCGGCCAGCCCGGTCCCGGGGAGTGGGGGTGAGGGAGTGGGGCTGGGACGTGCTCCTGTCCTCCGGAGCGGCGCCCCCGACGCCCCTTGCAGGGGTAGGACGGGGAAGGGGGAACAGACCCCAGGGCCCGAGGCGCCGGCTCCGCCGCTGCAGCCGCTGCCACCTCACAGCCTGGCCCGTTCCTTCCTCTTCCGCTCGCTGTCAGTCCCCGTCTCTATGGTGACCGCATCCGGCCGCTCGCTCCGCCGCCGCCCTCTCTGTGGTCGTCCCGCCCCCTCTCTGCGGCGCGTACCCGCTGTGGGGTGACGTGATCGTCCCGCCAGCCCCCCGCCCCCCACCCCCCAGCAGCAGGCGTGCGTTCCGCAGACGCTAATCCGAGTGAACCCAGCACGGACCCAAAGGTGACGCAAGCTTCAACCTCAACTCCCTTCTGCCCTAGAAAAAATTACTCTCCCTCAGTGAGCGCGCTTCTGCCTCCTTGACGACTGCTCCCAATGGGCTTCCCGAACCCCATCACCCATTCAGTTATTTCAGAAATGTTTATTGTTTGCCTACTAAGTTCCAGATCATCGTAAAGGAGTAGTAGACGAGGTGGGCATGGTCCCTGCCCTCAGGTAGCTGAGAGTTGCGGGAGACAGGCATTAAAGACACATTGACAAAAAAAGTATAAATTTAGGTGGAAGTCACAAACTGTCATAAGAACCATTGCAGAAAAGTAGACTCCAGTGGAGAAACAGGACAGGAAGAATTAGACTGAGAATTTGGGAATCCTGAGATCCAAAGGTGCAGTAAGTTACCCAGACAAAAAGTGAAGAGAAGTTTTCCAGGCAAGGAGCAGAACACAGAAGGCCCTGAACAAGGAAGAGATTGGCCTAGAGAACTGGGAAGGCCAAAGCCGCTAAAGCCTGGTGAGTGAGGGGAAAACAGGTCAAGGGAGGCTGGAAGGCAGGCGGGGCCTTCAAACAAGTATGGTGGGTTCCCACCCAGGACGGCACATCCCTAGGGAGCAATTTGGAAGTGCAGTTTTGTTGTCAGATGGTTGAGGGGAGGAGCAGGAATGCTAGATGTCTTATACATTGCAAGATCGTATCACACTAGAAAGAATTATTTGTCCTACGTAGCTTTCTTTGTTTTTTGTTTTTGTGTTTTTTTTCCAGCCACGCCGTGAGGCATGCAGGGTCTTAGTTCCCCAACCAGGGATTCAACCTGCGCCCCCTGCAGTGGAAGCCCCAGAGTCTTAGCCTCTGGACCCTCCAGGGAAGTCCCTGTCCTACGTAGCTTTCAAATATGTCCTACTGAACAATCTTCTTCGTGAAAAAAAAAAAAAGGTTCCAATCATCTAATCCTTGAGCCTGTGTTTTATATATAAAAATTAAGTAATTTTGCAGGGTTGTAATATGTGCTGAATTTTCAAGGACTGGAACTATCATGAAAATGGAAGGACCATTGTACTTTCATTTTGTCCAGGAATGTACTTGTTAACATTTTGGAGAACTGTATCATGCACAGCAATGTCATTCATGGTGTTGTGTCTGCATTTGTACTGTCACATTCAAGCTGGTACTACATTAGGTACAAGCGTCTGACTAATGATGTTTTCTAGCATACTGAAATAACATTATTCTTTTATTATAAAGGATTTCCTTTTCTTCTTTCTGTTGTCATTGCACTGTAATTTTTTGTAATTTATGTGTGTAGGTAGGTTTTGTGACATACGAACTTTATTTCAAAACAGGAAAGGGGGTGTTACTTGAAAAGTTTGTTATTGAAAGGCAACATTGGGGTTGGTAGAGTCAAGAACCCATACAGGAGGCACATGAGATGGAATGCACCAGCACCTTTACCCTTTACTATGTTTTGGTCTTATCCTCAGATAGACAGCAATTTGATCTCCCCTCAGCAACTGGCACGTAAATAGGTGGTAAATGAATGGCTTGTTAGAAGACTCTGGGAAGCATAGTAGAAACACTCATCTAGAGGTTGAAAGATACAGGTTCCAGACCAGCATTGTCCAATGGAAAAACAATGTGAGGGACTTCCCTGGTGGTCCAGTGGCTAAGACTCTGAGCTCCCAATGCAGGGGGCCTGGGTTTGATCCCCGATCAGGAAACTAGATCCCGTGTGCCACAACTAAGACCTGATGCAGCCAAATAAATAAATAAATAAATAAATATATTAAAAAAAGAAAGAAATATAATGTGGGCCACATATGTAAATTTTAAATATTCTGGTGGCCACATTTTAAAGTATTTATTTATTTAATTGAAGTATAGTTGATTTACAATGTTGTGTTAGTTTCAGGCGTACAGCAAAGTGATTCAGTTAGATATAGATATATTCTTTTTCAGATTCTTTCCCATTATAGGTTATTACAAGATAATGAATATAGTTCCCTGTGCTCTACAGTAGGTCCTTGTTGTTTATCTATTTTATATACAGTGGTGTGTATCCCAAATTCCTAATTTATCCCTCCCACCCCTTTCCCCTTTGGTAACCATAAATTTGTTTTCTATGTTTGTGAGCCTGTTTCCGTTTTGTAAATAAATTCATTTGTATCATTTTGTTATTCCACATATAAGTGATATCATATGATATTTGTCTTTCTCTGTCTGACTTCATTTAGTATGATAATCTCTAGGTGTAAACATGTTGCTGCAAATGGCAATATTTTTTAAAAATTTATTTATTGAAGTGTAGTTGATTTACAGTGTTGTGTTAATTTCTGCTGTACAGAAAAGTGATTCAGTTATACATATATATACATCCTTTTCATATTCCTTTTCATTAGGGTTTATCACAGGATATTGAATATAGTTCCCTGTGCTATACAGTAGGACCTTGTTGTTTTTCCAGTCTATATATACTGGTTTGCATCTGCTAATCCCAAACTCCCAATCCATGCCTCCCCCACCCACCCTCCCCCTTGGCAACCACAAGTCTGTTTTCTATGTCTGTGAATCTGTTTCTGTTTTATAGATAAGTTCATTTGTGTCATATTTTAGATTCCACATATAAGTGATATCATATGGTATTTGTCTTTCTGACTTACTTCTCTTAGTGTGATAATCTCTAGGTCCATCCATGTTGCTACAAATGGCATTATTTCATTCTTTTTTATGGCTGAGTAGTATTCCATTGTATATATGTACCCCATCTTCTTTATCCTGCAAATGGCAATATTTCATTCTTTTTTATGGCTGAGTAATATCCATATATATATATATATATATATATATATATATATATATATACCACATCTTTTTTATCCATTCATCTGTTGATGGACACTTAGGTTGCTTCCATGTCTTGGCTATTGTAAATAGTGCTGCAATGAACATTGGGGTGCATGTATCTTTTCAAATTAGAGTTGTCATGTTTTCTGGATATGTACCCAGGATTGGGATTGCTGGATCATATGGCAACTCTATTTTTAGTTTTTTAAGGAACCTCCATACTGTTTTCCACAGTGGCTGCACCAATTTATATTCCTACCAGCAGTGTAGGAGGGTTCCCTTTTCTCCACACCCTCTCCAGCATTTCTTATTTGTAGATTTTTTGTTGGTGGCCATTCTGACTGGTGTGAAGTGATACCTCATAGTAGTTTTGACTTGCATTTCTCTAATAATTAGCGATGTTAAGCATCTTTTCATGTGGCCACAGTTTTTTAAAAAGCAAAATGAATCAGGTGAAATTAATTTTAATAATATATTTTATAGTATTAAATATATCCCAAATGTTAACACTTCAACGTGTAATCAATATAAAAAATTGAGATATTTTACATTCTTTTTCTTTTCCACATGCAATCTTTGAAATCCAATGCCTATTTCACACAGCGTATCTCAGTTCAGACTAGCCACATTTCAAGTGCTCCGTAGCCACATCTGGCTAGAGGCTACCACATTGAACAGCAAAGTTCTAGACCTTTCTCAGTGACTAAGTTTCTAGGTAATTCTGGATGAGACATTTCCTCCCTTGGGTCTCAGTTTCTTCATATTTTAAATGAAGAGTCTGGACTCTTCATTTCCTGCTTCCAGCACTGATCTTCTGTAATTGTTCATATTTAGCCAGTCCTTTTCCCCTACCTCTCTCCCTCTTATTTCCCCGTTTCTTCTCCCTTCATGCCCAGGTCTGTTGCCTGCAAGAGACCTAAACCCTGGATGAGAATGGCAGAACTTCTTACTTTTGTAGGCCACTCTTTCTGTGCTGAAGGAGACTTTGCCCAGCAACGGTCAATTCATGGGAAATCATGGACGCGATCGGTGGAGTCAGAGAAGGAACTGGTTAGCCCTTGCTGTCCCAAGTCACTTTACAGAGCTGGAGTCCCAGAACCGAAAGATTTGAGCTTCAAGCCTGGCCATGTTTCCTCCCAGCAGTGTTGTTTTATTAATAGCGCCGTGCCTGTATTTCCAATCTGTAAAATGCTGTTAGTACCCACCTTAGCGTCTGTTGGGGGGATTAAATGTGATGGCATAAATGAAAGAGTATAATTAATTTTAGGTCTCTGTAACCTGAAACCTGCCTGTGACCACGCATTTTAATGAGGCTGGGAGAGGCAGGCATGTTGTAGACCTCCCAGGAGGCTAGGTGCTTGGATAAGCAATTTTATGTGATCCACAATCATATAACTTCCTTGTTTCATAAAGAAGGGCTTTGCAGGCAGTTAACTATTGTCTATGTATCTCTTTACCTAAAACAATGCTTTTGGCCATATGGCACTTATCACCTGAATGTCATCATCTGTGTCCTTTTTAAATTTTCCATCTCGTCGGCTGAAAAAAAAATGCACAACGTGAGAGTTGTGAGTTAAGTTTTATTTGGGGCCTAATGAGGACTATAGCCCAGGAGACAGCCTCTCGGATAGCTGTGAGAAACTGCTCTGGAGAGGTAGAGGACATCAGTATATATATGATTTTACTGAAGGGGGGCTGTTTGTAATCAGGCACACATTTTGGCAGGTTACTGCTAGTCTCAAGGAGCAGATGCCTCCGTTAATGATTTTAGTGTTTTTCTAGATATGAGGAGTTGCAAGAAATTGGGCTCGTAAAATCTTCTCCAGAAAATATCTGAAGGCCTGTTCTGCCAGTTTTTCCCAGAGCACAGAGTGCCTCATTCCTAATCTCAGCCCTGAACTCCTTTCAGGGTGTGTGGAAGGTCAGTGACTGCAGTGGCGAGTGACTTCATTATTCTAGAACCAGATGGTGAGCGACAGTTTTTTGGCATTCTTAATTGTGAGCTCCGTGAGGTCCGGGAATGACTTACCACCACTGAAACTCTAGCATCTAGCTCTGAGTCAGACATAGAGTAGGCACTTAATTCATGGAGGGTATTCTAGGAAAAGGCATGCTCCAAGGCATGAGGTGTGAAATAGCATGGCTTATTTCTGAAATGCAAGTAATTAGAGTCTACTGGAGCATCAACCTTGAGGAGGAAAACTAGGTCTGTTGGGGGGGGGGGCGTGGAGCGAGCTCACTTTTTTTTTTTTTTTTAAATATTTATTTATTTATTTAGGGTGCGCAGGGTCTTCGTTGAGGCATGCGTGTGGGATCTAGTTCCCCGACCAGAAAGCGAACCTGGGCCCCCTGCATTGGGAGCGCAGGGTCTTACCCACTGGACCACCAGGGAAGTCCCTGGGCTCACTTTTTTAAAGGGTCAGGGGGGCTACTTTTGGAGGATGTGCTCAGAGGGAGTAACAGCTTCCTTTGCTTCCCTCCAGCCGTGTCACTGCTGGAGGCACTGCTGGTCAGAAGCCTGGAGAGGTATTTGAGGCTACACATTTGGTATTTGCACTGTAGGCTATGAGAAGTCTGTGATGGATTTTAAACAGTGAAAAGTAACGGGCAAGGAAAAGTAACGGGCAAGATCACGTTGGTAAATGACGATAAAGCTAAACTCAGAAAAGAAGTCTTGTTTTTTACTTCAGGGCCCTCCCCATCAAACTTACATGGCTTGGATGGAAACCTAACAATTTTGGAGTGGGTAGGCTGAGCAGCCACGGTTCAGGAACAACGTTCCGCACCTTCTAAAGTTTGGTTAACACTGGACCAGCCTCTAAAACCTCAGTTTCATGGAACGAGGACACATTTCTTTCATGGAGGAATTCTGTTCTTCGCATCATCTTCGTAGTGATGAGCGTCTTCCCGTCCCTCTCACCAGCCGGCTCACGCTTCCTCCTCCTCCCTCCTCTTCGTTCCCCCATTGTTTCGACCCATTCCTGCCTGATGCCTGCCGGGAAGTGTAGTCGCTCGCCCTGCTGTCTGAGATGGTTGGGCGGCCCTATAAACCCGGTAGCTCCGCATAATTCCTCAGCTATTCCCGAGGTAGGGTAGCCTCGGAGGTGCAGCCACTTATCCGAGGAGCCAGCTGGGATTTGCAGTTTCCAGTTCCCGCAGCGCGCCGCTGGCAGAGGGCTCCTGGACTCCAATCTCCCCAGCCTCGCGCATCCTGATGACGTCGCACCGGCCCGCGAGGCCCCTGGAATCTGCGGTAGTTCTCGAGGAGGGTCTCAGGCTCGGCAGCCACGGCTGGAGGACGACACTTCCCAGGAGTCTACGCGGCGGCGCGCCGAGAGCCGCGCGAGACCGTGATTGGCTAGTGAGCCGGCCGCACGCGGAGGAGCTCAAGGAGCTGCTCTGTTGCGACAGAGGCCGAGCGGCGAGGCCCAGTGAGTTGGGGGAAGGGGCGCTGGGGGGGAGGGTGCTGGCCGGTGAGGGGGAGGGGGGACGAGAAGAGGGAGGAAGGACCGGGCTGGGATGGAGGCGGCTGCGCGGGAGAAGAAGGGGCCAAGGGAGAGACGGTGACGGGCGGGGGCTGGGGAGGTTCGGGGGTTGGCGAGTGAGGAGACCCCGAGGGGACTCACGGGGGGGTGCACGAGGGCGCCCCGGGAAGAAGCTGGACCCGACGGCCAGCTGGTGTGGAGGGGGACGACGGGGAGGAGGCCGGAGGCAAACTGGAGGAGGAAGCCCGGGAAAGTGAGGCGGCCGGCTGGAGCGAGGAGCGCCAAGTTGTGGGGAAACTGGAGACCGGGACCTGTGCCGAGGGGCCGAACCCGGTCCCTAACTGGAGGCCCTGAAAGGAGGAGCGTTTCCAGAGTGAGGCCGTCCGTGGGGATTGGTGGACAGAGCCCGAGGGAAGAGCTGTTGAGATTAGAAGAGCGGCCGAGGATCCGAATTGGCTTGAGAGATCCTGACAGAGTTGGGAGCGACTAGGCTGGGACGGAGCTGGGATCAGAGGCTCGCTAGGCAGTTCCTGAGAGGGATGGAGCCAGGCCCAGGCATTCTGCGGAAGTTTAGAACCTGGGGGTGTTTGCCTTCCTTCAGGCTTCCTGAAAGAACAGTAACGTTCCCTTGTGGTTCATCACCATGCCCTCCGACCTGGCCAAGAAGAAGGCAGCCAAAAAGAAGGAAGCTGCCAAAGCACGACAGCGGCCCAGAAAAGGACATGAAGAAAACGGAGATGCTGTCACAGAGCCACAGGTGGCAGAGGAGAAAAATGAGGAGGCCAATGGCCAAGAGACCACAGGTGAATTGAGGGAGAGGTGGGTTCCTGGGATGGTTGCTCGGACATAAAGGATGCCCCAGCTGGAATCAGAGTCCGGATGCTGGGGGCACTGGAGAATATATCTGGTGCCATGAAACTTTTCATGATGAACCAAACCAGTAGAGTTGGCGCTTGATCAAGGAAACTGAACACAGAGTTCTCACATACTCAGTGGCAAGCAGATATGGGAGTGGTTGTGCTGCCTTGCTGCTCTGTCTTCTAGACTTGGAGAAGAAGGTCAGTTCCCTGCCCCTTTCTTAATTTCCATTTCTACACATGAAGGTCAGTGTGCCAGGCTCCTTACCACATGATACCCTTGTCCTCCCAGCGGTAGTGGCTGTACCAGCAAGACAGAAACACGTGAGTTGTTTTATGGGTTTTTCTTGGGAGAGAGGTGCCTTTCTGTTATGAGCGCTTCTCAAGTGTTAGACACTGTGCTGGAAACTAAGGCACTCTAAGCACGCTCTGCCATCTGATATCTTGCAGTCTAGATGGGGAAACAGGGCAGTGTGTGATCAAGAGTATCCCCGGCCCTTGGCAGTCTATCCCAGCCTTCTTCCTTGCCCCCTGAAAACACTCTGAAGAGGTCTTCTCCATCGACTCTTGTTGTCCCTTGAATAGTCACCACATTTGTCCATTTACACACTGAGGTTCTAATACCACAATTTTTGTACTAGCTACATTTGACATTTCTCTCAGGGCCCAGCTCAGGATGGTGAAATCTTTCCCAGTCAAACCTGACCTCAATAATATTGCCATTCACTATACCCCTATACTATCTGTAGTGTTCCTTTTTTTTTTTTTTTTGGCCGAGCTGCACGGTACGTAGGATCCTAGTTCCCCAACCAGGGGATGGAACCCTCACCACCTGCAGTGGAAGTGTGGAGTCCCAACCACTGGGCCGCCAGGGAAGTCCCAGCGTTACCTTTTTATGTTGTGCCTTCTGTTTCTTCACCTAAATTGCTTGATCTTTGAGTGCAGAGACCACGTCTTGTGTAGTATATTTTTTTTGCCTGATCGGCCTTGCAGATAGAGATACTAGGTAAGTGTTTGAAGAGGAGAGGAGAATTATTAATGCAAGTTACAACAGACAGATAGGAATTCAGAAAAGGGAGAGTTAAAAATGATTGAGAGGAGAGAGTTGAATGGTAGGAATTGTCTCCAAAATAAGAATTATGAGAGAAAGCTAGTGCAGTAAAGTCAGGCCATGGGGATGTTTTCTTCCTGGCCAGAGTGGTGGAGGGATGGGAAGTTAAGAATGATAGGAGTGAACGAGCAGGCTGAATTGTGATCTGTAAAGTAGACAGGGTTCCTCTAGGTCCTCAGGAACAATGATTAAGCAGTATCTATCATCAGCTCTGTAGGTACTTTCTGGATGAATTGGAAAAATAGAAAACTGAATCCCACTTTGAGACTATTGTCCACTGTTCCCATTACAAATTTCTTCTTCACCTTTCTCCCTAGGAAACCAGAATTTCTCAGGGGGAACCCAGCTATAGTATCCCTATCTCAGTAATAAGGGAGCTTTGGTTTTCATCCTGCTTCCTCAGGGAGCTACTCTTCTGAAGTATGAAATCTGGTTTTCTTGCCAGCTCTCTCAAAACATTTCTTATTACCAGGGACCCAGGGTCATTTCTGCTTTCATAATTAATGGGTCATCTGTTCCCTCTCCCAAGACTGGGTCCACTCTCTTCTCTGAGTTTGGAATTACTTAATGCTGCAGGTCACTGTTCTCCAGCCTTTACCTGTTACCATTGCCACATGGCCTTTAGGTAGTGAGGTACGGAAAGATTAAAATAAATATCAAAGAAAGCGACTTCTGGCAGACAGTTCAACCTTCTTTAGAAAGTGAGACTCTTCAAGACAGGCACTAGAGTTCAGCTGGTCCCCTTGCTTGGGGAATGAATAGAAAGGGGCTGCTTGTGAAGTCTACAGTATTCTCTCTGATGAAGTTTATTCCAGAATCCCTTCTGCATTTATTCAGTGCTGTTCACTTACTTTTTGAGTCTGTTTTGTGGGATGCTGTAGGCTAGGACAGTGAGGTCTAAGTCTTTCTTTTAAAGCTCAGGAGATGACTTAGGTCATAGGTGCTGTAAAATGGAAGAGATCAAGAGAAAATGGTATACAGTAGTGCCTCGGTATCTGCTGGTGATTGGTCCCAGGACCCCTGTGAATACCCAAATCCACAGAAGCTCAAGTCCCTTATAGAGAATGGTGTATGTAGTATCTGCATATAACCTAGCACATCTCTAGATTACTTGTAATACCTAATATGTTGTAAATGCTATGAAATAATTGCCAGTGTGTGGCAAATCTTGGAACTTTCTGGAATTCTTTTTTTTAATCCTCAGTTGGTTGAATTTGTGGATGCAGAACTGTGGATGTAGAGGGTTGGCTGTATAGCTTTCCCTTAATTTTGATCTTCTTGCCTGAGCAGATAGAGATATAGACCAAGGATTGGCAAACTTCTTCTGTAAAGATCCAGATAGTAAATGTTTGTAACTTTGTGTGCCGTATGGTCCTGATACAGCTGTTCAACTTCGCCATTGTGGTGGAAAGCAGCTGTAGACAATATGTAAATGATGGGTGTGGCTGTGTCCCAATAAAACTTTATTTACAGAAACAGGCAGTTGGCCAAATCTGGCCAGCCTTTTTTTAAGCCACCCCCCCTCCCAGGCTAAGAATGGTTTACATTTTTTAAGTGGTTAAGTTTTAAGTGGTAATGTATATACCTACATAATAGTTTTGATTTTTGCCACTTGGGCTGTAAACCCTAAGATATTTACCATCTGGCCCTTTAAGAAAAAATTTACCAACTCCTGATCTAGACCATAAACTTCTTCCTGTACATCTTCTTCTCAACATCTAGAACAGGGATTGGCACTAAGCAGGGCTGTGGGAAGCCTGGTAACTCAACTGTGTAGAAAAGAGACTTTTAAAATTCCTCTCATCAGTCAAAACAAAAAATTTGTTCTCTATTTGAAAAGTACAGGCATACCTTGGAGATATTGCGGGTGCAGTTCCAGACCACCATAATAAAGTAAATATCAATATTGTGGTATCAATAAAGTGAGTCTCACACGAATTTGGGGGTTTTCCAGTGCATATAAAAGTTATGTTTATGCTATACTGTAGTTTAGTGAGTATGCGATAGCATTATGTCTAAAAAAACAATGTGTGGGGACTTCCCTGGCGGTCCAGTGCTTAAGACTCCATGCTTCCAATGCAAGGGGCACGGGTTTGATCCCTGGTTGGGGAACTAAGATCCCACATGCTGTGCGGCGTGGCCAAAAAAATAAAAAACAAAAAACCAAACGAAAAAAAAAACACTGTATGGAATTCCCTGGCGGTCCAGTGGTTAGGACTCTTCGCGTTCACTGCTGAGAGCCCAGGTTCAATCTCTGGTTGGGGAACTAAGATCCTGCAAGCCACGTGGTGCGGCCAAATAAATAAATAAATAAAACAAAACAATGTACGTACCTTAATTTAAAAATACCTTATTACTAAAAAAATGTTTGCCATCATCTAAGCCTTCAGTGAGTCATAGTAGTAATATCAAAGATCACAGATCACTGTAACAAATATAATAATGAAAAAGTTTGAAATCGTGACACAGAGACAGGATGTGATCAAATGCTATTGGAAAAATGGTGCTGATAGACTTGCTTGACGTAGCGTTTCCACAGACCTTCAATTTGTAAAAATTGCAATATCTGTGAAGCACAGTAAAGCGAAGTGCAATAAAACGAGGTATGCCTGTATTCATCAAGCAGTTACGTGTAACACACTGTCCTGGAAGCTGAGGTAGACATAGAGTGACTGCCATCTGTCTGGCAGGACAGTCCCTGCCCTCGGATCTGACTCCTTGCAGGCAGAGCAGGTTCAGCAGCAGGGTGGGTATAGCACCAGCAGTGGTAATCTCCCGACAGGATGGGGTATTTGGAGAGTGACCTAAGACTAACCATCACACCCTTGAAGTTGCTCTCCCCACGCCTGCCTGTCTGAGGACGGCACCGGGCTCTCTTCCCCCTTCTACTCCATCTTTACTCTTCCTAAGGACAAGCACGTGGGCTTTCTCATTTCAGGTGTTCTACTGTAAGGTTGCCATGGGAAAACGGGGAAGGGTAACAAAGACTAGAAAATTAGAAGACTGTCACGGTAGCGGATCCTCACGTGTAGCTTTTGACTCCTTCCTGAAAAGGTTAATAGATCACCTTACTCTCTTTTGGAAGAGACTTACCAAGACTACTTCTACCCCCATTTCTGTCCCACTTTCAATAATACTTTGTGGGCACTTGTCCTGTATGGAAAGGTAGTATAGTGAAATAGTTAAGGTCATGGCTTTGGGGTCAGACAAAGCCTGGTTCAAACTCTGGGTCTGTCACTTACTAGCCTTTTTGACCTTGGCTATATTATTTAACCTTTTCATCTATAAAATGAGGGTCCTAAGTTTATCTTATAAGGGTTATGGGGATTAAATTAGATGGGGAATGATAATGTAGTACAGTCCCAGGCACAGAGTAGACTCAACAACTATTAGCCAGTTAACGTTAGCCATATATTAATAGTTCTTCCCAGCCAGAAAATGTAGTCATGCCTGAAAAACTACAAAGGCAGAACAGCTAGTCTTTTGTCTCATGGTCAGTTTGCATCACTGAAACCCTCCAGACTTGGAACTTCTGGTTTTCCCAGCCTTGGCTCTGCCTGCCATTGATCCCTGTGTGCATTTTCTCATACTGGTCCCTTTTGGGCAGCATAGCTTCTTGGAAGCACCATCTGGAAGCTCTAGGTCGTGGAGTAAGAGCATTGCACCTCTATAGCATCTGCTTCATTTTGGGCATTGGTACTAATTCTTTAACACATACTCATGGAGGACAGTTTGGAGTTCTAGCCATTCCTACCATGCATTGTATCATCTTAGAACAAGGAAAGTTAGAATTAAAAGGACAAGTTGCGAAGTAAAAAATGTCCGTGAAAGCAGGATACCAGGGCAGATCTGTATGCAGTGTACACCCTGTTTAAAGCTTGTGAAACATCTGAGTCAGCTCAACCTGATCTTGAGCCCAGGTCCTTCAGGGCATGCCTTTTTCAGCCTTTGGATCTTTGTATGATAATATTTGGTAACTTAAAGAAGGGCAGAAGCCACAAATGCCCAGCCAGCGGCCTGAACCCTGGACCCTCAGATGAAAAGTCTGATGCTCTACTGACTGCTCTATCCAGATGCTCTGAGACGTGCCTTT
Organism: Balaenoptera physalus; assembly: GCF_965194825.1. Taxonomy (NCBI): domain Eukaryota; kingdom Metazoa; phylum Chordata; class Mammalia; order Artiodactyla; family Balaenopteridae; genus Balaenoptera; species Balaenoptera physalus. The sequence goes on along the minus strand of NC_138887.1, from coordinate 118,760,403 downwards.
TTGTGTACGAGCTTCGTCTGTCTCATAGCCCTCTTCCCAAACTGCTTTTGTTTTCTGTCCCCAGAAGTGGATTTGCTGACCAAGGAGCTAGAGGACTTTGAGATGAAGAAAGCTGCTGCTCGAGCTGTCACTGGCGTCCTTGCCTCTCACCCCAACAGTACTGATGCCCACATCATCAACCTCTCCCTCACCTTTCATGGTCAAGAGCTGCTCAGTGACACCAAACTGGAATTAAACTCAGGCCGTCGTTATGGTCTCATTGGCTTAAATGGAATTGGTGAGGCCCTTGGAAAGTGAGGTGGGAGGTATCTCTCCTTGGCTCATATGTCACTCAGCAAGTATTTACTTAGCACAGATATGTACAAAGCAAGGAGTTTATGGTATGGGTGGGAGACCAGGTATGCCCAGGGAAGAGGAACTAGCAATATAGAGCAGTCACGTGATAAGCACCACGTGAGCAGTTGTAGGCAGTAGGTGCTGGAGAAGTGGGGGGGAGGGGCGGGAGTAGCGGTGCGTGAGGCGGCTGTGGATGAACAGACTTCACAGAGGAGGGCTGGGACAAGAATTGGAGGAAAGGTGTCCCGAGGATGTGGGCAGGGATGGGGGGAATCATAGGATTTGAATGAATGAAAGGAAGGAAAGTACTCAGACAATGATGAGGTCGTGGTGTGGCTGGAGCGGAGGGGCTGACGTAGGAGAATGACAGGCAGAGCTGTCCTGAGCGTCCACTTCTCTTCCTGTGCTCTGCCTGCCCCTCTCAGGGAAGTCCATGCTGCTCTCTGCTATTGGGAAACGTGAAGTGCCCATCCCTGAGCACATCGACATCTACCATCTGACTCGGGAGATGCCCCCTAGTGACAAGACGCCCCTGCAGTGCGTGATGGAAGTCGACACAGAGCGGGCCATGCTGGAGAGGGAGGCTGAACGGCTGGCTCACGAGGACGGTAGGGCTGCAGACCCGGGGCCCCGGGGGCGGGCTTCCTCCCAGGAAAGGCCCAGGGAGCCTCACGGGCCTTGCGCTGTCCGCAGCGGAGTGTGAGAAGCTCTTAGAGCTCTATGAGCGACTGGAGGAGCTGGACGCTGACAAGGCGGAGATGAGAGCCTCACGGATCTTGCACGGACTGGGCTTCACACCTGCCATGCAACGCAAGAAGCTGAAAGACTTCAGTGGGGGCTGGAGGATGAGGGTTGCCCTCGCCAGGTGAGTCTCTCCCTCCTCCACCCTCTGTAGCACCCTATCTCTCTCAGCGTTTAGAGCAGGGTTCTAAACCAGTGGAACTGTTTAGAACAGGGTTGATGGTCAGTAAGTGCCAAATATTGACAGTGTGGAGGGGCGGGGGTGGTATACCTGAGCTAAGGAGTGAGCTTCCTGACTGAAGTGGTCATTGTTGGACTTCCAGCACAGTGTTTAGGAATCTGGGACCAGCCCTAGGTAAATGGTAGAGTAGGTCTGTTTCTTTCTCTCCTCTTGACTCCTCTCCCGCCGTTGTTTGTGCTTCAGTCCTTCTAATTCTTGCTGTTTAAAGATAAAATGTTAGACAGCTATTAGGATATCTGTCCTTCTTACCCTCTTGTGACCTGGACCCGAAATGAGTTTCTGTAGATCATCATTCCCCCACCAAACCCCCAGAAAGTCCCCAGTTAAAGAGGTGGTTACTTACCCCGCCAGTCTCTGCCAAGTGCATTGGTGAGGCTTGATATACTGCTTTAGCAAAGCTGCTTGTGTGCCTTAGAACATGAGAGCCGTGGTTTCACGTGCCAGCAAGGATTAGCTGCCTCAGATTCACCTAGAGAGCTTTTAAAACTACAGATTTCCTAGCCTCTTCAATCTGTGCTGGAGTCAGAATGCTGGAGTTGGATGTCCAGAAATCTTATTTCTAACAAGTGCTGCGGATGTGGTGACCACGTGTGGACCCAGCGTTCTCCCCTTGTTTCTCCTGTCTTGAGATGCCACCTCAGAAAAGAACATTCTTTGGCCTCCTTGCTAGAGTCTGGCAACCCCACCAGTTAGGTTTAATCTGAATACTTTTTAGTTCAGCAGTTTACTTTTTCTGTATCCTTTTGTGTTCCCGATGGTCACCAACCTCAGTGTAAAAGACTTGTAGACTCATAAGGACTTTTACAGGCTTATCTCCAAACTGCATCTTCCCCCTGCTTTTCAGCTGTTTCCTGCCCTTTAACCCCCCCTCTTCATCTCTGCTTTCTCTCCTAGTTCTCACCTTTCCCCTGAGGTATAGAGCCTAGAGTTGGTTTCAGGACTCTGTGCAGGCCTGACCAGAATTGCAGGTAGCAGGCAGGCTGTCCCCTCCTGCATAGCACCCATTACACTGAAGTGGCTCTGTCTCCTTTCCCGTTCTTCAGAGCCCTCTTCATTCGGCCCTTCATGCTGCTCCTGGATGAGCCCACCAACCACCTGGACCTCGACGCTTGTGTGTGGTTGGAAGAAGAGCTAAAGACGTAAGGGGGCGGGGCTGGGGGTGGAAGTGGGCAGGTCCTGAAGGGGGAGTTGAGCAGAGTCCAAGGGAGATGGATGCCCAGGACCCACAGTGATATTAGAGCAGTGAGAAGTGGACTGAAGTGGGGCCAGAGTGAAGGCCAGATTGAAAGGGTGGTAAGCATCTTTAGGGCAGGCCTTTTTGTTTTTGTTTAGTCTGAAATATGTGGATTTGTTTGTTTTACTCTTTTTGGTTTTTCCCATTATTTAAAATACAATGTCTTTATTACGACAATATTTTTTCTTAACTTTATATATAACTTTATATATATCATATAAACGGGGATTCCCATCTAAGATCATGATGCAGTGACAAAGAGAAAAATAGCCCATATAGCAGTGGTCCTATGGCTAGAGAGCCAGATAACCAGGAATATCGCCTCAGTTCTAGAATAAGGCTTTCCATGGTCTCTGCAATGACTTGGCACCTTCTTTAAAAAGCCGAGCGTGGTGATTTTTACTGTGCCTATTCCAGTTCTTCCCACCCGTGATTTTAGATGTGTTTATGGGTGTCTGTGTGCATACACTTCTGATGTTACCATCACGGTTACTGCCATCTCCACTCCATTCTTTTGAAAATAAGAACAGGCTGCTCTCACCTTCTGAGATGCCCACACTCTGTCTGTGGGGTGTGTTTCTCTCTAAATAAATCCACGTCTTACCTATCAAGAGAAAAGAGAAAATTAGAACAAAAGTTTGAGGAAACTCAGACTGTCTTACCATACTTTGGAGGGCATCAAAGTGTTCTTACAGGCAGATCGTGCACTGGCGGCTTGGGTGCTAAGGACTGGGAAGCGGCGAACAAATCTAAAGGATGCCTAGGCGTAAGGACGGGAACGGATGCAGGTTTTCTGGGCCTGACATTCGGCCCACCTGTTGTGAACCATCTGCCATTCTGAGCGCCCCCCTGACTGGTTCTCTGGCTTTGCAGGTTTAAGCGCATCTTGGTCCTCGTCTCCCATTCCCAGGACTTTCTGAATGGTGTCTGTACCAACATCATTCACATGCACAACAAGAAACTGAAGTATTATACGGTGAGTGGCCCCAGCTTCTCCACAGTAACCTCTGTGCTTACCAGTTCCCTGAAGTTCTCCTTTAAAAAAAAAATAGACTTAGCAGTCCTTTTCTACGTATTGCTATAAAAAGATGTGGACAGGGAGTTCTGCACCCTGTTTTATTTTGGTCCCAAAGTAATTGCTTTCAGGCCATAGGCCACGGATTGGCAGCCTGTGCATATGGTGTATGTTTGCCTTGTGCAAAGAGGTTGACTTTTCATGGTGCCCGGGCAGGCCTTGCTGCTGTCTGCCTTCTTGAGTGGCTACTTTAACCTGCTTCATGGCAGCCAGCACAGTACCCCTCCTTCTCTCCTTCCATGAAGAATGGGAGCCAGGATCTCAACAGCCCACTTTTCTGCCTTGCCTTTACATTTTTTCTATTTCAAAAAACATATCAAAAAATGAAAAACAGAAGTTCTCTTTATTCATGGTTGTACTCACCATGGGAGTATTAATAGTTCTCTTACATAGTCTTTCAGAAATTTCACACGTACTTGCAAGCGTTTGTAGAAGATTTCACGTATACTTATCACAGTTGTAATCTTAATCATTCTCTTCTGTAGGTTGCGTTTAAATTTTAATTTGTCTTGGACTGCTTTCTGTATGAGTATATATAAATCATGCTCATTTTTTGCAGTGACTGCGTAGTATTTCATTGTGTGGCTAGCCTGTAACTCATTTGTCAGACCCTTTACGATGGATGTTTAGGTTGAGTCTAGTTTAGGTCATGGCAGTCCACAGTGCAGGGTTCGCCAGGTCCTAAATCTGATGGGTCTGATGTCTTCCCACCTGGAGGAAGTTCTTGTAGTCTGCATGGGGGCTTCAGTCTCTAGGGATGGGGAGTAGAAAGAGGTGCTCTTGGAAGGCTGTGAGCCTCTAGGTATCTGTTTGACAGTGGTTTTCAGGGCTATTGCCAACGCTGTGGGTGTCTTTATGGCTAACCTGAGGATTTGATCCGGAGCCCTGCTCTGGCTGAGCTAAGAATGAGAGGCACACAGTTCGGAAGACCTCAGGTTCTAGATTAGGATATGCTTCTTTAATACACTTCCTCTTTCCCTACTGCACAATCTTTTTTTTTCTTTTTTTAATGTTATTTATTTATTTATTCTTGGCTGCATTGGGTCTTCATTGCTGCACGCGGGCTTTCTCTAGTTGCGGCGAGCAGGGGCTGCTCTTCGTTGGCGGTGCGCGGGCTTCTCATTGTGGTGGCTTCTCTTGTTGCGGAGCACGGGCTCTAGGCGCGCAGGCTTCAGTAGTTGTGGCTCGCGGGCTCTAGAGTGCAGGCTCAGTAGTTGTGTCACAGGGGCTTAGTTGCTCCGCGGCATGTGGGATCTTCCCAGACCAGGGCTCGAACCTGTGTTCCCTGCATTAGCAGGCGAATTCTTAACCACTGCGCCACCAGGTAAGTCCCCTTACTGCACAGTCTTACAACCAGGGCCAAATGAGATGCCATCTCACATCCCCCTGAACCCTGAGTGAGAACCCAGGACCGAGGCTAAAGCTGCCTGTCTCGCCTGGTGCACTTTCCTGCAGGGTAATTATGATCAGTATGTGAAGACACGGCTGGAGCTGGAAGAGAATCAGATGAAGAGGTTTCACTGGGAACAGGATCAGATTGCACACATGAAGGTAGGGCGATCGTAGAGCCGAGTTGGCTTTCTCCAGGGGAGTTGGGTGAGGGCGTGTGGGGGTTGAGGGGCGCTGGAGGAGACGTTGTCGTCAGTTTCGACCATGCATTTAAGACGAGTTGTTTGGAGCCTGCCCACGCTCCTCACCCCCTCTCTGGCCTCTTTCAGAACTACATCGCTAGGTTTGGTCATGGCAGTGCCAAGCTGGCCCGGCAGGCCCAGAGCAAGGAGAAGACGCTACAGAAAATGATGGCATCAGGACTGACAGAGAGGGTTGTGAGTGACAAGGTAGGTTCTGACTGGGTGGAATTAGGCGGCCTAAGGTGAGGTGGATAAGAAAGGACCTGACTTGATAAATGCCCTCTCTTTTTCCTAGACACTGTCATTTTATTTCCCACCATGTGGCAAGATCCCTCCACCCGTTATTATGGTGCAAAATGTCAGCTTCAAGTATACAAAAGATGGGGTGAGTACTTGGGTGTGGTTGGGAAGCTGGGGTGCATTTTCCAAGGTAAGTGGCAGCTGCTGAGGAGAGCCTCCTGCCCTTTGCTGAGCGCGCCCGCTGACCCACGCGGTGCTGGGGATTTTTCAGGTGTGGCCCCCTGGGGCGCCTAATTGAGGGACTTAGAGTAGAAGCCCCCGCTCAAGTACTTGGAGGGAAAACTGCTCAGCCGGGCTGGTGGCTGGAGGAATGGGTTGGGGTCCGCGTGAGAGCTGCCGCCCTCCTCACCCCCGCCTCCTCCGGCGGTGACTGGGGACTCGGCGGGGTGAGTCTGCAGTCAGGCTGACCAGCAGCCTAGCCCCGTATCCCTTTCTCTCTCACACCCACCTCAGCCTTGCATCTACAACAATCTAGAGTTTGGTATCGATCTCGACACACGAGTGGCGCTGGTGGGGCCCAATGGAGCGGGGAAGTCCACTCTTCTGAAGCTGCTGACTGGAGAGGTATGGTGCCACGCTGGGGCGAGGGACTCCGGGATTGGATGCTGGTGCGCCTGCGGGAGAGGGAGGGGAGGCCGGGGCCACTGCTCTTAGAGGGCCTGAGCGAGCCGTCCTCTGGGGCGTGTGGTCTCACTGGGTAGGGCTGAGGTTTGGGGCAGTTTTCTCAGAGAAACCTGAGGGGGGGGGTCTGTGTGTGTGAGAGCGTGGGTGAGAGGGAGAACACATGCACGCTCTCAGCATCTTTCTGTGGTTTCATTCAGAGCAATTAGAATACAGAAACGCCTGTGCATTCAGAAATATGCTTTTGCTGTAGAAAATGTATGTCGGCCCTATACCCAAGCCCCTTGTTCCGCAGTCAGTGCGCCATACAGTAATCCAGCGACTACTCAGTAGGTTGTGTGGCGTGTGTCTGTGCCTCCCTTGAAAGCACCTGTTTCAGTATACCTTCCTAGATATTTTTAGAGTGGCCAGAATAGCAGTTTGTGAGGCGGTGGTGTAGATTCAGTTCAGGAAGTTGTATGAGTCTGGTTCAGTGCGAACATGTGTTTGTTTCCCCTCTCTGCCTACGTCTGCTTCTGACCGGGGTTCCTTTTCTGTGTGCTTATCTTTCCACTTTATACTCTTTTATTTTTTTTCTTTCTAGCTACTACCCACAGACGGAATGATCCGAAAACACTCTCATGTCAAGATAGGGCGTTACCATCAGGTATAGTCCTGGCGGGGAGTGGGGAGCGGGGAGTTACCTAGGGTGTGGGAATGGGGCTGCATGTGACCAAGTCAGCTCCTAGTTGCCTCTGGAGTCTTGAACAGGTCCCTAGGTAGAGGTAGAGAGGTACTCGGCAGGAAACCCAGCAGGCTTCCTTTTGAAGTGGGACACCAGCCACATCTGGGTGGGTCCCTTTTTTCCTGTAGCATTTACAAGAGCAGCTGGACTTAGACCTCTCGCCTTTGGAGTACATGATGAAATGCTACCCAGAGATCAAGGAGAAGGAAGAAATGAGGAAGATCATTGGGCGATATGGTCTCACTGGGAAACAGCAGGTCAGTGGAGGGGGTGTGGGAAGAACCCCAGGTAACTGGGAGGCTATGGCTGGACGGTCCGCCTTTCCTCTGCTCTGGGTTATTATGCATTGGAGCACTTAGGTCTCAGGGGAGGGGCGAGGATAGCGTGCCAGTGTCTGACGTGCCCTTGCCCCCCTGACTAGCGGGATGAGCCATTGTGCTTAAAGGCAAGGGACACGGAAACCTAGCAAACAAGTTCCTGGATTCAGGTCCCAACTGTGGGTGCCCTGGATTGCTCCACTTTATTAAGATTCTGTGTCAAGACGGCTTCAGGCTTCCAGATGTATCCCTTTTGGGTCTTGAGAGACCGCCAGCTATGCCACCGTCTTGCTGTGTGACCTTGGGTCTTCCTGAGCCCCACTTTCCGTGAAATGGTGACGACAGAGGAGCCGTGGGGAGAGGTGAGTTGCGATGTGTGGTGAGGGCGACACCAGCTTTTATAACTGGCCGGTTGCACGCAGGTGAGCCCGATCCGGAACCTGTCTGATGGGCAGAAGTGCCGAGTGTGTCTGGCCTGGCTGGCCTGGCAGAACCCTCACATGCTCTTCTTGGACGAGCCCACCAACCACCTGGATATCGAGACCATCGACGCCCTGGCGGACGCCGTCAATGACTTCGAGGGTGGTATGATGCTGGTCAGCCATGACTTCAGACTCATTCAGCAGGTGAGGCTTCTGGCTGGGTGGGAGGCATAGCAGAGGGCATCTGAGAGGCAGTTAGGTAGAGCACCGTCATGGCACGTGGAGGGCATGTAATTCATGTTGACTGTATTTGGAAAGTGGACTCAGGACATAGACAGGGTGGACAGGGCCAGATCTTATGGTTCTTTGGGAAACTTAGAAAGCCTTAGTGGAAATACTTGAATTCTTCAGTAGCTATTTGGGGCTTTTAGCCTACTTGGCATTGTTGGCCAAAATGGGCAAGGGAGTTGGGTAGAGAACAGGGTGCTTCTTCTGTGGTTCCAAGATTCTTCAGCCTAGAAATAGTATCATACTAGGGAGACTCTGGATTAGACAGAGGGCTACTGCTGGTCATCAGTGAAAAAGCTGCTGGTCGTTTCTCTGAAGCTTTCAAGAAGATGGGGTGGAGAAAAGTGTCTGAACAGATCTAGGTCCTGCTAGGGAACTGGAAATCGGGGTGACACAGCAGGTCCTGGCTTGGAAGGCTCCAAAACCTGCTGGTTACGGTACTCTTGGGTTAGGCCAGCCCTAAGAACGTTGAGGTAGTGAAACTGAGCTGGCTCTGGGCCTGGGCGGGAGGTTATGGGGTTTTCTTCCCAGAATCCCCTGGGAACAGTCTCCTGGGCAGGGATGGGAAGGATACTGGTCAGGATCATTAAGTCTAGGATTTGCTTTCTAGGTTGCACAAGAAATCTGGGTCTGTGAGAAGCAGACAATCACCAAGTGGCCTGGAGACATCCTGGCCTACAAGGAGCACCTCAAGTCCAAGCTAGTGGGCGAGGAGCCCCAGCTCACCAGGAGGACCCACAACGTGTGAGCCCTTGCCGGCCGGCCGGCGGGGCCAGGCCCCTGGGGCCGCACTCCTGCACTGCTGCGGTGCTGCTCCCAGCCCCTCCCCGCACCTGCCGTAGCTGCACCCGTGATCTCATCTACAGCTGGACAGTACCTGTCCGTCTCCTGTCCTTCCGGTTACTTTTGTCCACGTCTGGACTCGGCTGGCTCTTCCTGCCGGCTCCTTGCTGGTTCTGACCCGATAGTGATGCAGCCAGAGGCATCTGAGGGTTGACCCAAGGGCCCGTGCCCTGGTTTGGCCTGTGAAGGAGCTTAGGATCCTCGTTTTCTGGGTTTTGGTGATGTTGGAGGAATACCTCCCAGCCCACCACCCCCATTCCTTTCTGCTTCTGGTTTGGAGCTCTGGACCAGGGCCTTAATCCTGGTCGGTTTTTAAATAATTATTTAATGGTGTAACTTTTAGACCTGTGTGACATCTACAAAGCGTCCAATAAAGAGAGAAGCAGCCATGGTCCCTGTCTTCCTTCTTGGGTCTCTAGGCCCTTCTCCCACTCCTGCCTGCAGTGCCAGCATTCACTTTCCCTCGGCACGAGCTGGGGCAGGAGTCGGTGGGCTGGATGCAGCCTGAGGACTAGCCCATAGGCACTGGAAGAACTCTCTTCCCTCTGATCTGAAATTGTGCCTTTTCAGGGACTTCCCTGGCGGTCCAGTGGTTAGGACTCTGCACTTCCACTGCAGCGGGCACGGGTTCAATCCTAGGTTGGGGAACTAAGATCCTGCATGCCGTGCGGTGCAGCCAAAAAAAAAAAAAAGGTGGAATTGTGCCTTTTCTTAGGCCAGTGGCTCACAAACATTAACATGCATCAGAATCACCTGTAAGTCTCGTTCAATCACAGATTGCTGGGTGTTGCCTCAGAGTTTCTGGTTCAGTAGGTCTGGGGTGAGACCAAGAATTAACAATGCTAAGAAGTTCCCCAGTGATGCTGTGCTGCTGGTCTGGGGGCCACACTTTGAGAACTGCTCTCCTGGAGCATGTTTTTCAGAGTGGTCTGAGGCTTTGCTGCTGCTGCCTGTACAACACTTGGGACGTTGGTTAAAAACGCAGATTCCTGGGCTTCAGGCCTATTGATTTCAGGTGGTGGGATGGGCAAGATGCAGAAATGGTCAGGAGTCTGCATTTTCACACTGATGTTTGTGAACTACTGTTCCTGGTGGGATACAGGAAGTTTTATCATTTTATCTGTCCACAACCTTAATTTTCATTAGTGCTATATCTGTTTTATTTCCAAGCCAGGACTTTGCATAGCCTGTCTGAGTTTTAATAGCACTTCCAGCCTTTGTGCCACCAGGCTTCTAGCCTTACCGATGTGGATTCATCACTCCATCTCTGAAACCTCAGCAGCCATCCCTGTGGGGAAACTTACACAGCCATGATTTTTCAGTGCCCATCATAGAACATCTAAGACTATGTAAAACAGGCAAAAAAAAGTCCCAGGGCTTCCCAGGTGGTGCAGTGGTTGAGAATCTGCCTGCTAATGCAGGGGACATGGGTTCGAGCCCTGGTCTGGGAAGATCCCACATGCCACGGAGCAACTAGGCCCGTGAGCCACAACTACTGAGCCTGCGCGTCTGGAGCCTGTGCTCCGCAACAAGAGAGGCCACGATAGTGAGAAGCCTGCGCACCGCGATGAAGAGTGGTCCCCACTCGCCACAACTAGAGAAAGCCCTAGCACAGAAACGAAGACCCAACACAGCCATAAATAAATAAATTAAAAAAAAAAAAAAAAAAGTCCCAGATGGTGTCTAAATCCCCAAAGAGCTCTCGATCTAATGGGAAAGCCAATAAGACAGAAAGGGCATAAATCAGATGTTAAATTGTGACTTAGTAGGATATACAGAAGGCTGTAAAAGGGAAGGAAGTTTCTCGTGAGTAGCTGCCCAGAAAGGTGGGATTGGTGCTCTAACTTGAAAGGTGAGTAGGATCTCAGATGGCCGTGGAGTCCAAGAGCTGCCCCGGGCAGAGGGAACAGAGTAGCAGGTGAGGAGCTGCAGCTGAGTCCGAGATTCGCGAGGCTGGAGTAAGGGACTAGGACTCCCACTCCGCCCTCTGACCCCAAGGGGCCTGGCTTGGCTGCTTTGTGCCTCAGGTGGGGCCCAGACAAAAATGGCTTGTCAGTCTGTCCTGAGTATCCAGAGACTTGGTTAGGAGGATAATGGGAACAGATGAGAGCTGCTACTTTGGCCAAGGGAGGGTCTGGGTGTGTTAAGAAACCCCGTTGAAGTCTGTTGGGGTCTCCAGGGATGGGAGGGCTTCAGAACCAGAGGAACAGACATAATAGGCTAGTCAGCTTGTCCAGAAAAAAAGGCAGTCTCAAGATTTTTTAAGAATGCTTAAGGGCTTACCTGGTGGCGCAGTGGTTAAGAATCCGCCTGCCAATGCAGGGGACACGGGTTTGAGCACTGGTCCTGGAAGATCCCACAAGCTGCGGAGCAACTAAGCCTGTGCGCCACAACTACTGAGCCTGTGCTCTAGAGCCTGAGAGCCACAACTACTGAGCCCGCGAGCCACAACTTCTGAAGCCTGCACACCTAGAGCCCATGCTCCACAACAAGAGAAGCCACTGCAATGAGAAGCCCGTGCACCGCAACGAAGAGTAGCCCCCGCTCGCCGCAACTAGAGAAAACCCATGCGCAACAGTGAAGACCCAACGGAGCCAAAATAAATAAACTAATTAATTATATAAAAATCTATATATTTAAAAAAAGAACGCTTAAAAATCCCACAAAATACATATTTCTACAAACACCTAAAATTAGGGCCTTATTTTAGATTAAAAACTGCCCTCCTGGTCCTCCAAACCCTAGGGTGTAGCTGGATGTTGGGAACTGGGAAAAGGGGGGCTTGGTGAGCTGGCGATTGCTCAGGCCCACCTTCCCCCACGACAGGTGATGCTCGTCTTCACTCCCTCCCCACCTCTTGATTGGGAAAATCCTCTTCCCCACAGCCTGGACTTGTCACCTTGCTCCTGGTTTCTTTTTTCTTTTTTATAAATTTATTTATTTATTTATTTATTTTTGGCTGTGTTGGGTCTCGTTTCTGTGCTAGGGCTTTCTCTAGTTGTGGCAAGCGGGGGCCACTCTTCATCGCGGTGCACGGGCCTCTCACTGTCGTGGCCTCTCTTGTTGCGGAGCACAGGCTCCAGACGCGCAGGCTCGGTAGTTGTGGCACACGGGCCTAGTTGCTCCGCGGCATGTGGGATCTTCCCAGACCAGGGCTCGAACCCGTGTCCCCTGCACCGGCAGGCAGATTCTCAACCACTGCGCCACCAGGGAAGCCCCAGCTCCTGGTTTCTTTAATCACAGCGTTCAAGAACCTGAAATACTCACGCATAGGTGCCAAGTGAGACAACTTTCTCCATGCAACAGCGCCTTTTTCCTCCCTTCGCAACTAACTTCCACAGGGACCCCATGACACCTGCTCTCACGGGGAGTGCCCCGTGTTTCTTGCTCCGCTTCCTGCAGCCCTCCCGCCCGGACTCCCTCCCTGTCAGGCCCTCCCAGCTGTGGTTCCTGCCGCCTCCACCTAGCCTGGGCTCGGGTCTTCTGCCTTCAGCCCAAGCCTCCCTGTAACCACGCGCATTGATTTCTTTCTTCCGTTCCTCCCACCTAAAATCTCCTTTCTCCCCAGTTGAATTGTACCCATCCCACCAGACCAGCTTCACATCCTCACTTATTCCCTGAAGGCTTCTCTGGCCGCTGTAGCCCTAAGTTTTCTCTGAGCTCTCCGTTCCACACGCTTTAGCCCTTTCACTCTCCCCTGATTGCTGCGCGTGAACCAGTCTTGTCTCTGCAGCTGTATTGTAGGGCCCTGGGGGGTGGGGGGGCGCGGTGCGCTGGGCTCCTCCTGACGCTCCCCAGCACTGAGCCCCCAGCTCCGGGTGCTGCCGGAGTGCAGGGCGTGAACCCTGACGGTGATACAATGGGAGGTGATAGTGTGGGGAAGGGGGCTGGCGGGGGGCTTCTTACTCAGAGACGGGAAATCCCTGGGGGAGAGGAGGGAGCAATTAGGCTCTTTCTGGATTAACCCAGAGCCCCAGAGCGCCTTCTGGGTAGGGTTGGGCCAGGCCCCTCCCCCGCTCCCAGGTGCTGGCCCCCAGCCCCACCTGGCAGGCAGCTGACTTCTTAAAAGTCCACGCGAGGCGCGGGAGGAGGCCACCGGGAGGAGCGGGAAGATGAGCGCTGAGCATGGACAGGCGCAGCAGCCTGCGGGCCGGAGGGGCCGGAGTTCTGGAGACAAGAAGTCCAAAAAGCGTGGCCGGCGCAAAGAAACCTACTCGATGTATATCTACAAGGTGCTGAAGCAGGTGAGAGCGGGGAGGTAGCGAGCGCGTGAAGAGTGCTGGCAGAAGAGCCGGCAAAGGGCACTGGATGGAGAGCCCGGGGCGCAGTTTACTTGCGGCACCGAGGCCCCCGAGCCCCTCTGGAGGGGGTGGGCACTTAATCTCGGAGGTCCCCGCAACCGCTCAGCGTCTGTCGTGTCTGTCGTGACCTGTGATGTGCAGGAGGCAGTTCAAACATGCTGCCACCACAGTCCCGAGGCTTACAAGGCTTCTGGACAGACCAGATTATTAAGTGGAACGTTAGGTGGGACATAGTTAAAGGAAGACCACAAAAAAGTGCCGGGCTGAAGGTGACCAGGTGCCAAACATAGGCTGGCACAACGAGAAGTACTAGTTAGTAGTGGCTAGAGTGAGGATACTAGTTACTGGTGGCTAGAGTGCGGGGCGGTGCGTGTGAACTACAGCCTTGGGGAAGCCTTCCAGACGGGCGGCACTCAGTCTTCGGGGGGCCAAGGGGTTGGTCTACCTTACAGTTAAGGAACCCCAGATACATAAAGGCTCAGTGGGGTGACTGAGTCCCATGACCTGACAGCAGCGGACGTCTGGTCCCCCTGGCTCTGGGGGGTTAGGGGTGGGTTAGTCCCACCCCTAACCCACACGTGTGCTCTGCTTCTCCCAGCACACCTGTGAGAGGTACCTACTCCTGGGACGCTCGCCCTGGCAGGCATCTGGGGGCACTCATGTACCCAACCAGTGTGTCTAGAGGATCCCGGGCAACCTGGCCTCAAACACTCTGCCCTGCTCAGCAGAGCCGGGGCCGGGAGGACGGAGGGGTGGCTGGGCTGCGGGCCCTCAGCCTCCCCAACCTGCCTGGGCCTCACCCCTTGTTAGATGAGACCGCAGACTGGAGCCTGTCTCCGGTCTGAATCCCCGGGTCTCTGGAATGCTCTCGTGGGGTGGGCCCGGCACCCATGTGGATCGGCCAAAGGGCAGCAGCAGAGAAGACGCCCGTGTCCTGAAGAAAGCGGGGGTGGGAGCGGGTATCAGTGAGCCCGGCAGCTTAGCCTAACTTTTCGGCTCAGAGCTCGTGCCGGGAGGGTTGGAGCGGGGCTGGGCTGCCGCGTGCGTCCCCCGTGCGGTGGGGTGAGCCGCTGTCCCTCCTCTGCAACCCTGAGGGGGACAGGATGTGAAGACAACACGCAGGGGTCAGGCTGAACCCACGCGGTACAGGCTCAGGTTTCCGGCTGTCACGTCCGGGGCACCAGAGGCGGTGGGCAGAGCGGGGGGCTGGGCGAGGAGCCCGGGCTTAGTTCCCTGGCCACCACCTGCTTGACGTGCCTCATCAGGCAGTCGCTTACCTCTCATTTACAGAGAAGCAAAAATCCGCCTAGTCACATTTTAGGACTGTTATGAGGTCCCTACCGTTTGTTTTACTAGAGGTCACCTAGTTCAAAAACTTCTGTGACAGAAGAGGAAACAGGCCCGGAGGAAAGTGCCATAGTACGGTGACTCATGGGACAGCCACAGAAGCCAGGTCTCCTCACTCCCAGTCTGGTGCTGAGACTGTGTCCTCTCTGGAAAATAATGTGGTCACGATTTACCAAGTTATGTGCACAAGCCCTCTAGGAACTTCTAGGAATAACCTTCATTGTGCTCATACAACTGTTCAAAGACAGATTTATTATAACACAATGTAATACCAAAACAAAACCCCTAAATGTCCATTAAGAGAGGAATGTATAATATAAACTACGATTCGTCCATACTATGGAACACTCTGCAAATGCATTAAATGAAAAAAGAGAGGTAGCATTGCTTATCTCTTGCAGTTGGGAGAAATTTTTTTTTTTAACTTGGATATAGTAGTAAAAAAATAAATCCCTATTTCCATGTCTCTCGGCCTCTGGAAAGAGGCTGGTAAGGGGGACTTGCAGCCCCCAGCTTGGGGCTGGGGCTTGGGGCAGAGTCCCCGTGTTAATCGACTGGTCCTGCCGCTTCCCCAGGTGCACCCTGACATCGGCATTTCCTCCAAGGCCATGAGCATCATGAACTCGTTCGTGAACGATGTGTTTGAGCGGCTGGCCGGCGAGGCCGCCCGGCTGGCCCAGTACTCGGGCCGAACCACACTGACGTCCCGGGAAATCCAGACAGCCGTGCGCCTGCTGCTTCCAGGGGAGCTGGCCAAGCACGCTGTGTCCGAGGGCACCAAGGCCGTCACCAAGTACACCAGCTCCAAGTGACCTGGGGCCCAACCTTAATAAAGGGTGAACTGCTCCCTCGTGCCGTGGTGATTTGAAAAAGGGATAGGTGAAGGCAAGGTGTGATGGGGGGCAAGGGTGTCATCACTTTTTTGGCTCCCAAGGTGGAAGAACGCTTATTCAGACCTTTAAAAACTGCTTTCTGGGTGGGCCTCGTGAGGGACATGTGAGTGTACATGTAAATGTACAACGTTCTCATTCTTAGTGAGATGAAGTCCGACTTGGTCTGGATTAGAACCCTGGGTCTACTGCTAGCTGTTTCCATCATGCCCTCGCTGGGCCTGAAACTCCATGCGTGTTACTCTCGCAGGCCATGGTTTTGTGATGCCGTTTCCGGCACACCATCACTTTTGTCCTGTGCCAGGCACAGGGGCTACACAGGTCTATTCTTCAAGACACAAAAATGAAAGGCCCAAACCAGCTTCTAAATAACCAATTGGGATCTCTAAGATGTTTCATTTCCCCCTAACGCTTTCTTCCCCTTAACTTCAGAACAAATTGGTGAGAATGTTTTTGAGACTCCTAACTTTTCTTTACCAGTTTTATTTTGAAAAATCTCAAATCCATTGAAAAAAATTGCAAAAATGTGCAATGACCACATGTATGTCCTGCACCTAGATTCACCACTTAACGTGTGGCCACATTTGCCTTTTCTTTCTCATTCAGCCTCTGAGGCGGTGGGGTGAAGGGGTGGGGTTTAGTGAACAGCCCCAAATCCCTTACGTTCCCTTTGTAATTTCAGCTTCTTGTACTGAAAAGGCTCACTGTAATGATGGCTGAAGTGTGGCCCTACATACTTCACACGTGTTTCTTCCTATGTCAAGCCTACCGTGGAGATGCCAAGAGATGAGAACTAATTATCCACACTTTGGTCCCACAGCCAGAAAGGGGCAGGCTCGGGAGACGTGGCCCAGGAACCTCGGCTCTTCCCCACTCCCGCTGTGTTTCACACCTGGCTACTCAAGGTGTGATTCAGAGGCCAGCAGTATCTGTGACACCGGGGACCTTGTTAGAAATGCAGGATCTTGGCCCCAGCTCAGAGCGCAGAATCAGAACCTGCATTTCGACAAGATCCTCGGGTAATTCATTCGCAGGCACATCACGCCTGAGAATTCCTCTCTGGCTGCTCTGAGCTGCTGCCTGTCTCCTCCCACTGTCCTTTGCCCCGTGCCTTATGTATAAGTGACTTATGACGTATGACTTGTTCACAAGTCCCTACTGGACACTGAGCTAAAAGCTCACCCCAGCTGACCAGGGCCAGGCTGCTGCTGTGTTTCGTATTTTCCAAAGAGCGTTCTCATGAGCCGGGAGCAGTGATGGGGAAACCCACAGAGGGCTCAAAATGAGCCCCAAACCCCACTGAGTCCCACCCACTACTCTTAATGTCATTCTTTACGAGGGTATAGCTTACTCAAACAGAGTGAACTACCGTCAGACCCCAGGGAAACAGGCGCGCTTGTGCTCACTTTAAGGGGGAAGAGTGGGGAATTCCCTGGCGGTCCAGTGGTTAGGACTCCGCGCTTTCACGGCGGCCGTGTGCCCGGTACAGTCACATACGAGAGTAAGGAGGCTGGATCTGCATCAAGGAATACAGGGTCTCCAGCTGAGAGGTACAGTTGGAGTAATGCCTTTAGGACTGCTGTCCACCCAGAGCCTCCCAGTTTACAGGGTGACCTCAAATGAAGCCCATTCTTTCATTTGACGCTCACAAGGGAGGTAGCCACGGCGGACCCGCGCTCTGCCCTGGCCAAGGCTTGCTAACAAGGGAGCTGGTGCCCCCCAAGCATGCTGCCTCCAGGACATCCTCTAAGTGTCCCCCGGTCTTGTACCTGCAGCCCCCTCCCCTCGCAACCTTAGAACTTTGGGAAAATGGGACAGAACTCTTAAAACTGGGCTATTCTGGCTTTGCTGGGTGGAGTCCGGGTGGAACCCCAGAAGTTCTTTGGATTCCAGGACCAGCTCACAAGGGGCAGTGTGAAGAGTGAGCCCCATGTCTGAGGGGTGAGTGAAGTGATGGGAGAGCAAAGAACAAAGTGCGTCCCTGGCTCTCAGGCTGGGGCTACTGGGCGGGGAGAAGGCCTGGTGGGGAGAGGGACCCCTGTGTGGGCCAGTCCCGGCTGGGCCCCAGACGTTCACACAGCGACCCTGCCCGCCTCTGCCTGTGGTCAGGCTTCCCTTGGACTATTAATTCCGGAACCAGGGCTCTGCTCTGGGGAAGGGACCCTTCTCTACCCTCATCCCTCACCCCCCCTTCCGCCCACCACCCTAGACCATCGCAGCCTCCCTGGGCTGCACCTTCGCCCGGAGGGCACCAGCTGCGGACTCCGGCGGGCCTCCTCCTTAGCAGGAGCCCCCAAGGGCCGTGCCCATTCTCCATCCTCCCGGCTTATCCATCAGGAGACTCCCTTCCCCAGGGACCCCAGCCCCTCACTTCCTCTAAGCCTCCGGGGTTGCTTACTGTAACTACCCTCTCACCCCCCCCGAGGGCCCCTCACTTCACTGAACGCCGCCCCGGGACCGTGCGTAACCTTAACGTCACACCTTCTGGAGCCTCGAGTTCACAGCCCTCAGAAGCCTCTGTGGAGCCCACCTCCCCTACCAGCCGGGCCCCCTCCCCTGGGGCTCAGAGCATCCCTTGCTGGCTACCTCCTCTCCAGAGCTTACCAGCGCCTCTGGGACCCCTCCCACCTCATCTTGCAAGAGCTGCTGGACCAAGAGCAGCCCCTGCTGGAACCCGTGCCCCACCGGGAGCGGCAGTCCTTCCGGTACAGGCTCTCCTCGCTCTACCTGTACTACCCGGGGCTGCTGCGCCGGTTCGACACCCTCTATGACCGGATGGTGCAGCCGCAGAAGCGACGGCTGCTGCGATGGCTGCTGTGACGGCTGCTGGACGGCGTGGCGGGCCGCGTGCTGGAGCTCAAAGACGATCTGGTTCGCGTGGACCTGTGCGAGACCCCCTGCCTGGACCAAGTGCTGCAGGACTTAAAGCTCACCCCGGTGGGCCAGCTGCGGCGACGACCATGCCCGCGGCGAGGACCATGCCCGCGCCGGCTGGGGGCGGGGACACGGGGGGAGGGCTAGCCTTGACCTCCCACTCCTTGTGGAAGCAAGCCACGTCCCAGCCAGCTGGGGGTGGGGGTGGCCTTGACCTCCTGTGGACACCCCTGGCATTGGGACATCTGCAAGGGAAGCAGGGCAGGGCAGGTCCGAGGATGGGGTATGGGAAGTGCATGTAAGTAGTTGGGGGGTAGCCGGTGAGTCAGGCTGGAGGCTCTGCCTGGCTGGGGGGACCCATGAACGCAGCTGCAGGGGGTTGGTGAAGAGAGTCCCCTAGAGGCTTGTTCCTCAAAGCGTGGTCGGCGGACCTGCAGCACCTAGGAGCTTGTGAGAGAGCCAGAACCTCTGGCTGCACCCCAAACCCACTACAGCATTCTGCACCTGCGTTTGCACAAGACCCCCAGGTGATGTGTGTGCGCCAGCACGTTCCAGAGCACAGAGCTTCTGCACCGGCCTCCCGTCCGCCCCAAGGTCATGTCTCCAAGTTTCCCCAACTAGCTGCATCAGACTCAGCTGCGGACTTGAAAAAACAAACATTCTCCAGGCCCTGCCATTCTGCTGTGGTCAGGGCCTAGGAGCCTGCATTTTAAGAGATTCCCAGTTGATTCAGATGCACAGGCAGGATTGGGACCACTGCCCGTTACCGACCGTGATCCTACAGAACTCAACTCTGGCCACGTGGTGGGGGTGAGGGAAGAGAGGGATGACTCTTGGGGGGATCTGCCCATAGCCTGGACGTTTCCCACCCCAGAGCTCTAGGATGGAAGAGAACAGCCCCAGTGTCTGTGTGTACAGCTGAAAATGGTAAGGGATTGGCCAGATGCTCTGGATTTTTATTCCCATCTCCCTCCCCCATGTTGCCCCAAAGGCAGACCTGGAGGTTCCAATTCCCAAATACTTCCAGCTGGAGCGGTCCAGCGTCCTGAGGGAGCGAGGGCATATGCTGGCAGACCTCCTGTCCAGACTAGAGCCAGTGTCCTCCGAGGAGGTAAGTCAGGGAGACACCCCCAGGAACAGAGCTGCCACCCTTCAGGACACAGAGGCCCTGCCCTGCCCTTTACCCACCTCCGAGAGCTCTCTGGGTAATCCCTGGCCCCTCATGGCTGCTCTTATGCTCCTTGTAACCTTCCAACACCAAGGTAGAGGTAGAGGGACAGGACTTGTGCACCTAGATGCTCTGGGAAAACCATACCCCCAGGATGTCTTTTGGGGGCTGGTCTCCCAGCTGCCCACCTGGATGTAAGCCCTCCCTCATTTCCTCCTCCTTTGCCCCTGCTCTGGCCAGAGCTTTCCAGTATTACCTCGGACGGAGGCCGTAATCCTACTGCAAAGGGCTGAGCGGGCCAGGCAAGGCAGGCTTCGAGCCACCTTCATGCGAGAGATTCGGAAAGAGGAGGAGCGAGATCAAAAGATTCGGGAGGAAGGGCAGCCCAGGTTCAGTCAGGACGAAGCAGCGATCATCATACAGAAGGTAACCCCCCGCCGCCCCCAACCCCACCCTCCCCACACCCAGGAGGAAGGTCAGGGTAGAGTCGCCTCCTCCAGGAAGCCTGCCTGGCTCAGGAATTGATGACAGAAATGCAGGTGCTTGGATTCTGTTGCCCCACGACTAGATATTAAGCTAGAGACCTTCATCAGTCAATAAACCTGTATATTATTTGTTCATTATTTATTCTACATCTCTATCCCCAAAAGGACTTGAAGTGGGATACCATAAAAGCCCCCAAAACAGAAAGACCATTAAAATTAGGGGAGAAAGGGAATTCCCTGGAAGTCCGGTGGTTAGGACTCCACGCTCTCACTGTCGAAGGCCCAGGTTCGATCCCTGGTCAGGGAACTAAAATTCCACAGGCTGCACCACGGCCAAAAAAACTAAAAAATAATAATAATACAAAAATAAAAATTAAAAAATTAGGAGAGAAAGATCCATAATACAGCAGCAGAACAGAGTAGACGATCGTTCCAAAAACTTTTAAGACTGTTAAAAATGAGTCACTAAAGTGTATCCTGAGCCTCCTGAGGCGAAAGGAAACATGATGAACGAAGTCGAGAACGGATGAGGTCCCCGTGTCTTTGGGGTCTGTGCCACCTGGGGTCACCCTTTACGTTAATCACACCCCATCCCACCTGACTACAGAAAACCCAGCTCTGTCTCTAGATTTCCGCGTGCCTTCTTACTGTCCTGGCGGGCGTGACTCTCCTATGTCACCTGGCAGCCCTGCTGTCTGCCCTGGCGTGGGGGCGTGGCCCCTCTAGCATCCCCCCAAGGTGCTTCTAAGCCGGCTCACTCTGGGTGGTAGTGGTTACCAGCTTGACGAGATCGGAGGCTGCCTAGAGAACTCCAGGGCAGAAAGGGCCCAGGACTGCTGACCTAGGGCTGCTGGATCTTTCTCTCTGAAATCAATCTCCTCTCCCATCTTCTTTCTCAAGTCCCAGTGCCTCAGAAGCGTCTGTTTCCTAGTCCAATACAGGAAACCTAGAACTCTTTCCCCCCAAAATGCAAAAGCAAACCAACCAACTAACAAACAACAGCCCTGAGAACACACATCCTCTCCAAATGAGGTAGATTTTTAGGTTATAAATCAGTATGCAGAGAACCCCAGCTTGAGTCCCCTGCATCTGGGTGACTGTACCCAGGTCCGGCTGCCCCACGGATGAGCAGGGCGTCCTCGCCCTCAGGAGGCGCTAAAGCAAGCCTTTGGAGAAGGAAGGTCAGCCCCAAAGCTAGAGCTTCCCTTCCCCCTGAGAGCCAAAGCAAGTCTCTTGTCCCTTTTGTCAGACATCAAGGGTATGGAAACACTGCGTTCCAGGCCCCGGGTTCCCCGCTACACCCGTCAGAGGCCCTTAATTATCGGGGGCCTTTCCTGTGCTAGTCA